>NC_087175.1:7807500-9208292 GCF_035594125.1 Scylla paramamosain
ATTCCATCACCTTATTCTGTAAGTCATTAATATTTCTGGCCCTTTTTACCTCTGGAGACAAACTGTTACATCCAGGTGAAGTTGATGAGGATGATGTACTAGATGAAGAGGATGGTGGCACAGAGTGAGTGTTAGAAGACCAGGATGGAGAGGATGACAGCACAAAAAGTAAAGAGAAAGAGGATGGCATAGGTGGAGGGGAAGAAGTCAAAACAGGTGCTGTGGCACATGACAGGGATGGAGAGGGGGATTAACATAGGTGGAGAAGGTACAGGTTGAGATTTTGAAGTTACATTAGGTTTGGCCAGAATTTCCACATGCTTCATGCTCCTTTCAAAAACATTGTCAGATGGAAGGCTGACACTTGATGCACTCCTGGTGGTATACACAGGGCATAGGAAACTGCATGCAGAGGAGAATTCCCATTTTGATGTTGCTTTCCCACCCGAGCCACTATGTGTCTTTTCAATCACACACAGCAGCTTTTGAAAGTTGCCACGCAAGTAGGTAAATTTGGCCATGACACCATCTGGAAAAACATAAAAATTTTATCAGATATAAAATGTTAAGACCTTTACTGTTAAAATTTATGACTTGAATTGGATTTCTCCCCCAAAAAATTAAAAACTAAAATGCAACAAATCTGTACATATCATATTACAGTATCTTAATTCACTTGTTTTAGCAGGTCCACATAATTCCAAGGTACATTAAAACACGTATAAAATATTAATACAGTGGAACCTCAGTTCTCAAACTCAATTAATTCCTGAATGTCGTTTGAAATCTGAAATGTTTGGAAACCAAATCTATTATCCCCATAGGAATCAATGTAAAATGAATTAATCTGTTCCCAGACACCAGTCCACCCTGTCTTAGCACCTTATGACAGACACTCCCACAACCAAGATGGCGCTCCACAACATCTCCAGCTCAGAAATTATTTATCCAGAAAGGATATAAATGAATGAACTTAGTGACACAGAACTCATCAAAAGATATTGTTTAGACTGTGCAAGTATTCTCTCTGTCACCGATCTAGTGATGGAAGCCTTACAGAGTGACACAGAGAGTAACCCACTTACTGCCAAATTGAAGGTGATCATAACATTTAGACATCTTGTTGCTGAAAAAAGCTACCGGGAAAATGCAGTTGTGCAGTAGTGATGGTGTTGGGGGTCATCGAGAGAGCCACAGATGGCTTGGGATTATTCCCGAGCGCCAAAAACTGTTTGTTTACATCAAAGTTCTTCGTCAGGATCACATTTAACTTATTTCAAAGATTGAATTACTGTCTTACCAACTGTGTCTCTCGTCCAAATATATAAAACAAGAAGGAAATATTTATAGAAACTATAATAAATGGTAGCTTTTGCTCTGTCTTATAGTCAAGTAATTTTGTACAAGAACTGAATTATGGTACAGCAACTTAAGCAATAATGAGTTAAAATTCTGTTCAAAAAAACAGATTTGTTCGGTAACTGAGGTTCAATTGTATAGTTTTTACCAGGTTAAAAATCACACATCTTCAAAAAACAAATTTAACCTATCATCACCAGTTTGTGCTCTTAATGCACCACTGTCTGAATGTGCTATGTATCAGGTCACAATGCACCACTAGTATTAATGCACTACACCCAGTCTAAATGCACCACTCCTTATGATTCCGATGCAACAATTTAATGCCATTTGATATGGTACTATCTATTCAGAATCTTTATTTTTTTATAACTACTGCTCCACCTATTTTGCCAAAGATCTTCTGCCTTTCCTCCAGCAAACTTCAGGCCTAAGAAAATGTGAGTTTCTTGGGTGAAAAAAAAAAATAAATAAAATAAATAAATAAATAAATAAAAATAAATAAATAAATAAATAAATAAATAAATAAATAAATAAATAAATAACAACCTAACCTAACCTCTCCACTACTAAGCCTCATCTTCCATTCCTCACTGAAACACAGGTGTCTGAGGCAACTGACACTAGCCTCTCTTCTCTATCCTCATTTTCAGTCCAAAGCTGCATGTTGCATCTATGTGCGCAATGACTTTACTTGCTCTCGTGCCCACGCTCTCGAATCTTCCGTTTTCCACCATCTGGCTATGACTACAGAGTCACTCTCAACTAAATTTATCTGTGCTGTATACCTCTCACCTAACTCCTCTGACTATAAGAAATTCTTTGACTATTTAGCTTCCAAAGTGGAGCACATTCTGACCCTCTTCCTTTTTGCAGAGATCTTCATTCTTGGAGACTTCAATGTTCACCACCAGCTTTGGCTTTCCTCTCCTTTCACTGACCATCCTGGTGAACTAGCCTTCAACTTTGCAATCCTCCACAACCTAGAGCAATTGGTACAACACCCTACTCGTTTTCCTGGCCATCTTGGAGATACGTCCAACATTCTTGACCTTTTCCTGACCTCTAATCCTTCTGCTTATGCTGTCACCCTCTCTTCTCCGTTGGGCTCCTCCGATCACAATCTCATCTCTCTATCTTGTCCTATCGCTCCAATCCCTCCTCAGGATCCCCCTAAGCGAAGGTGCCTCTGGCGTTTTGCCTCTGCTAGTTGGGGGGACCTGAGGAGGTATTTTGCTGATTTTCCTTGGAATGACTACTGCTTATGTGTCAGAGACCCATCTTTGTGTGCTGAGTGCATAACAGAGGTGATAGTGTCTGGCATGGACACTTACTTTCCTCACTCTTTTTCTCAACCTAAACCTTCCAAACCTTGGTTTAACACAGTTTGTTCTCGTGCTATACATGATAGAGAGGTGGCTCACAAAAGGTACTTAAGCCTTCCATTACCAGAATCTCATGCACTTTATATTTCTGCCCGGAACCATGCCAAGTCTATTCTCCAACTAGCCAAAAACTCCTTCATTAACAGAAAGTGTCAAAACCTTTCAAGATCTAACTCCCCTTGTGACCTCTGGCATCTAGCCAAAAATATCTCCAATAACTTTGCTTCTTCTTCTTTCCCTCCTTTATTTCAACCTGATGGCACCACTGCTATCACATCTATTTCTAAAGCTGAACTCTTCACTCAAACCTTTGCTAAAAACTCTACCTTGGACGATTCTAGGCATGTTCCTCCCTCTCCTCCACCCTCTGACTACTTCATGCTACCTATTAAAATTCTTCGCAATGATGTTTTCCATGCCCTTGCTGGCCTAAACCCTCGAAAGGCTTATGGACCTGATGGGGTCCCTCCTATTGTTCCCCAAAACTGTGCCTCCGTGCTTGCACCTTGCCTAGTCAAACTCTTTCAGCTCTGTCTGTCAACATCTACCTTTCCTTCATGCTGGAAGTTTGCCTACATTCAGCCTGTTCCTAAAAAGGGTGACCGTTCTAATCCCTCAAACTACCATCCTATTGCTTTAATTTCCTGCATATCTAAAGTTTTTTAATCTATCCTCAACAGGAAGATTCTTAAACATCTATCACTTCACAACCTTCTATCTGATTGCCAGTATGGGCTCTGTCAAGGCCGCTCTACTGGTGATCTGGCTTTCCTTACTGAGTCTTGGTCATCCTCTTTTAGAGATTTTGGTGAAACTTTTGCTATTGCCTTGGACATATCAAAAGCTTATGATAGAGTCTGGCACAAAGCTTCGATTTCCAAACTACCCTCTTACGGCTTCTATCCTTCTCTCTGTAACTTCATCTCAAATTTCCTTTCTGACCATTCTATTGCTGCTGTGGTAGACGATCACTGTTCTTCTCCTAAATCTATTAATAGTGGTGTTCCTCAGGGTTCTGTCCTGTCACCTACTCTCTTCTTATTATTCATTAATGATCTTCTAAACCAAACTTCTTGTCCTATCCACTCCTACACTGATGATACCACCCTGCACTTTTCTACATCTTTTCATAGACGTCCAACCCTTCAGGAAGTAAACATTTCACGCAGGGAAGCCACAGAATGCTTGACTTCTGATCTTTCTAAAATTTCTGATTGGGGCAGAGCAAACTTGGTACTGCTCAATGCCTCAAAAACTCAATTCCTCCATCTATCAACTTGACACAACCTTCCAGACAACTATCCCCTCTTCTTCCGTGACACTGAACTGTCCCCCTCTTCTACACTAAACATCCTTGGTCTGTCCTTTACTTATAATCTGAACTGGAAACTTCACATCTCATCTCTAGCTAAAACAGCTTCTATGAAGTTAGGCGTTCTGAGATGTCTCCAGCAGTTTTTCTCACCCCTCCAGCTGCTAACTTTGTACAAGGGCCTTATCCGTCCATGTATGGAGCATGCATCACATGTCTGGGGGGGGTTCCATTCATACTGCTCTTCTAGACAGGGTGAAATCAAAAGCTTTTTGTCTCATCAACTCCTCTCTCCTAACTGACTGTCTTCAGCCTCTCTCTCATCGCCGCAATGTTGCATCTCTTGCTGTCTTCTACCGCTATTTTCATGCTAACTGCTCTTCTGATCTTGCTAACTGCATGCCTCCCCTCTTCCCGCGGCCTCGCTGCACAAGACTTTCTTCTTTCTCTCACCCCTATTCTGTCCACCTCTCTAACACAAGAGTTAACCAGTTTTCTCAATCATTCATCCCTTTCTCAGGTAAACTCTAGAACTCCCTGCCCGCTTCTGTTTTTCCACCTTCCTATGACTTGAATTCCTTCAAGAGGGAGGTTTCAAGACACTTATCCTTCAATTTTTGACTACTGCTTTGGACCCTTTTTATGGGACTGGCATTTCAGTGGGCATTTTTTTTTATCAGATTTTTGTTGCCTTTGGTCAGTGTCCCTCCTACATAAAAAAAAAAAAAAAGTAATAACAATAATAATAATAATAATAATAATAATAATAATAATAATAATAATAATAAATAATAATAATAATAATAATAATAATAATAATAATAATAATAATAATAATAATAATAATAATAATAACAATAATAACAACAATAAAACAAGAGGGCCAGGACAGATATGATAGATATGCATGAATGAATAAGGTTTTCATAAGAATCAGGCTAACCTGTGGTTATATGCGTGGTGGCCTGAGGATGCTCTGCCTTCAGCTCCATGCAAATTTCACTCCAGATGCCTCACTTCACCATTTTCTTGGTGTAATTTGGATGTTTCACATCCCAAAGAGCCTCTTGGGATCTTACCTTCTCCTGGAGGGAATGAATAATTTCTGTGGTCCACTCCATGACAGCGTAAAACATGCCTGCAGGTTGGCGGGTACCAGAGTAACGTTTACACCACAGTGGTAGTCAAGAAACAGTCTGATTATTGGCACTTTAACATTTCATAAAATACAATTTCAACTCAACTTCAAGAAATTAAATTGCAGTGGATTCTGTACAAAGAAATCTATTATGCTTTGGATCTCTATGTAAAAGCCACATGTCCAAGGAGTTGTAGAAGAAAATTTTGTCATGTTTGCTAAGGGAAGCACCCTACACTTCTCCATAGGTACTCATTTAGGCATCACAAAACAGTGAATAGTTCAAATGGTAGTGAGTCAAATGACTCAATAAAATCTTTTAAAGGTCAATGCAAAGAAAGTAAATGATGGAAATGAGTCATCTGAGACAGACATCAGGTGTGTGACAATACCAGCGAGTTCATTCCAACTTGCTGAATAAGCTTAATTGTCATAATAATTTCAACCCAATTGTCCATTTCCACAGTCGTAAGGAAGGAATTGAGGTAGACAGTCTTATGGTAGCAGGTTTAGAAATTTGTAATTCAGATGATGATAGCTTTTATATATATATATATATATATATATATATATATATATATATATATATATATATATATATATATATATATATATATATATATATATATATATATATATATATATATATATATATATATATATATATATATATATATATATATATATATATATATATATATATATATATATATATATATATATATATATATATATATATATATATATATATATATATATATATATATATATATATATATATATATATATATATATATATATATATATATATATATATATATATATATATATATATATATATATATATATATATATATATATATATATATATATATATATATATATATATATATATATATATATATATATATATATATATATATATATATATATATATATATATATATATATATATATATATATATATATATATATATATATATATATATATATATATATATATATATATATATATATATATATATATATATATATATATATATATATATATATATATATATATATATATATATATATATATATATATATATATATATATATATATATATATATATAAGAGGGACACTGGTCAAGGGCAACAAAAAAAAAAAAAAACAATAAATAAAAAAGCCCACTGAGATGCCAGTCCAAGAAAAGGGTCCAAAGTGGTAGTCAAAAATTGAAGGATAAATGTCTTGAAACCTCCCTCTTGAAGGAATTCAAGTCATCGGAAGGTGGAAATACAGAAGCAGGCAGGGAGTTCCAGAGTTTACCTGAGAAAGGGATGAATGATTGAGAATACTGGTTAACTCTTGCATTAGAGAGATGGACAGAATAGGGGTGAGAGAAAGAAGAAAATCTTGTGCAGCGAGGCCGCAAGAGGAGGAGAGGCATGCAGTTAGCAAGATCAGAAGAGCAGTTAGCATGAAAATAGCGATAGAAGACAGCTAGAGATGCAACATTGTGGCGATGAGAGAGAGACTGAAGACACTCAGTTAGAGGAGAGGAGTTGATGAGACGAAAAGCTTTTGATTCCACCCTGTTTAGAAGAGCGGAATGAGTGGAACCCCCTCAGATATGTGAAGCACACTCCATACATGGACGGATAAGGCCCTTGTAGAGAGTTAGCAGCTGGGGGGATGAGAAAAACCGGCAGAGACATCTCAGAATGCCTAACATCATAGAAGCTGTTTTAGCTAGAGATGAGATGTGAAGTTTCCAGTTCAGATTATAAGTAAAGGACAGACCGAGGATGTTCAGTGTAGCAGAGGGGGACAGTTGAGTGTCATTGAAGAAGAGGGGATAGTTGTCTGGAAGGTTGAGTCAAGTTGATAGATGGAGGAATTGAGTTTTTGAGGTATTGAACAATACCAAGTTTGCTCTGCCCCAATCAGTAATTTTAGAAAGATCAGAAGTCAGGTGTTCTGTGGCTTCCCTGCGTGACATGTTTACTTCCTGAAGGGTTGGATGTCTATGAAAAGACATGGAAAAGTGTAGGGTTGTATCATCAGCGTAGGAGTAAATAGGACAAGAAGTTTGATTTAGTAGGTCATTGATAAAATAATAAGAGAATGGGCGACAGGACAGAAATCTGAGGAACACCACTGTTAATAGATTTTTGGAGAAGAACAGTGACCGTCTACCATAGCAGCAATAGAACAGTCAGAAAGGAAACTTGAGATGAAGTTACAGAGAGAAGGATAGAAGCTGTAGGAGGGTAGTTTGGAAATCAAAGCTTTGTGCCAGACTTTATTAAAAGCTTTTGATATGTCCAAGGCAACAGCAAGAGTTTCACCAACATCTCTAAAAGAGGATGACCAAGACTCAGCAAGGAAAGCCAGATCACCAGTAGAGCAGCCTTGATAGAACCCATACTGGCAATCAGACAGATGGTTGTGAAGTGATAGATGTTTAAGAATTTTCCTGTTGAGGATAGATTAAAAAACTTTAAATAGGCAGGAAATTAAAGCAATAGGACAGTAGTTTGAGGGATTAGAACGGTCACCCTTTTTAGGAACAGGCTGAATGTAGGCAAACTTCCAGCAAGATGGAAAGATAGATGTTGACAGACAGAGCTGAGTTTGACTAGGCAAGGTGCAAGCACGGAGGCACAGTTTCAGAGAACAATAGGAGAGACCCCATCAGGTCCATAAGCCTTCTGAAGGTTTAGGCCAGCAAGGGCATGGAAAACATCATTAGAAAGAATTTTAATAGGTAGCATGAAGTAGTCAGAGGGTGGAGGAGAGGGAGGAACAAGCCAAGAATCGTCTAAGATAGTTTTTAGCAGAGGTTTGAGCGAAGAGTTCAGCTTTAGAAATAGATATGATAGCAGTGGTGCCATCAGGTTGAAATAAAGTAGGGAAAGAAGAAGCAAAGTTATTGAAGATATTTTTGGCTAGATGCCAGAAATCACGAGGGGAGTTAGATCTTGAAAAATTTGACACTTTCTGTTAATGAAGGAGTTTTTGGCTAGTTGGAGAACAGACTTGGCATGGTTCCGGGCAGAAATATAAAGTGCATGAGATTCTGGTAATGAAAGGTTTAAGTACCTTTTGTGGGCCACCTCTCTATCATGTATAGCACGAGCACAAGCTGTGTTAAACCAAAGTATGGAAGGCTTAGGTTGAGAAAAAGAGTGAGGAATGTACGCCTCCATACCAGACACTATCACCTCTGCTATGCGCTCAGCACACAGAGATGGGTCTCTGACACGGAAATAGTAGTCATTCCAAGGAAAATCAGCAAAATACCTCCTCAAGTCCCCCCAACTAGCAGAGGCAAAATGCCAGAGGCACCTTTGCTTAGGGGGATCCTGAGGAAGGATTGGAGCGATAGGACAAGATACAGATATGAGATTGTGGTCGTGGGAGCCCAACAGAGAAGAGAGAGTGACGGTATAAGCAGAAGGATCAGAGTCCAGGAAAAGGTCAAGAATGTTGGGCGTATCTCCAAGATGGTCAGGAATATGAGTAGGGTGCTGCACCACTTGCTCTAGGTCATAGAGGATAGCAAAGTTGAAGGCTAGTTCACCAGGATGGTCAGTGAAGGGAGAGGAAAGCCAAAGCTGGTGCTAAACATTGAAGTCTCCAAGAATGGAGATCTTTGCAAAAGGGAAGAGAGTCACAATGTGCTCCAGTTTGGAAGTTAAGTAGTCAAAAAATTTCTTATAGTCAGAGGAGTTAGGTGAGAGGTATACAGCACAGATAAATTTAGTTTGAGAGTGACTCTATAGTCATAGCCAGATGGTGGAAAACTCAGAAGATTCAAGAGCATGGGCATGAGAGCAGGTTAAATCGATGCGCACATAAACACAACATGCAGCTTTGGATTGAAAATGAGGATAGAAAAAGTAGGAGGGAACAGAAAAGGGGCTACTGTCAGTTGCCTGAGTTTCAGTGATTAAAAGATGATGAGGTTTAGAAGAGGAGAGGTGGTGTTCTACAGATTGAAAATTAGATCTCAGACCACGAATATTGCAGAAGTTAATGAAGAAAAGTTGAGGGGGGTGTCAATATACTTAGGGTCGTCGTCAGAAGGGCAGTCCGACCTGGGGACATTTGTGGTCCCCTCCCCAGATGGGGACTCCGAGGCTGGTGTAGGAGTCACCATGAATTTTGAAATTTTGAGTGAAGGGTGTGTGTGTTATTAGATGCTTGTAGTTTTGTTTGGAGGGAGAGAGTTGTTTTTAGAGGGAAGGCTGTGACTACCCCCTTGTGTTGTGAGACACAAAGGGAAACGTTCAGTGAGTTCACAGCTGGGTTTAATGATAAGTTCACAGCATCCCCTGATCCAGTACTTTAGACCTCACTGGGAGTAATTATTGTTTTGGCATGTGCCTACTACCTCCTCTTTACCAGTGGCAAAGAGGGATGTAATAACCAGGGACGACTTAGAAGAATGGCCACATTTACAAGGGCTCAGATGTTGGATTGCACGATAGGTAATAATGTGTTGCAGGCTGTAAAGCCATACACAGCCCACAGAAAGGTGGTCCATTTGCATTCAAATAAGAGTTAGGCTGGATAGTATATGGAAAACTGAGAATAGGATTTTGAATGAAAGTGAAAAATAAATTTTTGGTGGCACTGAGTGGATGCCAATGATTTATGCACAGGACTTGCATAAAGGTATTTGAGATAGAAGTCTGGATTCTGAAAAATGCAACATCTACACACAACTATGCAGCTATTTACAACAAACACTCACCAAAAAAAGTAGCCACAGAAAAGGCAAAACACAGAGCAACTACCTTGTTCAACCCCTACCTAAGCACCTGTCTAACTTACCCAACAGAGAACATGGCCTAGTAAGGTAAGGACAGGACACGTAGCACTCATCATCAGAAAATACCATGTAAAGCCAGGTGGGGTCTAAACAACACCAAAACATTGGCCTTCTGCTCAGTACCACCAAAAACTGATTTCTCACTTCCGTTCAAAATCCTATTTTGGTGGCCACTTTGTGGATGCCAATGCTGCTTCCCATATGGAGGTGGTCTAGGAAGACACCAACCTGGGACACATATATGCCAAATGAGAAGACTGGAGATCCACAGCTGTGATGTAAGTAGCAGCAGGACATCCCCAGGAGGCAAACACTGAGTAAGACCAAAAGGAACCAAAGGAACATTCTCCAACAAGACCAAGAAAACCCACACTAATGCTCCACAAGCAAAGGGACCACTGGTCCATAAGTAATGGATAACCAAGCCCAGAAAACAAACCAAAAGTTTTGTAGAATACAAAAAAGAAACATCAGACCTTTGAGTTCTTAAACAAAAGGATCAATTAGGCAAGAGGGCCTGAGCCCATCACAACCCAGGGCATATCAATGACTTGAGTGGAGAGGTATCAATGGACAACAGTATTAGCTGAGCTCCACTGGCCTCCTAAGCAAGTAGACTCCAAGTAATGGAAACAAAGAAAAAGTAGAGAAGCTGCGATCTTCCAGACATCCTGACCTCTTGGGCAATGTCCTGGGTCTCCACGGTTGATAACATTGCATAAAACCTGTGTGATGTGGGCATTGAAGCAGGGGCAGTAAGAGTTGGGCTAGAGAAAGAGGTGGTCCAAAGAAGAACCAGCAGAAGCTAGAAGATGCAGTATGCACGGAAAGTCCTGAGACCACATGAAAAAAACATTGTTTATGGTTTGGTGGGAGAATGATGGATGGACAAATAGGTACCACTGAACAAATTAGTATTTATTTGCATTCCCCCTTCCTATTTACAATATCCTAAAGGCATTTGGGGACACAGGATGCAAGATTTTGCAGGTAAGTTTGTGAAAAAACCTCCCCACAGCTTCTTGATTGCAGCCTCAAGCTTCAGCAATGATGACGTGTCCATTCCATGCAGCTGTCTCTTCATGTATGACCATAAGTTTTCAACAGGATTGGTATCTGGGCTATTCCCAGGCCAGGGAACCTCACAGCCAGTCAGCCACTGCTTAACTGATTTTGCAACATGTGCAGGAGCAGAATCCTGCATAAACACTTTTGCCTGTGTTTTTTCAAAGGAATCACACAAAACATCACTCAAAAGCTCTAAATAGTTGTTGTGATTTACTTTAACATTAGCAGAAAGAATAACTAGTTCACCAACTCCATAATAGGTAAAGCAGCCACAAACCATGTGATGCTGGGTGCTTCACAAACTTAAAGGTGTACTTAGGGTCCAAGAGGTCACGGCCTAGCTTGCAGTTCACTCATGATAATGGTGTCCCAATAACAGTGCAAGCCGCTTCATCACTCCAGAGCACCATCTTCCATTGTTCCTCACTCTAGACTAGGTGTTTCTTATAAAAGTTGATCCTCTTTTCCTATTGTACTGCAGTTAATAGGGGTTTCTTGTGGACCCGGTAACTTTTGTAGCCCAGGTCATTGTGCAGAAGCTGCTGCACACTCCTCACAGACACATGTTCCAGTAACTGTGTTTTTTCTTTGATTTCCCATGCTGCCAGCCTTGATTCTTTAGCAACCTGCCTGGAGATAAGTGCACAGGTCTTCAGAGTGGTTTTATGAGGCCTGCCAGACTTGGGAACTGGGGGTGAGTGCAGTAGCTTCACCAACGTCCTTGAAATGCTGCACCAACTGCTGTGTTGTCCTCAGCCTAACTCCTGTTAGACTGAAAATAAATGGGAGATTGTGGCCAGCCTTGTATAAAGCAAACACTTCCTTCCATTCCTCCTTGTTTGTAGTCATTTTGGTCAAGTTGAGAGGGTGAAAGGAAACAAAATAGTAGTAAAGTTAGCCTTTGTCTGGCACACCAGATGGACAAACCACCCTCTCTCTATGGCAGCTGAACAGCTCACGAGGTGACTCACACACTGGTGCCTCTGCCCGAGAGAGTGTAGAAGGTTGCTAGTTAGTGTTCCAAAAGTGTCAGAACACCTTGCCTTCCCACTAACTTCAAAAGGAAATGACGTCGGCCCTGTGGCATCAAGACTTTCCACACATACCGTACTGGTGGAGAGAAGAAACAGGAAACAGAGGATGATGAACCCCACCTTGAAACCAGGCCAGAATAATGATGGGAAGAAGGCGGTGATCCTCCTGTTTGTTCTTGACAAGAAAGGAAGGGACAGGGGCCAACAAAACCTGGATGTCACCAGAAGCAAAGACAGTCCAGGCAGGACAATGAGACAAGGCACATAATTGTGAAGAACACAGGCCTGAAGCTAAGGCAACTAAAAACAGAGACTTCTGAAAAATCAGATCCAGAGAGAGAAGCTCAAGAAATTGAGGACAAAACCAAGGAGTCCAGGACCTTAGAGAGGGACCAGAATGGATGAGACTGGTGGGGAGCAGGACGTTGAAGGAAGAAGCTGCGGAGCATTCAGTCCAGTCAGAGAGGCTCCAGTGAAATGCCACAGCCATAATGACGTGGAGCCTTCAGAGCAGCGATGTGAATACGGATAGTAGCAGCAGAGTGGTCTTATTCATGAAACAAGAAACCAAAGAACTGAAGTACTGCCTCTGGAGAGAGATCTTGAATATTTTTATCATGCAGATAAGACTGGAAGCCTTCCAGCTAGAATTTTTCTTTAGGGGGATGTTGTGTTATTGGTGGATGACAATTTCCCAAGATGTCATTGGCCTCTAGATCATGTCAAGAATGTTAAAGGAAGTCAGGATGGACTTGTCTGTAGTGTAACTCTCAAGTGTGGAAACTTTCCTCTGGACAGACTGGTGTCAAAGTTGATTTCCATTTACGTGACAGTATTTAGATGTAAGGATGTATCCTAGGATGTCAGTATTATTGTACCTCATACTCTGATAATATTTTACTACCTCTTTATATAATTTATTTAATCATTTGCCTCAAGTCATCTTGCAAGTAATAAGGATCTACCTCAGGTTTTTAATTACTAAGAGGATTCAAAAGGGAGGATGTAATCACTTATGTTGATTTCAGTATTATTGTCTCTTAGGCAAGTGCAGTACTTTATGGTTGATTACAGTCTTATCTTGCAGCTTTCAATAACTTGTTGTAAATAATTACTTGCTGAGATATTGGGAAGTCAAAATTTCATGTCACCTTCACGGCAGCCAGGGCATGGGTATACATAAGAACATAAGAACATAAGAAATAAGGGAAGCTGCAAGAAGCGACCAGGCTTACACATGGCAGTCCCTGTATGAAATATACCTACCTATTTCCACCTATCATCCCCATCCATAAACCTGTCTAATCTTTTCTTAAAGCTCCCTAGTGTATTTGCACTAACAACATGATTACTGAGTCCATTCCACTCATCTACCACTCTATTTAAGAGCCAATTTCTTCCTATCTCTTTCTTAAAACTAAATTTTTCAAGCTTGAACCCGTTATTTCTTGTTCTATCCTCGTTGCTGATCCTAAGAATTTTGCTTACATCCCCCTTGTTATAACCCTTATGCCACTTAAAGACTTCTACCAGGTCCCCTCTTAACCTACGTTTCTCTAAAGAATGTAAATTTAACAGCTTCAATCTCACCTCGTAAGGAATACTCCTCATCCCCTGTATCCTTTTAGACATTCTCCTCTATACTGATTCTAATAGATCGATATCTTTCCTGTAATGTGGGGACCAGAACTGCACAGTGTAGTCTAGATGAGGTCTGACCAGCGCCAAGTATAACTTTAATTTACTTTGGGCCTTCTACTTTTAACACTCCTAAAAATTAATCCTAATATCCTATTTGCCCTGTTTCTGGCCTCTATGCATTGTTTTCCTAGATGGAGTTCAGACCTAACTATAACTCCTAAATCTTTCTCGTACCCTGTACCTACCAGAGTTTCATTGTTTATTGTGTACCTACTGTGTGGGTTTCCTCTACCTATGCTAAGTACTTTGCATTTGTTGATATTAAACTGCATTTGCCATCTATCCATCCATTCATTCATCCTATCTAAATCTGCTTGCAAGGTGATGGCATCCGATTCTGACCTAATTAATCTACATATTTTTGTGTCATCTGCAAATTTACTAACATCACTATTAATTCTACTATCCAAGTCATTGATATATATTAAAAACAACAATGGCCCTAATACTGATCCCTATGGAACCCCCCCTAATTACATGACCCCACTCAGATTTGAGCCATTTATTACAACTCTTTGTCGCCTATCACTTAGCCATGACCTTATCCAGCCTAACACCTTCCCATCTATCCCATGTGCCCTAACCTTTCTCAGGAGCCTTTGATGGGGTACTTTGTCAAATGCTTTGCTAAAGTTCAGATATAAGATGTCATAACTATCACCATTATCTACTGCCTCCTACACTTTACTGTAAAAACTTAACAAGTTTGTCAGGCAAGACTTCCCCTTCGTGAAGCCATGCTGTAACTGATTTATCAAGTTAAGTTTGTCTAAATACTCCCTAATGTTCCTCGCTATTACAACTCCAATATTTTACCCTCAACTGAAGCTAAGCTGACAGGTCTAAAATTAGACGCTAAAGTTTTAACTCCTTTCTTAAAGATAGGTACTACATTCACATTACTGGTACCTCACCTGACTCAAGTGATTTCCTAAAGACAGAAACTAACAGCTTACTAATAACCTCTTTGCATTCCTTAAGTACTCTGGGATATATTTCATCTGGTCCTGGTGTGTTGAACTTTTTTTAGCCTATCTATCTCCTGTTCCACTATCTCCTTAGTTATGGAAATATCTGTCAGTTTCTCATTCTCATCTGCTCTAAACATGTGTTCACTATTTGGCATATCCTGCATGTTTTCCTGGGTGAAGACAGTTAAAAAATACTCATTCAGAATTTTAATAATCTCCTCCCCTGAACTAACCAGCTCCACATCTGCTGCTTTTAATGGATCTATAGTTTCCTTATTCTTCGTCCTGTATACCTGATAAAATCCCTTGGGGTCCGTCTTCACCTGGCTGGCTACCTTTAATTCATAATTGCCCTTAGCTTTCCTCGTTAACTTCCTGACTGTTCTAATTCATTATATTGTGGCCTTAAAACTTCTTCGCCTGCCCTTAATCTCTTATATATACTTCTCTTCTGCCCTATATAATGTTTTAACCTAGCAGTCATCCATTTAGGATAATTTTTTCTGTGATCTTATTTCTCTATAAGGGATGTCTGCTAACTGACCTGTATGCATTTTATCTACAAAATATTTATACTCATCTACATTTACTTCACCTAATCCCCTCATCTCAGCCCCTTCCATCCTCTCCACTCCCTCATCTACTCACCTCGACCTTACCTCTCCCATTTCAGCATGACCTGACCCTCCAACATGCTCACACCTATCTCCCCCTCTCTCTCTCCTCCGTCCCTTCCAGACACATCTTCCCTCCTCTTGTCTTACACCCTCACACCTCACCTCACCTCTCTCCTCCAGCCTTATCTCTCTCAACTCCATCCCGGACCTGACCTCACCCTGCATCCCTTGCCAGTCAACTCCTTGGAGGTACCTTTTTAATTCCTTAAAATCTGCTCTCCTAAAGTCAGGTATTTTACTAGTGTTTTTGCTTCTACCTATGCTGTTTTTCATAAAACTATACTACATAACTTCTGTGATGTATATAAAAGGCACCACAAATAAGAAAATAAATAACAACATACATATCATAATATCCCCCTTGTAAGCACTATCAGGAGCAGTTTAAATTTGGTGCTTAAATTGGGTGGACATGCATTATGACTGATATTCTATTTTCTTTTGGTAAAACTTTAATTCGCTGCTGCAGTATTATTACAAAATAAATGCTCCTCCCAGAATAGGTTAGATTAGTTTAAATCCTCCTACTTAATTTATCCTAATGTAACTTAAACTGCTATTCTGTTGCGAACTATCATTCAGTAATAATTTTGCAGTGGAGAAATGAAACTTACAAAGCAAATATGGCAAAATTTTTTAAATGTCTGTGGGGTATTAATTAAAAGTTCTTATGTCTCACAGTTAGATCCTTTCATTCTGAGTATTCTGGACTCCATATCATATCCACTGCAAATTTATTGGAAGCCACCAGTGATATTTTAAATTTTAACCATTTTTTGGAGGATGCTAACATGGAGAGCAACACACCCACCTGTCTGACACAATATCGCCAACTGTTGTCTTGTGGAAGGTGGTATGTGTGTTTGGCAACGTCTACACATTAGTCTGACATTGGATGTTTTGAGTGGTGACAATGCCATGGATCACCAAAAATACTTAATCAATTTGGCCAATCATAGTACTTTGTTTTGTCAGAAAAGGAAGAATATGAATCAGTCTGAGGAAGGTGTCAGTGTACTTCTCATTAGTGCTTTGGAAGTATTGCCTAATTTTACAAAAATTCCCTGATTTTCCACATGAACACAGTGTTTTGTCACAAGCGTAAAGTGTGTGAGTTGCCACAGTGCCTGTATCTTGCAGGAAGGCCAGAGAAGGAAGACAATGATGACTAAAGTATCACCTAATGAGACAAACAAGGATATTTTTTTATGAACTATTCATGATTTTAGTTATTAACTGGGTGGTTAAAAGGGGCAGTTAGGTTAGCTTTAGCTAGGTCTGGTTGAATCTGGTTTGTTAACACCTAACAGTCCCTAGGCATGAGACCAATGGAACATTCCATAGCAAGGGATGAAACTATAATTGTGAACAGTAATGTATAAATCATTATTATCATGTGTGTGGCATCTGTGAGGACAAAAATATTTTTATTTGGTTAATTTCAGCATGATTTGTACTAATCTTTTATTTACTTGTTTTACCACAAATCATCAGTTTCTGAAAAGGCTAAAAAGTACTGATTTACAATGAAAAGTATTAACAGATTCATTCAAAACACATTGAAATCTACCAGAAAAAAAACATTTTCATCTGCCACTGATCAAGAAAGCCCCAGTACGTGTCATTGGAGACAGCATGGTAAGGAAGACTCCTGACTTCGTGAGAAAGGAAATTGAGTGCACCAGCATGGGAGGTGCTAAGATCCAAGACATCAAGAGGAAAATCAGGGAAGAAGTGCAAGAAATGGAAGAAATAAGCCTGCTAGTGATTCAAGGAGGAGGCAACAACTTAGTAGAGACAGGTGCTGAAGAAACAGTGATAGAAGCAGTGAAGGCAGCAGAAGAAAAGATGTGTGTGGCTGTGGTGGGGGTCCTGTGGCGCCCACAGGAAGGAGTGCAGTACAAGAAGGTCAGAAGAGAAATAAACCGCAAGATATGCATGGAACTCATGAAAGTCAAGATGGAATGGATAGCAGAGAAGAAGGAGAATGTGAGCTTCCTAGACATGGATGGGATCCTCGACCAGGACAAATTCTATGGGAGAGATGGGGTCCAACTTAACCACAACAGGAATGAGAAGCTAGGACATCGACTGGCCAAGTGGATGAGAGTGAGGCAGGTATGTTGTGTGGACGAGGTATGATGAGGAGAACCCACTGATGTCAGCAAACATGGAAGAGAAGAGACTAACCAGATGAGTAAATGTGTGAAGATTGGCTGTATGAATGTGAGGATGGGGTGTGGGCAAGTTTGAGGATGTATGCAAGGAGCTCAGCGAGTGGAGGTTCAACTTAGGCTCACTGAGACTCACCTGAGAGATGATGTACAAATAGAGAGATGAGAGTATGTTATGATTGGAAAGGGGAGTAAGACACAGGAAACACTGGGAGGAGGCATAGCCCTACTCTACAAGGAAGAAAGGGGACTGAAAGTAGAGGAGGTTAATGTGGGAGAGTGTACAGGTAGTGAGGATGTGCTTGCAGTCAGTGGAATGCATGGATGGTCGTGGCAGACCAGAGGTGGTACTGGTGGTAGCGTACATGACTGTCAAGGGTGAAAGAGCAGAGAGGAAAAATAGGAGAAAGTATGACATACTTAAGAAAGTTGTGAGAGAGCATGGAGAGGAGAGAGTGCTAGTTATGGGTGACATGAATGCACATGTGGGAATACTGGGGGAACAGGTGAACAAGAATGGTGAAATGCTTGGGAAGTTTGTTGATGAAATGGAGCTGGAAAATCTTAATGTTATTTTGGCTGAGAGGCATGTGACTTGGAGTGCAAGAGAGCAGGAATTGGCAACTGACTACATGTTGGTGAATGGAAGAATGCGTGAAATTGTGTCGCATATATGGATAGATGAAGATGGTTTGGTTGATATTGTGCCTGATCACAACATGCTGGTTGTGGAGTGCTTGATGCAGGGTGGGAATGAAGTGAAAGTGGCAAGTAAGAAAAAGAAGTGGAGACTGAGAGATGTAAGGTGGGAGAACTTTCACCATCTGAATGAGAAACTGGTTGAGGATGCGAGGGGTGCTGCTGAGAACCAGATAGGGTTTGTGAGAGTAGGTAGAAGAAAGAATGTATGTAAACCATGGTGGAATTATGAAATCAGAGCAGCTAGGAAGGAGCAAAAGAGAATGAGTAGATGGTGTAGATGGCTGAGGAAAAAGAGGCATGAAAGCAATGAGGCAGAGAATGAGTATCAGAATGCATGGGCAGCGTATGTGAAGCAGCAGCGGTTGACAAGATGAATGGTAATGAATGCTAAAGTGAAGAGTGAAAGGAGTGTGATTCAACCTTTAAGGGAGAAAGGTATGGAAGGTGGCTGTGAATGGTACAAGTTCATGAGAGGTGAGATTATGTCAGGCAGTTTTGGTGTGGAGAGTCTGAAAGTGGATGGTGTAGTTATAACAGAGAAGGAGGGAATCAGGGAGGCAATCAAAGGGTTCTGGGAAGAAGTAGGTGGGATAGGTGAGATGTTTAGTGCGAGAGAAGGATGTGTGACACTGGAAAGGAAGAATGCAGATGAAGTAGATGAAAGAATCAGCAGGGAGGAAGTGGAGAGGTGTATGAGAAGGCAGAAGAATGGCAAGGCAGCAGGTCCAGATGATATACCGTATGAGTTCTACAAGAATGGTGGGGAGGTAGTGATTGACAGAATAACTGAATTATTCAACCGAGTGTGGGATGAAGAGAGAGTGCCAAGAAAGTGGAATGAGAGCTGAGTGTGTCTGTTGCATAAGGGAGGATTTAAGAGTAAGAATGAGTTTAAGAACTACAGGCCAATTGCATTAGTGAATACAATAGGTAAAGTTTTCAGTGCAGTGTTGAAAGAGAGACTGAAAATGGATTGAGAGAGCTGGAGTGCTGGGTGAAGAACAGAATGGATTTCGTGTGGATAGGAGAGCTGAGGACAATGTGTTTGTAGTGAATGAAATGATTGAGAAGAAAAAGAAGGATGGGGGTAAATTGTACCTAGGTTTTCTGGATATAGAGAAAGCTTATGATAGAGTGAACAGAGAAATGCTAGGCAGAGTCTTAGAAAAGATTGGATTGAGTGAAAAGATAGTTAACATAGTGCCATGTATGTATGTGGACACAAGAGCTAGATACAGACTAGGAGGCACAGAAATAGACTGGGTGAAGAGTGAGAGAGGAGTTAGGCAAGGCTGTATATTGTCACCAACCCTTTTTAGCCTGTATACAGAGGAGCTAGCAGCCAGGATGAGAAGAATGAATGTAGGGATAAGTGTGGGGAATGATAAAGTATGTGTGCTTTTTTATGCAGATGATGTAGTTGTTATAAGTGAATTGGCAGATGAGCTTCAAAGTTTGCTGGATGTTGTGGACGGTTTGGAAAAGACTTTGGAGTAAGGTTTAGCAGTGAGAAAAGCAAGCTAATGATTGTGAATAGATCAGAGGATGAAAGTAATGTGATATGGAGACTGGGAGAAAATGAGTTGAAACAGGTGCACGAATACAAGTACTTAGGGATGTGGATGAGTCCTAGTGGGTGTGCAAAGGCAAAGAATGAAAAGATAAGTATGGTAAACCAGTGGGTAGGTCAATTAGGAAGCACAGCAAGGATGAGAGCAAGTAAGTATGATGTGTTGAGAGAAGTGTGGAAGTGTGGCTGTGCCAAGTATAATGTATGGTATGGATGTGATTGCATGGAATGAAAGTGAAATTGACAAGTTAGAAGTAAGCCAGAAGAGAGTAGCAAGGATGGCACTGAGTGCACCAAGGTACACAGCAGTTGAAGCCTTGAGAGGTGATATGGGATGAAGCACCTTTAGGGAAAGACTCACAAAAGTCACTTAGGTACAAGATTAGGCTTGAGAGAATGGATGAATAGCAAGGAAGGTGTACCTGTGGAATGAAAGTGGAAGCAAATGGAGGAAGAGGTGCATGAGAATGACAGACAGGAATGGATTACAAGTTGTGTGGGCGACGAAAATGGCTGGGAGGAATCAAAATGAGCATGAAAGGGTGGTAACAAGAGGAGGCAGAGTGGGAGCTGAATGGGATGTGAGAAAATGGAAGAATGAGATAGACAAAGAAGTGAAATGTGTGGGACTGAATGAATGGAAGAATGAGATGGAAAGAAAGAAGACCCTGGAATGGTACAAGGAGAAAGAGGCCCCAAGGTATGAAAGGTGGTATGATGGAAGTCTGGGAGGTGATCTTCTCTTCTGAGCAAGGGCACAGTGTATGGATGTGAATGCAAGGAGTTACAGGTGGTCTGAGTCCCACAGCAAAGTGTGCCAGATGTGTGACATGGAAGAGGATGAGACAGTGGAACATGTGGTGCTGGAGTGTGTGAAGTATGCCAGAGACAGGAATGAGATGATGCAAGTAATACTGATTGAGTTAGGGCATGATAGCGATGAAAAAGTGGAGAAGACAGGAATGGAGTGGATGGTGTTGTTGCTGGGACTGTGTAGAGAGGTGAATGAAAGGATGATTGAGGCAGTGAAAGAGTTTCTGGAGAGAATGTGGCGTGCCAGATGTATGAACAATTAGTGTAGAGGATGTTGTTCATTTCTCTTTTTTTTCCTTCTACAGGAGTTGCCGATCCAAAGGCCTGGCTTAGGCCAAGACTGACAAAGAATGGTGGCAGAGAGTAGCAGTGTGAATAAATCCAGTATTTACTGTTCCCCTGTGTACATAGCTGCCCATCATAACATTCTACCATACTGTCAGGCTGCCTCACTTGCCCAGTGTGGCAATACTATAGCAGAAATGCATAGCTGGCAACTCATATTGACAGGTCACAGGATCCAGCCAGGCAGGACCCACACTTTCCACGAGTGCCAATATTGTTATTGCTGTTGTTAGGGCCGTGATGATCTAATGATCCTTATGAGCCCTGGTGAAGTACTGTGAGGTTATCACAGGCATGGCAGCTCCCTGGTCTTCTTAATAATTAGTGTGGTTATTGTTTGCATTATCAATGTATGCATATCTTGTTTACTACCTTACCAAATGCTTTCAGTTACATGTATTCCACTAAACTTCATCACTCTTGAAAACTCATTATTTTGATGAAAGTTGCACAAAATATTTCCCATGAAAAATAGTGAGTGTAAATTTGTGGTGGGACCATTCTTCCCTGTAGCAGGCTGATTGCTCCCTTAATGCATCCTTCTTCACCCACTGTGCATGTGGGAGACAGGAAATTAGCAGACAAAAAAAGCAACAGAATGAATTAATTCATGTTCCATTAGTGTTTTTGCCAATCATCTTCAAGTACTTCAAAGAGCCAGCCTTGGGGTGAATTCTACCTTCAGTTTAAATTATGACTTGCAAGGATTGTGAAGTGGGCTTCTTGAATGTAATTAAACAGTGTTATAATAACAATTCTGCCTCATTAGAAGTGTTCTGTGAACACTGTGTGCTGCCTAGATCAGTGATATGCCCTACCCGTGACAGAGAGTGCAGATATATGTATGCAATCAAATTGTGGTTTCTTTTGTAATAAGGCCAAGCATGATGTGCTCTACAAACATTCAAATGCCCATCAATAATGTACACTGTAACATGGTTTCAGTCATACATGTTAACAGAGAATGAGGCAGATTCATGCCTGATTAAAAAAAATGTACAAAATAGATCTTACAACACTTGTGTATAGCAAAAATCAGGTTAGGTTAGTCAGTGTAAATTAGGTTAGGTACTTGTTTTTTTTAGTCAAAACTATGTTTTCTGACAGATTTTGCAGTTAATCTGGATATCACATCCATGTTACATACAAGCATGAAACTCATGCTTGTATGGAGAAAGGTTTGGTGACCTTGGTCATGGAGAAAGGTTTGGTGACCTTGGTGTAAGCGTAAAAAAATTGGGGGTCACGTGTCCAGCATGGCTGTAATAGCACTCGAAAATGTGGAGAAATTCGATATTTTCTAAGTCCAGCAAGCTCTGCATGAGTCAAGAGTAAACAGTGAAATTAATTTCTTTTGTTTATAACCGGTTTTTGTGGGTAGTGGCATATTAAGATTTCATGGTATCTAAACAGCTGATTCCTCCAATCATGCACTGCCACTCGTGAGGCCATTCCTGAAGTCACAAATTCCGACTTTCCACAACTGGTTCACGTTCAGTTACACTTTTCATTTGTTTTAGAAATGTGTCAGGCCTTCTGATAGAGGCTCACTGTCATTTGTTAATATGGCTACCCAGTGGAGGGAAGTGAGGCAAACAGTGCCAGTGTTCAGCAGGAAAAAAGTCACTATGTGAAATATTTAGCAATAGCAATGTTTAAGATGTGATATACAGACATAAGGAAGAAGTGCCATGTGTTTATTAAGGAAGCTGCCAAACTGTATCCACCTCCATTGCCCTGAGGATCTCCACACCACACCAGTAAGGCATAACGATATCATTTTTGAGGTCTTTCATTAGGTTAGATTATGCTAGGTTAGGTTAACATCCTAGCAGCGGGGGTCCAGGGGTGGTGCAGCCCCACTGGCTAGATTAGGTTAACATCCTAGTGGAGGGTGGGGGGGGGTTTAGGGAAATTCAAAATATCAAGGTAAATTTCCTTAGATTTTTTTTTAACGCCCTTATTTCACTTATTATTCATCCCCTCCCCAAAACCCCCAATTCCCCACAGGTCCCCAAGCTTGTTTGAGGGATTAGGGGAGTTAGAGGGTATGGGGAGGTGGACCTCTATCAAGAAATACTGATTTTACCGTGTTTTGAGTAATTCTGGTGTTTACTTTTCATTGGAAATCATTAGTTTTTCCTTACTCAAGGTCAGATATACAACATATGGAAAAAAAAATTGTGATTTCCTTGATAAACGAACGTTACTCTTTTTCTTAACACTGCAAAAAAAATAAATAAATAAATAAAATAAAATAAAATAAAATAAATAAATAAAGTTTTGACTCAAAAAAAGTACATAAAAAATAAATAATTACTATTTACTGTTTCTAGGCCACACTGACTGCAACTCAAGGAGCGATGACATAAACATTGCAAACTTAGTGTACATCACTATATCAATAAGTACCTTAAAATTGTTATCCTACCCACGTCCAAACGACTCCGAATGAAATATCAAGTGGGCAGGGAGATGTTCTTGTCTACGGTGTCTGGGGATGGCGCCGTGCAGGTGGTGGGGTCACGGTCAGACCCTACTGGTGATGGCACACGGTCTGCTGATGGAAGTTCACAAAGGTATGATCCCGATTTTCGAAAGTCACTCAGACGCTCGGATAATTTTAGCAAGTGGATGTGAAGTGATGTCACTGAGTTTGAGTCGTGCAAGGCAGTGATGAAAGTAAGGGAGAAGACAGCACCAGGGAAGCGTGGCGTTGTTGAGGATTCTTGTTCTTGTCGGGGATGTTCTTGCTGATATAATCCAACGTCCGCATTAACCCCGGCTGGGAGAAGCGTGGACGTAGCTCGTCCTGTCGAACCCGCGGGTATTGTTATTGTCTTGATCTTGATCTTCATGCTTCAGGTGGCTCGGGATCACTCCTGAACCAGGCCTTTGGATCGGCAACTCCTGTAGAAGACAAACAGACAAAAACAAGAAGAGAAAAACAGTATCCTTTACATTAATTGTCCCTACATCTAGCACGCCACATTCTCTCCAGAAACTTTCACAGCCCCAATCATCCTTTCATTTGTCTCTCTACACAGTCCCAGCAGCACCATCCATTCTCTTTCTGTCTTCTCCACCTTTTCATTCTTATTATGCCCTAACTCAGAATCATGTGCATCATCTCTCTCCTTTCTCTCTCATACTCCTCAAACTCCATAGCACCACATGCTCCACAGTCTCATTCTCTCATATGTCACACATCAGGCACACCTTGCTGCGGGACTCAATCTGTAATACCTTGC
This sequence comes from Scylla paramamosain, assembly GCF_035594125.1. NCBI lineage: Eukaryota > Metazoa > Arthropoda > Malacostraca > Decapoda > Portunidae > Scylla > Scylla paramamosain. Next base: position 7,831,825 of record NC_087175.1, read on the forward strand.
ATTCACTGTGCCCTAGCTTGGAAGAGATCACCACCCAGGCTTCCATCATACCACCTTTCATACATTGGGGCCTCTTTCTCCTTGTAACATCCCAGAATGCTCTTTCGGTCCATCCCATTCTTCCATTCATTCAGTCCCACACACATTACATCTCTATCTATCTCACTCTTTCATTTTCTCACATCCCATTCAGTTCCCACTCTGCTTCCTCTTGTCGGGACCCATTCACACTCATTTTGATTTCTCCCAGCCATTCTGATCCCCCACACGACTTGTAATCCACTCTGTCATTCTTATGCACCTCTTCCTCCATTTACTTCCACTTTCATTTCAACACCTTTATAGCTGTTCTTGTATCATCCATTCCTTAAAGCCTGATCTTGTACCTAAGTGTCGCTTTTGTAAGTCTCCATAATGTGCTCCATCCCATATCACCTCTCAAAGCTTCCACTGCTTTGCATTCACCTAGATGCATTCAATGCCATCCTCACTACTCTGTTCTGTCCCACTTCTAACTTATCAATTTCACTTTCCATGCAATCATATCCATACCATATATATTAGACTGGCCACAGCCACATTCTTCCACACTTCTCTCAGCACATCATACTTGCTGTCATCCTCGCTGTGTTTCCCAGTTCACTTACCCACTGGTTCACCAAACTTATTTTTTCATTCTTTGCCTTTTCACATCCATTTGAACTCATCCACATCCCTAAGTACATGTATTCTTGCGCCTGTTTCAATTCATTCTTTCCAAATTCTCCATCCTGCATTACCTTCATTCTTTTATCTATTCACAATAATTACCTGGCTAGGAACTGTGATAGACTGTGAACGGTGAACTCGTAGAGTGTGCTTTGCCAAGGATTAATCTTCGGTGTGTCCTCCATTGAATAAAACCGTGACTTTCATTCTACCCGCCTTTACCTGTCCTGCTAGTCGACTGCTAGCTGAATAGACCCACAAGGCCCCTGGACACTGAACCTACGTAACCTGTTAAGTTCTGAACAGTGGTAATAGCAAGAATCCTTACAGGCAGTGACTGGCCATGAGTAGCATCAGTAATAGCTAGAGAGAGCTGGGCAGGTCTGGTCCTAACGCCGTGCATAACTGGTGTCTAGAAGTGGGATAAAAACTTATTTGTGGCTGAAAATAAATGGCAAGAAAAGGTGCCCATGTCTTTGCCAGTCTCGAAAGGATGTAGGCATTGGCAGGACAGGAAATGGCGGGAGCGGAGGGCGAAACCAGTATTCTCAATCATTCATCCCTTTCTCTGGTAAACTCTGGAACTCCCTGCCTTCTTCTGTATTTCCACCTTCCTATGACTTGAATTCCTTCAAGAGGGAGGTTTCAAGACACTTATCCACCAATTTTTGACCACTACTTTGACCCTTTTATGGGACTGGCATTTCAGTGGGCATTTTTTTTATTAGATTTTTGTTGCCCTTGGCCAGTATCCTTCCTACATAAAAAAAAAAAAAAAGAAAAAAGAAACGCGATGGAGTATAGCGGTGTTACTGCCTGAGGCTGAGGAAAGGCCAGTGTGGCAGTATGAAATGTCCAGGGTGTTTGGATGCCTTGTTGGCTGCCAGACGTATGAAGCATCACCCACTTGAAGCTCGCTGGCGCCCGACTCTTCAACACGCTAAACTGGTTTAGGCTAGGCTAAGTTAGGTTAGGATTAGGTTGGGTTAGGTTTAGACTCTCATGAATAGGAAAGGTGAGTCTTAAAAAACTGAAATCAATACAATGGTATTAATAAAGGACTTTTTAACAATAAGAAATGAAAAAAGGAAATGATAACTAGCTACAACCGAACGAAATAGTTATGGTACTCAGTGATCTTGTAGCATGTTAATATTCGTATTACACTATTATTAGAGTTACCGTAACTTTTAGAGCATTGGAATAATGTATATATTTAAAACTGAACTCCATATGAGACATCGTGCTGAGTGATTCAAAATATCTTAGTTTACCATATCAAACACCATCGCCCGCTTACACACAACCTTCCACTTCCACGGTCTTTTTGATATACCGCACCGCACCCCGCTTCACTAAATTTTGACGAAATTTGACGAGTATGACAGAAAAGCGTTCTGGAATACCTACCAGGCACAGATCAAGGCAGCAGCATCCAGACAAGGCTGGTCAGATGCTGAGAAGGCTTATCAACTGGTGATAGCCCTGAAGGGAGTGGTAGCGAGGTGCTGGAGCACTTAACCGAGGCACAAACAACTACAGTTGTATTCTAGCGTGGTGGGGGCCATCCAGCGTCGTTTCAGGCGTCGGCAGCAGTCTGAGGTGTACTGCACCCAGCTGAAGACCGGGAAGTGGAAGGACGAGCCTACGCTTATTGGCGCAGGACATGGAAGCTCTTGTGAGAGGGGCTTAGCCAATGGTGGCGGAGGACACCGTCGACATGTTAGCCAAGGACTGCTTCATGGATACCCTTTGTGACCACCAGCAGCAGGTCCACATGAAGCAGGCGGCACCAAAGAACATGCAGGAAGCCTTGGCGCACGCTGCTGAATTTGAGGTGTTCCTAATGACAGCCACCACCACGCCAACCCCCCCATCCCCTCTACATGCGCCCTGCCACTGACATGATAGGCCGACCTTGTTTATGTGATATTGAGGCGAGTGCAAACCGGCCGCTCCTCACCCTATCCGAGCAAGCGTGGATCCCCGTTGTGCATGCTGACCACCCTGAGTTACTACAGTGGTAAGTGTGTATCCCAAGGACTACACACTTAACTGAAGGCTGGAAGGGAAGTGCACAATAGGTTGGTGTTAGGAGTGGGATTCCCGAAGCTGCTGCTGGTGCCACAACAATTTGGTTCCGAGAGTGGGATCTGTGGGCTGTGTGTGAGTTGTGCAGTTCGTACTTTGGCTAGTGAGCTGCTGGGCAAGCGAGCACGTTGAGAGGGGGGTAGAAGACAGTGTATAGCAGGTGGCACAGCAGACAGAGGAAATAAAGAGCAGACTGACTGTGATAGCACAGGAGACACGGCAGAGGGCACAGAAGATAAACCAGGAGACACGACATTGGGCAGTCATGGCAGCAGCAGTTCCTTAAGGCAGTACAGCGGATACCGCTGTCTCGGCAGACGGTACGACGGACATCATCCCCTGATGAAGAGCGCGCCTTTGCCAGCGGTGTGGTTAGGTAAGGTTAGGTACTGCTACACATCATTTAGATTAGGTTAGGTAATGCTAGGTTAGATTAGTGTCCTTAAAAGTTGTCCAGCAGAGGCAAAGGCGCCCAGTTAGGTTAGGTAATGTGTAGCTGCACCGGCTGGGCATCATTTGGCTCTCAGGTGATCTGTTTTACTGATCACACCCATCATCGTAGGGTCGAGGAAAGGCATTTCTCCCTGACACGTTTATTGATGAGGTAGGCATGACCTTAAGAACTGCGAACAAGTTCTCGGTCTCAATTTCTTACAAAATAACATTATACACTGATATTAAACACTTTCAACATATTACAATATTCATTAACAATACATGCAATTAACTTAGCACTATGACAATCAGTTTTTACTACAAAATTAAAGTATTTACCTCGGTCACCATCCTGCCCGTCTTTGAGCGCGACTTGGCCGTGAGTGATGCCCGCAGGCGACTAGCAGGTTAACCCCACACTACTAACAAGTGAGCATCGGCTTCGGTGCTTAATATAGCATTAAATACTGATACTCACACATATTACACGTTTTCATGCAAATAGAAAACTATTGAACATTTCACTTATATATGCCGAGGAATAATCATATGAGGTACATACGCTTTACATACAGTAACATGGCTCCCCTAAATTGTGTAACAATTTACCTTAAATTAAGATTAGTATGTACCTTAAAACTAGGATTAGCACATAATATGTTTTGTTAAATTGGCTCCTTGGCGGGGATGCTCCGGTCTATTATTATGCATTACCTTCTAACAGCAATACTAGACTATGTATTGGCCTCTCTATGATGGTCCTGTTTGCCCTTATGTGTCTTCCCTGGTTGTCGAGATTACAGTCTGAAACCAGGACCTTAACCTTTCTTACTAGGCCATCATGATCAGGAGATACTTCTGTTACTCTTCCCAGTTTCCACTGGTTCCTTGCTAAATTCTGATCTTTGATGATAACTATGTCATTTACACTGAGATTCCTCTTTGGTGTTGTCCACTTATTTCTAAGTTGTAGGAATTGCACATACTCCTTTTTCCACCTGGACCAGAACTGGTTGGCTAGGTACTGTGCTCTGCGCCATCTCTTTATGCAGTACAGGTCCTTCTTAATGAAAATCCTTGGAGAAGGCAGTACTACCTTTGTTTTCATAGTTAACAAATTACTGGGTGTCAACGGTGTAAGACTTTCTGGAGAGTTAAGATGGTTCACAGTTAGGGGACGACCATTAACTATATTTTTTGCTTCAACTAGGAAGGTTCTCAGATCTTGGTCATCTAACTGGGTACCATGCTGATCAAGCAACACAGAGAGTACATTTCTCACTGTGCGTATCTGCCTCTCCCAAACACCTCCCATGTGACTGGAATTGGGTACATTCATGTTAAAAACAATCCAGTCACACTGATCTTTCATGAGTTCTTGTCTGACTTTATTGTTATTTAATTCTTTTAAGCATTTCTCATACTCTGATTTGGCTCCTACAAAGTTAGTTCCTTGGTCACATCTCAACTGTCTTACAGGCCCTCTTTGTCCTACAAAGCGACGGTATGCACTTAGGAAGGAACTTGTATCCATGCTGTTGGCTGTCTCTATGTGCACAGCTCTACATGCCATGCAAGTAAAGAGCACTCCATATCTTTTAAGCTCTTTACGCCCCTCTTTGATATAGAAAGGGCCAAAGAAATCTACTGCTGAGTATGTAAAAGGAGGTGATGGTTCTAGTCTGTCAATAGGCAAGTCTGCCATCTTCTGTCCCTGTGTTGTACTTCTAACTTTACGACAGATAATGCACTTTGAAATGTGCCTTGATACTAGGGATGATCCTCCAACTATCCAGTATCCACATGACCTGATTTCATTTAAAGTTATGCCCCTGCCTTGATGATTTGTCCTTTTGTGATGGTGGCATATTATCAGCTGGGTTATGTGAGATGTTTTGGGGAGGATGACTGGATGTTTGGATTCATCTGTCAAATTAGAAAGCCTCAATCTTCCTCCTACTCTCATGATACCATTTTTGTCAATGAAGGGATCTAACTTATAGAGGGAACTGGTCTTGTCTATCACTTTTGTTCCCTTGCCATTGTCTCCTTTAATTAAAGAATTATGGTTAGCAGATGATTCCAGTACATTTATCTCCTTCTGGAATGCCTTTGCTTGCAGTTGTTTTATAATTACATTTTCAGCTTCTGACACTTCTGCTACATTTACTGATTTATATGTGTTTCCCTTTACTTTAGTAGTGCCATCACCTTTTCCTCTGAAGCTGTTCAGAAGCTTGAGGCATACAGCAACTGCCCTCTTTGCTTTAAACCAATCAGAAAAATACTCAAGTCTTTCTAGTATATCTGTGGGCTGTTGTGTACCTACAGCATGGCATACAACTTTCTTCACTTCTGGATCATTCTCATTTATGACCTTGTACTGGGAATGGCTATCCATTTTGCTATGTTGCCAAAGGAATTCTGGGCCATTCCACCAGATCTTGCTATTACACAATTCATCTGCTGTCATGCCTCTAGATGCATGATCTGCTGGGTTATACTGCGTCTCTACAAATTTCCACTGATCTGGTGAAGTGTGATCTCTTATTGTTTCTACTCTATTAGCAACATATACATGGAATCTCTTTGCTTCATTTGCAATGTAACCAAGGACTACTTTGCTGTCTGTCCAAAATACTTCTTCCACATTATTATACTCAAGTTCTCCCTTCAAGAGTTTATGGATTCTAACTGACACCACTGCTGCTGCTAGTTCTAGTCTGGGAATTGTTATGGTTTTTAGAGGTGTGACACGTGACTTTGCCATTACTAATGCACAATGAATTTGGCCAGTCTTGCTAATTAATCTAATATATGAGCACTGGCCATATCCCTCTTGACAGGCATCTGAAAAGTGATGGAGTTCAACCTTTTCTACTTCCCCAAAGTCATCAGGTTTGTAGCATCTAGGTACCTTTAACTGATCTAGTTTGTGCAGCTCATCCTTCCATTTTAACCATTTAGGTTTGACATAATCTGGCACCTCATCATCCCAATCAACTGCATTCTTACATAATTCTTGTAAAATTTGCTTTCCAGTCAGTATGAGAGGTGACACTAGACCTAATGGATCATATATAGAGCTCACTGTTGACAGAATGCCTCTCCTGGTGAGTGGCTTGTCTTTCAGCTTTATTCTAAATTGAAATGTGTCAGATTCTATGCACCACTCAACTCCCAAAGTTCTTTCTATAGGCAGTGTGTCTTCATTCTTACTAAAATCCAAACTTTTAATTCCATCTGCTCTCTCATGAGGAGAAATTGCAGCTAATACAGCTTTGTTGTTTGACAAGAACTTATGAAGGTTAAAACCTCCCTTGTAACATAATTCTTTGCTCTGCTGAATAAGAGTGACAGCTTCATCCATTGTACCTACTGACTTCAAACCATCATCAACATAAAAGTAGTTTCTTACAAACTTGGCTGCATCAGATCCACACCCGTAGTCATCTGCAGCTTTCTTAAGAGCAAAGTTGGCTACACTTGGAGATGAAGTAGCTCCAAACAGGTGAGCTGTCATCCTGTATTCAGCTATCTCATTATTAAGGTCACCATTTTCCCACCAAAGGAATCTTAACATGTCTCTGTGTTCTGGGTTGACCTTCACTTGATGGTACATTGCTTCTATATCACATACAAGTGCAATGCTTTCTTGCCTAAACCTACACAACACTCCAATAAGTTTGTTGGTAAGGTCTGGGCCTTGTAACAGGTGACTGTTTAATGACTGGTTCCTGTAGTTTGCACTACAGTCAAAGACAACTCTCAACTTCTTTGGCTTTCTCGGATGATAGACTCCATGATGTGGAATGTACCAGACCTTACCCTCATTCATAACTAAATCCTTTGTCGGTACAACCTCTGCATAACCTTTTGTAATCATATCATCCATGAACACTTTGTAATCACCTTCGTGTTGATTATCCTTCTCAAGTTTAGCTCTTAACTTCTTGAGTCTCTGCTCTGCTAATAGTTTGATGTTTGGAAGCTTGACGTTATCATCTTTAAGAGGAAGGGGCAACTCATAATGGCCATCCTTCAGCTGATGTACTCCTTCTTTCATCTTACTCATAAACCTTTTATCTTCATATGATAATGGAGTGTCAGCTGACTTTCTATCACTGAAGTCAAGTTCAAACATGTCTCTCACTTGAGAAGGATTAATCATCTCTTTGGTTTTAGTAGGAACCACTAAGAAATTAACCCTCTTTTCTTCATTGATTTCTACTTCTTGTGTCACTGTTCTGTAGACTACCACTGTATCCTCCAATGGACTTGAATGGGGTGAGATTTTACCAATGATCCCCCAACCTAGCTCTGTCCTACGGGCATAGGGATGCTTCTTGCTATCACCTGCTATTTGCTCTTCTGCCATAATGGCTCCTGCACAATCAAGACCAATGAGGAGTCCTATGTCAATGTTTGGGTCATATTTCATTAGTTTGTCAGAGATTGCCTTTAAGTGGGGCCAGTCACAAGCAGTCTCGGGCCTTGGTATCTGACTCCGTCCAGCTGAAATGTTTTCTGTTGAATATGCTGAAGGGACTGATATTTCCACTTCTTCATTATAACCTCTTACTTTAAGTCCATGAATTTTGATAGAATCAGTGATTTGTTTTCCACTTATTGTGTAGATATTGAGTGACACTGATGGTCCACTAACTCCCAATTTATTCAGAGTGCTTTCCTTGATGAATGAAGCATCAGATTGCTCATCCAGCAGGGTATACACTAAAAATTTATTCTCTTCGTTACTAACATGATGTAACCATACAGGAACTATCATGGTGTGCATGTCATGTGTCACTGATTCTGTAACTTTGACCTTATTTGCTACTACTGTGGGTTTATCATCTTTAGGCTGAGTTGCTTGTGGTGGCACCTTTTGGCTCTCAGTTCTTGTCACATCATCATTGTGAAGAGCTGTGGGATGGTATCTCTGACATACTTTACAAACTTTCCTTCTTCTACAATCCTTTCCTTTGTGACCCATTTTTAGACACCCTGTACATAACCGTTTTTCTTAAGCAAATTTGTACCTAATATTACCATCGAGTTTGGCAAATTCCTTGCAATCATCTAAATCATGATCCTTTGTACAGTTGTGACAGAATCGTCCTTTCCTTTCCTGGTCCTTGGGAAACTGTTTGTTGGCTTGTACATTTACTTTACTTTGGAATGACCACATTGGTTTTTCCTCAATTGATTTAGCCATGAAAGTTCTACTCCCTCTATTCTTTGTCATGATGTTTGATTCCCTTGGTTTCCAATTGGTTGCCCATGTTTGAGTTTTGATCCAGTCATTTACTTCCCTACTTACTGAATTCCAGGAAAGAAATGGATTGCTTGCTCCTTTTGCTTCTTTCTGGACAAATTCACATAACATTTCAAAGGGTGGGTGGTGCTCTTCATTGCTACTAGAAGTGTTATTACTGTTAGTATCAAGATATATCATCACTTGCTTTCTCCAGTCATGAACAACATGTTCGGGGAGTTTTGCTAGCACCTTTCTCTGCTCTCTAGGGTCATTCAGAAATGACAAATAAGAAGTGTGTTTCATTGCAGCTAAACAGCACTTCAAAAAATCTGAGAATGCTGTTAATGCTGGACCATTATGCGGAGAGATTGGTAGCCAATTCATTAACTTATTCGTGTAAGCATCAGCTATGATGCTTTTGTTTCCAAATCTATCACTAAGAATTTTCTTTGCTTGCACATAGTCAGCATCAGAGTTAAAGTGCATTAACATTTTAATGGCATCCTTTGCCTCACCAGTTGTATACCTCTCTAAGTAGGCAAGTCTCTCTTTACCAACGGAAGTTTTAGACTCTACATAAGTTTCAAAGTTTTTCAACCAACTTGGAAATTCCATGGGTTCTCCATCAAAAGTGTTAGGCTCTATTGGAGGGAGGCTCCACTTGGGATCAGGTATGTTGATTGCAAAGGTTCCCCCAGGATGGGAAAAGGATTGATGATTCTGTTTCACATTATTCACATTATTAGGCATGTTGACATTATGAGTGTGTCTATGAGAGCTTGGTACAAGACTTTGAGCTGTAGGGTTGAGATTTATTACCTGAGGTTCACTAAATATTTGTCCATGTACTTCATTTGTCATCAATTCATTATCTCTATTGCGAGAAGAAGGTTCCTGTGGGTCATGGAATGTAACATATTTGTGAGGCATGGCATTGTCACTTTGTTGATTTGCAATTGCTTGTGCTTTCATTTCATTTTGTGACTCTATGTATTGTTGAAGATAACTTTGCTTCTCTACACTTTCATCATTACCTGGAAGCATTTTTACTTCTTCTTCAACTAAGCTAAGAGCATTAAGTTCTGCACTAGCAACTGCTAAATCTCTCTCTTTCTTTTTCTTTGCAAACATTGCCTGGTCTCTAGCTAACCTAACTTCTGCCTCTGCTAAACTATCATGATATTCCATTTCCTTTCTAAGTCTGGCTACCTTTGCTGCTGCTTCTTGCTTTCTTTGTGCTGATGAACGTGATGAAGTAGATGAGACTCTAGAATGCCTAGACCGTTTGCTAGAACAAATTGATCCTCTGTCATTCTTTAACTCTTTTCTTTTACATTCTATACTTTCTAATATTTCATGGTGAACTTGTTGATTGTGTTCCAGCTCTTCATTTAGCTCCTCTGACCTTTCTGGCTCTAGTTCCACCAGCTTTGTGTATTCCACATAATACTGATGAAATGCCTCTATTACTTCACTTGACATGGGCTCTAATTCAAAGGGGCTAATTACAATTTTTAATCCTTTCTTAATTTTGCTGGTAACACTGCTCCATTTACGCTTACAGGACTCTGCTCTTCCTTTGGTTACACTGACTTGATATTCTCTTCCTTTATCGGTTGGCACTCGCTCCCTGACACTAACTTCTTCATTACAAGTTTGATCCCTGTCCACTTGCTCACCCTCACCTTCCCTAAGGCCATCTATGGCATTAATTTCCTCAGTATCAGACATATCTAACAACTTAATTGTGTCAATACTGAGACACTGAAAGAGCAATTTAAAATTACCACTCTTAATATTAGCTAATTGTGGGTAATTTTCACTTAGGCTACTCAATTTAGTGCACATACATACTATTATATTTTCTTGCCTGTGACCATGGGTTCTACAAAATGGTGGCGAGGCACAGTGGGTAGAAGGGAGTGGTTGTCGTCAAGGGTAGAGCTGACCCCGGGGCCTCAGAGGTCAACCTTTAGGCTTATGTCAGCGTCCCCTTGTCCTGTGACTCACTCTTGCTACGGTTTCACATGGAGCCAATTTCTTGCTTGTAGGCCGAGTTCTTACTGTAGCCGCACCGGCTGGGCATCATTTGGCTCTCAGGTGATCTGTTTTACTGATCACACCCATCATCGTAGGGTCGAGGAAAGGCATTTCTCCCTGACACGTTTATTGATGAGGTAGGCATGACCTTAAGAACTGCGAACAAGTTCTCGGTCTCAATTTCTTACAAAATAACATTATACACTGATATTAAACACTTTCAACATATTACAATATTCATTAACAATACATGCAATTAACTTAGCACTATGACAATCAGTTTTTACTACAAAATTAAAGTATTTACCTCGGTCACCATCCTGCCCGTCTTTGTCTGAGCGCGACGTGGCCGTCAGTGATGCCCGCAGGCGACTAGCAGGTTAACCCCACACTACTAACAAGTGAGCATCGGCTCCGGTGCTTAATATAGCATTAAATACTGATACTCACACATATTACACGTTTTCATGCAAATAGAAAACTATTGAACATTTCACTTATATATGCCGAGGAATAATCATATGAGGTACATACGCTTTACATACAGTAACATAATGCGACATGTCTTTTACGTTAGTTATTATTATTTTTTTTTTTTATGTAGGAAGGATACTGGCCAAGGGCAACAAAAATCTAATAAAAAAAAATGCCCACTGAAATGCCAGTCCCATAAAAGGGTCAAAGCAGTGGTCAAAAATTGGTGGATAAGTGTCTTGAAACCTCCCTCTTGAAGGAATTCAAGTCATATTAAGGTGAAAATACAGAAGCAGGCAGGGAGTTCAAGAGTTTACCAGAGAAAGGGATGAATGATTGAGAATACTGGTTAACTCTTGCGTTAGAGAGGTGGACAGAATAGGGGTGAGAGAAAGAAGAAAGTCTTGTGCAGCGAGGCCGCGGAAGGAGGGGAGGCATGCAGTTAGCAAGATCAGAAGAGCAATTGGCATGAAAATAGCGGTAGAAGACAGCTAGATATGCAATATTGCGGCGGTGAGAGAGGGGCTGAAGACAGTCAGTTAGAGGAGATGAGTTGATGAGATGAAAAGCTTTTGATTCCACCCTGTCTAGAAGAGCAGTATGAGTGGAACCCCCCAAACATGTGAAGCATACTCCATACATGGACGGATAAGGCCCTTGTACAGAGTTAGCAGCTGGGGGGGGGGGTGAGAAAAACTGGCGGAGACGTCTCAGAACACCTAACTTCATAGAAGCTGTTTTAGCTAGAGATGAGATGTGAAGTTTCCAGTTCAGATTATAAGTAAAGGACAGACCGAGGATGTTCAGTGTAGAAGAGGGGGACAGTTGAGTGTCATTGAAGAAGGGGGGATAGTTGTCTGGAAGGTTGTGTCGAGTTGATATATGGAGGAATTGAGTTTTTGAGGCATTGAACAATACCAAGTTTGCTCTGCCCCAATCAGAAATTTTAGAAAGATCAGAAGTCAGGCGTTCTGTGGCTTCCCTGTGTGATATGTTTACCTCCTGAAGGGTTGGACGTCTATGAAAAGACGTGGAAAAGTGCAGGGTGGTATCATCAGCATAGGAGTGGATAGGACAAGAAGTTTGGTTTAGAAGATCATTAATGAATAATAAGAAGAGAGTGGGTGACAGGACAGAACCCTGAGGAACACCACTGTTAATAGATTTAGGAGAAGAACAGTGACCGTCTACCACAGCAGCAATAGAACGGTCAGAAAGGAAACTTGAGATGAAATTACAGAGAGAAGGATAGAAACCGTAGGAGGGTAGTTTGGAAATCAAAGCTTTGTGCCAGACTCTATCAAAGGCTTTTGATATGTCCAAGGCAACAGCAAAAGTTTCACCAAAGTCTCTAAAAGAGGATGACCAAGACTCAGTAAGGAAAGCCAGAAGATCACCAGTAGAGCGGCCTTGACGGAACCCATACTGGCGATCAGATAGAAGGTTGTGAAGTGATAGATGTTTAAGAATCTTCCTGTTGAGGATAGATTAAAAAACTTTAGATGAGCAGGAAATTAAAGCAATAGGACGGTAGTTTGAGGGATTAGAGCGGTCACCCTTTTTAGGAATAGGTTGAATGTAGGCAAACTTCCAGCAAGAAGGAAAGGTAGATGTTGACAGACAGAGCTGAAAGAGTTTGACTAGGCAAGGTGCAAGCACGGAGGCACAGTTTCGGAGAACAATAGGAGGGACCCCATCAGGTCCATAAGCCTTCCGAGGGTTTAGGCCAGCGAGGGCATGGAAAACATCATTGCGAAGAATTTTAATAGGTGGCATGAAGTAGTCAGAGGGTGGAGGAGAGGGAGGAACAAGCCCAGAATCGTCCAAGGTAGAGTTTTTAGCAAAGGTTTGAGCAAAGAGTTCAGCTTTAGAAATAGATGTGATAGCATTGGCGCCATCTGATTGAAGTAGAGGAGGGAAAGAAGAAGAAGCAAAGTTATTGGAGATATTTTTGGGTAGATGCCAGAAATCACGAGGGGAGTTAGATCTTGAAAGGTTTTAACATTTTCTGTTAATGAAGGAGTTTTTGGCTAGTTGGAGAACAGACTTGGCATGGTTCCGGGCAGAAATATAAAGTGCATGAGATTCTGGTGATGGAAGGCTTAAGTACCTTTTGTGGGCCACCTCTCTATCATGTATAGCACGAGAACAAGCTGTGTTAAACCAAGGTTTAGAAGGTTTAGGACGAGAAAAAGAGTGAGGAATGTACGCCTCCATGCCAGACACTATCACCTCTGTTATGCGCTCAGCACACAAAGACGGGTCTCTGACACGGAAGCAGTAGTCATTCCAAGGAAAATCAGCAAAATACCTCCTCAGGTCCCCCCAAATAGCAGAGGCAAAACGTCAGAGGCACCTTCGCTTAGGGGGATCCTGAGGAGGGATTGGAGTGATAGGACAAGATAAAGATATGAGATTGTGATCGGAGGAGCCCAACGGAAAAGAAAGGGTGACAGCATAAGCAGAAGGATTAGAGGTCAGGAAAAGGTCAAGAATGTTGGGCGTATCTCCAAGACGGTCAGGAATACGAGTAGGGTGTTGCACCAATTGCTCTAGGTCATGGAGGATAGCAAAGTTGTAGGCTAGTTCACCAGGATGGTCAGTGAAGGGAGAGGAAAGCCAAAGCTGGTGGTGAACTTTGAAGTCTCCAAGAATGGAGATCTCTGCAAAAGGGAAGAGGGTCAGAATGTGCTCCACTTTGGAAGTTAAGTAGTCAAAGAATTTCTTATAGTCAGAGGAGTTAGGAGAGAGGTACACAGCACAGATAAATTTAGTATGAGAGTGACTCTGTAGTCGTAGCCAGATGGTGGAAAACTCGGAAGATTCTAGAGCGTGGGCACGAGAGCAGGTTAAGTCATTGCGCACATAAATGCAGCATCCAGCTTTGGATCGAAAATGAGGATAGAGAAAGTAGGAGGGAACAGAAAAGGGGCTACTGTCAGTTGCCTCAGACACCTGAGTTTCAGTAAGGAAAAGAAGATGAGGTTTAGAAGAGAAGAGGTGGTGTTCTACAGATTGAAAATTAGATCTTAGACCGCGAATGTTGCAGAAGTTAATGAAGAAAAAGTTGAGGGAGGTGTCAAGGCACTTAGGGTCGTCGACGGAAAGGCAGTCCGACCTGGGGACATTTATGGTCCCCAGGTTAGGTTAGGTAATGGTAGGTTAAATTAGTGTGGATCGGGGTGTCCAGCAGGGACAAAACCCTACGGTTTTGTTAGGTAATGCTACACATCATTTAAATTAGATTAGGTAATGCTAGGTTAGATTAGTATCTTTAAGAGGGGTCCATGAGATCTATGCATTACCGTGGCTGAGAGTAAATGAGCCATACGTCTTTTTTTTTTTTTTTATGTAGGAAGGATACTGGCCAAGGGCAACAAAAATCTAATAAAAAAATGCCCACTGAAATGCCAGTCCCATAAAAGGGTCAAAGCAGTGGTCAAAAATTGGTGGATAAGTGTCTTGAAACCTCCCTCTTGAAGGAATCCAAGTCATAGGAAGGTGGAAATACAGAAGCAGGCAGGGAGTTCCAGAGTTTACCAGAGAAAGGGATGAATGATTGAGAATACTGGTTAACTCTTGCATTAGAGAGGTGGACAGAATAGGGGTGAGAGAAAGAAGAAAGTCTTGTGCAGCGAGGCCGCGGAAGGAGGGGAGGCTTGCAGTTAGCAAGATCAGAAGAGCAGTTAGCATGAAAATAGCGGTAGAAGACAGCTAGATATGCAACATTGCAGCGGTGAGAGAGAGGCTGAAGACAGTCAGTTAGAGGAGAGGAGTTGATGAGACGAAAAGCTTTTGATTCCACCCTGTCTAGAAGAGCAGTATGAGTGGAACCCCCCCAGACATGTGAAGCATACTCCATACATGGACGGATAAGGCCCTTGTACAAAGTTAGCAGCTGGGAGGATGAGAAAAACTGGCGGAGACGCCTCAGAACACCTAACTTCATAGAAGCTGTTTTAGCTAGAGATGAGATGTGAAGTTTCCAGTTCAGATTATAAGTAAAGGACAGACCGAGGATGTTCAGTGTAGAAGAGGGGGGCAGTTGAGTGTCATTGAAGAAGAGGGGATAGTTGTCTGGAAGGTTGTGTCGAGTTGATAGATGGAGGAATTGAGTTTTTGAGCCATTGAACAATACCAAGTTTGCTCTGCCCCAATCAGAAATTTTAGAAAGATCAGAAGTCAGGCGTTCTGTGGCTTCCCTGCATGAAATGTTTACCTCCTGAAGGGTTGGACGTCTATGAAAAGACGTGGAAAAGTGCAGGGTGGTATCATCAGGGTAGGAGTGGATAGGACAAGAAGTTTGGTTTAGAAGATCATTAATGAATAATAAGAAGAGAGTGGGTGACAGGACAGAACCCTGAGGAACACCACTGTTAATAGATTTAGGAGAAGAACAGTGACCGTCTACCACAGCAGCAATAGAACGGTCAGAAAGGAAACTTGAGATGAAGTTACAGAGAGAAGGAGAGAAACCGTAGGAGGGTAGTTTGGAAATCAAAGCTTTGTGCCAGACTCTATCAAAGGCTTTTGATATGTCCAAGGCAACAGCAAAAGTTTCACCAAAATCTCTAAAAGAGGATGACCAAGACTCAGTAAGGAAAGCCAGAAGATCACCAGTAGAGCGGCCTTGACGGAACCCATACTGGCGATCAGATAGAAGGTTGTG
Organism: Scylla paramamosain; assembly: GCF_035594125.1. Classification (NCBI taxonomy): domain Eukaryota; kingdom Metazoa; phylum Arthropoda; class Malacostraca; order Decapoda; family Portunidae; genus Scylla; species Scylla paramamosain. The sequence continues at coordinate 7,847,502 of NC_087175.1, forward strand.
AAGTGATAGATGTTTAAGAATCTTCCTGTTGAGGATAGATTAAAAAACTTTAGATGAGCAGGAAATTAAAGCAATAGGACGGTAGTTTGAGGGATTAGAGTGGTCACCCTTTTTAGGAACAGGTTGAATGTAGGCAAACTTCCAGCAAGAAGGAAAGGTAGATGTTGACAGACAGAGCTGAAAGAGTTTGACTAGGCAAGGTGCAAACACGGAGGCACAGTTTCGGAGAACAATAGGAGGGACCCCATCAGGTCCATAAGCCTTCCGAGGGTTTAGACCAGCGAGGGCATGGAAAACATCATTGCGAAGAATTTTAATAGGTGGCATGAAGTAGTCAGAGGGTGGAGGAGAGGGAGGAACAAGCCCAGAATCGTCCAAGATAGAGTTTTTAGCACGTCCAAGGTAGAGTTTTTAGCAAAGGTTTGAGCAAAGAGTTCAGCTTTAGAAATAGATGTGATAGCATTTTCGCCATCTGGTTGAAGTAGAGGAGGGAAAGAAGAAGAAGCAAAGTTATTGGAGATATTTTTGGTTAGATGCCAAAAATCACGAGGGGAGTTAGATCTTGAAAGGTTTTGACATTTTTTTGTCTTTAGAGGGCAGGCTGTGACTGCCCCCTTGTGTTGTGAGACACAAAGGGAAACGTTCAGTGAGGTCACAGCTGGGTTTAATGATAAGTTCACAGCACCCCCTGAACAGTGCTTTAGACCTCACTGGGAGTAATTATCGTTTCGGCAGGTGTCTACTGCCTCCTCCTTGCTGGAGGAGGTAGTAGTCTGGTAGTGAATATAGGGATGTGTGTGCACTTGGTCACTAAAACCTATGAAAGTGGAGGGGTGGAATGACAGGAACCCGCCGATGAAAAGCACGTCTTTACCATGGGGTGGAACTATAGGAATCTGCCGATGAGGAGCATTGTGCCTGTGGCAGTGTGGAGCCGCCGGAGTCTGCCGAGGAGCGCTGTGCCTGTGCTGGCAAGTGTGGTATGTTGCTAGAACCTGTGACCGACGGTGAGAAGGCGCCGGAAGAGGCGAGGCATCATGAAAAGGCAGCATTGTGGAAGCAAAGAAGCAGCAGAACAGGGGGCGCTGTGTGCAGCAGTTGCAGATGTTGGCGGAGGACAAGAGCGGTGCCTGTGGCGATGTGGAACCATTGAAGTCTGCTGAGGAGCCCTGCACTGGCGATGTGGAGCCGCCAGAGTCTGCCAAGGAAAGCTGTGCTTGTGGCAGCAAGGTGGAATCCCCGGAGCCTGTGACTAGGGGCAGGGTGCCGGAAGAGGCGGCGTGAAGGCAGCTGTGTGGCAGCGCAGCGAGGCGCCGAGACAGCGGCGGAGCGGGCCCTGTGCACAGTCTCTGTGCTGGGAAGTGGTCCCACGTTCCCTTGTCCTCCCTCGCCCATCAGCATTGTGGAACGAGATACCGGAAGCTGTGAGCTGTTGCCGTCATCCCCGAGGATCGGCCGCAGGCGCGTGGCACGTACGCGCAGGTAGCGGAAGCTGGTGGCAGGCAGTGGTGAGGCTGCTGGGAAGCTGACTTGACCCAGTGGCGGACGTCAGCTGGGGACGAACTGTGGAGCGTGGAGGAGTGATCCTAGAGGCTCGGTACCACTCTAAAGGACCAGGCTGCGGAGGGCATGAAGGGATGGCAGGCAGTAGTGAGGCTGCCTGGGAGGCAATGCTGGCGCAGCTGCAGGCACCGGAGGAAGATGAACTGAGGACAGCCAGCAGCGGCGCGGAACAGGCTCAGACCCAAGCCTCTGTGAGGGAGGTCGCAAGATGGAGCGCGAAGGGTCTGGAGGAGCCTGCCGGGAGTGTGGCCAGCTGTGTGGGCCATGCGTGGCGGACAACGACGAGCTGGGCCACGAGAGGCAGTGCCCCATGCGTGGTGGATGAGATGACGATGAGCTGGGCCAGCAGAGGCAGCGCTGTGGCCAGGCAAGACGGCCATGCTTGGCAGTGGCCTTCAGCGAGCCGGAGCACTGGAAGTGGAGGTGTGGCCAACTGCCTGGGCCATGCTGGGTGGCCACCAGGGAAGCAGACCACAGCAAGGGGCAATGTGGCCAGTCATGTGGGCCATGCTTGGTAGTGGTGGCGGTGGTGAGGTGGTCAGGAAAAGACGGGCTACCGGAAGAGGCGGCAGCGTGGCCAGGCGCTTGGACTATGGTCAGTGGCAGATGACGGGAAGGCTGGCCATCAAAAGCATTAGAGGTGCGGCCGGGTGCAGTGGTCGCTGGCGGTGGCGGACAGCGGTGAAGATGGCCACTGAGAGCAGCAGAAATGCCACCGGACGCTTGAAACGTGCACGCTGGAGGAGATGGACGCGTTGGGCCACGGAGAATAGCAAAGGTGCGGCCGAGTGTGGCGGCCGCAGGCTGTGGCAGACTGCATTGAGGCTGGCCACCAGAAGGAGCAGCGGTGCAGCCAGGTACGTGGGTGGCTCTTGGGGGTGGAAGGCAGCAGTGTGCCCTGCAGGAGTGGACGCTGGAATTGGGGCCATGGAGGACAACGCAGGAGGAACTGCCTGGATCCCGAGGTGATGGTGGAGGCCCTCCATCACCCGAAACTCATGCACTTTATATTTCTGCCCGCAACCATGTCAAGTCTGTTCTCCAACTAGCCAAAAACTTCATTAACAGAGTGTCAAAATCTTTCAAGATCTAACTCTCCTTGTGACTTCTAGCATCTAGCCAAAAATATCTCCAAGTCAAAATCTTTCAAGATCTAACTCTCCTCGTGACTTCTGACATCTAGCCAAAAATATCTCCAATAACTTTTCTTCTTTCCCTCCTTTATTTCAAACCTTTGCTCTACCTTGAACGATTCAGGGTTTGTTTCTCTCTCTCCTCCACCCTCTGACTACTTCATGCCACCTATTAAAATTCTTCGTAATGATGTTTTCCATGCCCTCACTGGCCTAAACCCTCGGAAGGCTTATGGACCTGATGCGGTCCAACCTATTTTTCTCCGAAACTGTGCCTCTGTGTTTGCACCTTGCCTATTCAAACTCTTTCAACTCTGTCTGTCAACATCTACTTTTCCTTCTTGCTGGAAGTTTGCCTACATTCAACCTGTTCCTAAAAAGGGTGAATGTTCTAATCCTTCAAACTACCGTCCTATTGTTTTAATTTCCTGTCTATCTAAATTTTTTTAGTCTATCCTCAACAGGAAGATTCTTAAACATCTATCACTTCACAACCTTCTATCTGATCGCCAGTATGGGTTCTGTCAAGGCCGCTCTACTGGTGATCTTCTGGCTTTCCTTACTGAGTCTTGGTCATCCTCTTTTAGAGATTTTGGTGAAACTTTTGCTGTTGCCTTGAATATATCAAAAGCTTTTGATAGAGTCTGGCACAAAGCTTTGATTTCCAAACTACCTCCTATGGCTTCTATTCTTCTCTCTGTAACTTCATCTCAAGTTTCATTTCTGACTGTTCTGTTGCTACTGTGGTAGACGGTCACTGTTCTTCTAAATCTATTAACAGTGGTGTTCCTCAGGGTTCTGTCCTGTCACCCACTCTCTTCTTATTATTCATTAATGACCTTCTAAATTAAACTTCTTGTCCTATCCACTCCTACGCTGATGATACCACCCTGCACTTTTCCACCTTTTCATAGAGGTCCAACCCTTCAGGAAGTAAACATTTCATGCTGGGAAGCCACAGAACCCCTGACTTCTGATCTTTCTAAAATTTCTGATTGGGGCAGAGCAAACTTGGTATTGTTCAATGCCTCAAAAAACTCAATTCCTCCATCTATCAACTCGACACAACCTTCCAGACAACTATCCCCTCTTCTTCAATGACACTCAACTGCCCCTCTTCTACAATGAACATCCTCGGTCTGTCATTTTAACTTATAATCTGAACTGGAAACTTCACATCTCTAGCTAAAACAGCTTTTATGAAGTTGGGTGTTCTGAGACGTCTCTGCCATTTTTTTTTTCTCACCCCCCAGCTGTTAACTCTGTACAAGGGCCTTATCCTTCCATGTATGGAGTATGCTTCACATGTCTGGGGGGTTCCACTCATACCGGTCTTCTAGACAGGGTGGAATCTAAAGCTTTTCATCTCATCAACTCCTCTCCTCTAACTGACTGTCTTCAGCCTCTCTCTCATCGCGGCAATGTTGCATCTCTAGCTATATTCTACCGCTATTTTCATGCTAACTGCTCTTCTGATCTTGCTAACTACATGCCTCCCCTTCTCCCACGGCCTTGCTGCACAAGACTTTCTTCTTTCTCTTACCTTTGTCCACCTCTCTAATGTAAGAGTTAACTAGTATTCTCAATCATTCATCTCTTTCTCTGGCAAACTCTGGAACTCCCTGCCTGCTTCTGTATTTCCACCTTCCTATGACTTGAATTCCTTCAAGAGGGAGGTTTCAAGACACTTATCCTTCAACTTTTTACTACAGCTTTGGACCCTTTTATGGGACTGGCATCTCAGTGTTTTTTTTTTTTTTTTTTTGTTATTGAATGTTTGTTTCCCTTGGCCAGTGTCCCTCATACATAGAAAAAAAAAAAAAAACTCTGCCACCAAACAGTAGAAGGGCAGACTACTGCAAACCAAGGACTCTGTGTGTGTGTGTTGGGGGGGACGTCACATTATGAAGGGGTGGGGGTAAACCAGTGCATGCTGTGGGTGTGTGTGGCTAGCTGTGCTATACTTACCTGGCCTGTAGTGCAGAGGTCCATGACTGTTAATAATAATAATAATAATAATAATAATAATAATTATGTGTGTGTGTGTGTGTGTGTGGTGCTTTGTCTGGGCCGCCCTTGACATGGGATATAGATAGATAGATTCTTTAAAGATGTTTTTCTGTTTGGTTTGTTTTTAAAGGTTGCAGAGATTATTAGTTGCACCCAAAGTATTCCTTATTCAAATGTGGAAATAAACAGGTAATTATAGTTGTCATAATTATATATGCGAGTGTTTTTTAAAGTTTGTGTGTTTGGTGTTTGGTTTGACTTTTAAAGGTTACAGGGATTATTTATGCATCTTCAAGTGTCCTAATTCATCTGCAGAAGTGGACAGGTGTGTGTGTGTGTGTGTGTGTGTGTGTGTGTGTGTGTTACTGTATGTAAAACGTATGTACCTCATATCATTATTCCTCAGTAATCATAAGTGAAATGTTCAATAGTTTTCTATTTGCATGAAAACGTGTAATATGTGTAAGTATCAGTATTCAATGCTATATTAAGCACCGAAGCCGATGCTCACTTGTTAGTAGAGTGTGGTTAACCCACTGGTCGCCGAGGTAAATACTTTAATTTTGTAGTAAAAACTGATTGTCATAGTGCCAAGTTGAGTGCATGTATTGTTAACGAATATTGTAATAAGTTGAAAGTGTTTAATATCAGTGTATAGTGTTATTTTGTAAGAAATTGAGATCGAGAACTTGTTCACAGTTCTTACGGTCATGCCTACATCATCAATAAACGTCAGAGAGAGAACTGCCTTTCTTCGACCCTACGATGATGGGTGTGATCAGTAAAACAGATCACCTGAGAGCCAATTGATGCCCATCCAGGTGCGGCTACAGTAAGAACTCGACCTACAAGCAAGAAATTGGCTCCATGTGAAACCGTAGCAAGAGTGAGTCACAGGACGAGGGGACACTGACGTAAGGCCTCTGAGGCCCTGGGGTCAGCTCTACCCTGGACGACAACCACTCCCTTCTACCCACTATGCCTCGCCACCATTTTGTAGAACCCATGGTCACAGGCAAGAAAGTATAATAGTATGTATGTGCACTGAACTGAGTAGCCTAAGTGAACAAAAATTACCCACAATTAGCTAGTATTTGAGTGGTGATTTTAATTGCTCTTTCAGTGTCTCAGTATTGACACAATTAAGTTGTTAGATATGTCTGATACTGAGGAAATTAATGCCGTAGATGGCCTTAGGGAAGGTGAGGGTGAGCAAGTGGACAAGGGTCAAGCTTGTAATGAAGAAGTTAGTGTCAGGGAGTGAGTGCTGACCGACAAAGGAAGAGAATATCAAGTCAGTGTAACCAAGGGAAGAGCAGAGTCCTGTAAGCGTAAATGGAGCAGTGTTACCAGCAAAATTAAGAAAGGACTAAAAATTGTAATTAGCCCCTTTGAATTAGAGCCCATGTCAAGTGAAGTAATAGAGGCATTTCATCAGTATTATGTGGAATACACAAAACTAGTGGAACTAGAGCCAGAAAAGTCAGAGGAGCTAAATGAAGAGCTGGAACATAACCAACGAGTTCACCATAAAATATTAGAAAGTATAGAATGTAAAAGAAAAGAGTTAAAGAATGACAAGGGATCAATTTGTTCTAGCAAACGGTCTAGGCATTCTAGAGTCTCATCTACTTCATCACATTCATCAGCACAAAGAAAGCAAGAAGCAGCAGCAAAGGTAGCCAGACTTAGAAAGGAAATGGAATATCACGATAGTTTAGAAGAGGCAGAAGTTAGGTTAGCTAAGACGAAAGCAGAGGTAGAAGTTATGTTAGCTAAGACGAAAGCAGATGCAGAAGTTGTTAGCTAGAGACCAGGCAATGTTCGCAAAGGAAAACAGAGATTTAGCAGTCGCTAGAGCAGAACTTAATGCTCTTAGCTTAGTTGAAGAAGAAGTAAAAATGCTTCCAGGTAATGATGAAAGTCTAGAGAAGCAAAGTTATCTTCAACAATACATAGAGTTACAAAATGAAATGAAAGCACAAGCAATTGCAAATCAACAAAGTGACAATGCCATGCCTCACAAATATGTTACATTCCATGACCCACAGGAACCTTCTTGCAATAGAGATAATGAATTAATGACAAATGAAGTAGATGGACAAATACTTAGTGAACTTCAAGCAATAAATCTCAACCCTACAGCTCAAAGTCTTGTACCAAGTTCTCATAGACACACTCATAATGTCAACATGTCTAATAATGTGAGACAGAATCATCAATCCTTTTCCCATCCTGGGGGAACCTTTGCAATTAACATACCTGATCCCAAGTGGAGCCTCCCTCCAATAGAACCTAACACTTTTGATGGAGAACCCATGGAATTTCCAAGTTGGTTGAAAAACTTTGAAACTTATGTAGAATCTAGAACTTCTATTAGTAGAGAGAGACTTGCCTACTTAGACAGGTATACAACTGGTGAGGCAAAGGATGCCATTAAAATGTTAATGCACTTTAACTCCAATGCTGACTATGTGGAAGCAAAGAAAATTCTTAGGGATAGATTTGGAAACAAAAGCATCATAGCTGATGCTTACACAAAAAAGTTAATGAATTGGCTACCAATTTTTTTTATTTTTTATTTTTTTAACGTCTAGTTTTCCCTAGTCTGTTAGGGCTGAGACGGTGCCTCCTGATGAAGGACTTTTGGATTTGGCATTTGGGAACCGTTACCCCGAGTGGATGCCCTTCCTATCCTCGGACCGTAGCCAGGATTCGAACCCGTGCGCCTGATGACCACTTGGCCCCCAAAGCGCACGCGGGACCACTGTACCACGGCAGCTCCCAATGAATTGGCTACCAATCTCTCCACATAATCAAAAAATCTGAGAATGCTGTTAATGCTGGACCATTATGTGGAATGAATTGGCTACCAATCTCTCCACATAATGGTCCAGCATTAACAGCATTCTCAGATTTTTTGAAGTGCTGTTTAGCTGCAATGAAACGCACTTCTCATTTGTCATTTCTGAATGACCCTAGAGAGCAGAGAAAGGTGCTAGCAAAACTCCCTGAACATATTGTTCATGACTGGAGAAAGCAAGTAATGATATATCTTGATACTAACAGCAATAACAACACTCCTAGTAGCGATGAAGAGCACCACCCACCCTTTGAAATGTTATGTGAATTTGTCCAGAAAGAAGCAAAAGGAGCAAGCAATCCATTTCTTTCCTGGAATTCAGTAAGTAGGGAAGTAAATGATTGGATCAAAACTCAAACAAAGGCAACCAATTGGAAACCAAGGGAATCAAACATCATGACAAAGAATAGAGGGAGTAGAACTTTCATGGCTAAATCAATTGAGGAAAAAACCAATGTGGTCATTCCTAAATAAAGTAAATGTACAAGCCAACAAACAGTATCCCAAGGACCAGGAAAGGAAAGGACGATTCTGTCACTACTGTACGAAGGATCATGATTTAGATGATTACAAGGAATTTGCCAAACTTGATGGTAATACTAGGTACAAATTTGCTAAAGAAAAAATGGTTATGTACTGGGTGTCTAAAAATGGGTCACAAATGAAAGAATTGTAGAAGAAGGAAAGTTTGTAAAGTATGTCAGAGATACCATCCCACAGCTCTTCACAATGATGACATGACAAGAAATGAGAGCCAAAGGGTGCCACAACAAGCAACTCAGCATAAAGATGATAAACCCACAGTAGTAGCAAATAAGGTCAAAGTGACAGAATCAGTGACACATGACATGCACACCATGATAGTTCCTGTATGGTTACATCATGTTAGTAATGAAGAGAATAAAGTTTTAGTGTATGCTCTGCTGGATGAGCAGTCTGATGCTTCATTCATCAAGGAAAGCACTCTGGATAAATTGGGAGTTAGTGGACCATCAGTGTCACTTAATATCCACACAGTAAGTGGAAAACAAATCACTGATTATACCAAAATTCATGGACTTAAAGTGAGAGGTTATAATGAAGAAGTGGAAATACCAATCCCTTCAGCATATTCAACAGAAAACATTTCAGATGGACAGAGTCAGATACCAAGGCCCGAGACTGCTTGTGACTGGCCCCACTAAAAGGCAATCTCTGACAAACTAATGAAATATGACCCAAATGTTGACATAGGACTCCTCATTGGTCTTGATTGTGCAGAAGCCATTGTAGCAGAAGAGCAAATAGCAGGTGATAGCAAGAAGCATCCCTATGCTCGTAGGACAGAGCTAGTGTAGTGCTGGAAATTAATTATGTATATTTCTATTTTTTTTTTTTTTTTTTTTTTTAGGCTAAGGCCCATGTAATGTGCGGGGATGACCAGACAGTCTCGGTATCATGTGACTAACCCCCCCCTTCCCCTCCTCTCCTCAGTTTCCTTTTGTCCTTACTTTTTCCCCCTCTCAGCGTCACTGTGTTGACCACTTCTATGATAAATTTACCCCGTGAATAAACGTAATTTCTCCTGCTTGGCCAGGTTATAGAGGCGAATTTTTCACCTAATTCCAGAGAATGGGGAGCCCTTAATATGATAAAATTAATTCTATAATGGTAAGGTCTTAAGCCAGCTCAAACAAATCCCAGATAATTACGCCGCGCCAATGAGGTTGACGAATCTGATAAGTCTTCTTTGCTTCGCCGTCCTCTTACCCCTGTTGCTACGCAAGCCGGGAAGAGATACCAGACTTTGACTAATTCCCCAATTGATTTCAAAAGTCCATTGAATTAAACTTCTATAAAGTAAACAGTAACTTAATTATTCATATTTTTCATCCCTGAACTCACAACCTAGTCGCCCCCCACTAACACAAAATTATAACTCTTAATAAATTTCTCCATTGGAAACCTTTATCCTTAGTTTCCCGCCTATTTCCTCACAAGCAAAGCCAGTCTCTCTCGGATTCTCCTCAGGTGAGCATGCAGTCTGATAATCTCCTCCTCCATTCCTGTAATATTAAGTAAGTGTTTGTTTAACAATAATTTTACTAAAGGAGTCTCTCTCGGATTCTCCTCAGATATTCCTGTTGATAAACTATTGTTCTGAGTGGATAGATATTCACATTTTTTCGTTCCTTTTGTTGGTTCTCTCCACGTGACTAGTGCAACCACCTGGTTCGAGATCACCGTGTGAGACTGTCCTCAGTTCTATACATACCTTTTAGGTATATTTTTTATTTATTTATTTATTCTCTGGTCTCCCCCGCAATTCAGTAGTCGCGAAGATATCTCCATCGCAGTTTTATGTAACTGAAGAGTACGCTACCATTCTTTTGTATTTCTGGATTCCTTTTTTTTTTTTATTATTATTCGGATTATTCCATTATCAATTAAAAATCTATAAAAGTGTCAATATTTGTATTTCTTTTAATCCAGTGATAGGATTTGTGATTATCGTCTGCCACAAGGGAACATCACTCGTGGGCACTAACTGAAGGTGACTTTTTTTTTTTTTTTTTTTTTGGGGGGGGGCACTAAACTAGGTTGGGGGATCATTGGTAGAATCTTACCCCATTCAAGTCCATAATGGTAGTCTACAGAACAATGACACAAGAAGTAGAAATCAATGAAGAAAAGAGGGTTAATTTCTTAGTGGTTCCTACTAAAACCAAAGAGATGATTAATCCTTCTCAAGGCAGTAGACACCTGCCGAAACAATAATTACTCCCAGTGAGGTCTAAGGCACTGTTCAGGGGGTGCTGTGAACTTATCATTAAACCCAGCTGTGACCTCACTGAACGTTTCCCTTTGTGTCTCACAACACAAGGGGGCAGTCACAGCCTGCCCTCTAAAGACAACTCTCTTCCTCCACACAAAACTACAAGCACCTAATAACACATACACCCTTCACTCAAAAATTTTAAAATCATCATGGCGACTCCTACACCAGCCTCGGAGTCCCCATCTGGGGAGGGGACCATAAATGTCCCCAGGTCGGACTGCCTTTCTGTCGATGACCCTAAGTGTCTTGACACCCCCCCTCAACTTTTTCTTCATTAACTTCTGCAACATTCGCGGTCTAAGATCTAATTTTCAATCTGTAGAACACCACCTCTTCTCTTCTAAACCTCATCTTCTTTTCCTCACTGAAACTCAGGTGTCTGAGGCAACTGACAGTAGCCCCCTTTCTGTTCCCTCCTACTTTCTCTATCCTCATTTTCGATCCAAAGCTGGATGCTGCGTGTATGTGCGCAATGACTTAACCTGCTCTTGTGCCCACGCTCTTGAATCTTCCAAGTTTTCCACCATCTGGCTACGACTAGAGTCACTCTCATACTAAATTTATCTGTGCTGTATACCTCTCACCTAACTCCTCTGACTATAAGAAATTCTTTGACTACTTAACTTCCAAAGTGGAGCACATTCTTCCCTTTTGCAGAGATCTCCATTCTTGGAGACTTCAATGTTCACCACCAGCTTTGGCTTTCCTCTCCCTTCACTGACCATCCTGGTGAACTAGCCTACAACTTTGCTATCCTCCATGACCTAGAGCAATTGGTGCAACACCCTACTCGTATTCCTGACCGTCTTGGAGATATGCCCAACATTCTTGACCTTTTCCTGACCTCTAATCCTTCTGCTTATGCTGTCACCCTTTCTTTTCCGTTGGGCTCCTCCGATCACAATTTCATATCTTTATCTTGTCCTATCACTCCAATCCCTCCTCAGGATCCCCCTAAGCGAAGGTGCCTCTGGCGTTTTGCATCTGCTAGTTGGGGGGACCTGAGGAGGTATTTTGCTGATTTTCCTTGGAATGACTACTGCTTCCGTGTCAGAGACCCGTCTTTGTGTGCTGAGCGCATAACAGAGGTGATAGTGTCTGGCATGGAGGCATACATTCCTCACTCTTTTTATCATCCTAAACCTTCTAAACCTTGGTTTAACACAGCTTGTTCTCGTGCTATACATGATAGAGAGGTGGCCCACAAAAGGTACTTAAGCCTTCCATCACCAGAATCTCATGCACTGTATATTTCTGCCCGGAACCATGCCAAGTCTGTTCTCCAACTAGCCAAAAACTCCTTCATTAACAGAAAATGTCAAAACCTTTCAAGATCTAACTCCCCTCGTGATTTCTGGCATCTAGCCAAAAACATCTCCAATAACTTTGCTTCTTCTTTCCCTCCTCTATTTCAACCAGATGGCACCACTGCTATCACATCTATTTCTAAAGCTGAACTCTTTGCTCAAACCTTTGCTAAAAACTCTACCTTGGACGTGCTAAAAACTCTACCTTGGACGATTCTGGGCTTGTTCCTCCCTCTCCTCCACCCTCTGACTACTTCATGCCAATTATTAAAATTCTTCGCAATGATGTTTTCCATGCCCTCGCTGGCCTAAATCCTCGGAAGACTTATGGACCCGATGGGGTCCCTCCAATTGTTCTCCGAAACTGTGCCTCCGTGCTTGCACCTTGCCTAGTCAAACTCTTTCAGCTCTGTCTGTCAACATGTACCTTTCCTTCTTGCTGGAAGTTTGCCTACATTCAACCTGTTCCTAAAAAAGGTGACCGTTCTAATCCCTTAAACTACCGTCCTATTGCTTTAATTTCCTGCCTATCTAAAGTTTTTGAATCTATCCTCAACAGGAAGATTCTTAAACATCTATCACTTCACAACCCTCTATCTGATCGCCAGTATGGGTTCCGTCAAGGCTGCTCTACTGGTGATCTTCTGGCTTTCCTTACTGAGTCTTGGTCATCCTCTTTTAGAGACTTTGGTGAAACTTTTGCTGTTGCCTTGGACATATCAAAAGCTTTTGATAGAGTCTGGCATAAAGCTTTGATTTCCAAACTACCCTCCTACGGTTTCTATCCTTCTCTCTGTAACTTCATCTCAAGTTTCCTTTCTGACCGTTTTATTGCTGCTGTGGTAGACGGTCACTGTTCTTCTCCTAAATCTATTAACAGTGGTGTTCCTCAGGGTTCTGTCCTGTCACCCACTCTCTTCTTATTATTCATTAATGATCTTCTAAACCAAACTTCTTGTCCTATCCACTCCTACGCTGATGATACCACCCTGCACTTTTCCACGTCTTTTCATAGACGTCCAACCCTTCAGGAGGTAAACATATCACGCAGGGAAGCCACAGAGCAAACTTGGTATTGTTCAATGCCTCAAAAACTCAATTCCTCCATCTATCAACTCGACACAACCTTCTGGACAACTATCCCCTCTTCTTCAATGACACTCAACTGTCCCCCTCTTCTACACTGAACATCCTCGGTCTGTCCTTTACTTATAATCTGAACTGGAAACTTCACATCTCATCTCTAGCTAAAACAGCATCTATGAAGTTAGGTGTTCTGAGACGTCTCCGCTAGTTTTTCTCACCCCCCCAGATGTTAACTCTGTACAAGGGCCTTATCCGTTCATGTATGGAGTATGCTTCACATGTCTGGGGGGGTTCCACTCATACTGCTCTTCTAGACAGGGTGGAATCAAAAGCTTTTTGTCTCATCAACTCCTCTCCTCTAACTGACTGTCTTCAGCCTCTCACCGCTGCATTGTTGCATATCTAGCTGTCTTCTACCGCTATTTTCATGTTAACTGCTCTTCTGATCTTGCTAACTGCGTGCCTCCCCTCCTTCCGTGGCCTTGCTGCACAAGACTTTCTTCTTTCTGTCACCCCTATTCTGTCCACCTCTCTAATGCAAGAGTTAACCAGTATTCTCAATCATTCATCCCTTTCTTTGGTAAACTCTGGAACTCCCTGCCTGCTTCTGTATTTCCACCTTCCTATGACTTGAATTCCTTCAAGAGGGAGGTTTCAAGACACTTATTCATCAATTTTTGACCACTGCTTTGACCCTTTTATGGGACTGGCATTTCAGTGGGCATTTTTTTTATTAGGTTTTTGTTGCCCTTGGTCAGTGCCCTTCCTACATAAAAAAAAAAAAAAGTGAGAGATATATTTAAACTTGACTTCAGTGATAGAAAGTCAGCTGACACTCCATTATCATATGAAGATCAAAGGTTTATGTGTAAGATGAAAGAAGGAGTACATCAGCTGAAGGATGGCCATTATGAGTTGCTCCTTCCTCTTAAAGATGATAACGTCAAGCTTCCAAACAACAAACTATTAGCAGAGCAGAGACTCAATAAGTTAAGAGCTAAACTTGAGAAGGATGATCAACACAAAGGTGATTCCAAAGTATTTATGGATGATATGATTACAAAAGGTTATGCAGAGGTAGTACCGACAAAGGATTTAGTTAGGAATGATGGTAAGGTCTGGTACATTCCACATCATGGAGTCTATCATCCGAGAAAGCCAAAGAAGTTGAGAATTGTATTTGACTGTAGTGCAAACTACAGGAACCAGTCATTAAACAGCCACCTGTTACAAGGCCCAGACCTTACCAACAAACTTGTCGGAGTGTTGTATAGGTTTAGGCAAGAAAGCATTGCACTTGTATGTGATATAGAAGCAATGTACCATCAAGTGAAGGTCAACCCAGAACACAGAGACATGTTAAGATTCCTTTGGTGGGAAAATGGTGACCTTAATAATGAGATAGCTGAATACAGGATGACAGCTCACCTGTTTGGAGCTACATCATCTCCAAGTGTAGCTAACTTTGCACTTAAGAAAGCTGCAGATGACTATGGGTGTGGATCTGATGCAGCCAAGTTTGTAAGAAAACTTTTATATTGATGATGGTTTGAAGTCAGTAGCTACAATAGATGAAACTGTCACTCTTATTCAGTAGAGCAAAGAATTATGTTACAAGGGAGGTTTTAACCTTCATAAGTTCTTGTCAAAACAACAAAGATGTATTAGCTGCAACTTCTCCTCAAGAGAGAGCAGATGGAGTCAAAAGTTTGGATTTTAGTAAGAATGAAGACATACTGCCTATAGAAAGAACTTTGGGAGTTGAATGCTGCATAGAATTGACATATTTCAATTTGGAATAAAGCTAAAACACAAGCCACTCACCAGGAGAGACATTCTGTCAACAGTGAGCTCTGTATATGATCCATTAGGTCTAGTGTCACCTCTCATACTGACTGGAAAGCAAGTTTTACAAGAATTATGTAAGAATGTAGTTCAATGGGATGATGAGGTGCCAGATTATGTCAAACCTAAATGGATAAAATGGAAGGATGAGCTGCACAAACTAGATCAGCTAAAAGTACCTAGATGTTACAAACCTGATGATTTTGGCGAAGTAGAAAAGGTTGAACTCCATCACTTTTCAGATGCCTGCCAAGAGGGATATGGCCAGTGCTCATATATTAGATTAATTAGCAAGACTGGCCGAATTCATTGTGCATTAGTAATGGCAAAGTCACGTGTCACACATCTAAAAACCATGACAATTCCCAGACTAGAACTAGCAGCAGCAGTGGTGTCAGTTAGAATCCATAAACTCTTGAAGGGAGAACTTGAGTATAATAATGTGGAAGAAGTATTTTGGACAGACAGCAAAGTAGTCCTTGGTTACACTGCAAATGAAGCAAAGAGATTCCATGTATATGATGCTAATAGAGTAGAAACAGTTAGAGATTACTGTTACTGCATGTAAAGCGTATGTACCTCATGTCATTATTCCTCGGCATATATAAGTGAAATGTTCAATAGTTTTCTATTTGCATGAAAACGTGTAATATGTGTAAGTATCAGTATTTAATGCTATATTAAGCACCGAAGCCGATGCTCACTTGTTAGGAGTGTGGGGTTAACCTGCTAGTCGCCTGTGGGCATCACTCACGGCCAAGTCGCGCTCAGACAAAGACGGGCAGGATGGTGACCGAGGTAAATACTTTAATTTTGTAGTAAAAACTGATTGTCATAGTGCCAAGTCAATTGCATGTATTGTTAATGAATATTGTAATATGTTGAAAGTGTTTAATATCAGTGTATAATGTTATTTTGTAAGAAATTGAGACCGAGAACTTGTTCGCAGTTCTTACGGTCATGCCTGCCTCATCAATAAACGTGTCAGGGAGAACTGCCTTTCCTCGACCCTACGATGATGGGTGTGATCAGTAAAACAGATCACCTGAGAGCCAATTGATGCCCAGCCGGTGCGGCTAAAGTAAGAACTCGACCTACAAGCAAGAAATTGGCTCCATGTGAAACCGTAGCAAGAGTGAGTCACAGGACGAGGGGACGCTGACGTAAGCCTATAGGTTGACCTCTGAGGCCCCGGGGTCAGCTCTACCCTTGACGACAACCACTCCCTTCTACCCACTGTGCCTCGCCACCATTTTGTAGAACCCATGGTCACAGGCAAGAAAATATAATAGTATGTATGTGCACTGAATTGAGTAGCCTAAGTGAAAATTACCCACAATTAGCTAGTATTAAGAGTGGTAATTTTAAATTGCTCTTTCAGTGTCTCAGTATTGATACAATTAAGTTGTTAGATATGTCTGATACTGAGGAAATTAATGCCATAGATGGCCTTAGGGAAGGTGAGGGTGAGCAAGTGGACAGGGATCAAACTTGTATTGAAGAAGTTAGTGTCAGGGAGCGAGTGCCGACCGACAAAGGAAGAGAATATCAAGTCAGTGTAACCAAAGGAAGAGCAGAGTCCTGTAAGCGTAAATGGAGCAGTGTTACCAGCAAAATTAAGAAAGGATTAAAAATTGTAATTAGCCCCTTTGAATTAGAGCCCATGTCAAGTGAAGTAATAGAGGCATTTCAGCAGTATTATGTGGAATACACAAAGCTGGTGGAACTAGAGCCAGAAAGGTCAGAGGAGCTAAATGAAGAGCTGGAACACAATCAACAAGTTCACCATGAAATATTAGAAAGTATAGAATGTAAAAGAAAGGAGTTAAAGAATGACAGAGGATCAATTTGTTCTAGCAAACGGTCTAGGCATTCTAGAGTCTCATCTACTTCATCACGTTCATCAGCAGCACAAAGAAAGCAAGAAGTAGCAGCAAAGGTAGCCAGACTTAGAAAGGAAATGGAATATCATGATAGTTTAGCAGAGGCAGAAGTTATGTTAGCTAAGACAAAAGCAGAGGCAGAAGCAATGTTCTCAAAGAAAAAGAAAGAGAGAGATTTAGCAGTTGCTAGTGCAGAACTTAATGCTCTTAGCTTAGTTGAAGAAGAAGTAAAAATGCTTCCAGGTAATGATGAAAGTGTAGAGAAGCAAAGTTATCTTCAACAATACATAGAGTCACAAAATGAAATGAAAGCACAAGCAATTGCAAATCAACAAAGTGACAATGCCATGCCTCACAAATATGTTACATTCCATGACCCACAGAAACCTTCTTCTTGCAATAGAGATAATGAATTGATGACAAATGAAGTACATGGACGAATATTTAGTGAACCTCAGGTAATAAATCTCAACCCTACAGCTCAAAGTCTTGTACCAAGCTCTCGTAGACACACTCATAATGTCAACATGCCTAATAATGTGAATAATGTGAGACAGAATCATCAATCCTTTTCCCATCCTGGGGGAACCTTTGCAATCAACATACCTGATCCCAAGTGGAGCCTCCCTCCAATAGAGCCTAACACTTTTGATGGAGAACCCATGGAATTTCCAAGTTGGTTGAAAAACTTTGAAACTTATGTAGAGTCTAAACTTCTATTGGTAAAGAGAGACTTGCCTACTTAGAGAGGTATACAACTGGTGAGGCAAAGGATGCCATTAAAATGTTAATGCACTTTAACTCTGATGCTGACTATGTGCAAGCAAAGAAAATTCTTAGTGATAGATTTGGAAACAAAAGCATCATAGCTGATGCTTACACAAATAAGTTAATGAATTGGCTACCAATCTCTCCGCATAATGGTCCAGCATTAACAGCATTCTCAGATTTTTTGAAGTGCTGTTTAGCTGCAATGAAACACACTTCTTATTTGTCATTTCTGAATGACCCTAGAGAGCAGAGAAAGGTGCTAGCAAAACTCCCTGAACATGTTGTTCATGACTGGAGAAAGCAAGCGATGATATATCTTGATACTAACAGTAATAACAACACTTCTAGTAGCAATGAAGAGCACCACCCACCCTTTGAAATGTTATGTGAATTTGTCCAGAAAGAAGCAAAAGGAGCAAGCAATCCATTTCTTTCCTGGAATTCAGTAAGTAGGGAAGTAAATGATTGGATCAAAACTCAAACAAGGGCAACCAATTGGAAACCAAGGGAATCAAACATCATGACAAAGAATAGAGGGAGTAGAACTTTCATGGCTAAAGCAATTCAGGGAAAACCAATGTGGTCATTCCAAAGTAAAGTAAATGTACAAGCCAACAAACAGTATCCCAAGGACCAGGATAGGAAAGGACGATTCTGTCACTACTGTACAAAGGATCATGATTTAGATGATTGCAAGGAATTTGCCAAACTTGATGGTAATACTAGGTACAAATTTGCTAAAGAAAAACGGTTATGTACAGGGTGTCTAAAAATGGGTCACAAAGGAAAGGATTGTAGAAGAAGGAAAGTTTGTAAAGTATGTCAGAGATACCATCCCACAGCTCTTCACAATGATGACATGACAAGAACTGAGAGCCAAAGGGTGCCAGCACAAGCAACTCAGCCTAAAGATGATAAACCCACAGTAGTAGCAAATAAGGTAAAAGTTACAGAATCAGTGACACATGACATGCACACCATGATAGTTCCTGTATGGTTACATCATGTTAGTAACGAAGAGAATAAAGTTTTAGTGTATGCCCTGCTGGATGAGCAGTCTGATGCTTCATTCATCAAGGAAAGCACTCTGAATAAATTGGGAGTTAGTGGACCATCAGTGTCACTCAATATCCACACAATAAGTGGAAAACAAATCACTGATTCTATCAAAATTCATGGACTTAAAGTAAGAGGTTATAATGAAGAAGTGGAAATATCAGTCCCTTCAGCATATTCAACAGAAAACATTTCAGCTGGATGGAGTCAGATACCAAGGCCCGAGACTGCTTGTGACTGGCCCCACTTAAAGGCAATCTCTGACAAACTAATGAAATATGACCCAAACATTGACATAGGACTCCTCATTGGTCTTGATTGTGCAGAAGCCATTATGGCAGAAGAGCAAATAGCAGGTGATAGCAAGAAGCATCCCTATGCTCGTAGGACAGAGCTAGGTTGGGGGATCATTGGTAAAATCTCACCACATTCAAGTCCATTGGAAGATACAGTGGTAGTCTACAGAACAGTGACACAAGAAGTAGAAATCAATGAAGAAAAGAGGGTTAATTTCTTAGTGGTTCCTACTAAAACCAAAGAGATGATTAATCCTTCTCAAGTGAGAGATATGTTTGAACTTGACTTCAGTGATAGAAAGTCAGCTGACACTCCATTATCATATGAAGATAAAAGGTTTATGAGTAAGATGAAAGAAGGAGTACATCAGCTGAAGGATGGCCATTATGAGTTGCCCCTTCCTCTTAAAGATGATAACGTCAAGCTTCCAAACAACAAACTATTAGCAGAGCAGAGACTCAAGAAGTTAAGAGCTAAACTTGAGAAGGATAATTAACACAAAGGTGATTACAAAGTGTTCATGGATGATATGATTACAAAGGGTTATGCAGAGGTTGTACCGACAAAGGATTTAGTTAGGAATGATGGTAAGGTCTGGTACATTCCACATCATGGAGTCTATCATCCGAGAAAGCCAAAGAAGTTGAGAGTTGTCTTTGACTGTAGTGCAAACTACAGGAACCAGTCATTAAACAGTCACCTGTTACAAGGCCCAGACCTTACCAACAAACTTATTGGAGTGTTGTGTAGGTTTAGGCAAGAAAGGATTGCACTTGTGTGTGATATAGAAGCAATGTACCATCAAGTGAAGGTCAACCCAGAACACAGAGACATGTTAAGATTCCTTTGGTGGGAAAAGGGTGACCTTAATAATGAGATAGCTGAATACAGGATGACAGCTCACCTGTTTGGAGCTACATCATCTCCAAGTGTAGCCAACTTTGCTCTTAAGAAAGCTGCAGATGACTATGGGTGTGGATCTGATGCAGCCAAGTTTGTAAGAAACAACTTTTATGTTGATGATGGTTTGAAGTCAGTAGCTACAATGGATGAAGCTGTCACTCTTATTCAGCAGAGCAAAGAATTATGTTACAAGGGAGGTTTTAACCTTCATAAGTTCTTGTCAAACAATAAAGCTGTATTAGCTGCAATTTCTCCTCATGAGAGAGCAGATGGAATTAAAAGTTTGGATTTTAGTAAGAATGAAGACACACTGCCTATAGAAAGAACTTTGGGAGTTGAGTGGTGCATAGAATCTGACACATTTCAATTTAGAATAAAGCTGAAAGACAAGCCACTCACCAGGAGAGGCATTCTGTCAACAGTGAGCTCCATATATGATCCATTAGGTCTAGTGTCACCTCTCATACTGACTGGAAAGCAAATTTTACAAGAATTATGTAAGAATGCAGTTGAATAGGATGAAGAGGTGCCAGATTATGTCAAACCTAAATGGATAAAATGGAAGGATGAGCTGCACAAACTAGATCAGTTAAAGGTACCTAGATGCTACAAACCTGATGACTTTGGGGAAGTAGAAAAGGTTGAACTCCATCACTTTTCAGATGCCTGTCAAGAGGGATATGGCCAGTGCTCATATATTAGATTAATTAGCAAGACTGGCCAAATTCATTGTGCATTAGTAATGGCAAAGTCACGTGTCACACCTCTAAAAACCATAACAATTCCCAGACTAGAACTAGCAGCAGCAGTGGTGTCAGTTAGAATCCATAAACTCTTGAAGGGAGAACTTGAGTATAATAATGTGGAAGAAGTATTTTGGACAGACAGCAAAGTAGTCCTTGGTTACATTGCAAATGAAGCAAAGAGATTCCATGTATATGTTGCAAATAGAGTAGAAACAATAAGAGATCACACTTCACCAGATCAGTGGAAATTTGTAGAGACACAGTATAACCCAGCAGATCATGCATCTAGAGGCATGACAGCAGATGAATTGTGTAATAGCAAGATATGGTGGAATGGCCCAGAATTCCTTTGGCAACATAGCAAAATGGATAGCCATTCCCAGTACAAGGTCATAAATGAGAATGATCCAGAAGTGAAGAAAGTTGTATGCCATGCTGTAGGTACACAACAGCCCACAGATACGAGTATACTAGAAAGACTTGAGTATTTTTCTGATTGGTTTAAAGCAAAGAGGGCAGTTGCTGTATGCCTCAAGCTTCTGAACAGCTTCAGAGGAAAAGGTGATGGCACTACTAAAGTAAAGGGAAACACATATGAGCCAGTAAATGTAGCACAAGTGTCAGAAGCTGAAAATGTAATTATAAAACAACTGCAAGCAAAGGCATTCCAGAAGGAGATAAATGTACTGGAATCATCTGCTAACCATAATTCTTTAATTAAAGGAGACAATGGCAAGGGAACAAAAGTGATAGACAAGACCAGTTCCCTCTATAAGTTAGATCCCTTCATTGACAAAAATGGTATCATGAGAGTAGGAGGAAGATTGAGGCTTTCTAATCTGACAGATGAATCCAAACATCCAGTCATCCTCCGCAAAACATCTCACATAACCCAGCTGATAATATGCCACCACCACAAAAGGACAAATCATCAAGGCAGGGGCATAACTTTAAATGAAATCAGGTCATGTGGATACTGGATAGTAGGAGGATCATCCCTAGTATCAAGGCACATTTCAAAGTGCATTATCTGTCGTAAAGTTAGAAGTACAACACAGGGACAGAAGATGGCAGACCTGCCTATTGACAGACTAGAACCATCACCTCCTTTTACATACTCAGCAGTAGATTTCTTTGGCCCTTTCTATATCAAAGAGGGGTGTAAAAAGCTTAAAAGATATGGAGTGCTCTTTACTTGCATGGCATGTAGAGCTGTGCACACAGAGACAGCCAACAGCATGGATACAAGTTCCTTCCTAAGTGCATACCGTCGCTTTGTAGGACGAAGAGGGCCTGTAAGACAGTTGAGATGTGACCAAGGAACTAACTTTGTAGGTGCCAAATCAGAGTATGAGAAATGCTTGAAAGAACTAAATAACAATAAAGTCAGACAAGAACTCATGAAAGATCAGTGTGGATTGTTTTTAACATGAATGTACCCAATTCCAGTCACATGGGAGGTGTTTGGAAGATACGCACAGTGAGAAATGTACTGTCTGTGTTACTTGATCAGCATGGTACCCAGTTAGATGACCAAGATCTGAGAACCTTCTTAGTTGAAGCTGAAAATATAGTTAATGGTCGTCCTGTAACTGTGGACCATCTTAACTCCCCAGAAAGTCCTACACCGTTGACACCCAGTAATCTGTTAATTATGAAAACAAAGGTAGTACTGCCTCCTCCAAGCATTTTCATTAAGAAGCACCTGTACTGCATAAAGAGATGGCGCAGAGCACAATACCTAGCCAACCAGTTCTGGTCCAGGTGGAAAAAGGAGTATGTGCAATTCCTACAACTTAGAAATAAGTGGACAACACCAAAGAGAAATCTCAGTTTAAATGACATAGTTATCATCAAGGATCAGAATGTAGCAAGGAACCAGTGGAAACTCGGAAGAGTAACAGAAGTATCTCCTGATCATGATGGCCTAGTAAGAAAGGTTAAGGTCCTGGTGTCAGACTGTAATCTCGACAACCAGGGAAGACACAAAGGCAAACAGGACCATCATAGAGAGGCCAATACATCGTCTAGTATTGCTGTTAGAAGGTAATGCATAATAATAGACCGGAGCATCCCCACCAAGGAGCCAGTGTAACAAAACATATTATGTGCTAATCCTAGTTTCAAGGTACATACTATTGTTAATTTAAGGTAAATTGTTACACAATTTAGGGGAACCATGTTACTGTATGTAAAGCGTATGTACCTCATATCATTATTCCTCAGTAATCATAAATGAAATGTTCAATAGTTTTCAATTTCCATGAAAATGTGTAATATGTGTAAGTATCAGTATTCAATGCTATATTAAGCACCGAAGCCGATGCTCACTTGTTAGTAGAGTGTGGTTAACCCACTAGTCGCCTGCGGGCGTCACTCACGGCCAAGTCGCGCTCAGATAAAGACGGGCAGGATGGTGACCAAGGTAAATACTTTAATTTTGTAGTAAAAACTGACTGTCATAGTGCCAAGTTGAGTGCATGTATTGTTAATGAATATTGTAATATGTTGAAAGTGTTTAATATCAGTGTATAATGTTATTTTGTAAGAAATTGAGACCAAGAACTTGTTCGCAGTTCTTACGGTCATGCCTACCTTATCAATAAATGTCAGAGAGAGAACTGCTTTTCCTTGACCCTACGATGATGGGTGTGATCAGTAAAACATCACCTGAGAGCCAATTGATGCCCATCTGGTGCGGCTACAGTGTGTGTGTGTGTGTGTGTGTGTGTGTGTGATATAGGTTCATGGTGAGTGTTCTTAAAAGGTTTTCTCTTATCTGCTTTTTTTTTTAAGGTTACAGAGATTATTAGTTCAGGCCCCAGGTGCTCCTAGTTCACCTGTGGAAATGGGAAGGTGTGTATTTACCTAGCTGTATTTACCTAGTTGTGACATACTGGATGCTCGTATTGTCCCGTCTCTATTATCCCAAAATTTACCCAACTTCATCTTGAAATTATGTGTCGTTGTTGCTTTGAGCACTTCTTTGTCCAACGTATTTCAGACTTTACCAGTTCTATATGGAAAACTGTGCTTTTTGATGTCCCTCTTGCATATGCCTTTCTTCAATTTCTTTCTGTGCCCCCTCGTTGTTCGCTTGTCCCGCACTATCAGATCCTCTCTATCAACTTTCTCCAATCCTTCCATCAATCGAAACATTGCAAATAAATCTCCTCTTGTTCTCTGTTCCAGGGACATTAGGTCCAGTCTTAACAATCTCTCCTCATAAAGGAGGTCTTTCAAACTTGGGACCATTTTGGTTGCAGCTCGTTGTATCCTCTCCAGCCTTTTAATGTCCTTCTTCAGACTTGGTGACCAAACTACTGCTGCATATTATAACCTTGGATGTATAATAGTTATAATAATCTTCATCATATCCTCATCAATGCATGAAAATGCCACTCTTATATTCATAAGAAGATTGTAAGTTTCCTCCACAATCTTATTAATGTGCTTTCCTGGTGACATATTATCCATTACTATAACTCCAAGATCTTTCTCAGTGTTCCTTTTCTGGATTTTTGCTTCTCCCAGCTTATAAGTTCCAACAGGTCTATTTTTACTTTTTCCAAACTCCTGTACACTGCATTTTCTTACATTAAACTCCATTTTCTATTTCTTTTTACTCCATTCATATATCTTATTCAAGTCCTCTTGGAGCAGGTAGTCCTAGTCCTAGGAGCAGCATAGTCCTCCTTATTCCTCATTCCATGATCTTCGCATCATCAGCAAACAGACTTGTATGAATTCCTATCTCTTCAACCATATAATTTATGTACATAGCTGGGCGTGATAATAAAAAAAATAAATAAATAAATAAATAATAATAATAATGATCACGGTAACCGATAAATCAATAACGATAACCGATAATGGATAACTTACCCGATAACCGATAACCGATAGATCCAAAATTCCGTTACTAGTGATAATGATACTGATATTTTCAATAATAAAAATCGATAAATCCAAGTCTTTATTTTTGCCTTCATCTTGGAAAACGTAGAAAACCTCGCAAAAAAAAAAAAAAAATCAAATTCAATGTTTATCCTGTCTATTCAATAATGGAAATTAATGTTTTAAGTAAAATAATTACATTTGATTTTGAAAGTTTAAAACTTCAACAAGGCTATATTCCAAAAACTAAACTTATCGATTATTATCGCTAGTTTGGTACCAAAAGTATCGGCGATACCGATTAATTGTTAACGCGAGAAAAATAGTTATTGGATAACCAATAACCTGATATCGTTATCGCGATGAATTATCGCATAGCTATATATATATATATATATATATATATATATATATATATATATATATATATATATATATATATATATATATATATATATATATATATATACAGTAAAATCCCTCTCATCCGGCATTCGAGTATCCGGCAGCTTCAAGTATCCGGCACATTTTTCCCCGAGCCTTAAAATCAATAAAAAATCAATGTGTACTAATAAAATCGATTAAAATTCCCGCGCGAGGCATACTTTGTCCCCTCGCCACCAGAGCGCACTGCTTCGTGCCACCCGCGGCCCACTGCACTGTGTTTACTCAGTGACTCAGTCCCGCGTGTGCACTGTTTATCTCCTGATGCCTTCATCATGCCTAAAGTTGTAGAAAAGAGGAAGCGTGTTGTGCTTACACTTAAGCAGCTGATCAGATCAGCTGCTGATTAAGATCAGCTGATCTTTGTTATGGTAAGATGCGTGAGTGTAGGGTGGTGATTGTGGACATAATTTAACTTCTATTCAAGTCTCCGGTATGTCGGCGGTCCCGTTGATGCCGGATAAGAGGGATTTTACTGTATATATATATATATATATATATATATATATATATATATATATATATATATATATATATATATATATATATATATATATATATAGTTTAAATCATGATTTTTTACTCTGATTTAAATCGATTTAAATCACCTGATTTAAGTCAAACCAACCCTGCCCAACAGCCATCTAATTCCCAATACCCGTGACAAAACCCCGATCCCATAATTCCAAGTACTTAACTCGCCTCCTTTTCACCTCATAATTTGCTCCCTTCTCTCACTTGCACTCTCAGCTTCTATTGTCACTCATACCGCGTCTCACAATAACCTTATACATTATTTACCCTTAAGATCTGGTATTTTGTATAGGCCTAATTCTCTCTCCCTCTGTAAAGGCTGAACTACCACACACACACACACACACAGGTCTCTTGGGTTCGATGGTTTAATTGATTGCTCGTTCCTTGCTCAAACCGCTGTGCTGTCTTTGCTGTCGTTAATATGTTTCACCGCCAGCCCGAGACCTCGTATACAATCTTCGGCAGCGAGCGAGTAGTTTTGCTGTCTCAGTCGAGCTTCACTGCCCGGGCTCACCTGCCGACGTGACGCCAAGGCGAGGTGACGCCACACTGGTCCCGCGTGCCGATTTGGTGTCCAAAATTCTACGGATTCACTACTCATGTTTCGTTCTCATTCAGACTTAATGATGTACTTGTATTAGTTTAATTTGTTAATATATTAATTAAATATAATTTTGGGCATTAATAATAATAGTTTTGATGAACACACACACACACACACACACACACACACACACACACACACACACACACACATATTCGTAGTAAAAGAGCAGAATGCTTTACTACCTATTCTTTACACATCATAATCATCATCATTATCATCATCATCTTCATCATTAACAAAAGGTTCTTTTAACAGTGCAATGAGATCTGGTGTTATGGATGTCTCCTTCATACATCTCGGCTTGCGATGAGAAGCTACAATTGGATCTGATGAGGCCAACAACCAATGTAGATCTTGATTCACTCTTGCCCTTGATATTTTGCATGTATGGCTGCATCGTATATTCCTGACATCCTTATGTCTGGCCTCAATGGCCTCCTCAGATGCCTGCCCTATTGGAATGTTCAAAGCCTCGATTACACTTGAGCCATGCATCAGCATCTTGTGTACTGAGGCTGGCATATAATACCAGTTGTAGAGGGTCACATAGAGCTGTGCTGTATCCTCAGCATACTTCCTGTAGGCTTCAATGTCGATGTCATAACCCGAATTCAAAGCAAACAGAATTACTGACAATCGATGGATAAGTTGTTCGTCCACTTTTGTAATAGCTGAAGCTTTTGAAGGCTCACTAAAGAACCTTCTTGCACTATTTATGTTATTTGTGTTGCCACTAGCTTGTGCAGGCAAGTCCACATTAATTCCAAGTGTTTCTTTTAGTTCACTCTGAATTATTTTTTTTTCTTTAGTTACAGTATTTTTTGCCATTTTCTGAGAAAGCAGTAGACCTGAGGCAGTTTTATCAAGCAAGTTTTGGAGAGGGACTTCTGCTTTAAAATCAGTTAATGCCCGGGGATAACAAGTCTTTTTAGCTTCTACCACACTTTTGTAGGATGGATAAAGTGTACAGTTTCTTTCCTTATGAATGGTTCTTAGATAACTGTAGGTGCTTTTGCTCATGTTTGTATTGAGCATTATGGAAAGTGCCTCGTGTGGAGTCAGAGGAATTTCAGTTTTGTTCACCAATTTCTTTAGCATTTTTGTTGACCTAGTAGGGGGCTACTTAATGCTGCTTCCTTACAAATCTTCGCAGCATGATTTTTCCCAGAATTCCTAAGTTTCATCTGAGCTGCAAAGACAAGCTCTTCTGCTGAATATTTCTTCCTTACTTCTTCAGTTTTTTCTTCGCTTTGTTCTTTCACTAGCAGTTTTGAAGTCTGCAGATGATCGACCTCTCTTTGAATTACCTGCTTCACTGGTGTTTGAGATC
Organism: Scylla paramamosain; assembly: GCF_035594125.1. Lineage (NCBI taxonomy): Eukaryota > Metazoa > Arthropoda > Malacostraca > Decapoda > Portunidae > Scylla > Scylla paramamosain. The sequence continues at coordinate 7,874,598 of NC_087175.1, forward strand.
TCATGTTGTGTACTGTCCTCAATTTCCTGTAATTTTAATTCCTTTGAGAGCCAAACACTATTATTCTTTTGGAACCTGGCATTGATGTAATTTACCTTTCTCCATCGTGTCTGGAAGTCATTTTTAAAGGCTGAAATTACTGCATGTGTCAGTGTCTTTGTGTGGTGATGCAATACCTGATGTTCTGATATTATATTAGAAATAACTTGTTCAAATGAGTGGCAGTCTCTACGTGATATATACTTGTCTAAAAGAACACTTCTAGCAATCCTCGCCATCTGAAATTAAAGAAACAAGACATCTATACTGTCTGTGTTTGTAGTAAAGTCATATTAAGCAAATTACTGCTGAATATACAAGATTTTCTTTTAATTATTAGGGGTAACTATTTTATTCAGTTTATTATTTTTGCGTGACGGCTTAAAACGGTTTCTTCTACTTTTTTTTCACCAAAATTTGCATTATATATTATTATATGCACACTTGGACGTTCTGTATATATTCATAATATAAATACAGAAATGGTAGGTCTAACCTTGAGCTAATGAAGGCTTTATCAGGTTGTTTAAACACTGGGCGGTGTGCGTGGTGGATGATGATTCTGCTGTTATAGAAAACCTGAGATAACTCGCGCGCGCCCCTCCCAGTCTCCTTCTCGCGCGAAATTGGAATGCTGTTGTAAACTCTCTCTTATTCTTAATGGTGGACGCATGTGGAGCCCTTTTCTTTACAGACATATTTATTTACGAGTATGTATATTCTTCCAAACTAATTGGGTATCAGCATCCGGTATGACCCGATCTTACCATACAGGCGTTTCACTAAAAGCCTATTATAAAACCCAATACTAAATACTTTTCCTTATATTTGTATTATCACATTAAAAAAAAATAATAACCATTTATTTACAGCGATTTCTTTTGATAGAGTCTGGCACAAAGCTTTGATTTCCAAACTACCCTCCTACGTCTTCTATCCTTCTCTCTGTAACTTCATCTCAAGTTTCCTTTCTGAATGTTCTAATGCTGCTGTGGTAGACGGTCACTGTTCTTCTCCTAAATCTATTAACAGCGGTGTTCCTCAGGGTTCTGTCCTGTCACCCACTATCTTCTTATTATTCATTAATGATCTAAACCAAACTTCTTGTCCTATCCACTCCTACGCTGATGATACCACCCTGCAATTTCCACGTCTTTTCATAGACGTCCAACCCTTCAGGAGGTAAACATTTCACGCAGGGAAGCCACAGAACGCCTGACTTCTGATCTTTCTAAAATTTCTGATTGGGCAGAGCAAACTTGGTATTGTTCAATGCCTCAAAAACTCAATTCCTCCATCTATCAACTCGACACAACCTTCCGGACAACTATCCCCTCTTCTTCAATGACACTCAACTGTCCCCCTCTTCTACACTGAACATCCTCAGTCTGTCCTTTACTTATAATCTGAACTGGAAACCACATCTCATCTCTAGCTAAAACAGTTTCTATGAAGTTAGGTGTTCTGAGACGTCTCCGCCAGTTTTTCTCACCCCCCCAGCTGCTAACTCTGTAGAAGGGCCTTATCCGTCCATGTATGGAGTATGCTTCACATGTCTGGGGGGTTTTCCACTCATACTGCTCTTCTAGACAGGGTGGAATCAAAAGCTTTTCGTCTCATCAACTCTTCTCCTCTAACTGACTGTCTTGAACCTCTCTCTCACCGCCGCAATATTGCATCTCTAGCTGTCTTCTACCGCTATTTTCATGACAACTGCATGCCTCCCCTCCTCCCGCGGCCTCGCTGCACAAGACTTTCTTCTTTCTCTCACCCCTATTCTGTCCACCTCTCTAACGCAAGAGTTAACCAGTACTCTCAATCATTCATCCCTTTCTGGTAAACTCTGGAACTCCCTGCCTGCTTCTGCATTTCCACCTTCCTATGACTTGAATTCCTTCAAGAGGGAGGTTTCAAGACACTTATTCATCAATTTTTGACCACTACTTTGACCCTTCTATGGGACTGGCATTTCAGTGGGTTTTTTTTTTTTATTGGATTTTTGTTGCCCTTGGCCAGTGTCCTTTCTGTTTGTTATAGGTAAAAAAATAAAAATATAATGATTTTCTCTTTTCCTGAACATCAATATATGCTCTGTAAAATCATCATGGAATGGTTTATGCCGGAAATAACCACGGTATTCCGGCATGCTACTTAACGTACGCTGTACCAATGTAAATTAGTAAACTGTAATCTCCTATTTTGGCCAGAAATTTATCATTTGGTCCCACTGTGTGACGTCTTCCTGCCTTCACTGAGGACCGGCAGAGCGGTGCAAGCTTCTGGCAAGCTTAATGGACCCAGCTCGTCCCACGGAGCTCCTAGCCTTCAACTCCTCTCTCTCATACCTGGAGCTGTTCCTGCCGTGTGGGCATCGGCGGTGTCTGCTTCCTGCCTTCCTAGCTTGCTCCAAATCACCACTCCCAGCGGATTCAGCGCTGACATCCATTACCCTTGTGGCCTCTCCGGGGTGTTCATCCGCTACTTCGCGAGTGATCGCAGCTGACTACCCGTTCAGATTTGTCCTATTTGGTGGGAGTGGTGGACGTGTGCGGAAGTGTATTGGCCTGTGAATATACATGGGACAGTGTCGTTTTCTTTTTTTCTTTCTTTATTTTTTATTTCCTTAGATCATCGGTGTGTGTATAATCTTCCTTGGACCAGGCTAAAAGGCTGCCGTCATTCACCCTCCTTTAACCAGTCCGTCCGTCCCCTCAGAGTCAGTCAGTCAGTCAGTCAGTCAGAGAGAGTCTCTCTCTCTCTCTCTCTCTCTCTCTCTCTCTCTCTCTCTCTCTCTCTCTCACTGTGTGTGTGTGTGGAGAGAGAGAGAGAGAGAGAGAGAGAGAGAGAGAGAGAGAGAGAGAGAGAGAGAGAGAGAGAGAGAGAGAGAGAGAGAGAGAGAGAGAGAGAGAGAATGTGAGAAACAGAGAGAGAGAGAGAGAGAGAGGTCGCATTGTGAGGACGTGTCCACAGGTCGCTCCATAACTGAGCTCTTACGTTTTCTGATCTCCTCTACAGTCAGCGTGCTCTAGTACCCTCCACATACCAGCACACCAATACGACGTTTAAAAGTGACGGATAATTGTGTACAGCGCAGTGATGGAGATTCAGTGTGGAAACAGTGAATAGTGTTGTGAGGCCGCAAGGGTTATTGTGACTATACTCTCCAACAATGTGGTCTCATCTCATCTGCAGTCAGCATGATCCAGCGCCCCCCCACCTGCCAGCACACCAACACGTGACGTGTAAGTGTACAGTGCAGTGAAGGAGATACGATGTTGTGACTGTGTACAATGTTGTGCGGATATAGGGGTTACTGTGACGAGTCCCGTCTCCGTACCCCTCCCATTACACAAAGGAAGGAAATCCCCTGGGAAATTAACCCCAAGCTGCACCAACACTCCCTCCTTCCGAAGCAATTAAATCTGACGCTGAGCCCCTGGCCTGACCTGACTGATCTGACCACACCCAACCCATCCCTAGCATCTACCACTGCAGCTGTCACCACCACTACCACCTGCTGAAACTGCACAGAAATGGTGGATCACAGTCCCATCAAGAGGCGAGACCTTCCCGGGTATTGCCCTCAGAAGTGGTGTGCTGTCTGTGGGAAGGCTGCAGTCAAGAATGCACCTTATGTTAGATGTGAAGGCAGAAATGACTGCCCCAATGTCTGCCACTCATCCTGCCTCAGAGACCATGATGTCTACACGTGAAGACACGCAGGAACTACGGAGGTTATGCAGCATTGAAGACGCTGTATTTACCTCCCTCTAAGATCCTAATGAAAATGCTCCCACCACGCTTGCCGCCCCCAACGAAAGCGACAATGGTAGCGATGCAGACGCAGACGTAGATGTGGACGAGCGGCAGCACTAAAGGGAGATGGATAAGGAGGATCTCATCTCAAACCCTACGCCTACAGAAGGAGGTAACAAACAAAAATATAATCCAGTTCCTCACGCTACAAAGGGACTGGATTCTCGATAAACAGACACATGTGGCAGAACTCCATGAGCTAATGGAGGTCCTCACGGAGTGCAAGAAAGCAGACGCGAGTCTCCAGCAGCTCTATTGCAACTACTGCTACTCCCTCCTCTATCATGAGGACCTGGGAGAAGGCGTGTGCCTCCTCAGACCACTGGAGGCAGTGGTGGCAATCTGGGAGGCCTAAGCCTCTCGTAAGAGTAGTGGATGCTTTCACCACAGCGGCCGCACCCCCCACCACCGCCACCACAACCTCAGGTACCACTAACACCACCATTATCACCAATAACAATAGCAGCAGCAACAACAGTAGTAATAGCAGCAGCAGCATCAACAACAACAGGAGAAACTGCAGCAGTACTACCAGCAGCAACAGCAGTAGCAGCAGCAGCAGTAGTAGCAGCAGCAGTAGTAGTAACAGCAGCAGCAGCAACAATAATAGCGATAGGAGCAACAACAACAAAAACAACAATGGAAGCAGGAAGAAGACCCAGCGACAGCGACACGGCCAGCAGTGGGCACGAAGTCACCCCAACACACCTGACTGGCGACATGTCCCTCCTCCTCGCATGACTCAGCCACAGGTATCCGCGTACCCAGTAAGGCACAGGGGAGAGCAAAGGGTCCGATGTGACTACTGCTTCAGCCCCGGCCACACAGCTGAGATGTGCTACAGCCGCGCTGCTGACGAACGCCACGAACAAAGGCAGGAGAGAATGTTCATGAGGGTTCTGACGGAGGGTTTAGCGCGGCAACAACTTCCCCACCCCCAGCAGCCCTTTCAGGCCCCCTTCCAGCCTTCCTGGCAGCCACAACCCGGTCACTACCCCAGCTGGAATCTCTCCTCGTGGCAGGGCAGACATTAATGTGTCTCGCCTCACCACCACACCTCACTCCCAAGCCAACGCGAGGAGGCAAGGGAACAGATGCCACAGCCGTCACCTGACCGTGGTCTCCGCCAACGTGAGAGGACTCCGCACCAATGTAGGTGATCTTAGCCACAATTTCGTGCTGAGACATAGTGCTGACATTGTCGCAGTAACAGAAATGTGGCTGAGTGATGAGGTGGAGCCGACATTTGGCAAAATATCAGGCTACTCCCTGTGGGTGAGGATGGACCGAGAAAATAGAGCAGGCGGAGGTGTCGCTGCTGTTTTAAGGATGGCCTCCAAACAGGAACTTGAGGTAGCCGTGCCACACCTGATGGAGGCACTGTTCTTCAGGGTGGTACTTGCAGACAACAGTGGACTTCTCTGTGTCGTGTACCGCCCACTGAGACAAGGACGAGCCCTGCTAGACTTCCTGACGGAGGAACTCGACACGCTGCTCCAGCGTCACAAGTGTTCCCATGTGAAGATAGTGGGGGACCTGAACTTCCACATGGAGCAGGATGCCTTCAGTAATCTCCTGGCTGTTCAGGGCCTAACCAACCATGTCACCTTCCCTACACACAAGTGAGGAGGGCTGCTGGATCCTGTGGTGACAGACCTACCTGAAGCCAGCATCAGCTGCCAGCAGCTAGGACCAGTGGGCAGCTCAGACCACTTTGTCGTGCTGTCTCAGGTTGAGCTGCAAACAGCGAGGGAAGACGCTATCCCGCGTACCGTCTGGCTTTGGAACAGGGTGGACTGGCCATCCATGAAGCAGGACATGGAGAACACAGACTGGGAGGCCCTTCTAATGGGAGATGCTGAGACCAAGGCACGCACCCTCACCACCAGGCTCCTTGCCCTCCAACAGCAGCATGTACCCAGCCGAGTATATCTCTCCAGGCCTGGTGATCCTGCCTGGTTTGGTTTTCGCTGCAGAGCATCTGCCGAAGCCAAGCATGCTGCCTGGGTGAGGTACAAGCGACATCCGTCACGTAGGAACAAGATGCTGCACTGGGAGGCATGTAAGAGGATGATGTCCATCTGCAGATGGGCAAGGAATCAGCTAAGGGAGGACAGAAGGCGAAAGCTCAGTGGCCCAAGTGTTGACAACAAGACCTGGTGGAATCTGGTGAAGGAGCAGCAAAGAGCATGTCACCGCGAGACTCTTCCTCCATTCACCAGACCTGACGGATCCACCGCCACGAGCAGTGCAGACAAGGCCACACTCCTCGCTGAGCTTTTCGCAAACAAGATGAAGGTTGATGACCTGGCACGACCTGTACCACAGCTGGCCCCGGAAACTGATTGCACTGTCACCACTGTCTTGGTGATGGCAGAGCAGGTTGAGCAGCTACTCGGTGTGGTGGATGTGGGTAAAGCCACAGGCCCTGATGGCGTCAGCCTACGGCTCCTCAAGCACTGCGCTAGAGAGCTGTCAGCTCCTCTCTCCACCGTCTTCACATCTTGACTGAGGGAGAAGAAGTGGCCCTCAGTATGGAAGGAAGCGCGTGTGGTCCCGGTCCACAAGAAAAACTCAAGGTCTGAGCCCAGCAACTACAGACCCATCTCCCTGCTCTCAGTGGTGGGCAAGTTGCTGGTGCAAATAGTGGCTGCTGCCATCTGCCAACACCTGAGCGAGAACCACCTCCTCTCAGACAGGCAGTTTGGCTTCAGGCCTGGCCGATCCACCGCAGACCTCCTCCTCATCCTCTCCATAATACATACATTCATGGAATGTATGTGGAGTAAGGGAAAAATTGAATGATCCGGAAATTCTTAAGTTCTTAATGCAATATGATCTGGTTTGGCTGTTAGAGGTTAAAAGTGCGTATGAAAAAAGCGTACCTGGTTTCTATATGTATAACAATAAGTCAAGAGTAGGCTGTAACAGAGGTGGTGTTATGTTGCTCATCAAATGTGCGTTGATGCAATATGTGACCAATGTAAACATGGAGGAAGATGACATGATATGGGTGAATTTATCGGTGTGTAAAGATGTGAAATTCGGTGGTGTTTATATACCTCCAGAAGACTCACTATATTGCGAAGCTTCACCGTTTCAAGCGTTAAGTGAGATGTGTTTGAACACTCGTGACGTAGTTGTTTTAGGTGATTTTAATGCACGAGTTGGATCACATGTGTTGTCGTGTGGTGATGGAAGTGTCTATAGATATGATGGTGTGAAGGATCCGGTGGTGAATAGTCACGGGCGTATGTTGCGTAACATGTGTAGAAGTAACAATATGGTTGTGATGAATCACCTGAACAGAAAAGGAACTACCTTAGGAGGTGACTTATCTTTTAGAAGAGGATCAAGATGGACATCGGAGATTGACTTGTGCGTGGTTACTTCCGATTGCGTAAGATTTGTCAGTTCGGTCGAGGTAAACAAGTCAGTTAAAGGTTCCGACCACGCCCCAATTTGCGTAGATCTCGCTACTAAAGAAATGACTCAAGTTTCCCCGACAGAGCTGTTAGAGCGAGTTAACGGTCTGGGTGAGTCATACCGAAGAATACGTGCAAACGAGTCGATGTGGAAAAGTCCAAGATATGACACCGTAAACTTACATGATTTCAGTACCGAATTGCTAAGTCTCGATCCACCGAATCCGGACGCTGTTAGTATTGAAAATATTTCTGAAGCCTTCAGATCGAGCAGTGAAATTATTCATGAAGCTGCTCGTAGGAACAGATGTGGACGTCTCGACCAGCAGGAAGAAACATGGGACAGAACGTTGCCGCACTGGAGAAGGATATTAGAAACAAATGATGCTAAGTTCATATGGAAGGCCATTAACTGGTCAGGGAATATTGATACGCACGAACACAGACAACCTGAAGACGATCAACTAAAGACCCATTTCGAGAGCTTGTTAAATAATGAGTGTCACACTAATAGTATTCGCACTGTATGTATAGATGACTCGACTCCAACGATACCCGTATTAGACGAACCTTTCACTGTACAAGAATTAGATAAAGTACTCAAGGATGTGAATGTTAGAAAAAGTTATGTTTTTATTTGTCCAGGAATTATGAGAGCTTTACCTGTTAACTGGATCATGTTCTTTTTACATATGTTTAACGTTGTTTTTCTTAATGTGTGTTATCCAGTTTCATGGGGTTGTAGCAAACTTTTTGTACTCTTCAAAGGAGGTAAAGACAGACTTGAATGTGGAAACTACAGAGGCATATCCATTATGAATACATTGGCAAAATTGTATGATTACTTAATTTTGAACAGATTAAAACTATGGACAAGTATTGATAAATGTCAAGCAGGTGCTCAAAGCGGTCGAGGATGTGTCGAACAAATAATGACGTTAAGATTATTATGTGACCTGGCTAATTATAAGAAAAAGAAGCTGTATATGTTATTCATAGATTACAGCAAAGCATATGATAGAGTGCCTCGAGGTAAATTGCTTGAATTGCTTAAATCACATGGTTGTGGTAAGGTTATGTTGCGTGCTATACAAGCTATGTATTCCTGTACTCAAAGTGTGTTACGTTCTGCAACTATTGATGCCACTGTTGGAGTCCGCCAAGGATCTCCATCGAGTTGTCTCTTATTCACCATATACATGGATGAGGTGGTTAGGATGATAAACAGGTGTGTAGATACAGATGGATTCTTGGGGAAACTACATACGCTCCTTCTTATGGATGACATGGTAATACTAGCTACTTCTAAAGAAATGTGTGTGAGAAAGTTAACCGCAGTGTTGGATTATTGCCAAGAATATGGAATGGTACTTAATGAAAAGAAAACAAAACTTATGGTAGTGCGAGGTACAGATGAAGACAGATTGCCGTTAACTGTTCGTAACATCAAGATAGACTGTGTTCATAAGTATCTTTACCTTGGGGCATGGATTTGTGATGATGCAAAGATGAACACAGTATTGGACCTTCAAGAAACCGTGAATGAGATGCAACTCAATAAATTTGCAATTTTTTTGTGCAGCAAATAACATTATGCCATATACATACAAGCACAAAGTATTTGATGCTGCTGTCACTTCTGCCCTTCTTTATAGCTCAGAAACATGGTTGACAAATAATCCTAGAAAGATAATTGTTCAATACAATAGAGCAGTAAAGAACTTGCTAGGGGTAAGGAAATTTACAAGCCCCGACATGTGTCTTATTGAATCAGGTATTCCACCTGTACTTGATGTCATAGCAAAAAGGAGAAGGAAATTTCTAGAATCAAAGTTAAGGGAACCGAACGTTGAAGAACCATTCTATGTTGCATTTGAGTTGTGCAGAGTAGCTAATACTCCAGGGTATCAATTTGTGATGAAGGCACTACAGTATAGAGATAACGTAAATCCACTGGATATAGTCAAAATAAAAATTAGAGAAAAACCCGAGACGGCATCTAAGTATGTGGCGTACAGATCAGTAATTAACCCTGAACTATCAGTACATCCAGTTTATGTCAGCAATGAGTTTGTCCCGGACTACAAAAGGCAGGCCCTTACGAGGCTTCGACTAATGTCACATGATTTAAGAATTGAGACAGGTAGAAGGAATGGAATACCAGCAGAGTTGCGACTGTGTATGTGTGATAGTAATGCAGTACAAGATGAGTCTCATGTTTTGTTAAATTGTTCTTTGTCAAGGGACTGTAGGGCTAGATATAATATGTTGGATTTTAGTAGTTTTACCAGTTTAATGAAGTATAAGGGTAAATTAGGTACTTTATGTGATTATGTTTGCGATGTGTTAAAGCTTTACGGCTAAAATGTTCTTGTTTTTTAAGAGAAAGGGAGTTTGAATTTTTTATTAGGCACTTTATGTGATTATGTTTGCGATGTTTTAAAGCTTTATGGCTAAAATGTTCTTGTTTTTTAAAAGAAAGGGAGTTTGAATTTTTTAAGAGTTAAGTTTAGAGAAAGTTTGTTTTTGCAATGTGAATTGGTTAATTTTATCTGGACAGGATTTTTATTTGTAGCTCTTTTTATATGATATAATGATTTTAGTGAAATGATTTTTACTTTAAGCTTCTTGTAATCGCAAAATTCTGTCAATAAACTATAATAATAGGACGAAGAGCGAGTGTGGCGTGCTGGTAACCAAGGTAATGCGTCCTTCCTCTACTCCCAGAAGCTGATTGGGAGGAACGGCATGGATTTAATCGATTTGTCTTGACCTTAGCAATTTCCAGCCAGCATCAGCTGATACGCCACTTTAATGGTTAATTCGAGGGGAAAGCTTTTCCTCGCACTGCTGCACAACACGGATACCTCTGACACTCGAGCACAGGTCTGCACGCACGAAGACCCTATAATGCAATTATCACTCCTAGAATAGTCGGAGTCCATGCAGTCCCACGATAACGCTATGTGGGCTAGACGAGACAAGCTGGCAGCCAACCCCACCAAACTCCCAAGACCTTGGCCGCACATTGCTTAAATGAGCCTTACGTCACACTACATGAACACCAGCTAATGTCAAGACGCCTTCTCACCCGCATGGCGTCCACCTGACCGTGGCTCCTGGCTATTTACGTGTACTAGTACAAAGTCCAAGGACTGGCAAGATGCCCTGGAAGAAGGCCTAGACATCCTTGTGGTGGCCCTGGACATTGCTGGGGCTTTCGATAGGGTCTGGCACGTGGGGCTCATTGAAAAGCTTTGTGCCAAGGGTGTCCAAGGTGATCTGCTAATGCTGCTCGAAGATTACCTCCAGGTTAGGAACCTTCAGGTAGTAGTCAACGGGCAGTCATCAAGGCCTTCACCTGTCTGGGCGTCAGTTCCACAAGGCTCCGTCTTGGGCCCAGTCCTATGGAACATATACATCGATGACCTCCACCAGCAACTGTCATCTGTGGCAGCATACGCCGACAACTGCACACTCTCCCACTCCTACTGCTGCCTCAACAGTCAGCGTGCCGTCACTGAGCTGAACAGGCAGCTCGGACTGGTGGAGCAGTGGGGAAAGATGTGGCAAGTTAACTTCGCTCCTGAGAAGACGCAGGCGATGGTCATCTCGTGGTCCCCAGGTGCCTCACACGCAGTCTCAGGACAGCTGCATTTTGGAGGCAAGAGCCTGCCACTTCAGGATTACATCAAGATCCTGGGTGTGTCTGTGGACTGCGGCCTACGCTTTGATCACCACATCGCTGTCGTCGCCTGCCAGACCTCGCTCCGAGTCTCTGCCCTGCGCAGGATGGCAAACATCCTCGACCCATAGGGCATCCTCACGCTATACAGGGCACAGATACGCCCATGTATGGAGTACGGTGCCCTGTTCTGGATGTTGAGTGCCGCCACCCACAGGCAGAGGCTGGATGCTGTGTAGTGGCGAGCCGTGCGCTTGGTGGCCACTGTCGAGGAACAACATCACCCACAACCAGTAACATCACTGGAGCACCGCCGGGACGTGTCAGCACTGGTGGTGTGCCACAAAACTCAGGTGCAGAGGGTCCCCCGCCTTGACCCCCTGAGGCTGCTGCCACACACAGTGCAGAGGTGCACCAGAGCTGCAGCCAGTATTGACGAGCTAGTGAAGGTGCCTCGATCTTGCTCTAGCCAACACCAGCACACTTACACAGCCAGGACTTCGCAGCTGTGGAACATTTTCACGGTGGCCATGCCCCAAGTGCAGGACATGTCCACACACCAGGTGAAGCTGGCAGCCCACAGCTAGCGTAACACGCACCTGTCCCCACTGGCACTTTAAATTTTAATTTTACATTGATATATTTCATTATTGTATTATTATCTTTATTTAGTTTTACATTAATATATTTCATTATTGTATTATTATCTTTATGTTAAGTATGTATGTATGTATATTCCTGTAAATATTTGTTTAAATAAGAGAGAGAGAGAGAGAGAGAGAGAGAGAGAGAGAGAGAGAGAGAGAGAGAGAGAGAGAGAGAGAGAGAGAGAGAGAGAGAGAGAGAGAGAGAGAGAGAGAGAGAGAGAATGTATGGTATGTATGCTTCTACATTCTTGGAATTTATTACTATATATCTTTAAACTTTTTATTATATCTCTTGTATTTTTCCTCTCTTTCTTCCCTCTCTGGAACTTTGTGTCACATATACAACACACTCTGTATTAATGTGATGCATAAAAATGATCTGGATCTGCAACCGTGGATATGTTGAGAGTAATTCACAAATGGGTCCACATAAATTATTATTTTAACGTCTGCAATCTTACTTCCAGATGCATTTTATGAGAAATATTTGGCCCCACATCTGCAGAGGTCTAAAATTTAACATATGATCAATACCCTTCTCTGTACAATGCCAAGTAAATAGTGAGACATGCAACATCTGAACATGCTGTGCACAAATTAAGATGGTTACTAGAGGGATTACTGTACAAAATATAATGTAACCCCCTTTAATTTTATTACATTGTAAATTTATCCCCTTAAACTATATATAAAATTACCATCTTGTTTTAACTGATGAAATGAGTGTATAATAAGAAAAAAATCTTCACACAATCAGTGCAAATAGTGGTTATAGGTTAAAAACAACTCAGATATGCAATAACATTTTGCATTCCCCAACTCAAATGAACAAATCCCTGAAACGTACAAAATAATGCCAACAACTGGCAAAATATTTCCCAAACAAATTTTTTTGAAATAAACAAGACAATCATATTTCTGATAAAAGTTCTTGCAGCTTGCCTGCATTTTGGTTAGTATTGTATGAATTAAATTATAAAATCTTAAAGAAAAACAAAATTTAGGTAGTATCAAAATTCAAAATTGCTAAAACACAACCTAATGTTGAAGCAGCAGAAATACATATTGGCAGCCATGCCTAATATAAGCTTCTATTAGTTCATAATTTGCAACCAACCCTAGATTCAACATTTTAAAACCCTTTTTTTTTTACTTACTGGTAAACCTGCATCCAACAAGTTTTCCTAAAAGAGTCACACCCATTACCTCTCAGATACTACCACAATAATTCTAAAATGTGTAAAATCCAATGTGCTTGAAAGATTTGTCTTCTTTCATCCATATTTATATAAAATATTGAGTACTACTGCAAGATCAGACCTGATGATCATTTTCTGCACAAATGAAAGTACCCTTAAATTTTCTAATTTCTGTAGATTACAGAGACAATATATTCAGTAATCTCCCAAACAATTTTGCCAGTAAGAAATTATTTAAATGCAAGCTAGGATAAAAAATGTTCTCTGCACACATATTAAACATTCAATATCTCAAAACTATGAACACATAACTAAAATGACAACAACCACCAATTTTGTGCTAGCCACAAAATATAAACTGAGGGTAATTACTGTGTTGTGGTGCTAAACTAAAACGGAGGCTTGAGATAAAATGTACTTTTAGAGCCTTCCATTCACCCACGAGATAAAACTACAGGAACACTGCTCAACTCGTCACATACAATATAAAATCTACAACTAGCATACAAATATGAATAGAAAAGCAATTATGATCATAAGGCATTAACATATACCATAGTTCTCTTGTCAGGGTAAGAGTATGTAGTCCACCAAAAATAAAGACAATGACCTTATGAAACAAAGGAAAAAAATTTAAGGCCATCTAGATGAGATGGCCACTGTTATTCTGGGAGCGGAGCTTGGAGTTCCTCATGATAGGTTTGTGACCACTGTGGCTCTCCATAGGATGAGTCTCTTGCCAGCAACTCCGACAAAAGTATTTGAAGCATACCTCCTCCCGGCAGAAATAGGGTCCCTGCTGCAAACCACATACCTGACAGAAGGAATCTGCTAAGTATGGGTCCACCTGTACCTGGAGGAAATTGGAAATATTTTTAAGGTTAGTTTCAAACTACAGTGAAAGTTAAAGAAAGAATTCAATCATGGCTGATTCTGGTTACTTAAATTTTACTGTGAATCAAACTTCTGTTACACAGCTCTTTTATGATAAAATTATGCACATATGGTTTTTCCATTTGAGTAACAATTTGAAAACAGACACTTGAAAATCAAGGAACAAATTCCTAAAACCAAAGAGAAGAGGAGAGAGAAGGGTGAGAAAGGAAATCTTAAAATTTGGGGAGGCAGCTCTGCATTTGCTTGTGTGAGGAGAGATGGACAGAAGAATTCAGTCTAGAAGAGCCTAGTTTGTGATGTAGGGTGAAATGATGATATATGTGTAGCTGGCTGTGACAAGGGGCCAAGTGCCAAAAATAAACGAGTAAATTGCATATACAGGTAAGCAGACTGTGTACATTGGTCGTTTGCTATCACTTCACTAAACCTGCCTAGTGTGTCCTAGACAGATTATATGCAACTATGTGTTATATTTCATTACAGACTACATTTTCTTGGCTTTTATGTGATACATTTCTAATTTCGTCACGTTGAATAATTAAAGTGTTATAAAATGAGGAAAAATACAGGGTGTTAAGCAGGAAACATTTTCAGATTTTGAAACTTTCACGTGGCCCAGTAAACCTTTGAAAAAAAAATCTAATTGACATGCACCATCTCTTAATGATTCATTAAGAAAAGACTCAAACTCCTAAGTAAAACACTCCATGTCAATAATTTTAGTGCTTCCTGCTGGCTCAGTTGTGCTGTCTTGGTGCCACTCTCTCTAAGAGAAGGTTTGAGGGGGGTGGAGGAGGATAATGCTGCCAGACATAATTTCCATTTTCTCTCTCTCTCTAAACCATCTCAGGGCAGTAGGGCAGTGAGTATAGTGGCCCTGAGACAGTTTATAGTGAGGATCTGTTGTTGTTTATTCTCAACATTTTTACCTTCTACCCTTTAAAAGATTCGCAAGTGATTTGCCTTCCCTCTCACTCTTCCAATGCAGGCTAAGTTTAAGGTGTGTGTGAATACAGGCTATTTTTGACATTTAGCAATGGAGGGCTGGTCCTAGCAGGATGAAAATCATCACTGCTGGCCCCTGAAGGGTTAAAGAAAATATGGATAAGGAAGATGAGTGTGGAGGAAAGAACTATGGTGGTCAAAGTGAGAAACGAAGCGGAGAGAGAGAGAGAGAGAGAGAGAGAGAGAGAGAGAGAGAGAGAGGAGAGAGAGAGAGAGAGAGAGAGAGAGAGAGAGAGAGAGAGAGAGAGAGAGAGAGAGAGAGAGAGAGAGAGAGAGAGAGAGAGAGAGAGAGAGAGAGAGAGAGAGAGAGAGAGATACAAGCATTTTGGCTGTTTGGACACAGCCCCATGCTAAGCCCACCCCGCACAAGGTATCTCCATCCCATGTGCCTGTCAGTCAACTTTCAGGTGTGCCTCAGGAATAGTTAGCTGCTTGTGTAGCTCTGCACTACCTCCTTGAACAACCCTTCTTGTATTGCAGTTTTTTCTACAATAAGTTTCCTTGGCACTCTTGGGCATCCTCTGGTAACCACCAACAGTCAAGAATCATCGTGTAAAAAGGGTAGCAAGTGCAGAAATAGGAAGACAGCTTGGCATCCCAGCATTTCATGTCTGCCTTCTGTGACTGGCTTTGGCAAAATATTCTTCTGCACTTTTATGCTAGTGTCTTGTGCTCAGCTTCCAAGTGGCTGAATACTGTTTGTGTTACTGCCATGTCTTACACAGATAAGCACAAATTACACATTTATGCACATTTTTCACATCCTTATTATTATTATGATGATGATGATGATATCTTTTGTTCAGTCAGTACACACACACACATACATTCATTTATTTTTCCTTGGAATGTGACCTGTGTGTCACCCAATGTGCTTGTGTCACCCCACATTCTGTGAGGCATGAAGGCATACCTCAAGGTGTAGCTGGAACAATATACAATTATTTTGGCTGTTATGGACACAACCCTGCACTGTGTCCACCACATAAAGTGTCTGTCCTGCATGCCTGTCAGTTGATTCTCAGGTGTGGTTCTGGCTTGGTCAGCCACTCGCATAGCTCCTTGTACTACTAATCTTATTTTCATATACTGCAGTCTTGTCTACAATGAGTTTCCTTGACTCTCCTGGTGACAACAATCAAGAATAATCTTGTAAAAGAGAGAGAGAGAGAGAGAGAGAGAGAGAGAGAGAGAGAGAGAGAGAGAGAGAGAGAGAGAGAGAGAGAGAGAGAGAGAGAGAGAGAGAGAGAGAGAGAGAGAGAGAGAGAACAATCAAGAATAATCTTGTGAGAGAGAGAGAGAGAGAGAGAGAGAGAGAGAGAGAGAGAGAGAGAGAGAGAGAGAGAGAGAGAGAGAGAGAGAGAGAGAGAGAGAGAGAGAGAGAGAGAGAGAGAGAGAGAACAATCAAGAATAATCTTGTGAGAGAGAGAGAGAGAGAGAGAGAGAGAGAGAGAGAGAGAGAGAGAGAGAGAGAGAGAGAGAGAGAGAGAGAGAGAGAGAGAGAGAGAGAGAGAGAGAGAGAGAGAGAGAGAGAGAGAGAGAGAGAGAGAGAGAGAAACTATTAAAATAATCTCACACCTTGGTATACTTGTGTTAGTTTTCCTTCCCTCTTTCTCCCATTTTCTTTTAGCAAGCACATGTATGCATGTGTGCTTTTATTTTACCTATTTGTATTTCTACAGGATTAAGTCAAGCTTGTTATGTTCCATTCCTTAAAATCAACTTATCATATTTCTTTAATTTTAAGTATATTGTTTGCAAACACTATTTCTTCTGGTAGGACATTCCAGTAATCTATTGTTTCATTTGGAGAACAAATTCCTGCACATCCTTATCTCTTCTTGTTCAGTTTTTTTGCTATCCTCTTTATGTTTGGTTTCCTGGTTAGCACACATCTACCTTTTCTTTTTTGGATACACATACACCATAATCATATCTCCTCCCTTTCACACATTCCCAGTGTTACCATCATAACACCACAAGCCACCCCTTGATCTATAGATACAAAGGAAACAGCTTCCTAACATGCTGGATGATGCCTGCATGGTAATATACCAACTACTTACTCTCTCATTCTCTCTCCTGCCACCAGTATCCCACGTTAATAATGTTTAAATTGTGCGTGAGCTGCACATCATTTGTTTGTTATGTTTATGTGAGAGGGTGCATGCTTCTGGTGTCTTAGCTAGCTGTGTAGATTATTGCTTTCATAAATAAAGCCCAATCCTGTACATCTGCCCTATGATTTACCCTGCCACACTGATCTATGGCAGCAGAGTGTACCTGTGGCAGGGATAAGGAAATATAAATTTAAATTTAATGCCGTTCAAGAAAAAAAGACAAAGTTAAGCTGGGTGACTGGCAGAAGGACTCCAGTGCCAAGTTTTGGTGGAGACAAGAGTTATGGAAATGAGTTGAAAGCATGGCAGCTTGTCACTAATGTTGGAAAGAAGAAATAAACTGTTACAGTCACCCTACCATTCCCAGAAGGAAGTGAGGTGGGGAGCAAGATTTTTGATGAAGTGGATATTGACAAGCTAGGAAGTGACGATAGAGTCAGTGTTTTGCTGCAATATTTAGAGAAGTGGTACAAGAAGGATGAGATATCAAAGGTATATGAAGCATGAACAAAGTTTGACAACTTTAGGAATGAAATGGAGGACACTACAGAAGTACATTTTGGAATTTGTGAAGAGAAACACAATTCTTACAACGTACAAGGTGGTTATACCTAAGTGCATTTTAGCATTTAGGCTACTGGACAGTGCTGGGCTACATGTTAAATACAAACACTGCTGAGTGCATTGTCTTTTAGTGAATCAGAAAACATGTTTGATTCCATACAAGTCCTCAAAAATTTTTTTGGGAGTCAGGGAGTAGTGTGAGAGAGACTCCTGCAATAGTATTGAAGTCTGAATCATTGTTCAGTACAGAGGAAATGAATGTTGTCACTTGGGAAAGAGGACGAGCAAGATTCAGATGAAGTAGAGGAAAAGGGAATCTAACAAAAAAAGTGACAAATTGACAGAAAAACCCTGTTAAGTATTATTATCATTATTATTATTTTTTTTTTTATGTAGGTGGGACACTGGCCAAGGGCAAAAAAAAAAAACACTGAAATGCCAGTCCCATAAAAGGGTCAAAGCAGTAGTCAAAAATTGATGGATAAGTGTCTTGAAACCTCCCTCTTGAAGGAATTCAAGTCATAGGAAGGTGGAAATACAGAAGCAGGCAGGGAGTTCCAGAATTTACCAGAGAAAAGGATGAATTATTGAGAATACTGGTTAATTCTTGCATTAGAGAGGTGGACAGAATAAGGGTGAGAGAAAGAAGAAAGTCTTGTGCAGCAAGACTGCGGGAGGAGGGGAGGCATGCAGTTAGCAAGATCAGAAGAGCAGTTAGCATGAAAATAGTGGTAGAAAATAGCTAGAGATGCAACATTAAAGTGGTGGGAGAGAGGCTGAAGACAGTCAGTTAGAAGAGAGGAGTTGATGAGACGAAAAGCTGTTGATTCCACCCTGTCTAGAAGAGCAGTACGAGTGGAACCCCCCCAGACATGTGAAGCATACTCCATACATGGAAGGATAAGGCCCTTGTACAGAGTTAGCAGCTGGGGGGGTGAGAAAAACTGGCAGAGACGTCTGAGAACACCTAACTTCATAGAAGCTGTTTTAGCTAGAGATGAGATGTGAAGTTTCCAGTTCAGATTATAAGTAAAGGACAAACTGGGGATATTCAGTGTAGGAGAGGGGGACAGTTGAGTGTCACTGAAGGAGAGGGGATAGTTGTCTGGAAGGTTGTGTCGAGTTGATAGATGGAGGAATCAAGTTTTTGAGGCATTGAACAATACCAAGTTTGCTCTTTTTTTTTTTTTTATGTAAGAAAGACACTGGCCAAGGGCAACAAAAATCTAATAAAAAAAAAATGCCCACTGAAATGCCAGTCCCGTAAAGCAGTGGTCAAAAATTGGTGGATAAGTGTCTTGAAACCTCCCTCTTGAAGGAATTCAAGTCATAGGAAGGTGGAAATACAGAAGCAGGCAGGGAGTTCCAGAGTTTACCAGAGAAAGGGATGAATGATTGAGAATACTGGTTAACTCTTGCATTAGAGAGGTAGACAGAATAGGGGTGAGAGAAAGAAGAAAGTCTTGTGCAGTGAGGATGCGGAAGGAGGGGAGGCAAGGAGTTAGCAAGATCAGAAGAGCAGCTAGCATGAAAATAGCGGTAGAAGACAGCTAGATATGCAACATTGCGGTGGTGAGAGAGAGGCTCAAGACAGTCAGTTAGAGGAGAGGAGTTGATGAGACGAAAAACTTTTGATTCCACCCTGTCTAGAAGAGCAGTATGAGTGGAACCTCCCCAGACATGTGAAGCATACTCCATACATGGACGGATAAGGCCCTTGTAAAGAGTTAGCAGCTGGGGGGGTGAGAAAAACTGGCGGAGATGTCTCAGAACACCTAACTTCATAGAAGCTGTTTTAGCTAGAGATGA
Source organism: Scylla paramamosain (assembly GCF_035594125.1). NCBI lineage: Eukaryota > Metazoa > Arthropoda > Malacostraca > Decapoda > Portunidae > Scylla > Scylla paramamosain. The sequence goes on from NC_087175.1 coordinate 7,893,804, forward strand.
GATGTGAAGTTTCCAGTTCAGATTATAAGTAAAGGACAGACCGAGGATGTTCAGTGTAGAAGAGGGGGACAGTTGAGTGTCATTGAAGAAGAGGGGATAGTTGTCTGGAAGGTTGTGTCGAGTTGATAGATGGAGGAATTGAGTTTTTGAAGCATTGAACAATACCAAGTTTGCTCTGCCCCAATCAGAAATTTTAGAAAGATCAGAAGTCAGGCGTTCTGTGGCTTCCCTGCGTGATATGTTTACCTCCTGAAGGGTTGGACGTCTATGAAAAGACGTGGAAAAGTGCAGGGTGGTATCATCAGTGTAGGAGTGGATAGGACAAGAAGTTTGGTTTAGAAGATCATTAATGAATAAAAAGAAGAGAGTGGGTGATAGGACAGAACCCTGAGGAACACCACTGTTAATAGATTTAGGAGAAGAACAATGACCGTCTACCACAGCAGCAATAGAACGGTCAGAAAGGAAACTTGAGATGAAGTTACAGAGGGAAGGATAGAAACCGTAGGAGGGTAGTTTGGAAATCAAAGCTTTGTGCCAGACTTTATCAAAAGCATTTCATATGTCCAAGGCAACAGCAAAAGTTTCACCAAAATCTCTAAAAGAGGATGACCAAGACTCAGTAAGGAAAGCCAGAAGATCACCAGTAGAGTGGCCTTGACGGAACCCATACTGGCGATCAGATAGAAGGTTGTGAAGTGATAGATGTTTAAGAATCTTCCTGTTGAGGATAGACTCAAAAACTTTAGATAAGCAGGAAATTAAAGCAATAGGACGGTAGTTTGAGGGATTAGAACGGTCACCCTTTTTAGGAACAGGTTGAATGTAGGCAAACTTCCAGCAAGAAAGAAAGGTAGATGTTGACAGACAGAGCTGAAAGAGTTTGACTAGGCAAGGTGCAAGCACGGAGGCACAGTTTCGGAGAACAATAGGAGGGACCCCATCAGGTCCATAAGCCTTCCGGGGGTTTAGGCCAGCGAGGGCATGGAAAACATCATTGCGAAGAATTTTAATAGGTGGCATGAAGTAGTCAGAGGGTGGAGGAGAGGGAGGAACAAGCCCAGAATCATCCAAGGTAGAGTTTTTAGCAAAGGTTTGAGCAAAGAGTTCAGCTTTAGAAATAGATGTGATAGCAGTGGTGCCATCTGGTTGAAGTAGAGGAGGGAAAGAAGAAGAAGCAAAGTTATTGGAGATATTTTTGGCAAGATGCCAGAAATCACGAGGGGAGTTAGATCTTGAAAGGTTTTGACATTTTCTGTTAATGAAGGAGTTTTTGGCTAGTTGGAGAACAGACTTGGCATGGTTCCGGGCAGAAATATAAAGTGCATGAGATTCTGGTGATGGAAGGCTTAAGTACCTTTTGTGGGCCACCTCTCTATCATGTATAGCACGAGAACAAGCTGTGTTAAACAAGGTTTAGAAGGTTTAGGACGAGAAAAAAGAGTGAGGAATGTACGCCTCCATGCCAGACACTATCACTTCTGTTATGCGCTCAGCACACAAAGACGGGTCTCTGACACGGAAGCAGTAGTCATTCCAAGGAAAATCAGCAAAATACCTCCTCAGGTCCCCCCAACTGGCAGAGGCAAAACGCCAGAGGCACCTTCGCTTAGGGGGATCCTGAGGAGGGATTGGAGTGATAGGACAAGATAAAGATATGAGATTGTGATCGGAGGAGCCCAATGGAGAAGAAAGGGTGACAGCATAAGCAGAAGGATTAGAGGTCAGGAAAAGGTCAAGAATGTTGGGTGTATCTCCAAGACGGTCAGAAATGCGAGTAGGGTGTTGCACCAATTGCTCTAGGTCATGGAGGATAGCAAAGTTGTAGGCTAGTTCACCAGGATGGTCAGTGAAGGGAGAGGAAAGCCAAAGCTGGTGGTGAACATTGAAATCTCCAAGAATGGAGATCTCTGCAAAAGGGAAGAGGGTCAGAATGTGCTCCACTTTGGAAGTTAAATAGTCAAAGAATTTCTTATAGTCAGAGGAGTTAGGAGAGAGGTATACAGCACAGATAAATTTAGTATGAGAGTGACTCTGTAGTCGTAGCCAGATGGTGGAAAACTCGCAAGATTCAAGAGCGTGGGCACGAGAGCAGGTTAAGTCATTGCGCACATAAACGCAGCATCCAGCTTTGGATTGAAAATGAGGATAGAGAAAGTAGGAGGAAACAGAAAAGGGGCTACTGTCAGTTGCCTCAGACACCTGAGTTTCAGTGAGGAAAAGATGAGGTTTAGAAGAGGAGAGGTGGTGTTCTACAGATTGAAAATTAGATCTTAGACCACGAATATTGCAGAAGTTAATGAAGAAAAAGTTGAGGGGGGTGTCAAGACACTTAGGGTCGTCGACAGAAAGGCAGTCCGACCTGGGGACATTTATGGTCCCCTCCCCAGATGGGGACTCTGAGGCTGGTGTAGGAGTCGCCATGATGATTTTAAAATTTTTGAGTGAAGGGTGTGTGTGTTATTAGGTGCTTGTAGTTTTGTGTGGAGGAAGAGAGTTGTCTTTAGAGGGCAGGCTGTGACTGCCCCCTTGTGTTGTGAGACACAAAGGGAAACGTTCAGTGAGGTCACAGCTGGATTTAATGATAAGTTCACAGCACCTCCTGAACAGTGCTTTAGACCTCACTGGGAGTAATTATTGTTTCGGCAGGTGTCTACTGCCTCCTCCAATGGCAGTAGATTTCTGATTGGGGCTCTGCCCCAATCCAAGATTTTAGAAAGATTATGGTAATATTAAGTGTCATGTATGTGAATCTGAGTATCGTATGTCTCCAGCATATCCAAGAAATGTTTATGTGAACAGTGCAAGTGAGGAGGTACAAAAGTAAGTTGAATGATATGCTGATGTTGAGAGTCCTGAAACGACAACATCAGTCTTAATGACTGAGTCTATTAGCTATGTTATCCTGGACACAGCTGGTAGTTCTACTGTGTGTGTTGTTGAATACTTAAAATTGTACATACATACTTTGTTAGAAGAGAAGAAAATGAGAATAGAAGAGGAAGAGAGTGAACAACATTTAGATTGAGTAAGGTGAAATTTCCTACGACTGAGTAAGATGAAATTTCCTGTGAACATTATAGGTGAAAAGCATATATAATAGCTGATATGGTGAAATGCTTTGTTCCTCTGCTCTTCAGCAAGAAATCAATGAAGAGGGCACAGATGAAGTTAGACTCAGAAAATGATATTGGAGAAATACATGGAAAAAAAGTGAAATTGGGATGCACTTCCTCAGGACATGATTGTCTTCCACTAAGGGATGAGAAAGAAGTATAAAGGAAAACAGAAGAAAGGGTGCTAACCTTGGGTAATGATGAAAAAGAAAACTGCACCTGCAGTTAGGTCATCCCACATGTAAAAGATTGACTAAGTTATTGAAGGATGCAGGTGTTGAAGACAAAATGTGCTTTGTGTATGCTGAAGAAGTGTCAAGAAGTTGTGAAATATGTTTAAAATATAAGAAAACACCATCAAGGCCAATTGTATGTGTGAACATGACAAAGGAGTTAAACAAAATTGCTGCAGTAGAGTAAAAGGAGAAATACATTTTCTGCATATGGTGAACAAGGCAACAAGGTTCTCAAAGTTGTGTGGCAAAAAGTAAAGAACCCAAGGAGATAGTACAGAAAATTGTGAAGACATAGTTGTGAAATCATTTGGGAGCCCCTGTGAAGTTTTTGTTTGACAATGGTGGGGAGTTTGCCAATATTACTACATTCTTAGAAATGTGTGAGAACATGAACATTCAAGTGATGCACACAGCAGCATATTCCCCTTTTAGTAATGTCCTATGTGAGTGCAACCATGCAGTCATTGACAAAATTGACAAAAGTAATGACAGAACAACCAGAATTGTCTTTGAAAGTGGCTCTAGCATGGGCAGTTAATGCAAAAAATTGGTCTTCCAATGGTAGGAGATTTCAGCTGGCATCAGCTTGTGTTTGGAAGAATCCTAAATTGCCATGTACCTCAAGTGATGAACTTTATGCACTGGAAGGTACAACATCTAGTGAGATGGTTGCTAAACATCTCAATGCTAGCCACTCAGCAAGGAAAGCCTTCATCGTCACTGAAACATCTGAGAAAATATGACAAGCACTTAAGACACAAAGTAAGAGCCACTGATAGAGCACTTGAAAATGGAGAACAAGTCTATTTTAAGAGAAAAGAACAAAGGAATGAAAAGGACCAGCTAAAGTTATTGGTCTAGATGGAAAAACAGTAATTTTGAAATATGGTTCAAATATTATAAGAGCCCATGAAACACATGTTCAAGAGAAGCCATACAGTTTCAGAAGAGACACTGAAGAAGGAAAAACTACACTACTTGACATGCTGAAGTATCACACTCTTTATGGATAGTGCATGTCTTTTGTTTATGTGAGAGGGCGTGTGCTTCTGGCATGTTAGCTAGACGTGTAGATTCTGGCCTTCATAAATAAAGCCAAATGCTGTACATCTTCCCTGTGATTTATCCTGCTACACTGATCTACGAATTCAACACCGCATATCTTTCTACTGCTAACACACACTCTGGAAGATGTAGCTAAGTCACACAAAACTACTTTTTCTTTTACAAAAACCATCACTTACTTTTTTCAACATTCACCTTGCCATAGCCCAACCCACTCCATTCAGTTTTGGCCCTGCATCAACATTTTCTAGTTTTCATTTCCCTCCTACATTCATACTTAAAAACATTAAGCAAAAATGGAGTGACAGTGTCTATGGAAAGTAATGCGTGCTGCTGCCCAAGATCTCTGTATTATGGTGTGCTAAGTTATCATTCAGTGGAGCAAAGTCACACCTTTTTTGTACATTTGGTATTGCTGCCATGAGTATAAGTAAGGTGAGGGCATGTCTACGGAATGACACTTCCTGCCTTAGTGTACAGTGAGTTGCCATGAGAGGGTTTATGATACATGTTTCCATTCTATGATGCCCTATTCCCCCTCTTTCTCTTCCCAACCTTCCCACTTTTTTTATTATGGTGTATCCGCATAGGTCCAGCCAACCTCAGCGATGAAGTAAAGGCCAGAATTTTAGCATGGTAGACTGAAAATGTACCAACAAAAGTTTCAAGATATACAGTGTGACATGGAAACACCATTTGACACCTGGTTGCAGCAGCTTACACCCTCCCTCCAGACACCATATCTTAAAGAAAATTAATGTCTGGGAGGCCAAGAAAGACATCCAAGGCAATTGATACCCTCATGAAGAGTGAGGTTATGGAGAATCTGAGGATTACAGCTTGTGAACTGAAAAAGCTGCACCCAGATGTGTTAGATGTCTCAGGACGAACCATCCAGGAATGGGCTACATAAGGAGCTTGGCCTAACAATGTTCAGGCTGGCTGACAAATCCCTTCTCACAAAGCTTATGAAAAAGAAGAGACTTGCATTTGCATGCAAATACAAGGACTGGACTCCAGAGCAATGGAGGAAAGTGCTCTTTACTGATGAAAGCAGATTCAGATTCATTAGAACATCACCAGGAAAAGTGAGAAATCCCAAGAACTCCAAATGCTACTTGCCTCAGTACACAAGTAAAACTTGAAACACTCCTAGAGTAATGGTGTGGGGTGCATTTAGTGGTGATGGGGGGGGGGCATGGAGGATTGTATTTCCTTCCTAAGGATGAAATGATGACAGGTGAATGGTACATGCAAATACTGGAGGATCATATGTTGCTTTTCTATGAGTTACATGGTTGTAACATGCTCATGCATGATGGCACTCCATGTCATCAAGCCAAAAAGGTTATGCAGTGGCTGAGAAATACAACAACATTCAGGTTATTGACTTGCCAGGGAACTTGCCAGATCTCAGCTCCATCAAGAACTGTTGGAGTTACATCAAGAATTGCCTTGCAGACTGCAACATGTCATCCATTTAGTGCCTCACCAATGAAATAAAAAAATTTGTGGTGCTATGGTATGGACAAGGAATGCTTCAAGAATCTTGCTGAATCAATGCCTAAGCACTTCAAATTGGCCATCAGAGTCAAGGGCAATATGACAAAATATTAAATAAATGCCAGGAACTGAATGATCTCTTATTAACTTTCACAAATTGCAAACATGATGAAAGATTCATGAAAAAACAGGGTGTGCACAATACCTTTCACAGACACTGTACACATTCCTATTCCACTTTCCTCCAATAGTAATTCTCACTAAAATCTCCCTCATATATATGGTTCTTTCTCTATAAAATGTGTTCATTCTAACAACTTTTCTGCCACACAATAAATTTAAGAAAATTCTAGAGCTTCCCAATAAACACCATAAACCCTCTCAAGGTCCAAGGTTACATACATTTAAATTTTTCACTGTTTCCTAAATACTCCTCTATTATCTATTGTGTGACCTATAAAACCTTTCCTATGGCTTCCCTGCTCATCATTGACTTGATCTTCAGATACGTCATGAGATGGGACTAATCCTCACTGATCATACAGCCTGAGGGTCACTTGTGCAGCATATCTGGATCTCTACATCAGGGCCCATCAGCAGAGCCTATATTACACTATTATGCATCTATCCCCCTCCATATGGAGCCCTCCAGAGCAGAGTCTATATTACACTCTTATGCATCTGTCCCCTTCCATATGGAACCCTCCAGACTGTCTATCTTCATTTTTATGACTGTCTCAATTAATTTCTGTCATACACAACTGCCCTTTTTTCCAAAGTTATCCCTTTTGAATAAAATGTTCTCTTCACATTATCCATCCATCCCTTTAGTGCTCTTACCTTACACTTCACATTATACATCCATCCCTTTAGTGCTCTTTCCTTAAGTAACTGTATAACTAAAATCAAAGTTGTGATTTGCAAAAATCATGCAGTACACTGTGCCCATTTGCATCAATCCATCATAACATGCACAGCAACCTACCTTTAAATTTCAATATTCCTTAAAGAAATGTGTCTACAGACAAATAACGTGGGTGGTAAATTAAGATGTAAAGTCACTTCCCGAGCCAGTACCTTTTTGGTGAACTTTGGAGTCTTGATTTCTATGAATGCTGCTCGGACAGCCTTTTTGTAGGAGTATTCATTGTTGAAGGTAACTCTCCCTGAGCCAATGGGATACTTGTGCTTGTCTGTGTCGATGCCTGAAATAAGAAGGTTACTTATTACTGATTTTCTTTACTCCACATAAGTTAAAAAGTTACAGATAGTTGCAAATAGATTGCAAAGTTAGAAGTGCCAAATTATCTTTAAGCCATATCTTTGAAAAGCAGTAAAGCTTTCAGATGCATGGCTGAGTGCTCAAGTAAAAAAGGGTCATGAAGAGGCTAGTAAAACATATTTTTCATGTTACAGAAATTACAATTAAATTAAGAGGTGATTGATGATACTTGTGATAAACATGTAAAAAATTAAGAGAATGACTACCAATAACTTATATTTTACCAAATATGAGGTGAACTCAAAAGATAAAAGGAAAGTTGAAAAATCATCTAGGAATGGATTTCTATCCATCATCTATCAATCAATCCATCAATACAGATGTTCCCCAAATTATGAATGAGTTAGGTTCCATATGGCTGTTTGCAAGTTGTTACTTTGTAAAAACATTTTGGGTGTACAGTGCCATTTTAAGTTTCATGCTTGCTTTCTTCCAAAGCCATAGTGCTAAACTTGAGGACCACATAACTCAGGGTATTGAAAACACTGCACTTATTTATGCCAGCTGCACAGCTTAGCACTATGAAAGAGTGTGTGTTTTGTCCTCACATTCAGTGATAGCAATGCAAGTGTAACAACATGGTGCATCTTCATCTTGATCTTAATGCTACAGGTGACTCAAGATTTCTTTTGAGGCAGGCCTCTTGTTCATACCTCTAGATGTTTGTAAGTCAGTGAGCATCTTTATACCCAGCCTCCAGTGCCACATATGATGGCCCAGACAAAGCACTACACATTCACACACACATAATTCCTATGTGAGGGATGTTCAATGAGTTCTCAGCCTAACATAGGAAAGCAGACAGGAGCTTGCCGCAGCTGGGACATGTTTGTATGTGTTCCAGCAATTAATGCATGGGCTGGCATCCTCACAATGTTTTTGATTCAGTTCAACAGTGACTTTTTGTAAGTAAGGATGGCACCCAAGTGAAGCTGAACAATGAGCTGTGATAAAGTTTTCTGCAATTGAAGGGAATGTGCCTCATTTGATTCATGAGGAGTTGAGGACAGCACTTGGGGACAATACTATATCCTCTTTCAGTGTCAAATGCTGGACTGTGTTCTTCAAGCAGAGCCAAAACTTGTGTAAGGATGACCCCCAAAGTGGTGGTCCATCAACTGCAGTCACCAAGGAAACTGGTCATGGTAGAGAGCATGGTCATGGATAATTGCTGAATAGAATCTCAATGTGATATAATGCTTCTCAACAAGGATCAGTAATAAATCTGTTGTTACCCTGCATGATCACATTAACCCTTAAACAGTGGCATGTATTGTAACTTGAAGGTCTCCACATACAGGGTAAAATAGTTTTCAATATGAGATATTACATGTCTACTTATTCCTACATGATACTTTAGCAATAGTAATAATGAAAATAAACTTTTATTTTCTGTATGCGAGCTGAGGCAAAATCTATGGTCAGAAAATGAAAACATTTCTGGGCATCGTGATGCACCGTGCTGCGGGAAGGTTCTGATCAGCAGGGAGATGTTCCTGGTGGAGAGAGGTTTATTTATGTTGCTTTTGCTGCTGTAGACACAGACACACACACAAACTGCCCTTCTAACACATCTTGTTTCCCTTGAAATACAGTTCTTCCTGTTTTTTTCAAATGGCTACTATTCCAAACATTGGTCGGTCTCTCTCTCTCTCTCTCTCTCTCCTTTTCTTCACATTGTTTATCATCTTATTTCATTTCTTACTTCTCCCTGTCCTCCCTTCTGTTCCATCCCTTCCTCCCCTCATAAGTATATGAAATAAAAATAAATAAATAAATAAAATAAAATAAAAAATAAAATAAAAAATAAAAATAAGGGAAGAACTGTCTAGACAATCTTTGTCTGTCTGTCTGTCTGTTTCTTTATTGGTGTGCCAGCTCCCACTGACCCATTCATTAACTATTCCCCTTATCTGTCTTCCTTGTTTTTTCCCTCTGACCTTTTCAAACCTTTCCCCACATTTACAGTAAGATTATGAGAGAGAGAGAGAGAGAGAGAGAGAGAGAGAGAGAGAGAGAGAGAGAGAGAGAGAGAGAGAGAGAGAGAGAGAGAGAGAGAGAGAGAGAGAGAGAGAGAGAGAGAGAGAGAGAGAGAGAGAGAGAGAGAGAGAGAGAGAGAGAGAGAGAGAGAAATTAATAGTGGTAAATAATTTATAAATCACACACACACACAAAGATCTCCAAGCTGTGGTAGTGTGGCATTTGTGGTGGAAAAGCAGACAGAAAGCAGCTGTTCCATCCGGCACATCACATGAGTTGCCAGACACTTCCTCCATAGCTCCATAAATCACAATTGAGACCTCAATCCTAGAAGAGAATCACTTGTCTCCCCAGTGATTTAGTTACCACGTCTCCAGAACATGAGAGGAAAATGAGATGTCTGAATTCAAAACTCTAAGTGCGAAAAATCATGCCTTAATAGATGATCACCACCACGAGTGAGCTGCTGGCTCATACCTAAATACATGATCACTGCTGTTTAAGGATTAATCTTTCCAAGCTATCTGCCTCATGGATCCTAAGAATGCTGACACCTGAGCAGAAGAACCAGATTCAATGGAGATGTTGAGCCTCATGAGTGCAGATTAGGAGGGATTTATAGCCTGAATCATAACCCAGGATGAAACATGGGTTCCTCACTTCAATCTGAAAACCAAAGCTGAATCTAAGCAATGGAAGCATCCCTCCTCTCTGATGTCATCAATATTCAAGGTCACCAAGTCATCTTGGAAAGTCATGGTGACTGTTCTGGGACCCTGAAAGGAACCCCCTCATGGACTTCTTGGATCATGGTTTTACAATTAACGAACCACACTATGGTGACCTACTGGGGAAGCTTCGAGACGTTCTGTTTGAGAATGTTGAGGGAAAGTGACCTGAGGTGTTCTCTTGCAGGACAATGTTCCTGTGCACAAGAGCATGATGCCCATGAACAAGTGATGTCTTGTGGCTTTGAATTGTTGCCTCGTCCTCTTTATTTCCTGATCTGGCATCCTCAGGCTTTCATCTTTTCCCCACACATGAAGAAGCAGCTGTAGGGTGTTTCTCTCACTGAGGATGAGGGGACCCAGCAGGTCCCCTCAGGGACAGATTTTTGTTGCTGAAGACAAGTCTGGAGAAGTGCATCATGGTCAAAGGTGAGTCCATTGAAGAAAAAAAAAGTTGAGTGAACTTTCGCTCTATTTCTGCTCCTTCTGGTTTAGGCTGAGAACTCATTGAACACCCTTTGTATCTCCATTGGCTCCTGGTGAAAAGGGTTACTCTTATGGACCACCCTACTACACCCCAGGAGCTTGGGCATAGCACAGCTGGCCACATACATCCATGACAAAGCCTGACAGCTTACACTGGTTTACTCCTGCTTCTTCATAATGAGACTTACCTACTCTGCACCTAGTCCGATACTGAGACCACCAGCAGTCATTCCTCTTTTCACACAGTTCATACACTTAACCTTCCACAGCATACATTTGACCACAATATTCTCTTCAGTGGTTTTTTGTCTTATATTCTCTCTACATGCTCAAACCATCTTGACAACATGCATTGATCTGCTTGTCCAGCCAACTACTCCATCAAAATACCAGTTCTTCCTACATCCTCAATTCTTATTCTGCACCAACCTGTATGCACATTTGACAGCTACTCCTACAGCATGTACCATGTTCACTTAAGCTAGAATCCTGGCACCTTGGTGGGTTTGTGAGGTCACAGATGACTAGCTGCACTGCTCTCTCACAAGAAATCATGTCAGGCCAAATTTTGCATGCTTAAGTGAGACATGTTTCTATTTTATATGTTGTAACTCACTTCATATACAGGAGAGCCAGTTTTGGTTGACAACATCAAACTCAGCAGTGACTGTAGAATCAACATGTACAATGAACTCTTAATATAATGAACCTCTATTTGCTGAATTTTGGATATAATGAAGCCTTAACCTCTATTTACCAAATCTTGGATATAATGAACCCTTTAAGGCTATCAAACACTTGTTTGTGAACTTCACAAATTACATTTTTTAAAAATTATTGAACACTTGCTTTATTTCAAGAATATACTGGGTCATAAAATGTAGGAGAGTTGGCTGACAAGCAGTCAACCATATATTTTTGAAAGATGGTTCAATATTTTTCTCCCATGGAAGGTAGTCGCACTTTCTGCAGTGATGTCATGCACGACTAACTCCTCATTGGCTGCTGCTTGCCTCCTCTCAGGCAGCAGCCAATCAGGAGTTAGGCATGTGTGATGCCACTGCAGAGGGTGTGGCTAACCTCTGCGTGAGAAAAAAAACTGCACCATCTTTTTTGAAAAACCTTACCACCTTTTGAAAATGCTACACGCCCCCCAATTGGGCTGTTTCTGGTCAGAGATAGTGGGAAAAAAAATGATAGTCACGGGTTGACGGGTTTTGCATAAAGTGTCGTGGCATGTTGGGGTGATTAGTTAAAATTCTGGATGACTATTCACAGCCACCAGGATGTCTCATGGGGAGAGGGATTTTAAGAGGGTGGGGCAGTTTGGTGTCTCAGTGCTTGCACTATCAGCAATGCTTAGACTGAATGGGTTTTCTCACAAATGAACTTAATAAAAAATAAACTTAGGAACAGGATGCAACACATGAGTTTGAAGAACAGACTGTATGTGTGTGCATTCGAGTACAGAAATAACATGTTGGTATGAAATGAAACCAACTTAGGAAATAATCTCCCTTTTTACTCAGTACTGCTGATGACTATGAGCATGTCAAATTATCAGATATAGCCTAGAAATGTACGGGGAGAAAAAAACAAAACAAAAAAGTGTTGAATGTAACTTGCAAGTATGAATTATGTAATATGTAATAGGCAAAAAAAAAGAAAGTACATTAGTTAGCAAGTATGTTTTCCTTTTATGTTATAACTGTCAGTCATCTTGAGTATCAAACATACACATTTCTGATGGTTCAAGTTTTGGGCTACTTATCAACAGTTTTAGAGAGCAAGGTCATGGTTTTTGGGCTAGTTTTGGGATGGGATTCTGTGGGAACACAGTCCATGACCTGGCAACTCTGCTCAGTCTGCTTGTCACTTCAGTTTGTTGCCTCATCTTCCGATGTGCAATGTGTCTAACTCTCAGCACATCGTGTTTTGTCATGTGTTTACACATCAAGAAACAGCTTGTAAGAATGTCATCAAAGGCTCCTACATCATGTATAGTGATAAGGCTGTGTGTTCAATGCACTCTGGTGTGTAAAGTGTGATTGTATCATCTTCCTTCCTTCTGCTTCATACAGTGCATAACTAAAACAGTTTCCTTCCAAGGTAAGAACAAAATTTCATTACTGAGTTGTGCTCTAATCTTATGTACTACAGTATTACTTACTCTACAGTAATAGAAGAGGACAGTAAGAAACCAATACACTAATATTGTGCAGGACAGCAGTTTGCTGAACCACTCGTCACATAAGCCATGAGTGCGCTGCCCAGTGCCACTGACAACCAATGGGCAACTATGTGCTCAAAATCCTCTGGCTGGAATGAGTGGTGGTCAGGAAAGCCAAAAAGCCTCAGGAGGGAAGCAGCCAGCAGACCTACCAGTGCCCCTCCCCCTCCCAGTGCCCAACCCATTCCAACAACTCCTACCTATATTACTAGTGGCACACCTGATGACAACTGTTGCCCACCACCCTTTGTGTTGTTGCTGCAGCAGCAGCAGCAGCAACAGCAGCAGCTGAGAGGGTGCTACAGCTAGCAACAACAGTGCCTCTGGGGGTGGAAGGAGAAGAGGAAAAAGGAGAAGAGTTAGGAGGAACCCACAACAAAGCAGCTCCTCTGACACACCTCAGGACTCTACCTCTTCACGGCCCACACCCACACCCAACCCCGCCACTTGTTCACATGGCCTCACTCGCCCCACGTGCTACACCTGTGGTCAACAGGGACACACCACAAGGAACTGCAACAGACGTGGCGGTAATGTCAGGTGCACTTATTGTGCAGGGAGGGGCCACATGGTGGACAGGTGCCATGCCCAGGCAGCTGAAGAGTGGCAGGAGTGCCTCTTCAGACATGTACTTGCTGAGGTGAGGCAACCAACCTCCTACCACTTGGCCCCCCCTACCAGCTTTCTCTCACTTACAGGCACAACTGCAGCGGCATCAGTGGGGGCAAACAACAGGTTGGCAATGGACGCCCCACAACTCTCTACTGAATAACCCTGGTGTTCCCCACCTGTGGTAAGCACTCCCCATCATGGCAGAATCACCATGGAGTGCAAGGAGTATGCTGACTGTCCTCTCAGCAAATGTTCATGGTCCCTGCACAAACATCGGTGACCTCACCCATAGCTTTATCCTGAGGCACAGTGTGGACATCATTGTGGCCATGAAAACTTGGCTAAATGATGAGGTTAAGCCGTCCTTTGGGAGAATCTGAGGATATACTCACTGGACCAGGAAGGACAGGTCTGAGCGAACTGGTGGCAGCAATGCTGCATGCTTCCATGAGGGGATGCAGGCCCAGATGTTGCTAGTGATATGCCAGCAGCGATGGAGGCACTGTTCTTCCAAACAGTAATGAGGGAAGGCATAGGACTGCTGCTATGCGCCATGTACTACCCTCTGTGCCAAGGCCCTGGGCGCATAGAATTCCTCACAGACAACATGGATGGCCTGCTGATGAGGCACCGATTCCATCTTGTTACCCATTATTGGGGCAAGAAGAATATTGCCTTATTTACAAGCCTGGGGGCATTTGACTTACCAGATTACTATAGGGAAAAAATTTTTGATTTACAGTTGCCCTGTGTGTGAGGTTAAGGCACCCGTGGGGTTAAAAAAAGGAACTGCTGTTAAAAGGGGTGGCGTCTTGTTAAGATTAGCCGCCATGTCTAGGACGCCTTCTGATGCTTGCCCCAGTCCTGAGAGATTCAGAACTACCAGCATGCCATGCACCTCAGCTAAGGTAAAGGAACTACACAAGGGGAGTAAACATGATGAAGAAAGATCCAGATCCAAGAGCCGTTCTACTCGTCATGAGAGGTTAAGTTACTCTCGGTCACCTTCCCCTTCTCCAAAATACGCTGGTGAAGACAGCACTGTGCCTTCTTTGGGCATGATTATGGATGCTTTGACTGAGTTGAGGAAAGACATGGACAAGCTTAAGAAGGAAAATAGGGCTGTGAAGTCAAAAGCAGTTCATAACAATGCTCTCCTGCCGGGAATCACAGGCAGGATTTTCTGGATTTAGAACTCCACTGAGGGAGAACAGTGATGAGGAAGAGGAAATCCAGAGGGATGTTCCTCATGATAGTATATTGTTACAAGGTGCTAAGAATTATGGACCCACGGAAACTGTCTCAAAAGAACTTGACAAGGAAATTGCTGCAATGGTGAACCACCTGTTTATTAATGGCATGAGGCAGGAAGATTACAAAGCCATTGTAGAGGATGAGGTGACATTTAGACCAAGTAACTGCCATGCATTAACTCAAGTGGATTGCAACCCACAGGTCCTGGACGCGCTGCCTGCAGAGGCAAAGAAGGCAGACTTCCGCTTAAGGGAAGTGGGAAAAGATATTACCAAGGCAGCTACTATTATAAAATCAATATCTGTGCTAGACAAGGTGGCATGTGATGAAGAGCACCAAATTATTGCAAATGAGGTGGCCATGCTCAATGGTGCATTGGCATTATTGGGTAATGCCCACTACAGAAATAACTTGACCAGGCGACATATCATAAAGAGGGACATTAATCCCAAATATACTCATTTGTGTGCTGACAAGGCTCCCATGACGGATCTATTGTTTGGGGATGACCTGTCACAAGCCACCAGAAATATTGAGGAGGCAGAAAGGCTGAAAACCAAGTTCACTTTTAAGAAGCCTACATCTTGGACTGCAAGCAGTGGCAGATTTGGTGGAGGTAAACAACGTAACTTTTTTGCCAAGGCCTCCTCCCGTGGATTCTCATCCAGATATCAGCCATATGATTTTCGCAGGATGCCCTCCAGTGATGAACACAGGCGCTCCTACCCTGCTCAAGCTTGGACAACAAAAAATGTGAGAGGCCGGGGTCAACACAACCCCCGGCGTTAACCCAGGTGAGAGAACAATTTGAGGCTGGGCAACTTCACAAGTTTATCAATAAATGGCGTGTGATTACAAGTGACCTGTTCATTTTGGATATGGTGGAACATTGTCATCTGAATATAGATGAAGCTAATATCGGATATTTGTTTAGAGAGGATATACAGTATGTCTTTAGTGAGGAAGATAAACTGATTATGCATCAGGAGGTTAAAAAATTGTTAGAAATAAAGGCCATCATAGAGACACATAGACAGGATCAACAAATACTTTCACCAGTTTTTCTGAGGAAGAATAAGACTGGGGATTATAGGATGGTGTTAAATCTTGAAAAACTGAACAGGCATGTAGAATATACTCATTTTAAAATGGAAAATTTTGAACAAGCATTACAGTTGCTTAGTCAAGGAGATTATATGGCTTCTATAGACCTTAAGAAAGCCTATTATTCAGTAAAAATTACAGAGGAACAACAAAAATATCTGTGTTTTAGATGGTTGGATAAGATTTACCAGTTCACATGTCTACCTAACGGGTTTTTGGATGGTCCTCATCTATTTACAAAACTTCTGAAGCCAGTTTTCTCTACACTTAGGCATAAAGGCCACAACATCACTAGTTATATTGATGATACGCTTCTGTATAGTAGCTCTTTGCCGAGATGTTTTGATTGCATGAATGACAACATTCAGTTGTTGCAGAGTGTAGGTTTCTGCATAAATGTGGAGAAATCTGTTTTGAGTCCCACTACGCGTATTGAGTATTTAGGTAATGTGATAGATTCGGTGGCCATGACAGTTACCTTGCCGGCGCGTAGGAGGGATAAGATTATACAGCATTGCTCTCTTTTAGTCAACAGACAAAGAAAAAATTAGAATTGTGGCAAGAGTGATTGGCCTGCTGGTGGCAGCAATCCCAGCTGTAGAGATGGGGAAGATGCACTATAGGAGGATGGAAAGAGCAAAGATCAAGGCTTTGGAAGAGGCATGTGGAGACTTTAATAGATGGATGAACATTACAGAGGAGATTAGAACAGATTTAAACTGGTGGATTAAGGAATTGGAGAATCAAAACAGGAAAATATTCAGAAATGAACCAGATACCGAGTTGTTCACAGATGCTTCAAATCTAGGATGGGCAGGTTGCCTAAATAGCATCACTACCAATGGCAGATGGTCCCCTGAAGAGGTGCGTTCGCACATTAATGCACGTGAATTATTGGCTATATTATTCTCATTGAGATCTTTTACACATCTCCTTAGAGGTTTACACGTCAGGGTGTTATGTGATAACACCACAGCAATTAATTACGTGAATGAGATGGGAGGTGTTAAGTCAATAGTTTGTGATGACATTAGTAGGGACATCTGGGAATGGTGTCTTAGTAATGGGGTATGGTTGACAGCTTCCCACATACCAGGCAAATGTAATGTCATGGCTGACGAGGCATCACGTTCCTTTAATGACAGATATGAGTGGCAGCTGAATGAGATGATATTTAAGGAATTGTGTTCTATATTTGGGAATCCTTGTATAGACCTATTCGCTTCACGTTTGAACAAACAAATGACTCCATTCTGTGCATGGACACCAGATCCAGAGGCTGCGTATATTGATGCATTTACAATTCTGTGGATTAATTTTAAATTGGTTTACCTCTTTCCTCCCTTCTCTCTGATCTCTAGATGTCTGTAGAAGTTAAGGGAGGAAAGGACCAGAGGATGGACGATAGTGCCACTTTGGCCATCACAACCGTGGATGGGGGTGCTCCTTCGGATGCTAGTAGACGACCCTCGGGTCATACAGAGAAGGAAAAATGTGCTAATGCATCCGTCAACTGCAGAGGAACACCCAATAATGAAACACACAAATTTGATGGCTTGTCAGTTGTCCGGAAACAACTTGGAGAACGTGGCATATCTAAAGAAGGTACGGAAATCATTATGGCCTCTTGGAAACCAGCAACAGGTAGACAATACAACACTCACATCAAGAGGTGGACACTCTTTTGTAGTAGAGGGAACATTAATCCCATTGCACCATCTGTAGCAGATATATTAAACTTTCTGTCTCATAACTTTCAAAGGGATGTGGGTTATGAAAGCATTAACACGGCGAGAGGGGCTCTATCTGCAATAGGAATTATGGTGGAAGGCTGCAGAGCGGGCAATCACCCACTCGTCAACAGATTTCTGTGGGGAATCTTCAACTTACGCCCTTCTACACCCAGGTATGCGATGACCAGGGATGTGAAACTTGTATTACAAAAGATAAGACTCATGGAACCACTACACAGCCTAACACTGAAAGACTTGTCGCTAAAAATGGTGATGCTGATGGCAATGACACAAGCAGCCAGGATCCAAACTTTGCACTTATTATTGTTGGTGAATATGGCATTTGGAGAAGAATCTGTTTCAGTTTTGTTAGGAGGTAACATCAAGCAATGCAGGCCAAAATTTAATGTTCGTACTATTGTATTTAAAGCTTATCCTCAGGATTACAGATTGTGTGTAGTTAAGACTATGAAAGAATATATAGAAAGAACTGAGAGGCTAAGGACAGAATCTGGAAATGCAGATGGGAGACTACTCATAAGTTATATAAAACCTCATAGGAGTGTTTCTAAGGACACAGTGGCAAGGTGGCTTAAGACCATGTTATGTAAGTGTGGGATTGATACCAAGAGGTACACAGCAGATAGTATTAGACCTGCGTCAGTGTCTAAGGCCAAGGCACTGGATGTGCCTATTGCCACCATTATGGCAAAAGCTGGTTGGATGCAGGAAGCCACATTTGCTAAATATTATAATAAGGATATACAAGGGGGAATAGACCCTTTTCAAGAAGCAGTGCTAGGCTCAGTATAATGTAAGGTTTGAAATGTTATCAGCAGTAAAAATCATGTTCTATTTTCATAAATGAAATTGGGTTTTTGTAATAGGAACTTTTATTTACACCTATTTACAAAATGTGAATTTTGACAGAACCCTTTACATACAACACCCACATGACTTTAAAATCTCATGTGAACGGCACCATCTAGCAGACAAGTGATTTGCCAGAGTAAAATTATAGAAGTACATGAGACTTACCGTAGGTTAGTTGAAATGTGCTTCGGATTTTGCGAGGCACATCACATCTGCTAGATGGTAGAGTTCACATGCCCTCCACTCCCTCCCTTTGTTAATTGATGATTCTTGGTTTACACAACAAAAATTCACTGACTGGAAGGGTTGGGAGATAATATTTCATGTGGGTAGTTGTATCTTTAAAGACTGACTGTGTGGCGAAGTGTAGTGTATCTCATGTGAACTCTACCATCTAGCAGACGTGATGTGCCTCGCAAAATCCGAAGCACATTTCAACTAACCTACGGTAAGTCTCATGTACTTCTGTAATTATGTCAGCTCCCCCACCCATGTGTGGGGAGGGTCACTTGACCCTGTCATCACTGATGTGCAGGAGAGGGCTGTTATCTGCCATCAGCTTGGACCTGTGGGTGACTCAGACTACTATGCTGTCCTGACTCACATAAATGTGAGTGTGGCATGTGATGAGGCCACAACCTGCTCCATCTGGTTGTGGAATCAAGCCAACTGGGCCTCCCTGCGTCAAGCTCTGTGCAGTGCTGACTGGAACAATCTGCTCTCTGGAGGAGCAGAGTGCAAAGCATGAGCTGTCACTGTGCACATACTCGCTCTGCAGGAGAAACATGTCCCACGCCACTGCTTCACCTCCAAGCCCTCAGACCTCCCCTACTTTGGCTATCTCTGTTGCCTAGCTGCCGAGAGGAAGTACTCTGCCTGGCTCTGGTACAAGAGGAACCCTTCACGAAGGAACAATAACCTCTACCGGGAAGTATGCAGGCAACCAGCAAGTGAGCAAAAAGGAGGTGGGAGACAGACCCTCGAGCCAAGTTGTGCAGGCCCGGAGTTCGAAATACGACCTGGTGGACCCTTGTGAAGGAGAGGCAGTGTCTAAACTGCCAAGAAGCCATTCCTCCCTTCACCAGGCCAGATGGCTCTCATGCATCCAGCAGCCAGGACAAAGTGGAGCTCCTGGCTGAGCACTTTGTGGCGATGACCGTCAACAACCCTGGGAGGCCTCCCCCAAGCCTGGAGCAGAAGACAGCCAAGATGGTCACAACCCTTCTCCTGACAAGGGAGAAGGTGGAGCACCTGCTGAGAGAAGTCAACATAAGAAAGGCCACAGGACCAGATGACGTCAGCCCATGGACCCTGAAGTACTGTGCAAGTGAGCTGGCAGTGCCACTCTCACAAGTCTTCACGGCCTTCCTGGAAAAAAACACTTGGCCCTCAGTGTGGAAGGGGGAACATGTGGTGCCAGTCCACAAGAGGATTGCCAAGTCTGATCCAGGCAACCACAGGCCCATCTCCCTACTGTCTGTGGTGGGCAAAGTATTCGAGAGGATTGTGGCGGTGGAAATATGTTGCCACCTGGATGATAACAGACTCCTCTTGAACTAGCAGTTTGGATTTAGAGCTGGACGGTCCACCTCAGACCTCCTCATACTCCTCTCCAATGACTGGCAAGATGCCCTCGACAATGCTCTGGACATCCTGGTAGTCGCCTTGGACAGCAGAAGCCTTTGACTGGGTGTTGCATGCTGGCCTGCTGGAGAAGCTGCATGCCAAGGGCATCCAGGGCAATCTACTACACCTGTTGAGTGATTACCTCCAGGACAGGACTCTTCACGTCATGAACAGTCAGGCATCATCTGCCCTGCCGGTGCATGCATTGGTTCCACAGGGCTCTGTACTGGGTCTGATCCTGTGGAACCTGTATATAAATGACCTGCTGCAGCTCGTGCCAGGTATATCTGCCTATGCTGACGACTGCATGCTCTTCCACTCCTACAGATGACAAGACAGCCAGCAAGGATCCTCGGAGTGGACGTGGACCGGGAACTATGCTTCGGCCTGCACCTCCAGACCATTGCTCGACAAGCTTCCCTCTGCGTCTTCACCCTGCACAGGGTAGCGTCCTTCCTTGACAGCAGAGGAATACTCCTGCTGTATAAGGCAAAGATTTGGCCTTACTTGGAGTATGCTGCCCTGTCATGGATGTCTAGTGCACCCATGCACATGAGGAAGCTGGACGAAGTTGAGCAGAGAGTTGTGCAGCTAATGGAGGGCAACCACCTCCAGCCACCATCACAGGACCTGGCTCCCCTGGACTCCCTGGAACACCAGCAGGATGTTGGAGCACTTGTGGTGCTCCATAAGGGCCAGGTATAGGAAGTGCCACACCTGACCAGACTGAGGCTACCACTGTGAGCTGCCGGGAGGGACATGAGGATGGTGTCCACCACTGATCAGCTTGTGGATGTACCAAGGTCACAGTCTAGTCAGCACCTCAGGACCTATACTGCAAGGACTGCTTGCCTGTGAAACACCTTCACTGTGGCCACACCAGCTGTTCAGCAAATGTCAACACTGCAGGTGAAGCTGGCGGCCCATAGGTGGAGGGCGGCCCTTCCAACCCTGATGGTGCTGCTAGTGACACGAACACTTACTCACTATGTGCCACAGTGTATTTCTTTTTCTTTTTTAGTATCTAGGCATTGTAAATAACTTTATAATTATAAATGTAAATTTTTATTTTTTTTCACTAATATTTAAGGTCTTTTACATAGGGCATGAGGCAAAGTGACCCTTTAGACCTGTAGTTTATGTATATATTGATGTTTAAGAGAGAGAGAGAGAGAGAGAGAGAGAGAGAGAGAGAGAGAGAGAGAGAGAGAGAGAGA
Source organism: Scylla paramamosain (assembly GCF_035594125.1). Taxonomy (NCBI): domain Eukaryota; kingdom Metazoa; phylum Arthropoda; class Malacostraca; order Decapoda; family Portunidae; genus Scylla; species Scylla paramamosain. The sequence goes on from NC_087175.1 coordinate 7,914,849, forward strand.
GAGAGAGAGAGAGAGAGAGAGAGAGAGAGAGAGAGAGAGAGAGAGATTCTTACCACAACTTTGCCTTAAATTCATGAATTGTTTTTTACACACACACAATCTCTTCACTGAGTTTGTTTCACACTGTTATTCATCTATGTAGAGAGCTATTTTTCTTGACGTCTCTTCTGTCTGTGCTCTTTTTCAGTTTTTTGCTATGTCCTCTTCTATCACTTGCAACCCTGATCACCAAATCTTCTCTACCGATATTTTCCATTCCCTCTTGGATTCTGTATATCACTATTAGGTCTCCTCTCTGCCTTCTTTCTTTGAATGTTATTAGACCAAATCTTTTATTCATTCTTTGTATGGGAGATCACTCAGTCTTTGGTATTTTCTTGCAGCTCTCTCTATTCTTTCCAACTTTCTGATTTCTTTCTTTAGTCTTTGTGAGCACACCAACACTGCATATTCCAATCTTGTTCGTATCATCAATGTTATCAATTTCTTGATCATAGCTTCATCCAGGTATGGAAGGACTGTCTTTATACCTCTGAGCAGGTTATACACTTCTCTAATCATTTTATTTATGTGCTTCTCAAGTGATAACTAATCTGATTTGTCATAATTACTCCCAAGTGTTTCTCTTCTCTTGTTTAACTAATTATTTAATTGGCTAACAAATAATTACATTTAATTCTTCTACTGCTCTTTCTGTGTCATTCACCTAAGGTCATTTGCTAGTCACACAGCCAGGCGTTACCCTACAGAAAGAGTTCAGAGCCTATAGTGACTGATCTTTGGGTAGGACTGAGACCACTCACACACCACACACCAGGACAATGAGGCCACAACCCCTCAGGTTACATCTCATACCTGCTTGCTGCTAGGTGAACAGGGGCTACAGATCAAGAGGCTTTGCTGTGCCTAGGACTTGAACCCGGATTTTCTTGGTTGTGAGCCGAGCGTGCTGACCACTATACTATGTGGTATATTAACCTAGTTGTGGTATACAGGTAGGGGAGCTATGCCTCTGCTGTCCCATTTCTACATCTATCATCCAATTTGGCTTTGAAATCATGAATCGACCTTACATGAAGCATCTTTTTCCAAGCTATTCCAGGTCTCTAATATTCTTTGATGAAAGTTGTTCTTTTAATACCCCTTCTACAGATGGTCTTTTCAACTTCTTTCCATGGTGTGTATTTACCTAGTTGTAAATTAAAGGGCCTGAGCTACTCTCATGTGGTCCTGTCTCCATATCTACACTTGTCAGTTTTTCCTTAAAGTTGTCCATGCTCATTGCTGATATTACATCCTTGCTTAGCTTGTTCCAAACTTCTATATTTCTCTGTGGGAAACTATATTTCTTTGTTATTCAAGCATACCCCTTTTCCTATTTTTTTTTCTGTGGCCTCATGTGTATCTGGTATTTTCTTCTTCTCTTAGCAGTAGTTTCTCATTATCACTTTCTTCCACTATATTCCACAGCTTATAAATCAGTATTAAGTCTCCCCTTACTCTTCTTTGTTACAATGTTGGCAGGTTAATTTCCTTTAACCTGTCTTCATATGTTAATTCTTCCAGTTCTGGAACCATCTTCATTGCCATCCTTTGCATCCTTTCTAGTTTTTTTACACGTTTCTTTTTGTGGGGAGACCACACTGATTTAGCATATTCCAGCTTTGGTCTAATCATGGTGATAATAATCTTTCTCATCACATCTTTATCCATGTAGTGGAATGCTGTTCCAATATTTCTCACCATCTTATATTTATCTTTGAACATATTTTCTACATATTTCTCCAAATGTTGACTATCCTGCATTATCACTCCCAGATCTTTGTCTTCTTGTACTTTTATTATTTCTTAATTTCTTATTTTATATATCCATTTTGGTCTTCATTTTTTCCCATTTCCATTACATAACATTTTTTCACGTTGAATTCCATCTCTCATTTCTTATTCCAGTCCCAGATTTTATTCAAGTCCTCTTGTAGAATTTCAGTCTTTGTTGTTTCTTATATGTCTTTGTAATTTTACTTCAGCAACCCACCGCTATTGCTGGAGAGGCTCCACATGAGATACACAAAGATCAAGGTACCGACAGTGACGCTTTGTTCTCGGTACAGGCAAGACGTGTTTGTCTTACTGCGGCGGTTTGCCATTTTGGCATTAGTTACCCGTTATCTGAATTTCAGAGCGGGTTGGCACTTATTTTACACCTTACTCACTTTGTTTTACCTTACTTTATTACCCCGTGATCCTGTTGGAGCGGGAAGAGTGCCTGGTGTTCCTTTCCTGTTATCCATGAGGAGCGGGAGGACACGGTGTTGAACAAGGTGAGGTTATGCACACGTGTTACCTATTATTCAAACTTGGAGCAGGTTCTCATTTATTCATTGTCTATTGTTTTTTACTAGTGTGTTGTGGGTGTTATACTGTGCCTTTGTCTCGGTGTTTTTCCCCGTTATCTACATTTGGGAGCGGGTGAATGTAAACAAGCGGCCATGGCGCGATTATTTCTTTGTGATTGCTGGTCCGTGGTGCAGGTTTTAAGGTTCGATTTGATTATATCCCGTTATCTGTATTAAGAGCGGGCTGAACTAAGATTATTTTGTCTGTTTTTTCCCGTTATCTCTCAGGAACGGGACAGGTGACAGAGTGTACTGTTGTGAAGGAGTTTGGTTCATCAATATGTCTTCCTCGGGGGATTTTACACCTCCAAGAAGCGGTTCTTCACATTCTTGTGGAAGCTGACTCTATTCGTCCACTAGGCATAAAAAGAGGAAGAATATCCAACGGTCTGGGGCCTCTGCTAGGGAGGATGAAGTTGCAAGTGATCGTGTGTCTAAGATGGACGCCCGACCACCAGCTAGCCAGTCTGGAGATGTTAACAATACTACGTTATCCAAGTTTTTGGAGGCTTGGGCTGCACTTCAGGAGTATGTGAATAAACTTAAGAGTGACAGAGGTGCCAGGGCAAGTGTTGGTTCTGAGCCTGGCACATCAGGCATCAGATCTGGGCCAGCACAGGACTTAGGGGGTACTCATGAGATTTCTGCCTCCCCTCCCCCTTCTTCCTCTGGTGCATTTTCTGGCTTTAGATCACAAGAAATGAGTGCTGAAGAAGGTGAGATCGAAGATGAAGCTCCTTCGGGCAGTATTCTGTTACAAGCAGCTAAGGCCTATGTGCCTATGGATGACTGTTCTGAAGCTATTGAAGAACCAATTGCTGCAATGGTGAATCACTGGTTTTCTCATGGTTTGAAAGAGGAAGACCATAAGATTTTGGCAGATGAGGCTTCTAAACGTCCTAGAAACTGTAAGGCACTTATCCCAGTCGAGTGCAACTCACAAGTGCTGGATGCCCTACCCACTGAGGCAAAGAAACTGAGGCAAAGAAAGCTGATTTCCGACTGAAGGAAATTGGTAAGGATATAACTAAGGCTGCCACTATTATGGTTAAATCACTTACTGTTCTGGACAAGTTTGCCAATGAGGAGCAGAATCAGGTTATTGGTCATGAGGTGGCTATGCTTAATGGTGCCTTGGGGTTGTTAGGGCATGCAAACTTTAAACTGAATATGAATAGACGGTTTTTCCTCAAACGAGAGATAAACCAAAAGTATGCGCACTTATGCACTGATAAGACTCCTGCGACTGGCTTACTGTTTGGGGATGATCTTACTCAAGCTACCAAACAGACTGAGGAGGCCGAAAGGCTGAAGAACAAGTTTACCCACAAGAAGACTTCCCATTTTGGAGCTCCAGGTCTTGGGAAGTTAAGTGGTGGTAAGCAACGTGGTTTCTTTGGGAAGCCAGCTTTCCGGGGTATGTCTACCCGGTTTAAACCTTACGGCTTACACAAACCTGCCACCAGAGGCGACGGCCGCCCTTCTTATCACAGAGGGAACTCCTCTTCAAAAAACCCAAGGGGCCGGGGACACTACAATCCCCGGCAGTAATTCAGGTAAGGAATGACTTTGAAGCGGGTCAGCTTCATAAGTTTATTGGTGAATGGTGCAAACTTACTAGTGATCCTTTCATTTTGGACATTGTTAAACATTGCCATCTTGAGATTGATGAACAGAACATTACTCATTTATTTTCTGAGGAAGTGGAATACAAATTTAGTGATGAGGAGAAAGTTATTATGACTAATGAAATAGATAAATTGTTGAGCCAGAAGGTTATCAAAGAGACTCACAGACAGGTGGGCCAGATTATTTCACCAGTTTTCTTGAGAGAGAAAAAAGAGGGTGGCTACAGGTTGGTGCTTAATTTGAAGAAACTCAACAAATTCATGAATTACATCCATTTCAAAATGGAAAATTTTGAGCAGGCAATTAGGCTAATCAGTTCAGGCGCTTTCATGGCTTCGGTGGATCTGAAGCATGCTTATTATTCAGTCAAAATTGCAGAGCAGCAGCAAAACTACCTTTGTTTTAAATGGGCAGGGAAGATATACCAATTCACTTGCCTTCCTAATGGTGCTTCTGCAGGTCCTCGTCTTTTCACTAAACTTTTGAAGCCGATTTTTTCTTTTTTGAGATTGAAAGGCTACACCATTACTTCCTTTATAGATGATACTCTTATGTGTAGCAAGTCAGTTGAGAATTGTGTTGCTTGTTTAAAGGATACTGTGGAAATTTTGCAAAATGTGGGGTTTTGTATTAATGTGGACGTCAGTTTTGGTGCCTACAAAACGCATAGAATATCTTGGCAACATCATCGATTCTGAAGCCATGACTGTCACACTCCCTGCTCGTAGAGTGAAGAAGATTGTGGAAAGTTGTTCATCCTTGGCCAGTAGAAATAAGGCAAAGATCAGAGAGGTAGCTCGGGTAGTTGGCATGTTGGTAGCTGCCATTCCGGCCGTTGAATTAGGTAAGCTCCATTACAGAATTTTAGAAAAGGCCAAAATTGTTGCATTAAAGGTAGGAAAGGGCAACTTTGACAAATTTATGACTATCTCAAAGGAAATGAAAATGGAGCTGAGTTGGTGGATCTCTGAAGTAGGTACGCAAGTTCGGAAAATTATTCGGACTGCTCCTTCTGTTGAAGTTTTTACTGATGCCTCAGATTTAGGTTGGGGTGGTTGTGTATTAAAGCATTCCACCAATGGTAAATGGACAACAGAAGAAAGTTGCCTACACATTAATGCAAGGGAACTCAAGGCCATCTTGTTTACCCTTCAATCTTTTGCTTACTTGCTTAAAGGCTGCCATGTTAAAGTTATGTGTGATAATACCACAGCCATTGCTTATGTTAATGAGATGGGTGGAACTAAATCACTAGTGTGTAACTCTTATCTGCATTGATATCTGGAATTGGTGTATTTCCAATGACATCTGGATTACTTGTGCACACATACCAGGAAAGAAGAATGTGTTGGCGGATGAAGCCTCTCGTAATTTTAATGACAAACATGAATGGAAACTTAATCCAAAGATTTTTAAAGAGTTGTGTGTAGTTTTTGGAACTCCCTCCATTGACTTATTTGCTTCTCTCTTAAACAAGCAAATAGATTGTTTTTGCTCGTGGAGACCTGATCCTGAAGCAAAGCATGTGGATGCGTTCACATTAAATTGGGCCAGTTTTGATCTGATTTACCTTTTCCCACCATTTTCTCTCATTACTAGGTGTCTACAGAAAATGAGGGAGGAGAGAGCCAAGGGGTGGATGGTTGTTCCAATGTGGAATTCCTAACCTTGGATGGGCCCTCTTCTGCAAATGTTGATCAAGGCCCCCAGGCTCAACACTCAGAAAACAAATGTACTACGACATCCCTCATCAGCGGAAGAACACCCGATTATGACCCACACCCAATTGATGGCATGTCTTTTGTCAGGCAACAACTTAGAGGGAGAGGTGTATCGTCAGAAGGTACAGAGATTATCATGGCATCGTGGAGACCAGGTACGATGCGGCAATATAGACCACACATTAAAAGATGGTCATCATTTTGTGATAGATGGAATATCAATCCCTCTACTCCGTCTGTAATTAGTGTTTTGAATTTCCTTTCGGAGACATTTCATAGAGGGGTGGGGTATGAGTCTGTTAACACAGCAAGAGGTGCTCTCTCTGCTTTAGGCATTACGTTGGAAGGATGTAGAGCTGGGAATCATCCACTTATCAATAGGTTTATGCATGGTGTGTTTAACTTGAGACCCTCTTGCCCTAGGTATGCTGAAACCTGGGATGTGCAGCCAGTATTGCAGAAGCTGAGGTCCATGAGCCCATTACAAGACCTATCTTTGAAATCTTTAACTTTGAAATTGGTGATGCTTATGGCATTGACTCAAGCTGCAAGAGTACAGACCTTACATTTATTATTGTATTCCAATGCTATTGTTGATAACAATTCTGTATCTCTTTTGTTAGGGGGCAACATTAAGCAGTGTCGTCCGAAGTTTAATGTGAGAATGCTTAAGTTTCATGCTTATTTACCTGATTCTAGAATGTGTGTTGTAAATACCTTGAAGGAATATATTAACAGAACGGAGAATCTGAGAAAGGAATTTGGGAAGGATAATGGGAAACTCCTCATCAGTGTGGTGAAGCCACATAAAAGTGTTTCTAAAGATACAGTGGCAAGGTGGATTAAAACTGTTCTTGTCGACTGTGGTATCAATACTAAGAAATTCACGGCTGGCAGTGTTCGACCAGCCTCTGCTTCCAAGGCCAAAGCCATGGATGTCCCAGTTAACATTATCTTATCTAAGGCAGGTTGGACTCAGGAGACAACCTTTGCTAAACACTATAATAAGGAGATCACTCATGTTTCAGATTTTTTTCAAGAGGCCATACTGGATTCTGTATTGTAATGTTAACAGGTTTCTCTATTCATTTGCGTTGGATCTCAATTGACATATTTTGTTTGTTTTATACATGTACTATATGTTTTTGTAAGGGACATATCTGTTTAAGGAGGAGGATTTTTCATACAATGAAGTTGGGATACATATTTAGTTTGTTTAATTTTCAATCACTCACTTGGAGAACGTTAAGGATTGTGTAGTTCTGAGAGTACACCCACATGGCTTTAAAATCTCATGTGGAGCCTCTCCAGCAATAGCGGTGGGTTGAAGTAAAATTATAGAAGTACATGAGACTTACCATGGGTCAGTTGAAATGTGATTCGGATTTTGCGAAGCAAGCCACCGCTGCTGGAGAGAGCTTTCACATGCCCACCACTCCCACCCTTCGGAAAGATGGGCTTTTGACTTTGTGTTTCTCTTTCCGACGGGCATTTTTCGGGAACTTGTGGCATGTGGGTGGCTCTCAGCTCTTTAAAGTCTGTCGGTACCTTGATCTTTGTGTATCTCATGTGAAAGCTCTCTCCAGCAGCGGTGGCTTGCTTCGCAAAATCCGAAGCACATTTCAACTGACCCATGGTAAGTCTCATGTACTTCTATAATTTTGCATTGTCTGCAAACAAACTCATGGAACTCTTTACACCTTCAAGCATATCATTTATATAGATCAGGAAAAGTATTGGTGCCAGCACTGATCCTTGTGGTACTCCACTATCTACTTTTGTCCACTTCAATCTTACATCTTTTACTACCATTCTCATTTTTCTTTCCTTTAAGTAACTTTTCATCCAGTTTTTTTACTTTTCCATTTAATTCTCCTATATTTTCTAGCTTCCATAGTAGCCTGTTATGGGGAACTTTGTAATTTTTTTTTTTTAGATCTAAAATACACAGTCTACCCATCCATCCCTCTCCTGTGTTATATCAGTCACTCTCAAACAGAAGCTCATCAAATTTGTTACACATCACTTTTGTCTAAAGCCATACTGTTTTTCTGTTATTGTATGTTTTTCTATAAATCTTATCCACTGCTTCTTTATCACTTTTTCACAGATCTTACATATGTTGGTCACTGATACTGGTTTAGTGGTGGTTCTTTCCACTTTTATAAATTAGCACTATGTCTACTCTCTTCCATTCCTTAGGCACTCTTCCTGTTGATATTGAGCACTTTATTGTGTTATATACTGCTTCAATTAACTGTCTCCTGCACTCTTTTAAAATGAAGCCTGATACTCCATCTGGTCCTGTTGCTTTTCTCTCTTCCAGCTCCTCCATCATTTTATAAACTTTTCCATGGGGCACACACATCTTAATTCTTTAGTTAGGTTGATTCCTTTCAGTAATATTAGGTCAAGTCTTGTTGGTTCGTCATCTCCCCATATCTTGTATTTTTAGTCACCCATTGCATCATTGTGTTTTCCATAGTCAGCTTCAGAAATCTTTCTCCCCATACAGTCCCATTTCCTACTGCCTCGAACATTTCCCAATTTATTTCTTTGCAATTGAAGTCACCAACCAATAACACTCTTTTATTACTTTTGATAAATTTAGTCAAACAGTGGATGGTACCTTCTATTATTTTCTCATAGTCTTCCTTGCTCCAAGAAATTGTTTTTGGTGGTACATCAACTCCTCTCCTCTAACTGACTATCTTCAGCCTCTCTCTCACCGCCGCAATGTTGCATATCTAGCTGTCTTCTACCGCTATTTTCATGCTAACTGCTCTTCTGATCTTGCTAACTGCATGCCTCCCCTCCTTCCGCAGCCTCGCTGCACAAGACTTTCTTCTTTCTCTCACCCCTATTCTGTCCACCTCTCTAACGCAAGAGTTAACCAGTATTCTCAATCATTCATCCCTTTCTCTGGTAAACTCTGGAACTCCCTGCCTGCTTCTGTATTTCCACCTTCCTATGACTTGAATTCCTTCAAGAGGGAGGTTTCAAGAGACTTATTCATCAATTTTTGACCACTGCTTTGACCCTTTTATGGGACTGGCATTTCAGTGGGCATTTTTTTTATTAGATTTTTGTTGCCCTTGGCCAGTGCCCTTCCTACATAAAAAAAAAGAAGAAAAAAAAAAAAAAAAAAAAAAAAAAAAAAAAAAAAAAAATCCTCCAAGTTAACACTCACTATTTTTGCTTTCCCTCTTCCATATTTCACTATTTTTGTCTTCTCCTTTCTTGTCACTATCATTACGCCTCCCCCATCTACCAATCTTGTCTATTTTCCACATATTGTAGTTATTGTTAATGACAATTATTTTCTTCTTTTAGCTTTGTTACTGTTAAACACACCACCTTTGAATTCTTTTCTATTAAATAGTCTTGTAATTACAGTGTTCTGTGTAGCAGTCCATCTATGTAGGTATACATCAAATTCAGTCCTTCATTTTTACTGCTTTTTTTCAATTTTATTTTCATTTATTCCTTTTCCTTTATGTACCATTTCTTCACTGTCTCCCAAAACTCTCCCAAAAAATTTAGTCTTTTTATTCTGTTCTTGATTAATGTTTCCTTTTATCCTCTTCTTCATTTCTGATTTTCTTAATGTATATATCTTTGCAATCTTCTACTTCTCTTAGTTTGAATGTTCTTTCCAGTATTTCTTCTGGTGCTTGTTGTGATTTTAAACTTATTTTATGGGTCTTGTTTTGCCTTCCAGATAAGGCCCCAGTTGAACAACTTCCACTTCTCCCTCAAATTTAGTGTCATCATTTAGTTTTTTCAACAAGTCCTTCACTGTTTTTATTTCTTCTCTCTCTTTTTTTAAGTCTGTATGTTATATTTTTCTCCTTTATTCCATAAACTAAAAGACTTTTCTTCTTATCTGATGCATATCTTACCAGATCTTCATTGTTTTTCAGTACCTTCACCACTTCCTTTTCTACATTTTCATTTTTTCTTAGCTGCTTTTCTCAAGTGTCAACATCTGCTTAATAATTTTGTATTTTCCAGCCTTTCGTTATATCTATGGCCCTCTCTCTCTCTCACCCTTCACTAATTGTGCTTTCAAATCTTTATTTTTTCTCATCACTATGTTGTTTTGTAATTCCTAATTTTTCTTAATAATGTGCTGTTCTCACTCTTATTTCCTCAAGTTCAGATTTAAGTTTGAATATTTCTCCATCTTTTCCAAAGTTCTCCAATTTGCCCTGAAGGGTTTTTACCACTTGCAACACTACTTCCATCTCCTTTTTCCGCTGTTCTGTGTCGCTTTTCACTTTCCTCCATCTCATTTTCAGAAACCATATCTCACTTTCATATTGGCCATTTTCATTAAATCCATCAAAGTTCATTTCACTTCTGTCAGAGTCTGATAATAAGTTGGCCATCTTTGTTTTGAAACTTATGCCCAGTTGGCTGGAGCCCTGAAAACTACAACACTGTTTCCTCACCTATGGGACCACACTCGCTCACTCAGACCCTACAAAACACAACTTTAGGTATTCCTGGTGATGTCCTCTTCCAGGTCCAGGTAATGTTGTGGGTTCCCCAAAAATCAACTCTTTGCTAGAAGCGAATGGATCAGGTGTTCTTGTTGACTTAATCCTGATCAGTGTGTGCATTTACCTAACTGTGCTTTATGGGAAAAGAGCTATGCTCATGCTGTCCCATCTCCATATCTTTTAATATCCAACTTAGCCTTGAATCCATGTATACTTTCTGCATTTACTATCTCCTCATCCAGACAGTTCCATACATTAATACTTCTATATGGGAAACTATACTTTTTGACGTCTCTTCTACAAGCACTCCTCTTCAGCCTCTTCCCATGTCCTCTAGTGTCCTGTGTATCCCAGACCATTAACTCGCTCCGGTCCACCTCCTCTACTCCCTCATATGCTTTATATATCGCAATCAAGTCTCCCCATTCTCTCCTCTTTTCCAACGTTGGTAGATGTAGCGTCTCCAGTCTCTCTTCATATGACAAGTCCCTGATACTTGGTACCATCTTCATAGCTGCTCTCTGAACTCTCTCCAACTTCCTTATATCCTTTTTCTTGTATGGCGACCACACTACTGCTGCATATTCTAGTCTAGGTCTTATCAGCGACACGATCATCTTCCTGACCATCTCTTCATCCATGAATGTAAAGGCCTGCCTTATTCTTCTCAACAAGTTATAGGTTTCTCCTGTAATTTTGCTAATGTGTCTCTCCGGGATCAGGTTCCCAGTCACTGTAACACTGAGATCCTTTTCCTCTTCTGCTCCACTCAACCTTACACCATTCAACACATAATTTCCTTTTACTCTTCTTGTACTTTTTCCAAATTTTATTACCTTACACTTCTTTAAATCAAATTCCATTTCCCATCTATAACTCCACTCTGATATCTTGTTCAGGTCTTCTTGTAATGTTCCACAGTCCTCTGCACTCTCAACTTTCTTCAGCAACTTTGCATCATCTGCAAAAAGGCTCATGTAGCTGTTCACACTCTCCATCATATCATTTATATAGACTGTAAACATGATTGGTGCAAGTACTGAGCCTTGGGGTACTCCACTTATGACTTCCCTCCATGATGATTTTTGATCTTTTACCACCGTTCTCATTTCTCTGTCAAGAAATTTTCCATCCATCTCAGCAGGCCCCCCTTAGCCCACCATTATGCTTCAACTTCCACAAGAATTTCCTGAGTGGCACTTTATCAAAGGCCTTCTTCAGGTCTAAATAAACACAATCAGCCCATCCATCTCTTTCTTGCATTATATCCACCACTTTAGAATAAAAACTCAGTAGTTTGTAACACACGATTTCCCTCTCCTAAATCCAAATTGTTGCTTTATTATCACTTCATTTCCTTCTAGGTACTGCATCCATTTCTCTTTTACCAATCTTTCACACATTTTGCACACCACACTTGTTAGAGACACAGTCTATAGTTTAAAGGCTCCTCTTTACTACCACCTTTGTATATTGGCACTATGTTGGCTCTCTTCCATTCAATTGGGACTCTGCTTTCAATTAGGGAGTTTTCAATAACATTATGTATTACCCATGTCAACTGCTGATTGCACTCTTTTAGTATCCATCCTGACACTCCATCAGGTCCAGGGGCCTTCCTAATGTCTAGTCACTCCATCTGTTTCTGGGCATCCTCTTCAGTCACTTGGATTTCCCCCAGACCCATTTCTTCACTTATCTCACTCTGCACACAAATGTTTTCTCTTTTGTGAATACTGATTGAAAACTCCTGTTCATTATCTCTGCCAATTCAGCCGAGATAATGAACAGGAGTTTTCAATCAGTATTCATAAAAGAGAAAACATTTGTGTGGCAGAGTGAGATGAGTGAAGAAATGGGTCTGGGGGAAATCCAAGTGACTGAAGTGTGTGTGTGTGTGTGTGTGTGTGTGTGTATCTAGTTGTATTGTACAAGGCATGAGCCAAAGCTCATTTTGTCCTGTCTCCATAATCATATTTATCCAGTTTCTTCTTAAACATGTGTACAATGTTTGACACAACCACCTCTTCCTTGAAATCATTCCAGATTTCAACAGTTTAATATGAGAAGCTGTATTTCTTGATGTTGCTCAAACATCCACTCTTCTTTATTTTCTTACCATGCCCCCTCTTCCATTTCTCTCCCTCCTCCATCTGTGGTACCAAGTCATTTCTATTTATTCTTTCTATTCTGTTTACTAATTTGTACACTGTCATCAGATCTCCTCTTTCTCTTCTCTCATGGTGTTGGTAATTCCATCTCTAAGTCTTTCTTCATAGTTTAAGTCTTTCAATTCTGGTACCATCTTTGTCACTATCCTCTGTATTCTTTCCAGTTTCTGTATATCTTTTTTTCTATGTGGAGCCCAAACTACTGCTTTGTATTCCAACTTAGTTCATATCATGCTTGTTATAATTTTCTTCATAATTTCTTCATCTAAAGAGTTAAATGCCAGCCTAATGTTTGTTAATAAACATTAAGCTGTATATAGAGCTAAATATCCTGTTTATGTGCCTTCCAGGTGATAATGTGTCCTGGATCATTACTCCCAAATCTTTTCTTCATTACTTTTTTGTTATTATTTCTCCTCCCCTTTTGTAATTCCATGGAGGTCTCTTTTTACTTTTTCCTATTTCCAACACATGGCAATTTCTGGCATTAAATTCTAGTTTCCATCTTTGGCTCCATGCATGTATCTTGTATCCTTTTGTAACTCCTTGCAGTCATTTTCACCCTTTATTTTCATTATTTTTGCATCATTAGCCAAAAGGTTTATATAACTACTTAGATTCTGTCATATCATTTACATATATTTGAAACATAATAGGTGCCAACACAGATCCTTGCGGTATCCCACTTGTCACTTTGCTCCAACTTGAATTAGTGTCTCTGATTACTGTTCTCATTTCTCTTCCTTGTACAGTAAAATCCCTCTTATCCAGCATCAACGGGACCGCCGACATGCCAGATACTTGAATATTGCCGGATACTTGAATAGAAGTGAAATTATGTCCACAATCACCACCCTACACTCACGCATCTTACCATAACAAAGATCAGCTGATCTGATCAGCTGCTTAAGTGTAAGCACAACACGCTTCCTCTTTTCTACAACTTTAGGCATGATGAAGGCGTCAGGTGATAAACAGTGCACACGCGGGACTGAATCACTGAGTAAACACAGTGCAGTGGGCTGCGGGTGGCACGAAGCAGTGCGCTCTGGTGGCGAGGGGACAAAGTATGCCTCGCGCGGGAATTTTAATCGATTTTTTATCGATTTTAAGGCTCGGGGAAAAATGTGCCGGATACTTGAATGCCGGATGAGAGGGATTTTACTGTAAATAATCATCCATTCATCTCAATGTTACTCCCTTTAGTCCTCCTTTATTCTCTAACTTCCACTTCTAACTTCTCTAACTTCTAACTTGTGGAGAACTTTATAAAATGCTTTTCTGACATCCAGGTATACTGCATCAACCCATCCATCCCTCTCTTGCACTCTATCTATTACTCTCATATAAAAGCTCAGTAGATTCATGACACAGGATCTCCCTTTCCTGAATCCAAATTGCTTTTCTGTAATTATCTTTTCTTCTTCTAAATACTCCTGACATTGGTGATGATAAATATAATTTATGGATGAAAAACAGAAGTGACAAGGGAGCAGGGGAAGTGATAATTCTGACTAAAAATATGTGTCAAAGTGGAGAAAGTAATAAAAAAGTGAAGACAATTCTGAAATTCTACAAGTGATGATTAGAAGTGGAAATGGAAGGATAATGAATTATGTAGAAGTGTATGCGCCACCTATGACCAATGCTTGGCGAAAAGAAGAGCATGAAGAGATGTTGGTAGATGTGTTAAAAGGTCTTGAAAAGATAGAGATGAAAAGTAGTGGTACAGTTATTGTTGGTGATTTTAATTGTAAAGAGATAAATTGGAAGACAATGATAATTACTGGAATTGAGAACTCATGGAGTAATAGACTATTAAACTGGGCAGTGGAACACTTCATAACTCATTGGGTTGATTGTGATACCAGATTTAGTGGAAGAGATAAATCATCTGACTTGATTTAGTGTTTATCAAGGACACGTGGAACTTATTGAAACTATACTATAAAAAGGTAAAAGTGATCGTGTGTTGATGGAACTTAATTTGAAAAATGAAAATGTAATCATTGATGAAAATTATGAGAAGATTTAAATATAGTAAAGCTGACTTTGAAAAATTAAGAAAGTACTTTGTTGCCATGGACTGGAAAGACTTTTGAAGATCTAAAAGATGTTTGGGAAAAATGGAATGAATTTATAAGGATATATAATTCTGCTGTGGAGAAATTTGTACCTAAGGGAGGAGTGAGATGTAGAAAGGGTAAAGAATGGTTCAACACAAAACACAAAGAGGCTTGAAATCATTAATTAAATGCTTGGAATAGATGGAAGAAGTGGAAAACTGAGCAGATGGGAGGAATATATTGATGCTAGAAATGAGTACATAGATAATGAGAATGGAGAGAAGAAACTATGAAACAGATATAATAAGAACGTGTATTAATGAACCAAAACTATTCTTTAGTCATATTAATGGGAAGATGAAGAAGATAGGTGTATCAAGACTGAAAGTTGAAGGAAAAGTCTATGAGGATGTACTGGACATGGTAGAGGTCATAAACAAAAGTTTCAGATCAGTATTTACTGTGGAAGAGGAGTTTGATGCTGGAAGGGATAAGTTGGTGAGGAATATACTAAGTACAGTCCCAGTCAGTTATGAAGAAATACTTATGATGGAAGAACTTGAAGTAAATAAAGCATCTGGTCCAGATGGAGTATCAAACTGGATATTAAAGGAATGTAAAGAACAACTGGCTGATAAAAATCAGTCTAGTGGTGACAGCACTATCACAAGGAAAATTGGAAGAGAGCAAATATTACACCAATATACAAAGGAGGAAATAAGAAAATCCACTAAATTATAGACCAGTGTCCTTGACTAGTGTTGTAGGAAAATTATGTGAAAGAACAATAAAGGAAAGATGGATGGAACACTTGGAAGAGATAAAGTTTTAGTAAATTGTCAATTTGGAATTAGGAGGGAAAGATCATGCTCCATGAACTTATTGTCCTTTTATTCAAGGGTAGTCGATATTGTGTAGGAGAGAAATGGATGGGTGGATGGTATCTACTTAGATTTGAAGAAGGCATTTGACAAAGTACCACACCAAAGACTGCTATGGAAGATAAAAAAATATGGATGAATTAGAGGAAGACTGCTGGAGTGGATGGAGAGAGATGAGAACAGTAATATATAATATCAAAATTCATCTTTGCTGAAAGTAACTAGTGGTGTCCCCACAGGGGTCAATGTTGGGACCAATAATGTTTGTAATATATGTGAACAACAATAATGAAGAAATAGATAATTATATGAACTTATTTGCAGATGATGCTAAGCTGATGAGAAGGGTAGAAAATGTAAATGACTGTATGGTACTGCAAGATGATTTATACAAGATAAATAGATGGAGTAAATCTTGGCAAATGGAATTCAACTTAGGTAAATGTAAAGTAACAGAGTTTGGTAAGAGTAAGAAAAGAATACAATATCATTGAGATGGAAGGTGTGAAGTTAAAGAAGTCAAAAGAGGAAATGGATTTGGGAATAACAGTTACTGAAAATCTGACTCTTGAAAGACACAATGATAAAATTACTGGAGAGATGATGAATTTGTTAAAAAGAGTAAGAATGGCATTCTCATATTTGATAAAGAAATGATAAAAAAGTTGTTGATTTCCATGATAAGACCAAGACTGGAATAAGCGGCAGTGGTGTGGTCTCCTCATACAAAGAGGAATGTTATAAAAATACAAAGAGTACGAAGAGCAGTCACTAAGATGGTTCTGTAGTTGAGTAAATTGACCTATGAAGAGATTAAGAATGGTGGAAATCACTACTCTTGAAAATAGGAAAGAGAGAGGAGATTTAATAAACATCTATAGAATGCTAAATGATATGGAAAATGTGGACAAAGGTTTTATAAATTTAGACACACAGAGTACAATGAGACACAATAAGAAGTTGAAGAAAGTTAACTGTAGAAGAGACATCAAGAAGTATAGTTTTCCTCACAAAAGTGTGAACAAATGGAACGAACTCAGTGAAGATGTTGTAAATGCCGAAACTGTCAGTGCTTTTAAGACCAAACTAGATATAGAGATGGGATACTATGAGATTACTCCCAACTAGGTAAATAAATATATATATACACACACACACACACACACACACACACACACACACACACACACACAGGGTAGTTGTAAAGAGGGAAGAGTGGGGGCAAGAAGCAGGGAGTGATAAGCGTTAGGGTCAGCTTGACGTGTTTGGGGTTCAGATCGGAGACAGACAGCAGGACCAAGTCAGCCATGGAGTCATCAAGTGATGAGGATTTCGTCCCCAATTTTGAGGATTATGGCAGTGATGACGACCTGTCAGAGGAATTTGAGGACAAAGAAGAGTTCAGTGATACTGAAGCCAGAGTAATGTAGGGAGGATGGAGGCTCATTCCTGACATATTCAGTGACAGTCGTGAAGACCCACTACCTGAATATATGAGTGATCAGTGTGGCATACTTGCAGCTCATGAACATCAATTTTACATGTGTTAGTGGTGCATTCAAACAGTTCTTTGGCAAAGAAGCAGGTCTTTGGCAAAGCTTTCATAAGAAAGCTGTGTGAATGGGCCAAGAAGTGAGCTTCAATTTTTTTTACTGAACATCCTGAAAAAATGGGCAAAGTGAACTCGCTGAAGTGGAAGAAAGTGCATGAAAATGAAATGTACTCCTTTATAGCCCTAGTGATTACCATAGGGCTAGTGAAGCTGCCAATGGTGAAACAGTATTGGAGGAATGACTGGTTAGTGTGTGGACCACCTTGTTTTTGCATGGAGATCATGAGCAGACAGATTTTACAGCATAGTAAAATTTTCGTGTTTTTCACCTCTAGAAAATGTGGAAAAAAAATAGGCCACAGATGAGAACTGAGCCTTTCCTTTCCATGCTTCGCAACAAATGCAAAGCCATACTTGAACCTGGCAAACATGTAGCCATTGATGAGGTGTTAGTGCTCTGGAAAGGGAGACTACAGTTCAGACAGTACATCAGGTCCAAGAAAGCCAGGTTTGGAATGAAAATATCTGTGCTGTACCCCTCTGACCCTATCTGGCAAGGATTTTCCTGGAATTTTGAACTCTACCATGGGAAAGACTCATATCAATTTGATGATTCAGGAGCCCATATCTTCTCAAAATCAGAAAAAAATTGTTGTATACATGATGAGAGGGCTTCTTAATGAGGGACGCCATGTTGTTACCAACAACTGGTACACGAGCCTAAGGTTTGCAAACTACCTAGAAAACAGAAGCACCACTATCACTGGTGTAGTGAGGAGCAGGAGAGGAAAACCAAAAGAAATAAGCCAGCTTTCCCTAGAAAAACACCAATCTATCTTTGCAAGGAAAGGTAATGTTCTAATTGTGAGATAAGAGGATAAAAAGGACTTAACAGTCATGACCACAAAATACAAGGCTGATATGGTAGAAAATATGAGAGTACTTTGGCAAACAGACAATGTTCTACAACAAGCCCCTCCACATTGATAAATATAATAAAAATGGGAAGTGCTGAGCCTTATTTTTTTTAACATAAAAACTTGGCTTGGTTCAAGAAATTAGCCATACATTTTTTTTTTTCTGGATTACCCTAAATGCATATCTTGCATGGAAAAATAAGTCCAACTCCACAGCAGGATTCGTGTACTTCCTAGAAACTGTTGTGAGAGAACTCTTGATGGAGCACAACTCAGGTGTATCTGCATTTTCTCAGAAACAGGAGAAAAAGAAAATCACCAACTCTCCACACCAGTTCGTCAAATGGGAAAAAAATTGGCAAATGAAAAAGATGTAGGGTGTGTCACCTGACAAGAAGAGACACTCCCTACTTCTGTCAAGCTTGTCCTGGGAAGCCTAGTTTATGTTCCACGACACACTTTCACAAGTGGCACAATCAAGATAGTGTGCCACAGAGTGAGGCAAGACAACAAGGGTCAGAAAGAGTGACAACAGCGAGGCAAGTTAGGGAAAATCTTTCTGAGGGTGTGAATGAAGCAGCATCACCAAGCACTAGTGATACAACACTGAGCAGTAGTGACAACAGAGCAGAGTTGCAAAGAGGAAAATTTGTACAAGCACCAAGAGAAGGAAAGAGTAGATAAGGAATGGTTGTCTGTAATTCGAGTGAGGAAGAGGTCCACCCCCGGGTAAAAAAACATGTCAATGACAATTCCAGGCGATAACCAGCAGGGGGTGATAGAATTGTGTGTGCGTGTGTGTACACCAACACAATCCAGGCAAAGACTGTCCTATTGCAAAGTTCTCTTGTAATAAAATAAAGATGGGGAGGGATGGGCAATAGGGAAGAAAAACAAAGAACTGGGAGGTAGGTGAAGGAGGAAACAGGTTGGGGAGGGGAGGGTATAGTACGAGTATATGGGATGGAGGGTGAATGGTAGAGGATGAGTAATGAGTAGCTGACATGTGTGAATAAAGGTTCTCTCTCTCTCTCTCTCTCATGTGTGCATTTGTGTGGTCAAACTCAATCAATATAAAAGTCACCATATATTTGTTTAGTTACTAAGTCATTTTGCCTTGATTCAGTCATCATGTCACACCCTCACCCCAGTTCATTTTCAATCAGCCTGGCCCCTCTCGACATTCTAAAATAACAGAGAAAAGAAAAAAAAGAAAAGCAGAAATAGAGATGGGAGGAACAGATCAAAGAGCAGGGATTGGAGGGATGAGGCGAAAAATAAAATACGACCTGGAGCCTAGGTGTCAAAAACAGCGAAAGGCAAGAAGTTTGTATACACATCGTATCTCCTTCCTCTCTCCCTCACACATACACACTACTGCTTTTTTTCTTTTCTGCCTTGTAATGTAAATTGAATAAGCTGAATCTTCACTTCTCTCCCATCTAACAGCAAGCATGTGTGTGTGTGTGTGTGTGTGTGTGTGTGTGTGTGTGTGTGTGTGTGTGTGTGTGTGTGTGTGTGTGTGTGTGTGTGTGTGTGTGTGTGTGTGTGAGCGCGTGTCCTAACCTCTTCCACCTGTGTCTTGCCGTGCACTACAAACCATACCATCTGTGCTGTACATATGACTTCATGCCATGATGAGGCAATATACTACTTCATACATACGATGTCTTGCTTTTCTGAGTATTCACATATAGTATTTTTTGGGTATTATAGAAACAGATTTATGACACAATAATGTTGTGTAATGAGCTAACTGCATTCCATGTGTACAGAACAAAAACAGACATGGATGACTTTTTTCATAAGAAAATGTAAGTGGAGGTAGTTCATAAATGAAAATGGAAAACACTACTGTATCTGGGAGGAGATGTCATTGCCACCCACATGGGGGATTTGCTCGGCCCCTTCCCCTCCTGCAGGTGGAAGGAGGGAGAGATGTTGGCCACCTTGCATGTGTGTAGATGTTGTTATCTGCTAAATTATACTATAATATTTTGGCAATAAGCAAAATATTAACAAACAGAAATACATACCAGTACTATAATAATAGAACAAAAGCAAAACACGACTGGTGCCAAACATTTTTGCCTTGTCACACTCTTTCCCACCACTTTTCTTGTGAATGCTTGTGAGGAGGAAGGGAGAGAAAAGAGCAGGATACTAGATAATGGAGGGTGCAGGGAAGATAACAGAGATATAGGGAGGGACTGGTTGAGAAAGAGGTATATAAATAATATTCATCATAGCAGAACAGTTTTGTACAAAGAAACAGAAATGTACTGTTGATGCAAGACTGAAATAGTTTCACATGAAACACACACACACACACATGCTCTCTCTCTCTCTCTCTCTCTCTCTCTCTCTCTCTTTCAAGATAACAGAGAAAAGGAAAAAAATAAAAGCAGAATCAGATGAGAAGAGCGGGGAAGGGAGGGGCGAGATGACATGATACATGACCAAAGATATGAGTAAGTATCTACTGGCAACTTGATGGGCAAGAGGTTTTTACATGAAACACACACACACACACACACACACATGCTCTCTCTCTCTCTCTCTCTCTCTATTTCAAGATAACAGAGAAAAATAAAAAATAAAAGCAGAAACAGATGAGAAGAGTGGGGAAGGGAGGGGTGAGATGACATGATACTTGACCAAAAGGTGCGAGTAAGTATCTACTGGCGACTCGATGGGCAGGAGGTTTCTACACTCACAAGTATCATATCTTCCCTCACTTTATTTGTTATTTCATGGTAGAAACCAAGGATATTTGACTACCAGTGCTTGAAACCGTCTGCTAAGATCCACTATGGGTACATGAAATTCTCTCATATTCTGACATTAGAATAATATTGGGAGGAACGTAAAACACCGTATCATATCTGGCCAACATCCTGAAAGTTCTAGTACTATATCCGAGAAGAAATGAAACACACACTGGCTCAAATAACCATGACACAGTATGTGCATCACTCGGATATGGTACGAGAGATGAAATGACGCGTATACCGTGTCATTGTGCCAAAGAGGTTAAGTGTCTTGACACCCCTCCTCAACTTTTTCTTCATTAACTTCTGCAACATTCGTGGTCTTGGATCTAATTTTCAATCAATAGAACACCAGCTCTCCTCTATTAAACCTCCATCTTTTCCTTACCGAGACACAGGTGTCTGAGGCAACTGACAGTAGGCCCTTTTCTGTTCCATCCCACTTTCTCTATCCTCATTTTCAATCCAAAGCTGGATGTTGTGTTTATGTGCGCAACGACTTAACCTGCTCTTGTGCCCACGCTCTTGAATCTTCTGAGTTTTCCACCATCTGGGTATGACTACAGAGCCACTCTCAAACTAAATTTATCTGTGCTTTACACTTCTCACCCAACTCCTCTGACTATAAGAAACTCTTTTACTACTTAACTTTCAAAGTGGAGCTCATTCTGATTCTCTTCCCTTTTGTGGAGATCTCCATTCTTGGAAACTTCAATGTTCACCACCAGCTTTGGCTTTCCTCTCCCTTCACCGACCATCCTGGTGAACTAGCCTTCAACTTTGCTATCCTCCACGACCTAGAGCAACTAGTGCAACACCCTACTTGTATCCCTGATCGTCTTGGAGATACGCCCAACATTCTTGACCTTTTCCTAACCTCTAATCCTTCTGCTTATGCTGTCACCCTCTCTTCTCCGTTGGGCTACTCTGATCACAATCTCATATCTGTATCTTGTCCTATCGCTCCAATCCCTCCTCAGGATCTCCTAAAAGGAGGTGCCTCTGGTGTTTTGCCTCTGCTAGTTGGGGGACCAAACTAGCAGTGCTGTGCTTCATATTTCTGTCCAGAACCATGCCAAGTCTGTTCCTCAACTAGACAAAAACCCCTTCATTAACAGAAAGTGTCAAAATCTTTTAAGATCTAACTCCCCTTGAGACTTCTGGCATCTAGCCAAAAATATCTCCAATAACTTTGCTTCTTTTTTCCCTCCTTTGTTTCAACCAGATGGCACCACTGCTATCACATCTATTTTTAAAGCTGAACTCTTCACTCAAACCTTTGCTAAAAACTCTACCTTGGACAATTTAGGGCTTTTTTCTCCCTCTTCTCCACCCTCTGACTACTTCATGCTACCTATCAAAATTCTTAGCAATGATGTTTTCTGTGCCCTCACTGACCTAAACCCTTGGAAGGCTTATTGACCTGATGGGGTCCCTCCTATTGTTCTCTGAAACTGCGCCTCCATGTTTGCACCTTGCCTACTCAAACTCTTTAAACTCTGTCAACATCTACCTTTCCTTCTTGCTGGGAGTTTGCCTACATTCAGCCTGTTCCTAAAAAGGGCGACCGTTCTAATCCCTCGAATTACCGTCCTATTGCTTTAATTTCCTGCCTATCTAAAGTTTTTGAATCTATCTTCAACAGGAAAATTCTTAAACATCTATTACTTCACAACCTTCTATGTGACTACCAGTATGGATTCCACCAAGGGTGCTCTACTGGTGATCTTCTGGCTTTCCTTACTGAGTCTTGGTCATCCTCTTAAGAGATTTTGGTGAAACTTTTGCTGTTGCCTTAGACATCTCAAAAACTTTTGATGGTCTAGCACAAAGCTTTGATTTCCAAATTACCCTCCTACAGCTTTTATCCTTCTCTGTAACTTCATCTCAAGTTTCTTTTCTGCTGTTCTATTGCTGCTGTGGTAGACAGTCACTGTTCTTCTAAATCTATTAACAGTGGTTTTCCTCAGGGTTCTGTCCTGTCACCCACTCTCCTATTATTCACCAATGATCTAAACCAAACTTCTCGTCCTATCCACTCCTATGCTGATGATACCCTGCACTTTTCCACGTCTTTTCATAGATGTCCGACCCTTCAGGAAGTAAACAGTTTGCACAGGGAAGCCACAGAACACCCGACTTCTCATCTCTGTAAAATTTGTGATTGGGGCAGAGTAAACTTGGTATTGTTCAATGCCTCAGACTGAATTCCTCCATCTATCAACTGGACACAACCTTTCAGACAATTCTCCCCTCTTCAATGACTCTTAACTTTCCCTCTCTTCTACACTGAACATCTTTGTTCTGTTCTTTTCTTATAATCTATGCTGGAAACCACATCTCATCTCTAGCTAAAACAGCTTCTATGAAGTTAGGTGTTCTGAGACATCTCTGACAGATTTTCTCACCCACCCAGCTGCTAACTCTGTACAATGGACTTATCCATCCATGTATGGAGTATGCTTGATATGCCTGGGGGGAGTTCCAATCATACTGCTCTTTTAGACAGGGTGGAATCAAAAGCTTTTTGTCTCATCAACTCCTCTCCTCTGACTGTCTTCAGCCTTTTCCTCATCACCACAATGTTGAATCTCTAGCTATCTTCTACTACTATTTTCATGCTAACTGCTCTTCTGATCTTGCTAACTGCATGCCTCCCCTCCTCCTGCGGCCTTGCTGCACAAGACTTTCCTCTTTCTCTCACCCCTATTTTGTCCACCTCTTTAATGCAAGAGTTAACCAGTATTCTCAATCATTCATTCCTTTCTGTGGTTAAGCTCTGTAACTCCCTGCCTGCTTCTGTATTTCGACCTTCCTATGACTTGAATTCCTTCAAGAGGGAGGTTTCAAGACATCTATCCTTCAATTTTTGACTAATGCTTCGGACCCTGTTTGGGAACTTGAATCTGTTTTTTTTTTTTTTTTTTTTTTAATTAGATTTTTGTTGCCCTTGTTTGGTGTCCCTTAAGGGGGGGAATGTTCTCTGCATTCTTTTAATATCCATCCATTTACTTGATCTGGTCCCATAACTTTTCAAACATCCAGCTCTTCCAGCAGTTTCTTGATTTCTTGTCTCTTTACTTGTATCTTCTGCAGTCCCTCATTCTGTGATACCACTTTTGTGACCACAAAATCAGTTTCCTTTGTAAACACAGATTGTAAACTCTCATTCATTAGTTCACTCATGTCCTCAGTATTTTCATAAATTCTTCCTTCTCTTTTTAACTTGTTTATTCTATCCCTATGTTTTATTTCTTCATTTACATATCTGTAGAAGAGTTTGGACTCTTCCTTGCATTTTCTTACTATTTCACTTTAAAAATTTCTTTCTTCTTTTCTTCTTTTAATACCATATTCATTCCTTACATTTATGTATTCTTCCCTAGTATTTGTGTTTATTTTTTTTCATCAGTTTCCTTCATTCCGTTTTTTTCTTTTTTGCTTCTACACACTTGGCATTATACCATTCGTGTTTCCTAGTTTTCACTTTTATAAGTTGGCACAAACTGTTGCACCCCTTCTGTATACTTGCTCAAAATTATCTCATTTTCTTGCACTACTTTACCTTTAAATAGCTCTTTTCCAGCTAATTTTTCCATAAAATTTATTCTCTGG
Source organism: Scylla paramamosain (assembly GCF_035594125.1). Lineage (NCBI taxonomy): Eukaryota > Metazoa > Arthropoda > Malacostraca > Decapoda > Portunidae > Scylla > Scylla paramamosain. The sequence goes on from NC_087175.1 coordinate 7,939,073, forward strand.
AAAGTTTGCCCTAGCATAGTTCTGTCTCCCATTTCTAAATTGTTCATCAATGTGCAACACTATTTCCTCCTGTAGTACTATTTCTATTGTCATATGATCACTTCTTCCTGGTAGACTCAGACAATGTATACTTGGTCTACTTTCTGGGATCTTTATAAACACTAAGTCCAACAGTGATGGTTCTTCTCCTCTCACTGTCTCACTGTCTTCATGGTTTGCATAAATTCTTTGCTCCATGACCTGACATTTTGTTTCCCTTCCATCTCCTCCCAATTAATTCCTTTAGTGTTGAAATCATCTACTAATAACACTGTGGTATTTTCTTTATCATTTCCTCTATGCTATTTCTTGTTTCTAGTTACATAGTTTTATATCTATTGGTCTCCCATACATTAGTTTTTGGTGGTATGTATGTTACAATAACTTTCCTTTTTTCACTTTCTTTGATCTTAATCACAACACTCAAAGTTTCCACCATTCCATCACCATATTCCACTTCCTCAACAACAATACCCTCTTTTACCAATATCATCAATCCTCCTCCTTTTCTTTTCTGTCTCTCCTCCATGTGCTATAACCTTCTTTTGCAAATCTCATGTTTATTTATCTCCTTGCTTGTTCCTGTGTTCTCTCCTCATTTTTTAATTGGGCCTCTATTATCAACTCTTTCAGTTTACTTCTCTCCTTTGTTCATGTCTCTTTTTACCCCTATTCCTCTCATTCCTTCTACTTTAGCCAATTTTTCTGCTTTTTTGTAAGATATTCCACTGCTGTTTGTGACATGAATCTTATTTTAATTGGTCTTGTTCCATTTTTCTTGTACTTCCCAATCCTTTAAACCTCTTTAATTTGTTCAACAGTCTCCTCTCCTTCCCCCACCACTTCTGCTATAATTTCCTTAGCCCTTAGCCTTAGCCTCTTCTTTCTCTCTAGCTATTTTCATGGGTAGCTTCTTCTCCTTGACCACCACACACATCTTTCTCTGTACTGTCTCTCTCACAAGATTACTTTATTCCTTTACTATTTTAATGACTTGCTTTTCCATGTCCTTCTTGTGTTCCTGTTGTTGCTGCCTTATTATCTCCTCCATATCCATCTTTTGTTGTTGTTTTCTCTCTCTCTTTCCAACTTTTGACTTACTGACACTAATTCTTTTACTTTGCCAACCTTAATGTCTCCCCCTTGTAAAGCTTTCTTTAATTCCTTGTTCTCTTTCTCGAGTTTCTTTATTTCTTCACAGTACATCTTGTTTACATCAACTATTTTTGCCACCTCTTCTCTCAGTTCCTTGTTTTCTTTATCTCTTTCCATTTCCTTCTTCTTCATCTTTATTATATCACTCGATATCTTTTCACATAGTCACCACACAGCTCTCTCTCTCTCTTCCTTCCACATCTTTATCATCACTGCTGTTACATATTTATTCTCTTATTTACACATTTTTTCTTTAATTTTCCACATTCATTTATTTGTATGAGCTACACTGAGGTCCTCATCCTTGAAACCTTTGAAAACATTTACCGTGCCGGCCATGATCTTCCCTTTTGATATCAATGACAATGTTTATTTTCCACTACTCTCCCATTTTACCCGTTTGGCCACTTCCCAATTTACACTTCACTTCCCCTGCACTCGCACACCACACAATTTCCTATTATGGAGACAGGACTCAAGGTCAGCCCCCCCTGTACAATCAAATCCTTGGTAGATCTTTGGAACTGCTGCGGATGCATCTGATTGGCTGGGCAGTATGCACACGTGTGTGTGTGCTTATACCTAATATATATATAGAGAGAGAGAGAGAGAGAGAGAGAGAGAGAGAGAGAGAGAGAGAGAGAGAGAGAGAGAGAGAGAGAGAGAGAGAGAGAGAGAGAGAGAGAGAGAGAGAGAGAGAGAGAGAGAGAGAGAGAGAGAGAGAGAGAGAGAATCTGTTGCTTTTTCCCCTCTGTATCACGTCTTTCCTCCCTGCCTCACCAACTTGTTTTTGCTTGTCATAGAATTGCATGCTTGTACAAAAATTTGCCTACCTGGAGGCCTCATCCTAGATGTCATGTGAAAGTGTCAGGAAAATACAGAAGCAAATTCTATGTTTGTTCACTTTCCCTCCTCTGTTAAACTTTGCACTTTTCACTCATGAAATATTTTATTGCAAACCTATTTCTATTTTAATTTCACAAAATCTAAATATTCCCCATGATGAGAAGGCTGCATGATTATGCAACATCTGCAGTTTAGGGGTTAATAATTAGTGTTTAATAAGCTTCTGTGTCATATAAGCCATCATATATGTAATTTTGAAAGAAAACCCTCCTGGAAACCTAAAGTATTTGACAAAAACAGTGGATGCAGAAGCTGTAAGCTAATGCAGGATTACATATTCTATAAGTAAAAGAGGCCTGATTAGTGTAGTTTTTTCTTGCATGCATGGAATCCATCTAGATCTTGTGTATAAGGGGTGATAAAACACAGTCTTTCACTTTTAAGAATGCCAAGAGGGGTATTTCTAGAGACTTGTGAACAGTTGCGATAGCAGTGCAACCTCTTTATGCTGTAAACAATGCAAATTGACCCCAAGAAAGAAATGCTTAAAATATGAGAAGTATCTTGCATCAAATTAAATCTATTGGGTGTATAGCAACCCTATATCAGTAATAGATGCAAGATGTCACCAACTCACTGCCAAATCTCAAGGTCACTCAATGCTACAACATGGTTGTTGAGTAGCATTTTTTTTTTTCCATTTTCTATAAGCCCCTTAGAGTGTCTCTATCTTGCCCTTTCAGTGGATAATTGTAAAGTACAGACCAGTGTCATGTAATGATACTGGTGCTATTGCATCACTTTACAAAGCAGAGCAATCAGTGAATGATATTGCACAAAAGACAGGCATTAGAGTGAGGATTGTAAGACATTGGGTTCCCTGCCTTGCAAACACAGATGAGGAAACTATCTCACAAGACAATACTCCAACTATTGTTTTTGTTGTGTTCTATACATACATTTTCAGCACAAACAGCAATGACATGCTTCAATTTCCTGTAGCCCAAGGTATTTTAGTCCATCTTAAGCTTTTTCCAGCATGCTGTAATACAAATTCCTTTTAATATAATAATTAGTACTTGGAACCCAAGGCAACTTACCAGAGTATACAACTCCACCAAAAAGGTCATTCATTATGCTGGCCAAGCCCTCAGCACTCAATGTGCCATGCAGTGCTCCCACAAACACTGTCTTGGCAGGGTCTAGTTGATAGGATGGGCAACGTACATAGTTGCTATCACTGATGATCCATGGAATTATTTGGACCTGCAAGAAACAGCTTGTATCATGTAACTGACAACATTATCATCTTATTCATAAAGTCAACTTCCTCATCCAAATCCTTTTGTAAGAACTGTATGCAGCATCCTATGAAAATAAACATTCAAAAGAGGAAAATCTTACACACTGCTCACTAACTTAGTGGTATGATTCTGGGCTGTCACATAGCCAATTCGAGTTCACACTGCACTCGTGAGAACATCTAAGACCAAGATCTCAGTAATCCTTTCCTGACACACATGCACGCACATACCCAGCATAGTGTGGTGGCCAGCAACCTTGGCTCACAACTGGCAAGGACTGGGTTTTGAGTCCCAGGCATGATGAGGCAAAAGGGTGAGCCTTTTAATGTGCAGCCCCTGTTCACCTACCAGCAAGGAGAGAGAGAGAGAGAGAGAGAGAGAGAGAGAGAGAGAGAGAGAGAGAGAGAGAGAGAGAGAGAGAGAGAGAGAGAGAGAGAGAGAGAGAGAGAGAGAGAGAGAGAGAGAGAGAGAGAGAGAGGAGAGAGAGAGAGAGAGAGAGAGAGAGAGAGAGAGAGAGACTGCAGATTACACACTTTTCCTCATGGGACTGATAACGAGGAGCTCAGTTTAGCTGAAATTACCATCCCAAGACCTCAGGAGCATATACACAAACACACATGTGCTAGCAGATGATACCAGACTACAACCTGTCTATGTGTGCTAGCAGATGATGCCAAGAAACCACAAGCTGGAGGCTATAACCTATGTTATGAATTCAATCAGCTCAGGATATATAGTCAGTGAGTGCTGATCTTCTGTTGAGGTGGCACACGCTTCTCGGGGGAATGCATTTTACTTAAACCCTCCCAGCAAACATAAGAATTGGGCTGGGACAAATTGATTTATTGGCATCTCAAGTGCATCTTTCCTTTTCACTCATGCCCATAACAAGAATGACCAGTATTAAGCAGGTTACCAGTGTCAATGTTCAGTGTCTCTGGTGATGTGTGACCGAGGCTGTTCCCACAGTGAAATGCATAATGCTCTGTTCAGGCTGTGGTGTTTGTAGTGACGAGTGCTAGGCACACCATTCATGGTGATATTCCATCATAGATCTTCACTTGTCAGGCTTGAATGGTGTTGATACAGCAAAACGTGTGAATTTAAAAATGTGAAATTTCCAGAACCACATTAAAAAATCATCAAGAAACACAGTGAATAATAGGCTTTTCACAATCACGGTGGTAGCATCCCTTTAACTCTAATCCGACTCTTATGGCTGGAGGGAAGTGGTGGGGATTTTTTTTATACTTGATCACTGGCCAAAAAAAAAAAAAAAAAAAAGAGACTTTAGTGCCAGTCCCAAAACAGACAACAACATAATCATTGAAAATTTGAAAGATAAGTGTCTTGAAACCTCCCTCTTGAAAGAGTTCAAGTCATAGGAAAGAGGAAATACAGAAGCAGGCAGGGAGTTCAAGTTTACCAGAAAAAGGGATGAATGATTGAGAATACTGGTTAACTCCTGCATTAGAGAGGTGGACAGAGTAGGGATGAGAGAAAGAAAATGCTGTGCAATGAGGCTGCAGGAAGAGGGGGAGACATGCAGTTAACAAGATCAGAAGAGCATGAAAACAGTCATTGAAGATAACAAGAGATGCAACACTGAGGCAATGAGAAAAGAGGCTGAAGACAGTCAGTTAGAGGGAGTTGATAAGACAAAAAGTTTTGATTCCACCCTGTCTAAAATAGCAGTATGAGTGGAACCCCCATACATCTGAAGCATACTCTATATATGCATGGGCAGGTAAGGTCCCTGTACAGAGTTAGGAACTGGGGGGTGAGAAAAACTGATGGAGATGACTCAGACCACATAACTTCATAGAAGCTGTTTTAGCTAAAGATGAGATGTGAAGTTTCCACTTTATATTATAAGTAAAGGAAAGACCAAGGATGTTCAGTGTAGAAGAGGGGGACAGTTGTATCACTGAACAATACTAAGTTTGCTCTGCCCCAATTAGAAACTTTGGAGAGATCAGAAGTCAGGTGTTCTGTGGCTTTCCTGTGTGAATTGTTTATTTCCGGAAGGGTTGGACATCTAGGAAAAGACGTGGAAAAGTGCAGAGTGGTATCATTAATGTAGGAGTGGACAGGACAAGAAGTTTGGTTTAGAAGCTCACTGATGAATAATAGGAGGAGAGTGGATGACTGGGCAGAAACCTGAGGAACACCACTGTTAATAGATTTAAAAGAACAGTGGCCATCTACCACAGCAGTAATAGAACAGTCAGAAAGGAAACTTGGTATGACATTAGAGAGAGAAAGATAGGTGTAGGAGGATAGTTTGAAAATCAAAGCTGTGTGCCAAAAGCTTTTGATGTGTCTAAGGCAACAGCAAAAGTTTCACCAAAATCTCTAAAAGAGGATGACCAAGACTCAGTAAGGAAAGCCGGAAGATCACCAGTAGAGCAGCCTTGACGGAACCCATACTGGAGATCAGATAGAAGGTTGTGAAATGATAGATGTTTAAGAATCTTCCTGTTGAGGATAGATTAAAAAACTTTAGATAGGAAGGAAATTAAAGCAATAGGATGGTAGTCTGAGGGATTAGAAGTCACCTTTTTTAGAAACAGGCTGAATGTAGGCAAACTTAGGCTGAATGTAGGCAAACTTTCAGCAAGAAGGAAAGGTAGATATTGGTAAAGTTGAAAGAGTTTGACTAGGCAAGGTGTGAGCATGTAGGCAGTTTTGGAGAACAATAGGAGGGACCCCATCAGATCCATAAGCCTTCCAAGGGTTTAGGCCAGCTAGGTCATGGAAAACATCATAGCAAAGGATTTTAATGGGTAGCATGAAGTAGTCAGAGGATGGAGGAGAGGAACAAGCCCTGAATAATCCATGGTAGGGATTTTGACATTTTAACAAAAGTTTGAGCAGAGTTCAGCTTTAGAAATTGATGAGATGGCAGTGGTGCTATCAGGCTGAGATAAAGGAGGAAAAGATGAAGAAGCAAAGTTATTGGAGATGTTTTAAGCTAGGTGCCAGAAGTCATGAGGTGAGTTAGATCTTGAAAGATTCTGACACTTTTTATTAATGAAGGAGTTTTGGCTAGTTGGAGAACAGATGGCATGATTTCAGGCAGAAATATAAAGCACACGAGATTCAGCTGAAGGAAGGTTCAAGTACCCTTTGTGGGCTACCTCTCTATCATGTATAGGATGAGAACAAGCTGTGTTAAATCAAAGTTTGAAAGATTTAGGTCGAGAGAAAGAGTGAGGAATGTATGCCTCCATGCCAGATACCTCTGTTATGTGCTCAGTACAAAGAGACGGGTCTCTGACACGAAAGCAGTAGTCATTGGAAGGAAAATCAGCATAATACCTCCTCAGGTCCCCCAATTAGCAGAGGCAAAATGCCAGAGGCACCTCTACTTTGGGGGATTCTGAGGAGGGACTGGAGTGATAGGACAAGATACAGATATGAAATTGTGATTGGAGAGGCCCAACGGAGAAGATATGATAGCAGCATAAGCAGTAGGATTGGACGTTAGGAAAAGGTCAAGAACGTTGGGTATATCTCTAAGACGATCAGGTATATGAGTAGGGTGTTGCACCAGTTGCTCTAGGTCGTGAAGGATAGCAAAGGATGGTCAGTGAAGGGAGAGGAAAGCCAAAGCTGGTGGTGAACACTGAAGTCTCCAAGAATGGAGATCTCCGCAAAACAGAAGAGAATCAGCATATGTTCCACCTCGTAAGTTAAGGATGCCATCACTGTCACTGTGAAAAGAAAATTCCTCACTGCTTCCCTTGACGAATTTTCATATGAGGTTCTGGAAGTTTTGTGTTTTCTAATTCATGTTTTGCTATATGGACACCATTCAAGCCTGACATGTAAAGATCTATGCTTTAATGATGTCACTGTGACTTGTTTGCCTTGCATTCATCCCTACAATAGCCACAAAATGAACAGAGCAAAATACCTTTGAATCCAAGAAAAAAGCTGATTACACATCACCAAAGATGCAAGGAATACAGATTAGTAATTAATGCTCGAGATTGTTGCAATGGGTGAGGGAAGGGGAAAGATGCACTTGAGATGCCAATAAGTCAATTTGTCCAAGCCCATTTTTTTATGGTTGCTGGGCAGGGTTAGAAAAACCCAGGTGTTTTATTTTGTTTTATTTATTTGTTTGTTTATTCATATTTATATGTAAATCAGTTTAATTACGCAATTAAAAAGTAATCTAGAGTGAAACAAAAGGTTTGAAATGCTTTTTTTTTTGTAAAAAGGCACTTTAAAAAAAAGGCCCACTGAGGTGCCAGTCCCCAAACAGTCAAAAATGGGCATCAAAAATTAGATTATAAGTGTCTTGAAACCTCCCTCTTGAAAAATGTCAAGTCACAGGAAGGAGGAAATACAGAAGCAGGCAGGGAGTTCCAGAGTTTACCAGAGAAAAGGGATGAATAATTGAGAATACTGGTTAACTATTGCATTAGAGAGGTGGACAGAATAGGGGTGAGAGAAAGAATAGTCTTGTGCAGCAAAGCCACAGGGGGTAGAGCCATGCAGTTAGCAAGGTCAGAAGAGCAGTTAGCATGAAGATAGTGGTAGATGATAGCAAGAGATGCAACATTGCAGTGATGAGAGAGTGACTGAAGACAGTCAATTAGTGGAGGAGTTGATAAGATAAAAAGCTTTTGATTCCATCCTGTCTAAATGAGTGGTATGACTGGAACCCCATAAATACACATGAAGCATACTTCGTACATGGATGGATAAGGCCCCTATACAGAGTTAGCAGATTGGGAGGGTGAGAAAAACTGGCAGAGACAACTAAGAATGCGTAACTTCATAGAAGCTGTTTTAGCTAGAGATGAGATGTGATGTTCCAGTTTAGATTATATGTAAAGGACAGACCAAGGATGTTCAGTGTAGAAGAAGGGAATAGTCGAGTGTTAATGAAGGGTAGGGATAGTTGCCTGGGAGGTTGTGTTCAGCTAATGGATGGAATTGAGTTTTTGAGGCATTGAACAATACTAAGTTTGCTCTCCCCAATCAGAAATTTTAGAGAGATCATAAGTCAGGCATTCTGCGGCTTCCTCGTGTGAATTATTTCCTGAAGGGTTGGCTGTCAATGAAAAGATGTACAAAAGTACTGGGTGGTATCATCTGTGTAGGAGTGGATAGGACAAGAAGTTTGATTTAGATCATTGATGAATAGTAGGAAGAGCGTAGGTGAGAGGACAGAACCCTGAGGAACACTGCTGTTAACAGATTTAGAAGAACAGTGACCACCTACCACAGCAGCAACAGAATGGTCAGAAAGGAAACGAGATGAAATTACAGGGGGAAGGATACAAGTCTTAGGAGGGTAGTTTGGAAATTAAAGCTTTGCGCCAGACTCTATCAAAAGCTTACAAAAGTTCCACCAAAATCCCTAAATGAGGATGACCAAGACTCAGTAAGGAAAGTCATAAGATCACCAGTAGAGTGGCCTTGACAGAACCCATACTGGTGATCAGATAGGTTGTGAAGTGATAGATGTTTAAGAATCTTCCTATTGAGGATAGATGAAAAAAACATTAGGTAGGCAGGAAATTAAACGAATAGGATGGTAGTTTGAGGGATTAGAACGGTCACCCTTTTTTAGGAATAGGGTGAATATAGGCAAACTTCCAGCAAGAAGGAATGGTAGATATTGACAGAGTTGAAAGAGTTTGACTAGGTGAGGTGTAAGCATGGAGGCACAGATTTGGAGAACAGGAGGGACCCCATCAGGTTCATAAGCCTTCTGATAGTTTAGGGCTAGGGAGGGCATGGAAAACATCACTGTGAAAGATCTTTATGGATAGCATGAAGTAGTCAGAGGGTAGAGGAGATGGAGGAACAAGTCATGAATCATCCAAGGTAGAGTTTTTAGCAAAGGTTTGAGGGAAGAGTTCAACTTTAGAAACAGATGAGACGGCAGTGGTGCCATCAGGTTGAAATAAAGGAGGGAAAGATGAAGATGCAAAGTTATTGAAGATGTTTCTGGCTAGGTGTCAGAAGTAATGAAAGGATTTAGATTTAAAAGATTTTGACACTTTCTATTAATGAAGAACAGACACTTGTTTAAGTCGTGCTGATACAGGTTTGTCTGGTTGGGTCAAGTCTGTTAACATGTGTTGTACAGGAAATGAACGGGTCAGGCTTGAGTACTTTTACATTTTTTATGTACATGTAGACCTTATTTATCAGTATGATATAGAACAAAATTTAGATTTTATAAAATATATAATAAAAAAAATAAATAAAAAATAAAAACACAAAATACCCACTTTTTTTTTTTTTTAATGTCAACCCTGTTGCTGAGAGGCCTTCAGAAAATCGCACTCCCCAAGCAGTGTGTGCCTATGTGACACAAGATTAGTGTTTGCTGACGGTAAAATATTAACTGTCTCATCTCCAAAATTGTTAAGAAGAACTACACTGGACAATTAATAGAACAGAGATAAGATGGGAAAGGGGAAATTTATAGGTCAGTGAGGTATCAAATACACAGAAAAAGAAAAATTTTACAATCATGGAAGATATGATTAATGAAAAAAAGGCCTGTTAACATTTTTTGCAGCCACTTGCACTGCTGGTGAAGTGGAGATATGACTGACACATTAGCTTATACAAGGAAAAATTATGGTTGCCTTCTGAGAAGCAAGTCACAAAATATTATCCTAAGTCTTTTTTGATACAGTGGTACCTTGATATACATCTGCTTTGGAATAAGTCCATCATGGTATACATCCTGTTTTGGTGTGGGGGGAAAAAAAAAAATTTGCTTGGTATACAACCTTTGTTTGGAATATGACTCGTGTGCCAGAACTTGTATGGGTCAAAATGAGTCATGACACCTTGCACTACCCTTGTTTATCTTTGAAGACAAAGTCATGACAACCCAGAAGCACTGTTGCCAGGTTGGCAGGACTCTCCTTCCAAACAATAACATCTCATCCTCCCTTCTCAGCTAGTATGCACTGACTCTTTTCAGCAAGGTAAAGTGAGGTTAAATTTTCATTTATTTCATATACCGTATTTGACATCATATACGACAATTTTTTTTTCATTAAAATAATAACAGATTGACCTGCGTTTTGTGTGTTAATATGAGGCCTCCTGTAGATTTAATTTTGAAATTTCCTTCACCCGTACACCTGAAGATTTACACCATTTGTATTATAGGCAAGGGCCCTATATTATATTTTTCAACCAGAATATGATGTAAGGAAATGTTGAAAATGAAAACGCGGCCCTGTTCAGTGATGCGCCAACTGTGTTGTTGACATCTTAGCAGGTGGGCTGTGTTCTTTGTCTCGCTTACGTGACTAGGCCACTACCTCTGTTTTATTACTGCAGTCATGTAGGATATTTTTATTATTGTGATTGCTGTATTGCTAGCTTGATTTGAATATTACATGGTTAAATACATAAAAAAAACTTTCCTGAATATGCCCGGCTGAAAAGGGGGTGAATCTAATATGCCTGTGCATCTTACATGCCATCAAATATGGTATTGGTATGTATTATAGTATTAAGCAATGTTTAAATTATTTTATGCAACACCATCAGTGTTCTGTATAATAGGCCAATAACTAGGATTTTTTTTCATGGGAATGGATAAATAATTTTCCTTGAATTTCTCGTGTGAAAAATTTGTTTGGTATATGTCCTGTTTGGTAAAAGGCCAAGAATCTTGAATGATTAAGGACATATACCAGGGTACCACTGTATATAGGAAATATGGAAACACCTGTCACATATTCACAACTCCCAGAACTTTTATCACATAGGATGAAATTATTAATTCAAGCAGTGTTAATGCTATACATTTACAGCAACTTGCATACCTCTACTTTGTATGACCATCATGAATTCATGATGGCACTTCACAATGTTTGAAAAATGTAACCCTGAAGTGAGTAAACATTTTCTTTTCATTTTTCTAACTCTATTGTTCCTGTATGTTGCTGGCATTGAATTATCAGATGCAGTCTCAGAATCAGCATATTTCATTATTTTATTGGTATATGACACATAACAATACAAAAATGTACAGGTGCTGATGAGTGACAATAACGTAAAGCTTGCCCGTGTAAAAAAGGAGTGCAGGGAGACAAGGAAAGCAATGATTTCCTTTGAACTGGTAATTCAATCATGTTCTTGATTAGCAGCAATGTCTTGTGAACACCTTGGTAGGCTTAGTTTTCCTAAATCTCTCTCTCTCTCTCTCTGAGTCATTGTAATCCTACTATTGTGTTACAATGATCTTCCTTCTCTCTCTCTCTCTCTCTCTCTCTCTCTCTCTCTCTCCCTTTGTCTTCTAGTTTCATGGGTAGTATGTATACAGAGCTTTGGTGATGAACTTGTCAACCATGATCTTGAACTCAAATGTTCAGTTAAACAGCTGATGTGGGTGGGAGGGTGGCTGGGTAGGTTGTGGAATGGAGGGTGGAAATTCAATGCCATGGCAACTCCCACCTGAAAACACTTCCAATGTAGCCACTCACTCACCTGATCTTTTGAATCATAGTAGCAGGCAATAGTGGGATTACCATGTCTTAGAGAGAGAGAGAGAGAGAGAGAGAGAGAGAGAGAGAGAGAGAGAGAGAGAGAGAGAGAGAGAGAGAGAGAGAGAGAGAGAGAGAGAGAGAGAGAGAGAGAGAGAGAGAAAATATGCCTTCTGTCTCTGGAATGCTGCATATAACCACCTTGCATATCAGTTGAAATTAGTGATTTTTTGTAGTTTTTAATTTTACATATTATGTCAATAAGAGATTGAACCAAGCCAAGCTACTGGACTTAGCACTCACATTATTTCTTTATAGTTTTATTGTGGGATGATGCAGAAGAGAAAGTAGAACACACACACACACACACTGATAACGCTGCCTGACTGTGTGATCACAGTACCCTGTTATCCCTCAGTTATGAATCATATGTTTTTATATTTTTACATGAAATACTGCAGGAAAGACAATAATAACTATTGAAAATATATACCGAAACGCACACACACACAAAATTACACAGGGAAATTTATCGTACAGCTGGCAAGGAGGTGGCCATCGGCAATGAACTCACCGATCACTGATTTTTGTCTGTTGTCATATTGCTTCACAAGCAATTGAAGGAAAAGTATAAAATACCATAGATTAGATCATTTTTATTTGCATATTTTTTACTTGATCATTCCTTATCAAATTTTGATTTCTAAAACTTTCTTGTTTAGAATTTTCTTATTTGGGAAAAATCAGCTAGGGTGGGTTGTTTTTGACCCATGCTGCAGAGAATAGGGATAAGAACAAAGTCAAGGTTCCAGTATGGCACATATAGTGACTCCCTTGGAAACTCTATCAGGAAGGAGTGAATCAGATTATGCAGATCTTGGTTGGAGGTGATGTCTAGGTCTTTGTGATGGAAGATGCTGCTGAGCATGGAAGAGTACCTTCTGATAGGTGACAAGGATAGAGACTTGGGGTGTCAAAGATATAGCAGAAAAGTGGCAATCTTGGGAATGGAGTTTCTTGAAAGGGACCTGCCCTCCTGCTTACACCACCATCAGTAGGCATCCCAGTCAAGTTGATAGACTAGAGAAAGAATGGCATTGGGCACTGGCAATGCAGGAAGCTACACCACATGAGAACCCCTTGTACCATGTGAAGTACTCAACAGTCTCTATGCAGTTAGATGTAGCATGTGAAGATTCAGATGGAGTCTGTGGAAACAAAGTTGAGATCTCTCCTGAGTGGAAATCATCTTGGGACATTGGTCAGGATGTCCAGGTGGTCTGGGAGCCATTCTCTCTGTTGCCAACAAGGAGCTATCAGCATCTTTCTTGTTCCCAGCAACAGTTGTAGCTTGAGAGCCTTCTGTACGAGTGGAAATGGATATAAAGCACATAGGTCCAGGTGGTCCCAGCACAGTATCTATTCTGAGAGCCATAGAATCCAAAAAAGGAGTAAAAGTTTGGCAGGAAGTTCAGGTGAGTGGCAAACAAATCAACCAATGGGCAACTCCACAACTCCCATAGGACTTCACACATCTGCTGGTGGAGGGTCAACTCGGTGCAGACGACCTTGTTGTGTCTGCTCAGTCTATTGGCCAGGACATTTGCATTCCCCATGACATACTGATGAAGCAGGGTAACTTGATGAAGCTCCACCCACCAAAGCACTTGCAGAGCTTCTTAGTTCATTGTAAATAACCTGGTGCTCCCTTCCTTCTGTAAGAAAGACACTGCTGTAGTGTTGTCTGAGAAGATGCCCAATGTCTTTCCCTGTAATAAGTGGGAGAGTTCTTGGAGATCTAGTCTGATGGCTCTGAGTTCCAGCAAGTTGATGGATTCTTCTGTTTCTGGGATGACCACAGGCCTGAAGCTTGGAAGTTCAAGACTGTCAAGCCCCAGCCTTTGTTTGATGCCCCCATGTACAAGAGGAGGTTCAGGGCTGAAACCTACAAAGTCCGCCCTTGGAGGAGACTCCCCCGTCTAAGACCACCTCTGAAGCTTGGTTTGTATGGAGCTGTCCAAAGGAAGATGTGAGTCAACCATCTGGTTCTAGTCCCAATGACAGTGGAGTTGGAACTGAAAGGACCTCATCCATATCTAACCTCCTGGGACCAATGGGGACAGCAAGGACAGGTACCCCAAAAGATGCAGTCAATCCAGAGCTGGGATAGACATCTGGGAGATGAACTCTTATACAAACTGGAGAAGTGTATCTATCCTCTTTTGAGACAGGAAAGCCTTCAAAGTTGCAGAATGGAGGTTCATTCCCAAGTAGAGAGCAGTCTGACTTGGAATCAGATCTGACTATCTTCCTATGACTTGACCCTTTTATGGGACTGGTATTTCAATGGGCATTTTTTTTCTTGGATTTTTTGTTGCCCTTGGCCAGTGTCCTTCCTACATAAAAAAAAAAAAATAAAAAAAATAATAAAACTAACCATAAAGTGTAGGTCTAGACAGTGTCAGAAGAGTGTCCTTTGACCAGAACGTTTCCTCTTTGGTTGGGGAGAGGATGAGCCAGTCATTCAGGGAGCAAAGCATCCAGACCTTTATAGCATGCATCCATCCTGAGATGGGAGCCATAATCTGTGTCAAGATCTGAGGAGCTGTGGAAATGCCAAAGCAGAGCACCCTGAATACCCTCCATACAAAACAGATATTTGTGAGACTGAGGGCATACCAGAATGTTAAATTAAGCTTCCTGCAGATTCAATGAAACCATCCTATCATTCTTCCTGAGGGAATGAAGGACTGAACTGAAAGTTTCCATCTTGAACAGAGTCCTGTGGACAAACCTGTTGAGCAGTAACAAGTTTATCACATGGAGCCATGCTCCTGAGGCCTTCTGCACCGCAAACAGACATCTGTAGAATCCTGAATCCCAGGAAGCCAGTTACATTGTGCCCCTGGCAAGAAGCAGCAGAACCTCCTGATCAAAGGCAAGTCCCCATGTGAAATTGCTGGTATAGCTTGTTGAAATGCTGATTGGCAGTAGGGTGACAAGAGGAACTTAATAGCCATCCTGCAAGACCATCACCACCCAAGCCTCTGTCCCTAGGGATTGTAACACTTCACTTTCAGATCAGACAGACAGCTGATGGAGGAGTCAAAGGACATGACTCCTACCTCTTGAAAGCCCAGCCCCTACCTCTGCCCCTAGAGGAAGAGTGAGAGACCTTGGGAGCTCTCTACCTTTTTCTTTCTGACTTCTCCTCTACCCCTCCCTCTATCGCGACACCGTAGATGTGAACAAAGACAAGATGTGGTGCTGTGTATGCTGAATGTGAAAATCTCTAAAGTGCTTATGTGTATTTCAATCTATGAATGCTTTGATTATGTACTAGTTATGTATGTATATGGTAACACAATGATACAGATAATAAGTTGCCAAGAGCAGGATTCAGTCCAGAGAAACTGCAGTGGTAAATCAGGACACTTATAAGAAAACATGTCTGACATCAACCTCCAAACTTCCCCAACCTCAGGGCCATCAGCCTCATCACTACAGGAATCATTATCATCACTGTCATCCATGTCTGGGATATATTCATCCATCTCTGAGGGAGGTTCTGCCCTAAAGCATCAGAAATGCAGGGATGCACATGTTGTGTGTGTGTGTGTGTGTGTGTGTGTGTGTGTGTGTGTGTGTGTGTGTGTGTGTGGTCTCCTTTTCTTGGGCAAAACTTGAAGGGTGGAGATCTTTATGTCAGAGACCATGGCCTGTGTCCCTCTGTCAGAACTCTGCTCCAGCAGTACATGCTCTCTGTCCTCAGAGATGTACTCCCAGTCCATGGGTGAGATCATCAGGCACCTCTTGTCCTCAGGAAGGAAGGATGGAGGGAGGAGCAAAGAAGGAATTCTCTCTGACAGCAGACTCAGTTGCACTGTGAGCTTCTCTGATGAATGTTCCATGGAGCAGTTCAGAGCTCTGAACATTTGGTCTAACAGGCTGGGGGTGCCTTTGGGAAAAAAATTTTATTCACTGAGGAATTTCCCAATAGTGCTAACAACCTAGAACTCCAAATACTGGACATTGTGCAAGGAACAGGAGGAGGATTCAAGGTGCAGCATGTCATGCTTGGAGAAAAGAAGGGTGGTCCCCAAAAAGAGACTTTTCACCTTTAGAAAGGATGGAGGAGAAGGAAAGATTGACCTTGGATGGCTGTCCTTTAGAAGAGTCGCTAGACATCTGGCAAGGCTGCATCCTCTTAAACAGGGTGGATGGTAATGTATATGTTCTCTTGTCTTCAAGGCAATCATGCACCCCTGCCTCCATCTCCTTGGTAATGACCAGAAGGTTGTCTACCCATTTCAGGATGTGTTTAGGAAACTCAGCAGAGATCCCCCATCCCTTGAACCTTCTCAAAGAGGACTTGAGCCCATCTAGAAGGCAAATCTGGGATGCCTCTGGACTCAGGGAAGTGTGTGAGCAGATAGTCCAATATATATGTCTAACTGCAACCTAACCAATCATCACCAAGTGCCCAAAGATGAGATGACAAGCACACATTTATCTTTCCTTACTTAAATGCCTGATTAGAAGCTGACAAAATAATAATAATATAATTACAAAATAAAATGAATACTCCAAGAGTATAAAATAAAGTGATGTTGTCATTGTCTCAACAACTGAGCACTGCACTTATCATCAAATAAGCTTTTTTTTTCTTTTTATGTAGGAAGGACACCAGCCAAGGAAAAAAAAAAAAAAAAAAAAAAAAAAAAAAAAAAAAAAAAAAAAAGCCCACTGAGATACCTGTCCCTGAATAGTGTCCGAAGCAGTAGTCAAAAATTGAAGGATAAGTGTCTTGAAGCCACCCTCTTGAAAAAATTCAAGTCATAGGAAGATGGAATTACAGAAGCAGGCAGGGAGATCCAGAGTTTTCCAGAGAAAGGAATGAATGATTGAGAATACTGGTTAACTCTTGCATTAGAGGGGTGGACAGAATAGGAGTGAAAGAACAGTCTTGTGCAGTGAGGCTGCAGGAGGGGAGACATGCAGTTAGCAAGATCAGAAGAGCAGTTAGCATGAAAACAGCAGTAGAAGATAGCCAGTGAGGCAAGGAGAAAGAAGGAGGATCATATTAACGTATGTGCCACTGAAGACTAATACATGGAGGCTGGAGGATCACAACGAAATGCAAAACGAAGTGTTGAAGTGCCTAGACAACATATAAGGAAGGACAGTAGAATACTACTAGTGGGAGACTTTAACTGCAAAAAATGTAAGCTGAGAAGAGATGGAAGTTAATGGAAATGGTGGACCGTGGAGTGAAGAAATGCTACAGTTAGCTATGGTGAATACAATGGACCAATGGGTGGAGGAATTTACAAGATACAGAGGGGAGGAGGAGCCATCTATGCTAGACCTAGTATTCACAAAAAAAACCGCAGCCCAGTCCAACCATTAAATACTTAAGCCCAATGGCAAAAAAAGTGACCATGTAGTGTTAGAGGTGGTACTGCAAGACTGGGAGGTTCTACCATGTAAGGAGGATTATAAAAAATGGGAGACAATCACGCAAAGACAAATTTTACAGAGTTAAGAAAATTCTTTGAGAGTATTGATTGGAAGGGACTTATGGAAGGCAAGACAATGAAAGGCAAGAAATATGAAACATTCCTGAAAAGTACAACGAGAGTGTGCAGAAGTATGTACCTGTATATAAAGTAAGGAGGAGCAAACATATTTGGTATAATGCCAGATGTGCAAAAGCTAAGAAGAGAAAGGATATAGCTTGGAAGAAACTGAAGAAACAAAGAAATTAAAATAATAGAGAGCAGTATAAGGAAGCAAGGAATTAGTACATTAGTATAAGAAGAGGAGGAGAAACAGTTTGAAAAGGATGTGGTAAAGAAATGCGAAGAGCCCAAGCTTTTTTACAGATATATCAATGGAAAGGCAACAAGCAGAGAAAGCATTGACAAAATAGTAAAGGAAGGATATATCAAACAGTGATGGGGAAGTGATGAGTGAAATTATGAATGAAAGTTTCAGGTCTGTGTTCAGTGTGGAAGTGGATTTTACAGAACCAAAATGAGGTAGTGGCAGTGTGTGGCAGGGGGGTTACAGGAAGTCTTGGTGCAAAAACATGAAATTGGCCAATTGTTAGAGAAGTTGATGTCAGGAAAGCAACTGGAGCCTGATGGAGTGTCAGGTTGGACATTAAAGGAATGTAGAGAACAAGTGGTGGAGCCAAATTAGGATGTGATTAACAGCTCACTGATAGAGGGAAGAGTACCAAGAGAATGGAAGAGAGCAAATATAGTGCAAATATACAAAAGAGGAAAGAGGACTGAGCCAGTAAATTATCGACTGGTGTCGCTAACTAGTGTTGTGGGCAAGAGCTGTGAAATACTTATCAAGGAAAAGTGGGTGAAATACTTGGAAGAGAACAAAGTTATAACAAATAGTCAATTTGGTTTCAGAAAAGGAAGGTCACGTGTGACAAGTTTACCAAGTTTCTATACAAGAGTAATAGATGAAGTACAAAACAGAGATGGGTGGGTAGATGCAGTGTACTTGGACATCAAAAAAAGCTTTTGATAAAGTTCCACATTGTGGAAGATGGAACATATAGGAGGACTGAGAGGGACAATGCTAAAATAGATGAGAGACTACTTAAAGGAAAGAGAAATGAGAACTGTGATCAGGGACACCTGTTCAAGTTGGAGTAATGTAACAAGTGGAGTACCACAGGGGTGAGTGTTAGCACCCATTATGTTCCAAATATACAGCAATGATATGCAGGAAGGTTTGACCAGTTATATTAATCTGTTTGCTGATGATGCAAACAGTTTGTATCTCTCCATATCTTTACCTCAATTTTCTCCCCCACCCCTCCCCTTTCCTCTCACTCTATATCTTTATGTCCTATCTTCTCCTTTATCTGCCTACCTCCCTCTTTCCTCATCCATTATGACACCACAGATGTAAACAGAGACAAGTGATGTGGTGATGCACATACTAAATGTGAAAACTTCTAATGGGCTTTTATTGTGTATTTCAATCTATGGGTTTTTCATGTATATAAATATGCATACATATAAATATATATGGTAACCTACCCCCCCTCTCTCTCTCTACCTTTTTCTTTCTGACTTCTCCTCTACCCTTCCCTCTATCGCGACACCGTAGATGTGAACAACGACAAGATGTGGTGCTGTGTATTTTGAATGTGAAAATCTCTAAAGTGCTTATGTGTATTTCAATCTATGAATGCTTTGATTATGTACTAGTTATGTATGTATATGGTAACACAATGATACAGATAATAAGTTGCCAAGAGCAGGATTCAGTCCAGAGAAACTGCAGTGGTAAATCAGGACACTTATAAGAAAACATGTCTGACATCAACCTCCAAACTTCCCCAACCTCAGGGCCATCAGCCTCATCACTACAGGAATCATCATCATCACTGTCATCCATGTCTGGGATATATTCATCCCTGCTACTGTGAGGAAAATCATCCATAATGTATGGATAACATACTCTCATAATAGCATCAAAGAGTCACCCCACCTCCACTAGCATGGAGAACTGCCATATGGATGATACTGAAATTATTTATTGTTTTATAAATGACTGGCAATTGAAGCAGGGTGGAGCCAGACTGACTGAGGCACTCAAAAGTCACTCCACTCTGCCTGAACCAGGAAATGGGATTTCAAACTCTCAATGTGTTGAACTCACAGCAGTGATGCAGCTGGTTTGTTATTGGATGGCTGTATAGGTGAGCAATGATACACCCTGTCCATCACTATAGTGAAGGGGTTAAAGAAATTAACTCAGATGCGAGATTTATGATGGATATTGAGTGATTTCCATCAAAATGTCAAAACACTGCAGTATGAGGAGAAGTGATTTACAACAATGTCCCTGCCCTTTTGAAGTTAAGAGGAAGTAATGTAGAACTAATTAGGAGCTGGTCAAAAGTGTAGAGGTTGGAGTTTGTTACTGAGTGCAGCTCTACAAATACAGATCTTGAAAGTATGAATTAGTTTGCTGTAAATTTTTTACTTTTCTACATAAACTTGGTTTAAAATTTATAAACATGCTACAGTAGTACCTTAGTATACATCCTTAATCCATTCCAGATCCTTGATTTGTAACACAAACAGGATGTATACTAAATAAATTTTTCCCAAAAGAAATAAAAGGAAAATGATTAATCCATTCTCATGAAAAAAAAAAATCCTATTGTTACTGGCATATTATACAGTACATTGATGGCATTGCATGAAGTAATTTAAAACACTGCTTAATACTAAAACACATATTGTATCTGATGGCATACAAGATGCAAAGGCGTATAAGATGCACCCCCATTTTAGCAGGGCATATTCAGGATTTTTTTTTTTATGTATTTAAGCATTTAATGTTTAAAACAAGCAAGCAGTACAGCTGAACAAAAAACAAGTAATCACAACAGTAAAAATATCCTACATGATTGCAGAAATAAAAAAGAGGTAGTGGCCAAGTCATGGAGGAGAGGCACTTTTTTTTTTTCATGTAGGAGGGACACCAGCCAAGGGCAACAAAAATTTAAAAGCCCACTGAGATGCCAGTCCCTAAATAGGGCCTAAAGTGGTAGTAAAAAAAACTGAGGGATAAGCATCTTGAAATCTCCCTCATGAAGGAATTCAAATCATAGGAAGGTGGAAATACAGAAACATGCAGGAAGTTCCAGAGTTTACAAAAGAAAGGGATGAATAATTGGGAATACTGGTTAACTCTTGCATTAGAGAGGTGGACAGAACAGGGGTGAGAAAAAGAAGAAAGTCTTGTGCAAAGAGGCTGTGGGAGAAGGGGAGGCATGCAGTTAGCAAGATCAGAAGAGCAGTTAGCATGAAAATAGTGGTAGAAGATAGCGAGAGATGCAACATTGTGGCAATGAGTAAGAGGCTAAAGACAGTTAGTTTGAGGAGAGGAGTTGATAAGATGAAAAGCTTTTGATTCCACCCTGTCTAAAAGAGTGGTACGAGTGAAATCCCCCACAGACATGTGAAGCATACTCCATACATGGATGGATAAGACCCTTGTACAGAGTTAGCAGCTGAGGGGGGGGTGAGAAAAGCTGGCAGACACATCTCAGAATGCCTAACTTCACATAAGCTGTTTTAGCTAGAGATGAGGTGTGAAATTTCCAGTTTAGATTATAAGAAAAGGACAGACCAAGGATGTTCAGAGTAGAAGAGGGGGACAGCTGAGTGTTCAGTGTTCAGCTTGGGTTCAGGTGGAGTCTATGCACTGGGCAGAGGGGCCCTCACTCCTGATGGTGAGATTGGTCACAGGGTTGTGGCACCTGCAAAGGTGCCCAGCCAAGCCCCAGCAGATGATGTGGATGCTTGTCCAGGTGCTGCTTCCACAGCTGCTCTACCCTATACTTCACTCTGAGGTGAAAAAGTCCAGCCTGCAAAGGATGGATCAGGAGACGTGGAAGTTCATCAGATCGGCCCTCCATCTCCCCGCCTGTCAGGTATTTTCATGCAGGGGTCAAAGATAGTGGTCTTCGTGTAACTTCATTCCTTACACGGATCCTGTGCTTCAGGCACAACTTACTGTCGAGACTGGCTGGTACTGAAGACCAGTCACTTAGAAGTGTTGCTAGGAAGCACTGCTCCAGCCCCCACAGGTCTTCCCCCTCATCCCGGAGGGAGGAGGAAAGAGCACTTTGGTGAAATGCTATGGTTGTCCCATGACGCCAAGGGACTGGAGGGCTGCATGCAGACTCCAGTCTTGTCCGTGTGGGGTAGGGGACGGTACTGCCCTCATGCATGGAGGGACCTACATGCAGGCAATCAAGTTGCATGGTAATGTTGCTAATGCAGGTCTGAAGCGCAAGGGGGCGCCAAAGGGATGCAGTCAACTGCGACCTTTGCTACGGCAACAGGCTGGAAAACCTGGGGCACATCCTCCAGCAGTGCCTGGCCACTGCAGGGGCGCAGTTGGCAAGACATAATGGTCTTTTGGTAAAGTACATCTCCTCCCTCCAGTGGATAAGACACCAGGCCCGTTGCGTGCCGGCAGTCCTGACTGTTGCTGGTGTCAGGTACCCCGACATCATCTGCTGGAAGGGAAGCATATTGCATGTGATCAAAGTCCAGGTTGTGGCAGATGCAGTGGCTGGTAGCCTGGACATGGCACATGCAAGAAAAGTGGCATAATACAACTTGCCATGCATTCGAGCCTATGTGGAGGCTATCACTGGTAGTCCCCCAATCTTCTCGTCATTTTACAATGAGTTGGAGGAGGTCCTCACCCTCCTTTCCATGAATGCCTGGGCCAGCCTAAGACTACCTAAATTAGCCCTTAAGCTGATGGTGGTTCATTTGCTGGAGGGAGGTGTGAGGATATATCAGTGTCACCGCCAGACCTCAGGGGCGAGAGTGAGGCGGGCGTGATGGGTGCTCGCCCAGTTGAGGGGTAGAGGGCCAAGCCCTCGCAGGGCTCTCTAGGCTAGAGACCTGCCTCCAAATACAAATATGATCACTGACTGGCTCCAGTTTCCCTCCCTGCCTGTTGTGTGTGCTGAAGCTGTGCCCAAGACGATCGCCACCCTGTCTTCTCTTGAGCTCCTAATGCTGTTATGTGCTGAAGCCATGCCCAAGATGATCACCACTTTGTCTCCTGTTGGGCTCCAGATGCATATATACAATCACCACCCAAAATTTTAAATGCTGATATATATGTACCTGTGAGTACATAGAAAAATGTAATGTTTCCATCATGCAATGTCTCTAATCAGATGTATGACTCTTTGTCTCTGTATATGTAAAACAATCACTACAATAAAGTGTAACTACTTAAGCTTTTGGTTGGGTAAGGAAGACTAGTGCCTTGTGGCCTTGACAGAACCCATACTGGCAATCAGAAAGAGGTTGTGAAGTGATAGATGTTTAAGAATCTTCCTGTTGAGGATAGATTAAGAAAACTTTAGATAGACAAAAAATTAAAGCAATAGGATGGCAGTCTGAGGGATTAGAATGGTCACCCTTTTTAGGAACAGGCTGAATGTAGGCAAACTTCCAGCAAAAAGGAAAGGTAGTTGTTCACAGACTGAGTTGAAAGAGTTTGACTAGGCAAGGTGCAAGCATGGAGGTGCAATTTAACTATGCATCCCAGCTGCTGAGATGTCAACAACACACTTGGCACATCACTAAACTGGGCTGTGTTTTAATTTTCAACATTTCCATAAATCATATTCTGGCTGAAAAATATGATATAGCATTCTTGCCTATAATACAGTGCTGTAAATCTTCAGGTGTATGGGTAAAGGAAATTTCAAAATTAAATCTATAGGAGGCCTCACATTCACATATAAGATGCAGGGCGATTTTTTTTGGCCATTTTTATGAAAAAAGGTGTGTCTTATATGGCGTCAAATACAGTAAGTACAAATGCATTAGATGAAATAAATGAAAATTTAACCACACTTTATCTTGCTGAGAAGAGTTGATTGCCTACTAGGATGGTGCTAAGAAGGGAGATGTTATTGTTTGGATGAAGAGTCCCCTTCCAACAAAACATCAGGATTCTGAAATTCTGGTGTTTTTTTACTTTTCTGTCTGTCTTCCCTACTTGAACCTGGTTGAGGCTCACCAACCTGGCAACACTGCTTGTGGGCAGATATCACTTTATCTTGAGAAGTACACAAGGGTAGCATGTGGTGTTGAGACTCATTTTGACCCATACGAGTTTTAGCAAGTGAGTTGTATTCCAAACAAAGCTCGTATACCAAGCAAATTTTCTCGTGTCCAAACAGGATGTATACCAAGTTGTACTTCCAAAGCAGACTTATACCAAGCTCACCAACAGAGATAGAACTAAGCTTATTATACCCCAGAAAACTAATAGGAATGGTCTCTCACCTCTTTTTGACGTATGCGACGTGATGATATCTTGTAGTAATGGTTTCCTCCAAAAGTGAAGTCTTGGCTACAAGCTGCAAGCAATGCCTTGACCTAGGCATAGAAATATACACATTAAGATAGATGAAAATCAACACAAACCACAAAATCCTTTCTTTAAAGGGGATGTCTCTTTGAGAAATAAAAAAAATATAAATTATATGAACTCTTGTGAAAAAAATACTATTTCCCATCATATAAGATGCACCTATAATTTGGCAGGGGATATAAAGAAAAAATAAAATAAGCCCCACTTTTCCCTGAACTTCATAGTCTGCCCCTCAATCAGGCTTTGGTCCAAGTTGCAGCTCAAACCAACACAGAAGAGTAGACCCCGAGTGGCTGTCAACTTGAAATGGTAAATGAAACATTCCCTGTGCATGTTAAGGTTGTGCGTGCAGCCGTGTTTTGTGGTAAGTGCATGAAGCATAACTAGCTAAGGCCACTTTCTTCATACAAATTATGGCTATGACTTTAGCATAAAGCTGTTCATTACCTTAATAAATTTACCATGAATTTTATTCACACATTGACTGATGTGCTTCATAGTTACAACAATCGGCTTTTATGTTTTAGCATTATTTTGAGTCATAATCATTATCTTGTAATTTTTAGTATCATTTTCTAAATATATATATAAACATATATATTTCATTCTGGGGTAAAACAGTGGTGTTTAGGTGTCATTCTAGTACCAGTAAACATAACCCACAGGCCTATCCAAAACTAACCATTGTGGTATAAGACACTGATTTTTAAAGCAGTGTTTATGGAGAGAGAGAGAGAGAGAGAGAGAGAGAGAGAGAGAGAGAGAGAGAGAGAGAGAGAGAGAGAGAGAGAGAGAGAGAGAGAGAGAGAGAGAGAGCACCTTATATGGCAGGAAGTATGGCATATGGTAGCCATACACATTCCCCATTATTTCACAATTTTTATGGTGAAATGTGCAATATTTTCTGTTTAAATCCCATTTAAAGGTCCTGTACTGAGCCATGTGCTTCTGTTTACATCAGTAGTATGTATTTAAAAAAAAAAAAAAAAAAAAAAAAAAAAAAAAAAAAAAAAAAGTTTTGCACCAAATCTTTTGACTTTTTGGGTGAACATGGTATGGTAACACTTAGAGGGGGAATGAGTCCTGCTCTCAGCCCAGTGCCTCACTCTCAGTGGCTTGCCAGCCTTAGTTGAGAGAGGATGTGTGTTACTTCCTTGGAGGCACCACGAGGCTATCTTGTTCTGTTTCCTGCATTTCTGAGGATGCCCAGGCATACAAAGATAAATATGAAAGTGGTACCTTTAGAGGAAAACATGGCAATAATGAGAAACATGGCAGCTCTGAAATACCTAGGCTATGATAAGGTAATACCATGCCACAGAAGGGCAAGGGGCAGGAATCCAGCAAAAAATATCACTTTCCAAACTATTTTTCTAACATACAAATATGAAGGAAAGATGTATCAACACAGACAATGTAATAATAGTGTTGTGATGACTAATAAAGAATGATGAGTAATGCAAATGTTTAGGAGCCTGTATCTCAAAACAATATTTTTGCTAGTACAGTATGGTACGTGACAACGAACATGATTCGTTCCAATGTAGCGTTTGTTATGGCAAATGTGCATTATGGCGACTGAAGAACCTATGGGAAAAATATTTGGTTCCAGGGAACCAGAAAAAAAGAGCACATTTGGTTTACTAAATTTGAGATAACACGACAAATATATACAGTACCCTCCCGAATTTTGTGCCTAGTCCTAAATTCAGAATTTTGCATTGCTTTGACAAGCATCAGTCACATTTACCTACTGTCAGTGTCATGCATATACATACAGTAAATCCTGCCTAAGTTGGAACTCTCTCTCTCTCTCTCTCTCTCTCTCTCTCTCTGTGTGTGAAAGAAAGAACAATCCTAAGGATTGCTAAATATAAGAACATAAGAAATAAGGGAAGCTGCAAGAAGCGACCAGGCTTACACGTGACAGTCCCTGTATGAAACACTCCTACCTATTTCCATCTGTTATCCCCATCCATAAACTTGTCTAATCTTCTCTTAAAGCTCTCTAGTGCACTAGCACTAACTACATGATTACTGAGTCCGTTCCACTCATCTACCACTCTATTTGAGAACCAATTTTTTCCTATCTCCTTCCTAAACCTAAATTTTTCAAGCTTGAACCCGTTATTTCTTGTTCTACCCTGGTTGCTGATCCTAAGAATTTTGCTTACATCTCCCTTGTTATAACCCTTATACCACTTAAAGACTTCTATCAGGTCCCCTCTTAACCTACGTCTCTCTAGAGAATGTAAATTTAACCGCTTCAACCTCGCTTCGTAAGGAATACTCCTCATCCCCTGTATCCTTTTAGTCATTCTCCTCTGTACTGATTCTAATAGACCTATATCTTTCCTGTAATGTGGGGACCAGAACTGCACAGCGTAGTCTAGATGAGGTCTGACCAGCGCCAAGTATAACTTTAATATTACTTCCGGCCTTCTACTTTTAACACTCCTAAAAATGAATCCTAGTACCCTATTTGCCTTGTTTCTGGCTTCTATGCATTGTTTCCCTAGACGGAGTTCAGAGCTAACTATAACTCCTAAATCTTTCTCGTACCCTGTACCTACCAGAGTTTGGGTGTTTAATGTGTACCTATTGTGTGGGTTTCCTCTACCTACGCTAAGCACTTTGCATTTATTGATATTAAATTGCATTTGCCATCTATCCGTCCATTCATTCATTCTATCTAAGTCTGTCTGCAAGGCGATGGCATCCGCTTCTGACCTAATTAATCTACCTATCTTTGTGTCATCCGCAAATTTACTAACATCGCTACTAATTCCACTATCCAAGTCATTGATATATAAAAGAAATAATAATGGCCCTAATACTGATCCCTGTGGCACCCCACTAATGACATGACCCCACTCGGATTTCGAGCCGTTTATTAGCACTCTCTGTCGCCTGTTACCAAGCCATGACCCTATCCATAGAATGAGACTGATTGAGAATGAAAATGGAATTACATATGAGTGAGAAATTGTGAGAAAGGATGAAACGAAAATGACAAAATGAGAGAGAGAGAGAGAGAGAGAGAGAGAGAGAGAGAGAGAGAGAGAGAGAGAGAGAGAGAGAGAGAGAGAGAGAGAGAGAGAGAGAGAGAGAGAGAGAGTTTCACTCCCTTGTCCCTTATCTTTGATAGATAAGGGGGGAAGGGAGGTGACAAGGAGGAAGGTTTGAGACAAAGCAAATAAGAGAGGAAAGGAAAAAAAAAGGGAGGAATGGACAAGCAGTGGATAGGTGAGCTGCGGCTTGCACAGCTGGTAAGTTAGTCTAGCGAGTTTTAGTTTGTTATTCTGATTAAATTTTTTTAATTAAAATTTCAGTGCTCACACTAATAGCAAGTTTGTTACGCCAGTTTTGGTTCATTATTCCGATTAAATTTTATTAAAGTTTCAGTGCTCGTGCTAGCAGCAGGTATGTTATGCCAGTTTTGGTTTGTTATTATGATTTACATGTAATATTTATTAATATTTCTGTGCATCACTGCAGTTGTATATTATAGTAACCATTTGTTGCATTCTGTACTGTATACATACCTAAAATTCAGTCATACCTTCATAGATTCCCATTAAACCTTCAGGATTTTGTAAAGAGGTCTTGATTTTTAAAATATTTTGAAAAAAAAAAAATGAAAAAATAAAAAAATAAAAATAAAATATAATAAATAAATAAATTATTATAAATCCTATGCCCTACCACTGTGCAAAATTTTGTGTACAACAAATTAATAGAATGGCAAAAACCTATCATACCAGATGTCCCCCTTAAATAAGAGGGATCTCTGAGAAGAAAAGTAAAAAGTTACCTAAAATTTTTTTTTGAGTCAATAGATGGAAAAATTAATTTTTGAGATGCTGAACAAAAACAATTTTGCCCTGCTCCAGTTAAGATATTTTCAGAGAAATTAAAAGTCAAGCATTCTGTGGCTTCCCAACATGAACTGTTCAGTTCCTGAAGGGTTGGATGTCTTGGGAATGATATGAAGTGGATAAGGCAAAGAATATGGTATAGATAATTTATGAATAGTACAAAGATGGATGACAAGAGAGAACTCTGAACACACTATGTGTACTCCAAACCTTACTTTTGCCTGTGGATGTGTAGGTAGGCACGTGACAAGACACCCTAGGAAGCGCACTGACTCACGATTTCAGAGTAATGAATGTGATGTAGGGTTGTGCCTAGTGCTACTTTAGAGAATACCACACAATCCTTCACTTCTAGGGTTGTGCCTAGTGCTACTTTAGAGAATACCACACAATCCTTCACTTCTAAAGTGATTCAGTATTGCTTGCTAATATATATATATATATATATATATATATATATATATATATATATATATATATATATATATATATATATATATATATATATATATATATATATTATATATATTTTTTTTTTATTTATTTTTTTTTTTAAGTACCACCACTCACTCAAATGCATGCAAATTGCAATAGCCTACTGGTTGTTCAGTGAGGTGAATAATGTAATGCCAATCCTCATTTCCTCACTTACTACAAGTAGCCTACCAATCGTATGTACATTGGTGTTGTGGTGATTTACCATTACTGAGGTGACATAAAACCATTCACAAACAATGGTGGTGGCCACAAATCACTTGCACCACAAACACCACTGGCACTGCTACTTGTCACATTATACGCACCCACGCCATGGAGCTTATAATGTGGGTTTAAAAAAGTTTCACTTTGCTAGATACCTTTTTACATGTTTTCCCACTATCATTATGTTGTTTAGGATTTTTCAGCACAAAAAAAGGCTGGCATCATGGGTGGATCCCTGGTCAAAAAGGTTGGCACTGTGCAGGTCAAGATAAAAGGCCAAATACAGGAAAGAAACTGAGCAAGGTACTTGACTAGACAGCAAGTTTACAACCAATTCAAAGATGACTGCATGTCACTGAAGAACAATTCACATTCTATTAGGCCTTCAACAAGCTGAAATAAGGAGATCCATTTGTGAACTCTGGTCATGCAGGATAACTGTGCTATTATCCATGAACTTGAAGATCAGGTGATGACAGTGTTTAAACACTGACTTGCTGTATTTTCTTTTGAGCAAGGATTTAGATGTCCACAAACTTTGCACTAAAACTGCTAACAATGGAGATGCATGTCCACCTTAAGGAGCAACATGGCAGGCTAAAGTAAGCTAATGTAACCTAAACTTCAACACTTATCACTAATGTGGAGTTATGGTTTACAGGTATGACCCAAAAAAACCAAGGCACTACTGATGGAGATATTAAATATCCCCAAGGCCAAAACAATAAACATGTCATGTGGCACTGACAGTGATGTTGGCCATTTTATACAAATCTCTTGAGGTGGTATCATGGGTAAACACCACAAACCCAAAACATTGCTAAACAGTCCTGCTTGTTGGTTCTTTATCATCTGATGCTGGGCAGCACAAGAGACAGCAGGTTGGCAGCTACATCATAATAATGTACAAGCTCAATCTTCATATGTATATGATTCAAACTATTTTGGCTAAACACATCTGTCCTGTGTTCATAAAGCTCTACTCACCCAAAATGGACTAATTATAACATTACTGCTGATGATAGTAAGCACTGAATTACGTATTGTATTCTTGAAATCCTTATTATTTAAAATAGTCAAGTCTTTATTACACCTGCACATTAGTCATGATAGTGTACATGCTATGGTTATAATTTCTGGCGGATCATCTTACTTGACCAAGTGTGCTGCTGTGTATCTGTACATATAGACGATGTGAATCACTGGGTAGGGGGTGTAGTGATACAACTCTGAGCTGGGCTTTTGAGGTGGTGGTTGGGGGTTATATGTGGAAAATGCAGGTATGGTATTTGCTTATTCAAATCGGAGGATGCAGGATTTGGGTGAATATATGGTATTTCATTAAGAGGAGGACTGCTATAATCATGCATACCAATGTAGGAAACCGTATTACCTTGGCAGGACTGAAGGGGACAAAGATCACAGGGAACCTGGTAGTGAGGTTGACCCTGACCATCTGTGATACTGTATAGCATTCATTTCACACTACATCCTGGAGTGTTACAATGTTGAGTATGGCATTTCTGAATTCATATATAATGTATGTGAGGTGCAGTTGTTGATATAGGGTACTATAATTCTGATATGGATCTGACATTAGAGGAGAGAAGTGATTAAGATCAGGAAACGTGTAATGAGCTTTACTGTTCTCATGGTATTTTTTACATCATGTTTGATGGCATAGAAAATATTTGGGCTTCATCAAAGTGAAAATTGCCAAGCTGAATGCCTATGGATTTGTAATGTATTTCACAGGCAGAAATTCAGCATTGAAACAACCTTAAGAATTTATTGTGAAACACACATGGTTTCACACAGTGAGCTGAGCATTTCTATTTTCTCTGACCTTATCTCACCCAAGGTCAGATATATAACAGTATGCATTTAAACATATCCCACCCTCACTACACTTCACTAGTCTCCCACCCTCACTACACTTCACTAGTCTATTAGTCTGGATATGAATTCAGTAAATTGAAGCCACTGGCTCATAATAAACTTGTTGGGGAATATTTAAAGTAAAAGAGGAATATTTATTCTGATGTGTATTGAAATTATTTGACAATCTTTAGAGTGGGGGCTTGGAATTTTTGGAATATTCTCATTTCTATGATTGTGGTGAGGAAACTCCTTGTATCAAGCTTGTATGTCTTATGCTATTTCTTTGGTAAGGCACCCACTCTTTTTATTCCCACCAATTGTATGGTCTATTTAATCATCTATTTTCCTGACCTTAAAACAACACTATAACATAATTAAGTATGGCATTATTGCTTTCAAGGGACCTATCCAACATGATGAGTTCTCCCCATTTTATTAATTTTTTACACAAAAATTTGCACAGATTTTTCATATATATAAAAGTTAATTTGTAATTATACACATGTATGTTTATAGATTTTAGTCCATTCTAACAATCCTGAAGGTTTCAAGAGAAACTATGAAGAAATGGTTGAGTTTTAGACATATATTAGCAACAATATTATTTTAAGATAACAGCTTGCATTTGCATTACTCATCATTCTTTATTAGTCATCACTGAACTTTATAATTACATTGTCTGTGTTGCTACATCTTGCCTTCATATTTGTTTGTTAGAAAAATACTTTGAAAAGTGATATTTTTTGCTTGAGTGGCTCTTGGTTACCACACCTTGCCCTTCTGTGGCATGGTATTACCTTATCATAGCCTAGGTATTTCAGAGCTGCCATGCTTCTCATTATTGCCAGGTTTTGCTCAAAAGGCACCAATTTTATATTTATCTTTCTATGCCTAGGCACCCTCAGAAATGTGAGAAAAAGGATGAGATAGTCACATGGTGGCTTCAAGGAAGTGACACATGTCCTTTCTTAACTAAGGCTGGCAAGCCACTGAAACTGATTGAGGCCAGAGTTGCTAGGTCATGGACTATGTTCCTGTGGAATCCTGTCCCCAAATCAGCCCAAAAACTGCAACCTGTCTCAAAAAAAAAGTGGAGAAAACCCAAAACTTGAACCGTCATAAGTGTGTGTTTGATACTCGAGAAGACTGAGAGAGGTATAACATTATGGGAAAACATATTTGTCATGTAATGCACCTTCTTTTTCAACCCACTACATAATACATAATTCACACTTGCAAGTTACAATCAACACTTTTTTTTCAATACATTACTAGGCTAGATCTGATTAACTCGACATGGTCAATGTCAACAGCATTACTGTAAATGTTCTTTGTAAAGAGGGAGAGCATTTCCTTTGTTGATTTGAAATCATACCAATATGTTATTTGTGTACTTGAATGCATGCAGATACAGTCTGTTCTCCAAACTCATGTGCTGCATCCTGTTCCCAAGTTTATTTTATTATGAAGTTCATTTGTGAGAATACCCCTCCAATGAAGGCATTGCTGATAGACAGCACAATCACTGAGACACCAAAGTGCCCCACCTCCTTAAAATCCCTCTCCCCATGAGGCATCCTGGTGGCTATGAACAGTCATCCAGAATTTTTCATTGTCATTTAACATCTCTGGGCCAGCTGACAATCACAAGTCTGCCACTACTCATTCAGCTGGCCAATATCTCCTGAATGTTTTGGAAGGAATGTCAGCTCTGAAGAGGCTGAATGAGGGGTGGACCTTGGAAGGCATAGCATAATCCACAGGTTGATTAATCATCCCAAGGGATGTTAGTAGAGTGTGACCTTAGTGGGAGGTCAGGCTGAGGCCCTAATGAGGTCACAGTCCTGTTGTGATAATCCTTCTAGAGTATTATCATGACCAGGTGCTAATGCTTCAAATGTCTTCAAAATTTGAAGCTAATCAATCACCCAATATGCTGTGACTTTATATGCAAAACAGCCCAAAAACTGCTAACCGATGACTATAATTTCCTCTCCCCCTCAAACTCTGACCAGAAACAACCCAACTGCCAAGTTGGCAATTCTGAGTGAGGCACTGAACAGAGAGCACCATTCACTCCCCTCTTAAGTGTTACCATATCATGTTCACTCCCAAAAATTGAAAGATTTCATTTTTTTTTTGGGGGGGAGGGGGGGAAATGATACATGCTACTGATGTAAATAAAAGCATGTGGCTGAGTATGGGATCTTTAAATGGGATTCAAACAGAAAGTATTGCATGTTTCACCATAAATTTTGTGAAATAACGAGGAAAGCATATGTATTTATATTTTTTTTTATATTGGTCTTCCGACCAAACATCCCCCTTAAATTTGTCATAGATCTTGCATATGCATATCAAAGCATTACATTCCAGCAACAAACAACAAAGTATATAAAGCTCATGGCTCCCAATAAGCTCCTGAACTTTCCCTGACAGTCTGGTTCCATTTTTCTTCTGCAAATGTGTCTACAAATGAATACTAAATTTATTCACTAAGGAAAATTTTTGGTAGTTTAAACAGACAAGATCCTATTTTCTGCATCTAGAAATTAGAATCACCCTGACTTGTATTATTGAGAGGCACCAACTCTAAACACCAATGATCATGTACCCACCTGCTTCTCATCTTCAAAAATAACGTATATGTAACCTTTGGGAGGGTTGACAGAGCTCTTCTTGCCTGGCCATTCCACTTGAATTTCCCCAAAGCTGCTGAAGGTTTGTTTTAGTGTTGACTCGGTTAAGTCCCATGGCACACCTCCAAGGAACACCTTGAAGATGAGACATGATGACAAAATCTCACAATGTTTGTAGTCTAAGATAGTGTTTGTGTTAAAAACTAAAACTTACTTATTAGAAAAGTCTTAAATAAACAAAAATCAAAACAAGAAGAGGAAGAAACCTTGTTAAAATACACAGATCATAAATGTATGGCCCTCAACATTCATAGATTCAATCATTTGCAAATTGGTGTCAGAAGGGAAATGGATGCAGATTCAGCTTTTCACTGATTGCTACTAATTCAAATCTCATACACAGCATGGATCATCAGGCCACAACACACCATACAAACAAAACCCACATTCTCTCTGCTGTCCAGTAGTATAATTAATTTCACACATTTTAGGTAAATGATGTATAAATTTCCTATTGCCTGTATATTGTGTGCATTTTCCATGTGCAGTCCATGTGGAGTAAGTACCCAGGGTTGCCATGGTAACAGTCTCTTCTCTCATTGGCTGGCATACAACCAATGGTGTTGCTGGATACCCTGAAACTGCTCTGTAAACGCAGCGGTTGCGAAGGGTATCCAGAACTGCTGGTGAACTGTATCAGTCTCAACAATTATTATTATTATACATATGTATATTCATCATTTCATGTATCCATCCCACATGCGTGTGTTCATATATTCATCCCTCCCACATGTGCCCATGGCCAGCCAGTCTATTCATTTTCAACTTTTCTCTTCCTTCTCTACCTCTCAAGGAAATTTCACACCCACTTCCAGTCCTTAAGGAAAACACCTGTGTTTACCCTGAGTCTTCATTCCTGGTCATTGGCTAAAATAACAAGATATCCTATTGGTCCTTTCACCTCATTTCATGGCATCTCAGTGGTCATTTCTTCTCTCCAAAAGCCAAAACGTGATCCACTGAGCTCAGATAAATACAGCCCGCATGGTAGTGAGCTCTCTGTCCAGTTCAATTCAGAGTCAGTCACCCAGTCACAAGCATTCATTCTTGCTTTCTGACTCAGTTCCACTCAGTCACAGTCAGTCTTGAGAGATGTTGCTCTGTCATCATTTCACATCACTTCAGAGAGAGAGAGAGAGAGAGAGAGAGAGAGAGAGAGAGAGAGAGAGAGAGAGAGAGAGAGAGAGAGAGAG
Source organism: Scylla paramamosain (assembly GCF_035594125.1). Lineage (NCBI taxonomy): Eukaryota > Metazoa > Arthropoda > Malacostraca > Decapoda > Portunidae > Scylla > Scylla paramamosain. Next base: position 7,973,208 of record NC_087175.1, read on the forward strand.
AGAGAGAGAGAGAGAGAGAGAGAGAGAGAGAGAGAGAGAGAGAGAGAGAGAGAGAGAGAGAGAGAGAGAGAGAGAGAGAGAGAGAGAGAGAGAGAGAGAGAGAGAGAGAGAGAGAGAGAGAGCACACACAATCGTCACGTCATAATCTTGTCTCGAATCAAGTGTGTACATTCTCTACTATTAGATCAAGAACTCTCATTATGTGTCTTTTACTCACACACACCAACTATATCAACTTATACCCATGACCTACAAGTTACCAGAAATACCAAGCTCACTACTGGTCATCCATGCTACAAACACACTAAGCTCCTCATCTCATCCAGCAGTGGCAAGTTTCATCATCTAAACTCAGAAGATTAAGAAGAGGAGAGGTAAAACACGTTCCAAACAATTGGACATCAATCCTGTCCCTTCATCAATTAATCAAGAACAAGTGGTGATCACATCAAATATTAGAACAGAATCACTACCACTCTAAAACCCCCAGGGTTGACTGTGAATGATTTCATAGGTTTGGAGAGGAAACCTAACCGCTCGATTGCAACCATGCGGTTGGAATCACTGTGTGAACAGGGCTTAGTCAATGGAGACTTGAGAAGATGGAGGGAGTGAGGATGCTAGTGGTATTATCTCTATTCTTTTACAGCACAAGCACTGATAAAGAAAAACAACATACACTGAATTCTGAGGAACTGAAAAAATCTTGAAGAGGACTAATCCTTTACAATATATTATATATATATATATATATATATATATATATATATATATATATATATATATATATATATATATATATATATATATATATATATATATATATATATATATATATATATATATATATATATATATATATATATATATATGATCCCTGCGTGAAATGTTTACTTCCTGAAGGGTTGGATGTCTATGAAAAGACATGGAAAAGTGCAGGATGGTATCATCAGCATAACAGTGGATAGGACAAGAAGTTCGGTTTAGGAGGTCATTGATGAATAATAAGAAGAGAGTGGGTGATAGGACAGAACCCTGAGGAACACCACTGTTAATAGATTTAGAAGAACAGTGACTGTCTACCAAAGCAACAATAGAATGGTCAGAAAGGAAACTTGAGATGAAGTTACAGAGAGAAGGATAAAAGCTGTAGGAGTGTAGTTTGAAAATCAAAGCTTTGTGCCAGACTCTATCAAAAGCTTTTGATATATCCAAGGCAACAGCAAAAGTTTCACCAAAATCTCTAAAAGAGGATGACCAAGACTCAGTACGGAAAGCCAGAAGATCACCAGTAGAGCGGCATTGACAGAACCCGTACTGGCAATCAGATAGAAGGTTGTGAAGTGTTTAAGAATCTTCCTATTGAGGATGGATTAAAAAACTTTAGATAGGTAGGAAATCAAAGCAATAGGATGGTAGTTTGAGGGATTTGAATGGTTTGAATGGTTTTTGGAACAGGCTGAATGTAGGCAAACTTCCAGCAAGAAGGAAAGGTAAATGTTGACAGACAGACAGCTGAAAGAGTTTGACTAGGCAAGGTGCAAGCATGGAGGCACAGTTTCGGAGAACAATAGGAGGGACCCCATCAGGTCCATAAGCCTTACAAGGGTTTAGGCCAGTGAGGGCATGGAAAACATCATTACAAAGAATTTTAATAGGTAACATGAAGTAGTCAGAGGGTGGAGGAGAGAGAGGAACAAGCCCAAAAACTTCCAAGGTAGAGTTTTTAGCAAAGGTTTGAGTGAAGAGTTCAGCTTTAAAAATAGATGTGATAGCAGTGTTGCCATTTGGTTGAAATAAAGGAGGGAAAGAAGAAGCAAATTTATTGGAGATATCTTTGGCTAGATGCCGGAAGTCATGAGGGTAGTTAGATCTTGAAAGATTTTGACACTGTTAATGAAGGAGTTTTTGGCTAGTTGGAGAACAGCCTTGGCATGGTTCCAGGCAGAAATATAAAGTGAATGAGATTCTGGTGATGGAAGGCTTAAGTATCTTTTGTAGGCCACCTCTCTATCATGTTTAGCACGAGAACAAGCTGTGTTAAACCAAGGTTTGGAGGGTTTAGGTCGAGAAAAGTGAGGAATATACACCTCCATGCCAGACACTATCACCTCTGTTATGCGCTCAGCACACAAAGACGGGTCTCTGACACGGAAGCAGTAGTCATTCCATGGAAAATCAGCAAAAAACCTTCTCAGGTACCCCAACTAGCAGAGGCAAAACGCCAGAGGCACCTTCGCTTAGGGGGATCCTGAGGAGGGATTGGAGCGATAGGACAAGATACAGATATGAGATTGTAATTGGAGGAGCCCAACAGAGAAGAGAGGGTAATGTGATTGGAGGAGCCCAACAGAGAAGAGAGGGTAACAGCATAAGCAGAAGGATTAGAGGTCAGGAAAATGTCAAGAATGTTGGGAATCTCCAAGATGGTCAGGAATACGAGTAGGGTGTTGCACCAATTGCTCTAGGTCGTGGAGGATAGCAAAGTTCACTAGGCTAGTTCACTAGGATGGTCAGTGGAGGAAGAGGAAAGCCAAAGCTCGTGGTGAGCATTGAAGTCTCCAAGAATGGAGATCTCTGCAAAAGAGAAGAGAGTTAGAATGTCCTTCATTTTGAAAGTTATATATATATATATATATATATATATATATATATATATATATATATATATATATATATATATATATATATATATATATATATATATATATTGTATACACACACACACACACACACACACACACAGTCATGGCGGACAGAGAAGTCAATGCAAACTCATAAAAAATCCAGCCATGTCGCTGAGAGCTGCCCTAGTGGAAATACAGAGGTGAGAGTTCACACTGGTTCTACTCTTTGGTGTCCCGTCTCCAAAAGTGTTTTGTAGAAAGCAGTTAAATTGTTATAATGAGCGGATCCCCACTATGTTGTTTACACCAACGAGGACTGTCCCGAAGGCGAGACAGAGAGACTTCCTGGGATTTGGGAAGAGGACCAAAGGGTCGGGAAGCAATGATGAGAAGGAGAATTGTCACACTGGGAACCAAAATGAAGGATAGATCTGACAAGATGGAGAAGATAGTTGAAACTTTGATCACCGAGAAGAGGGTGTGGAAAGGTGCATATGACGATCTACATAAAAACTAACGTTACATGAAAAGAAATCAATGGAATATGAAAGCAAAGTGGAAGAGTTAAAAATAAAACAGGAAAATTGGAAGAAAGAACAAGAGGAAGAAATTACTGATTTTAGGAAAATTGTGGAGGAACAAACCAAGGCAAATGATACAAAGCTAACAGAAAAAGTTGTTCAAGTTATAAAAGAGAAAGAAAACATGGTGAGACACTGTGGATAAGAAAAAAAACTGTTGTAGTATTTGGCCTGAAGAAAGAGTGTACACCTCAGTGGACTGAAAGAAAAAAGAAGGAAAAGATGTGTTGAAAAATTAGTGGGAACATTACAAGAAGAAGAGCTGACTGGAGAGATTGAAGAAATTAAAAGATTGGATAGATATGTTGAGGGTGAACAGTGTCCTCTGAAAATAAGGTTTAGGTCACAAGTGGCAGCTGAAAAAACACAAGTGGCGGCTGAAAAAACACGAGTAAATCCTGGAAACTGGCCAAGGTGAAAGAATACAAACAAATATGGATAAAAAATATAGAACCAGAGAAGAGAGAGATACTATAAATGAACTAAGAAAAGAAGCAAATGAAAAAATGAAAACTACTAAGAAAAGAAGCAAATGAAAAAACGGAAAACTATCAGAGGTGGAGAAACATTTCTTTTGGAGGGTCATGGACATGAGGTTGAGAAAGTGGTACGGGAGGGAAGTAAATGCAGAAGGAGAATACTAAAAGTAGCATACACGAACATAAATGGACTAATGTTGGCAGTATTTGAACTACAAGACTATTTAAAAGAGGAGAAACCGGACATCATGGGAATTGTTGAAACTAAATTGGCAAGTGAAAGGAATATATTAAATATTGGTGAAAGAAAATACAACCTCTGGATGAGAAACAGAAAAAATAAACGGGGAGGTGGTGTGATGCTTCTAGTTAGGAAAGATTAGTGAAATCTGTCACATATGGGATGGAGGAGGCAGAAGTACTGAAAATAAGCTTAAGACAGAATATTGGAAGATACCATAACGTTATGGTGACTTATGTTCCCCCTATTCCAACTCTTGGAGAGAGGATGAATATGAGGACACAAGGACATGTTTGGCAGAGCTGCTTGAGGAAAATGATGATATACTCCTGATGGGGGACTTTAACTGTAAAGAGATATCTTGGGAGAATTGGACCACAGAAGGCAGTGAGTCATCACGGGGGAACAACTACTAGACCTGGCTAATGAAAATTTCCTGACAAAATGCATTACAGATAACACAAGATTTAGAGGAAATGAAGCACCTTCAAGGCTCGATCTAATTTTCACCAAGGTACAAGAAATAGTAGAAGACCTTAAATACATAAACCCAATAGGAAAAAGTGATCATGTGCTGATTCAGTTCACAGTTATGGATAATAACCTCAGTATAAGAGGAAAGAGGACCACAGAAGAGAATGGCTAAACTATAGCAAGACTAACTTTGGACAACTTAGGAAGTATTTCAGTGAAGTGAATTGGAACGGTTATTCAAAAGGAGGACATAGAGGAAAAGTGGACAGCTTTCCTGGACATTTATAATAAGGGAGTAGAGAAATGGGTACCCAAGAGATCAACAGAGAACCTTTTAAAAAATGATTGGTACAATAGGAGATGTGCAACAGCTAGATTGGAGAGAGAAAAAGCATGGAACAAGTGGAAGAAAAACAAGAGACTGGACCTGTGCAACAATTATATAAGGAAGAGGAATGAATGTTAAAACTCAGAGATAAGCAGAAAATTTTTGAAAAGAATGTTGTGGAGAAATGTAAAGACCAACCAAAATTATTTTATAAATTCATCAGTGAAAAAACTAAAGAGTAAAGATGAAATAAGCATGGTAAAAGCTGGAGAAGAGACAGTGGATGACCCAGAAGAGGTAGCTGAAGTGTTTAATAGGTACTTCCACTCTGTGTTTACTAAGGAAAATGATTTCAGAGGTGAGAGGACAGTGTTAGAAAAAGCGACCGACCTAAAGGAGATTAAAACATCAGTAGAAGTAACGAATATGTTGGAAGACCTCGATGTAAGGAAAGCAATGGGTCCTGATGGTGTATTGAGCTGGATTTTAAAAGAGTGTAGCTCACAATTAGTCTCAGCGCTGCACAATATAATTAGCACCACCCTGATAAAAGATATAGTACCCATAGATTGGAAAAGGGCGAATATTACCCCAATTCATAGGACCAGAAGTAAAGAAGATTCATTAAATTATAGACCTGTATCGCTCACAAGTGTGGTGGCAAAGATTTGTGAAAATATTATCAAGAACAGATGGGTGAAATACCTAGAAGACAACAAGATGATAACAGAGAAAAGTTTAGCTTCAGAAGAGGAAGATCTTGTGTTATGAATTTGATAAGTTTCTACTCAAGAGTAATAGATATAGTGCAAGACAGAGATGGATGGGCCGACTGCATATACTTAGATCTAAGAAAAGCATTTGATGAAGTTCTGCACAGAAGACTAATATGGAAATTGGAAAAAATTGGAGGACTCGGTGGATCACTGTTAAAGTGGATGACATTTTTTGACAAACAGACAAATGAGGACAGTAATTAAAGGCAGCAGGTCAAACTGGAGAATGGTAATAAGTAATAACTGCAAGGTTTGGTACTTGCACCTATTATGTTCACAGTTTATATAAATGATATGACAGAAGGTGTAGAAAGTTACATGAACCTTTTTGCTGATGATGCTAAGATTATGAGGGAAGTAACAAATGAAGAGGACTACAATACTTTAAATCAGGACTTAATTATGATTAATGAATGGTCATTGAAGTGGAACAAGGATTTAATACTAAAAAAATGTAGTGTGATGAGGTTTGGAAAAAGTGTGAGAAGACCAGTTGGCAACTATTACTTAGGAAATGAGGATATCTCTATAAGATCAAAAGAAAAGACCTAAGAATAATTATTACTGACAATTTATCATTTGGGAAGCACATAAACAAAATTATAGGAGAAACATAATCTGCTGAGAAACATCAAGATAGCACTCTCCTATATTGATGAAGATATGATAAAAAAAACTGATAACGATACGTCCGAGATTGGAGTACGCAGCATTAGTGTGGTTGCCAAGTTTGAAAAAGGATACAAGAAAGTTAGAAAGAATCCAGAGAGCTGCAACTAAAATCCCTGCAAGCTTGAGAGAGTATAGTTATGAGGAAAGGTTGAAGAGATTGGGCCTGACTACACTAGAAAAAAGGAGGGAAAGAGGTGATTTGATAGTAATATATAGAATATTGGAAGGAATGGAAAAGTTGGACAGAGAAGACCTCATGATACCAGATATGAGAGACACAAGAGGACATGGAAGGAAATTGAAAATGAGTGTTTGCAGAAGAGACATCAAGAAACATAGCTTTCCACATAAAAGTGTAACAGTGTGGAATGAACTTAAGGATGAGACTGTGTGTGCAAAGACAATTAATAAATTTAAAGAAAATCTAGATAGAAGTCAATATGGAGACGGGACAGCACGATCCTAGTGTGGCTCTTGTCCTGTATTTCACAACTAGATAAATACAACTAGGTAAATACATACACACACACACACACACACACACACACACACACACACACACAAAAGTGATGCCACACAATATATCTTTCTTTAATATTCTGAGGCAACTGCTCAGAGTAACAACCACCCACACTGACAAGTTTAGATCACCTCAAATCTCAGAAGACTGACCTTGTCTCCAGAAAACTGACAGATCAGGAGAGAGACTTTGCTGAACACAAAACACAGTTCTCTAGCCACAACAAAACACACAATGAGAGCAATAAAAGGCCAGCAGCACTTAAAAACTAAACAAGAAAGTTAAGATGACTCGAAACAAATACCAGATAGGGGAGAGAGAGAGAGAGAGAGAGAGAGAGAGAGAGAGAGAGAGAGAGAGAGAGAGAGAGAGAGAGAGAGAGAGAGAGAGAGAGAGAGAGAGAGAGAGAGAGAGAGAGAGAGAGAGAGAGAGAGTCATCTCTCAAAAAGAAACTCGAGACCGAGACCTGAGACCAGTATTCTGAGCATCTGTGGATGGCCAGAGTATCATCATCAAACTGTAAGATATCCACCCCTACACTCAACTACTTGTATGGTTTATAAAGGCAAAATTATGTGAATGTACCAGCACTCTTGACAAAATGTCCTTTCTGTCTGAATGAGACTTACCAACTACTGGGAGAGTGAAACACAGAGCTCTCATGCTCTGGCTGGTCAAGTGATTAGGGGAAGAAGGGTGGACAACAGTGTAACCCATATCACACATCTCTCAGATTCTCTTCCTCTCTTTGACAAAACTCAATCCTCAATAAATCAGTGCTTATATCTCAGAGGCTGGCTGGGCTTTTGTTCTTCTATATTGGGCTATGATTTTTTTTTCTTTCTTGAGTATCAATTTCAAATCGCTACAATAACGAGAAACAGTGGAAATAAAAAGAATAACAACTCTGATCAGGCTAGCAAGAACTTACTGTAACACAATACAAAACACTAAGCAGGCATTACTGATTCAACTTTCCCTCCTCCCACATAACTCACAATTTCCCGATATCAAGACTCAATCCTTGTAACATGCCCATCCTTGGGGATAAGTTTTGGAAACATTTTTACATAATTTTTTGGCTGTATCTGAATAGCATTTAAGTCCCAGCCCCTGGACATACAATCCCCCAGCAGGCTAATCATCAAAATGGCACCTTCAGCCCACTTGCAGGCAAATAAACTCAAGAACACTGCAGGACCAAGGTTACAACTACAGTAATGTCCTCTGGCCCTACTATTTCCCTCATGTCGCTTCTTGCTGAAACTTTTAGCCCGAGATCTGTGTCTGCCTTTCAAGCAGGACCTAACATGGTCTTTACTGAAGTGTTTGCAGGAATATTTCTCTGTGCTGGGTGTCCTAATATCTCTTGCTTCAGCTTCTACTATGACTCTTCTCTTTCCTCCTCTTCTTCCCTCTGTGTTTCCTCTTACCTTCACTATCATTACCACCCAACATGCACTCATTTCTCCCTCTACTATGTGACCAACTCTTACTTCCCATCATTTGGTTCTATCTCTTACCATCACCAGTACAAGAGTCACCTCTCCAAGACAACTCCAAATCCTCCACAGAAGCAACTTTCTCAGGTAATGCCTAAGCATCACTGTTTCAAAACACCATCCAGTGCATCACAAACTAGCAGTGGAGGGTTCACCTCTGGGTCTTGAAGAGGGACAAACTTCATAGGCCTCCCACTACTCATTACTGGAAGAAACTCTTCTTCCTCCTCCTCCTTTTCAATCCTTCACCATCTTTCACTCTCCTTATCTAGGACAAAACCACCTGCGTCTTCACTCAAGCTCACTCGCTTCTGGCTTTCTGGAGCATCAATGTCAAAAATGCTTCTTCCATGGCTATGTCAAGAGGGATCAAAAGTCTGCGCTTACAGAAACAATGTTGTACTAAATGGATGTGACTGGGGTGAGCTCTCCTCTGCCCATCAAGCTCCACAACAACACCCAATCTCTCACCTTCCCATCTCCGACACAGGAGTCACCACAACAAGCTAATGACTGCCCTGGAACAGAAAGCAGCACCAACACTCCATCACTTAGGGCAAAACTTCCTCCCTTGGTCTTCCATTCATGCCAAATTCTGGGCCAACTCAACAGACCCCAGCAACTGCTCCCAAGTGCATGCCAGTATCGCCAACACAGTCATGGCCCTCAAGGAAAAGTAGCACCACTCATCACAAACAAAACCAAATGGGCCCTGCACTTACTGCCTAAGGTCCGACCACACAAAAACATCAGTAACTCTGGATGTGCTTCCCAAATGGCAGGCACAACATGGGTGATGGCCTTACCCCAATCCCCATCATGATCAAAGCAAAGGGCCTTCAACTTGGTTCCTAATGCTCAGTGATGCTTTGCCCAGGCATCCGACAACTGAGGGTGGTAGGCACCAAACAACACAGGAATAACCCACCACACAGCCACCCTAAAGTATGCACTCCCACTCATAACTGCCTCTGGACACTGGATGGTGTCATCCAAAATAGTTAATGTACACTCATGATCTGCCTTGGAAGGAGGAATTGGGGCCACCATATCACTCAACACCCCAGTGAAGGGGAAAACAACAGCTGGAACAGGGTGAAGAGGGGCTACAGACAGGAGGTGGTCAGGCCTGTCCAACACCTGACAGATGCAGAAACACTCAACAGCTATGGCTATGTTGGGCCACCCAGAACTCTGCTGCAATTGCTCCAGGGTCTTCCCTCATGTGCCCTCACCAGTGCCTCCCTATATTCAGATGGCACTACAATTTGAAGTAATCCTCCTCCTCTCTCCACCAGCTATACAGGATATTGTCACACACTTTAAACTTTTCCCAATCCTCTACTTCCTTATGGCCATGGCAAAGTAGGGGGCAACACATCCTTGAGAGCCATTATCTCATCAGGAATGCTACCAGCTGTATACTTAGCTGGAGCAAGGGGTAATCCACTATGTGAGCTAATACTCATCATGTCTGGTCCCAGTAGGGAAGCAGTCTACTCCCTGCCTCTGGCACACCTCACAGGGAAGGAAACCCCCACCTCCTTAGGTGAGTTGAGTCTCCCTGCCCTTGGCAGCAACCCCAACATACCAGGCACTACAGACTAGGATTTGGACTTCATACTGGAGCCCTCAGCCTTCAAATCCCGTGATAGCTCAGGCTAAGCATCACCTCTGTCGTGCTCTGCAGAGTGAGACGAACCAGTAAACAAACTACCAAAACCAACCTCCCCAGCCTCACTCTTGACAACACTCCAGACCAAGTCAAGTGTTTCCTGCAGTGGCCAATTCCATCTTAACCAAACCTTCACCATCAGCAAGACAGAGCTCTGGGTACTCTGCCCCCACTGCACTCCACTCTGGTGGTAACCCTGACTTATTACAGTCAGCCCCCATGAGTGACAGAGGGCTTGAGTGCCCATTCCTGGGCTACCCGCTTCGCATTAGAGCGAGTTATGGCACTCATGGGTTCTAGGATCTCAGCAACCCCCATGCAAGGGATGGTGTCCACAGACAGGCTACACCCAGATTTTTCCCATCTGCCAGGTCATTCCCCAGGTGGAAATCTACTCCTGACACTGGCAGATCCTCTGCTAGCACCACCCATACCTCTGCAGTCACTAGCGGGCATTCTAGTTTCACCTCAATTGTGGCAGAACTTCTCTTGGCGCTAATTCCCAGACACGGTACTTCCTTACCAGAGGCCGCTTGCCTCCCAGTAATGTTCCTACAAACAGATTACTGGGCCACAGTGTCATGCAATACTGTTACAGGATATCTAAACCCAGCAATCTCAACTGCTTTCACACCAATCCAAACCAGACCTCACAAGAACTGGTGGTATACTAACTGGCAAGGGGGCTGTTATTGCTGCTTCTCCCTTCATCTTACTATACACCAACCATAAGTTCCCACTCTGGAGGTCTTGGTCGTGCAACAACGCCACCAGCTTCTGTGGAGGCCTGGGAGCAGTAGTTGTCACAAGTCTGGGGCAATTATACATGAAAAGTCTCACTGCTTTATAATAACATATAGGCTGCAAATTTAACTTGGGAGTACTATACATCACACTCTCACTTGTCCTTCTTGGACTCAACAGAGACTCTCTGCCAAAAGGACTCCCCTCCACAACTTTACTTACACCCCTGACACTACGACAATGGACTCCCACTGAGCCAGCACCACTACCGCCTCCCAACGAATAATCACCAGTCACCTTAACTCATTCACCCAACTAGTGAGATACAGATTAGTGGGCCAAGACATGGTCATCAACCCAAGTGCCTGCCTCCTTCAGACTTAAATCTCTTTTCCTAGACAAAAGAGACCATTTTCTTTTCGGCCATATTTACAAATTACTCCATTATCACTAATTCCTTTAAATCTCTATAGGAAGTGGCCTACTCAATTGTAATCCACTTTTCAAAAGGCCCCTCTAAACTGCTGCCTGTATGCCTCTGGCTGTAGCTCATAGACACCCAGAATGTTAGCCTTAAATTCATCATAATCCTCCACTGACACTGTCATACACTTCCAATGCCTTGCCCTTTAACATATTAGCCTTGCCCCTTTAACATATTAACTTAATAGTCACAAGGTCAAACTCTACATTCTTCTTTTCATACCTTCTAAACCACTGTCACCTTTCTCTCATCAAACTCAGGTATTAAGTTCAAACTTCTTACCATCTGACTTTCTACTGTATCTTCCCTAGTCACCTCTCCTCTACAAATACCAAGAGGAGGACTGACCTCTATCTGGGTCTTCTCCAACTCAAATATCCTGCTTTTGACTTTTCCTTCTCATACACCCTTGCCTCCATCATGCATAACACACAATCCCACCCAACATAAGGGCTCACCCCTTGTAACAATATATACAGCGGGCACTGAAAATACTGGGATGTAGCCTCACTTAGGCTGGGAGCAATTGAGTGACTGTGGTGCTACTTCGTCTTGTTATTGTGTGGCAGGGATGTGGCTTCGCAAAGGTTTCCATTGTTTAGAAGCGAAGCTGCACACACAAGTGTCTGTGGCAAGATGTTGCTAATCACTTAGCAGTATCTGGTGACTTGGGAACCACACTGAATGTTTGAGGGACACTGGCTAGTATCTTAGTGCCTGCCTATGCATGCTATCTGGAGGTTTATGCACCTACTCATTGTTTTTTTCTCACTTTTTACTTTATATTTTGTCACCGCTCCAGATCCAACCCAGCAAATCAAAATGGACCCTGTGCAACGGACTGATGTGGAAAAAAAAACGCATATTCTCACTCTGTGTGAGGAGAAAGTGCCAATTAAAGAAACTGTGAGAAGGCCAGGGAGAGGTAAGTCTACTATCATATGACTGCTTGCTGCCATGAGTGAGCTGCCACCAAATGCCATATCCCAGCATAAAAAGTGCCCTGAAAGGTTGAGGAAGACGACACCACTCACCAACTGCCTTCTCAAGCAACATTTCCATGGAGGAGGCAAGTAGACACCTGCCGAAACAATAATTACTCCCAGTGAGGTCTAAAGCACTGTTCAGGGAGTGCTATGAACTTATCATTAAACCCAGCTGTGACCTCAGTGAATGTTTCATTTTGTGTCTCACAACACAAGGGGGCAGTCACAGCCTGCCCTCTAAGGACAACTCTCTTCTTCCACACAGAACTACAAGCATCTAATAACACACACAACGTTCACTCAAAACTTTCAAAATTACCATGGCGACACCTACACCAGCCTCAGAATCCCCATCTGGGGAGGGTACCATAAATGTCCCCAGGTCGGACTGCCTATCTGTCAACGAACCTAAGTGTCTTGACACTTTTAAATTTATTTATCTGTGCTGTACACCTCTCACGTAACTCCTCTGACTATAAGAAATTCTTTGACTACTTAACTTCCAAAGTGGAGCACATTCTGACCCTCTTCCCTTTTGCAGAGATCTCCATTCTTGGAGACTTCTATGTTCACCACCAGCTTTGGCTTTCCTCTCCCTTCACTGATCATCCTGGTGAATTAGCCTTCAACTTTGCTATCCTCCACAACCTAGAGCAATTTGGTGCAACACCATACTTGTATTCCTGACCATCTTGGAGAGACACCCAACATTGTTGACCTTTTCCTGACCTCTAATCCTTCTGCTTATACTGTCACCCTTTCTTCTCCGTTGGGCTCCTCCGATCACAATCTCATATCTGTATCTTGTCCTATCACTCCAATCCCTCCTCAGGATCCCCCTAGGCGAAGGTGCCTCTGGCGTTTTGCCTTTGCTAGTAGTTTCCTTGGAATGACTACTGCTTTCGTGTCAGATACCCGTCTTTGTGAGCTGAGCGCATAAAAGAGGCGATAGTGTCTGGCACGGAAGTGTACATTCCTTACTCTTTTTCTCGACCTAAACCTTCCAAACTTTGGTTTAACACAGCTTGTTCTCGTGCTATATATGATAGGGAGGTGGCCCACAAAAGGTACTTAAGCCTTCCATCACCAGAATCTCATGCACTTTATATTTCTGCCCAGAAGCATGCCAAGTCTGTTCTCCAACTAGCCAAAAACTCCTTCATTAATAGAAAGTGTCAAAACCTTTGAAGATCTAACTCCCCTCATGACTTCTGGCATCTAGTCAAAAATATCTTCAATAACTTTGCTGCTGCTTCTTTCCCTCCTTTATTTCAGCCAGATGGCACCACTGCATTCACATCTATTTCTAAAGCTGAACTCTTCGCTCAAACCTTTGCTAAAAACTCTCTACCTTGGACAATTCTGGGCTTGTTCCTCCCTCTCTTCCACCCTCTGACTACTTCATGCTACCTATTAAAATTCTTCACAATGATTTCCATGCCCTTGCTGGCCTAAACCCTTGGAAGGCTTATGGACCTGATGGGGTCCCTCCTATTGTTCTCCAAAACTGTGCCTCTGTGCTTGCACAATGCCTAGTCAAACTCTTTCAGCTCTGTCTGTCAACATCTACCTTTCCTTCTTGCTGGAAGTTTGCCTACATTCAGCCTGTTCCTAAAAAGGGTGACTGCTCTAATTCCTCAAACTACCGTCCTATTGCTTTAATCTCCTGCCTATCTAAAGTTTTTAATCTATCCTCAACAGGAAGATTTTTAAACATCTATCACTTCACAACCTTCTATCTGATCGCCAGTATGGGTTCCATCAAGGCCGCTCCACTGGTGATCTTCTGGCTTTCCTTACTGAGTCTTGGTCATCTCTTAGAGATTTTGGTGAAACTTTTGCTGTTGCCTTGGACATATCAAAAGCTTTTGACAGAGTCTGGCACAAAGCTTTGATTTCCAAACTACCCTCCTACAGCTTCTATCCTTCTCTCTATAACTTCATCTCAAGTTTCTTTTCTGACCGTCTTATTGCTGCTGTGGTAGATAGTCACTGTTCTTCTCCTAAATCTATTAACAGTGGTGTTCCTCAGGGTTCTGTCCTGTCACCCACTCTCTTCTTATTATTCATTAATGATCTTCTAAACCAAACTTCTTGTCCTATCCACTCCTACGCTGATGATACCACCCTGGACTTTTCCACGTCTTTTCATAAACGTCCAACCCTTCAGGAAGTAAACGTTTCACGCAGGGAAGCCACAGAATGCTTGACTTCTGATCTTTCTAAAATTTCTGATTGGGGCAGAGCAAACTTGGTATTGTTCAATGCCTCAAAAAACTCAATTCCTCCATCTATCAACTCGACACAACCTTCCAGACAACTATCCCCTCTTCTTCAATGACACTCAACTGTCCCCCTCTTCTACACTGAACATCCTCAGTCTGTCCTTTACTTATAATCTGAACTGGAAACTTCACATCTCATCTCTAGCTGAAACGGCTTCTATGAAATTAGGCGTTCTGAGACATCTCCACCAGTTTTTCTCACCCCCCCAGCTGCTAACTCTGTACAAGGACCTTAACCGTCCATGTATGGAGTATGCTTCACATGTCTGGGGGGAGTTTCCACTCATACTGCTCTTCTAGACGGGGTGGAATCAAAAGCTTTTTGTCTCATCAACTCCTCCTCCTCCTCTTCTCTAACTGACTGTCTTCAGCCTCTCTCTCATCGCCACAATGTTGCATCTCTAGCTGTCTTCTACTGCTATTTTCATGCTAACTGCTCTTCTGATCTTGCTAACTGCATGCCTCCCCTCCTCCCACGGCCTCGCTGCACAAGATTTTCTTCTTTTTCTCACCCCTATTCTGTCCACCTCTCTAACGCAAGGGTTAACCAGTATTCTCAATCATTCATCCTTTTCTCTGGTAAACTCTGGAACTCCCTGCCTGCTTCAGTATTTCCACCTTCCTATGACTTGAATTCCTTCAAGAGGGAGGTTTCAAGACACTTATCCTTCAATTTTTGATTACCACTTTGGACCCTTTTATGGGACTAGCATTTCAGTGGGCATTTTTTTATTGGACTTTTGTTGCCCTTGGCCAGTGTCCCTCCTACATAAAAAAAAGCTAGCTAGCTGTGAACAGGAACCCTAGGCTGAAAGCAAGGGATCCAAGATAACTCTACACCAGGCTCCTTAAAGATGTCTCCATTTGCATCATCCTACACTGCCACAACCATCACCTAGTCATGCTGAGCACACAACTACTGACACCATATAGCATAGGTGGCTTGCTTTTGCTAAAGAGCACAAGAAGTGGTTAGTGGCAGACTGACAGGATATTCTCTGGTCCAATGAGAGCAGTTTTCAAGTTGTGATATCCCACAGACTGTGTGTAAGACTGACCCATCAGACGTAATTGGTACAACCCTAGGTGCATCATTAAGACGGTGAAGCACAGTGCTTCTGTAATTATTTGGGGGTTGTTTCAGTGGAAATGTGGGGAGGAGTGGACTCTACTTCTTGCCTAAGAATGTGACCATGAATGGGGACTGCTATTTCCAAGTTCTGAAGGGATACCTGTTCAACTCTTAAGCCATTCATGGTGACACTGTGTTCATACATGATGGTGTCCCCTCTCACGCCTCTAAAAAAGTAAAAGATTTCCTCAATGACAAGAATATCCCCATCATGAAGTGGCCAAGCAACAGTCTGGATTTAAATCCAACTAAGAATGCCTGGGAGGTCCTGAAGGAGGTGGTGAGGGATGCACAGGTGTCATCAGCTGCAGGTCATCACATGAGTCTCATGCCAGGATATGACTTTGGATTACTTCAGGAGTCTGTGCAAGTGTATGCCACAATGGATGCATACTGTGCCGAAGGCCAGGGAGGAGATGACAGGGTATTGGAGTGAATATTACTTGAATTTGACCAATTTTTTATTCATTTAATTGCCCGCTGGGTCACAGTATTTTCAATGTCTACTGTATACATATACATTGCTGACCCTTGATGTAGGTGTAGGTACACTTGGCTGGGCCCAATGCCATATGGACCTGGTTATGGTGTGGGGCACTCCATAGGAAGTACCCTACATCTGCTGTAGTCTCAGGACCAGAGTAGGTGTGGGGCAGGAAACAATCTCATTATGAAAAGGCAGGGGTAAACCAATGTGTGTGTTGTTAGGCCTTGTTATGGATGTATGTGGCCAGCAGTGTTTTGCCTAAGACCTATGGGTATAATATGGTGGTCCACAAGACTATCCCTTTTCACCAGGGGTTAACACAGCTGAGTGGGAATGATGTGTGTATCACTGTATGGTGCATTGTCTGGACCACCACTTGTGGGATTGCTAGTCTGGTAAATAGATAGTTAAACTTCTATAGATTACAGTAAATATATATATTTTGTCATTAGTTTTCTTAGCTTCATGCTTCAGAGAAAGTAAAAACAATCATAAAAGATTAAAGATACTTTTAGTTTATCAGCATATCTTTCATAATAACATGTACACCAAACAACCATGTTACATAGGCTATTTCCAGTACCTTTCACCTTGACAATTGTACCATGGAGAAAAGCATACCTTGCAGGAATAAGTAGGATTCTTGTGCATCTTCACTGGTAGCTGTCCACTCCAGGTGCAGTTAGCATCACAAACAGCTGAATGACAAAATTTATACATTGATATTTCATCAAGCATGCCTATACTGATAGTCTTAGATAGCATAATGTATTTGAATTCAAGTATATTTTCTTTTTTCAGAGAGAGAGAGAGAGAGAGAGAGAGAGAGAGAGAGAGAGAGAGAGAGAGAGAGAGAGAGAGAGAGAGAGAGAGAGAGAGAGAGAGAGAGAGAGAGAGAGAGAGAGAGAGAGAGAGAGAGAGAGAGAGAGAGAGAGAGAGAGAGAGAGAGAGAGAGAGAGAGAGAATCAAGTTAGTGAATGGGACATGAAGGAGCACTTGTAATCAACATTCTTCAGCAACAGAAACATGATTAAATTCTAAAGAATTCATCTGAATACATAAAGTTATGCACTAATCAGTTACACTGTTGATTCACTGGCAATTGATGGCTTGGCACTTGCTAGTTACACTGCTGATTCATTGGCAACTGACAGCTTAACCCTTGCTTAAGATTAAGAGTCCAAACAACTTTTTTCTTTCTCATATGTATTTAGAAAAAAAAAATCGTTATCTTGAGCCTATTACACCCAAAAGCTTTGTTCAGATAATAACTTCACATGCTTATTCCTCTGTTTTTGAAGGTCAGGCTCTCACTGTAAAGGCCTATTTTTTCTTAGGTCCTTTAATGTGATGCCTGCAAAGAAGTATGTGTGCTGTTAAGCGTTTCCCTTGTCATTTGCAATTCAAGACTTGATTGAACGCAGCATACAGATGATCTTCAGCCACTCCACAATTGCTATGTCCAGCCTTTGGCAAAATTCAAATTTGGGAACACTATACTCCATTTAAATTAGGGGATTCACAATGAGCTGAAAAAAACTTCCAGATTCACCAACCGACAATTTTACACAAAAATCTTGCATTGAAAAAAAAATAAATAAAATAAAATAAAATAAATGAAAAAATAAAAAAAATAAATAAAAATAAATAAATAAATAAATAAATAAATAAATAAATAAATAAAAAATACGAATAAAATAAATAAATAAATAAATAAAGTTTAAAATAAATACAAAATACATAAGAGTAAATAAATAAAATATAAATAAAAACTACCATTTGTGTGTTATGAAACAACTACAATAATATTAGGAATATTTTTAGCCACCATCATAAAGTAGAGAGCAAGAAATATGGCAAAATGAGCTAAATACTATGCAAATAATTTTGGATTTGGCACGTTATTATCACCTTGGGATTGAATGCTGCTTTTTTCTTTCAAAATACAGTTTATTCATTTAACTTATACAATTAACATACAACTTTATAAATTCTGGTACAAAAGTAAGAAACAACCAAGCTTTGATGCCACAACTTTCCAGGACATTGGTAAAGATTGTCTGTTGACATTGTGTCTCCCAACATCTTGTCCGAGTTGCCACTTTCTTTGGAAGTATAATCCATCTTTTCACACCTTGGCTCTTCTTTCATAATGTATTTGTGCCATCAGCACATGTATACAGAAATGTTTTACAGCAGCAATGCAAACCTATATCTACAGCCTCAGCTTCAGGTTTTTTAGGTGTTTTGGAGAAGTTTGTGTCTTATATCAGCTGATCCTTTTGTCTCAGCATGGTTTCAGCCATCACAGTATCCCTACAACACAAGTAATACTTGCTATTCTTTTTGGGATTTGCCAAATAAAACATAGAAACCAGTGGAAGGATGTTTCAAACTAAATATATAGCAGGAAACTGAAAATAAATAGTTGCAAATATTTAGCTTATAATAGCTGTTTGGTAGAGTGTGCATCACCAGACCATGTGGATACTGTTAGCATAAACACTTAAGATTAATGTTTCGTAACACATACATACAGTAAATAAAGAAGCATTAAGAGAGGCAGTTTTAGAACGTGCATCTCCAGAGAGCTGTAGGAGCATATACCATATCCTGTATTATTAAAACAGCTGGCTACCACTGGCAACTCAAACTCAGCCCATTATGAATGCCCCAGCTACAAAGGTAAATTTACACCAAGAAGCCATTCCCTCTTTGTATGCTATTCTCTGCTCTCTTTCTCTGGTTGGTTGTTGATAATGTAAGAAAGTAAAGTATATCAATTAGGCATACCAAACATATTACATGACTGAGATTATTAAATGAGCTCCATGATTAAAAAAAAAATAATAATTTAGGTAATTATATGACAAATTCCCCACAGCACCTGTGTCACCAACATTCTCTATCTGTGCCATACAGTGATAGTTCTACCCTGTTCCTTCTATTTCTCAGGAGGTATCCCTCCTTACTTCAATGAAGAATGGTTTAAAAGACCTTCAAGAAACTTTGGGTCTCCAGAACAAGAATCACAAAAAAACACTTATTAAGCAAGAAGGCACTAAGCTCCAAGAATCAGCTAGATAACCATAGGATGTGCTGCAGAGAATTTCATAAGAAATCTTGGTGACAAAAGGAGCTTAAGCAACTCTGACATTCCCTTGAAAGAGCTAATACCCAAAAGAGAAGGAAGCATGAGCTTAAGGTAATAACTTATCTAAATTTCTAGATCTGCATACCTGTAATAATAATAAAAAACACATCTATCTAATGACATATTGAAACTGACTTATATCTGTAACACAATATTTCTCAAAACAATTTTTTTCATCTTTGAAATCTATCTCCTGCCATTTATGCATTGATTACAATGTAACAAAGACTCAAGTGAAGTAAAAGACCAATAACAATATAGCAGAACAATATATCCTAATTTCAGGGCAAAAGTTTATGATCTTTTTACAAAGATTTTGGCCCCTCATAAAAGGATATATTTTCAACAAATGAAACATGATGTTAATAAGATCACTCAGTTACAACAAAGACTGCAATATGACCTTCCTTGCATGTGAAGCACACAAGTGTACAAACAAAACTGTTGGAGGAGATAAGATTTAAACAATCCATGTAAGAGGTCAGTTGTTGAGCTTAGGCAAATGTGACAGAGAGTAAGGGAATCTTTGAGCTGAAGTACTTATTCATAAGGTGATCCTGATTTCCCATTAAAAATGATCAAGCTATGGCATTCCCTACAAGACAGTGGAAACACAAGAAATGGTACATCTCTAACTGATGCCAATGCAAAAAAAATTCCATTGTATAAATTGGATCCTTACACATGTGAAGATGGAATAATACGAGTTGGGGGACATATCGGGCAAGCAAACTTGCACAAAAACATGATGCATACAGTCGCTCTACTAAAAGATTCTCAAGTAAACAAAGTGATGTGCTACCACCAGGAAAGGGTTCATCACCATGTTAGATAAACAACTTTAAATTAAATTAGGTCATCTGGTTCTTGGATCTTAAGAGGAATCTCTCTGGTAGCTAGACATGCATTTGCAGAAGGATTAGGAGCAGTACACAAGTAGATGGCAAACTTGCCCAAGGATAGATTAAAAAACTGTACCACTTTTCACATATGTTTTAGTTAATTTTTTTACCCCTTTTAGATTAAGGAAGAGTGAAAGGAAAGGAAAGCAGTACAGAGTTACTTTCTCATGCATGACATTATGAATAATTCATTGGGAGACAGCCAACAGCTTGGATGTCAGGCCATTATCAGTGCAAGCTGTCACCCTATATTGGATGGCAAGGGCCTGTCATGCAAACAAGACAAGGAACTAATTTTGTGGATGCCAAGAATGAAATGCACAACTGCTTCAGGGAGATGGATCAAGACATCATAAAGCAGGACATTTAGTGGTAACTGTGACTGGGTATAATTAAAAATTAATATGGAAATTTCCATTGTATCACACAATATCAATGTGTTATTGGTTTGTGTTTTGACTAGTATATAAACTGTAAAGTCATATTAAGGGATAATTAAGGTTAATCTAGTACAAACTAAGTATTAATTATTAAAACAAATAAAATGGGAAGTAGAAGTGAGTGGAATGTGCATTACTTTCGTTGCTTGATGTGGTGAGCAGACAGCGAGGCTCACTGCTAGGCTCATTTTCGCCTGCCTGCAGCCACCACCAGCACTACAATCCTTTCAAGACGCATTCTCGCCACTCTACTGGTTTTCCTTAGTTAAATTTGCGAAGTTGGCAAGAACTTAGGAGTCAGAACAACTGGGCATTGCAAAGGAGCTCCTGTCTTGCCCAAGAATGCATAGCCAGCCAGCCAGCTGGCTTGAAACACCAAGGACCACCCCTCACTCATGGCTATCGCCATAACTCCCAGCCCTGTGATCCACAGGTAAGTTATCATTTATTTATAATTATATTTAGTCATGCTTTCTGTGATAATGTATTAGCTGGGAGGCAAGTGGGTGAGTGAAATTGAATAATTCCCACATCTTAAATATTTCTGGTGCCCTGAGTGATGAAGGCAGGGTCTCTTGAAATAATGAAGGTTTGAGAAGCTTCTAACAGATGTTTTGTGCTGTACTAGTCAGGCACAGCAATGTACTTGAGGCCATCCCACAAATTCACAGGTGTGAAATTAGGACTTTTTTGCCATCCTGGGGCCAGAGCTGAGGCCCTTGATCACAACTGAAGATTAAATCAGGTGCTAGTCTCGGGAACTAACCACATTGTTCCGGGGAAGCAATGATGTAAACTGGGAAATGGACCACAGGGGCATAACGGAAAGCATTAAAGGCATAATCAGACAAAGAGAAAGCCACTGTTCCTCTGAGGTTGCTGTAGTACAAATAGAACCTAGAAATGTCACAGAATAGAGGCTAGGGGAAGTGAACCAAAGTACATATGACCAGATAACCAGGTGCATCAATAGGGAATTAAGAAGGGACCTTAAGAATCACTTCATAAGCTCTGGTTCCCACTTCTATTAGAGGCATCTGGAGAGGGATGGTGTGCACTGAAACTGTACAGGTAGGGTATATGTGTCTCACCACATCAGACTCCATAAACTGAAAGCTGATGATCAGACCCTGAGTGCATTTAGGACAAATTATTAAATGCAAACCCAACCTGAATGGAAATCCAATCAACACCCATTGAGTTCAGGTGAACTGGGGGTGAAAGGCAAAAACAAGCCATAAGCAACAACTGTGGCAGCAGATGATTACTCAGATAATTAGCAAATAAGAACAACCTAAAATTGAACCCACAAATATGTCTGACAAAATCTTAAGAAAATCCTTGGCAGCAAAGCAAGATTGGG
The DNA here is from genome assembly GCF_035594125.1 of Scylla paramamosain. Lineage (NCBI taxonomy): Eukaryota > Metazoa > Arthropoda > Malacostraca > Decapoda > Portunidae > Scylla > Scylla paramamosain. The sequence goes on from NC_087175.1 coordinate 7,995,060, forward strand.
TAACAAGAAATATTAAAGAAGGTAATGAGCCAATGGGCAGTGACCAATTAACCTAAGATAAATTACAGAGTGTGGTAGAATCTTTAAGGGAAAAATGAAGTAGCTATCAGACTACTTTCAACCAATCAGAAGCTAAACTATTAACAGAAGATTTTGAAGGCTGTAACCAAATTATTTTAGACTATGAACAACAAGAAATAAATTATAGGGAACAGTTAACTGAATCTGAAGACCAAATAGAACTTCTAAGAAGTAACTTATGCCACAACACCACCCCTACTTCCACAATCAATCAACCTAATACAACCTTAGCAGTTATAACCTTATCAGAGGTTTCAGAAAACCTGAGTGGCCTTCATTCTGGGATAAGTATAAAGGATTAATCCATCAAAGAAAAAACATTGTAAAGATAAATAAATCCTCCTATCTGTTAGGTCAATTAAAGGGTACTGCTTACTTAATCATTTCTGAATTAGTAGCTAATACCGAAGAAAATGATGACACTGCTATCAAGCTGCTCAGAGAGAATTATGATGATAAGGAGCAAATAACCACCAAACTGGTCTATAAACTCTTAGATTTCACCTGCCCTAATCATAATTGCAAAGCTTTACAACTTTTCAGGATTAGTGTCAATAGCATATTAAAATCCCTAAAATTAAATCATAACATTGAGGAAGAAGCCTAGCTCATAAACATCATTACACAAAGGAAACTAAATTAGACAACACTAGAAATGCTGTACTTAAAACACTGAAAGAGCCACTTCACTTTTAAGGAAATAGACAAGTCATTGCTGGATATTTGCAAAAACATGAATAATGATGAGATATCTAAACCAAGTAAAACAGATTCTAATAACAAGACTTACCATGAACAGATGAATAAGATCCCACCCTATAAAATGAAAAGAGGTGAATCCAGAACAAACTACTGCCCAGTCAATAAAGCCAAGCCAAGTTATGGGACCACTGAAACAATAGGTACCTTTTCTACCCCTGTGAATAAGCAGGAGGTACCACCCTGTACTAACTATAATAGCAGGGCTGGAGCAAGACTTTCAACTTCAATAAATAAGAGATGTTTTTTTTTGCTCCAAACTGCACACAGTGTACTGTGTACTAAATAGACTAGTGGAGTTGGGAAGGTGCACACTATGCCTAATGAGTCACATCAATGGAAAGACTAAAACTAAACAGCATATGTGCCCTATATGTAAAAGAAGAGTGCATCATGTAGCTCTATGTGAGATGATAGGAAACAATATTAAACTAACCCCCTCATATAATGAAACCAATAACCATTGTCCTATCCCCCCTGCAGCACTTCCTATAGCAAAAATAGAAATTAGTAGTCAAAGATGACTAATGAAGGCCAAGGTTCTGTTTGACACAGGAGCACAGAAAAGTTTCATAAGTAAGAAAACTGTAGCAGCTTTAAATCACCCAATAATTGGACAAGCTTAATTAAAGATCTCGGGTTTCCTAACTAATAATAATGATACGGAAACTTATGACATAGTAAGACCCATTATACATACCCAGACATGAACACCAATCTAACTATCAAAGATCAGTAGTGGTCCCAGACATGAACACCAATCTAACCATCAAAGGTTATAAGGAGACCAATGACTTCCTAAGAAGAAAGGTTATAAAATTAGCAGATCAAAACATAGCATCAGACAGGGTGGGTCCAATTCAACAAATAATAGGTTCAAATTACTATGGGAAGCTTGTAGGGAAAGCCTCAAGAAAATATGGCATTCAAATGCTTAAAACAACTTGTAGGAATCTCATGGAAGGACAACTGTTACGTAGTAAGGGTGTAATAACAACTCACAAGAGTAGACCCTGTCTTTGCGACACTAATTCAGTTTCTATTAACGGTCTGCATTGGAGCTCAAATTATCCCTAGTAATTATCTGACATAATAGAGGAAAGGAACAGACCTATCTATAAGTTATGGGATTTAGATACTATAGGAATAAATCCTAAGGCTCCAAATGTCTAGGAGAGAATGAACCAAAATTACTTCAACAAAACAGTGGAATATAAAGACAAACAATATTGGATCAGAATACCTTGGAAAATAAATTCAGCATCCTTACCAACCAATTATATCAATGCCAAGGGTCAACTAATAAACTTGTAGACTAAATTAAGGAAAAATAAACCCATGTCAGAACAATATGATATAAGAAATCAAATCACAAGTAATTTCATAGAGTAGAGGAACCAGTAAATCATAATGCTGGCCATTACCTCCCTCATCATGCAGTAAAGAAAGACTGTCATCAAACCAATCAGGGTGGTCTTCAATTGCAGTTCATGGGCAGCCAAGGGAGCAAGCAATGTGAATGACTGTTTATTTATATTTGGGACCCAATCTAACTGAGAACTTAGTTGACATGGTGAAATTCTGTTTAAAACCATATGCTTTGGTAGACAAACATATCAAAAGCATTCCTAAGGATAGGTTTAAAGGAAGAAGACAGAGACTTCACAAAGTTCTCATGACCAAGAAATATGAGTGACAAGAATAGTCCTTTGGATGTATACCAGTTTAAATCTGTCCTCTTTGGCTCATGTTCAATTCCATTTCTGTTATGCTTGACCTTACAACATCATTTTGACAAAGCTGGTTGTCCTGACATAGGTTGTGCATTTTACATGGATGATTTACAAATAACAGTAGATAAAGAGGAAGAAGTGGTAACTCTATATGAAAAGACAACAAAGGAATGTTTAGCCATGAACATGCCTTTGCACAGTTGAAATAGCAACTCAAAAATCCTACAAAATCTTTTAAAGGAACAACTTAAATCAGAGTTACTTGTGAGGCAAAACTTACTGAATATGAAGTGGGATGTGAATGGTGATAGAATAAGTCTATAGCCTCAATATCCTGAACAAAATCCAACTAAAAGATCCTTACTAAGCCAAGTATTTCTCTTACTTGATCCCTTGGGTATAAGCCCTGTGACAATACAAGGGAAAATGTTAATACAAGAAGCTTGGAAAGAGAAAATTAGTTGGGATACCATCCTCTCAGAATATTATTCATCTGAATGGGAAAAAATAAGGATTATTCTGTAAGAACTGTAGCTGGGTGTGATAATGAAAAAAATTATCGTGATAACTGATAAATTGATAACGATAACCTCATGGTCAATAATTGATAACTGGTGATAAATAACCAATAAATTGATAAGTCCAAAATTCCAAAACTACTAATATTTTAAATTGATATTGATATTTGAAATAAAGAAGTCAACAAATCCAAATCCAAAAGTCAATTAAATCCAAAATTACAATGTACAACTTCACATCTTCTGTGATGTGTCCTCTAAGGCATATGGAGTAGCAGCCTGCTCAGTCACAGATAATCATAGTGTATTGATAATGTCAAAATTGTGAGTAGTTCTGTAGAAAACCTGAACCTTGTCTCATTTAGAATACAACAATACAAATTAGTACAGTCTTCTCGTGTGTATTTGCAATTTGATATTCGTAGTTTTACATATTCGTGGATTTTTACCACATGTCCCCACTGGCTCAGTCTTTTTGTCCAGAGCCTGGACCATTCTTTTAATTATCATAAATTATAGTAAATCCTTGATATAATGAACACACATGGTAAAAAGGTGCATTACTAAAGAAGAAAATTCCTTATATCCAGAGAGAGAGAGAGAGAGAGAGAGAGAGAGAGAGAGAGAGAGAGAGAGAGAGAGAGAGAGAGAGAGAGAGAGAGAGAGAGAGAGAGAGAGAGAGAGAGAGAGAGAGAGAGAGAGAGAGAGAGAGAGAGAGAGAGAGAGAGAGAGAGAGAGAGAGAGAGAGAGAGAGAGAGAGAGAGAGAGAGAGAGAGAGAGAGAGAGAGAGAGAGAGAGAGAGAGAGAGAGAGAGAGAGAGAGAGAGAGAGAGAGAGAGAGAGAGAGAGAGAGAGAGAGAGAGAGGCAGAGAGAGAGAGAGAGAGAGAGAGAGAGAGAGAGAGAGAGAGAGAGAGAGAGAGAGAGAGAGAGAGAGAGAGAGAGAGAGAGAGAGAGAGAGAGAGAGAGAGAGAGAGAGGCAGAGAGAGAGAGAGGCAGAGAGAGAGAGAGGCAGAGAGAGAGGAGAGGGGGAGAGGGGCTCGGCGTGTATCGCCGAGCCCCTACTCCCCCGGGACATCAGCCCACAGCTGTGCTGCATTCCATGAGGGATTAAATACCTGCTGTGCCCTGTCCCTCCCTGACCCTACCTGACTCACCAATAACCTACTGACCACTCCTCACTTCCTCCCTCATGTCTTCCTCCGCGCACCAACTCATCGCACAGCGTAATCTGTCAGGTTATACCCCGCATAGGTGGTGTGCTGTTTGTGGGAAGGCAACATCGAAAGCTGCCCACGTCAGCTGTGAGGACGACAGTTGCCCTAATCTGTGCCATACCGGCTGCCTGGGCGACAACCCAGTCTACCGGTGTGCCGAGACGGGGCTGCTGAGGGAGCAAGCTAACATACAGGACCCTGTGACATTTGTTGACCGGGAGGCTGATCCATCCTCCCAGCCACTCCCTCCACCACTCCGAGGAGATCAAGAACAGGCCGCAGAACGGAGTCACTGGGAAGACCTGGAGAAAACTGAACTAATCTCCTTGGTTGAGAAGCTCACAGAAGAAGCCTCTCGAACAAATATTATCCTCAGGTCCCTCCAGCAGGATAGGGACCTGATCATAGAATACCGGGAGGTGTTTGCGTCAGCGCTCAGACTCGCTGACAGGCTCGTCGCCTCCAAGCAGCGCGAGGCAAAGGTTGCCTCGTGCACACAAGGAGTCAGTGCTCTGCCAGAGACCATAGACAGACACTGGGAGGAGGTCTGTCAGGGCTCTGAGTGCTGGAGGGATTGGTGGAATTCAGGTAGGCCGAAACAACTGCGGCATGCCCCTGAGCTCGCCATCCCGCCCACCCAGCCAGGCAATCAAACACCACCGGAGGCTACTCCCAGAAGTACATCGTTGGCTGAACCCCCACCCCAACCCTCATCCTTCTCTACACCTGTCTCCTTTCCTACAAGTTCCGGCTTAAACACCTCCACCTCGCAGACACACAGTACTGCAACCTCCACACAGAACCAAACCCACACCAATACCTTGCCAGCAGTACTACCGACTCTCCCAGCAACACCAGCCCCAGCCCTAGCAGTCCCGGCTTCCTCCACGAGCACCGCTAGCAACACCACCACCAAGAAAAAAAAAAAGTATAAAAAAAGAACCGAAACAGCGAGGTCAGAGGAGCCTCTACCACCCAGGGAGCTGGCCCCTCAAGGAGACAGACCCCAGCCAAACCCAAGCATATTTGCCGGTACTGCAATCGGGAGGGCCACAGTACTGAAGACTGCCACACCAGGACTGCTGAAATGAGGCAGGAGCAACTGCTACGGCAGGTCCTTGCGGAGGGAGGATACTTGGCCGCTGCCTCCCCATCTGCTTCCCCATTAGTAACACCACATTTGCAGCCCTTTCCGCAGTCTCGCCCGTTTTCAGCTCAACCTGTTAACTGGGGCCACATCCAGGGCTGGCAATGGATCCTGCCTGGCCTTCGGTACCCCCAACTGAGCCCTGTCACACCCCTTCAGGCCGGACCACAACTCCCTCCAACATGGTAAGGCCTGACCGCTACCTCCACCAATTCAAGGTTATCTCCACCAATGTACGTGGTCTCCGAACGAACATCGGAGACCTAACCAACAACTGTGTACTACGACACAGTGCAGATGCAGTTGTGGTGACGGAGACCTGGCTAAACAGAGAGGTGGAGCCATCGGCAAAATAGGTGGCTACGCTCACTGGGACAGGAGAAACCAACAGGAAAGAGCTGGAGGTGGAGTGGCTGTCTGCTTCAGGGAGGGAGTGCAGGCACAACAACTCGACGTGGACACGCTGCCTCAGCTGGAGGTGATGTTCTTCTGGGTTGTGCCGGCCAACCACTCTGCCCTCCTGCTGTGCGCCATGTACCGCCCCCCTCAGCATGGGCCTGACTCGCTCCTGTACCTCACGGAGGCCCTAGACGTCCTCCTTGTGACTCACCGCTGCCAACACATCTTGCTTGTGGGCGACCTCAACCACCACCTGGAGCGCGACGCCTACGAGAACCTCCTGACGGTGCAGGGCCTGAAGGACCATGTGACCTTCCCCACTCATGAGCGGGGCGGAACCCTGGACCCCGTCATATCCAACCTGGAGGAGGACACACTCAGCTGCCACCAGCTGGGTCTCGTGGGCAGCTCTGACCACCATGCTGTCCTGACCCAGTTGGACATGGGTGTGGATCACGACAAGGCCACCACTCACACAGTCTGGCTATGGGATAGGGCAGACTGGGGCCCCCTTCGCCGAGACCTGCGCAGGACTGACTGGCCTTCCATCCTGCAGGTTGGAGCAGAGGTACAGGGGCGAGCCTTCACTTCCTCTTGGCGCTCCAGGAGTAACACGTGCCCCACCGGGAGTTCGTCGCCAGACCAACGGACCATCCTTGGTTTGGCTACCGCTGCTGCGTTGCCGCCGAGGCGAAGTATTCTGCGTGGCTCCGCTACAAGCAGAGTCCTACTCGGCACAACAAAGACCTACATCATGCGGCCTGCAAGAGGATGCTGACGACCTGCCGGTGGGCCATAGGGAGGTGGGAGGAGGACCTGCGACGCCAGCTTGGTGGCCCTGGAGTGGGCAACAAGACTTGGTGGTCCCTTGTTAAGTGCAGACAGGGCCTCAACCGTTAGGACACTGTCCCTCCTCTCACAAGGCCTGATGGAACAGTGGCCACCAGCAGCAAGGACAAGGCCCAGCTGCTGGCCATCCTTTTCGCCAGGAAGATGGAGGTGGACGACCCTGATAGGTCACTGCCTCTTCTGGAGCAGCAGTGTTAAGAGACTGTCACCAAGGTGGAGGTGACGCAGGGGCTTGTCGAGCGTCTGCTGCGGGGGCTCGATGTGCAAAAAGCTACCGGTCACGACAACATCAGCCCACACGTTTTGGAACAGTGTGCCTGCAAGCTGGCTGTCCCCCTCACCACAGTCTTCTCTGCCTGCTTACGGGAAAATACCTGGCCCTTAGTGTGGAAAGAGGCCTGGGTAGTTCCCGTACACAAGAGGAGCTCCAGGTCTGACCCAAAAAATTATCGACCCATCTCCCTGCTCTCTGTGGTGGGGAAAGTGTTCGAGAGGGTGGTGGCAGATGTGGTGTGTCGCCACCTCCAAGACAATTACCTCCTCTCGGACCAACAGTTTGGGTTCAGACCTGGGGGGGACCACCTCTGATCTCCGCATGCTCCTCACCGGACTCTGGCAGGACGCCCTTGACGGCGGCCTCGACACTGTTGTGGTGGTCCTGGATATAGCAGGCGCCTTCGACAGGGTCTGGCATGGGGGCCTTCTGGAAAAGCTGAGGGCAAAGGGGATCCAGGGTGACCTCCTTCAGTTCCTTGGCGACTTCCTCCAAGGAAGGAACCTCCAGGTCGTTGTCAATGGGCAAGCATCTGAGTCCCTCCCAGTGAGAGCGTCAGTGCCACAGGGCTCGGTGCTGGGGCCAGTCCTGTGGAACATCTACGTGGACGATCTTCTCCGACAGCTGCCGGTGGTCTCAGCTTATGCTGACGATTGCACTCTCTCCTGTACCTACCCTCAACACGAAAGTGCGCGTGCTGCTGAAGAGATCAATCAGCAGCTTGGGGTGATACAGGAGTGGGAGGCCTGCTGGCAGGTGACTTTGCTCCAGAGAAGACACAGGCAATGGTAATCTCTCGATCCCCTGCTGCTGAGGCAGCAGTGGAGGGAGGGCTACGCTTTTGTGGCCTTCTTCTCGAACTCCAGGAGTCCGTCAAGATTCTGGGGGTGGAGGTGGATCGAGGGCTGCGGTTTGACCGCTACATCAAACATATTGCCCTTAAGGTCTCACACCGAGTCTCCTCCTTAAGGAGGGTGGCCAGCTTGCTCGACAGGAGAGGGAGGCTCTTCCTCTACAAGGCCCAGATACGGCCTTATTTGGAGTATGCCGCCCTCTCCTTCATGTCCTGTGCTGCCACACACATCAGCAAGCTCAACAGCATCCAGTGACGGGTGCTGCGACTGGTAGAAGCAGCAGGTGCCCCAGCCCATCCGAAGGCTCCCGTCGACAGGCTAGAACACTGCAGGGATGTGGCGGCCCTTGTGGTGTTCCACAAGGCACAGGTGCAGGGTGTGACACATCTGGCGGGACACCACTGGATAACACGAGAACGGTGTTATCCAGTGGTGACTCAGTGGAAGTGCCGCGTTCCCGCTCCAGCCAACACCAGCGCACCTTTTGGGGGTGAGTCTCCAGACTGGAACGTCTTTGTGTCCTCTGTTCCTCATATCAGGGGGATGGATACCCAGGACGTGAAGTTAGCAGCACACCACTGGAGGGACTCGTTCCCAACCCCCTGCTAACAATAAGCCCATAAAGAATGTATATATATATGTATATAATTTATATTTATAATTGTATTGTGCTCCACCCCTAAAATAGGTTGCACACGGCAGTGCGCCTTCGGGTGACAATGTACTCATGTTCAAATAAAAAAAAAAAAAAAGAGAGAGAGAGAGAGAGAGAGAGAGAGAGAGAGAGAGAGAGAGAGAGAGGCAGAGAGAGAGAGGCAGAGAGAGAGAGGCAGAGAGAGAGAGAGAGAGAGAGAGAGAGAGAGAGAGAGAGAGAGAGAGAGAGAGAGAGAGAGAGAGAGAGAGAGAGAGAGAGAGAGAGAGAGAGAGAGAGAGAGAGAGAGAGAGAGAGAGAGAGAGAGAGAGAGAGAGAGAGAGAGAGAGAGAGAGAGAGAGAGAGAGAGAGAGAGAGAGAGAGAGAGAGAGAGAGAGAGAGAGAGAGAGAGAGAGAGAGAGAGAGAGAGAGAGAGAGAGAGAGAGAGAGAGAGAGAGAGAGAGAGAGAGAGAGAGAGAGAGAGAGAGAGAGAGAGAGAGAGAGAGAGAGAGAGAGAGAGAGAGAGAGAGAGAGAGAGAGAGAGAGAGAGAGAGAGAGAGAGAGAGAGAGAGAGAGAGAGAGAGAGAGAGAGAGAGAGAGAGAGGCAGAGAGAGAGAGAGAGAGAGAGAGAGAGGCAGAGAGAGAGAGAGAGAGAGAGAGAGAGAGAGAGAGAGAGAGAGAGAGAGAGAGAGAGAGAGAGAGAGAGAGAGAGAGAGAGAGAGAGAGAGAGAGAGAGAGAGAGAGAGAGAGAGAGAGAGAGAGAGAGAGAGAGAGAGAGAGAGAGAGAGAGAGAGAGAGAGAGAGAGAGAGAGAGAGAGAGAGAGAGAGAGAGAGAGGCAGAGAGAGAGAGAGAGGCAGAGAGAGAGAGAGAGAGAGAGAGAGAGAGAGAGAGAGAGAGAGAGAGAGAGAGAGAGAGAGAGAGAGAGAGAGAGAGAGAGAGAGAGAGAGAGAGAGAGAGAGAGAGAGAGAGAGAGAGAGAGAGAGAGAGAGAGAGAGAGAGAGAGAGAGAGAGAGAGAGAGAGAGAGAGAGAGAGAGAGGGAGGGAGGGAGGGAGGGAGGGAGGGAGGGAGGGAGAGAGAGAGAGAGAGAGAGAGAGAGAGAGAGAGAGAGAGAGAGAGAGAGAGAGAGAGAGAGAGAGAGAGAGAGAGAGAGAGAGAGAGAGAGAGAGAGACAGAGAGAGAGAGAGAGAGAGAGAGAGAGAGAGAGAGAGAGAGAGAGAGAGAGAGAGAGAGAGAGAGAGAGAGAGAGAGAGAGAGAGAGAGAGAGAGAGAGAGAGAGAGAGAGAGAGAGAGAGAGAGAGAGAGAGAGAGAGAGAGAGAGAGAGAGAGAGAGAGGGAGGGAGGGAGGGAGGGAGGGAGGGAGAGAGAGAGAGAGAGAGAGAGAGAGAGAGAGAGAGAGAGAGAGAGAGAGAGAGAGAGAGAGAGAGAGAGAGAGAGAGAGAGAGAGAGAGAGAGAGAGAGAGAGAGAGAGAGAGAGAGAGAGAGAGAGAGAGAGAGAGAGAGAGAGAGAGAGAGAGAGAGAGAGAGAGAGAGAGAGAGAGAGAGAGAGAGGCAGAGAGAGGCAGAGAGAGGCAGAGAGAGGCAGAGAGAGAGGCAGAGAGAGAGAGAGGCAGAGAGAGAGAGAGAGAGAGAGAGAGAGAGAGAGAGAGAGAGAGAGAGAGAGAGAGAGAGAGAGAGAGAGAGAGAGAGAGAGAGAGAGAGAGAGAGAGAGAGAGAGAGAGAGAGAGAGAGAGAGAGAGAGAGAGGGAGGGAGAGAGAGGGAGGGAGAGAGAGGGAGAGAGAGGGAGGAAGAGAGAGGGAGGGAGGGAGGGAGAGGGAGGGAGGGAGGGAGGGAGGGGGAGAGGGAGGGAGGGAGGGGGGAGAGAGAGAGAGAGAGAGAGAGAGAGAGGCAGAGAGAGAGAGAGGCAGAGAGAGAGGCAGAGAGAGGCAGAGAGAGAGAGAGAGAGAGAGAGAGAGAGAGAGAGAGAGAGAGAGAGAGAGAGAGAGAGAGAGAGAGAGAGAGAGAGAGAGAGAGAGAGAGAGAGAGAGAGAGAGAGAGAGAGAGAGAGAGAGAGGCAGAGTAAGAGAGAGAGAGAGAGAGAGAGAGAGAGAGAGAGAGAGAGAGAGAGAGAGAGAGAGAGAGAGAGAGAGAGAGAGAGAGAGAGAGAGAGAGAGAGAGAGAGAGAGAGAGAGAGAGAGAGAGAGAGAGAGAGAGAGAGAGAGAGAGAGAGAGAGAGAGAGAGAGAGAGAGAGAGAGAGAGAGAGAGAGAGAGAGAGAGAGAGAGAGAGAGAGAGAGGCAGAGAGAGAGAGAGAGAGAGAGAGAGAGAGAGAGAGAGAGAGAGAGAGAGAGAGAGAGAGAGAGAGAGAGAGAGAGAGAGAGAGAGAGAGAGAGAGAGAGAGAGAGAGAGAGAGAGAGAGAGAGAGAGAGAGAGAGAGAGAGAGAGAGAGAGAGAGAGAGGGGGAGGGAGGGAGGGAGGGAGGGAGGGAGGGAGGGAGAGAGAGAGAGAGAGAGAGAGAGAGAGAGAGAGAGAGAGAGAGAGAGAGAGAGAGAGAGAGAGAGAGAGAGAGAGAGAGAGAGAGAGAGAGAGAGAGAGAGAGAGAGAGAGAGAGAGAGAGAGAGAGAGAGAGAGAGAGAGAGAGAGAGAGAGAGAGAGAGAGAGAGAGAGAGAGAGAGGGAGAGAGGGAGAGGGAGGGGGAGAGGGAGAGGGAGGGGGAGAGGGAGGGAGAAGGAGAGGGAGGGAGAAGGAGAGGGAGAGGGAGGGGGAGAGGGAGGGGGAGGGGGAGAGGGAGGGAGAAGGAGAGGGAGGGAGGGAGGGAGGGAGAGAGAGAGAGAGAGAGAGAGAGAGAGAGAGAGAGAGAGAGAGAGAGAGAGAGAGAGAGAGAGAGAGAGAGAGAGAGAGAGAGAGAGAGAGAGAGAGAGGCAGAGAGAGAGAGAGAGAGAGAGAGAGAGAGAGAGAGAGAGAGAGAGAGAGAGAGAGAGAGAGAGAGAGAGAGAGAGAGAGAGAGAGAGAGAGAGAGAGAGAGAGAGAGAGAGAGAGGCAGAGAGAGAGAGAGAGGCAGAGAGAGAGAGGCAGAGAGAGAGAGAGAGAGAGAGAGGCAGAGAGAGAGAGAGAGAGAGGCAGAGAGAGAGAGAGAGAGAGAGAGGCAGAGAGAGAGAGAGAGAGAGGCAGAGAGAGAGAGAGAGAGAGGCAGAGAGAGAGAGAGAGAGAGAGAGAGAGAGAGAGAGAGAGAGGCAGAGAGGCAGAGAGAGAGAGAGAGAGAGAGAGAGGCAGAGAGGCAGAGAGAGAGAGAGAGAGAGAGGCAGAGAGAGAGAGAGAGGCAGAGAGAGAGAGAGAGGCAGAGAGAGAGAGAGAGGCAGAGAGAGAGAGAGAGAGAGAGAGAGAGAGAGAGAGAGAGAGAGAGAGAGAGAGAGAGAGAGAGAGAGAGAGAGAGAGAGAGAGAGAGAGAGAGAGAGAGAGAGAGAGAGAGAGAGAGAACCGGGATAATAGACTAAGAGGTTACCAAGTCACCCTCCCACCCAAGCCGCCGTGCTCCCTGAATTCCCAAGGGAATCCACATTCCCAAGGGAATCCACATCGCTGTTGGGAACACCAGGAAGATGACAGAACACAAGAACATCGAATGGCAGAATATCTCTGGTTATTTTCCACAGCAATGGTGCGCTGTTTGTGGTAAGGCGATTGGCAAGAAGAAAAATGCTGCATATGTAAGGTGTGAAGGCGGGAGTGAATGCTCCAACTTCTGCCACCCAGCCTGCCTCAATGGCTGTGACACACACATGTGCAGTGACACACAAGAGCTGCGCATGGAACATGGCATAGAGGACGCAGTTACATATAGAATAGGACACCAGTGCAGAGACCTCTTCCCCATCCACCCTTGGCGAAGGAGGAGATGAAGACGCTGACAACGCCAGGCAACACCTGATGGAGTCAGATAAGGAGGAACTCGTCTTTTCGGTCATATGCCTCCAGGAAGAAATAGGAAAAAGCAACAAAATAATTCAATCCTTCAGACTACAGAGGGACTGGATCATCATTAAAAAGGGACACGTGATGGAGCTCCTGGAGCTTACAGATGCTCTTACGGACGCTCGAGAGGCTGACACGAAAGCCTCCACCCGATCCATCGCAACTACAGCCACACCTACTTCCATAGAAAAGATGTGGAATAGGGTCTGCACCTCCTCAGACCACTGGAAGCAGTGGTGGCAGTCTGGAAGACCCCAGCCCCTCAGATATAGAGAGGACACCACCACCACCAGTGCAGCAACAGACACTGCTGCCCCGCTAGATGGTGCTAGCGGCAGCAGCAGCAACATTAGCAGAAACAACAATAATAACAAAACTAACAGCACCGCCGCGGTCACTGCTATCAACAAAAACAACAGCAGTAGCAGTGATAGAGACAGTAGTAATACCAACAACACAAGCACTAACAGCAGCAACAGTAGCAACAACAACAACAACAACAACAACAACAACAACAACAACAACAACAGCAGCAGCAGCAGCAGCAGCAGCAGCAGCAGCAGCAGCAGCAGCAGCAGCAACAGACACAACATCAACAACTACAACCACAGCAACAGTAACAACAACAAAAAAAACAACCACAATAACGTAAACAAGAACAAGAAAATGAAAAACAATGGTCAGCGAGGGACAGCATACTCCATCCCAACAACTGCTAGACTCCCTCCCCTGGGTACGACTCACACACCCACCCTGAGGCCCCAACAGGAGCAGAGAGAGTGGGACAGGCCACACTGTCAGTACTGCTTCCGGCCTGGCCACACGACTGAGACCTTCTACACCAGTGCTGCAGACCACCGACAATAAGCCATCCTTAGGAGGGTCCTGACTGAAGGATGGGGAGGGCAACAACCCCCACAGCAACCTACCATGCCTCAGCAACCCTTTCCAGGCTCCCTTCATCCCCCCAACTGGCAGCCACAACCCAGACAGCACTTCAGCTGGAGCGCCCCGTCCTGGCAGGGAGGACACTAGTAAGACTCGCTCTGCCAGCACACCCGGTCACCAAGCCAATGCAAGACGGCGAGGGGGTAAGTGTGTCAGCTGTCACCTGACCGTGCTGACTGCCAACGTAAGAGGACTCCGAACAAATGTTGGTGACCTCACCCACAACTTCGTCCTGCGGCACTGTGCTGACATTGTTGCAGTAACAGAAACATGGCTGAATGGTGAGGTGGAACCAACTTTTGGAAAAATTCCAGGCTACTCCCGGTGGATAAGGAAAGATTGTGACGGCAGAGCAGATGGAGGCGTGGCCACCTGCTTCAAAACCGGCCTCCAAAACCCAGGAATTAGAGATAGCACTCCCACACCTGACAGAGGTGCAGTTGTTCAGGGTTGTGATGGATGATTGCAGTGGACTCCTCCTGTGTCATGTACCGACCCCCCAGGCAAGGAAGAGCTCCACTTGACTTCCTGACAGAGGAGCTAGACACCCTGCTCCTGCGACACAAGTGCTCCCTGGTGATGATAGTGGGGGACTTAAATTTCCACCTGGAGAATGAAGCCTATACCAGCTTACTGAGTGTGCAGGGCCTGGTAAATCATGTAATGTTCCCCACCCACGAGTGGGGAAGGCTGCTAGACCCTGTACTGTCAGGCCTCCCTGAGACTAGTGTCTGTTGCCAGCAGCTAGGGCCAGTGGGCAGCTCAGACCACTATGCTGTACTGACACAAGTGGAGCCGAGTGCAGCGAGGGAAGATGCTGTCCCGTGCACCATCTGGTTCTGGGAGAGAGCTGATTGGCCATCCATAAAGCACGACATGGCGCACACTGATTGGGAGGTCCTTCTGGTGGGGGATGCTGAGGCCAAGGCACACGCCCTCACCACCAAACTCCTCGCCCTCCAACAGCTGCATGTTCCCAACCGGGTGTACCTCACCAGGTCAGGTGACCCAGCCTGGTTTGGCTACCGCTGCAGGGCTGCTGCTGAGGCCAAGTATGCTGCTTGGCTGAAGTACAAGCGTTATCCATCATCAAGGAATAAGGCACAACACTGGGAAGCCTGCAGACGTATGACAGCTACCTGTAGATGGGCGAAGAGACAACAGAGAGAGGACCTGAAGCACAAACTGTGCAGCCCAAGAGTTGGCAACAAGACCTGGTGGAGCCTGGTTAAGGAGCGACAGGGGGCGAGCCATCAAGACGCTATCCCATTTTAGTTGCAGCTCTCTGTATTCTTTCTAACTTTCTTGTATCCTTTTTCAAACTTGGCAACCACACTAATGCTGCATACTCCAACCTCGGTCGTATCATCATCATCAGTTTTTTTTATATCTTCATCAATATAGGAGAATGCTATCTTGATGTTTCTCAGCAGATTATATGTTTCTCCTATAATTTTGTTTATGTGCTTCCCAAATGATAAATTGTCAGTAATAATTACTCCTATGTTTTTTCTTCTGATCTTAGAGATTTCCTCTTTCCTTAAGTAATAGTTGCCAACTGGTCTTCTCGCACTTTTTCCAAACCTTATCACACTACATTTTTTTAGCATTAAACTCCATGTTCCACCTCAATGACCATTCATTAATCTTAATTAAGTCCTGATTTAAAGCATTGCAATCCTCTTCATTTGTTACTTCCCTCATAATCTTAGCATCATCAGCAAAAAGGTTCATGTAACTTTCTACACCTTCTGTCATATCATTTATATAAACTGAACATAATAGGTGCAAGTACTGAACCTTGTGGGACTCCACTTATCACTGTTCTCCAGTTCGACCTGCTGCCTTTAATAGCTGTCCTCATTTCTCTGTTTGTCAAAAGTCAGTCATCCACTTCAACAGTGATCCACCGAGTCTTCCAATTTCCATATTAGTCTTCTGTGTGGAACTTTATCGAATGATTTTCTCAGATCTAAGTATATGCAGTCAGCCCATCTATCTCTCTTTTGCACTATATCTATTACTCTTGAGTAGAAACTTATCAAATTCGTAACACAAGATCTTCCTTTTTTGAAACCAAACTGTTCCTCTGTTATCACCTTGTTGTCTTCTAGGCATTTCATCCATCTGTTCTTGATATGTGTGTGTGTGTGTGTGTGTGTGTGTGTGTGTGTGTGTGTGTGTGTGTGTGTGTGTGTGTGCATGCGCGCACGCACGTGCATGTGTGCCACCCTCTATAGAATACCAGTCTGATATATAAATAGATAGAAAAAGCATCCATGGTTATTTAAACAAGGAAGAATCAAAGATATTTTTTTTCAATTTTTCCTCTGACCAACTATCTCTGCTGCAAGGTTGCTTCTCTTTCTATCTTTTATTGTTACTTTAATGCTAACTCCTCTTCTGGTCTTTAAATCTGCATGACTTTCCCCTCCTGCAGCCTTACTGCACAAGACCACCTGCTTTTTCTTATCTCTATTCTGCCCATCTCCATAATGTTAGAGTTAAGGAAAGCATCACACTTTCTTAATTATTAGTATACTGTCACGATATCCTTTTACATCAACAGTATCTATATGGTGAAATAACTTTATCTGATGGTTTCCAATGATGGAAAAATCTCTAAATGTAAATTTTCAAACTTTTCATCATGAGAATTTTTAATTTGTTTTAGTGGAAAGATTTTTTTTAGAAAGTTTATTTTATGGATTTATAAACTAATTGAAACCATTCAACAAAAATCACACTAACTCCTCTTTCCAGTAATGTACTGTTTATTGAAATTAGTGTAATATTGATAAAGTAGCTAAAGATGGGAGAAAAAAAAAAAGTTTAGGAGTTAAGAGTGTGGGGAAGGGTGGAGCTGGTAGTGGCAGTCACAGGAAGCTGAAGGTTACTGCATTGCATGCTTCACAGCTTTGCAGTTTTACAGTCTTCATTCTTCATCCCTGAGCCATTTTTATCTTGGTGTCTTTGGCATAATGATGTTGGTAGAGATCATTAACACAGATTATAAATCTGAAGGGAAAAGAAATAGTGGAAGGCTGGGATAAGAGTCATGTCTGCCAGTTTTTCTCTCTCTCCCAGTAGCTATGTACAAGGGCCTCATCTGTCCATGTATGGAGCACACATCACATGTAAGGGGAAGGGGAGGATTCTGCTCACACCACTCTTCTAGACAGGCTGAGATGAAATGCATTTCATCTTATTAACTTTTCTCTGCCTGAATGTCTTCAGCCTCTCTCTCATTGCCACAATGTTGTATATCTTGTTATCTTCTACCACTATTTTCACACTAACTACTATTCTGATTTTGCTAACTACAGTAGGGTAGGTGGCAATGCACAGTCGTCATAACATCTGACTGCAATAATGTCGTAAAATTTTAATAAATATTTGATCAGAATAATGAACCAAAACTGGCATAACGAACTCACTACTTGGGTAAGCACTGGAATTTTAATAAAAACTTAATCAGAATAATGAACCAAAACTGGCAAGATGAACTTGCCATTCATGCTAGTATTGAAATTTTAATAAAAATTTAATAGGATTATCAGACTAAACCCCGCAAGATTAACTCACCATCTGTGCGAGCCAATGCTCACCTATCTACCACCTGTCCCTTCCTCCCTTTCTTCCTTTCCCTTCTCTTTTTTCATCTTGTCTCAAATCTCCCTCCCTGTCACCTCCCCTCCTCCTTATCTGTCAGGGATAAGGAAAAAGGGAGTGAAATTCTCTCTCTCTCTCTCTCTCTCATTCATTTTATGTCATTTTTGCTTCATCCCTTCTCACTCTCATATACACAGTTCCTCTTTCATTCTCAATCAGTCTCCTTCTCTTTAGCAATCCTTAGAATTGTACTTACATTTTCTGGTTCTCTGAAACCAATTAATTTTTCCTCACAAGTTCTTTAGTCACCACATTGCAAATCTGCCATAACAAATGCTACACTGGAACAAATCAAGTTCACATACCCCACTATACATGCCTCCCCTCCTCCCAAAGCCTCGCTCCACAAGACCTTGTACTTTCTCTCACCCCTATTCTTCTCTAATACAAGAGTTAACCATTATTCTCAATCATTCCTTTTTCTGGTAAACTGTGGAACTCCCTACCTGGTACTGTATTTTCTCCTTCCTATGGCTTGAACCACTTCAGGAAGACACTTATCCTTCAATTTATGATGATTGTTTTTGACTGATTGGGGACTGTTACCCACTGGACTGGTGCCTCAGTGGGCCTTTTTTTTTTTTTTTTCTCCCCTTAGCTAGTGCCTCTCTTACAGAAAAGTCTAGTAACTAAGGCAGCAACAAACTTCAGTGTCAGGCCTAAGCAGATAACAGTTTGCCTTTAGATGCCAGTGAATATCACACAAGCTTTCTTTATGCATTTTTATTCACCAAAGATGAACATGAAGCATGCATCTGTGTATAGGGAATGACATGAGTGATAACCAAGTGGGGGTGAAGGCCAAGAAAATCAGTCATAACTCTTTAATATCTGCTTATTTCTTTATAATACTTTTGTCACAAGCTTGCTGAAGTGTCTCATAACACGTTATTAACTTTTTTTCACTAATCTTGACCAGCATTCTCAATCTTTTATCCCTCTAACCAGTAAACTCATGAACTTCCTGCTTGCCTCTGTACTTCCTCTTGCCTATGACAAAGTCTTTGAAGAAGAAAGTTTCAAGACACTTCAACAAATTCAACAAAGACTGATGCTGAGTCTTTTTATCCCATTTTTGTTGCATTAGAAAAAACTGATGTTGCATTAACTTTGCAAGAAAAATAATACAGCATTTCAGCCTCTGCTTAAAGCAGAGAGGGAAAAAAAGTACCTTCAGAGCAAGAAAGGCACAGTCCAGGATATTAGTATGTCAAACATAGCTGATAACTTCTGATAGAGACAAACTTCATTTTGCTTATTTCCAAATAGGTTCTCAACCATATTGCATTGAATAGTTTTTGTTTAATTCCCCACATTTGGCTCTGTTGTTGTGAAAAAAAATATGACAGACAGACAGATAAAATGAGTGCTCTAAATCATAGTATGCTGCATCAATCAATTTGATTTATGTACAAACTCATAAACATTAGCCAATGAACAGCCTCATCTCTCTCTCCACTCTGATGATTAACCCTTTCCTTCCAGCGCTTAAAATATTTTCCCGTTTGCTATGACGGCTAAAAATGGTAAACCTAGAAATTGTCAGAAAACTGTTTGAATACTAATAATTATTTTCTCTTTGTTATTCTGAATACAATGATGTACTTTGTAGCTCGATGTGACCTCTGAAAGTTCAGTTCATGCCTTATCAAGGATTCCTCCTCCTCCCGCTGTGTGATCCGTCTTCCAGAAACAGCCCGGAGAGCGATGACACCGCGCACGCGCGCACACACGCACTCTCTCTCTCTCTCTCTCTCTCATCTTGGAGGGGAAATTGTACACTTCCAATGAGAGAGAGAGAGAGAGAGAGAGAGAGAGAGAGAGAGAGAGAGAGAGAGAGAGAGAGAGAGAGAGAGAGAGAGAGAGAGAGAGAGAGAATTTCATCCCTTTTCATATGAAGTTTCTGGCAAATAACATTCTCTCTCTCTCTCTCTCTCTCTCTCTCTCTCTCTCTCTCTCTCTCTCTCTCTCTCTCTCTCTCTCTCTCTCTCTCTCTCTCTCTCTCTCTCTCTCTCTCTCTCTCTCTCTCTCTCTCTCTCTCTCTCTCTCTCTCTGACAAGTTACCTTCTACCATTTTATTATAAAATCGAAGATAATGAAAAATTTAACATGAAAGAATGATAGGTATCATCTCTCTGTTCTGATAAAACAGTGGATCCTGTAAATCATTTTCCGAGTCCTCACTAATGTCTTCGCTTTCTTCAGTTTCTTCTTCTAAATATTCACTGTCACTGTCTTCAAACTCAGAAGCACTGCTAAATACATATGTTCTGTCCTGCTCCATGGTGAGTTATGATCTGAGATCCTTCGCTCTTATCAGGATGTCTCTTCGCACTTATCATGGTGCTTTCCACCTGGCGGGTCACTGGGGTTGCCATGTGTCGCCCGGAGAAAGGGAAAATAGCTTAGTTACCGCTAAATTTCCAGAGCTAGTGACAACACTACATGTGGAAACATGCCAGACACTTCCACTCACACCATCTGACTCGACAAACCGTGCTCAAAATTGAGGTGCGAAAATTCTTGATTACGGGTATGATCGCCGTCGCTACGGACGCATTGATGCAATCGTATATATACGATTGCCGGAAGGAAAGGGTTAAACCACACTATTGAAAGTAGACAAATCTGTTAGTCATCAATGACGAAAAATTTATGGTGTTAACTATTACATAAGGCTACATAAGACTAGATAAAGAGGGTCAACCACACTCCATACATACCAGCAGCATTCCTATGCATTTTGGCAGCCTTCTCAATGCAGAAGGTATCAGCTGGGGTGGAGAGAAGGCTTGTCGGAGTACCAGGAGATTTATTCTGCTCACTCCCTTGAAAGCCTGGGCCAGCCAGGGAAGATAGTCTTTGTGATGTTAACCAAGCACTTTGAAGTTGGGCCAACCCATTAACATCAAGACCTGCAGTGGAAAGTTTGTAATGTTAATAATTCAAGAATTTCATGGATTAATGAGAAGACTGGTACTGTGTACAAGTTCGCATTTTCTTAAGGAATGGCCCATCATACAATACCTCAGTTTCCGACACTTCACCTAAACCCGCTTCAGTTGTATGACCACCTTTGCCTCAAAAGTACATTATTTCATGTGACTCAAACTTAAACAGCCCACTTATGCAGCCTGCCAGCCAATGTCTGTCACCTGCTTTTTTGGCCTGCCTTGTCCCACCTGACAGGTCCTACTATTTGCTAACTAGAGGCAACCAGAACCATCCAGAGCATCAACACACATTTAAGTGCAAATTGGGCAATGGATTTCTATGGATATTTTTGGTACACATTGGTATAGTATCATTTTGTGATTATGCCAGAGAGAGAGAGAGAGAGAGAGAGAGAGAGAGAGAGAGAGAGAGAGAGAGAGAGAGAGAGAGAGAGAGAGAGAGAGAGAGAGAGAGAGAGAGAGAGAGAGAGAGAGAGAGAGAGAGAGAGAGAGAGAGGGGTGGGGGGGACATTCAAGATCACCATTATTTTGCCCTTCCCCCTTGCCTCAAAAACAACCCCCACCACCTCCACCTGTCAGTCCAGCAGATGCTACCGCTGCTGCTTCACCACCAACGCCTTGTCCCAGACTTTCTGACAATGAAAGGGATGACCACTGAATCTTCCTGGGGTTCTAGCTTGTTTTGTAAGAGTAAAAATTGAATCAGCTTTTTACTGTATAGTTGGTCTTTCTCTAACTCTGCCATTTTCTTCTGCAAGGCTGCACACTGGAGAAATATCACATTAGAAGGATTCTTTAAACCCCTCATTTCCTTCTTTGCCCCCTCACAGTCCCCCCTTTTAAGCCCGTTATTAGCCAACCTTATCACCAAAAAGACACTGGAAATAGTTGACTTGTTTATTTTAAAGGCCCTTCTTATCACTGCCTTCTCTCCAGCTTCCCATTTACTCACCTGTGATACTTCTTTACATGAGTTACTCGAAATGACGAGTAGATACACCCAATTCAGTGAAAAGTCATTCAATCTGAACAAGTAACTTGCAAGTCTTATTTCACTATAACTCATGAGCAAACCATATAGACATGGCAGAGGGCTGGTAAGTGTTCTGAATGTGAAAAGTCACATTAGAGTGGATCTTGGTTGCATAAGAAGAGACTTTTTTCTGCATGTTTTGATTACTTTAGACAAAAATCCTGTTATAGAAATTCACATTCAATGATGATCAGTTGTACTATATTCCTGTGATGTGGTGTATTAGATAAAGCCCCTCAAAGTTGTAAAAAAATAAAGAGATGGCAGTTCATGTGAAGAGTGGCTAGGAAGTCCTTATTCACCAGATCCAGTGAAAGCCACCTAGTATAGTACAGACTACCATGGGATAGATCTCATGCATTTACAGTCCATTATGGTTGTCACCCTGTGTTCTTCATTGATGTTTCATTCTACTAATGCAAGAACACAACAAAGACCACACCAGGGGCCATATTCTTCATAAAGTTATGACATGTGTCACAGCTAATGCAGATGCATATCATAACTAGAACATCCATCATTAGTCTTATGTCACGATTTATGACTTGAGTGAAACTATCATGACTGTCTATTATAGGTAGTGCTTACTTTATTTCAAATACTAAGAAATGAAGCAAAAGATACCATTTTCTACTAATTTATAGCTTCTATAAATATATTTTCTTTGAAATAAGGTAAATGTGATCCCATAAGAGTGCAGCAATGTAAACAAACACCGTTTTCAAATTATTTGGTGTCAAGGATGGCATAACTAAATTTTCCCAGTAGCAAGATATGTGTTATGATCACCTTCATTTTGGGTCTATGTGGATTTCTCCTTTGAGTCACTCACTAAATTGATGATAGAGAACATGCACAGTCTAAACAATATCTGATAAGTTTTCTATCACTAAGTTCATTCAAAACATTCTATCTAGGCAATAATTCAAATGCTGGAGATGTTGTGGGACAGCCATCTTGGCAGTGGGAGTGTCTGTCATAAGCTACTTAGGGCAGACCCCTTGACTTAGCATTCCATGTGGATTTATGAGATGTGCAGTAAGGCATGAATGTGCCATTTTGTCCTATTACATGCTTCATAGGTAAAACTTGATATGACTGCTTCATGAATATGGAACCAGAAAAATAGTTCATCTGCACATCTAAAGACAAGAGTATTAGGAACCCGTGGTGGTGTGCAGTGCATCCTAAGCATCAAATCACCACACCCAATTCATTTTGCTGTCAAGATCACCTTAATATGAATAATAGTAATTGTATTACGTGGGGGAATGCAATTTAGCAAAGCATAAGCAAATAAACACTATAGTAAACCACCACATCCACCACACCTGTTATTTACATTTTTCCTCAGGGTACAAGTAGTGACAAAACATGAGCAACAATTGGCTTAATAAATAGGTAAAGGTGGCTATGATTTCTCATTAATTTCACATGATTTACTTCACAATTGCATGGCTTATTTTTTTTAATTTCTTTCACCATTCTTATCTAACTATCACTCAAGAGTGCTTGTATATTTTCCAGGCATTGCATAGTAACTCTGTAGAACATTATGTTTAAAACAAACAACTGTTTTGCTAGTCAAGACAATAAGCAGTCACAAAAGATAACTCTTCCTTATGTCAGTATGTCAAACACTGAATTTATTATTCTATGCTTTTACAAACGTACGAGTTGCCATATAGTTATTTTCTCCCAGTTGGTTTTTTTTTCAGAGAGGAGCAAGTTGCTAGTTCATCAAAGATGATGCTCATGTTGGTGAGAATTCTAGCCATTTGGTTGTGGTTGCTGAGAAAGAATCACAACCCATGTGCTATGGAGGCACGGCTAAGACAGTGGCAAGACACACAGGGATGAAGCTTATATTCTGTGGATAACCTCCCACATGATGAGCCAAACCCATGTCCAACAGAATATTATATCCTCCTGCACATGAATAGTCTATATGCAGTCCCCCGGAGGAATACAGACAGCCATACACATGCAGAATTATGAAGTCCTTCAGCTTCAGAGCTCCCAGCATCAAGCTCTGAATGCCAGTCATATTTAATGGCACATAAACACTGACACAAGTACACCACAAACAACAGGGCCTGAGATGGTCAGAAAACCACACCCAGGTTCCCAATATGACACAAACCACTAGGATGCTGTGACAGAGAGGTTAAGACTTTAGTCACACTTGGCCAAAATCTGTGACAGGTGCTTATCCTACCTAGCAAAGGCAAGGGCATACTGCCACTGACACTCAGGCAATAGTTACTAATAATGGCCCACTAAATTATGTCCCTCAACCTTCATGCCAGTGCCCTGTCACTCAAGCGAGCTATGTACGAGTATATTTTATCACAACAATCCCTGCAGCCCAACTGAACAAAGGAAGAGGCGTCACCTGCACTCAGAAGCATGGCGGTTGAGTCACATGTCAAAGGGAAGGAAGTGGAATGGGGGGAGGAATGGGATGGTGGCAGGTAGCTGGCTACACACTTGCCATCCTTGCACTCATGGAGGGGATGGGTGAAATTGAACGAGTCTATGGGGACAGTCAACCTCTCTACTACATCATATATTGAACTCAACTTGAGGGGGCAAAGGGAAGTTAACAAAATCAATAGGGGAAGAAGACTAGGTAGGCACTTTTTTTTTTTTTATAGGTGGGGGGGGGACACTTATCGCATCTCTTTCTCTCTCTCTCTCTCTCTCTACTGCACCACTCATAACAATGGGTAGAGGTATATCCTCAGCTTAAAGCCAAACAACTAAAAAAACAAACATTTTGGGGCAGCCCACTGCCATGTTTGTGGTGAGAAACATCCTTGTGTCCCTCATCATGTTATTTTTTCACCAACACACTCAGTCTTTTCACCAGCAATAGCTATATGGCTAACTTTTCCTATTTGTTTCACCATTATAATGAAACTCTATGTAATCAAAGCCTGTATATTTTTAAGGTATGGCACATCAACTTAGTAGAACACAGTTGTTTTGTTAGCTGCAGTAAGGAGTGGTCACAAAAGATAATTCTCCCTTATTTCAATGTGTCAAAACAGAATAAGTTATTCTATGCTTTTAAAAACATGAGAAGTCATGTAGTCACTCTCCAGGCAGATTTTTTCAGACCAAGGAGTGAGTTGAGGGTTGGTGCTATGTAATGCTCATGTAGGAAGGAGATCTAATCACATATGACATGGCCTGTACACTACTCACACTACTGTACCACAGGTGCTGTAGATAGCAGTAGAACCTACATGTGACAGCAAATGATTGTGGTGATCCGGTGCCATCTTTAAACTTGCCACATGCCAATACCTTTTGGAAATATAGTGCCACAGATCAGATAACATACAAAATGGGGCTATTTTGCAAAAATGGTTTGCTGAAACATTGGATATAGCCATACCTTGTGATTTAAAGCTCCTTCAGTTCAATTTGAACAGCTCCCAATTCAGACAGGGATGGCAAACAAATTTTGTCCTCTAATTCAAACACAAACAGTCATTCAAGTGATGCCACTTGGTCAGTCCCCCTTCCCTCCCCTCCACCTCCTCCCTTTCCTGTCCCTCTCCCCCATCCCTCTGTATATCCTTCCTCCCTCTATCTTTTACACTCATCCTCCCTCCTTCCATCTCTCTCTCTCTCTCTCTCTCTCTCTCTCTCTCTCTCTCTCTCTCTCTCTCTCTCTCTCTCTCTCTCTCTCTCTCTCTTTCCCCAGTCCCTTCCTCCCATTGTTCCTTTCCTCTCCCTTCCTCTTTTGTCTGGTCTCAAACCTTCTTCCTTGGCACCTCCCCTCCCTTGTATGTGTCATAGATAAGGGACAAGAGAGTGACAAGGGAGTGATATTTCCTCTCTCCCCACCCCCATCCCATTCATTCTATGTCATTTTTGCTTTATCCTTTCTCACTCTTGTATAATTCCATTTTCATTGGCTATCAGTCTCATTCTATTTAGCAATTCTCAGGGTTGTTCTAAATTTCACACACACACACACACACACACTCTTACCAAAGAAAGCAAATTTGAAGGAGAAAGAGCATGGCACAGAGACAATGTGATGAGAGCAATACAGGAGGACATAAGTGAAATTAAGATGATGAAAGATTTGGATGTAAGTAAGGCTCAAGGACCAGATGGAGTGTCCAACCAGATACTTAAGGAATGTTGTGAACATCTGGCAGAAGGTATACACAATACTATAGTATGTTCTTTAAGGAAGGAAAAATTCCTCTAGACTGAAGAGTCAATATTGTGCCCATTTTTAAAGGAGGTAATAAAGAAGATCCATTGAATTACAGGCCAGTGTCCCTAACAAGTGTGGTGGCAAAAATAGTGGAAAGAATAGTTAAAAACAGATGGATGGAATATTTAGAAGAAACATACATTGACTGACAGACAATTTGGTTTCAGAAGTGGAAGATCTTGTGTCATGAATTTAGAGTTTTATAGTAGTGCAATTGATATAATTAAAGAGTGTTGGGCAGACTGTGTTTATTTAGACCTAAAAAAAGAGCATTTGATAAGGTACCACACCAGCGGCTGCTATGGAAAATTCAAAATATAGGGGATTTGCAAGGAAACACACTGATTTGGATTGCAGACTTCTTGAGGGATAGAGAAATGAGAACAGTAATAAAGGGAGAAAAATCAGAATAGTGGAGTTACAAGTGGAGTACCACAGGGGAGTCTTAGCCCCTGTAATGTTTCTGGTGTATGTCAATGATATGGTGGATGAGTTTGACAGTTATATAAGTCTGTTTGCAGACAATGCAAAATTATTGAAGAGTGGAAAACAATATGGACTGTGAAATATTACAGAAAGATCTAAAGATATATAAATGGAGTAAGAAATGGGAAATGGAATTCAATGCAAAGAAATGCAAGGTGATGGAATTAGGAAAAAGCAAAAGAAGATTGACAAGTTCTTACACCATGGGAGAAGTGGAAATTAAGAAAACCAAAGAAGAAAAAGATTTGGAAATTACAATCAGTGATAATTTATCACCAGAAAAACATGAACAAAATAGTTACAATGAGTTACTAAGAAAGATAAAAGGGGCATTTGCTTACATGGATGAAGAGATGATGAAAAAGTTGATGGAATATGTGATTCAAACAAAACTGGAATATGCCACAATTGTTTGGTCACCCCATAATAAAAAGGAAATAAGGAAAATAGAAAGGATCCAAAGACCTGCAACCAAATTGGTACCAAGTTTGAGAGATTTAACCTATGAAGAAAGATTAAGGAGACTGAAGCTTCCATCATTACAAGAGAGAAGAGAAAGAGGAGACCTGACTGCTATATACAAAGCTTTAAAGGGTAAGGATAAAGTTGACAAAGAAAAGACTTATTTGTTTGGGACTCAAGAGATACAAGAGGAGATGGAGTGAAATTGAAGAAAACAGCAAGTAGAAGAGATGTCAAGAAATATGGTTTCCCAAATAAAGCATAGAAATATGGAACAACTTCGATGAAACAGTGATACAAGCAAAAAATATTCATGAATTTAAAGTTAAGCTGGATGCTTATAGATATGGAGACAGGACAGCATGAGCATAGCTCTTTTCCTGTAAGACACAACTAGGTAAATACACACACACACACACCACCGTGCTGCTCAGTTGATTGGGTGCATTCACAGCAGCTCCAAGGATTTACCTAGATTTTGATTGGACAAGGGGGGGAGGGGGCTGAGCTTGAAACTTGTCTCCAAAATAGTGCAGGGGAAGTGAAGTGTAAACTGGGAAGTTGCCTAATGGGTGAAATGGGAGAGAAGTGTACAGATGTAGTGATATCAACAGGGAAAATGGCAGCCAGCACAGTATATATTTTGGGAGACCAATAGATATAAAACTTTGCAACTAGAAACAAGAAACAGCATAGAGGAAATGATAAGGAAAAGTAACAATGTGCTCTTAGTAGGTGGCATTAACTGGGAGGAGATGGAAGTGAAAGAAAATGTTGGGTCATAAAGCAAAGAACTTGTGCATACCATGATGGCATGATGGTGAATACAATGAAACAGTGGGTGAATGAACCTGCAAGATGTAGAGGAGAAGAACCATTATGGTTGGACTTAGTGTTTACGAAAACCCCAGAAAGTAGACCAAGTATAAATTGTCTGAGTCCACTGGGAAGAAGTGATCATGTGACAATAGAAATAGTACTACAGGAGGAAACAGTGTTGCACAGGAATGAACAATTTAGAATTGGGAGACAGAACTATGCTACGACAAACAGTGCAAAATTGGAAAAATTGACTGGAAAGAGCTATTTGAAGGTAAAGCAGTAAGAAAATGAAATATTTTTTTAGCAAGTATAGAGAAGGGGTGCAACAATTTGTGCCAAGTTAGAAAGTGAAAGTTGGAAAGCATGAATGGTATAATGCCAGGTGTGAAGCAAAAATGAAAAAGGACAGCATGGAGGAAAATTATGAGAAAACTTAACAGAAATACTAGGGAAAACACAGAAAGGCAATGAAAGAATATGGTATAAAGAAAAATTTTGAAAGTGACACAGTAAGAAAATGCAAGGAAGAGCCCAAACTCTTCTACAGATACAAAAATAGAAAAATGAAACAGGGATAACATAAACAAGTTAAAAAGATAAGGAAGAATTTATGAAACTACTGAGATGAGTAAACTAAAAAAAGAGTTTTCAATCTGTATTTACAAAGGAAACCAATTTTGTGGTACCAAAAGTAGTATCACAATGAGGGAAGGAAAACAGGAGATACAAGAAAGGAGAAACGAAATCAAGAAATTGCTGGAAGAGCTAGATGTTAGAAAAACTATGGAACCAGATCAAGTAAATAGGTGGATATTAAAAGAATTTCGAGAACAAATGGAGGAACCCATATGGGATATAATCAACAGCTCGTTGAAAGAAGAAGTACCAAGGGAATGGAAAAGAGCTAAAATAGTCCCAATATACAAAAGGGAAATAAAATGGAACCATTAAATTATAGACCAGTGTCATTAACAAGCACTGTAAGCAAGCTTTGTGAAATAGCAATCAAAGATAAATGGGTGCAATATTTAGAAGATGAAAAGATAATTACATAAAAGCAATTTGGATTCAGGAAAGGGAGATCCTGTGTCATGAATCTACTAAGCCTTTATAAGAGTAATAGATGGAGTGCAAGAGAGGGATGGATGAGTTGATGTGATACACCTGGATCTCAAAAAAGCATTTAATAAAGTTCCCCACGAGTCTTGTGTGAAAGTTAGATAATGAAAGAGGACTAAAGGCAGCAACATTGAGATGAATGGATGATTATTTTGCATGAAGAGAAAAAAGAACAGTAATCATAGACACTAATTCACATTGGTGCAAAGTGACAAGTGGGAAACCACAAGATCTGTGTTGGAACATATCATGTTTCAAATATATGTAAATGATATGACAGAGGATCTAAACTGTTATAATGAAAATAATAAAGGATGAAAATGACAGCAAGGAGTTAAAAAAGGATATTGACAAAATACATGCATGGAGCCAAAGAGGGAAACTAGAATTTAATGCCAGAAATTGCATGGTGTTAGAAATAAGAAAAAGTAGAGAGACCTTCATGAAATTACAAAATGGGAGAATAACAAAAAATAATGAAGAAAAAGATTTGGGAGTAATGATCCAGGACACACTATCACCTGAAGGGCACATAAATGGAATATTTGGCTCTACATACAGCTTGTTAACAAACATTAATGTGATGTTTAACTATTTAGATAAAGGAATCATGAAAATTATAACAAGTATGATACAACCTAAAATGGAATATGCAGTAGTTTGGGCTCCATATAGAAAATAAGATATGCAGAAATTGGAAAGAATACAGAGGGTAGCAAAAAAGATGGTACCATAATTGAAAGACTTAAACTATGAAGACTTGAAGAGATGGGATTACCAACACTACAAGAGAGAAGAGAAAGAGGAGACCTGATAATGTACAAATTAGTAAAAAATATAGAAAGAATAGACAGAAATTATTTGGTACCACAGATAGTGGAGGAAGAGAACAGACAAAGGGACATGTAAAGAAACTAAAGAAGAGTGGATATTTAAGCGACATCAAGAAATACAGCTTCCTGTATCAGACTATTGAAATCTGGAATGATTTGAAGGAAGAGGTGGTTGTGGCAAAAAGTATACACATGTTTAAAGAGAAACTGATTAAATATGGTTATGGAGATGGGACAAAATGAGCTTTGGTTCATGCCCTGTACAATACAACTAGGTAAATACACACACACACACACACACACACACATGGTGGAGGTGGAGCTGATAGGATGTGTTTTCTAGTTCTCTGCATATAGAAGGAAGAAATAACACAAATCACTCATGGTGGAACAAGATATGTTATGAAGACACAGGAATACTTAGGTGGTAAACAGGGAGGCAGTAGGCACCTGCCAAAATGACAATTACTCCCAGTGAGGTCTAAAGCACTGGATCAAGGGAGTGCTGTGAACTTATCATTAAACCCAGCTGTGACCTCACTGAACATTTCCCTTTGTGTCTCACAACAAAAGGGGGCAGTCACAGCCTGCCCTCTAAAGACAACTCTCTTCCTCCACACAAAACTACAAGCACCTAATAACACACACACACCCTTCACTCAAAATTTCAAAGTTATCATGGTGACTCCTACACCAGCCTCGGAGTCCCCATCTGGGGAGGGGACCACAAACGTCCCCAGGTCGGATTGCCCTTCTGACAACGACCCTAAGTGTCTTGAGACCGCCCTCAACTTTTTCTCCATTAACTTCTGCAACATTTATCTGTGTTGTAAACCTCTCACCTAACTCCTCTGAGTATAAGAAATTCTCTGACTACTTAACTTCCAAAGTGGAGCACATTCTGCTCTCTTCCCTTTGCAGAGATCTCCATTCTTGGAGACTTCAATGTTTAGCACCAGCTTTGGATTTCCTCTCCCTTCATTGACCATCCTGGTGAACTAGTCTTCAACTTAGCTATCCTCCATGACCTAGAGGAATTGGTGCAACACCCTACTCATATTCCTGACTGTTTTGGAGATACACCCAACATTCTTGACCTTTCCTGACTTCTAATCCTTCTGCTTATGCTGTCACCCTCTCTTCTTTGTTGGTCTCCTCCGATCACAATCTCATATCTGTATCTTGTCCTATTGCTCCAATCCCTCCTCATGATCCCCCTAAGCGAAGATGCCTCTGCTAGTTGGGGGACCTGAGGAGGTATTTTGCTGATTTTCCTTGGAATGACTACTGCTTACGTGTCAGAGACCTGTCTAGATGTGCCGAGTGCATAACAGAGGTGATAGTGTCTGGCATGGAGGCATACATTCCTCACTCTTTTTCTCAACCTAAACCTTCCAAACCTTGGTTTAACACAGCTTGTTCTCATGCTATACATGACAGAGAGGTGGCCCACAAAAGGTACTTAAGCTTTCCACCACCAGAATCTCATGCACTTTATATTTCTGCCCAGAAACATGCCAAGTCTGTTCTCCAACTAGCCAAAAACTCCTTCATTAACAGAAATTGTCAAAATCTTTCAAGATCTAACTCCCCTCGTAACTTCTGGCATCTAGCCAAAAATATCTCCAATATTGAACTTTGCTGCTGCTTCTTCTTTCCCTCCTTAATTTCAACCAGATGGCACCACCGTTATTACATCTATTTCTTAAGCTGAACTCTTCGCTCAAACCTTTGCTAAAAAAAACTCTACCTTGGATGATTCAGGGTTTGTTCCTCCCTCTCCTCCATCCTCTGATTATTTCATGTTACCTATTAAAATTCTTTGCAATGATGTTTTCCATGCCCTTGCTGGCCTAAACCTTCGAAAGGCTTATGGACCTGATGGGGTCTCTCCTATTGTTCTCCGAAATTGTGCCTCCATGCTTGCACCTTGTCTAGTCAAACCCTTTCAGCTCTCTGTCAACATCTACCTTTCCTTCTTGCTGGAAGTTTGCCTACATTCAGCCTGTTCCTAAAAAAGGGTGACTGTTGTAATCCCTGAAACTACTGCCCTATTGCTTTAATTTCCTGCCTATCTAAAGTTTTTGAATTTATCCTCAACTGGAAGGTTTTTAATAATCTATCACTTCACAACCTTCTATCTGATTGCCAGTATGGGTTCAGTCAAGGCCGCTCTACTGGTGATCATCTGGCTTTCCTTACTGAGTCTTGGTCATCCTCTTTCAGAGATTTTGGTGAAACTTTTGCTGTTGCCTTGGATATATCAAAGCTTTGATTTCCAAACTACCCTCCTACGGCTTCTATCCTTCTCTCTGCAACTTCATCTCAAGTTTCCTTTCTGACCGTTTTATTGCTGCTGTGGTAGACGGTCAGTGTTCTTCTCCTAAATCTATTAACATTGGTGTTCCTCAGAGTTTTATCCTGTCATCCACTCTCTTCTTATTCATGAATGACCTTCTAAACCAAACTTCTTGTCCTATCCACTCCTACGCTGATGATACCACCCTGCACTTTTCCACATCTTTCCACAGATGCCCAACCCTTCAGGAAGTAGACATTTCACGCAGGGAAACCAAAGAATGCCTGACTTCTGATCTTTCTAAAATTTCTGACTGGGGCAGAGCAAACTTGGTTTTGTTCAATGCCTCAAGAAATCAATTCCTCCATCTCCTCCATATGAAAAGGAGGCAGTAGACACCTGCCAAAATGATAATTACTCCCAGTGAGGTCTAAAGCACTATTCAAGGGATGCTGTGAACTTATCATTAAACCCAGCTGTGACCTCATGGAATGTTTCCCTTTGTGTCACAATACAAGGGGACAGTCACAGCCTGCCCTCAAAAGACAACTCTCTTTCTCCACACAAAACTACAAGCACCTAATAACACACACACACCCTTCACTCAAAAATTTCAAAATTATCATGGCGACTCCTACACCAGCCTCGAAGTCCCCATCTGGGGAGGGGACCATAAATGTCCTCAGGTCGGACTGCCTTTCTGTTGACGACCCTAACTGTCTTGACACCCCCCCTCAACTTTTTCTTCATTAACTTTTGCAACATTCACAGTCTAAGATCTAATTTTCAATCTGTAGAACACCACCTCTCCTCTTCTAAACCATCTTCTTTTCCTCACTGAAACTCAGGTGTCTGAGGCAACTGACAGTAGCCCCTTTTCTGTTCCCTCCTACTTTCTCTATCCTCATTTTCAATCCAAAGCTGGATGTTGCATTTATGTGCGCAATAACTTAACCTGCTCTCATCCCCACACTCTTGAATCTTCCGAGTTTTCCACCATCTGGCTACAACTACAGAGTCACTCTCAAACTAAATTTATCTGTGCTGTATACCTCTCACCTAACTCCTCTGACTATAAGAAATTCTTTGACTACTTAACTTCCAAAGTGGAGCACATTCTGACCCTCTTCCCTTTTGCAGAGATCTCCATTGTTTGAGACTTCAATGTTCACCACCAGCTCTGGCTTTCCTCTGCTTTCACTGATCATCCTGGTGAACTAGCCTTCAACTTTGCTATCCTCCACGACCTAGAGCAATTGTGCAACACCCTACTCGTATTCCTGACCGTCTTGGAATACGGTTAGGGTTCTGTCCTGTCATCCACTCTCTTCTTCTTACTCATCAATGACCTTCTAAACCAAACTTCTTGTCTTATCCACTCCTATGCTGATAATACCACCCTGCACTTTTCCACGTCTTTTCATAGACGTCCAACCCTTCAGGAGGTAAACATTTCACACAGGGAAGCCACAGAATGCTAGACATCTGATCTTTCTAAAGTTTCTGATTGGGGCAGAGCAAACTTGGTATTGTTCAATGCCTCAAAAACTCAATTCCTCCATCTATCAACTCAACACAACCTTCCAGACAACTATCCCCTCTTCTTCAGTGACACTCAACTGTCCCCCTCTTCTACACTGAACATCCTCGGTCTGTCCTTTACTTATAATCTGAACTGGAAACTTCACATCTCATCTCTAGCTAAAACAGCTCCTATGAAGTTAGGCGTTCTGAGACGTCTCCGCCAGTTTTTCTCACCCCACAGCTGCTAACTCTGTACAAGGGCCTTATTCGTCCATGTATGGAGTATGCTTCACATGTCTGGGGGGGTTCCACTCATACTGGTCTTCTAGACAGGGTGGAATCAAAAGCTTTTCCTCTCATCAACTCCTCTCCTCTAACTCTCTAACTGACTGTCTTCAGCCTCTCTCTCATCACCTGAATGTTGCATCTCTAGCTGTCTTCTGCTGCTATTTTCATGCTAACTACTCTTCAGATCTTGCTAACTGCATACCTCCCCTCCTCCCGCAGCCTTGCTGCACAAGACTTTCTTCTTTCTCTCACCCCTATTCTGTCCACCTCTCTAATGCAAGAGTTAACCAGTATTCTCAATCATTCATCCCTTTCTCTGGTAAACTCTGGAACTCCCTGCCTGCTTCTGTATTTCCACCTTCCTATGACTTGAATTCCTTCAAGAGGGAAGTTTCAAGACACTTATCCTTCAATTTTTGACTGCTGCTTTGGACCCTTTTATGGGACTGGCACTCCAGTGGGCATTTTTTATCTATTGGATTTTTGTTGCCCTTGGCCAGTATCCCTCCTACATAAAAAAAAAAAATCTATCAACTTGACACAACCTTCCAGACAACTATCTCCTCCTTTTCAATGACACTCAACTGTCACCCCTGTTCTACACTGAACATCCTCAGTCTGTCCTTTACTTATAATCTGAACTGGAAACTTCACATCTCATCTCTAGCTAAAACAGCTTCTATGAAGTTAGGCATTCTGAGACATCTCTGTCAGTTTTTCTTACTCCCCAACTGCTACCTCTGTACATGGGCCTTAATCATCCATGTATGGAGTATGCTTCACATGTCTGGGGAGTTTCCACTCATACCGCTCTTCTAGACAGGGTGGAATCAAAAGCTTTTTGTCTCATCAACTCCTCTCCTCTAACTTAGTCTTCAGCCTCTCTCTCTCATCGCCACAATGTTGTATCTCTAGGTGTCTTCTACCGATATTTTCATGCTAACTGCTCTTCTGATCTTGCTAACTGTATGCCTCCCCTCTTCCAACGGCCTCGCTGCACGACTCTTCTTTTTCTCACCTCTATTCTGTCCACCTCTGGAACTCCCTGCCTGCTTCTGTATTTCCACCTTCTTATGACTTGAATTCCTTCAAGAGGAAGGTTTCAAGACACTTATCCTTCAATTTTTGACTACTGGTTTGGACCCTTTTCTGGGACTGGCATCTCAGTGGGCTTTTTTTTTCTATTGGATTTTTGTTGCCCTTGGCCAGTGTTAACATAAAAAAAAATAATAATAAATAAAAAAAATAAATAAATAAATTTAAAAAAATTATCCTGTCTCTAGAAAAATTTGGTTTGGTTTGTTTACAGTTTGGGCAAACATGACGGAGGGCAGTACCCCAAAAGAAAGGGGTTCCTTTGAAGGTATTACTGGAGAAGAAAGAGAACTAAATTATAGACTGCAGTGCAGAAAAATTTTGCAACTGGAAGAAATGATGGAATATAGACATTGGAGGCACACCAGAAGGAGACAGGTAAGGAATTAGTGACTATTACAGCAAAGTTAATTGATATGGAGGATAAAAATGAGAAGGTGGAAAATCACTGTTTGAAGAAACAAATAAAGGGAAAAGAAGAAACTGTTCAGAAAGGAAATGAGAAAATGAAGGCAAGTGTAAATTATGTGGAAATGAAGCAAAATAAGTGGTTAAATGAAAAAAAATTTGAAGAAGAATTAGTAAAGAAAATAATAGAACAAGAAGAAAATGAGAAACAAAATCTGAGACAAAGTGGTAAATGTTATTAAAGAAGAGAAAAAGTAAGTGAGAGACACG
Organism: Scylla paramamosain; assembly: GCF_035594125.1. NCBI lineage: Eukaryota > Metazoa > Arthropoda > Malacostraca > Decapoda > Portunidae > Scylla > Scylla paramamosain. Next base: position 8,029,922 of record NC_087175.1, read on the forward strand.
GTAGAAAAATATAAACAATTAATTGTATTTGGTTTATAGGAAGAGAAAATAGTAAGCAGAATTCAAAGAGAGAAAAAGAAAATGTTGAATAAGTTTCTGGAGAAAGTGATGGGTGAAGACAGTCAGGAAGTAAAGCAAGTGGAAGGGTTCCATAGAACTGGAAAATATGAAGAAGAAAAAATGAGACCTATAAGAATAAGGTTTGCAACACAAGTACAAGCAGAAGAGGTAATTAATGGGCCTTGGAGGTTGTCTGGAGATGAAAAATATAATAATGTATAGATAAACAGGGATAAGGAGGATGAGATTGAAAGGCTGAAGCAAAAGGAGCTGGTAAATGAGGCTTAAAAAAACAGAAGAGAAGTTTTTCTGAAGAGTAAGAAATAAGAGAATAAAGAAATGGTATGTCAAACAGTAAGTAAAGTATGTTATACTAATGTAAATGGATTAATGTCAAAGAAGATGCAAATAAATGAGTTATCAAACAGAACTGCACCAGTGTTGTGTTATGTGAGACAAAATGGAAAAATGAATGGGGAACTCCTGGCATTGGTGATGATAAATATGATTTATGGATGAGAAATAGAAGTGACAAGGGAGGAGGGGGAGTGATCATTCTGACTAAAAAATGTGCTGAACTGTAGAAGATAATAAAAAGTGAAGACCAGTCTGAAATTCTACAAGTGATGATTAAAAGTGAAAATGGAAGGATAATGAATTATGTAGGAGTGTATGTGCCACCTATGACCAATGCTTGGCGAGAAGAGCATGAAGAGATGTTGGTAGATGAGTTGAAAGGTCTTGAAAAGACAGAGATGGAAAGTAGTGATATAGTTATTGTTGGTGATTTTAATTGTAAGGAGATAAATTGGAAGACATTGACAACTATTGGAAGTGAGAACTCATGGAATAATAGACTATTAAACTGGGTAGTGGAACACTTCATGACTCAATGGGTTGATTGTGATACCAGATTTAGAGGAAGAGATAAATCATCAAGGCTTAATTTAATGTTTACCAAGGACTAGGTAAATGTGATCATGTGCTGATTGAAATGTAATCAATGATGAAAATTATAAGGAGAAAAGGTTTAAATATAGCAATGCTGACTGAAAAATTAAGAAAGTACTTTGTTGCCGTGGACTGGAAAGACTTTGAACATGCAGATGTTCAGGAAAAATGGAATTAATTTATAATATGTAATTCTGCTGTGGAGAAATTTGTACCTAAAGGAGGAACAAGATGTAGAAAGGGTAAAGAATGGTTCAATACAAAATTCAAAGAGGCTAGAAATTGTGAGTTATATGCTTGGAATAGATGGAAGAGGAGAAAAACTGAGAGCAGATGGAAGGAATATATTGATGCTAGAAACAAGTACAATGAGATAATGAGAATGGAGAGAAGAAACTATGAAAGAGATATAATAGGTAAGTGTATAAATGAACCCAAACTATTCTTTAGACATATTAATAGGAAGATGAAGAAGAAGGAAGGTGTATCAAGATTGGGAGTTGAAGGAAAAATCTATGAGGATGCACAGGACATGGCAGAGGTTATGAACAATAGTTTAAATTGGTATTTACTGTGGAAGGAGAGTTTGATGCTGGAAGGGAAAAGCTGGTGAGGAATATACAAGTACAGAGGAAATACTTAAGTTGATGGAAGGACTTGATGTAAATAAAGCAACTGGTCCAGATGGAGCATCAAACTGGATACTAAAGGAATGCAGAGAACAACTGGGTGATAAAATTCAGTGTAGTGGTGACATCACTATCACTGGGAAGAGTACCAAAAGATTGGAAGAGAGCAAATATCACACCAATATTCAAAGGAGAAAATATGGAAAACCCACTAAATTATAGACCAGTGTCCTTGACTAGTGTTGTACGAAAACTATCTGAAAGAACAACAAAGGAAAGAAGGATGGAACATTTGGAAAGAGAAAAGTTTTGGTAAATTGTCAATTTGGATTTAGGAGGGGAAGATCATGCTCCATGAACTTATTGTCCTCTTATTTAAGGGTAGTTGATATTGTGCAGGAGAGGTGGATGGGTGGATGGAGTCTATTTAGACACAAGGAAAGCATTTGACAAAGTACCACACCGAAGACTGCTATGAAAGATAAAAAATTATGGAAAAACTGGAAGACTGCTGGAGTGGATGGAGGATTATTCAGATGATAGAGAGATGAGAACTGTAATACAAGACCAAAATTAATCTTGGCCTGAAAGTAACTAATGGTGTCCCACAGGGGTCAGTGTTGGGGCCGATAATGTTTGTAATATATGTGAATGACATAAATAAAGAAATACATAGTTATATGAACTTATTTGCAGATTATGCTAAACTGATGTTAGTGAGCAGTGAGCTGATGCTAATACAGCTGGCTAGTGTAGACATGGCTCCTTGTGTTGCTGAGTCATCTGGTTATGTTAGTTCTCCTGTACTCAAGGCCTTCATTGCAAAGGTCTCAGAGGTGGAGGCTGAGATCCATCAAAGGATCTTGGAGATGCAGGCTGAGTTTTGTGAGAGGATCTCAGACCTGTAGGCTGAGTTCTGTGAGAGGATCTCAGCACCTATGGGAGGGTTGTGCCCCACCATCACCCTACCTAGTAAGGCGACAGAGGAGCAGTGGTTGGTTGTGTGCAGGGGAGCCAAAAGGCTGAAGGTCCTCAGGGCGCCTTGTGTGGAGATGAAGAATCCCTTCAGTGTGCTGAAGGAAGTGAAAGAGGAGGAGTTGGACATGGTGGGAGGAGACAAGGAGGGGGCAGATGCAGTTACCCTGCCCCAAGGTAGAGTGCTTGTGTTTGGTGATAGCCAGGTTAGGCAATTAGTGTGTTTTGTGCCAGAGATAGGAAGCGTACATCGAGGATATCTTTGCCGGAGACTGGGATAGGAAATGTAGCTGATAGGTTAGACACGTATTTGGAAAAAGATGGGACTAAGCCTACTGTTTTTCTTAGCGCGGGAGGGAATGACCTTGGTAGGGTCAGGAGTGAGGAACTGTTTGGGAGGTTTTGACAGGCTTTGGATAGAATTAGGGACAAGGGAGGGATCCCTGTGGTGTGTGGTGTCTTGCCGAGGAGGGGAGTTGATGCTGAGTGGCTGTCCAGGGCTATTACAGTGAATCGCAGGCTTGCGAATCATTGTAAGAGTAATGGATGGATGTTCATTGACAACTGGGCCCTCTTCTATGATAGGGACACCTTGTACGCCCGGGATGGAGTGCATTTATCACGCCAGGGAGTTTGGGTTTTAGCCGGAACACTTGAGCGGGAGGTAACTCCACTCCAGTGCTTTCTTTCGTTAGTCAGGAGGGAAGAAGGGGTTACGAGGTCAAAACGAAGGATAAATTAATTAAATCCAGAAAGGTAACTAGCTCAGGGAAGATGAGAAATAGCTTAAGTGTTTACTACACAAATTGTAGAAGTATTTTGAATAAAATAGACTTGCTTAGAGGAATAGCATGTGTTGAGAACTTTGATATCATTGCTTTAACAGAAACTTGCTTAGATATGTCAGGAAAAGTATTTAATCCAGAGGTTAAGATAGATCGTTATACACTGTTCTATAAAGACAGGGAAAACAGGAGAGGAGGCGGTGTCACGCTATACATTAGGGACACATTACAGTGTTGTATCAACAGTAGATTAAAAACAGATAGCAAAACAGAGTTGATATGGGTAGATATTAAGGAAGGACCACAGTCGGTACTACTCGGAGTAGTGTACAGGCCACCAAACAGTACAAGGGAAGTTAACACCTCACTGTGGCAGGAAATAAATAGAGCAGGCAGGTACAGTCAGGTAAGTGTGGTAGGAGATTTTAATTTTAGGAATATTGACTGGAGCCTGATGGTGGGTAACAGGGAAGCAGAGGAATTTCTTAAGGTAATTCAGGATAATTTTTTTAAAACAGGTAGTAGTAGAACCCAGTTTCGGGTGTGATATGCGATAGAAGGGTACCAGTAAGAGTGAAGGGCAAAGTCCACAAAGCAGTCGTTAGACCTGCTTTGATGTATGGGCTAGAAGCAGCACCTTTGAAGAAGATTGAAGAGAGGAAGATGGATGTAGTGGAGATGAAGATGTTGAGATGGATGGTGGGAGTCAACAGAACAGACCGAATTAGGAATAAGTACATAAGAGGAACGGTGAAAGTAGTTGAAGTCTCCAAGAAGATCCAGGAGTCAAGGTTGAGGTGGTATGGACACTTGAGAAGAAGAGTTGGCGAAGACCACGTAGGAAGGGAGATCATGGAAATGGAGGTGGAGGGAGTTAGAAGAAGAGGACGGCCCAAAAGAAGATGGACTGACTGCATAAACGGAGATCTTGGGAAGAATATAAATCCAGAGATGGCAAACAATAGAAATACGTGGAGAAGGCTCATTCACAACGGCGACCCCAAATAGGGAAAAGCTGGGAAGAAGAAGAAGAAGAAGTAGAACCCACAAGGGGGAACAGCATTCTAGATTTAATTCTTACTTACAGGGAGGAAGCAGTCACGCAGGTAGAGGTTGGAGGACAGCTAGATAACAGTAACCATTGGGAAATTAGGTACAATTAAAAATGGGAAGAAACTTTTAGAAGCAAAAACACTAGTAAAATACCTGACTTTAGGAGAGCAATTTTGAGGAATTAAAAAGGTACCTCCAAGGAGTTGACTGGCAACGGATGCAGGGTGAGGTCAGGTCCGGGATGGAGTTGAGAGAGTATAAGGCTGGAGGAGAGAGGTGAGGTGAGGTGTGAGGGTGTAAGACAAGAGGAGGGAAGATGTGTCCGGAAGGGACGGAGGGGGGGAGAGAGAGAGAGAGAGAGAGAGAGAGAGAGAGAGAGAGAGAGAGAGAGAGAGAGAGAGAGAGAGAGAGAGAGAGAGAGAGAGAGAGAGAGAGAGAGAGAGAGAGAGAGAGAGAGAGAGAGAGAGAGAGAGAGAGAGAGAGAGAGAGAGGTGTATGTTGGAAGGTCAGGTCATGCTGAAATGAGAGAGGTGAGGTTGAGGTGAATAGATGAGGGAGTGGAGAGGATGGAAGGGGCCGAGATGAGGGGATTAGGTAAGGTAAATGTAGACAAGTTGTATAAATATTTCGTAAATTGCATACAGGTCAGTTAGCAAACATCCAGTACAGAGCAATAAGATCACAGAAAAATGACCCTAAATGGATGACTGCTAGGTTAAAGCATTATATAGGGCAGAAGAAAAGTATGTATAAGAGAGTAGGGGCAGATGAAGAAGTTTTAAGGCAACAATATAATGAATTAGAACAGTCAGGTACCCCATTAAAGGCTCCTGAGAAAGGTTAGGGCACATGGGATAGATGGGGAGGGTGTTAAGCTGGATAAGGAAATGGCTAAGCGACAGGAGACAGAGTTGTAATAAACGGCTCGAAATCTGAGTGGGGTCATGTAATTAGTGGGGTGCCACAGGGATCAGTATTAGGGCCATTGTTGTTTTTAATATATATATCAGTGATTTGGATAGTGGAATTAGTAGTGATGTTAACAAGTTTGTGGATGACACAAAGATAGGTAGATTAATTAGGTCAGAATTGGATGCCATTGCCTTGCAGGCAGATTTAGATAGGATGAATGAATGGATGGACAGATGGCAAATGCAGTTTAATATCAACAAATCCAAAGTACTTAGCATAGGTAGAGGAAACCCACACAATAGGTACACATTAAATAATGAAACTCTGGTAGGTACAGAGTACAAGAAAGATTTATGAGTTATAGTTAGCTCTGAACTCTGTCTAGAAAAACAATGCATAGAGGCCAGAAACAGGGCAAACATGGTATTAGGATTAATTTTTAGGAGTGCTAAAAGTAGAAGGCCCGAAGTAATATTAAAATTATACTTGGTGCTGGTCAGACCTCATCTAGACTACACTGCAGTTCTGGTCCCCACATTACAGGAAAGATATAGGTATATTAGGATACAGGTATATTAGGTATATAGGTGCTGGTCAGACCTCAACTAGACTACACTGCAGTTCTGGTCCCCACATTACAGGAAAGATATAGGTATATTAGGATACAGGTATATTAGGTATATAGGTATATTAGGATACAGAGGATGAGGAGTATTCTTTACAGGACAAGATTGAAATGGTTAAATTTACATTCTTTAGAGAGACATGGATTAAGAGGGGACCTGATAGAAGTCGTAAGTGGTATAAGAGGTATTAACAAGGGGATGTAAGCAAAATTCTTAGGATCAGCAACCAGGATAGAACAAGAAATAACGGATTCAAGCTTGAAAAATTTAGGTTTTAGGAGAGAGATAGGAAGAAATTGGTCCTCAAATAGTGGTAGATGACTGGAATGAACTCGGTAATCATGTTGTTAGTGCTAGGAAGATAGGGAGCTTTAAGAGAAGGATGATATGTATTTCATACAGGGACTGCCACGTGTAAGCCTGATCGCTTCTTGCAGCTTCCCTTATTTCTTGCGTTCTTATGTTTTTATGATGAGAAAGGTAGAAAATGTAAATGACTGTATGGTACTGCAAGATGATTTAAATAAGATAAATAGATGGAGTAAATCTTGGCAAATTGAATTCAATTAAAGTAAATGTAAAGTAATGGAGTTTTGTGTGAATAAGAAAAGAATACAATATCATTATGAGATGGATGGTGTGAAGTTAAAGAAATAAAAAGAAATGGATTTGGGAGTAACAGTCACTGAAAATTTGACTCTGGACAGACACATTGATAAAATTACTGGAAAGACGATGAATTTGTTGAAAAGAGTAAGAATAGCATTCTCATATTTGCATGAAGGAATGATAAAAAAAGTTGTTGATTTCCATGATAAGACCAAGATTGGAATATGCTGCAGTGGTGTGATCTCATACAAAGAGGAATATTATAAAATTTGAAAGAGTACAAAGAGCAGTCACTAAGATGGTTCCGGAGCTGAGTAAGTTGACCTATGAAGAGAGATTAAGAATGTTGGAAATTCCTAACCTTGAAAATAGGAGAGAGGGGATTTAATAAACATCTATAGAATGATAAATAGTATGGAAAATATTCACAAAGAATGTTTTATAAATTCAGACACAGAGTACTAGGGGACATAGTAAGAAGTTGAAGAAAGTTAATTGCAGAAGAGACAAGAAGTTTTCCTCACAGAAGTGTGAACAAATGGAATGAACTCAGTGAAGATGTTGCCAATGCCAAAACTGTCCTTCCTTTTAAGACCAGACTGGATAAATATAGAGATGGGATACTATGAGATTACTCCCCTTCCATAAACAACAACTAGGAAAATACACTTATAAACCTACGATCTTCTTAAGAACATAAGAATGGCATTTTCATACATTGATTAGGATGTGATGAAAATTACTGTAACTATGATTTGTCCAAGGTTAGAATATGCAGCAGTGGTTTTATCAATGAATCTGAAGGGCATTAAAAAACTGGAGAGGATACAACAAGGTGCAACCAAAATGGTCCCAAGTTTGAGAGACCTCCCTTATGAGGAGAGATTGTTAAGACTGGACCTAATGTCCCTGGAACAGAGAACAAGAGGAGATTTGACTGCAATGTTTCAATTGAAGGAAGGATTGAAGAAAGTTAATAAAGAGGACCTGATAGTGCAGGACGAGCGAACCATGAGGGGGCACAGGAAGAAACTAAAGAAAGGCATATGCAAGAGGGACATCAAGAAGCATAATTTTCCATATAGAACTGTTGAAGTTTGGAATGTGTTGGTCAAAGAAGTGGCCAAAGCAACAATGATACATAATTTCAAGATGAAGTTGGATAAATTTTGGGATAATAGAGATGATACATGAACATAGCTCCATTCCCATATGTCACAACTAGGTAAATACACATGAGACAGACAGACAGGCAACGAGAGCTTCTGAAAGATGAGGATATTACTTAGTTTTTGTGATAACTGGAAGTTTATGACTCACTGTTGTCCCAAGCCTAAGGTTCTGTAAAAAACTGGGAAGAAAGGAAGATTGAAGAGGTGGTGGTAAACTATTGTTTTTAGTGTCAGTAATGAGTGTCAGCTGAAATCTATGTTTACAGTTATCAGCTGATCCTGGCAGACAATGGGACACCAACAGGGAGTGTATTAGACTTTAGTGGATTTGAAGATGAAGACAGCCATTTACAGAAAAACTTGAATGCAAGGAAATTGATCATGCTAGAGGCAAAAGTTTATGAGATCTGGGAGAAGGTAAGAGACGTAGAGGTTAAAAATAAGTTCAAATCAGGATAATTATGCGCTAAAAAAGGAATTGGATAATAAAGAGAAAGTGCTGCAGAAACAAAATAGATAATAAGAAAAACCAAATCAAGATGTTGGTGACAAAAATGGGAGATTTGGAAGAAACAATAAAATCTAGGGAAATGTAACTAAGTATGCTGGAGGAAAGGATAAAAAGATAGAAATCCAAGACACAAACAGGGAAAAGCAGGTTAAGGAAAGTCAAGAACAAGTTAAGGAAATGGCAGAAAGAACGAGTTAAGGAAATGGCAGAAAGATCTGTCAATAAGTGTGAGGAGCTGGGAGAAAAAAAAAAAAAAAAGACTATTAGAGATAGTGAAGGACCAGAGGAGTAAAGGTTTGACAAAGGTCATAAAAGTAATAAGAAGAAAAGGAACATCTGGCAAGAGAAACCATAGATAAAAAGATAAGCGTAGTGATTGGCCTGGAAGAAATTGAGATAACAAATTGGTATACAAGAAAAGTGGATCAGAGAAAAAATGGCTCAATTAGTACTGAGTGTGATGAATGAAGATGATATTAAGTTGGAGATGAAATAAAGGTGTACAGGATTGGAAAATATGAAAAAGGAAATAGTAGACCAATGAAAATTAAACTGAAATCCCAAACAACAGCTAAAGAAGCATTGGCAAATGCATGGAAGCTAGTAATGAGTATAAAGAAATCTGGATGAGAAGAAAAATGAGAGAGGAAGAAAGGAAGAAACTTACTGAACTGAGAAGAAAAGCAAAAGAAAGGAACAAACAGAAAACACAAGAGGAGAGGGAACTTTTTCTGGAGAGTAATGGACCTAAGGATGAGACAGTGGCACACTTGAAGAGAGGAACAGAGTGAGAGCCCAGAGGGGTGAGCCTAGCTGAAAAGGTTACCAATTTTTATGTGTACCATAATATTGGCCATGGGTCCAAATTGAAGAATCTGAACATCTGCTGGGTGCCCCCTGGTGGGTGTGGTTACTGAAGTGCTGAAATGGCACCCAAAATATCAGCTAGATCAACCCAAAGGGTAACCACTCATAACCAGCTTCAGTTTAATTGCCATCACCTCTAGATCTCTGGAGTATGGCTGCCAGACATTTTCACTAGTGGGAAATACACCAGCCAGACAAAAAAAAGTATGAGTAAAAAATTGAGCTAGATCAGCTCAATGAGTAAAACATTGAAACTTGCTGCAAAATGTTCAGTCCATCGCCCTGTATCAGAAATGACCAAAGCCAGAAATATTCATTGGTGGGTTACCCCTGCCAGAAGCCCCCAAAGGGGTTACCCAGTTATATTGAGCCAGAACAGCTCACTGAGTAACCCAATGAAACTTGTAAAATATTCAGTACATTCCCCTGTATAAGAAGCAATCAGTGCCAAAAATTTTCATTCGTGGCTAACCCCCAACAGAAGCCCCCAAAGGGATGACCCACCATATTGGACTAGATCAGCTCACTGAATAACCCAATGAAACTTGTTGTAAAATGTTCAGTACATTCCCCAGTATAAGAAAGAACCAATGCCAGAAATTTTCAGTGATGGCAAACCCCCAAATGCAGTGATCCCCCATATTGGGTTACATCAGCTCTGTACTCGTGCCAGGACAATCTAGTTTCACTTCAAGTCATTTAACTGACATCACATAGGTAGTCAACGAGATGCATGTGGCGCCAGTTTCCCGTCAGTGTGCTGCCAACTCTCATTCAGTCTACTTGACTCCCTCACAGTCTGGGGTCTGCAGCTGTTTCTTCATGGAGTTTTCCTTTGTTACTGGCTTCTCCAAGGAGTTGCCCTGGTAAGCTTGCCTGCCCTACAGTTCGTCTTGAGGCAGGGCGTTAATTTGTTACGATCTGAGGATCGTATGTGACCTTGCGTCCTAATTATGGTTCTCGCCTCCAGACACCCATGTTGTTCCATCATGGCGGACCGGGACCTGAGTCAGGAGACACTGAGGAGTTCCTCTTCATCCTCCTCTTTGGACAAAAAACGTCAGAGACGTGAGGACGATCTTCCTCGTGGGGAAACGAAAAAGCGGAAGGAGGACATTAGCCTTGTTCAACAACAGGGTGACGATGGTGTGCCGCCGCCAGCTGTTGCGGGGCCTAGCAAGTGTAAACAGTGCTTCCAGATGAAGGATATGACCGTTTGAGCTGCTTGTTGACTAATTTAATAGATAAACTAGAGAAAAAGACAGAGTCTGCTGAGTGCAGAGTTAGTGGCTTTCATGACCTTTCATCATCTGGAGACGAGGATGGTGAGATTCCAGAGTGTTTACCAGACCCCTTGGATGATCTGGACACCTTCAGTCCTGCACACACGAGTGGTGCAGAGGATGACAGCGTAGACGTAGAGTTTCTGCAGGCCTTAGATGAGTTTTCTGACTTTTTTCACGGGGAGGAGAAAAAAGGCGAGCTGTTGTCAGACTGCCTTGCCTCTATTCTCAGTGCCAGCTTGAGACGCCGCCCTTCTACTGAAGCGTGAAAATGGCATGCAGCAGGATAAAGATTCCCAGCAATGTGCCTAATATGACCGTTCCTGTAACAAATGCAGCTATTACCAAAGCCATGAGTGTTTGTGGTAAACTTCTAGACACAAGGCTCTGCCATACCGACGGCGTGCTAGTCAAGGCTTTGGTTCTCATTGCACGGTGTATTAGTGATATTGGACAGAAGACAGGGAAGCCCATCACCTTGTATTTGAACAATTTGAATGATAGTCTTTGACTTTTGACTTCTGCAGTGAATTACTTGAACCAATTACGGAAAGAAGCTGCACATATTCATATCAGTGACTCTGCTCTGGCAAGGTTGTGCAAATGGGAATGCAAGGTGGGGCAGGAAGACCTGTTCCCCTTTGATGTAGTAAAAAAGTGTGAGGATATTCTTAAGGCCAGGAGACTGGGCAAACCTGCTTACCGACCCTACAGGTACGGAAGGACCAGGAAATTTGCTCCCAGGCAGGAAACAAGGAAGCCCCACTACCAGTCCAGGCAAAGGAACTTGGAGGCCTTTTTTTAGGCCACAGGGCATCCCAGGGGAGGGGGACGCAGGGCTACAGAGCTCCCCAGTAACTCCTCATCCGGTAGGCAATCACGTGTGGCAAGCACTATCCACTGACAAATGGATTCATGCGGTGGTGAATGGTTATGTTTTAGAATGATTGTTTGCCTATTCAGAGGGCTATTCCTACACCCCTAAGATTATCTGAGACTGACCAGAATTCCTTGGACAATGCTTTACTTGCTTTCATGAAACATGAGATTATTGAAGGATGTGAGCCCACAGGACAGTGTTTTTATTCTAATATTTTTTCAACACCTAAGAAAGATGGCACAGTGAGAGTCACTCAACTTGAAAGAATTAAATTTATTTGTAAAAAATGAGCACTTTAAGATGGACTCTATTGCATATGTGGTAAATTTAATCCAACCAATATGTTACTTTATGACTTGATTTCAAAGATGCATATTTTTCTGTGTTTGTCAGGCCATGGGAGAGAAAATGGCTCCGCTTTATGTGGAGGGGTAAACATTTTCAGTTTACATGCCTTCCCCAAGGACTGACGTCTGCCCCACATATTTTTACTAAGTTACTCAAACCAGCATTATCTCATTTGAGGAAGCTTGGTATCACTGTGTTTTGTTACTTGGATGACTGTATCTTCCTTGCTACATCAAAGGAAGAATTGGAGGCACACGTAAGATATGCTTTGAATTTTTTTGACTCCTTGGAGCTTACAGTTAATGTTAATAAATCTGTCCTGGTTCCTAGTCATGAGGTGGAATTTCTGGGGATTATTTTAAATTTTGTGAACATGACGGCAAGGCTGCCCCTCCAAAAAAAGAGAACGAATCAAGGAACAAGGTTTGCTTTTATTAAGAGGGGAGGTCACTTTATATGACCTAGCCTCTTTCATTGGCCTTGCCGTGGCATCTACTCCTGCTTAGAGTAGAGAGTAGAGAACCCCGTGTGTTAAGAGAGCAAGCAGGAATGGTGGGGAAGATCTCATATTTTTGCTAATTTCTCCTCCCCTACTTCTCCCATGGGTGCTATTTTGCTGGAGAATATAGGCCTACTCTTCCTCTAGGCCTTAGCAAATTGGCAAGCCAAGGAATTAACAGGAAATAGAAGAAAATTGGCCAAATAATGGACACTGTGTTGCAAAGTTGCGTTTGTTTTGTTTTTTGTGAAAATCTTTATTTCATTTTTTTTTGGGGGGGTGAATTTTTTTTAAGGAGAAAATTTTGATACTGATGCTGAGAGATCCACCACCACCACCACCACGACCACCACCACCATGACTCGACTCCCGGTCCCTCTCAGGTATAAATATCTCGAGATAGATATTCATTCCAAGGAGCTAATAACTTGGTGGATTCAGAACATCGATTCTCTCTCAAAGTCATTGCTTTCTTGTCCCCCGTAAATTGAGATACACACTGATGCCTGCCTCACTGGGTGGAAGGCGACAGTCAGTGACCTGACGACTCGTGGCCATTGGGCACAGGAGGAACTTGACCATATTAAGTGTCTGGAATTGAAGGCAATCTTATTTGGATTAAAATCTCTTTGCAAGGACTATAGTCAAACTCACATCCATCTGAGGTCTGACAACACCACTGCTATTGCCTGCATCAACAGATGCTGTACCACAAAAGTTTTGCTTAATTCCGTTGTAGATATTTTTGCTTGGACCGACTCGAGACAGATTACTCTATCAGCACTATGTAAAAGGACTCGATAATGTGGAGGCCGATAGTACATCAAGAGTAAAGAATTTAGATGGTGAATGGATGCTAAAACCTTAAATTTTTCGGTTACTCTGTCGTGTGTTTTATACCCCAGATATAGATCTCTTTGCTTCGTGAATCAATGCTCAGTTGCCTAAATATGTGTCTTGGAAACCTGATCCTTCTGCTTTCAGTACTAATGCCTTTGCTAATAAAAATTCCTATGCCTTTCCACCCTTCAGGATCAGAGGCAAAATGCTGAAGAAAATTCAGGAGGATAAGGCAACGCTGCTGGCGATTTTACCACTCTGGCCAACCCAGGTGTGGTTTCCAACAGCTCTTCTTCTGCTGGCAGACACTCCGTTACTCTTCCCCCACAGTCCTTTGGTTTTGCCGCAGGACCCATCCCGCACACATCTGTGGGTTGTAAAGTTAACAGCGAAGCTGTTATTGGGAAATCTCTCGAGAATCGAGGCCTTTCACCAGATGTTGCCAGATTCCTCCTTAAATCTTGGAGGAGGGGTACAATTTCACAATATGGGTCACATCTCCAGAGATGGATGTCAGTTTGTATCGGCAAGGGAATTGATCCATTTCGACCATCTGTCAGTTTCCAATTAGACTTTCTTTTACAGGAATTTAATATGCGAAAGGGACATAGTTACAGTACTATTAATTCCATTCGCTCAGCTATCTCTGCTGTAGCCTTTGTTGATGGCAAACCTGCAGGCCAACATCCATTAGTTAGCAGGTTCATGAAGGCAGTTTTTCAGGAGAGGCCTTCCCTTCCTTGCTACTGTAATACCTGGGACCCGGAATTGGTTTTATCATACATAAAGGGCCTGGGGCCAAACGAGTCCTTGTCAACCATTCAGCTGTCTCGGAAACTGACTACGTCAATGTTACTGGTCAATGTAACCAAGTCTTACAATGTCTAGATGTTAGAAATATGACTATTTCAGAGACTTCAGTTTCCTTTAGGATTGGAGACCTTCTGAAAACTTCTAGGCCAGGTCACCATGTTTCTGAGATTGTTTTTGAAGCCTATGTCCCGGACAGCCGGTTGTGTGTTCACACCGCAGTTGTCAGTTATTTAGATAGGAAGTCAACTTCTGGGGGTCAATCACTGGTCTTTTTCTAACCACTGTCCCTCCCATCAGACTGGCCTCCCTGGACACACTAAGGTGCTGGAAGAAAGATGTGATGCAGGCTGCTGGTATTCATCTCTATTTTTTTGCCCCATTCCACCAGGTCTGCTTCATCCAGCAAAGCCGCCTTGACCCTGCCTTTTTCTACCATCATATCTGCTGTGGGGTGGTCCAGTGAATCTACTTTCGCTAAATACTACCAGAGACCTGTAAAGAAGCAGGGACTCTTTGCAAAAGCTATCTTAACCTAGTTAGATTGTATTCTTCCTTTTGTTTTAATTTTTGTATACGGCCTGTTAAGAAATTGTTTGGATGTCGGATGGACATTGTGTGACAGTTTTATCTTGCCCATGTACATGTTATTGGGATTTTTGCTTCTGCTTGTGTTTGTTTCAAAATAAATGTACAAATTGTTGGGATTAACAATATACTATAATTTCTTTTCCCATGTAGTATGGTTTCGTAGGTTTGAGGAATTACTCTAAAGCTCTCATTGACTACCTTTGTGACGTCAGTTAAATGACTTGTTGAAGTGAAATTGTAAGATTAAGTGAGTACTTACCGGTACGAAGGTTGATCGTAATTTCACGAAAGTCATTTAACTGCATCACTGAGGTAGTAAATGCCCGCCCTTCCCTTCCCTGTTCTATTGTACTCCTGCATTATGATTTCTGTTTCCTCAAACCTCCTCTGAAAGACTGACAGGAAACTGGCGCCACATGCATCTCGTTTACTACCTCAGTGACGCAGTTAAATGACTTTCATGAAATTACGATCAACCTTCGTACCGGTAAGTACTCACTTATTCTTACAATTATAGCCAGGATGATAACACGGCTGAATGGGGTCACGGGGTCAGTTAGGGTCAAAAAGGATGGATGAGATGAAAACATATCATGCTTGTGTCAGCATGCCTATTGTACCAGGCCTCCATGTGAAGCCTTGTGTAGGGAAAGGTGATTCAGTGTAATTACAATCACAGGCAAAGGGAGTGTTAGTGATACTGATGAAGATGGAAATAACAACACACCCAGCATAAGTAAGGAAGTGACGCATCTGAGCCCTAAGGAGCAGTTTGCTTTAGGTAAAGGTTACAACAATAATGTACCATCATACAAGTATTACATATTACATTATATTACATATACTGCATAATTATTATACTGCATATTACCTTATTATATTACATAATTACATATACCAACAACTTCATTATTGGTTTAATTGATCACAGTTTGTTTGATGTTCCTGGACAAAAGAAGATATGCACCATGGATACAGATGAGGGTACTGAAGAAATAGAGTTGGAGGGTTTGCATCCAAAACAGATTTCATCAATTCCTGACGATGAGACTACAAGTCTAGCGGTAGGCATGCATGTTTCCATGCAATGGCAGATCAGGGGGGGTGGGGAATTGGCCTACAGACGAAAGTTCCATGGAAAGTTACGGAAAATATCTCCCTTCAGGAAGTCCCTGAATTCAGCTCAATTCACCAGTGCTAATTGCTCAAGGTGAATCGTCAAAGGCAATGATATCTCCTAATTCTACAGCAGAGGAGCCAAGAGATGATACCAGCAGAACACCTTCATTAAAACCACTTGATCTTTACTGGTTTTGCAAACTCAAAAGGAAATACACCTTTGCATGCTGGATTCATTGCAAATATGTCAAGAATTCATTATCCACAAAACAGATCTGTTACATGGATCTCACATCCAGTTCACCCACCAGGAATGTGTAGTCAGAAAGACAATGGTCCATACAATGAATGTGGCAAGAGAAACTGGGCAAGAATATGCCATAGTTACCTACAATCTAGCCACTGCAATGAAGGTCTATTCCATTCAAGCACTTAAAGTGCCTCTCTTTGATAAGCTTTTGATAATGCTTGGCAATTTCCACAGTGAGCTGGTTTTCTTTCTCTGGACCAGTTGGTACATTCATAAATGAATCAGGAATTGAATGCATCCTCTCTGAGGCAGATATTTTGGCTGAGGGATTGATGATGGGATTCATCAAAGGAAAGTTCTACAACCGCTGTGTGAGAATTCATCAGTTGCTGGCAAATGTTTTGGAACAGAAGTTGTACAATTGCTTTCTTAAGGACTCTAAATCTAGAAGCACTTGAGTTGTTTCAACAAGTAATGCAAATTGTGCCTTCTGACCCACTTCAGATTTAGATACACCTCTCTGAACTGGCTGTTACAAACCATATCAAGCAGTATGAAGGTTTCCTCCAGGATGGACCAACAGCTCAATACTGGGCTATTTATAATTATCTCATGAACCATCAACCAGTGGTATCTGAAAACCAATGACATAACTCAATACATAGCTGTATTCCCTACATTGTTGGTGTTTTTTGCTCTGAACCGCCCAAACTATGGGGCACACTTTTCCTACACAAGTTGCAAAACAGCACCTAAAATTGCATAAAATATTAGAGAAGGGCACATTTTCCATCTGGTGAACTAGGAAGGACTACGACAGGTCTGCCATCAATCTATCGCTGGAGCAGACTGTCAACAGAGACACTGCATTTCAGATGAAAGGCATAGTTGCATTTTGTAGTTCAGAGAATGCTATTCAGAGATGATCTATGACAATGGCTGAAAGGGCGATGGCTGTGACAGAGCTAAGAACCTTGGTAGGCCTTGGCCATGGAGAGAATGCAGCAGCTCAGTGTTGTCAATCCAGGATAAGAAAAAACAACAATCATATGGAAGCACTCAGCCAAAAGATTGATGACTTTTGTAATCCTTTTGTGGATAATGTGTCTGACTCCTTGATAAATTTTGCAGCTGGGCAAGCAGCATCGAATGCAACAGAAATGTACCAGCTGAATACACTTGAGGGATAAGGAGGCAAGAGAACGGTTTCAGAGTGAATGAGCAATGACAGCAGCCGATTCCTTGAGACAGTCAAACGCATTCTCGTTCAGAACTTTGCTGCTGAAAATGACAAGAAAAGACATAAAATACCAGCATTAGAGTTGGCAAAGAAAAATACTGTGAGTCTGTAGGATATGTTTAATTGAATGATCATTATAGTCTCCCAAAACATATCATTTGACCTCAGAAATATCCTGCCTTATCCCATCACAAAATACCCATTGTCACTTGCACACTGTGATGGTACAAGCATGAAGTCTGACAAATCCTCATTGCTCAAGAAGTTGGAGTCACTTCAGAATGAGACAACTGCTGAGTCAGAGCTGTCAAGCACCTATGTTTGCATATATAATGATGGCCTTGTCCTGCATTCCATCCTATCCCAGACCAAGTAGGAGCATCTTATGCATCAATTGCAAGGTCAATATAATCAGTGGCGTGCTGTGACAAAAGAGCAGAAGAGGTTCACCTTTGTCTTGACAAGTATGTTCAATATTCAGTGAAAGCAACCGAGAGGGATCTACGCGGTGCCATAGATACTCCATACACAATCACAAGGCCTGATAAAAAAAAATCCAACAAAGTGTACAGAGGCTTCTTGCCAATGTAATCTTCAAAAATGAACTGTCCAAATTTCTACTCCAGGAGTGGAAAAAAGACCATCACAGCAACATTATTGGAGGGAAGATACTGTTTGTTTCCTATGGTGGTAAATGCTATCAGTTGTTCCAAGATGAGAATGAGCATATGTGTGTGACAAAGCCACATTACCTCCAAGGTTACCATGAAGAGGAGGACATACTTGTCACATTCCATGCTGCAAATGTCAATGGGGGCATAATAGTTAGAGCATCAGACACTGATATTCTTGTCATACTGATAGCAGTACTAGGACGCCAACATCCAGAGGAATGCTCCATCACCAAGATCTTGATGGATTGTGGAGTGGGGTATAATAGGAGGTACATCAATGTGACCAGCATCGTCAGCACACTGGAAGATATCAAACCAGGACTACCAGCAGCACTGCCAGGGTACCATGCCTTCATGGGGTGTGATTTCACGTCAGCCTTTTACAAGTAAGAATATAATTTTTATGTGAATTAAACTCTATAGTTAAAGTAATAAAGTGAACACAAGTATACTTAAATATAAAATACATACAATATAGTACTACATGTCGGTTGACAAGATATATAGCTCTTTTCCGTTGATATTTTTCTGAAAAGGAAAGGTCAAACCATTTGGCTTCAAGGAAAAAAAGATGAGACCGACTCCTTTCTGAAGTTGTTCACCAGCATGGGTGATAGACAAGCAAATACTGACGTTGATGTCAAATCAGAGTTTGTATGTCGTATGTACACTCTGAGTAAGACTGGTGATATCAATGAAGCAAGATACAAAAAACTTGAGCAAATGAGTGGCAGTATCAATGAGGCAAATCATTTTGGTTTCATGAAAAGTAATAAACATGCATGATCATAAAAAAAAAAAAAAAAAAAAAAATCTGCTAATTGTATTGCTATAATATCCTATCACAGACAAATCCACTGGCAAATGTGAAGATAGATTGTTCCTTGTTGCCACCATCACATAGAAGCCTTGAAATGCACCTTCTTTGAGCTCATTATGTCACAATAATATGGTTACATTTCTGGCATGTCCTGCAGAAGGTTTGTCCCCAACTCATTACAGATGGATTGTGAAAGATAAACTACTGCAACCAAACCAGTTCAATGGACTAGCGATACCAGACAGTCTGTTCAGTGATGAAACTGAAAATGTCAGTGAGGAAAAATGTGGTCAAAAGTGACAAGTCTGATTCAGATGCAGAGTCCTCAGATGATGAACCAAGGAGTGAGGACTCAGATGATTTGGACTGTGAAGATGACTAATCATGCTTTGTGTATTCATGTTTTGTATAGTATGCATCTGTTTAATGATGAAAATTAAAAATAAAATGTCAGTGAGAAAAATGTGGTCAAAAGTGACAAGTCTGATTCAGATACAGAGTCCCTAGATGATGAACCATGGAGCGAGGCCTCAGATGATTTAGATTGTAGACATGACTAATCATGCTTTGTGTATTCATGTTTTGTATAGTATCTGTTCAATGAAGAAACTGAAACTGAAAATGAAAATTTCTGACAATGGTTGTTTTCCATAACAAGGGGATGTAATAAACATTTTACAAGTTTCATTGGGTTACTAAGTAAGCTGATCTAGCTCAGTATGGGGGAGCCATCCTTTTGGGACCTTTTGGTGGGGTAACCCATCAACAAAAATTTCTGGCATTGATTCTTTCTTATAGAGGGGAATGTACTAAACATTTTGCAACAAGTTTCATCGGGTTACTAAGTGAGTTGATCTAGCTCAGTATGGGGGAGCGACCCTTTTGGGGCCTTCTGGTGAAGGCCAACCAACGAAAATTTCTGGCATTGTTTCTTTCTTATACTGGGGAATGTACTGAACATTTTAAATCAAGTTTCACTGGGTTACTCAATGAGCTGATCTAGCTCAATATAATGGGTCACCCCTTTGGGGGCTTCTGTCGGGGGTTAGCCAAGAATGAAAATTCGAGGGTAACCCACTTATACAGGGGAATGTACTGAACATTTTACAAGTTTCATTGGGTTACTCAATGAGCTGATCTAGCTCAGTATAACTGGATCACCCCCTTTAGGGGCTTCTGGCAGGGGTAACCCACCAATATTTCTGGCTTTGGTCATTTCTAATACAGGGTGATGGACTTGCAGCAAGTTTCAATGGGTTACTCAATGAGCTGATCTAGCTCAATTTTTTACTCATATTTTTTTGTCTGGCTGACCTCACCCACTAGTGAAAATGTCTGGCAGCCATACTCCAAAGATCTGTAGATGGTGGCGATTAAACTGAGGGTGGTCAAGAGTGGTTACCCTTTGGGCTGATCTAGCTGATATTTTGGGTGCCATTTCAGCACTTCAGTAACCACACCCACCAGGGGGCACCCGGCAGATATCCAGATCCTTTGATTTTGGACCCATGGCCAATGTCATGGTAAACATAAAAACTGGTAACCTTTTTAGCTAGGCTCACCCTTCTGGGCTCCCAGACTAGAAGGGATATGGACAGTGGCATACACTAATGTTGATTGTTTTAATTTCAGTGACTAATGAAGTAAATGAATGAATAAAAAAAAAAAAAAAAAAAAAAAAAATGAACCAGACATCATGGCAATGATAGAAACTAAACTAAGATATTCAGAGACATCAAGTTTAAGAGTGGAAAATTGCAATAAGAGGATAAGAAACAGATGTGGAAAAGGTGAAAGTGATGATGCTTGTAAAAAGGAATATCAGGGTGGAGAGTGTGGAAAAGGCAGAAGGCTTGGTGGAAGGCTTAAATCTGAAACTAATTAATAGAAGAGGAAGTCAATAAGTTACAGTGGTGCATGTCCCACCAAAAACAAAAGCCTGGAACAGGCAAGAGCATGAACATTTGCTGAGTGAGACAAAATTAGAGAAAACAATAAAATTATTATAATGGGAGATTTAATTGTAAAAGAGTGAAACACAAGAGGAAGAAAAGATTTGTGGGGAGATAAAATTCTGAAATTGGCAATGAATAATATTATGGCACAGTGGGTCGAAGAAAACACTAGATACAGAGGAGGAGGGGAGCCATCAAGCTGTACTGACCATCAATCATGGTCAGTACCCAAGAGAGTAGCAGTAGTGATAAGGAAGGCGAGATGCTGGTGACATGCCAAAACTATCAGAGGTGTGTAGCTGTATAGACACTGTACTACAATTTAAGGAACACACCAAAAATAGAGATGTTAGTATTCATTATGAAAACCTCAGAATTCTTTGAGAAGCCATAATTAAAGAACTTCAAAGTGGCAAGCAATTGAAATAAGACAGCTTTTTCAAACGAGTGCAGAATCTGTGATCACCTGATGCACCAATGGTAGCAGCCAGCTTTGCAGCTCCAATGATGTACTACTGGTTGTAGGCTGTGCTGGTGCTACAGATGTATCAGTAGTACATGAACAATGTGAGGTAGAGGCTGGTAGTTTGTTAGGTGACACTGAAGGTGAACAGGCGGGTACCTCTGGTGCATCAGGTGATTGCAGAGTCTGTACTGGTTTGAAAAAGCTAATTGTAATTGCTTACCACTTTGAAATGATTCTTTAATTATGGCTTCTTGAAGAATTCTGAGATTACCATAATGAACACTGATATCTCTATTCTTGATGTGTTCCACAAATTGCAGCACAGTGTCCATGAAGCTATGCACCTGCGATAGTTTTGGCAACATCACCAACATCTTGTCTTCCTCATCACTGCTGCTACTCTCCTGGGTACTCTCCCATGGATACCATGGGATGGCATGGTGTGCTTGATTAAAAGTACAGTACAGTACTGTATTTATTCCTGTCTTCCGTAATGTAATTGTTGATATTAGCCACTCCTAACATAACCTAATAATGCTTACTGTCAGTACCTACAGACAATCGGTTTGATCAGACCGATGTTCCCCCCTTTCAGTACTTAGTACCAAAGTATGAATGCACAGCTGAACAATGGCTGTCTTGTATCTACTTGTATGTGAAGAAAATAATCTAACAGACTTTGTTGATTTTATATTACAGCATTATTCTGATTTGCAATCATTATCTGATTGAAATCATTATACATATTAGGAGGCTGCCATGGTACAATGGGACTGTGTGCACTCTGGGGGCCAAGGTATCCTCAGATGCACAGGTTCAGATCCTAGCCACAGTCTGAAGGTAAAAATGGTATCCACTGAGGGTGAATAAAGGGCATCCACTTGGGGTAACAGTTCCTAAATGTCAAATTCAAAGTTCTTCATTAGGAGGCAAACCCCTGGCCCTGATAGACCAGGGAAACTGGATGTGTTAAAAAGGCAGAGAGAGAGAGAGAGAGAGAGAGAGAGAGAGAGAGAGAGAGAGAGAGAGAGAGAGAGAGAGAGAGAGAGAGAGAGAGAGAGAGAGAGAGAGAGAGAGAGAGAGAGAGAGAGAGAGAGAGAGAGAGAGAGAGAGAGAGAGAGAATGGAAATAGGGTGAACATGTCACTACAATATTTTGGCATTTTCCCAGATTTCTTTTTAAGTTTACTTTCAGTGGTTCTGCCTCCCCCTCTCCACATGTAGCAGACTCCACC
Organism: Scylla paramamosain; assembly: GCF_035594125.1. Taxonomy (NCBI): domain Eukaryota; kingdom Metazoa; phylum Arthropoda; class Malacostraca; order Decapoda; family Portunidae; genus Scylla; species Scylla paramamosain. Next base: position 8,052,081 of record NC_087175.1, read on the forward strand.
AAAAATTCTTTTCTAACTAGGAGCACCACACCTCCACCTTGCTTATATTTTCTATTTCTCATCCAGAAGTTGTATTTTCCATCTCCAGTATTTAAAATGTCCACACCATTCACTAGTTTTGTTTCAACAATTCCCATGATATTTGGCTTCCCTTCTTTTAAATAATCTTTTACTTCCAACACTGCTGACATCAAACCATTTATGTTTTGTATACACCACTTTTAATCCTCCCCCTCAGCACTGTCCTCTCCCCTGTACCACTTTTGTCAGGGTCATGTCTATGGCCTTCCAATAGAACCTCCTCTTCACCTCTGATCTTTCTTCATTTTTTTTAATTTGCTTCTCTTCTTAGTTCATTTATATTGGCTCTCTCTTCTCTGGTCCTATCTTTTTTATCCACACTTGTTTGTACTCTTCAACTCTGGCCAATTTCCAAGCTTTGCCTATTATTTATCCAGCTGCTGCTTGTGACCTAATCCTTATTTTAATGGGACACTGTCTACCACCAACATACGTGCCCAATCTTCAAATTTCTTCAATCTCTTCTGTCAGCACCTTGTCTCCTTGTATTGTCTACACCATGTTATCTCGACACCTCTTTTCCTTCTATTCTCCTTCGTGCATTTGTGGTACACGCTTCTCCTTTAAAGCAAATATCATAACAGTCTTTTTCCTATTTACTCTCTCTCTCACCAAGATTTCTTTCTGCTTGATCACTTTAACGACCTTTTCCGTTAGTATGCTGTCATTTACCTTAGTTTGATCTTCCACAACTTTCCTGAAGTCAACCTTCTTTTCCTCCAGTTCCTTCTTCCAAATTTTCTGCTTTACATTCAACTTATCAACCTTGCCTTCATACTCCACTGTTTTCTTCTCATACAAGTATAATGAAACTTTCTTGTGTAAATCATGACATGCACCTTTCTAAACTCCCTTCTCAGCAATCACAATTTCAACTGTCTTTTCCATTCTTCCTCACATCTCTCTCATTTCACTCTCTGGTTCAATAATCTTTCTCATTATGCTCTCTCCAATTCTCTCATCCTTTCCAAAACCAGAAAAATCCGTCTTACCTTTGGGATAGCCCCAGTTGAAGTAGAAAACAATGTAGGGGATGAGGTGGTCCCATCTTCCCCATTCATTGTGGTGGTTATTGCACTTTCCACTAACTTTTTTGGAGACAGGATTGCAGCAAGCAATACTGGTGCAACTCCCACCTCAGTATCCATCAAGGACATCTCTCAGTGATGTAAACAACAGAATATAAACAGGGGTGTATACTGTTGTCTTCTCTGTTCGCCATCTTGTGTGTGTGTGTGTGTGTGTGTGTGTGTGTGTGTGTGTGTGTGTGTGTGTGTGTGTGTGTGTGTGTGTGTGTGTGTGTGTGTGTGTGTGTGTATTACCTAGTTGTATTTACCTAGTTGTAATTTACAGGACCTGAGCTACACTCGTGTGGTCCTGTCTCCATACCTACACTTGCCCAGTTTTTCCTTAACCCTTGCCTTATGGGTAATTAAATTAATTTCTGTCTACATCTCGAGGTAAATATGGCAAACTTAGAAAATGCAAGAAGATAAAACATTTCTCTTTGTAATTCTGAATACAATGATGAACTTTCCTCCACCATGCTATGACCCTTGAGAGTAGAGTTATACCATATCAAAAGTTTCTTTCCTGATGTGCAATGTAACCTGACAAGAAGAAAGAACTTGGAGTGCTATAATATAGTGCAAATTCTCTCTCTCTCTCTCTCTCTCTCTCTCTCTCTCTCTCTCTCTCTCTCTCTCTCTCTCTCTCTCTCTCAATTATGTTGCACTTCAGGAAATTCATTAGTTACTCCAACAGGCTCACCAGCAAACACGGGCATAGTTGGTCTAAAATGATCACATTCATTCCAATGAAAATTGCCTTCATGTGCAGCAGCACCTGTGGAACCTTGTGCTGCAATTCTACCATGTCCACATGATCCTCTGGTTCAAGCACATGAGACTCTACCATGCCTATGTGTGCATAATCTGCCACGTGCACCTCAAACAGAGGTAGATGGATGCTCTGAAGTATGTACTATGTCTCCCACAATATCTTCCTCATGATTACTGCTGTCTTCACTTTCTTCAGTCTTTAGATCATAAACACTGTCTTCACTCTCATTAGTATTATCAACATGACTCCCAGATGACATTTATGTCACTATCCATGTTGCTGCCCTCACTTGGAGGGTATGTTCCACTCTCAGTGTCAAGGGAGTTACCAGATGTCTCCAGAAGGGAAAGAAGCTTAGTGAGACTAAGCTGAAATAGCCACAGCAGCAACTCATTTAGTGGAGATAGTTGCTAGATACTTACAACTGCCTTCCGACTTGAGTAAGCAGGAGGAAAATACAAACAAGTGGCGTGAAAAATCACAATTACTGAAATGATCACCCCCCTCCCAGATGTGACGATACAATTATTCATGGACAATCACCGTATATTAAGGGTTAAAGTGTATATTTACCTAATTGTATTGTGCAGGGCAAGAGCCAAAGCTCATTTTGTCCTGTCTCCATAACCATATTTATCCAGTTTCTCTTTAAACATGTGTAGACTGCTTGCCATAACCACCACTTCCTTAAAATCATTCCAGATTTCAATATTTCTATACAGGAAGCTGTATTTCTTAATGTCATTTGAACATCCACTCTTCTTTATTTTCTTCCCATGTCCCCTCTCCCATCTCTCTCCCTCCTCCATCTGTGGTATCAATTAATTTCTGTCTATTCTTTCTATATTGTTTACTAATTTGTACATTGTTATTAGGTCTCCTTTTTTTCTTTTCTCTTGTAGTGTTGGTAACCCATCTCTTCAAGTCTTTCTTCATAGTTTTAAGTCTTTCAATTCTGGTAACATCTTTGTCACTATCCTCTATATTCCTTCCAGTTTCTGTATATCTTTTTTTCTATGTGGAGCCCAAACTACTGCTGCATATTCCAATTTAGGTTGTTATCATGCTTGTATATATATTTACAAAGATTTAATTTTTTTCTGCACTTCTCGTTTGTTTGCATCACTCAGGCCTACCAACCCTACAACCTCAAGGCTATCAACACAATCAGTAACTCCTCCTGAACTGTGGGGTGTCATGCGTGTTTATTAAATTTGCATGGCCAGTTTGTAGTTTAGTGTCTAATCAGATTACATTTCCGAGGCTTACCTCCTGAATGTTTAACGAATCAGCCATGAGTTTAATCAACTTAACAACTGCCAGTTGGAACCCTACTGCCATTCAATGGTTGCCAGTAAGGTAAAATTAAGGTTCTTGTGCACACATATATCACTGACTATTATAGTCGATGATGTGAAATACAAAAGATGGTTTTTAGAGGAGTCTCACAACAATCTTTTTTATCCTAGACCATCTTTATATAGTTCCGCAGCTAGCCGAGTTAAAAACAGGCCTTCTTGTATAGTAAGAGATTCAATAAAACATACACAAGTGTTATGTGGTGGTATCAACAGTGAGCATTCATCAGCTGTATCAACAATGGCTTGACAATATTTTAATGACTTACTATACTGTGTTGGTTTTTATTCATTAACCTTCTGATGTTTTACAAACTATGTATTTGTCACCTTTTGCTATATGCATAAAAATTCTGAGTGTTAAAGGTAGTCTGAAAATTTAAGTTTTTGGAGGGCCTGTCTCAGCCAAGTCAAAACCAGTTATTTTCTGACAGTGCTTTCATTACGACTAATGCGAATCGTGTCTAATAAAGCCTCTTAGCAAAACCAAATCTTGGCATTAGTGTCAATCTGACTGTACTTGTAAATATATACAAAGTCAAAATTCAGCACTTGATAAAACATTCATATACTTACCCTGGGGTAGGGGAGAAACAGGATGTACATTCCCATTGTTCAGGCCAAGGGATAATTGTCTCAAGTTAGAAGATTGTTCTTGCAGCTGCTGAACTTGCTGCTGCTGCTGCTGCTGCTGTCCATGCTGAGGCTGCATGCCAAGTAGGGCAATACTGTTGGAAACCTGCTGGCTGGATGTACACATAAGCGAATTGTTTTGGACCACAGCGCTGCTTCGTGACACTCCTTCAGTAGACAACTGACCAGGGTTTCTGTTGCATCCACCAAGGCTCAATGAACTCTGCAACAATACCTTTGTATTAACTTCTCTGAAAAGGTTTATGTATTAATGACTCCTCTGAGTAAGCCCACGTACAGTGAAGCCTCGGTTCTCAAAGTTAATTCATTCCTGAATGCCATCAGAAATCCAAAATGTTCAAAAACCAAAAAAATATTTTCCTCGTAGGAATCATTGTAAAATGGATTAATCTGTTCCCAGACACCAGTCTATCCTGTCTTAGCAGCTTATGACAGATGCTCCCACAGCCAAGATGGCTGCTTCACATCTCCAGCTCACAAATTATTTATCCAGAAAGAATGAACTGAATGAATTAGTGACACAGAACTAATCAGAAGATACTATTTAGACCATGCAGGCATTCTCTTTGTCACTGATCTAGAGAGGGAAGCCTTGCGGGGAACACAAAGCAGCAACCCACTTATCACCAAAATAAACGTGATCATAACACTTAGACATCTTGCTGCTGGGAAAAGCTACTGAAAAATGCAGTTATGCGGTAGTGATGGCATTGTGGGATCATCAAGAGATTACTCCTGAGCACCGAAAACTGTTTGTTTACATTGAGGTTTTTCAACGGGATCACATTTACCTTATTTCAAAGACTGAATTACTATCTTACACTATTTGTCTCTCTTTCATGTGTCTCTCCTCCAAATATATAAAATTCTCTCTCTTTCATGTCTCTCCTCCAAATATATAAAAACAAAGTAAATATTTATAAAAACTATAAATTAATAAGAAATGGCAGCTTTTGCTACGTCTTTATATTTGAAATCAAGTAACTCTGTTCTAGAACTGAATTATGGTACCACAACCGAAGCAATAACGAGTTAAAAATTTTGTTTGAAAATTGATTTGTTCGAAAAGTTCGGTAACCGAGGTCCCACTCTATTAGTATTAGGCTCATTAGAATTTGCTTATCCTCAACTTATAATCCAAATTTCAATCAACAATGAAATTCTAAAGTAATAGCTAAATAACTATAAAATTTAATTCAACAGCATGTAAGCTAGATGAATATCCTTTCATATATATAGAAAATCTTAAGATAAAATTTTTCTCTTTTTTATAAGTAGAACTCAGCAATTTCAGTGAGCACCACTCAAATATCAAACAATAATCACTTCAATCAATTTACTGGCCTGTACAAGGGTAATGATACATAATGGTTTATGATGTTCCACTTCTACAATTTTCTTCTTTGTAAGTTACCACAAACTTGTCCGACAGGTTTTGTTTGGGCTAATGAGATCAAATATATAATATATATATATATATATATATATATATATATATATATATATATATATATATATATATATATATATATATATATATATATATATATATATATATATATATATATATATATATATATATATATATATATATATATATATATATATATATATATATATATATATATATATATATATATATATATATATATATATATATATATACATATATATATATATACATATATATATATATATATATATATATATATATATATATATATATATATATATATATATATATATATATATATATATATATATATATATATATATATATATATATATATATATATATATATATATATATATATATATATATATATATATATATATATATATATATATATATATATATATATATATATATATATATATATATATATATATATATATATATATATATATATATATATATATATATATATATATATATATATATATATATATATATATATATATATATATATATATATATATATATATATATATATATATATATATATATATACATATATATATATATATATATATATATATATATATATATATATATATATATATATATATATATATATATATATATATATATATATATATATATATATATATATATATATATATATATATATATATATATATATATATATATATATATATATATATATATATATATATATATATATATATATATATATATATATATATATATATATATATATATATATATATATATATATATATATATATATATATATATATATATATATATATATATATATATATATATATATATATATATATATATATATATATATATATATATATATATATATATATATATATATATATATATATATATATATATATATATATATATATATATATATATATATATATATATATATATATATATATATATATATATATATATATATATATATATATATATATATATATATATATATATATATATATATATATATATATATATATATATATATATATATATATATATATATATATATATATATATATATATATATATATATATATATATATATATATATATATATATATATATATGATCATATCATAACACTTAGATATCTTGCTGCTGGGAAAAGCTCCTAGAAAAATGCAGTTGTGCAGTAGTGATGGTGTTGGTGGTCATCAAGACTCAGGATTACTCCTGAGCACTGAAATTGTCTACATCAAGGATTTTCAACGAGATCACATTTACCTTATTTCAAAAACTGAATTATTGTCTTACGCTTTGTGTCTAAATATATAAAAACGAAGTAAACATTTATAGAAACTATAAATTAATAATGAACAGGAGCTTTTTTTTTTTTTTTTTATGTAGGAAGGATACTGGCCAAGGGCAACAAAAATCTAATAAAAAAAAATGCCCACTGAAATGCCAGTCCCATAAAAGGGTCAAAGCAGTGGTCAAAAATTGGAGGAAAAGTGTCTTGAAACCTCCCTCTTGAAGGAATTCAAGTCATAGGAAGGTGGAAATACAGAAGAAGGCAGGGAGTTCCAGAGTTTACCAGAGAAAGGGATGAATGATTGAGAATACTGGTTAACTCTTGCATTAGAGAGGTGGACAGAATAGTGGTGAGAGAAAGAAGAAAGTCTTGTGCAGCGAGGCCGCGGAAGGAGAGGAGGCATGCAGTTAGCAAGATCAGAAGAGCAGTTGGCATGAAAATAGCGGTAGAAGACAGCTAGATATGCAACATTGCGGCGGTGACAGAGGGGCTGAAGACAGTCAGTTAGAGGAGAGGAGTTGATGAGACGAAAAGCTTTTGATTCCACCCTGTCTAGAAGAGCAGTATGAGTGGAACCCCCCCAGACATGTGAAGCATACTCCATACATGGACGGATAAGGCCCTTGTACAGAGTTAGCAGCTGGGGGGGTGAGAAAAACTGGCAGAGACATCTCAGAACACCTAACTTCATAGAAGCTGTTTTAGCTAGAGATGAGATGTGAAGTTTCCAGTTCAGATTATAAGTAAAGGACAGACCGAGGATGTTCAGTGTAGAAAAGGGGGACAGTTGAGTGTCATTGAAGAAGAGGGGATAGTTGTCTGGAAGATTGTGTCGAGTTGATAGATGGAGGAATTGAGTTTTTGAGGCATTGAACAATACCAAGTTTGCTCTGCCCCAATCAGAAATTTTAGAAAGATCAGAAGTCAGGCGTTCTGTGGCTTCCCTGCGTGATGTGTTTACCTCCTGAAGGGTTGGACGTCTATGAAAAGACGTGGAAAAGTGCAGGGTGGTATCATCTGCATAGGAGTGGATAGGACAAGAAGTTTGGTTTAGAAGATCATTAATGAATAATAAGAAGAGAGTGGGTGACAGGACAGAACCCTGAGGAACACCACTGTTAATAGATTTAGGAGAAGAACAGTGACCGTCTACCACAGCAGCAATAAAACGGTCAGAAAGGAAACTTGAGATGAAGTTACAGAGAGAAGGATAGAAACCGTAGGAGGGTAGTTTTGAAATCAAAGCTTTGTGCCAGACTCTATCAAAGGCTTTTGATATGTCCAAGGCAACAGCAAAAGTTTCACCAAAGTCTCTAAAAGAGGATGACTAAGACTCAGTAAGGAAAGCCAGAAGATCACCAGTAGAGCGGCCTTGACGGAACCCATACTGGCGATCAGATAGAAGGTTGTGAAGTGATAGATGTTTAAGAATCTTCCTGTTGAGGATAGATTCAAAAACTTTAGATAAGCAGGAAATTAAAGCAATAGGACAGTAGTTTGAGGGATTAGAGCGGTTATCCTTTTTAGGAACAGGTTGAATGTAGGCAAACTTCCAGCAAGAAGGAAAGGTAGATGTTGACAGACAGAGCTGAAAGAGTTTGACTAGGCATGGCATGGTACTGCAACTAAGGTAATAAAGAGCTCAAATTTTTGTTTGAAAACCGATTTGTTTGAAAAGGGAGGTGTTCAGAAACTGAGGTTCCATAGTATATCTTTGCAATCTTCTACTTCTCTTAGTTTGGATGTTCTTTCTAGTATCTCTTCTGCTGCTTGTTGTGATTTTAGTCTTCCTTCTGCTGCTTGTTGTGATTTTAGTCTTATTTTTTCATAGGTCTTGTTTTGTTTTCCAGATAAGGTCCCAGTCTAATAACTTCTTCCACTTCTTCCTTTAATTTAGTGTCATCATCATCATTTAATTTCTTCAAATCCTTCACTGTTTTTGTTTCTTCTTTATCTCTTTTAAATTTGTATGTTATATTTATCTCCTTTATTCCATAAAGTATAACACATTTCTTCTTATCTGCTGCACCTCTTACCAGATCTTCATTGTTCTTCAGTGCCTTCACCACTTCTTTTTCTATATTTTCTTTTTTTTTCTTTCGGCTGCTTTTCAATTACTTCTTTGAAGTCAACATTTGCTATCATTTTTTTATTTTCCAGCCTTTCACTTTATCCATGACTCCCTCTCTCACCTTCTTCCTACCTTTCACTATTCTGCTTTCAAATCTTTATTTTCTTTCATTACTTTTTCCATGTTGTTTTGTAATTCCTCATTTTCTTTATATTTTGTTGTTCTCTCACTTTCATCTCTAGTTCTTTTTTTTTCAGCTTGGATATTTCTCCATGTCTTCTTAAATTGTTTTCCAACCTTTTCTAAAGGGATTTTACCACTTCTATCACTATTTTAATTTTCTTCCTCTGTTGATCCACATAATGTTCTACTTTTCTCAATCTCAACTTTAGAAACCCTATTTCACTTTCATTTAAGTCTTGTTCACTAAATCCATCAGTGTGTGTGTATTTACTTTGTTTTACCTAGTTGTGGTTTACAGGAAGGGAGTAATCTCATAGTATCCCATCTCTATATCTATCCAGTTTGGTCTTAAAAGTATGGAGAGTTTCAACATTCACAACGTCCTCACTGAGTTTACTCCATCTGTTCACACTTCTGTGAGGAAAACTATACTTCTTGATGTCTCTTCTACAGTTAACTTTCTTCAACTTCTTACTGTGTCACCTTGTACTCTGTGTCTCTAAATTTATAAAACATTCTTTGTCCACATTTTCCATACCATTAATCATTCTATAGATGTTTATTTAACCTCCTCTCTCCTATTTTAATGGGTAGGAATTTCCAACATTCTTAATCTCTTCTCTTAGGTTGAATTTCTCAACTCCGGAACCATCTTAGTGACTGCTCTTTGTACTCTTTCCAATTTTATAATACTCCTCTTTGTATGAGGAGACCACACCACTGCCGCATATTCTAATCTTGGTCTTATCATGGAAATCAACAACTTTATCATTCCTTCATATAATTATGAGAATGCCATTCTTACTCTTTTTACCAAATTCATCGTCTCTCCAGTAATTTTATCAATGTGTCTGTCCTGTGTCAAATTTTCAGTAACTTACTCCCAAATCCATTTCTTCTTTTGATTTCTTTAACTTCACACCATCCATCTCATAATGATATTGTATTCTTTTTTCACTCTTACCAAACTCCATTACTTTACATTTACTTGAATTCCATTTGCCAATATTTACTCCATCTATTTATCTTATTTAAATCATCTTGCAGTACCATACAGTCATTTACATTTTCTATCCTTCTCATCAGCTTAGGATCATCTGCAAATAAGTTCATATAGCTATCTATGTCTTCATTCATGTCATTTACACATATCAAACATTATCAGCCTTAACACTGTGGGACACCACTAGTTACTTTCAGCCAAGATGAATTTTGGTCTTGTATTACAGTTCTCACCTCTCTATCATCCAGATAATCCTCCATCCACTCCAGCAGTCTTCCTCCAATTCTTCCATAATTTTTTATCTTCAATAACAATCTTCGGTGTGGTACTTTGTCGAAAGCCTTCTTCAAATCTAAGTAGACACCATCTACCCACCGGTCTCTCTCCTACACAATATTGCCTATCCTTGAATAAAAGAACAATAAGTTCATGAAGCATGATCTTACACTTCTAAATCCAAATTGACAATTTACCAAAACTTTATTTCTTTCCAAGTGCTCCATCCATCTTTCCTTTATTGTTCTTTCACATAGTTTTCCTACAACACTAATCAATGACACTGGTCTATAATCTTTCCTTTATTGTTCTTTGACATAGTTTTCCTACAACATTAGTCAATGACACTGGACTATAATTTAGTGGGTTTTCTTTATTTCCTCCTTTGAATATAGGTGCAGTTTTTGCTTCCTTCCAATCTTTTGGTATTCTTCCCTGTGACAATGATGTCACCATCATACTTTGAATTTTACCAGCCACTTGTTCTTTGCATCCTTTCAATATCCAGTTTGATACTCCATCTGGACCAGATGCTTTATTTACATAAAGTTCTTCCATCATCTTAAGTATTTCATATCTGACTGGGACAGTACTTAGTATATTCCTCACCAAATTATCCCTTTCAGCATCAAACTCCCCTTCCACAATAAATACTGATCTGAAACTTTTGTTTATAACCTCCGCCATGTCCAGTGCATCCTCAGGCTTTTCCTTCAACTTTCAGTCTTGATGCACCTTCTCTCTTTTTCATCTTTCAATTAATAAGAATAATTCTGGTTCATTTATACACATTTCTATTATCTCTTTTTTGTAGTTTCTTCTCTCTATTCTTATTATCTCAATGTACTCATTTCTAGCATCAATATATTCCTCCCACCTGCTCTCAGTTTTCCTTTTCTTCCATCTATTCCAAGCGTTTAACTTACACTTTCTAGCATTTTTGCATTTTGTATTGAACCATTCCTTACCCTTTCTACATCTTCCTCCTCCTCTAGGTACAAATTTCTCCACAGCAGTATTATATGTCCTTATAAATTCATCCCATTTTTCCTGAACATCTGCATGTTCAAAGTCTTTCCAGTCCACAGCAAAAAAAAATACTTAAGTTTTTTTTTTTTCAAAATCAGCTTTACTATATTTAAATCTTCTTACCTTCTAATTTTCATCAATGAATACATATTCATTTTCCAAATTAAATTCCATCAACACATGATCACTTTTACCTCAGAGGGTTATCATAGTGTATAGTTTCAATAATTTCCATGTCCTTGGTAAACGCTAAATCAAGTCTTGATGGTTTATCTCTTCAACTAAATCTGGTATCACAATCAACCCATCGAGTCATCATGTTTTCCAATGCCTAGTTTAATAGTCTACTACTCAATGACTTCTTACTTCCAGTAGTTGTAAATGTCTCCCAATTTATCTCCTAACAATTAAAATCACCAACAATAACTATATCATTACTCTGTGTGTGTGTGTGTGTGTGTGTGTGTGTGTGTGTGTGTGTGTGTGTGTGTGTGTGTGTGTGTGTGTGTGTGTGTGTGTGTGTATTAAAAAATTCATTTTGTACTCACAACCAAGTTAGCAAGGGTAACAGCATCAGTAATCTTGCTTCCACTAACATCATGGCTTGCAGGGCTGACATCCTGGCATCCCATTAGGATGGCTTCTCCAAGAGTAGGGCTTCCAGGGTCACTGCTAAAATACAAGGAAACTAATTAATTTTCAGTGACATGTACAGTGATCTATCCAATTATTGGTTTACCAGCCAAAAAATTCCTGTAAATAAGATTATGTAATTGTACCTATATTCACTTCAATAGTAAATGTCAAAATCTTCCAATTTTTTAAGGAAATTTTAAAAATCCTTCACAACAAATTGTTTATAATTGAATTTAGCTTACTTGCATTTTTTTTTATCAGTTTTTGCCTCAGAAGTAACAAAGAAATATGAAAATTTGTTTAAAGAAAAAAAACTACAAAAACTCCATTAATGTGGTTATTTATGATATACATGAACCTTAGCATACAACATATCACTGTTATACACAGTATACCAGAAATTCATGAAAATCAGATGATAAATAGCAATTTTAGGGTTTTGGCTAAATGCTCCCCTTAAGAGCAGTGAGGGCATGACAATCATATTATGAATAATCTCAAAGTGAAGTAGTCAGAGAATGGAGGAGAGAGAGGACTTCTGGCACCTCGCCAAAAAAATATAATCCTTCCCTCCTTTATTTCAACCTGGTAGCACCACTGCCATCTCATCTATCTCTAAAGCTGAACTCCACTAAAACCTTTGATGGTTCCGGGTTTGTTCTTCTCTCTCCTCCATTCTCTGACTACTTCACTTTGAGATTATTCATAATATGATTGTCATGCCCTCACTGCTCTTAAGGGGACCATTTAGCCAAAACCATAAAATTGCTATTTATCATCTGATTTTCATGAATTTCTGGTATACTGTGTATAACAGTGATATGTTGTATGCTAAGCTTCATGTATATCATAAATAACCACATTAATGGTGTTTTTGTAGTTTTTTGAAAAACAAATTTTGATATTTCTTTGTTACTTCTGAGGCAAAAACTGATAAAAAAAATTGCAAGTAAGCTAAATTCAATTATAAACAATTTGTTGTGAAGGATTTTTAAAATTTCCTTAAAAAAATTAGCAATTTTTTTCCAATTTTGTTCAATTTTGTTCTAGTCTAAAAAGTATTGCTGATTTATAAATAGCTTAAAATAAAAAAAATCTGCCTCCAACAAAAAACAGTAGCTTTATCACCCTTTCATATGCAAAGTTTCTTTACAATTGGTGCAATGGTTAGCAAGAGAGAGAGAGAGAGAGAGAGAGAGAGAGAGAGAGAGAGAGAGAGAGAGAGAGAGAGAGAGAGAGAGAGAGAGAGAGAGAGAGAGAGAGAGAGAGAGAGAGAGAGAGAGAGAGAGAGAGAGAGAGAGAGAGAGAGAGAGAGAGAGAAACATTTGCAGATAAAGGCAGACAACTACAGTAAAATCCCTCTCATCCGGCATTCGAGTATCCGGCAGCTTCAAGTATCTGGCACATTTTTCCCCGAGCCTTAAAATCAATAAAAAATCAATGTGTACTCATAAAATCGATTAAAATTCCTGCGCAAGGCATACTTTGTCCCCTCGCCACCAGAGCACACTGCTTCGCGCCACCTGCGGCTCACTGCACTGTGTTTACTCAGTGACTCAGTCCCGCGTGTGCACTGTTTATCGCCTGACGCCTTCATCATGCCTAAAGTTGTAGAGAAGAGAAAGCATGTTGTGCTTACACTTAAGCAGCTGATCAGATCAGCTGCTGATTTTGATCAGCTGATCTTTGTTATGGTAAGATGCGTGAGTGTAGGGTGGTGATTGTGGACATTATTTCACTTCTATTCAAGTATCCGGCATGTCGGCGGTCCCGTTGATGCCGGATAAGAGGGATTTTACTGTATTTTTTCCCTTCTATTTTTGTTTTTTCTGAAGAAAAAAAAAAAAAAAAAAAAAAAAAAATACATCATGCATATTATGTTATTCATTGACCCCTTATAGAATAATACATGGTATTCACATGATATTTTAAAGTAATTAGCAAGGTATTATACTCAAAGGTGTAGTTATCAGGTCATTCTACCTTCTTTATTGTTGCCAGATTTTCTTAATGCCCTCCTGGCTCGTAATCATCGCTGAACTGAAGTTGCCTCTTCCTCTTCTTTCTGCCTGCAACTCACTTGGACCCCTTGTCACCTGTTTCCATGGACTGGAAGATGTCTGTGTCAGTCCCAAATACATGTGTCAGCAAGTTGGTTTCTCTGCTGAAATCGTGTTCTAAAGTCATCACCTGAGACACAAACGTCACTCGAAAATGACCAGGATGTTTTACTTTTGAGCATTTGCTAGATCATTTTTCCATGCAGAGACTCGTTCAGGAGCAAGGGTGTTGCACAGATTGCACTACAGCTCTTGCAGCCAACTGTCATGTCTTTGTCGAAGTTGACAGATGTAGGAGTGACTGTGACAGTGCCCTACAGCCCCTTCTGACACTTCAGCTGTGCTACAATTGCCTGCAGTGGAGAAGAGATGGTGAACTTCTCATATTTCTTCTTGGTTTGTGGGATGTTACTTTTCAACAACTCAAACAATTTCTTGCATGAAGAAATAGAGGATGGAATTGAAGTTCTTGCTGGTATAAAAGCCAATCCTGAGGTAGACAGTGAGGCAGAAGCATAAGGAAGTGGTGGAGTTGAGGGGATGGTGGTAGTGGTGACACTCAGCAAGCAAAGTGAGGCACAATGGGGTGAGAGATGGCAGCAAGCACGGAGTGGTCAGCTGGGTGCCAAGCACATGAGGTGGTGGAGGGCAGCTGACAAAGCTGTTTTTCTTCTCCACCGCTTTCTTCAGATTCTTAAACCTTATCTTGTTGATCCTCGATATCTACCTCATAATACTGATGGGAAAAAAGAGGTCTGTAGATGCAAGTAAAGTAAGATAGGCGATTGAGATCAGAGTGGAAAGATAACATGCATAACTTCCCTCTCTCTGGCATATCTGCTATAGCCTGAGGGGATGTGTGCTATTCATAACCTCAGTATAGTCACCAAATGTCTAGAGATGCACACAGATGTACATAGATGATGAGATGTACACAGAACATTTCACCATTTATCAGCAACAATAAAGCAATATCCAATGCTAGCTTGCTGGGCAGTGGAAGAGCATGACTTCACAGGAGGGGAAAGAAGGGAAAGGGCCATAACATCTTTATTTTTGCATATTTTGCAAAGAAACTTGGTCATAATAAGAACAAATGATTCATGATGCAATGAGAATTTCTTAGAATATTTTATTTTATTTTATCTTATTTTTTTTTTCTTTTTGCAGTCTCCTTAACCCTTGAAAGGCTTATGGACATGATGGGGTCCCTCCAACTGTTCTCTGAAACAGTGCCTCCATGCTTGCCCAAAATCTATCAACTCTGTCTGTCAACATCTACCTTTCCTTCCTGCTGGAAAATTGTCTACATTCAGCCAATTCCTAAAAAGATGACCACTTTAATTCCTTACACTACCACCTTATCACTTTAATTTCCTGCCTCTCTAACATTTTCTAATCTATCCTCAACAGGAAGATTCCTAAACATCTATCACTTAACAACCTTCTATTTGATCACCAATATGGGTTCTGTCAAGGCCGCTCTACTGGTGATCCTCTGACTTTCCTTACTGAGTCTTGGTCATCCTCTTTTAGGGATTTTGCTCTTCCCTTAAACATATCAAAAGCGTTAGATAAGAGCCTGACACAAAGCTTTAATTTTTCAAACTACTTTCCTACAGCTTCTATCTTTCTCTCTAACTTTTATCTTCAAGTTTCCTTTCTAACTGTTCTACTATTGCTGCTGTGGCACATGGTCACTGTTCTCTAAGTCTATAAAGAGTGGTGTTCCACAGGGTTCTGTCCTGTTGCCCACTCTTCCTATTATTCATCAGTGATCTTCTAAACTGAATTCATTGTCCTATCCACTCCTAAGCTGATAATACTTCTGCATTTTTCCATAGATGTGCAAGCCCTCAGGAACTGAACACCTCACACAGGGAAGCCACAGAGCACCTGACTTAAGATTTTTCTAAAATTTCTGATTGGAACAGAGCAAACTTGATGTATGATGCTTCAAAAACTCAATTCCTGCATCTAAGAACTTGACACATTTTGCCAGATAACTATCCCTTTTCCAGAAATACTCAACTGTCTCCCTCTTCTATACTAAACATCCTTGGTATGTTCTTGACTAATAATCTGAAATGGAAACTTCACATCTCATCTCTAGCTAATGAATGAAGTTAGGCACTGAGTCATCTCCACCAGTTTTCTCTTCCTCTCAGCAGCTAACTCTTTACAGGGGTTTAATCTGTTCTAGTATAGAATATGCTCCACATATAAAGGAGTTCCACTCATACTGCTTTGCTAAACAGGGTGGAGTCAAAAGCATTTTGTCTTAAATCCTCTCCTCTAACTGACTGACTCTTCAGCTTCTCTCTCTTCACCACAATACTGTATCTCTTGCTATCTTTTACTGCTATTTTCATGCATAACTGCTCTTCCAATCTTGCTAACTACATGCCTCCCCTCTTTAACTAGTTTCACTGCACAGGACTTTGTTTTCTCTCGCCACCATTCTGTTTACCTCCCTAATGCAAGAGTAAAGCAGTGTTCAGTCTTTCATCCCTTTCACTGGGAAACTCTGGAGCTCCCTACCTGCTTCTGTATTTTCTCCTTACTACTTACTTCTTACAAGGTGCCTCAAGGCACCTCTCTAATTTTGGTTAAACCTTCTTGCTCTTCTTTAAAGCCTGGCATCTCAATGGGCCCTTTTTCATAGATATTTTATTGCCCTTTGCCACTACCCGTTACTTAAAAAAACATACCAGATTCATGGCTTTCGGGTATTATTAACCTGTAAACTGCAACATACATCATACGATAAACAGAGTGTAACTGCAACTTACATCATAATATGATGTGAATTTGGTGGCCTACATTTCACTCCCCTATGTCTTGAAATGACGTTTGGCAACTCAGGATGAGTGAGTCCATGCTTGCTCTCTCTCTCTTCCATATGTGCATGCGTGTGTGTGCGAGTATTTACCTAATTGTGACATATGGAAAGGGAGCTATGCTTGTTGTCCCATCTCTATTATCCAAAATTTATCCAACTTCATCTTGAAATTATGTATCATTGTTGCTTCAACCATTTCTCTGTCCAACGCATTCAAACCTCAACAACTCTGTATGGAAAACTGTGCTTCTTGATGTCTCTCTTGCATATGCCTTTCTTCAATTTCTTCCTGTGCCCCTTTGTAGTTCACCTATCCCACACTATCAGGTCCTCTCTATCAACTTTCTCCAATCGTTCCTTTATTCAAAACATTGCAATCAAATCCCCTCTTGTTCTCCTTTGCTTCAGGAATATTAGGTCCAGTCTTAACAATCCCTCATAAGGGAGGTCTCTCAAAAGTGGGACCATTTTGGTTGCAGCTCGTTGTATCCTCTCCAGCTTTTTTAATGTCCTTCAGACTTGGAGACTAACCCAAGGCTGCTTATTCTAAAATTGTATGTATCATAGTTACAACAATCTTCATCATATCCTCGTCAATGCATGAAAATGCCGTTCTTATGTTCTTAAGACCAAGTTTCCTCCACAATTTTATTAATGTGCTTTCCTGGTGACATATCCATTACTATTAGCCCAAGATCTTTCTCAGTGTTCCTTTTCTGGATTTTTGCTTCTCCCAGCTGTAAGTTTCAACAGGTCTATTTTAACCTTTTCTAAACTCCAATACACTACATTTTCTTGCACTACACTCTATTTTCCATTTTTTACTCCATTCATATATCTTATTCAAGTCCTCTTGGAGCAGGTCACAGTCCTTATTCTTCACTCCTTTCATGATCTTTGCATCATCAGCAAACAGACTTGTATAACTTCCTACCTCTTCAGCCATATTGTTTATATAGCAAACAGATTTGTATAACTTCCTATCTCTTCAACCAAATCATTTATATATACAGCAGACATTATCAGAGCTAGGACTGATCCTTAAGAAACTCCACTGCAAACACTTTTGAATGTAGATGTTTCGTCATATAACTGTCCTCATCTCTCTGTCCTTTAGGAAGTTCTTCATCCATGCCAACAATTTTCCTCCCACACCTACTTCTCTTAAGTTTCCACACTAGTTTCTTGAGTGAAATTTTGTCAAAGGCTTTCTTCAGATCTAAATAAATGCAATCTGCCCAGCCATCTCTTTCTTGTATTATATCAATAACTCTTGAATAGAAGCACATCAAGTTGATTGCACATGAGCCAAACTGCTTGTCACTTATTATGTCTTTTGTCTTCAGATATTACATCCATTTGTCTTTAACTGCCCTTTCACAGATCTTAGCCACCACAATTATCAATGATACAGGTCTATAATTCATCAGATCCTCTCTCTTGCCTCCTTTGTACACTGGAACAATATCTGCTGTCTTCCAGTCTTCAGGGAGTCTACTTTCCCTGAGCGAACAATTTATGATACTGTGTATTTTAGCATTTAGCTCATTGCTGCACTCTTTCAACATTCAGCTTGACACTCTATCTGGTCCATGTGCCTTCCTTGCACCTAACCTGCTCAGTAATTTCTCCACTTCTTCAATAGATATTAGGAACTCATCCAAGGTGTTACCATTCATGCTCGTTTCCTCTTGATTGTTGAAATCATCTTCCCTGGTGAAAACTTCCTCAAAACATTCATTGCCATTTCTGCAGTCTTCGTGTTATTCCAGTTCACTCACTTCCAGCTTGCTTATCCCTTCTTTGTTTTTTAGTTTACTGTTTACAAATTGGTAAAATAATTTCCCCTGTTCCTTACAATTCTCTACTATATCCTTCTCATAGTTTCTTTTTACCTCTCTGCATCATTAAATGTACTCATTTCTGGCCTCTCTATAGTTTTCCCATAGCTATGGCCTTCTTATCCTTCTCCATTTATTTCACATCTGGTCTCTCTTACTTTTACCTCCATACACCTCTTGTCAAACCAATCACTTTTCCTAATCTCACTCCTGCTTACTTTTGGCACTTATTGTCTGACACTTGTCATTATAAGTTTTAAGGAACAAGTCCCATTTTTCATCAATGGTATTGATCAAGTCAAAGGCACTCCAATCTGCTTGTGTAAAATATTGTTTCATGGCTTTATAGTCTGCCCTACTATAGTTCAGCCTTCCAATCTTGTGACTCTCTTCTTTCTGGCACTTTAACGTCTGTTATTTGTAGTTCAATTAGCATGTGATCACTCTTGCCTAAGGGAGAGTCATAGGTGACACTTTATAATTTCAGGGTCTTTCATGAAAACAAAGTCCAGTCTCAATCACCCCTAAATCTTGTATTAGTTGCAATCCATTGTACTAAAGTGTTTTCCATGGCTAGCTTCAGCATTTCACTCCCCATGATTCATCACTTCTTTCAGTTGTTCACTCCTCCCAATTTACATATTGATGGCTTATAAGATGCACCTCCACCCCACCGAAACAGAAATTGAGCTGCATCTTACAAGGCTAAGGTTCAGCTTTGGGGTAGAGGCTAGTGGTAAGTCTATGGCAACAGTGGCCCTCAAATCAAACCCCAAACATCTTTGCACACGTAAACAAAGTGATAATCGCTTCTACACCATAAAAACTTTTTTTTTTTTTTTTTTTTTTGTAAAGTAACAACATATAATAGGTCATACTTACCAGTAATTTAGATTAAATAATACCAGTCAGGAAGAAATTAAATGACAATGCTAACATGGCATGTACCATGTTACACACCAAATCTGGTGATACGTGCAAGATTGACTGCATTCCTTAGTGTGATGCCATTATTCCTTGAGATATGACATGAATAGAACAAATTTATTTTCATATTTGAATCTGAAGAAAAAATAAATAAAATAAATATAAAAAAAATAAATAAAAAAAACTGTACTAAATTTCATGATGAATTGAACAAATTTATTTTCACATTTTTGTTTTAAAAATGTACTGAAATATTTCAAATAAAAATATGTTCTAGAGAATAAGTTAAACCCACTTTCACACATCCTTATGCTTTGAAAATGTACTAAAATATTACAACTAAAATTAAGAGCAGAATGATCATAAAGTACAAACTTTATTACCCTTCTGGGCTCTGACAGTATCACTGGCTATGCCATATTTGTTTACATCTCACAGCAGGATTGGTCCAAGCATAAATTAAGTTTTTAAATGTAAAATATTGGGATATAATAAGGATCTGAATACATGAGAGGGCTTCAAATGTCTTCATATTCAGAGCTTAAACCCATTTGTTTATTTATTTTTTTAATGCCTTCCCAAACTGAGGTGCATCTTATAAGCCCATGTGTTTTAGAAGCCATCAAATACAGTACTTCTTTACAATTGAAGTTACCCATGATGGTCAGGTTTTTGCAGTGGCTTAAAAGTTCCTCCAGATCTGATATTTTTTTTAATTTCCTTGTTTTCTTCAATGTTCCACGGCTTTGTCCTTTGGGGGTACATATATCACTGCAAAGTTCCTTGTGGCTTTACCCTTGTTCCGAATCCCCACTTTAATCAATTCCACGTTATTGCTTCCATAAACTACTTCATCCACATGTACGTCTTTCTTGGTTAATATCATAACACCTCCTCCTTGATTGTTTATTCTCATTTTTTCCAAATATCTTATTTTCCATCACGTATGTTTAAACACTCAATGGATTTATTAGTTTTATCTTTGTTAGCCCTATGATATCATGTTAATTTCTTTTGAGGTACTCGTTTAACTTGGTATTTGCCATGATCAGCCCATTCACATTTGTATATGTCACTTTTAGTTTTGCCCTCCCTCCACTCTGGTTTTTACGAGTATGTACCATTTTCTTATTTTCATATCCATCACTTTCCAGAACATTTTTTTTCTCTCTCTGATCTTTCCTCATTTTTTGCGTTTGCTCCAGACCACAGTTCATTCACGTTTCCCCTTTCCTCCTCATTAAGATCTTTCTTTATCTAGATGTTTCTGTACTCCTTTTTTTGCCAACCTACTTGCCCCTGCCAGGGCTTCATCAGCATCTATCTGTGATTTAAACTTCATTTCTAATGGCCACACATTTTCTCAAACTCTGGAATTCCTCAGTTTCATTTTCCAGGTTACTGCCATCATTCTTAACTTCCTTTACTAGCTTTACAATGTTAACTCTCTCCAT
The DNA here is from genome assembly GCF_035594125.1 of Scylla paramamosain. Classification (NCBI taxonomy): domain Eukaryota; kingdom Metazoa; phylum Arthropoda; class Malacostraca; order Decapoda; family Portunidae; genus Scylla; species Scylla paramamosain. The sequence continues at coordinate 8,073,109 of NC_087175.1, forward strand.
CCTCTCTCTCTCTAACATGTGTGGTAAATTATCCTCTTTCATCCCAAAGAATAGTACACATTTCTTCTTGTCCACAGTGTTTCTTACCAGGTTCTCATTTTCTTTGATTGCCTTAACAATTGACTCCCTCACCTTTTCTTCCAACTGTTGATAGATAATGTCCCTGAAATTTCCTTGCACTGCTTCCTTCTCGTTCTTCCATTCATCATGTTGTTCTTATCTTTTTTATCCCCTCTGAACTGACTTTCACTTTATCATTCATTTCCTTAAGGGTTACTTCATGGCTGTTACACTTAACCTTCAGAGTGGCATTCTCTTCCTTTAGTTTTTCCAAACTCACCTTCATCTCACTATCATATTCTTCACACTTCTTTCTCAGGTCATTTTTGTCTTTGATTAATCTATCCAGCTTTTCCAATATTCCAGCAATCAACTCTCTCTCTGCTCTTCACTCCTTCTCAACATTAACAATCCTTCTCGTATTTGTTCTCTCTAAGTCCTGAGAAATCCTCCATTCCACTTGACTTGCCAAGTTACCCTAACCCCAAAGGGATTTCTATACAAATACCTCTAGGCTGTGGAATTGGAGTATGAGTAGATAAGGGTTTGTTCACTTTACCTTCATCCATGGCACCATGGATATATCTTTATCCATTTCTGACCACAACAAACACATTTACAGGATAATTTTGAGACAGGACACACACTAGCAACCTCTCTTCCCTTTATGCACAATCTTCATCATGTAACTTCATCTCAAGTTTCCTTTCTGACCGTTCTATTGCTGCTGTGGTAGATAGTCACTGTTCTTCTCCTAAATCTATTAACAGTGGTGTTCCTCAGGGTTCAGTCCTGTCACCCACTCTCTTCTTATTATTCATCAATGACCTTCTAAACCAAACTTCTTGTCCTATCCACTCCTACACTGATGATATCACCCCGCACTTTTCCACATCTTTTCATAGACGTCCAACCCTTCAGGAAGTAAACATTTCATGCAGGGAAGCCATAGAACGCCTGACTTCTAATCTTTCTAAAATTTCTGATTGGGGCAGAGCAAACTTGGTATTGTTCAATGCCTCAAAAACTCAATTCCTCCATCTATCAACTCAACACAACCTTCCAGACAACTATCCCCCTCTTCTTCAATGACACTCAACTGTCCCCCTCTTCTAGAGTGAACATCCTTGGTCTGTCCTTTACTTGTAATCTGAACTGGAAACTTCACATCTCATCTCTAGCTAAAACAGCTTCTACGAAGTTAGGCGTTCTAAGAAGTCTCTGCCAGTTTTTCTCACCCCCCTAGCTGCTAACTCTGTACAAGGGCCTTATCTGTCCAAGTATGGAGTATGCTTCACATGTCTAGGGGGTTCCACTCATACTGCTCTTCTAGACAGGGTGGAATCAAAAGCTTTTCGTCTCATCAACTCCTCTCCTCTAACTGACTGTCTTCAGCCTCTCTCTCATCGCCACAATGTTGCTGCATCTCTAGCTGTCTTCTACCGCTATTTTCATGCTAACTGCTCTTCTGATCTTGCTAACTGCATGCCTCCCCTCCTCCCATGGCCTCACTGCACAAGACTTTCTCCTTTTTCTCATCCCTATTCTGTTTCTCTCTCTAATGCAGGAGTTAACCAGTATTCTCAATCATTCATCCCTTTCTCTGGTAAACTCTGGAACTCCCTGCCTGCTTCTGTGTTTCCACCTTCCTATAACTTGATTTCCTTCAAGAGGGAGATTTCAAGACACTTATCCTTCAATTTTTGACTACCGCTTTGGACCCTTTTCTGGGACTGGCACCTCAGTGGGCTTTTTTATTTTTTGGATTTTTGTTGTTCTTGGAAAGTGTCCCTCCTACATAAAAAAGATAAATAAATAAATAAACAAATAAATGAATAAATAAATAAATAAATCTTGGCATCCTTGATAAAAGCAGTAGGCAGCAACCAGGATAAACGGCTGAATCTCCTAGGAGCACAGTGCTCACACATACACACACACACGTGTATTCATCTAGCTGTATTGTACAGGGCACGAGCCAAAGCTAATTTTATCCTGTCTCCATAACCATATTTAACTAGTTTCTCTTTAAACAGGTGTACACTGCTTGCCACAACCACCTCTTCCTTCAAATCATTCCAGATTTCAATAGTTCAACACAGGAAGCTGTATTTCTTGATGTCACGAACATCCACTCTTCCTTATTTTCCTCCCATTCCCCCTCATCCGCCTCTCTCCCTTCTCCAACTGTGGTACCAAGTCATTTCTATCTATTCTTTCTATATTGTTTATTAATTTGTACATTGTTATCAGGTCCCCTCTTTCTCTTCTCTCTTGTAGTGTTGGTAAACCCATCTCCAAGTCTTTCTTCATAGCTTAAGTCTTTCAATTCTGGTACCATCTTCATCACTATCCTCTGTATTCTTTCCAGTTTCCGTACATCTTTTTTTTCTACGTGAAGCCCAAACTACTGCCATGTATTCCAATTTAGGTTGTATCATAGTTGCTATAACTTTCTTCATAATTTCTTTATCTAAATTGTTAACACCAGCCTCATGTTAGTTAACAAACTGTATAGAGCCGACTATTCCATTTATGTGCCTTTCAGGGGATAATGTGTCCTGAATCATTACTCCCAAATCTTTTCTTCATTACTTTTCATTATTAATTCTCCTCTCATTTTGTAATTTTATGAAGGTGTCTTTCTACTTATCCTATTTCCAATATGTGGCATTTTCTGGCATTAAATTCTAGTTTCCATCTTTGGCTCCATGCATGTATTTTGTCAATATCCTTTTGTAACTCTTTGCAGTCATTTTCATCCTTTATTATTTTCATTATTTTTGCATCATCAGTGAAAAAGTTTAAGTAATTACTTAGATCCTCTGTCATATCATTTACATATACAGTGGAACCTCGGTTACCAAATGTCTACCTTTCTGCACAACTCAGTTTAAAAAAAAATCGTAATTGCTTTGGTTGCTGTACCATAATTCAGTTTTGGAGCAAAATTACTTTATTTCAAATACTACAAGACATAGCAAAGCTGCCATTTATTACTGATTTATAGTTTCTATAAATATTTCCATTGTTTTTACATATTTAGATGAGACACAGTGGGGAAGACAGCAATTCAATCTTTGAAATAAGTTATATGTGACCCTGCTGAAGAACCTCAATGTAAATAAACAAGATTCACCATTCAGGAGTAATCCTGAGCCTCCTGCAGCACTCTCTATGACCCACAATGCCATCACTACTACACACTGCATTTTCCCAGCAGCAAGATGCCTAATTGTTATGATCACCTTCATTTTGACAGTGAGTGGGTTGCTCCTCTCTGTGTCGCGCTGTAAGGCTTACCTCACTTGATCAGTGACAAAGAGAATGCCTGTATAAACAATATCTTATGATGAATTCTGTGTCACTAAGCTCATTCAATACATCCTTTCTGAATAAAAAAATTTCTAAGCTGGAGATGTGGAGCAGCCATCTTAGCAGTGGGAGCATCAGTCATTACCTGACATGGTGGACGGGTGTCTGAGAACGAATGAATATATTTTACATTGATTCCTATAGGGAAAATAGTTTCAGTTTTCGTACATTACAGAATTTGAATGACATTCAGGAACGAATTAACTTAGAAAACCGAGGTTGCACTGTATTTGAAACATAATAGGTGCCAACACAGATCCTTGCAGTGACCCACTTGTCACTTTGTGCCAACTTGAATTAGTCTCTATGATTACTGTTCTCATTTCCCTCCCTTGTAAACAGTCATCCATCCATCTCAATGTTGCTCCCTTTAGTCCTCCTTCATTCTCTAACTTCCACATAAGACTTTTGTGGGGAACTTTATCAAATGTTTTTTTTGAGATCCACGTGTACATCAACCCATCCATCCCTCTCTTGCACTCCATCTATTACTCTCATATAAAAGATCACTAGATTTGTAACACACGATCTCCCTTTTCTGAATCCAAATTGCTTTGCTGTAATTATCTTTTCATCTTCTAAATATTGCACTCATCTATCTTTAATTACTATTTCACAAAGCTTGCTTACAATACTTGTTAATGACACTGATCTGTAATTCAATGGTTTCATTTTATTTCCCTTCTTTGTATATTGGGACCATGTTAGTTCTTTTCCATTCCTTTGGTACTTTTCCTTCTTTCGATGAGCAACTGATATCCCATATGGATTCTTCCATTTGTTCTCTGCATTCTTTTAATATCCATCCATTTACTTGATCTGGTCCCATAGCTTTTCTAGCATCCAGCTCTTCCAGCAGTTTCTTGATTTCTCGTCTCTTTACTTGTATCTCCTGCATTCCCTCATTCTGTGATACCACTTTGTCGCAAAATCGGTTTCCTTTGTAAACACAGACTGAAAACTCTCATACATTAGTAAACTCATCTCAGTAGTTTCATAAATTCTTCCTTCTCTTTTTAATTTGTTTATGTCATCCCTATGTTTCATTTTTCCATTTATGTACCTGTAGAAGAGTTTGGGCTCTTCCTTGCATTTTTTTACTATATCACTTTCAAAATTTCTTTCTTCTTACTGTACCATATTCATTCCTTGCCTTTCTGTATTTTCCTAATATTTCTGTTCAGTTTTCCCATTTTCCTCCATGCCATCCTTTATCTTTTTTGCTTCTACACACCTGACATTATACCATTCATGCTTCCCAATTTTCACTTTATAACTTGGTACAAACTGTTGCACCCCCTCTCTATACTTGCTCAAAAATCTCATATTTTTCTTGCTCTACTTTTCCTTCAAATAGCTCTTTCCAGTTAATTTTTCCATAAAATTTATTAAGTTCTGCAAAGTTTGCTTTAGCATAATTCAGTCTCCCATTTCTAAATTGCTCATTCCTCTGCAACACTGTTTTCTCCTGTACAGTCGTACCTCGGTACTCGACCGCCTCTATACTCGACCAAATCGGTGCTCGACCAAAAAATTTGAGTAGAAAATGCATCGGACCTCGAACAGATTTTCGGTACTCGACTAGCCGAGTCGACCCGAACGCGCTCCTCGGTCCTTCTCGGCCCTTCTCGGCCAGCGGGTAAGCGTCAGTTCGACTCAGACCGCCAGCGGAGTAAGACGTACGCAGTTTGTTCGAGTATTTCTTCCCAGATTTAAACTTTTTCGTGTTGCTCTAGCCCTTAATAATGGGTCCAAAGAAAGACAGTGATAAGGGGAAGGCAAAGAGGAAAACAGTGAGGACCACTATTGAACTGAAGAAGGAAATTATAGCAAAATATGAAAGTGGTGTACGAGTGTCCGACCTCGCGTCGCAGTACGAAATGGCAAAGTCAACCATTTCCACTATCTTGAAGCATAAGGAAGTGTTAAAGAAAGCTGATGTTGCAATGGGAGTGACAGCAATTAGTAAGCAAAGGCCTCAGATAATGGAAGAAATGGAGAAGTTGCTTCTTATCTTCACCAAGGAAAAGATGTTGTCAGGGGACAGCATTAGTGAAGCTCTCATCTGCGAAAAAGCTCTTCAAATTTACGAAGATCTATTGAAAACTACTGGAGGTGAAAGTGCTAGTTCATTTACTTTCAAGGCAAGCAAGGGATGGTTTGAAAAATTTAGACATAGAACGGGAATTCATAGAGTTACCAGGCATGGGAAGGCAGCCAGTTCGGACAAAGCAGCGGCTGAGAAATATGTTACAGAATTCAGCGAGACCATCAAGGCTGAAGAGTATGTTCCTGAACAAGTGTTTAACTGTGACGAGACCGGCCTGTTTTGGAAGAAATTGCCGGCCAATACGTACATCACAAAGGAGGAGACAAAAATGCCAGATTCACCTCCACGGAAGAGAGAGAGAAGGGAGAAAACCCCTGAAGGCGCGTTACCTAGCGTCATCATGGAAGGGGATTCCCCTTCCAAGGAGTAACCCTCCCTCCCGTCCTCTCCACATCCATTCCTGTATGCCATCAACCACTCTCCAAAACGTAAGTAAATTATACAAAATGGTTTATAATGCTTTATTTATCTTTATCATGTACTGCTTGTGCACATTTACGTTTTATTGTTGTTTAGATACACGTTCTTATAATATTTTAGGTATTTTTCTTAATGGTAAGAACGGATTAAAATACTTTCCATTATTTCTTATGGGAAAATTGGTTTCGGTGTTCGAACAAATCGGTGCTCGACCACCACCTCAGAACGGATTATGGTCGAGTACCGAGGTACGTCTGTAGTACTATTTCTATTGTCACATGATCACTTCTTCCTGGTGGACTCAGACAATGAATACTTGATCTACTTTCTGGGGTTCCTGTAAACACTAAGTCCAACTATGATGGTTATTTTTCTCCTCTGCATCTTGTAGGTTTGTTCACCAAATGCCTCACTTTACTCATCATCGTGTGTGTGTATTTACCTAGTTATGAAATACAGGACAAGAGCCACACTAGGCTCATGCTGTCCTGTCTCTATATCGACTTTTATCTAGATTTTCTTTAAATTTATGAATTGTTTTTGCACACACAGTCTCATCCTTAAGTTCATTCCACACTGTTACACTTCTGTGTAGGAAGATATATTTCTTGATGTCTCTTCTGCAAACACTCCTTTGCAATTTCCTCCAATGTCCTCTTGTGTCTATCATATCTGGTATCATGAGGTTTTCTCTGTCCAACTTTTCCATTCCTTCCAATATTCTATATATTGCTATCAAATCACCTCTTTCCCTCCTTTTTCTAGTGTAGTCAGGCCCAATCTCTTCAACCTTTCCTCATAACAATACTCTCTTTAGCTTGCTGGGATTTTAGTTGAAGCTCTCTGAATTTTTTCTAACTTTCTTGTATCCTTTTTCAGACTTGGCGACCACACTAATGCTGCATACTCCAACCTCGCATGTATCATCGTTATCAGTTTTTTTTTATCATATCTTCATCAATATAGGAGAATGCTATCTTGATGTTTCTCAGCAGATTATATGTTTCTCCTATAATTTTGTTTATAAGCTTCCCAAATAACAAATTATCAGTAATAATTACTCCTAGGTCTTTTCTTCTGATCTTATGGAGATTTCCTCATTCCCTAAGTAATAGTTGCCAACTGGTCTTTTCACACTTTTCCCAAACCTCATCACACTACATTTTTTTAGCATTAAACTCCATGTTCCACCTCAATGACCATTCATTAATCTTAATTAAGTCCTGATTTAAAGCATTGCAGTCATCTTCATTTGTTACTTTCCTCATAATCTTAGCATCATCAACGAAAAGGCTCATGTAACTTTCTACACCTTCTGTCATATCATTTACATAAACTGTGAACATAATAGGTGCAAGTACCGAACCTTGTGGGACTCCACTTATTACCGTTTTCCAGTTCGACCTGCTGCCTTTAATTACTGTCCTCGTTTCTCTGTCAAAAAGTCAGTCATCCACTTTAACAGTGATCCACAAAGTCCTCCAATTTTTTCCAGTTTCCATATTAGTCTTCTGTGCGGAACTTTATCAAATGCTTTCCTCAGATCTAAGTATATGCAGTCAACCCATCCATCTCTCTCTCTCCTGCACTATATCTATTACTCTTGAGTAGAAACTTATCAAATTCATAACACAAGATTTTCCTTTTCTGAAACCAAATTTTCTCTGTTATCACCTTGTTGTCTTCGAAGTATTTAATCCATCTGTTCTTGACAATCTTTTCACAAATCTTTGCCACCACACTTGTGAGCGATACAGATCTATAATTTAATGGATCTTCTTTACTTCCGGTCTTGTGAAGTGTGTGTGTGTGTGTGTGTGTGTGTGTGTGTGTGTGTGTGTGTGTATTTACCTAATTGTGGTTTACAGGAGGGGAGTAATCTCATAGTATCCTGGTTTACAGGAGGGGAGTAATCTCATAGTATCCCATCTTTATATCTATCCTGTTTGGTCTTAAAAGCATGAAAAGTTTTGGCATTCACAATGTCTTCACTGAGTTCATTCCATTTGTTCATACTTTGTTCATACTGTGAGGAAAACTATACTTCTTGATGTCTCTTCTACAGTTTACTTTCTTCAACTTCTTACAGTCCCCCCTTGTACTGTGTGTGTCTAAATTTATAAAACATTCTTTGTCCACATTTCCCATACCATTTATCATTCTATAGATGTTTATTAAATCTCCTCTCTCTCTCTCCTATTTTCAAAGGGCAGGAATTTCTGACATTCTTAATCTCTCTTCATAGGTCAACTTACTCAACTCTGGAACCATCTTAGTGACTGCTCTTTGTACTCTTTCTAATTTTACAATATTCCTCTTTGTATGAGGAGACCACACCACTGCTGGTGCAGTGCAATCTGATTCACCTATCTTTTGGTAAGTGACTTCTTCCTTAGGAAATCAACAACTTTTTTATCATTCCTTCATCTAAATATGAGAATGCCATTTTTACTTTTTTAACAAGTTCATAATCTCTCCAGTAATTTTATCAGTGTGTCTGTCTGGGGTCAAATTTTCAGTAACTGTATGTATATGTTTACCATACCTATATCACAAACATATATAACCAGAATGATCAAATAACACTGTAGGAGTACATAGATACATCATTAGAAGTTCGAGGTAGGTTACAGTAATGCGGTTCCAGTACACCTCGTTGGGTACTGCCACGGTCTTGGTCATTCGGCTGACTGGATGCCTACCTAAAGCACCACACACACACACGCCTGCAATGGTTTTCCTTTATTGTGATTTAAGCACCACCTGGAGTTTGGGTAAGCACTTTGTATTATGATGGTATTGTGATTATGATAGTATTGTGATTATGATGTATTTATTTAGTATTAACTTTGATGAACATGTAAGTGTATGTGATTATAGTTAAAAGTATTTGAGTGATCTTGTTAAGTACTTATTGTGAATGTACCTTGTTGGTGATATTTGATAGAAACATGATTTTCTATGGAGTTGGATTAGTATAACATTTCCAGACCATATTTATATTATAACTTGTGATGTGTCCGCTAATTTCGTGTAGGATTTTGTATTTATTTGATTGGTTGTTGGCAGGCCTCTGTTGTTGTATACTTGCTGTGACCGTGTCTGAGGAATCTAACTGCGCCTGTGAACAGCGCCCGCATATAAACTCACGGCACCTGTCCAGAAGTTTCTGTACTGATCCCCGCTCTACAACACCACCAACACCACTCACCACCCACTAGCTTGAAGTGACAAACTGCAACTTCACTACACCACCACACCTGAACTAATGTAAATAGTTAACTAATATTTGGTTTTCCTATACTTTTCCATGCAATCTTTCATTTTATAACAGTAAAAATGATCTCAGAATTTTTTATGCCAATAATTGCACACCACAGGTATAACTGCTGGAATTCTATTGTGCAATTTACTGGTTAATAAAAAAAAAAAATTACCTTTATGTTGATATGAAAAAAAGATTGCTATCCTGCCACAGATCAAAATTAGAGTCTAACCCTAATGATCACAACCATTCTTTTTCTGGTGGTTGTACCTATGCACAACATTTTGTTGGCTGCAAAAGACTATAAATGAATAATAATAAAGTAATGCCATGAGTAGCTGCATGAAATTAAAGAAAAGCCAAGATTCTATGAAAGAATAGATGAAAGAAGGCTAACAGTTGGCCTACACTTTTAAGAAACACTAGGCAAGCTCATCCCTGCCTTCTTCAGGTAGTAAACCTCATTAATACATCCTGTGGAGTAGAACTGACAAGGTAGAAGAGTGCTGCATCCACTAGCAGGCTTTTTATTTTTATTTTCTTTAACTGATCTTATCTTGGTTCTCTTTATAGCCTTTTTTGTTTTCATCTTCAGAGAATGCTTCTATGAGTTTTTAACAAACTTTAATGTGGTAATTTATATCCCTTGTCAGCTGCCAGTGGGAAGGCAAACATGACTAGGGGCAGTGTGGAGGCTCCATCCCACCAAGGCCCACCAAGGAAACAGATGGGGTAGTGCTGAGATTCATGCTAATGGAATGGGTATAATTAGGAAGAGAAGAGAGGCAAGTCTGACCCAAACAGTATGGAAAAAAAGATACATGGGTGGCAAGGATCTGGGATAGTATGGACAATGGGGAAAGTAGGAATGGTTAGATATGCACATGAATGTGTGTGTATGCACTTGTAAATGCTAGAGGTGACAAAGGGAAAGGGGATGGGAGGAAATTTTGAAATTATAAAAATGAGTATCTAGGGAAAATCAGGAGAGGAAAAATGGTAGTGTAAGTTGGAGATATAAATAGAAAGGTTGGAAATAAAGAGGTAGCAGAAGCAATGGGAAAATACTGAGTACATGTTGTGAATAAGAATGGAAAGAGAGAGAAAGGAGAGGAAGGAAGGTGAGTATAAGAGAATAGAGAGGATGGAATACTTGTTGGTCGCAAGGAGATGGAAGGTGTATAGAAAAGGCATTTTAATCACTTAATGACTGAAAAGACAGCATGAGAAGCAACAGTATCTAATACAAAAACAGAAGCAAGTGGAGAAAGTGTTTAGGCAAAGAATTGGTAGAGAGAGGAAGTAGAGAGAGCAATAGCTTTAAAAGTGGCAAAGCTACAGGCATAGATGGAATAACTACAGAAATGATACAGCATGATGGTGAAGTGTATAGTGTAAAAGAGGCAGCTTGCCACTTAGTTTTGAGACAGTCACATTTAAAGAAAGTTTTCAAAATTGTAACTGTTATTCATTACTAGATTTCATTTGTGTGTGTGTGTGTGTGTGTGTGTGTGTGTGTGTGTGTGTGTGTGTGTGTGTGTGTGTGTGTGTGTGTGTGTGTGTGTGTGTGTGTGTGTGTGTGTGTGTGTGTGTGTGTGTGTGTGTGTAAATAAAGTTTGAAGCAAAAGCCACTGAACTGCAAAGAAAATTACCATGATAGAGTTACCCTTCCTTTCATGGTGAAAACAGCAATTATTTGAGCTATGTGTTCACATACTGCAAGGTTTGGGACACTCATTTTTTTCATTTATGAATTGGTTTTTGATGTTTTTTGTCACTAAAGATAACCTCCATCTAGGGATATTTGATTATATAAGAGAAAAAACAAAGCATAAAAAAACATTCTCATTTTCAGAGACCCTCAGCATACTATAAAACCTTTTCCTGCCTACTTTATAGACATTATTGTACTGCACTGAGTATTTAATAGTACACAGCACAGTGGCAAGGCACCCACAGTTACAAGGGGGTCTCTTTGCAGCAACATGCTATTTTTAAAATTTGCTGTAGCACTCCTCACCACAATTCCTTGTCTCTATTACAACATTCCATGGCCACTATTCAGGATGATTTACTCATACAACATTCCATGGCCACTATTCAGGATGATTTACTCGCTTCCTGTTGGGTCCAGGCTCATCAATGAATGAAACATTGCCATTGTCATCCATTATCCAGACCTATGGCTGCATTAAATCGGCATAAAAAAAGGAAGCCACAACCAATCTGGATCATGGCCTTATGTGAGACAGGGGTCAATCCTGCTAAATGCTAAGTGATTCTTCAGCACCATTTTGCACTCCCATTGACTGAATGCACGATGTCACAGTAATGGGGAACAACCACTCCATTGGCTAAACCACATGCCTCTTTTAAAGTGACTGCCACACTCTAGGCACTACACACCAGACAAGTTTGACAGAAAAATCATGCAACTTTAGATTTATAAATCACCTGCTATATTCCTCTACCACAATGTGGCAAGAATTCAGCAGCCAGATGCTGCCAAAAACTCAGAATTCCCTTTGTTTAGGTCACCCCTTTTACAGTATACACCTCATATGTAAACTGGCAGGTGGACAAGAACCATATGCATGGACAAAGGCAGTTATTGTACTTCCATAGAAAGGTGAAGATTGTAGGAATATGTAAAAATTAGTTTGCTTTGCATGCAGAAAACTATGGAAGAGTTTTACCTGAGAGATGGATAGAAGTGACAGATGAAAGCCCATGAGGAGTAGGGAAGATTCAGAAAAGGAAAAGGTTGTCAGATTTCTGCAATTAAATTATAGTAGAGGGATACTTAAGAAAGGATAACAAGCTGTATGAAGCATTCATAGACCTAGAGAAAGCATAGAATAAGATGGATAGGAAAGTTCTTTAGGATATTCTTAAAATTAGTGATGCAGGAGGACAACTGAGGCATGTACAATTACGTCATGAGCAGCACTATAGGGGAAATTAAGATACTGGTATCAGACACCTCACCAAAACTTGCTCTATCATGTCATGATGTCTATATTTCTGATTCCAGCAATAGTCATTTTCTTTATACTAAGGGTAGACATCACTAGTTCTTGCTGCTGTCAGACTCTCACTGAGTGGAGCACTACAATCATTGAAATGTAAGTCGCAAGTTTAGCTTCCCAGCCAATCAAATCAGAAGTCCAATGCACCCCCACAGCCAGCCAATGGTGGTTCAGCCAATGTTTCATACCTACTCAAATACATGCTTCGGATAATCTAATTTCTTCAGTAAGGCAGGAAATGCTGCCTATTGGATTTTGCCTCAAGTTTTCATTTCATTCACTATGCCCTCATACACACTAACCCCAAAGCTGTGGGAGTTATAAATTTATATACATGATGGTAACAGTGCTGCAGGCAATCTGATTCACCTATCTTTCGGTAAGTGACTTCTTCCTTAGGCATCTTCTCTTGCGAGGGAAGTTACAACAATTCTGACATCTTGAAGAAAACACTGTTCTCGAGAAATTAAACCCAGTATCAAAATTATCACATTGTTCTATCAAACACAATAGAACCTACCTTGCATATGAAGTACATGACTGTACAATAAAAACTGTAGAAGTTAGATTTTAAATATATCAAACTTGAGAGGGAGAGGGGATCTTGCAAAAATGGTGTGAGATAAGGAAACTTTGGACCCCATAACTTATTTATAAAGTGGTCTCAACTCCACAATTTTTCATCTCAATACAATCAATAGTAAAGATTTTCACTTTCAAACTAGATGCTTCTCTTAATACCTAACAACTGAGTACTTGAGTTTCAAGTGTGATTACACCATGTAACAATTTTTTTTTTTGTTTCTGGGAAATGACACATTTTCTGATTTGTCATGCTTCAAAACACTGGAAAATAGCTGTCATTAATCTTAAACTTTGGTATTGTTGTCAATACATAGATATTTTAATAAAAAGAAATTTTGAATCAATTATTTTTTTTCAGATATTTGAGAGCTTAATGCATGAAAAAAACCATATGTTATGCTTTTTTCAAGGAGGAGGCAGTAGACACCTGCCGAAACGATAATTACTCCCAGTGAGGTCTAAAGCACTGTTCAGGGGGTGCTGTGAACTTATCATTAAACCCAGCTGTGACCTCACTGAACGTTTCCCTTTGTGTCTCACAACACAAGGGGGCAGTCACAGCCTGCCCTCTAAAGACAACTCTCTTCCTCCACACAAAACTACAAGCATCTAATAACACACACACCCTTCACTCAAAAATTTTAAAATCATGGTGACTCCTACACCAGCCTCGGAGTCCCCATCTGGGGAGGGGACCATAAATGTCCCCAGGTCGGACTGCCTTTCTGTCGACGACCCTAAGTGTCTTGACACCCCCCTCAACTTTTTCTTCATTAACTTCTGCAACATTCGCGGTCTCAGATCTAATTTTCAATCTGTAGAACACCACCTCTCCTCTTCTAAACCTCATCTTCTTTTCCTCACTGAAACTCAGGTGTCTGAGGCAACTGACAGTAGCCCCTTTTCTGTTCCCTCCTACTTTCTCTATCCTCATTTTCGATCCAAAGCTGGATGCTGCGTTTCTGTGCGCAATGACTTAACCTGCTCTCGTGCCCACGCTCTTGAATCTTCCGAGTTTTCCACCATCTGGCTACGATTACAGAGTCATTCTCATACTAAATTTATCTGTGCTGTATACCTCTCTCCTAACTCCTCTGACTATAAGAAATTCTTTGACTACTTAACTTCCAAAGTGGAGCACATTCTGACCCTCTTCCCTCTTGCAGAGATCTCCATTCTTGGAGACTTCAATGTTCACCACCAGCTTTGGCTTTCCTCTCCCTTCACTGACCATCCTGGTGAACTAGCCTACAACTTTGCTATCCTCCATGACCTAGAGCAATTGGTGCAACACCCTACTCGTATTCCTGACCGTCTTGGAGATACGCCCAACATTCTTGACTTTTTCCTGACCTCTAATCCTTCTGCTTATGCTGTCACCCTTTCTTCTCCGTTGGGCTCCACCGATCACAATCTCTTATCTTTATCTTGTCCTATCACTCCAATCCCTCCTCAGGATCCCCCTAAGTGAAGGTGCCTCTGGTGTTTTGCCTCTGCTAGTTGGGGGGACCTGAGGAGGTATTTTGCTGATTTTCCTTGGAATGACTACTGCTTCCGTGTCAGAGACCCGTCTTTGTGTGCTGAGCGCATAACAGAGGTGATAGTGTCTGGCATGGAGGCGTACATTCCTCACTCTTTTTCTTGTCCTAAACCTTCTAAACCTTGGTTTAACACAGCTTGTTCTCGTGCTATACATGATAGAGAGGTGGCCCACAAAAGGTACTTAAGCCTTCCATCACCAGAATCTCATGCACTTTATATTTCTGCTCGGAACCATGCCAAGTCTGTTCTCCAACGAGCCAAAAACTCCTTCATTAACAGAAAATGTCAAAACCTTTCAAGATCTAACTCCCCTCGTGATTTCTGGCATCTAGCCAAAAATATCTCCAATAACTTTGCTTCTTCTTCTTTCCCTCCTCTACTTCAACCAGATGGCACCACTGCTATCACATCTATTTCTAAAGCTGAACTCTTTGCTCAAACCTTTGCTAAAAACTCTACCTTGGATGATTCTGGGCTTGTTCCTCCCTCTCCTCCACCCTCTGACTACTTCATGCCACCTATTAAAATTCTTCGCAATGATGTTTTCCATGCCCTCGCTGGCCTAAACCCTCGGAAGGCTTATGGACCTGATGGGGTCCCTCCTATTGTTCTCCGAAACTGTGCCTCCGTGCTTGCACCTTGCCTAGTCAAACTCTTTCAGCTCTGTCTGTCAACATCTACCTTTCCTTCTTGCTGGAAGTTTGCCTACATTCAACCTGTTCCTAAAAAAGGGTGACCGCTCTAATCCCTCAAACTACTGTCCTATTGCTTTAATTTCCTGCTTATCTAAAGTCTTTGAATCTATCCTCAACAGGAAGATTCTTAAACATCTATCACTTCACAACCTTCTATCTGATCTCCAGTATGGGTTCCGTCAAGGCCGCTCTACTGGTGATCTTCTGGCTTTCCTTACTGAGTCTTGGTCATCCTCTTTTAGAGATTTTGGTGAAACTTTTGCTGTTGCCTTGGACATATCAAAAGCCTTTGATAGAGTCTGGTACAAAGCTTTGATTTCCAAACTACCCTCCTACGGTTTCTATCCTTCTCTCTGTAACTTCATCTCAAGTTTCCTTTCTGACCGTTCTATTGCTGCTGTGGTAGACGGTCACTGTTCTTCTCCTAAATCTATTAACAGTGGTGTTCCTCAGGGTTCTGTCCTGTCACCCACTCTCTTCTTATTATTCATTAATGATCTTCTAAACCAAACTTCTTGTCCTATCCACTCCTACGCTGATGACACCACCCTGCACTTTTCCACGTCTTTTCATAGACGTCCAACCCTTCAGGAGGTAAACATTTCACGCAGGGAAGCCACAGAACGCCTGACTTCTGATCTTTCTAAAATTTCTGATTGGGGCAGAGCAAACTTGGTATTGTTCAATGCCTCAAAAACTCAATTCCTCCATCTATCAACTCGACACAACCTTCCAGACAACTATCCCCTCTTCTTCAATGACACTCAACTGTCCCCGTCTTCTACACTGAATATCCTCGGTCTGTCCTTTACTTATAATCTGAACTGAAAACTTCACATCTCATCTCTAGCTAAAACAGCTTCTATGAAGTTAGGTGTTCTGAGGCGTCTCCGCCAGTTTTTCTCACCCTCCCAGCTGCTAACTCTGTACAAGGGCCTTATCCGTCCATGTATGGAGTATGCTTCACATGTCTGGGGGGGTTCCACTCATACTGCTCTTCTAGACAGGGTGGAATCAAAAGCTTTTCGTCTCATCAACTCCTCTCCTCTAACTGACTGTCTTCAGCCTCTCTCTCACCGCCGCAATGTTGCATATCTAGCTGTCTTCTACCGCTATTTTCATGCTAACTGCTCTTCTGATCTTGCTAACTGCATGCCTCCCCTCCTTCCGCGGCCTCGCTGCACAAGACTTTCTTCTTTCTCTCACCCCTATTCTGTCCACCTCTCTAATGCAAGAGTTAACCAGTATTCTCAATCATTCATCCCTTTCTCTGGTAAACTCTGGAACTCCCTGCCTGCTTCTGTATTTCCACCTTCCTATGACTTGGATTCCTTCAAGAGGGAGGTTTCAAGACACTTATCCACCAATTTTTGACCACTGATTTGACCCTTTTATGGGACTGGCATTTCAGTGGGCATTTTTTTATTAGATTTTTGTTGCCCTTGGCCAGTATCCTTCCTACATAAAAAAAAAAATAAAATAAAATAAAAAATAAATAAATAAAAAAATGCTTACTTGTGGCTGCAGATACTTGGCAGACTGCTTTTGCTATGTCTGTGGCAAGCTTTTTGCAAAATCAGCTAAAAACACTTAGAGGCATCAAAGAAAAAAGGGGATAAACATTGGGCTCTGCTTGTCATCTGTGACTACTGCAACCACACTCTTGAAGGATGGTTCAGAGGAGAGAAGAGGGCAATACATTTTGCCATCCCTCATGTCTGACGAGAACCCTCAGACCATCTTATGGACTGTTATTTCTGTATGGTGGACTCAACTAGAAGCAGGTAAGGGAAAAATGCATCTCCTACTGAGTACTCTAACATTCCCTCTTCTATTGCACCTGTTCCCCATAACTCGAATGATCTTCATGTACCACAGCCTCCCTTGAGATCAACCCTGTCCAGCAGAAGCAAGCAATGACAATTCTCAGGAGGAACAAGGAGCGATGGCTGCTAGGAGCAGACGACACCAAGTGGCTGGTGTTAGGTGCCCATACTATCCCAATCAAGAGGACATTAATGACCTCATCAGAGAAATGGCCTTGACAAAGTCCAATGCAGAGCTGCTTATTTCCAGACCGAAGCAGTGGGATTTACTGGATGATAGTATCAATATTATTTCCCAGAAGTGTCACCATGATTCCTTTGGGTCATTTAGTGTACATGAAAGAAGAGTACCAAAATGCTAAATCACTGCTGAGTGTTCTGAAGTATGACCAGTTCAGCTGGGAGGTCATTGGTGACTTCAAGATGATGACCTTCTTAATGGGGCTTACGGGAGGCTTCAAATTCCCTTGCTGTAAGTGCCTTTGGGATACCCAAAATGCAGCTCTACACTATGAGAAGAGGCTGTGAGGTTGGGGTTGATAACATGAAACAAGAGCCTCTAGTGGAGCCATCAAAAGTGCTGATGCCACCTTTGCACATCAAACTAGGCCTCATCAAGCAGTTTGTTACCCAGCTTAATCCTGAGGGTGAGGCCTTCAAGCACATTTGGGAGCTGTTTCCCAAGGTGTCTGAAGCAAAGCTTAAAGCAGGAGTGTTGTGGGACATCAAGTGAAACGTCTTATAAACTCTGAGAGCTTCCCTGGGAAATTGTCTGATGGAGTAAGCAGAGTGGACAAGCTTTATTTCTGTAGTTAAAGGATTCCTTTGAAATCACAAGGCAGAAAACTATAAGGAAATTGTTGACAACCTTGTGGACACTTACCAGACCATGGGCTGCCAGATATCATTGAAACTAAATGTACTACATGCTCATCTTGATGATTTCAAGGAAAACATGGAAGACTACCCAAAAGAGCAATGCAGAAGATTTCACCAGGATGTTAGCTTGTTTGAGGAATACTACAAGGGACAGTATAATTAAAGTATGATGGTGGACTACATCTGGAATCTTTTGTGTGAGAGCAAACTGAGATACAATTGCTAGACTTGAAGAAAAACTTTTTTGAAAAATGTCTGTTGCTTTTCTTTAGAAGGTTGAATTTTGGACTTTTTTACATTTAACATTATTGTTTTATTATTTATTTCATAATGAAATAACTCTTAATTATGCTAAATAAGATTCATTTGATTTAAAAGCAGATACTGTGAAGTATTTTTTATTACTTAAGCACACTTCTCTAAAAAACTATGTTCACCATAAATAATGAGTAACATTTCTCAAGAAATTACTATTTTGATCACATGAAGTCAGAACCAGAGTTTGAACTTATTGACTGCATTTTTGCTTATTTTTAACCTAAAGAATCAGAAAGTTTTTGTTTTACCTCATGGACAAATATAGTGTTACATGGTGTTACCATAGCTGATAGTGGTAAATCATACAATTGGCTTTAGATCTGAAAGTCTAGCTTGAAAACTTCATGAACATCATTTTCAACAAAATAATATAATGACAGGACAAAGCTGATCAAAATAGACTCAAGTCTTAGTGATCATACCAGACATCAGAACTGCATGTTTACCATGAGTGTTCTTGTTAGGGGCTTAATAGGCATGACACTGGTTGGCAATCCTTACAGTCCATGATTTATCCTGCCTTCAAATCAATTTCTTGGGTGTTCCCATTATGAGACAAAGCTAGGCCTGACACTTGAGAATGTATCCGAACATGATTCCTTAACTTATCATCACCTCCACATGAGAGAGAGAGAGAGAGAGAGAGAGAGAGAGAGAGAGAGAGAGAGAGAGAGAGAGAGAGAGAGAGAGAGAGAGAGAGAGAGAGAGAGAGAGAGAGAGAGAGAGAGAGAGAGAGAGAGAGAGAGAGAGAGAGAGAGAGAGAGAGAGAGAGAGAGAGAGAGAGAGAGAGAGAGAGAGAGAGAGAGAGAGAGAGAGAGAGAGAGAGAGAGGGAGGGAGGGAGGGAGGGAGGGAGGGAGGGAGGGAGGGAGAGGGAGAGGGAGGGAGAGGGAGAGGGAGAGAGAGAGAGAGAGAGAGAGAGAGAGAGAGAGAGAGAGAGAGAGAGAGAGAGAGAGAGAGGCAGAGGGGGGTCATGACAATATGCCATGACAAAACCAACAGGAAATTACCTGCTTGAAGTCTGCTTCATGCGACAACCCACACTACCAGGGGACTGGGAGTAGCTGAATGACTGCCGAGAGTTGCTGGAACCACTGGACTGAGGACTGTCATCCATGTACCCAAACACACTGTTGTTGTGCCCATATCCCTGAGTTCAAGAGAAAATACAGAACCATTAGTTAATCTGTCTAAGAAAAACCAGCTCTTGTCTTTATGATTTGTCTTTGCTAAGATGAATGCCTACATTAGAGTGTTTGTCACTATGTTACTACATGAGTATGTTATTTATCTTTACATACAAGACTGACATCCTTAAGAGAGGTAGCCAAGTAAAAGTATCCCCAATCACATAGACACATGCATACTGAGTGGAGAGACAGGCCAGTAAGAATAAATTTTAAAGAGCAGAGTGAAGCAGAGGTGTTAAGAGAGCACATAGAAACTGGCAAAAGACATGAACACTAAAACAGCAGTGGTTGAGAAAGGATCTGAACGAGGAAAAATTGAGTGAAGTTAGGAGCAGGATGAAAATGAGAAGAGGTCAGAAGAGGAAAAGAAAGTTTTTAGAGGGTAATGGATGTGCGAATGAGAAAATAGTATACTTCAAAGAGGGAGAAAAGAATGAAGAGACATAGAGGAACAACAGAAGGCTACCCTTACAAATATAAATGGGAAACATAAGTGTGATAGAGTAATAGAGCTGGTGAGGATTAGAAACATAATATATGGACAAGGAATAGAAAAGAAAAAAAAAAAGGTGGCAGTGATGTTCGTAGTGAGGAAAAATGTTGAAGTGGAGGCGATTGTTAGTAGTGAGAGAAAGGTGGAGGTACTGATATTGAAAGTCAAAAGTGAGAATGGAGTAAGAAGACACATCATAGTGGTGTACGTACCCCAAAACAAATGCATGGGAGAGTCTTGAATATAATGACATGATAAAAAGGAACAGTAGTGTCTGGAGAGAATGATGGAAGAGTGATAGAATCATGATGGGCAATTTCAATTATTAGGAAGTGTATTGAGAAGAGTGACAGACTTGGGGGAGCAGAGGGACTGTCATGAGGCAGACTACTGCAGTTGGCAATGAAACATGGACTGATGCAGTGGGTGGGGGAACACACAAGATTTGGCAATGGAGGTGAATCATCCAGTTTAGATTTAGTATTAACCCAAAAAAAACTTAAATACTAAACACTTTAAACACTTTAAACACTTTAAACACTTTATTATGTTTGTCTGTAATACATATATAAGCTTAAGGTACAATTAATTGAAAGACAAACAGCCCCTTATGAAGCACAAGCTTTTTGGGCACACTTAATATCTACTTAATACTGAAATGTAAAACAACACTAAACTAAAAATCTAATTGAAGAAAATGTAAAAAAAAAAGATTAAAAGCAATAACAAAAGATTTAGGGATAAATGGCTTTGTAAGAACAGGAAGGAAAGGAGAAAAATCATAATTATACATGAGAAATAGAGAAAATTGAAGTGGAATCTGATTATAAACAAGCAAATATTAGTTTTGAGAATAATTAAACAAACAGAAATAAATATGTATATATACTAGAGGTTATAAACTATTTTAGTTACAGAGGATATGAACTATTTGGTTACAATACCAAGAAACAAAATAATTGATATTGATATAAATTGATTGAAGTACAAGATGTGTCAGTATTGAGACAATAAATATTCTTTTAGTTTTCTCTTAAAGATATTTACGCTTAATGAATTTTTTATGTGTGACAGGGTGCTATTCCATATTTTGGGACCTTTATACATTAGAGAGTGTTGGTAGAGAGTTAAGGTATGATGGGGAATCTGTAGAGAATGCCTGTAGCGTGTGGAGTGGTTATGAGTTAGGGTCAGGGTATTATTGTTGTTGGAATTTATCAATTTGAACATGTATGATGCAATAGAGAAGTTTGATAAGTCAGAGAGTTGAAGGATTTTCATAGATTTAAAGAGTGGAGGTGTGTGTTGGAGGAAGTCACTATTAGTCATTATTCTAATAATTTTCTTGTGGAGGATGTTTAGATTTTGTAGATGACATGGGTAGGTAGTGGACCAAATTGGATTACAGTAGGTTAAGTGTGGGTATATATGGGCATAATACATGATTTTCATAATTTCCACTGGAACAAAGTTTTTTATTTTCAGCAATAGAGCTGAATCTAGATAATTTTAGGCAAAGGTTTGATATGTGATATTTAAAGGTAAGATTATTGTCAAATGTGACTCCAAGAAATTTTGTCTGAGAAACTTGCGTGATATCTTTATCTAATATGGTAAGTCTAGGTAAGGGTTGGTATTTGGTGGTGGTATTTGTAAATAACATGTAGAAAGTTTTAGCTGTGTTAATTGTTAGGCGATTTGCAAGACACCATTCAGAAAAGGCAGATAATTCTAGGTTGGCTCTGTAGATTAGGTCAGTGGGATTATCACCAATCATGTACAAGGTGGAGTCATCAGCAAACTGTATAGTGTTGAAAGCAGTAGAGGCATTGCTGATATCGTTGATATATATCAGGAAAAGAATAGGGCCTAAGATTCTACCTTGTGGCATGCCAAGATGTATAGGTTTGATGGTTGATTTAGAGTTATTGCAGGATGTAAAATGAGATCGGCCAGTTAAATATGATTTGAACCAATTTTCCACACAACCGCGAATACCATAGTGACGTAATTTGTCTATTAGAATGTTTGGGTCAACTGTGTCAAAAGCTTTGCTGAAATCAATGAAAATGGATATTATAGACTTAAGTTTATTCAAGGCATCGTGTAGGTCAGAGGTAAACACATTTATAGCGTCAAAAGTATTTAGTCCGGGGCGGAAACAACACTAGTGAAGACTCTGTTAGCTATGAGTGACCACATACGAGTAGTTGTAAAATTTAGAATCAGGGATGAGGGGAACATATAAGAAAGAAGAGCATAGAATTGTCAGACTAAACTACAGTAAGGCAGATTTTGAAAATATGTATATATTTTTTATGATGAACGTCGGCATAATTCCCATAATGCTGGTGAATCTCAAGGTAAATGGGATCATTTGAGTTTTTAAAGATATAAAAGAAGGGAGAGGTTAAAGTCATGACAAGAAAACTCAAGAGATCTTGGAAATAAGAAATAGCTTAACATCAGATGTGAGGTGATGAGGTAGAAAAAAAGAAGTGGCCTGAAAGAAATGGAAGAGGCAGAGATGATCTAATCTTTGGAATTAATTTAAGAGAACAAGAAATGATTATGTTAGGATTCAAAGACAAAAGAAAGAGGCATGAAAAAGACGTAGTGTATCTTATGGGATGTATCATACTTCAGTAGATACTGCACACATTAAAAGTGATAGGCTCATCTTGGAGAGAGAGAGAGAGAGAGAGAGAGAGAGAGAGAGAGAGAGAGAGAGAGAGAGAGAGAGAGAGAGAGAGAGAGAGAGAGAGAGAGAGAGAGAGAGAGAGAGAGAGAGAGAGAGAGAGAGAGAGAGAGAGAGAGAGAGAGAGAGAGGGGGTATCACTCCCTTGTCCTTTATCTCTGACAAATAAAGGGAGGTGACAGGGAGGGAGGTTTGAGACAAGACAAAAGAAGGGAAAGGAAAGGAGAAAAAGGGAGGAAAGGACAGGCAGCAGATAGCAAGCAGCATCTCGCACAGCTGGTGAGTTAGTTCTGCGAGTTTTAGTTTGTTTGTGATTAATTTTTTATTAAAATTTCAGTGCTCACACAGATGGCGAGTTCATCTTGCCAGTTTTGTTTCATTATTCCAGTTGAATTTTTATTAAAATTCCAACGCTCACGAGTGGCGAGTTCGCTATGCCAGTTCTGATTCGTTATTCCAATTAAATATTTATTAAAGTTTCACTGCGTTATTGCAGTTGTACATTATAATGGTCGGGCATTGTTGTGTACCCTAATGTATGTAACTAAATAAGACAAAAGATATATTAAATAGGATTTCCAACAATGTAAGAACAGCAGCCTACAACATATGAAAAGATATTTTATTGTCTTTA
Organism: Scylla paramamosain; assembly: GCF_035594125.1. Classification (NCBI taxonomy): domain Eukaryota; kingdom Metazoa; phylum Arthropoda; class Malacostraca; order Decapoda; family Portunidae; genus Scylla; species Scylla paramamosain. The sequence continues at coordinate 8,096,226 of NC_087175.1, forward strand.
AGGAGGTTGGAATCACTATCAGGGCTGCAATACACTACTCCATGTGCTACTATATGTGTAGGTAGTATGAAAATGGATTCAAACCAAAGGACCTTTTTTCCCATTCATCACCACTCCAAGTAACATTCCTGCAAAACTTCACAAAACCAAGTGTTTTTCTGGTTTTATATCTAAAATGTCTCACACCAGTGTCATTCTGTAGACCACATTAAACTTGTTCATCTGACATTTCCAAGCAAAAGATTATTTAGTTCCTTTTTCACTTTTTTTCACATCTTTGATGTGGCCTGCACCTGCCTTTCCAAAACCCTTAACAGTCCTTTGAGAAATTATTTAGGCCTTTCAGAGTGAGATTTAAGAGTGAATATTGCTTGCAAACCTTTATCCTTGAAAATTCTAACAACTTGCTAGATAATGCAAAGTAGTATGCCAATTTTACACAAAATATCTGACAAATCATTACCCACTTTCACTAAGATAAACAGTTATGTCATCCTGACATGTTTACCTTCACTCCACTATTGAAGCTCACAGGGGGGAAGACACAAAAGCAGAACTGGACAAGATGCTAAAAGAATATGAACTACAATCCATCCAATATAAATTATTATCTGGCAACTAGCATTAAGTCATTAATTATCCTTGACGTATGGAAGCCTGACACATCTACTAGAATTATAACAAGACTCTCACAATGTAAGTCAAGTTATTCAAATTAAGCTCATGCATTTTCTGCCAAAAGTCATTATATTATGTATTAGGTGCCTTAACTTCTGACATAGAGTGTAGTGATTAAAAGTATTGTGTACTGACCTGAGATGTTGAGTGGGGAGTAAGGGAAGAACTAGGAGAGGAACTCTCTGAGCTATAGCTGTAAGTCTGTGCCAACAGCCTGCTCAGCGGGATGCTTGGGTCACCACCACCACTGTTGTGCTGCAACTGTTAGTAATCATGAATATAAAGAAAATTTTAAAAATTTTAAATATATGACCTAATGCAAGTCTACCCTAAAAGTCATCCCATCTGTTTATATACATATATATATATATATATATATATATATATATATATATATATATATATATATATATATATATATATATATATATACATATATATACATATATATACATATATATATATATATATATATATATATATACATATATATACATATATATACATATATATATATATATATACATATATATACATATATATATATATATATACATATATATACATATATATATATATATATATATATATATATATATATATATACATATATATATATATATATACATATATATATATATATATATACATATATATATATATACTGTATATACATATATATACATATATATATATATATATATACATATATATATATATATATATATATATATATATATATATATATATATATATATATATATATATATATATATATATATATATATATATATATATACATATATATATACATAATATATATATATATATATATATATATATATATATATATATATATATATATATATATATATATATATATATATATATATATATATATATATATATACATACATATATATATACATACATATATATATATATATATATATATATATATATATATATATATATATATATATATATATATATATATATATATATATATATATATACTTAAGGTCTTACAAAACTGTTTATAAAACAACTGATTACATAAAATGACCTCATATCCTTATGGAAAGGATCTGAACTCTCCTCACTACAATTTTCTATAGGAATGTAGAAGCAAGATTGGCCCTACAATATATTTAACAAAGCCATATTGTTTACTAGAATGTTTGACATTCTAATGATACATTAAGCAGATCCTAACCTCATTAAACATTCTAAACTTGCTACTAAGAAATGCATGTCTTTATTCAACCTAGAGGATCAAAATGTACTACTCTACATCAATTATGAAATACTACTCATCTATGCCCCAACACTTTGAATCTCACAGTTTCACTGTTAGGATATGACTGACAATTTTAAACATTTCTATAAGATAATTATCTTATTTAAATGATGACTAAGATCAGACATGTCTTAAATTATGACAAGGGCATTTCTTACATGTTTTTGTTGATATTCTCATGTGCCCTAGTTTCTTAAGATATATCTCAAGAAAGACTACATACATACATACATACATACATACACATACCAATGCTGTCACCTAAAAAGAGCAGTAACCATGACAAGGCACACAAGTTTCATGTTCACAGTCATTCACACCACTCTCTTAGCCCCTTGGGCTGCATTTATACTAAGCAAATTGATTCTATTTAATTCATGGAGAATCATAAGTCATTTTGGATTAGCATGGTTCCCACTAAATGAGTCAGACTGTCAGAATCAACTGGCAGTAGTGTGTAGGCTGCCTTTGATGAGTGTGGATGTAGACACTCGCTGATATAGCAGTGCTGCTGTACCTGAAGCAGCTTAGTTATAAGCATCAAACAAGAATATGGGTGCATGAATTTAGTACTAGGAGACCTAAATTTGGGAGCTTTGGACATTTATTCCCAGATTTGGTAAACAATCCAGATAATTTTTCTTTCTTTAAAATTAACAGATAATTTTTCTTTCTTTAAAATTAACAAAGAACAATTTAAAATGCTTATCGAGTTGATTGCATCATGCTCTTGGTGTGCAGGATCACAAGGCTCATATGTAAGACACTTCTCTGGTACTAAATTGATCAAGTCTTCCAAAAACATGATGCTCACTCCTTGGCAGAATCATTGTGACAAAAAAATGTGCCCATGCAAATCACTGACTCTGAATCACCATGAATCAGCATGATTTGAATTGACTCTATTTGCTTGGTGTATATGGTTACATTGAAATTAGTGTGGTGAATCAAGATGAATTATGAATCATGTTGATTCTTCACAGAAAGAACTGATTCGATTCACTAGATGTAAACACAGTCTTATCCTCCAAACAGAGATGAAAAAGTATTCCTGCCCTAACTTTACAGGGATAAGTTGCACAGCTTGGAACAAGGCTCCTTTCTAACGAGTACCCTCTCCTACCACACCTAATTGCCCCACACCTGTGCAAGTTCACCAATGTGTGGCACCTCCCTTGGAAGTCACAAGACTGCATCATTCTTCACACACTCACAGGTGCTCTCCATTTATTTATGTCACACAATCATTCTACTATGCTCCAGTATCAGTCCCCTTTCTTTTAACACCACCCTCATACTATCTATTCATCCCTTATATGACCTACTTCTCATACTTAACCTCACATCTTCACCAATTTATCATCCTCCATTCTGTTAACATGTCCAAACCATCTCAGGACACACTGCTCTGTCTGTCCTGCCAAGTCTCTAACAGCACCTTATTTTTGACTCTCCATCTGAGTTACTCCACACATACTCCATAGACATCTCTTCTCCATTACACTCATTTTCTTGTCTGCTACTCACATGCTCCGATTCTCAACACCATACAGAACAGTAGGTACAACTATCCTTTCAGACAATATACTTTATATTTATTCCAAGTGCCCTATTCAAACAGTCTATTCAGACTTCCTAAACTTTTTCTGCTTCCTTCATCTAAGCTCTAACCTCTGTTTCACTCCTACATCCACTGCTACTGTAGATCCAAGATATCTGAAACAGCTACCTCCTCCAGCTCCTCATCATTCAGCCTTACATTCATGCTACCACCTGCCTCCCTGGTGTAACTCATTACCTTACTCTTCCCTACATTTATCTTCAGTTTCCTTCTCCTACACACTCATCCAAACTCCTCTACAAGCTTAGTTAACTTATATCTGCCACTAATGCTGCATTATCCCCAAACAGCAATGGAGGATTTCTATGCATTGTCTTCCATCGTCATGCAAGAAGCTTTTTTGTTAAAGTATCAGACACACAATTGATGGAGTCAATAAACTTCATAGCAAAAGTTATATCCACAGTGGTTTTTCCTGAAAACTGAGCCAGAATGTTAAAAACTTAGCAAGCTTTTTTTCCTCTTGTATAAAAAAAAAATATAGCCAAAAATGAATTTCACCTGCCTCTAAAAATTTTTAAAACTTGTATTAAAGTTCTAAAATGTAAAAATTATTAATACATAATGTCTCTTCATAGAAAAGCCAAAACCAGTTTGATCACTTTATTTGACAAAACCTTCTTGAACTGAAATGGATTAGTTTCTGCCACATGTTGGCAGCAAGGAGACAGAGTTCAGGAGTTGCCTTCAAAAGTGAGGTTAGTAGGAAGCAATATCCACTTTCGGAGGGACAGGAGACAGAAAGAAGCAGTACAGCGAGTGTGGCAGTGTGTTTCAAATGTAAATAATAATGGCTTGGAGATCATCTTGGGGGTGAAGACTGTGCCTGGCCTCAGTTGCCTAGTGTGCATTTTATGTACAGTACATTACATGAACTTAATGCCAAGACATACTCATCTGCAAATAATGAGTACATTTCTAAGATTCAGATATAAGTTAAGCATATTAAAAGGCCAGGCAGGAATTACTTTGGGTATTTTTTTTTAAATACAATAGAAAATTTATCTTGCAACTTGTTAAAAAATAAGGCTTGGTTTTCAAGGAAACACAATAATTATGGTTATCTTTTCACACCTAAATTTTTACTGTTAAGTTTACTGATTACATCAGTTCTGTGTGCTGATACCTTAACAGAGCTACTTGCATGAACATAGTAAAATCAAGGTAATTTAGGATTTTTTCTTGGGCTGGCAGCTCAGTACAGTAGTGCTGCATAGTGACAGGACAGAGCTTGAAAAGAAACCCCATAGACTCACACTGCATACTTCACCCTCTGCTGTTACCAGACCCAATCCTCTCATTCTAGCATTAACTTCCCTCACCACACCATCCACATAACTTTTAAACAGACAGTGCCATTACACATCCCTGACATAATGGAAGCCATTCACTTATGGTGTTTCCTACTGTTAACCATGCTCCTCATTAAAACTTCTCAGCCCTTTTAACCCTCTCATGCACTGGACACAAATGTGCGTCAAAATGTCTTCATGCAAAACTGCACCGACACAAGTAATTTATTTAAATTAATTAAAAAATAAACTTTCTGGTGCAAGTACATCAATTTTTGGGAAGTCAAAGATGAGCACAAGTTTTACATAAGTAATGAATTGGTAATGCTGATGCTTCTCAGAATAGGCTGACTGTTGGATAATTTGTCAGTTTCAGTCCTTGACTCAGGCTGTCTGCACATAATCTGAGATGAATGCTGCTTTCAGTTCTTGATTTTCTTGAGATCTAATTGACATACCATAATGACAATAGTACCAATGAAAAACCCATAAAAAGATGGTTTAGTTGATGTATGGTGCAGATTACTCATGGAAAAGTTCTGAACTACAAGGTCATGTACATTTTTTTTTTGTATTTGTTTTTGAGGGAAAAGAGAAGTGAAATTACTTTTTGTTTTTTCATATGAACATCATAAAGATAATTTCCTTGTGAATCTATTGATACATAGTACATGCCTACTAATGAGTTTCCTTTGAAAGAAAAACTGCTTCAATCAGTTTTGCAAGATGTGTGGAAAGGCCATAAATGCCTGCCAACAGAAGAGGTATTGGAAATAAAACTTATGAAACTTGTTGGAATGTGAGGTTAATAAAGGCATAAAAGTGGCTGAAATATGTGACAAAGGACTGGCAGAAGCCTTAAAATTTAAAATAGAAGTGGAAGGAAAACTAGGAAAAAAGTGGCACTTTATAGTAGCATATGTACCACCTAAAACTAATGCTTGGATAATGGAGGAATATGAAAAAAAGTTGAGATACAAGAAACTGTCTAGAGGGCTAAGAATTGAAAAGTTATAATGATGGGAGACTACCAGTGAGGTGTGCTAGGCAGAGTGGTGCACCAAGGGAGCATAATCATCATGAGGAAACAAGTCATTACAATTGGCAAAGGATAATGTATTAATGTAATGATTTTTTTTTTTTTATGTAGGATGGTCACTGGCCAAGGGCAACAAAAAATCCAATGAAAAAAAAAATGCCCACTGAAATGCCAGTCCCATAAAAGGGTGAAAGCAGTAGCCAAAAATTGATGGATAAGTGTCTTGAAACCTCCCTCTTGAAGGAATTCAAGTCATATTAAGGTGAAAATACAGAAGCAGGCAGGGAGTTCAAGAGTTTACCAGAGAAAGGGATGAATGATTGAGAATACTGGTTAACTCTTGCGTTAGAAAGGTGGACAGAATAGGTGTAAGAGAAAGAAGAAAGTCTTGTGCAGCGAAGCCACAGGAGGAGGGGAGGCATGCAGTTAGCAAGATCAGAAGAGCAGTTAGAATGAAAATAGCGGTAGAAGACAGCTAGAGATGCAACATTGTGGCGGTGAGAGAGAGGCTGAAGACAGTCAGTTAGAGGAGAGGAGTTGAGACGAAAAGCTTTTGATTCCACCCTTTCTAGAAGAGCAATATGAGTGGAACCCCTCAGACATGTGAAGCATACGGATAAGGCCCCTGTACAGAGTTAGTAGCTGAGGGTGGGTGAGAAAAACTGGCGGAGACGTCTCAGAATGCCTAACTTCATAGAAGCTGTTTTACCTAGAGATGAGATGTGAAGTTTCCAGTTCAGATTATAAGTAAAGGACAGACCAAGGATGTTCACTGTAGAAGAGGGGGACAGCTGAGTGTCATTGAAGAAGAGGGGATAGTTGTCTGGAAGCTTGTGTCGAGTTGATAGATGGAGGAATCGAGTTTTTGAGGCATTGAACAATACCAAGTTTGTTCTGCCCCAATCAGAAATTTTAGAAAGATCAGAAGTCAAGGGTTCTGTGGCTTCCCCGCGTGAAATGTTTACCTAATGAAGGGTTGGACGTCTATGAAAAGACGTGGAAAAGTGCAGGGTGGTATCATCAGCATAGGAGTGGATAGGACAATAGGAAAAGAAGTTTGGTTTAGAAGACCATTAATGAATAATAAGAGAGTGGGTGACAGGACAGAACCCTGAGGAACACCACTGTTAATAGATTTAGGAGAAGAACAGTGACTGTCTACCACAGTAGCAATAGAACGGTCAGAAAGGAAACTTGAGATGAAGTTACAGAGACAAGGATAGAAGCTGTAGGAGGGTAGTTTGGAAATCAAAGCTTTATGCCAGACTCTATCAAGATAAAGCTTTTGATATGTCCAAGGCAACAGCAAAAGTTTCACCAAAATCTCTAAAAGAGGATGACCAAGACTCAGTAAGGAAAGCCAGATCACCAGTAGAGCGGCCTTGACGGAACCCATACTGGCGATCAGATAGAAGGTTGTGAAGTGATAGATGTTTAAGAATCTTCCTGTTGAGGATAGATTCAAAAACTTTAGATAGGCAGGAAATGAAAGCAATAGGATGGTAGTTTGAGGGATTAGAACGGTCACCCTTTTTAGGAACAGGCTGAATGTAGGCAAACTTCCAGCAAGAAGGAAAAGTAAATGTTGACAGACAGAGCGAAAGAGTTTGACTAGGCAAGGTGCAAGCATGGAGGCACAGTTTCGGAGAACAATAGAAGGGACCACATCAGGTTCATAAGCCTTCTGAGGGTTTAAGCCAGCAAGGGCATGGAAAACATCATTGCGAAGAATTTTAATAGGTAGCATGAAGTAGTCAGAGGCTGGAGGAGAGAGAGGAACAAGCCCAAAATCGTCAAAGTTAGAGTTTTTAGCAAAGGTTTAAGCAAAGAGTTCAGCTTTAGAAATAGATGTGATAGCCATCTGGTTGAAATAAAGGAGGGAAGGAAGAAGAAGCAAAGTTATTGGAGATATTTTTGGCTAATGCCAGAAGTCACGAGGGGAGTTAAATCTTGAAAGGTTTTGACACTTTCTGTTAATGAAGGAGTTTTTGGCTAGTTGGAGAACAAACTTGGCATGGTTCTGGGCAGAAATATAAAGTGCATGAGATTCTGATGATGGAAGGCTTAAGTATCTTTTGTGGCCCACCTCTCTATCATGTATAGCACGAGAACAAGCTGTGTTAAACCAAGGTTTGGAAGGTTTAGGACAAGAAAAAGAGTGAGGAATGTATGCCTCCATGCCAGACACTATCACCTCTGTTATGCGCTCAGCACACAAAGATGGGTCTCTGACATGGAAGCAGTAATCATTCCTAGGAAAATCAGCAAAATACCTCCTCAGGTCCCCCCAACTAGCAGAGGCAAAATGCCAGAGGCACCTTTGCTTAGGGGGATCCTGAGGAGGGATTGGAGTGATAGGACAAGATAAAGATATGAGATTGTGATCAGAGGAGCCCAATGGAGAAGAAAGGGTGACAGCATAAGCAGAAGGATTAGAGGTCAGGAAAAGGTCAGGAATGTTGGGTGCATCTCCAAGACGGTCAGGAATACGAGTAGGGTGTTGCACCAATTGCTCTAGGTCGTGGAGGATGGCCAAGTTAAAGGCTAGTTCACCAGGATGGTCAGTGAAGGGAGAGGAAAGCCAAAGCTGGTGGTGAACATTGAAGTCTCCAAGAATGGAGATCTCTGCAAAAGGGAAGAGGGTCAGAATGTGCTCCACTTTAGTTAAGTAGTCAAAGAATTTCTTATAGTCAGAGGAGTTAGATGAGAGGTATACAGCACAGATAAATTTAGTTTGAGAGTGACTCTGTAGTCGTAGCCAGATGGTGGAATACTTGGAAGATTCAAGAGCGTGGGCACAAGAGCAGGTTAAGTCATTGCGCACATAAACGCAACATGCAGCTTTGGATTGAAAATTAAGATAGAGAAAGTAGGAGGGAACAGAAAAGGGGCTACTGTCAGTTGCCTCAGACACCTGAGTTTCAGTGAGGAAAAGAAGATGAGGTTTAGAAGAGGAGAGGTGGTGTTCTACAGATTGAAAAATTACATCTAAACTGCGAATGTTGCAGAAGTTAATGAAGAAAAAGTTAAGGGGGGGGTGTCAAGACACTTTGGGTCGTCGACAGAAAGGCAGTCCGACCTGGGGACACGTATGATAATTTTGATATTTTTGAGTGAAGGGTGTGTGTGTTATTAGGTGCTTGTAGTTTTGTGTGGAGGAAGAGAGTTGTCTTTAGAGGGCAGGCTGTGACTGCCCCCTTGTGTTGTGAGACACAAAGGGAAACGTTCAGTGAGGTCACAGCTGGGTTTAATGATAAGTTCACAGCATCCCTTGAACAGTGCTTTAGACATCACTGGGAGTAATTGTCGTTTCGGCAGGTGTCTACTGCTTCCTCCTGTCAATGATGACGACGATGATGATACAAGATTTGGAAAGGATTGAGAAAACATTGATTGGGTTTTTTATATAGAAAGGAAACATGTGACTGAAAATACTGAGATAGAAAATACTGAGATAGTGTCCAATAGCAGCCAAAAGTGACTTTGCTATCATAGAATTTAAAGTAAATGAGGAAAAAGTGTATGTGGAATGAAGAATGTCATGCTGAGAGACTGAACTATAGTAAGACAAACTTTGACAACATGAAGAACTTCTTTAAGGAAGAGAGATGGGATGTGTTCCACAAAGCTACAGGAGCCCAAGGAAAGTGGGATGGGGTTTCTCAAAGTAAACAAAGGTGAAAAGAAATTTGTACCTAAAAGAAAGACTAAAACAGCTGGTAACAAAGCCTGGTTTAATAACATATGTGGCATTGGAAGAAAGAATTATGGGAAAAATGGAAAAAAATGAACTTATGGAATAATGGAATAATTACAAACAGGTAAGAAATGATTACAAAAAAATCCTAAGAGAAGGACGAAGGCAATATGAAAAGATGTAATAGACAGGTGTAAACATGAGCATGTGAATGGCAAACTGAAAAGTAGAGACCATAGAGAAACTAAAGATGGAAGGAGTTGCATAAGAGGATCCGATAGAAATGGTGGAAATGATGAAGAGCTTCAAGAAAGTTCTTACAAGGAAAAACTAATTTATCCGATTAACAGACATAAGGGAAAGTAGAATAATGAAAGAAATCCAGTTAACAATACTGGAAGTTGAAATGATCATCAAGATGTGACGAAAACAGCAGGACCAGAAGGAGTGTTAGGATGGATAGTAAAAGATTTTTTTTTATATGTTGGAAGGACATCAGCCAAGGAGAGAGAGAGAGAGAGAGAGAGAGAGAGAGAGAGAGAGAGAGAGAGAGAGAGAGAGAGAGAGAGAGAGAGAGAGAGAGAGAGAGAGAGAGAGAGAGAGAGAGAGAGAGAGAGAGAGAGAGAGAGAGAGAGAGAGAGAGAGAGAGAGCCCAGTGAGATGCCAGCCCTCAAATACGGTACTAAGTGGTAGTCAAAAATTGAAGGATGTGTCTTGAAACCTCCTCTTGAAGGAGTTAAAATCATAGAAAGGTGGAAATACAGAAGCAAGCAAGGAGTTCCAGAGTTTACCAGAGAAAAGGATGAATGATTGAGAATACTGGTTAACTCTTGCATTAGAGATGGACAGAATAGGGATCAGAGAAAGAAGAAAGTCTTGTGCAGCAAGGCCATGAGAGGAAAGGAGGCATGCTGTTAACAAGATCAGAATAGTAGTTAGCATGAAAATAGCAGCAGAAGATAGCTAGAGATGCAACATTGCGGCGATGAGAAAAAGGCTGAAGACAGTCAGTCAGAGGAGAGGAGTTGATGAGATGAAAAGCTTTGGATTTCACCATGTCTAAAAGGGTGGTATGAGTGGAATCCTTCCAGACACGTGAACCATACTTCATACATGGATGGATAAGGCCCCTGTACAGAAAGCTGGGGGGGGGGGTGAGAAAAACTGGCAGTGACATCTCAGAATGTCTAACTTCACAGAAGCTGTTTTAGCTAAGGATGAGATGTGAAGTTTCCAGTTTAGAATATAAGAAAAGGACAGACTGAGGATGTTCAGTGTAGAAGAGGGGGACAGTTGAGTGTCACTGAAGAAGAGGGGATAGTTGTCTGAAATGATATGTCAAGTTGATAGATGGAGGAATTGAGTTTTTGAGGCATTGAACAAAATCAAGTTTGCTCTGCCCCAACCAGAAATTTTAGAGAGATCAGAAGCCAGGCACTCTGTAGCTTCCCTGTATGAAATGTTTACTTCCTGAAGGGCTGGATGTCAATGAAAAGATGTGGATAAGTGCAGGGTGGTATCATCAGCATAGGAGTGGATAGGACAAGAAGTTTGGTTTAGAAGATCATTAATGAATAATAGGAAAAGTGGGTGACAGAAGAGAACCCTGAGGAACACCACAGTTAATAGATTTAGTTAAAGAACAGTGACCATCTATCACAGCAGCAATAGAACAGTCAGAAAGGAAACTTGAGATGAAGTTACAGAGAGAAAGACAGAAGCCATAGGAGGGTAGTTTGGAAATCAAAGTTTTGTGCCAGACTCTATCAAAAGCTTTTGATATGTCTACAACAAGAAAAGTTTCACCAAAATCTCTTAAAGAGGATGACCAAGACTCGGTAAGGAAAGCCAAAAGATTACCAAAAGAGCAGCCTTGATGGAACCCATACTGGCGATCAGATAGGAGGCTGTGAAGTGATAGATATTTAAGAATCTTCCTGTTGAGAATAGATTAAAAAACTTTAGATAGGCTGAAGATTAAAGAAATAGGAGAGTAGTTTGAGGGAATAGAATGGTCACCCTTTTTAGGAACAGGATGAATGTAGGCAAACTTCTAGCAAGAAGGAAAGGTAGATGTTGAGAGTTGAAAGAGTTTGACAAGGCAAGGTGCAAGCACAGAGGTCTAGTTTTAGAGAACAACAGGAGGGACCCTATCAGGTCCATAAGCCTTCTCAGGCTTTAGACCAGTGAAGGTGTGGAAAACATCACTGAAAAGAATTTTCATAAGTAGCATGAAGTAGTCAGAGGGTGGAGGGGAGGGTGAAACAAGCCCTGAATCATCCAAGGTAGGGTTTTTAGCAAAGGTTTGAGCAAAGAGTTCAGCTTTAGAGATAGATGTGATAGCAGTGGTGCCATCTGGTTGAAATGAAGGAGGGAAAGAAGCAAAGTTATTGGAGATATCTTTGGCTAGGTGCCAGAAATCATGAGGGGAGTTATTTGACACTTTCTATTAATGAAGGAGTTTTGGCTAGGTGGAGAACAGACTTGGCAGAACAGACTTGGTAGAAGTATAAAGCACATTAGATTCTGATGGAAGGCTCAAGTACAAGATATTTGCAAAAAAATACTGTCACATAGGGCCTGAAATAGTTAGCAAGAGAAAAGTTGGAAGTTTAATAAGAAAAAGGAGAACACAGACCAATCATTGCTTGTACAGACTGTGAACCAGGATCCATTCCCACCCATTTTTCAAGCCCCATGAGGGAAGGATGAAAAGTAGCAAAATCTGATTGAAAAACTTTGCAACACAAATTTTATAAGCATATTTGTCTCAACAAGATAAATATGTGGAGCATTGCATAAGTCTGTAACTTCACTGTCAAAACTATCATTCCAACTGGAAAATTAATGGTGATGGGAGTTAGTTCAATTAAAGTGTAACAATCTGCCATGATGAGCGGATAAATCAAGGATCTGGGTCGAGCGGATTCACCATCCTGGAGCAAACTGATATCAATCTGCTCAATAAGCAGAGAGTCAGTCAGACTCCAGCCAGCACTCAGTTTGCATCAATGCTCCTCCTACAATCATCCTTGGCAAACATTCTACACCAAACTCCAGGTAAGTACTCTGTTTAGTCACAGGCCAGTGCTGATCTGCCTAATCCAAGGTAAAAACCTTATAACCTGGACTTAGCAGATATATGCTAAGTAGCCATACCATTTTATAGTTCACACAATTCACTGTATCCTAAAAAGTCACTTTAAAAAATATCCAATAAGAATCACACCCAGATATCTCCTTGAGCAGGCTCACTACAAATTTTGCAGAAATAAGTCTCACTTGACAAATTTGAGAAAATACACTTACAAGGACTTCCAGATGACAATTCTACTTTACCAAATACATGAAAAGTTCATGTACAGTACATCAAACTAGCCTTGTGCACTTTTGAGCATCTTGTGATACTGTGCTCTCCAACAGTCATCCAGAATGCTTACTATCTTTAATTATCCTTCCCTCAAATATCTGTTCCAGAAAGTATTCAGCTTTCGGTCAAAGCACTGTCACAAGATTACCTTATGAAACAAGATTTCTACAGTCACCCTAGTAATCTTGAAGCAAAATTTGATGTTTCATGAGATCTATCACCACAAAATCATAAAACTATCTCAGTAAGACTGCAAAATCAGCATAACTCAGCAGCAGCACGTGCACAAAAACAAAGTCACACTAATTGACAAAAGATGTTCACTTTAACAACAAAGCCCAGCTCAGCTGTATCCATTTTGTTCCACATTATTCAAGGTTCTGGAGCTCTTGGACAGGACCTCCAATACAACCTTGGCAAGTTCACATACAAATCAATAAAAGATGTAAAGTACACTAGCCATACCTGCGAAGATTTCTTTGACCCAGCTGATGTCACAGATCGTGATATAGGCTGGCTCTTCCAGTTCATGAGTGGAATTCCTCCTGTACTGTTCATCAACTCACTCAGCATGATATCTGGAAAGTAAAAGGTTTGTAACCTATCTATCTAACAACATCCCATACAATGTTTATGGACATGATGGATATACACTTTAAAGAGCTTAGCTTTTGAGGTGTAAATAGCCCCACTGAAAAATAGATACATTGTACCTGCCATATTTATGATTGTTTGGTGACAGGCCTCCATGAACATGGAATTTCCTTGAATAATTTTTTGGTAACCAAAATTCACCACTATAAATCACTACAGTACACTCAATATTCCACTTTCTTAATACAGAACAAGGTTATAAACAAGCTCTACAGTATATGGGAGCAATGCACAAACCAATACAGAGTAGTATTTTTATCAACTTCTGGATACATGTTCACAATTGAGCACTTGTGAACACAACTTGCTATCACAAATTAAGCACAATCAATATTTCACTTTTCTATAATAAATAGCTGCTTTGGTGTATAGGAGCAAAGCATTAACCAGTACTGTGCAGAAGTTCAATCAACCTTAGGATCATTCCTGGGATGCACATGTGACTGCCATATATCATAATAGATAATTTATTTATGGAAAACATTATGTCTTACCTTTTTCATATAGTGCCATAAAGGATTTTTACACTCAAATTGCTTTGCAAATTTAAAAAGATGGCTAAGCATACATACAAAAAAAAAAAAAAATAATAAAATAAAATAATAATAATAAAATAAATAAATAAATAAACAAATAAATAAATAAACAAAATAAAATAAAATAAATAAATATAGATAATTAAAAATGCAGAATGCATGGAATGAGCACGAGCTAGAAGACAATGGGTTGCAGCCAAATACAGATAAATAAAAATGCAGAATGCATGGAATGAGCAAAAGCTAGAAGACAATGGGTTGCAGGCAGCAGGATACGTTTTTGTGTGTCACAAACCAATGCCACAAAAGAAACGGCAAATATTCAGGGGAAATCACAAGGAACCTCTCTTCTATGAAAAATATGCTAACAAGTTAATCCACAAATGTGGTGTCTGGAACTATGAGAAGTAGAATATTTCAAATTTCTCTGCTTAATATATCAGAAACTTTAACAAATTTGTGAGAAGCTGAATTAACTAAAATACATTCCATAGCCAATTAACCCTTGAACTTTAGCTTTCAACCAAATAAGATCAATAAATAATGCTGAACAGAAATGTTAATACATGAGAAAGCTCAGCCACAGGGGAAAAATGCTAATTTGGCACTACAAAAAAGTTTCAAAGCGAAAAAGCTTTTAAAATTCAGTTCCACAGTTGTCCTGATATTATTTTCTTGACATCAAGCAAATGAGAGAAAAGAGGAAACAAGCAGAGTTTGAGAATACCAGTAAAAGGAATGGAAGTGAAATAACTCTTGCATTAATGAGATTGACAATATAAAAGGGTGAAAATTAACTTTTGCTGCAAGGCCACATTAGAGGGAATCATACTGTTAACAAATTCACAAGAGTATACATAAAAATAATGCTAAATAAAATACTGTAGTAAGAAATGCAGTGGAGTACAAGTAAGAGTTGAATTGTGACAAAAAGTTTTCTACTTCAACGAGCTCATTAAGGCTGTTTGAATGATGTCCCTTAACATGTGGGAGCTATACCCCATAAAAGGATAGATAACACTATGTAACAAAATTTCACTTTTGTCTTGTCCTTGGCCCCAGACCACAATTTTCCAGTTATTTCCATATAAACAAAATAGAAAAAGTTATTATGATCCTAAAACTTTGCTTTTGTGTTTAGAACAATGAATTTACATTTTTGCCTTATTTCATTATAGTATGGGTTACTATTGGTTTTCATGTCGGGTAAAGACCTTTGCAAAATCTCAATTGCTTATCTAATTGCTTTTGAAATGTTGCAAATAAGTTAAAACAATGAAAGAAAGAACATGAAGTGTTCTAAAGATTTTTAATTTTAATAAAATCATCCTTGAACTGACCAGATCTAGCAAGAAATTTCTCTTATTTGGAAGAATTTGCTTACATTTCAGCATCTCAAATCTTCCAGAATGTTCCACCAGACATTTTTAGAAGTTTCTAGAACATTTTAGAACATTCTATTCAATGTAAACATTTCCAGAATATTCTAGAACTTTTTAGAATACAGTAGAAATGTGTTGAAGTATCAAGAATTTTCTAAAATGATTTAGAATATTCTAAAGTAGGTTCAAGAATATTCTAGAAAGAATGAGAACATTCTGGAACACATTCTAGAAAGACAAAAATTTTAGGGTACTGCTTGACAATATAAAGATAGGGGCTTGCAGACCACCAATCACTTCTGCTTTGGCTGCCTGAGAAGACACATCACAAAAGATTAAATAACATCAAGAGGCTGCAATCATTCTCCAGGTGCATTCTGCTACATATGTGGTCAACTCATCAAGACAAGAGCAAAGAAGTTCTCTGCGGCAGCATCTGGAAAAATGTGTAAAGCTTACAAAGCATATTTTGCTGTGCCAATTGGGGACCAAGAAAAGACCTAGGCACCTCATTCTGTTTGTAACCATTGTAAGAGAACTAGTCACTAGAAGGAAAAAAAAACAGCTTTTAGTTTTTCGAGAATAAAACCTAATTAAGAATTAAGAATAAAAATAAAATAAGTTTAAGAGAAACTCGTACTGTTGTTCTTTTACAGGATGGTATAGAGGGGAAAACAGAGCCATGAAATTTGCTATTCCTAGAATATGGCGTGAACCTACTGATAATTCAACTGACTGCTTTTTCCGCATGGTAGATCCTTCCAAATGCTGATCTGGGAAAAATGCACCAGGTGCTTTCCATCCAGATATTCCATCTTCTACTCCACCAGTACCACACAGTGCTGATCTTCTTGTACCAGCTCCTCCAGAAAGAAGTCAACTATCAGATGAAAGCAGCAAGTCAGAAGATGAGCTAAACAGAGAGGAAGACTGTGACATCACAGGTACAGTTGTAGTTGAGAGGAATCCTTACTACCCAAACCAAAGAGACCTCAATGATCTCATCAGAGATTTTGGTTTGACAAAGTCAAAATGGTGAGCTTTTGATTTCAGGGCTGAAGGAATGGGATTTACTTGATGTGAGTGTACAAGTGACCAGCCAAAGAAAACATTTCTCCAGCTTCTTTGCAAAGGATAGGCTATGCTACTGCAATGATGTATCAGGCTTGTTTGATGCTATTGAAATTGCTTGCAATGCACATGAATGGACTCTTTATTGGCAGCTCCTCCAAAAGCCTGAAAGCTGTACTTCTGCACAATGGAAACAAGTATCCATCTCTGCCTCCTGTTCATTCTGTGCATCTTAAGGACTACAGCAGTGTAAAGCTTCTACTGGAAACTTTGAAATACAAAAACTTTGAACTACAACAAGTATGGCTAGGAAGTTATTAGAGAGTTCAAGATGGTGGCTTTCTTGATGGGAGTGCAAGGAGGTTTTACCAAGAATCCCTGTTTTCTTTGCCTTTGAGACAGTAGAGACAGAGCAGCACATTACCAGAGAAAGCACTGGCCCCCAAGGACTTACACTACAGTGGGAGCACACAATATCAAACATGAGCCATTGGTGAATCCTCAGAAGGTTTTGTTTCCTCCACTACACATCAAACTGCCTCTCATGAAACAGTTTGTTGCAGCTCTTGACAAGGAGTCTGCTGCCTTCAAATATCTTCAGGACTACTTTCCTAAGCTTTCAGAGGCAAAGGTGAAAGCTGGTATCTTCATTGGACCACAAGTTAGGAAAATTATGGAGTGCTCAGAATTTATACATAAGCTCACAGAAAAGGAGAAAAAAGGTTGGGAGAGTTTCATTGCTGTAGTACAGGGCTTTCATGGCAACAACAAGGCTAATAACTATATGGAACTAGTTGAAGCTTTAGTGAAAAGCTATGGTGAGACGGGCTGCAGAATGTCCTTGAATGTCCATATCCTAGACGTTCACCTCGACAACTTCAAGGAGAATATATGAACATATTCAGAGGGTATTCAGAGGATCCACCAAGATATAATGAACTTCAAACAGAGATATCAGGGATCCTTCATTGAAAACATGATGGGAGACTACATTTGGGGGCTCATACGTGAAAGTGATTTGTTGTATTCATGCAAATCAAGAAAAAACTGTTCATTTTTATCCTAAAAATTTGTTTAAGTTTAATCTTTTTTTTGTCATTTGAATTTTTTTGTCCAAAAATGGTGAAAATGGTGAAATTTAGCTATTTTTGGGCAAAAAATCATTCTAAAAGCCACAAAAGCAGTCTCACAGGAATATGGACATTTTCCATTGTTTTGCAATAAAAAGAGTTGGAAAATAGCACTTGCTTGCCAAAGACAAAAATAACATTAGTTACTAAGGCCCCTATACAGTTATCATCTCTGAACTATAGAAAATTATCATCTTTGACCAATAGTGACTGAGTAAAAGTATACTATGAAAGGAAAGAGTGTCACTAAAGGAGAGGATATTGTTGTTTTAAGATGTCAAGTACTAGATAGATAAAGGAATTAAGTTTACAAGGCACTGGATAACACAAGTTGCCTTGCCTCATTCAAAAATGAATGCCAAGTATCATGCAAAACTTTACTTATTTTATCTAAAAATCCCATTAAGGAAAAATAAATTCTCTTATATCATTCCCCCTGTAACTTGCATCACCTTGTCAAAAAGTATCTCCCAACAACTTTTCTTCAGCTTTGTCTGTTTCATTCTGATGGAATTTCTGCCATCTCAACTACCTTAAGCTGAAATATAGGGATTTAATTGATATTATTCTCAAAAGGAGGGAAGTCATTCAGAAAAAAAAAAACTTCCATTACTGCATATTTTTTCATTATTATTACCAAGTTAACTCATGCAAGAAAACTACTACAATTTGATCATCAATACTTCAATATCCTTTGCTATACAACCATCCCAAATTTGACTTTTTCCCAAATTTATAGAATAATTTAGTATAATTTACCTCTTGACACCTCTAATAAATATCCTGATACATGTATAGACTTAAATAGTGTGCCTGATGTATGAAAGAATATTTTCAAATAAAACTAAACTGCTGCTGTACTAAAAGCACAGTATAGGCAAAAAAAATTATGCCCAACTGCAACAATCCCCTTTAAGTGATATCCAAACTGTAGAAACAGTGTCATCCTTAAAGCAACATTTTATAAGTATTTTATGATTCCACCATTTGCTTTGATAATCATTAGTAGTCTTTTATGCATAGAAAGTTCATTTAACCCTTTCCTTCCAGTGCTTAAATTATTTTCCCGTTTGCTATGACGGCTAAAAATGGTAAACCTAGAAATTGTCAGAAAACTGTTTGAATACTAATAATTATTTTCTCTTTGTTATTCTGAATACAATGATGTACTTTGTAGCTCGATGTGACCTCTGAAAGTTCAGTTTATGCCTTATCAAGGATTCCTCCTCCTCCCGCTGTGTGATCCGTCTTCCAGAAACAGCCCGGAGAGCGATGACACCGCGCGCGCGCGCGCGCGCACACGCACACACACACACACACACACACTCTCTCTCTCTCTCTCTCTCTCTCTCTCTCTCTCTCATCTTGGAGGGGAAATTGTACACTTCCAATGAGAGAGAGAGAGAGAGAGAGAGAGAGAGAGAGAGAGAGAGAGAGAGAGAGAGAGAGAGAGAGAGAGAGAGAGAGAGAGAGAGAGAGAGAGAGAGAGGAGATTTCATCCCTTTTCATATCAAGTTTCAGGCAAATATCTCTCTCTCTCTCTCTCTCTCTCTCTCTCTCTCTCTCTCTCTCTCTCTCTCTCTCTCTGACAAGTTACCTTCTACCATTTTATTATAAAATTGAAGATAATGAAAAAATTAACATGAAAGAATGATAGGTATCATCTCTCTGTTCTGATAAAACAGGTGGATCCTGTAAATCATTTTCCGAGTCCTCACTAATGTCTTCGCTTTCTTCAGTTTCTTCTTCTAAATATTCACTGTCACTGTCTTCAAACTCAGAAGCACTGCTAAATACATATGTTCTGTCCTGCTCCATGGTGAGTTATGATCTGAGATCCTTCGCACTTATCAGGATGTCTCTTCGCACTTATCATGGTGCTTTCCACCCGGCGGGTGCTTTCCACCTGGCGGGTCGCTGGGGTTGCCAAGTGTCGCCCGGAGAAAGGGAAAATAGCTTAGTTACCGCTAAATTTCCAGAGCTAGTGACAACACTACATGTGGAAACATGCCAGACACTTCTACTCACACCATCTGACTCGAGAAACAGCGCTTGGAGCTCAAAATTGAGGCGCAAAAATTCTTGATTACGGGTACGATCGCCGTCGCTACGGACGCATTGATGCAATCGTATATATACGATTGCCAGAAGGAAAGGGTTAATGCCATTTTCTGCTGCTGCTTTCCCTTGAGATAACATGGAGTTTGCACCATGACTGCTTGGGGTGTGTGTGTGTGTGTGTGTGTGTGTGTGTGTGTGTGTGTGTGTGTGTGTGTGTGTGTGTGTGTGTGTGTGTGTACCTAGTTGCAGTGTATGGGAGGTGAGCTATGATTGTGCTGTCCTGTCTTTGTGTCTTTTAGTTTCTAATAAGGTCTTAAAGTTATGTATTGTCTCTGCACACACTACTGCTTCCTGTGGGGGAAACTGTTCTTTAAATTTCTTCTATAATTGTCTTTTTGAGTTTCCTTCCATGTCCTCTTAAATGCCTTGTGTTCCATTTCAGTAAATCTTCCCTATCAGGAAACTCCATGTTCCTCATGATTCTACAGATCAGAGGTTCTTAATCTTTTGCAAACTGTGCTCCCCAAAAACTGGTTCAATGCAATTGGGGTCCCCATCCTCCCTATGCCACCCACTCAACCCCCTCCCTAACTATGCCACCATAGATAGGTAGAATCAGTTAAACAGACAGATTGATTGATAGCCCTTGGCTAGGCTATTCAATAGCCTACATGATTTTCCATGATTTTTCCCTTCTCGTCCTGTGCTTGTACTCACCGGGAATGTGTCCACAGCCCCCTCAAGAGGGGGTTATAGATGGTTATTGAGTAACTCCTTTCTCCCCTTTGTTCCAGCATAGGCAAGTCTAGTCTTGATAGTCTCTCCTCATATGTTAACTTGAGTTGGGGCCAATTTTTGTTGTTGTCCTTTGGATTCTTTCAAGCTTTTTTGATGATCTTTTTTTGTACTGGGTCACCACAATAATGCTACATATTCTAGTCTTGGTTTTAGGGTGACTAATATTTACTTTACCATTTTCTCATCTATATATGTAAATGCCACTCTAATGTTTCTCAGTAAATTATAGGTTTCCCCAACAATTTTATTAATTTGCTTATCAGGTTGCATGTCACATGTAATGGATACTCCTAGGTCTTTTTCGAAATGTGCTTTCTTTACTTTCCTTTCTCGAAGTTTATATTGCCCTGTTACCCTGTTTTTGCTCTTTCCAAACTCCACTTTGCTGCACTTCTTGATGTTAAAATCCATTTACCATTTTTGGCTCTATTCCCAAAGTTAGTCAAGATCTTGTTGCAATATTCCACAGTCATTTTCTGCACTTACTTTTCTCAATAATTTTGCATCATCAGCAAAAAAACTCATAACTGTCTATACCCTCATCCATATCATTTATATATATATATGCAAACATAATTGGAACCAACATAGATCCTTGTGGAACTCCATTAATAAGTTCTTTCCAAGTGGGACTCGTCTCTGATTATCACACTCATTGTTCTATCATTTAGAATGTCTTTCATCCAATCTAACAGTTTTTCTTGTATCGTTCCTATGGTTTCTAATTTTCTTATTAACCCTCTTGCGCACTGTGATGGCAATGGAGTGTAAAAATTTTTGAGGCCAAAGTGCACTGTTACGCCACTGGCGTCAATTTGAACAAAAACATTACTTTTAAATGGTTATATTCACTCCAATTGCGTGATTTTTTTGTTTGAAGGTAAGTTTCCTCCCCCTCTCTGAAATTAACTAATTGGCAACACTCTCCACATGCACAGATTTAAACACAGTTGAGAAAACAGAGTTTCCAGTCACTCTCTTATCAATCTGCATGTCTTGCTGTTGTGGGCTTTAAACTTTTTTGTGGGCTTGCTCATGCCCATGCTGCCCACCACTTAACAGTGATAATAGCGTTATATAGACCAAAACAGTGATTCGATTAGATGTAATTTGTATTCTACTCTCTTTACAGGCAGTAGCATATTATACTTTGTGAATCACGTAAGGACATAAATACGTAATGGCATGGAGGCCCTTGAACTTGAGGAATATTACCCACTCTTGTACTCAGATGGTGAAAGTAGTGGTGAGTGAAACAAAGCATTCCCCACTTTGCAAGACAAAGTGATGAGAGTAAAAAAGACTTAGATTCAGAAGGAAATGAAAGCACAGAATGGGACAGCACAGGACAGGACAGGACAGGACAGGAATCGTACTTCCGTCCCCGCTGGACCCGCTCCTTCCTCCCCTACTCATCGGCGCCCCACCCACAGGCTGCCACAGGAGCTGCCTCCTCTGTAGTATCTGACTTTCATTCAGGCACTGATAGCTCCCCCCCCCACAAACCCATCCATGCCTCCCTCTTTCTATGCCACTAGTGCTACTATTGAACCTTCAACCTCTTTCACTACTCTACAGCTTGCCTATTTCACTCCCCTAAACCAGCTCCAGAATCATATGATGCTTCTCCATCTTCTTCCCAATTATCTCCTCCTGCATTTATTCCTCTAAAATACTGTCATGCATCCATGTAATAGAGTCACCTCCCAGACTTTCAAGTCTGGGAGGTGACTTTCTTTCTTCACTTTGCCACCATATCAAACATTCATCCTCTCACTGCCCCAAACATTACATCTGCTACTACCTCACCCTTTCACACCACCAATGCCTCACATACTCACTCCATTGCTGTCTTCCCCCCCTTCACCCAGTCACTGCTGAACACTTTCCCAACTCTAATACCGTTATCCCTCATGACCCCTCTGACCCTGACTCATCCAATCCCTCTGTCCTTGCCTCTCGTGACCAGCCACCCCTGTATCTCCCCAGCCCAGTGTTACTTTCCCTCATGACCCCGCTGCTCATGTCTCTCCTGACTCTGGCTCCAGCCTCTCCTGACACCTCAACGACGATGTCAACTGTGAGGCCTGCACGTGGAAAATGAGGGACAAGAGGACACGGAGGAAGACTAAGGGGATCCAGGGGTACTAGGAGACTCATTCACTAAAACCATGGGCGCACATCTGCAGCAGCACCTGTCGATGATCTTCCACAAAATGCAGGATGGAACAAGGAGGACTTAATACCAACGTATGTGGCATTCCATTGGATCCCAGGCCACATGTATGCTTTCATTGGGACTGCAGCAGCATCCTACTCAACTGTGAATGGGAAAGAAATGGCAAAATTCCTCTGCCTGTCTATCTTGATGGGTATAATCTGTCTACCTACTCTGTAGCACTATTGGAAACAAAATAGTGTGCACAATTACCCATTTTCAGGAAAACAATGAGTGGAAATAATTTTCTTGCCATTCTGAAGCACTTCCACGCTTTTAATTGTCGAGCAGTGCCAGTCAGGAACACAGACCGCCAGTTGATAGTGAGGCCATTTATGGAGTACTTCATGCAATGATTCCATGATGTGTACACACCAGTGGAGCACACTGCAATCAATGAAGGGAGCCTTAGGTGGAAAGGCCATCTTGCTCTCAAAGTGTACAATCCAATGAAACCCCTAAAGTACTCCATCAGGTTCTGCATGCTGGCTGAGTCAAAATCAGGGTTCGTATGGGACTTCAGTGCGTACACTGGGGACAAGACAAAGATAAATACGACATTGTGCCAGTTGCTGCAACTGCTGATGGATAAAAAGGATATAAGTTGTATATGGATAACTATTACAAATGTGTCCCTTTATAAGGAACTGTATGACCAGCAGGTTTATGCGTGTGGGACACTCCAATTGACAAGAGGAGCACCAAAAAGAGTTGCAAGAAACTTCAAAGAAAAAACCACTCAAGGATGGTGCCACCATTTCAGTGCACAAGGATGACATGCATGTGCTTTTTGTGGAAGGACATGCGAATTGTCCCCATGGTGTCCACCTTCCACAGCAGATACCATAATGAAAAGAACCCATGCCAAGGTCAAAGACACTGACAGGACATTCA
Source organism: Scylla paramamosain (assembly GCF_035594125.1). Classification (NCBI taxonomy): domain Eukaryota; kingdom Metazoa; phylum Arthropoda; class Malacostraca; order Decapoda; family Portunidae; genus Scylla; species Scylla paramamosain. The sequence continues at coordinate 8,119,967 of NC_087175.1, forward strand.
AACATATAATCAAGACTATAAACAAACCCATTACAGCTGAAGATTATAATCAGAACATGGGTGGGGTTGATCACTTTGATGAGATGGTCTTAGAGAGGAGGACAGAGAAGTGGACCAAGATGATTTTTTATTTAATTCATGTGGCCCTTTTCAATGCATTTATCCTCTACAAGAAGTACAACAATGACATCAACAGATGCATCATAGATAGATTCTTCAACTTCAGTTTAGATGAGTGGCCAACTTCTGGTGTTTTCATCACCCATGCTTCTAATCTTCACTGTGCTTCTCCTTACAAGAAGAAATCTACCACCACACCTGGCCAAGCAACTGTCAGTACCAATTCAGTACTCCCCACATGTACCACCAGTTCACATGAAAGCCCCACTCAGTCTGTGGATTCAGCTGGTACACCTATGGGATTATCTGAAGAAGCTACTGGTACTGCTGCTCATGTGTCCCCTAGTGGGCAAGTTCCAGCAATTCATGAGGCAGCTCATCATATTGTTGCCCCTGCAGCCTCCATCACAAGGGCAGAGGCAAAGATTTGGTGTGAACAAAGACTTGGGCCACCCCCTTCCAAGTGCCATTGTGTGGCCATCAACAAAAGACTTTGGTTGGACACCTATCAACCACAGGCGAAAGAGGATTTCTGACATCAGGCACTTAAGAGATGTCAAGTGTGTTCAATTATTAAAAAAAAAAAAAAAAAAAAAAAAAAAAAGAAAGGACACCAGTTACTTGTGTCCTGAGTGTGATGTGCCTGTGTCCAGGAGCTTGTTTTGATAAGTTCCATACCCTTCCGAGTATAGTTCCATAAATACATATAAACAGACAAGTACAGAGACACACACAGTTGAATGAGCATTTTTCAAGCTGCATATCTACTAGAACCTAACATTATTTCATATAAATGTTTCAGTGTTGTGATCTACATTAGTGTGTGTGTGTGTGTGTGTGTGTGTGTTTACCTCGTTGTGGTTTACGGGAGGAAAGTAATCTCATAGTATCCTGTCTCTATATCTATCCACTTTGGGCTTAATAGTATGGACAGTTACAGCATTGACAACATCTTTACTGAGTTCATTCCAATTGCTCACACTTCTGTGAGGAAAGTGTGTGTGTACCTAATTATGGGATATGGGAGGACAAGCTGTGTGTGTGTGTGTGTGTGTGTGTGTGTGTGTGTGTGTGTGTGTGTGTGTGTGTGTGTGTGTGTGTGTGTGTGTGTGTGTGTGTGTGTGTGTGTGTGTGTGTGTGTGTGTGTGTGTGTAGGGGGGGGGAGAGAGAGAGAGAGAGAGAGAGAGAGAGAGAGAGAGAGAGAGAGAGAGAGAGAGAGAGAGAGAGAGAGAGAGAGAGAGAGAGAGAGAGAGAGAGAGAGAGAGAGAGAGAGAGAGAGAGAGAATTTCTTTTTCATCAGAAGGAAGATTTTTTTGTTTTTCCAAGTGTTTCTTTTTGTCAGAGAGAAGGTATTATTGGTGAGTAGTGACTGATAATTGCTTTTATTGTCATGAATTTTCTAAGTAACCATTGAAATTATCCAAACACTAATTCTGATGAACATATGTTCGTCACCTTATATGTATTCTTGAATAATAAAAGTACAAGCGATATAGTAATTTTATTTCCCTGAGTCTGATCATTACTTGTATTGTGACCAATAAGATAAATAATGTACAATGGATATTTTCACTAAAAATCAAAGAAAGATTATGTATCTTTATTTTTCATTTGATGTTTACTTCTGTTTGATTTCCTTGTTAACTATGGACTGTACCAACTTTCTAATGATACTATAGCAATCATTATGAACTTCCGCATAAAAGAATCTTTAAGTATTATCAAGTTACTGAGGTAAATATGTAAATAAGGTGATAAGTGGAAGCTAACTCTTCTGTTCCAGCATAACCTAGTTATCTACTTATAAATTCAACCACAAAAAACTATAAGACATGGAGGAAAAATGTGCTATATCGTCTATGTCTGCTTTATAATAAAAAATAAATAAAATAAATAAATAAATAAATAAAATAAAATAAAAAAAAGCCTGCTTTATAATAATAAAAAAAATATTATAAATTTGATAAAAATAGTCAAAAGCAAATGGAAGGCAGACTTTTTGCAATATTTGTACTTTTCTGCAAATATTTCATGGTGCTAATTGTCTGACTGGAGGTTTGAAGGAACCATAATCTTGATAAAATTCTGCTGTTAAAAGCACATCTACTTTGAAAAGTTGACTCAAAATTTTTAGTTATGGAGGAGGAAACATGACCTAAGTAGAAAAATTGTTTATGCACACTTTATTCCACATCCATAAACGGTCCTATGTATTACTATTATTATTTCTTTATTGATTCATGAAAAACTTCAACAAGGAAGCCATTGATATATTATGTATAATGATAAATGCAGGTTTGGGGGAAGAAAGTAGCTGAGAAACAAAAATTTTTGCTGTGCTAAAAAAACTACCTCGACCAGCGAGAGACCAGATGTTTGAAATGAGCAAGGAAAATAAAACTTATAGAAACTTATGGTGCATGAGAGTTAATTCTGTGTGGGACCTTATCAAAAGCTTTCTTGAAATTCAACAAAACACAATTAGCCCATCATTTCTTTCTTGAATTATGTCTATCAATCCAGAGTAAAAACACATTAGATTTGTGGTGCATGATCTTCCTTGTCTAAATCTAAACTGTCTTGAGTTTAGTATGTTGTTTTCCTCTAGACACTTTATCTATCTGTCCTTGATTATTTTCTCAGAATCTGGCTATGATGCATGTTAGGGATACTGGCTTGAAATTTATTAGGTCTTCTTTATTACCTACTTTACATACTGGCACAATGTTAGCCTTCTTCCAAACTCCTGGTATTTTTCCTTCATTTAAAAAGCATATACCTTGTCTGCTAGTTCTTCTCTAAATTCCTTTAATATCCAATTAGCAATTCTGTGTAGTCCATGTGATTTTCTTACATCTAGATTCTTCATTATTTTCATAATTTCTTGTGTGACTTCTATTTCCATCATAGGAGATGATCTTTGAGTTTGCTCATCATCTTCATTCCAACCACTCTCTCTAGTAAAAACAACTTGAAAGTGCTCATTCATGAATTCAACCATTTCCAAGTCTTCATTGTACACTGTATTATAGTGAGTTTCTATTTCATGTTTGTTTTTTCAATTTTTCATTTACATATCTATAGAAGAATTTTGACTGGTCTTTGCACTTATCAATTATATTCTCATAATTTCTCTGCTCCTCTCTGTGTATTTATACATCCATTCATTTCTTGTGTTAGTATACTCTTGCCACTTTCTTGGATGTTTCCTTTTTCTCCATCTATTCCATGCTCTGTCTTTTCTCTCCTTTGCCTCACTACACTTTCTATTAAACCACTCTTTTATATTTGCCTTTATCTTTTAATCTTGGTACATATTTATCCACTCCTTTATTGTAAACTTCCATTTTTCTTCCACACCCACTTCTTCCATAGAAGTTATCCCAATCTGCCTCCTGGAGATACTTTGAATCCAGTGAAGTCTGTTTTACTATATATATGTCTCCCCTCTCTGTTTCTCTTTCCTTCTTATGTTCATATTTTCCTTTAGTTCTAATTCCAGTAATGTGTGATCACTTTTTCTGATGGGATGTTTATACTTAATTTCATCCACAATCCCTGGTTCCTTTGTGAATACCAGGTCTAGCCTTGATGGTTCCTCATCATTTCTAAAACTGGTATTATCTTGAACCCACTTTGTCATAGTATGTTTCATAATCATGTCAAGTAATATATTTCTTCATGAGATCCTTCCGTTGACATTTCCTCCCAGTGTACCTCTTTACAGATAAATTCCCAATAATTACTGACTTGTCTCCTTTTAGTATTTTTAGTGAGAGTCTTGTATCACTTAGCATTCTGACATATTTGAACTCACTCCATGATCTTGTTTCTGGTGTTATATAGCACACAACAAATTTTCTTATTTCCATGTCTTTCTCTTCACTTTTAATTAAATCACCTCAGCAGTTCCCTCTCCATAGACAACTTTAGTCACTTTTAAATTTTTCTTAGTCAATATCATGACTCCACAACCTTGTTTACCATTTCTGTTCTTTAACCAAGTATTATATTGTTCATTACCAACACTGTTTTGTAATAGTTGACCACTCAGTTTAGTTTCCATAATCCATATTATGTCAGGTTTTGACTCTTCTAAATAATCATTAAGGTTGATAATCCCTGATATAAGCCTGTTCATATTTGTGTACACCACTTTTAGTTTTCAGTTTCCTCCACCCTCTCTTCTACTGTTTCCTAATCCTTCTCCTGTGTGTCTTTTCCTAGTTGTATTTTACCTAGTTGTATTGTGCAGGGCACAAGCCAAAGCACATTTTGTCCCGCCTCCATAATCATATTTATCCAGTTTCTCTTTAAGCATGTGCACACTGTTTGCCACAGCCACCTCTTTCTTCAAATCATTCCAGATTTCAATAGTTCAACATGGGAAGCTGTATTTCTTGATGTCACTCGAACATCCACTCTTCTTTATTTTCTTCCCATGTACCCTCATCCATCTCTCTCCCTCCTCTATCTGTGGTATCAAGTCATTTCTGTCTATACATTGTTATCAGGTCTCCTCTTTCTCTTCTCTCTTGTAGTGTTGGTAATCCCATCTCTTCAAGTCTTTCCTCATAGTTTAAGTCTTTCAATTCTGATACCATCTTTGTTGCCATCCTCTGAATTATTTCCAGTTCTACATATTCTTTTCTATGTGGAGCTTAAACTACTGCTGCATATTCCAATTTAGGTTGTAACATGCTTGTTATAATTTTCTTCATTCCTTCATCTAAATAGTTAAACACCACAATAACGTTTGTTAACAAGCTGTTTAGAGCCAAATATCCCGTTTATATGTCTTTCAGGTGATAGTGTGTCCTGGATCATTACTCCCCAATCTTTTTCTTCATTACTTTTTGTTATTATTTCTCCTCCCATTTTCTAATTCCATGAAGGTTTCTTTCTACTTTTTCCTATTTCCAACATGTGACATTTTTTTGGCATTAAATTCTAGATTTCATCTTTGGCTCCATGCATGTATCCTTTTGTAACTCCTTGCAGTTATTTTTATCCTTTATTATTTTCATTATTTTTGCATAAGTGAAAAGGTTTATATAACTGTTTACATCCTCTGTCATATCATTTACATATATTTGAAACATAATAGGTGCCAACACAGATCCTTGCAGTACTTCATTTGTCACTCTGCAGCAACTTGAATTAGTGTCTCTGATTACTACTGTTCTTGTTTCCCTCCCTCTTAAATAATCCTCCATCGATCTCAATGTTGCTCCTTTTACTCCTCCTCCATTCTCTAGCTTCCACATAAGACTTTTGTGGGGAACTTTATCAAATGCTTTTTTGAGATCCAAGTGTACCGCATCAACCCATCCATCCCTTCCTTGCACTCCATCTGTTACTCTTATATAGAAGCTCAGTAGATTTGTGGCACAGGATCTCCTTTTCCTGAACTCAAATTTCTTTTCTGTTATTATCTTTTCATCTTCTAGATATTCCACTCATCTGTCTTGACTATTTCACAAAGTTTGCTTGCAATACTTGTTGCTTACAATACTTGTTGGTGACACCTGTTTATAATCTAATGGTTCCATTTTATTTCCCCCTTTGTATATTGGCACTATGTTAGCTATTTTCCATTCGCTTGGTAATTTTCCTACTCTCGATGAGCTGTCAATTATATCCCATATGGATTCTTCCATTTGTTCTCTGCATTCTTTTAATATCCATCCATTTACTTGATCTGGTCCCATAGCTTTTCTAGCATCCAGCTCTTCCAGCAGTTTCTTGATTTCTTGTCTCTTTACTTGTATCTCCTGTATTCCCTCATTCTGTGATACCACTTTTGGTGTCACAAATTTGGTTTGCTTTATAAACACAGGTTGAAAACTCTCATTCATTAGTTCACTCATCTAAGTAGTTTTATAAACTTCTTTCCCTTTTTTAACTTGTTTATGCCATCCTTGCATTTTTCTTACTGTCACTTCCAAAGTTTTTCTTCTTTTCTTATTTTACTATATTCATTCCTTGCCTTTCTGTATTCTTCTCTAGCATTTTTTTTCAGTTGTCTCATCATTTTCCTCCATGCCTTGTCCTTTTTACTTTTTTATTTTTACACACCTGGCACTATAACATTCATGTTTTCCAATTTTCACTTTATAACTTGGCACAAACTGTTGCACCCCCTCTCCACTCTCGCTCAAAAATATATCATTTTTTTGCACTACTTTACCTTTAAATAGCTCTTTCCAGTAAATTTTTCCATAAAATTTATTAAGTTCTGCACAGCTTGCATTAGCATAGTTGTCTCCCATTTCTGTATTATTCTTTCCTGTGCAACACTGTTTCCTCCTGCAGTACTGTTTCTATTATCACATGATTACTTTTTCCCATTGAACTCAATGTATACTTGGTCTACTTTCTGGGGTTTTCATAAACACTAAGTCCAACTGTGATACTTCTTATCTTCTGTATCTCGTAAGCTTGTTCATTAACTATCTCGTATTCACCATCATGGTTTGCTTAAGTTCTTCGCTCCATGACAACATTTTCTTTCACTTCCATCTACTCCCAGTTAAATCCTTTAGTGTTGAAGTCTTCTACTAGAATTACTTTGTTACTTTTTCTTATCATTTCCTCTATATTATTTTTGTTTCTAGTTGCATACTTTAAAATTTATTGGTCTCCCATGCATTAGTTTTTGGTAGTATATATGTCACAATTATTTTCCTTTTTCACTTCCTTTGATCTTAATCATAACACTCAATGTTTCCACCATTCCATCACCAAATTCCACTTCCTCAAGAACAATATCCTCTTTAACCAATATCATCATTCCTCCTTTAAAATTTATTGGTCTCCCATGCATTAGTTTTTGGTAGTATATATGTCACAATTATTCAACCCTTTCCCTTCCTGTCTCTCTCCCATATGCTATATCCTTCCTTTGCAAATCCCAACTTTATTTCCTCTTTTGGTTTGGTTTCTCTTAAACATACCACATCTTTAAGTAGTCTTTAAGTTTCAATAGACTTGACCTCATTTGGTGATTGTTTCTCCACAAACCATATCCACTAAAATTCCATGACAATTCTGGAATCTCTGCAACCATCCCTCAGCATACCCAGTGACATTCCAAATTAAACTCTTGATGAAACACCTTAATTAACTTGTTCCATTACCATCATACCAGATATGACACTCAAAACAACTGTATCATTACTCAATCATGATCTGTACTTTTTTCTATCTACATATTTTTTTTTATAGGCACATCATTTCTTTTCAACATTGTCAACAAAGAACTGCCTCCACTTTTCCTTTTTAAAACATGCTCAGCTTATGATCCTATGCCATTAGCTTCACACTAGGTGATGAACAGAACATCATGGTCCAAATTTTGCAACACGTACTTTTCTTTGTTACTGTGGTATATTGCATTTTGTGCTGCAACTTCCACTTCCTTCATCTTCTGAAATCATAGCTAGTGTGAAATAAGGATCATAAATAAGAAGAATTAAAATCAGTTTAATGCTAGTTACATATGTGTGTGTGTACATACACACACAAGCACACACACTAAACTATAGACTGGTATCAATGACCAGCATAGTATGCAAGATCTGTGATAGTGATACAGAAGCAGTGAACAAAATTTCTAGAAAAAAAAACAAACATGATATAATAACAAAAACAACATGGCTTTAGACAAAAGTGATCCTGTGTGACAAATTTGATGAGCTTCTATTTGAGAGTGACAGATACAACACAGGAGAGGGATGGATGGGTAGACTGTGTATTTATATCTGAAAAAAGCTTTTGACAAAGTTCCCCACAACAGGCTACTATGGAAACTAGAAAATATACGAGGATTAAATGGAACAATAAAAAAAACGGATGGAAAGCGACTTAAAAGGGAAGAGAAATGAGAATGGTAGTAAATGTGATGTAAAATTGAAATGGAGAAAAGTAGATAGTGGAGTACCACAGGGATCAGTGCTGGCACCAATACTTTTTCTGATCTAGATAAATGATATGCCTGAGGGAGTAAAGTTACATGAGCTTGTTTGCAGATGATACAAAATTACAAAGACATAAGAAACAACAAAGACTGAAATTCTACAAGAGGATTTCAATAAAGTCTGGGACTGAGGTAAGAAAATGGGAGATGGAATTTAATGTGAAAAAAATGTATGTAATGGAAATAGGAAAGAGCAGAGACCAAAATGGACATACAAAATGGGAAATGAAGAAATAATAAAAGTACAAGAAGAGAAAGATCTGGGAGTGATAATACAGGATAGTCAACATTTGGAGAAATATGTAGAAAAGATATTCAGAGATACATATAAAATGGTGAGAAATATTGGAACAGCATTCCACTACATGGATAAAGATATGATGAAAAAGATAATTACCACTATAATTAGACCAAAGCTGGAATATGCTGAATCATTGTTGTCTCCTCACAAGAAGAAACATGTCAAAAAACTAGAAAGGATACAAAGGATGGCAACAAATATGGTTCCAGAACAGGAAGAATTAACATATGAAGACAGGTTAAAGGAAATGAGTCTGCCAACATTGTAACAAAGAAGAGAAAGGGGAGACTTAATACTAATTTATAAATTGTGGAATATAGTGGAAGAAATTGATAATGAGAAACTACTGCTAAAAAGTAGAAAATGCCAGATTCACACAAGGCCACAGCAAAAAAAAAAAAATAAAAAAAAGAAAGATGAATAACAAAGAAATATAGTTCACTGAGGATGTGGCATTGGCAATGAGTGTGCACAACTTCAAGAAAAATTGACAATTGTAGATATGGAGACAGGACCACACAAGTGTAGCTCAGGCCCTGTAAATTACAACTAGGTAAATACACACACACACACTCCACCATGCCATCTCCATATTGCACTTCTTCCACATATATATCGAGATGATATATATATGGAAGAAGTGCAATATGGAGATGGCATGGTGGAGGTCATAGGTATAACAATCAGGACCAGTGGGAGAGAAAGCAGGAGGATCATATTAATGTATGTGCCACTGAAGACTAATACATGGAGGCTGGAGGATCACAAGGAAATGCAAAACGAAGTGTTGAAGTGCCTAGACAACATATAAGGAAGGACAGTAAAATACTACTAGTGGGAGACTTTAACTGCAAAAAATGTAAGCTGGGAAGAGATGGAAGTTAATGGAAATGGTGGACCGTGGAGTGAAGAAATGCTACAGTTAGCTATGGTGAATACAATGGACCAATGGGTGGAGGAATTTACAAGATACAGTGGGGAGGAGGAACTATCTATGTTAAACCTGGTATTCACAAAAAAAAACAGAGCCCAGTCCAACCATTAAATACTTAAGCCCAATGGCAAAAAGTTACCATATTGTGTTAGAAGTGGTACTGCAACATTGGGAGGTTCTACCACGTAAGGGGGATTATAAAAATGGGAGACTTAATCACGCAAAGACAAATTTTACAGTTAAGAAAATTCTTTGGGAGTATTGATTGGAAGGGACTTATGGAAGGCAAGACAATGCAAGAGAAATACAAAACATTCCTGAAAAGTACAATGAGAGTGTGCAGAAGTATGTACCTGTATATAAAGTAAGGAGGAGCAAACGTATTTGGTATAATGCCAGATGTGCAGAAGCTAAGAAAAGGAAGGATATAGCTTGGAAGAAACTGAAGAGACAAAGAAATGAAAATAATAGAGAGCAGTATAAGGAAGCAAGGAATGAGTATGTTAGAATAAGAAGAGAGGAAGAGAAACAATTTGAAAAGAATGTGGTAAAGAAATGTGAAGAGGAGCCCAAGCTTTTTTACAGATATATCAATGGAAAGATGACAAGCAGAGAGACCATTAACAAGATAGTAAAGGAAGGAAGGATATATAAAAAAAAACAGGAGATGAGTGAAATTATGAATGAGAGTTTCAGGTCTGTGTTCAATGTGGAAGAGGGTTTTAAAGAACCACACGAGGAGATGAGGCAAGTTTACGGGAAGTCTTGGTGCAAAAACATGAAATTGGCAAATTGTTACAGAAGTTGGATGTCAGTCAAGTAAAGCAATGGGGCCTGATGGAGTATCAGGTTGGACACTAAAGGAATGTAGAGAACAAGTGTGGTGGAGCCAATTTGGAATGTGATTAACAGCTCACTGATAGATGGAAGAGTACCAAGAGAGTGGCAGAGAGCAAATATAGTGCCAATACACAAAGGAGAAAAGAGGACTGAGCCACTAAATTATAGACCAGTGTCAGTAACTAGTGTTGTGGGCTAGATCTATGAAATAATAATTAAGAAAACGTGGGTGAAATATTTGGAAGAGAATGAAGTTATAACAAATAATTAATTTGTTTTCAGAAAAGGAAGGTCATGTGACAAATTTACTAAGTTTTTATACAAGAGTAATACGTAGATGAAGTACAAAACAGATGGGTGGGTAGATGCAGTGTACTTGGACGTCAAAAAAGCTTTTGATAAAGTTCCACATAAGACTATTGTGGAAAATGGAACATATAGGAGGACTGAGAGGGACAATGCTAAAATAAATGAGAGACTACTTAAAGGATAAGAGGATAGAGAAATGAAAACTGTGATCAGGGACACCTGTTCAAGTTGGAGTAATGTAACAAGCAGAGTACCACAGGGGTCAGTGTTAGCACCCATAATGTTCCAAATATATATCAGTGATATGCAGGAGGGTTTGACCTGTTATATCAATCTGTTTGTTGATGATGCAAAATTGTTAAGAGTAATAAAGAGCCATGTTGATTGTATAGAGATCCAGAGATATCGACAAGATTTATGGGTGGAATAAGAAGTGGAAATTGGAATTCAATGCTAAGAAATGCCATGTGATGGAATTGGGAAAGAGTAAAAGACCTGCATGGGACTATAAAATGGGGGAGGAAATAATTATGAGGAGCAAGGAGGAAAAAAAACCTAGGAGTGGTTTTTCAAGATATCCTGACCTCAGAACGGCATATAAAGGAAATATTTGGCTCGATGTACAGGATGTTAACAAATATTAGTATGGCATTTCATTACATGGATAAGACTCTGATGAAAAAAATCATAGCCACTATGCTACCTCCCAGACTGGAATATGCAGTAGTGGTGTGGTCTCTGCATATGAAGAAAAACAAAGAAGTCTGAAAGAATTCAGGGGGCAGCTACAAGGATGGTACTGGAGCTGAAAGACCTAACGTAAAAAGAGAGGTTGAAGAAAATTAGACTGCCAGCTTTGCATGTTAGAAGAGAAAGAGAAGACCTAATAACGATGTATAAAATAGTTAACCACATTAAGATAGACGAGCAGGATCTGGTGTTGCTGGAAGATGAAGCTGGACAGATGAGAGGGCACTCAAAGAAGATCAGGAAGAGTCAGTGTTTGAGGGACATCAAGAAGTACAGTTTTCCACATAGAACTGTGGATATTTAGAATGGTCTAAACTAGGAGGTTGTTATAGCACCAAACGTGCATAAACTTAAGGAAATTCTGGATAAACATAGATATGGAGACAGGACACTATGAATGAACCCTGCTCGAACCCTGTATTATACAACTAGGTAAATAAATACACACACACACACACACAGTCATGGTGGACAGAGAAGTCAACGCAAACAGGCACTCCTAAAGATCCAGCCATCTATGTCGCTGAGAGCTGCCCTAGTGGAAATACTGAGGTGAGAGTTCACACTGGTTTTATTCGTTGCTGTCCCATCTCAAAAAATGTTTTGTAGAAAGCAGTTAAATTGTCATAATGAGTGGTGAAGAGGGGGCTACTTTGGTCCCTACTATGTTGTTTACACCAATGGGGACCATCCAACGGGGACCATCCTGAAGGCGAGATAGAGAGACTTCTCAGGATTTGGGGAAGAAGATTGAAGGGTCGGGGAAGCAATGATGAGAAGGAGAATTATCGCACTTCACACTGAAAACCAAAATGAAGGAAATGAAGGATAGATTTGACAAATGGAGAAGATGGTTGAAACTTTGATCACCGAGAAGGGGATGTGGAAAGGTGCATAAGACAATCTACATAAAAAAACTAACATTATATGAAAAGAAATCAATGGAATATGAAGGCAAACAATCTACATAAAAAAACTAACATTATATGAAAAGAAATCAATGGAATATGAAGGCAAAGTGGAAGAGTTAAACGTAAAACAGGAAAATTGGAAGAAAGAACAAGAGGAAGAAAAGATCAATTTTAGGAAAATTGTGGAGGAACAAACGAAGACAAAACAACACAAAGCTAACAGAAAAAGTCGTTCAAGTTATAAAACTGAAAGAAAACTTGGTGAGAGACACTGTGGATAAGAAAAAAACTTGTGGTATTCGGCCTGAAGGAACAGTACACCTCAGTGAACTGAAAGAGAAAAGAAGGAAAAGATGTGTGGAAAAATTAGTGGAGACATTGCAAGAAGAAAAAGAGCTGACTAGAGAGATCGAAGAAATTAAAAGATTGGGTAGATATGTTGAGGGTGGACATATGAAAATAAGGTTTAGGTCACAAGTGGCAGCTGAAAAAACACTGAGTAAATCCTGGAAACTGGCCAAGGTGGAAGAACACAAACAAGTGTGGATAAAAAAAAAAAAAAATAGCACCAAAGAAGAGAGATACTATAAATGAACTAAGAAAAGAAGCAAATGAAAAAATGGAAAACTATCAGAGGTGGAGAAAAAAATTGTTCTTTTGGAGGGTCATGGACACGAGGTTGAGAAAGTGGTACAGGAGGGAAGTAAATGCAGAAGGAAAATACTAAAAGTAGCATGCACAAACATAAATGGACTAATGTCGGCAGTGTTGGAACTACAAGACTATTTAAAAGAGGAGAAACTGGACATCATGGGAATTGTTGAAACTAAATTGGCAAGTGAAGGGGATATATTTAATATTGGTGGCAAGTGAAGGGGATATATTTAATATTGGTGAAGGAAAATACAATCTCTGGATAAGAAATAAAGAATAAATGGGGAGGTGGTGTGATGCTTCTAGTTAGGAAAGATTCATTAGTGAAATCTGTCACATATGGGGTGGAGGAGGCAGAAGTACTGAAAATAAGCTTAAGACAGAATATGGGAAGGCACCATAATGTTGTAGTGACTTATGTTCCCTCTATTCCAACTCCTGGAGTGGATGAATGTAAGAAAATGCTTGAGGACACAAGGACATGTTTGGCAGAGCTGCTTGAGGGAAATGAAAATATACTCCTGATGGGAGACTTTAACTGTAAAGAGATATCTTGGGAGAACTGGACCACAGAAGGCAATGAGTCATCATGGGGGAACAAGCTACTAGACCTGGCTATTTCAAATTTCCTGACACAATGGGTTACAGATGACACAAGATTTAGAGGAAATGAAGCACCTTCAAGGCTCAATCTAATATTCACCAAGGAACAAGAAATAGTAGACCTTAAATACATAAACCCAATATGAAAAAGTGATCATGTGCTGATTCAGTTCACAGTTATGGATAATAACCTCAGTATAAGGAAAGAGGACCACAGAAGAGAATGGCTAAACTACAGCGACTAACTTAGGACAACTTTGGAAGTATTTCAATGAAGTGAATTGGAACATAGTTATTCAAAAGGAGGACATAGAGGAATAGTGTACAGCTTTCCTGGACATTTATAATAAGGGAGTAGAGAAATGGGTACCCAAAAGATCAACAGAGAACCTTTTCAAAAAGGATTGGTACAACAGATGTGCAACGGCTAGATTGGAGAGAAAAAGCATGGAACAAGTGGAAGAAAAACAAGAGACTGAACCTGTGGAACAATTATATAAGGAAGAGGAACGAATATGTCCAAACTCGCAGAGATGAGCAGAAAATTTTTGAAAAGAATGTGGAAAAATGTAGACCAACCAAAATTTTTTATAAATTCATCAATGGAAAATTAAAGAGTAAAGATGAAATAAGCATGGTAAAAGCTGGAGAAGAGACAGTGGATGACCCAGAAGAGGTAGCTGAAGTGTTTAACATACTTCCATTCTGTGTTTACTAAGGAAAATGACTTCAGAGGTGAGAGGACACTGTTAGAAAAAGGGACCAACTTAAAGGAGATTAAGGCATCAGTAGAAGAAGTAAAGAATATGTTGGAAGACCTGGATGTAAGGAAAGCAATGGGTCCTGATGGTGTATCAAGTTGGATTTTAAAAGAGTGTAGCTCAAAATCAGTCTCAGCGCTGGACAATATAATTAGCACCACCCTGGTAAAAGGTATAGTACCCATTGATTGGAAACAGGCTGATATTACCCCAATTCACAGGACCAGAAGAAAAGATCCATTACATTATAGACCTGTATTGTTCAGGTGTGGTGGCAAAGATTTGTGAAAAGATTATCAAGAACAGATGGGTGAAATACCTAGAAGACAAGATGATAACAGAGAAAAGTTTAGCTTCAGAAAAGGAAGATCTTGTGTTATGAATTTGATAAGTTTCTACTCAAGAGTAATAGATATAGTGCAAGACAGAGATGGATGGGCCGACTGCATATACTTAGATCTGAGAAAAGCATTTGATGAAGTTCTGCACAGAAGACTAATATGGAAATTGGAAAAAATTGGAGGATTCGGTGGATCACTGTTAAAGTGGATGACTGACTTTTTGACAAACAGACAAATGAGGACAGTAATTAAAGGCAGCAGGTCGAACTGGAGAATGGTAATAAGTAATAAGTGCAAGGTTTGGTACTTGCACCTATTATGTTCACAGTTTATGTAAATGATATGACAGAAGGTGTAGAAAGTTACATGAACCTTTTTGCTGATGACGCTAAGATTATGAGGGAAGTAACAAATGAAGAGGACAGCAGTGCTTTAAATCAGGACTTAATTAAGATTAATGAATGGTCATTGAAGTGGAACAAGGAGTTTAATGCTAAAAAATGTAGCGTGATGAGGTTTGGGAAAAGTGTGAGAAGACCAGTTGGCAACTATTACTTAGGGAATGAGGAAATCTCTAAGATCAGAAGGAAAAGACCTAAGAGTAATTATTACTGATAATTTGTCATTTGGGAAGCACATAAACAAAATTATAGGAGAAACATATATATAACCTGCTGAGAAACCAAGATAACATTCTCCTATATCAGTTGTTTTCAAAACTATTTAGTATGACAGCACACTAACAAGCAACTAATATTTTTGAGGAACACCTACCCTTTGTGTGTATATATATAATCTATATATATATATATATATATATATATATATATATATATATATATATATATATATATATATATATATATATATCAATGTTAGTACACTAACAAGCAACTAATATTTTTGCAGAACACCTACCCTTTGTGTGTGTGTGTGTGTGTGTGTATATATATATATATATATATATATATATATATATATATATATATATATATATATATATATATATATATATATAAAACATAATATAATATATATACACACACACAAAGGGTAGGTGTTCTGCAAAAATATTAGTTGCTTGTTAGTGTGCTAACACTAACACTAATATATATATATATATATATATATATATATATATATATATATATATATATATACATATCTCATTGAATGTGATAGCTAGTTGAGCATTTATTATTTTTCTTAAGATATTTTCCTTATATCTTGTGATTGTCTTGTATTCTTTTTTAATTGGCTGTATGACTACGCCGAAGCTAGTCATTTTCGCTAGATCGCGATTTCAGGTCCTTGACCCTTCTTCAGTAGCGAAGGTCTATCCGTAGTGAGGGTGTCAGAGAGAATGGCTCAAGCTGATTGCGGGGGTGTATTTATACCGGTAGGCTTGTCACCCCGCTGCGCGTCCTGGTCTCTGATTGGCTGACGGCTGTCACGGGCTGTCCTGGGCTGCTATCCAAGCTGGGTCTTCGCGCACTTGGTAATGCTTGTAGGTCTTCGGATTGTTGATTTAATGTAGGGTTTGTCTCTTTTATATATAGTGCTTCTAAGATGGGGAGACGCCTGGTGTCTGGGCATGTAGTTAGGATCTCCGTTTTATCTACTAGCATTCCCCTTGTGATGTTTATGTTATGCTTCTCCTTCAGATGTTTCTTGGGTGCTCCTGCTGCGAGGTGGAAAGTTAGAGAAACTGCAGAAAAGCGGCCAGGTGATCGTTAGCCAGACTTTCAAGCAAGAAGTGATCATGGAATCTACAAAATCAAGAGGCCATTACAACAGCAGCATACTTGAGAAAAGACACATCGATGCTGCCAAAGAACTTCGGTCTGATCCTGCCATCACCATCAGAAGAGCAGATAAGGCTGCTGCATATGTCTTCATCGACAGCAAAGAATACTTAAGCAAGACTGACAGCATCCTCAGCGACACTACCAAGTTCAGGAAGATTTCAAGAAACCCTACAGCAGCCCTCAAGAAAAGACTGAACAAGATAATAGCAAAGAATAACTCCACCTGCGATGTTAAGTTCGAAAGACTCACAGGCGAATATGAGATGGGATACTGCTATGGCAATGTCAAGACCAACAAGCCAGGCAACAAATTAAGACCCATAATATCCCAAATTCCCACTCCTACCTACTACATCGCTAAAAGACTGTGCGCCCTCCTCACACCGTACATTCCTACCTCCTATTGTCAGCAGTCAGCCTCAGATTTCATCGATATCCTCAACAACAGTGACGCAGAAGGAAGAGTTGCCTCACTAGATGTCGAATCCTTGTTCACGAATGTTCCAGTGGATCGCACCATCAACTACATCATGGAACGTGTTTATCACAATGAAGCAACACCTAAGCTTGCGATCCCAGAAGCTGTACTCCGAGAACTGCTGGAGTGCTGCACTAAAGAAGCACCTTTTACCTGCCCCCACAGTAACAAGCACTGCCAGATAGACGGCGTGGCAATGGGTTCTCCTCTCGGTGTACTCTTGGCAAACTTCTTCATGGGTTGCATCGAGGAGGAAGTTTTCAAGAAAGTAAAAAAGCCGGATATATATTGCCGGTATATTGACGACATTTTCATCAAGACAAAGGACGCAGCCGAAGCAGAGCATCTTAGACTTCACCTCCAAGAAACATCTGGGCTAACATTTACTATGGAAAACAGCAAAGATGGAGCCATGCCCTTTCTCGACGTCCTAGTGCAACAAGAAGAAGGAAGATTTACCACCAGCGTCTACACAAAACCAACAAATCCTGGACTCTGCTTGAACGGACGAAGTGAGTGTCCCACGAGATACAAGGATTCCACTATCTCAGCCTACATCAGAAGAGCGCTTACACACTGCAGCACGTGGAAACAAGTCCACTAAGAAATACAGCGCTCAACTCAAGTCATAAACAACAATTTCAGTGAAAAGGACATCAACCGCCTAGTAAAGAAAATTGTCGACAGCTGGCATAACAAGAAACAACAAGAGGATAAGAAAGGGAACATCAACATCTTCTATAAAGCAACTTTCTCTACCGCCTATGAAGAAGATGAGAGGGCCATCACGCAGATTATGAAGAGGAACATCAAGCCTTCCGACCCTGACAGACAAGTTAAACTGATAATTTATTTACAACACCAAGAAAACCAGCCATCTTCTTCTGAAAAATAACCCGTCAAAAGAGAAAGAGAGCCTTCAAAAGTCACATGTCATATATAGGTTTACGTGTAACCAAGGAAACTGTGAAGTCCTTCCCTCCACCTATGTTGGCATGACGACAACAAGACTCTCCCAACGACTAACTTTCCACCTCGCAGCAGGAGCACCCAAGAAACATCTGAAGGAGAAACATAACATAAACATCACAAGAGGAATGCTAGTAGATAAAACGGAGATCCTAACTACATGCCCAGACACCAGGCGTCTCCCCATCTTAGAAGCACTATATATAAAAGAGACAAACCCTACATTAAATCAACAATCCGAAGACCTACAAGCATTACCAAGGGCACGAAGACCCAGCTTGGCTAGCAGCCCAGCACAGCCTGCGACAGCCGTCAGCCAATCAGAGACCAGGATGCGCAGCGGGGTGACAAGCCTACCGGTATAAATACACCCCCGCAATCAGCTTGAGCCATTCTCTCTGACACCCTCACTACGGATAGACCTTCGCTACTGAAGAAGGGTCAAGGACCTGAAATCGCAATCTAGCGAAAATGACTAGCTTCAGCGAAGTCATACAGCCAATTAAAAAAGAATATAAGACAATCATAAGATATAAAGAAAATATCTTAAGAAAAATAATAAATGCTCAACTAGCTATCACATTCAATGAGATATGTATTAGAGAAAGACTCCTGCCTATATACACCCTTAATATATATATATATATATATATATATATATATATATATATATATATATATATATATATATATATATATATATATATATATTATATAATATACATATACATATATATATGTATATAGATTTTTTTTGCCTTTGGCCAGTATCCTTCCTACATAAAAAAAAAAATTATATATATATATATATATATATATATATATATATATATATATATATATATATATATATATATATATATATATATATATATATATATATATATATATATATATATATATATATATATATATATATATATATATATATATATATATATATATATATATATATATATATATATATATATATATATATATATATATATATCATATTATATTGTATATATATATATATATATATATATATATATATATATATATATATATATATATATATATATATATATATATATATATATATCATATTATATTGTATATATATATATATATATATATATATATATATATATATATATATATATATATATATATATGTATATATATATATATATTTTTTTTTTATGTAGGAAGGATACTGGCCAAGGGCAACAAAAATCTAATAAAAAAAAATGCCCACTGAAATGCCAGTCCCATAAAAGGGTCAAAGCAGTGGTCAAAAATTGGTGGATAAGTGTATTGAAACCTCCCTCTTGAAGGAATTCAAGTCGTAGGAAGGTGGAAATACAGAAGCAGGCAGGGAGTTCCAGAGTTTACCAGAGAAAGGGATGAATGATTGAGAATACTGGTTAACTCTTGCGTTAGAGAGGTGGACAGAATAGGGGTGAGAGAAAGAAGAAAGTCTTGAGCAGCGAGGCCACAGAAGGAGGGGAGGTATGCAGTTAGCAAGATCAGAAGAGCAGTTAGCATGAAAATAGCGGTAGAAGACAGCTAGATATGCAACATTGTGGCGGTGAGAGAAAGGTTGAAGACAGTCAGTTAGAGGAGAGGAGTTGATGAGACGAAAAGCTTTTGATTCCACCCTGTCTAGAAGAGCAGTATGAGTGGAACCCCCCCCCCCCCCCGACATGTGAAGCATACTCCATACATGGACGGATAAGGCTCTTGTACAGAGTTAGCAGCCACGGGGGTGAGAAAAACTGGCGGAAACATCTCAGAACACCTAACTTCATAGAAGCTGTTTTAGCTAGAGATGAGATGTGAAGTTTCCAGTTCAGATTATAAGTAAAGGACAGACCGAGGATGTTCAGTGTAGAAGAGGGGGACAGATGAGTGTCATTAAAGAAGAGGGGATAGTTGTCTGGAAGGTTAAGTCGAGTTGATAGATGGAGGAATTGAGTTTTTGAGGCATTGAACAATACCAAGTTTGCTCTGCCCCAATCAGAAATTTTAGAAAGATCAGAAGTCAGGCGTTCTGTGGCTTCCCTGCGTGATATGTTTACCTCCTGAAGGGTTGGACGTCTATGAAAAGACGTGGAAAAGTGCAGGGTGGTATCATCAGCGTAGGAGTGGATAGGACAAGAAGTTTGGTTTAGAAGATCATTAATGAATAATAAGAAGAGAGTGGGTGACAGGACAGAACCCTGAGGAACACCACTGTTAATAGATTTAGAAGAAGAACAGTGACCGTCTACCACAGCAGCAATAGAACGGTCAGAAAGGAAACGAGATGAAGTTACAGAGAGAAGGATAGAAACCGTAGGAGGGTAGTTTGGAAATCAAAGCTTTGTGCCAGACTCTATCAAAGGCTTTTGATATGTCCAAGGCAACTGCAAAAGTTTCACCAAAATCTCTAAAAGAGGATGACCAAGACTCAGTAAGGAAAGCCAGATCATCACCAGTAGAGCGGCCTTGACGGAACCCATACTGGCGATCAGATAGAAGGTTGTGAAGTGATAGATGTTTAAGAATCTTCCTGTTAAGGATAGATTCAAAAACTTTAGATAAGCAGGAAATTAAAGCAATAGGACGGTAGCTTGAGGGATTAGAGCGGTCACCCTTTTTAGGAACAGGTTGAATGTAGGCAAACTTCCAGCAAGAAGGAAAGGTAGATGTTGACAGACAGATCTGAAAGAGTTTGACTAGGCAAGGTGCAAGCACAGTTTCGGAGAACAATAGGAGGGACCCAATCAGGTCCCTAAGCCTTCCGAGGGTTTAGGCCAGCGAGGGCATGGAAAACATCATTGCGAAGAATTTTAATAGGTGGCATGAAGTAGTCAGAGGGTGGAGGAGAGGGAGGAACAAGCCCAGAATCGTCCAAGGTAAAGTTTTTAGCAAAGGTTTGAGCAAAGAGTTCAGCTTTAGAAATAGATGTGATAGCAGTGGCACCATCTGGTTGAAGTAGAGGAGGGAAAGAAGAAGAAGCAAAGTTATTGGAGATATTTTTGGCTAGATGCCAGAAATCACGAGGGGAGTTAGATCTTCAAAGGTTTTGACATTTTCTGTTAATGAAGGAGTTTTTGGCTAGTTGGAGAACAGACTTGGCATGGTTCCGGGAAGAAATATAAAGTGCATGAGATTCTGGTGATGGAAGGCTTAAGTACCTTTTGTGGGCCACCTCTCTATCATGTATAGCACGAGAACAAGCTGTGTTAAACCAAGGTTTAGAAGGTTTAGGACGAGAAAAAGAGTGAGGAATGTACGCCTCCATGCCAGACACTATCACCTCTGTTATGCGCTCAGCACACAAAGATGGGTCTCTGACACGGAAGCAGTAGTCATTCCAAGGAAAATCAGCAAAATACCTCCTCAGGTCCCCCCAACTAGCAGAGGCAAAACGCCAGAGGCACCTTCGCTTAGGGGGATCCTGAGGAGGGATTGGAGTGATAGGAAAAGATAAAGATATGAGATTGTGATCGGAGTAGCCCAACGGAGAAGAAAGGGTGATAGCATAAGCAGAAGGATTAGAGGTCAGGAAAAGGTCAAGAATGTTGGCCGTATCTCCAAGACAGTCAGGAATATGAGTAGGGAGTTGCACCAATTGCTCTAGGTCATGGAGGATAGCAAAGTTGTAGGCTAGTTCACCAGGATGGTCAGTGAAGGGAGAGGAAAGCCAAAGCTGGTGGTGAACATTGAAGTCTCCAAGAATGGAGATCTCTGCAAAAGGGAAGAGGGTCAGAATGTGCTCCACTTTGGAAGTTAAGTAGTCAAAGAATTTCTTATAGTCAGAGGAGTTAGGAGAGAGGTATACAGCACAGATAAATTTAGTATGAGAGTGACTCTGTAGTCGTAGCCAGATGGTGGAAAACTCGTAAGATTCAAGAGCGTGGGCACGAGAGCAGGTTAACCCCTTCGTTACCGATGAAGTACCATAGTACTTCATGTGAATTTTCGGCTGCCGAACCGATGAAGTACGTGTGTACTTCATCGGTTATTAATGATAGCCAGGGCTCCATATTTCTCGGTTTGTATGGTTTTAATTTACGACAGTGACAAATTGACTAATTGGCACCTTGTGTTTCAAGGACGTTGGGCGGTGGTGGCGGGGGTGGTGATGTGAATTGCCGCCACCCCTCAGTGTGATTTGACAGTGACACGCGTTGCGTCATGGCGTCTTTGTTTTCCTCCAGCAGTGATTCTGAGAGTTATACCATTTTTGACGATGACTTGCAAGGATCAGACGATATTCCAACACAATCAGAAGGCCTTGCAAGTGATTCATTAACATTAACTACCTACACGAAATTATGAGAAGCGCTCGAAAAACTCGGTCCGGGGGAAGGGGGGTTGGTACGCGTCGGGATCATGGAGTCGGTAACGAAGGGGTTAAGTCATTGCACACATAAACGCAGCATCCAGCTTTGGATCGAAAATGAGGATAGTGAAAGTAGGAGGGAACAGAGGGAACAGAAAAGGGGCTACTGTCAGTTGCCTGAGTTTCAGTTATTAAAAGATGATGAGGTTTAGAAGAGGAGAGGTGGTGTTATACAGATTGAAAATTAGATCTTAGACCACGAATGTTGCAGAAGTTAATGAAGAAAAAGTTGAGGGAGGTGTCAAGACACTTAGGGTCGTCGACAGAAAGGCAGTCCGACCTGGGGACATTTATGGTCCCCTCCCCAGATGGGGACTCCGAGGCTGGTGTAGGAGTCGCCATGATGATTTTAAAATTTTTGGGTGAAGGGTGTGTGTGTTATTAGGTGCTTGTAGTTTTGTGAGGAGGAAGAGAGTTGTCTTTAGAGGGCAGGCTGTGACTGCCCCCTTGTGTTGTGAGACACAAAGGGAAACGTTCAGTGAGGTCACAGCTGGGTTTAATGATAAGTTCACAGCACCCCCTGAACAGTGCTTTAGACCTCACTGAGTAATTAAAATAAATAAATAAATAAATAAATAAATAAATAAATAAATAAATAAATAAATAAATAAATAAATAAATAAATAAATAAATAAATAAATAAATAAATAAATAAATAAATATATATATATATATATATATATATATATATATATATATATATATATATATATATATATATATATATATATATATATATATATATATATATATATATATATATATATATTACAATTTACAATAGTTTTATTATATTATGTAGACAAATCAAAATCCCACTCAAATTTCTGCTGCACACCAAGGAGATAATGGTGACACACTAGTATGCCGCAGAACACACTTTGAGAATCACTGTCCTATATTGATGAAGATATGACAAAAAAAGTGATAACAACGATGATACATCCGAGATTGGAGTATGCAGCATTAGTGTGGTCGCCAAGTTTGAAAATGGATACAAGAAAGTTAGAAAGAATCCAGAGAGCTGCAACTAAAATCCCTGCAAGCTTGAGAGAGTATAGTTGAGGAAAGGTTGAAGAGATTGGGCCTGACTACACTAGAAAAAAGGAGGGAAAGAGGTGATTTGATAGCAATATATAGAATACTGGAAGGAATGGAAAAGTTGGACAGAGAAGACCTCATGATACTAGAATACGAGAGACACAAGAGGACATGGAAGGAAATTGAAAAGGAGTGTTTGCAGAAGAGACATCAAGAAACATAGCTTTCCACACAAAAGTGTAACAGTGTGGAATGAACTTAAGGATGAGACTGTGTGCAAAGACAATTCATAAATTTAAAGAAAATCTAGATAAAAGTCGATATGGAGATGGGATGGCATGAGCCTAGTGTGGCTCTTGTCCTGTATTTCACAACTAGGTAAATATAACAACTAGGTAAATACACACAATGTATGATGATACTGCAAGACGATTTAAATAAGATAAATAGAAGAAATAAATCTTGGCAACTGGAATTCAAGTAGATGTAAAGTAATGGAGTTTGGTATGAGTGAAAAAAGAATACAATATCATTAAGAGATGGATAGTGATAAGTTAAAGAAATTGAAACAAGAAATCAGTTTGGGAGTAACAGTTACTGAAAATTTGACTCCAGACAGACACATTGATAAAATTACTGGAGAGATTAAGAATGGCATTGTCATATTTGGATGAAGGAATGATAAAAAAGCTGTTGATTTCCATGATAAGACCAAGATTGGAATATGCAGCAGTGGTGTGCCCTCCTATGAGGAAGAATATTATAAAATTGGAAAGAGTGCAAAGAGAAGTCACTAAGATGGTTCTGGAGTTGAGAAATTTGACCTGTAAAGAGATTAAGAATGTTGGAAATTCCTACCCTTGAAAATAGGAGGGAGAGAGAGGAGATTTAATAAACATGTATAGAATAATAAATGGTATGGAAAATGTGGACAAAGAATGTTCATAAATTTACACACAGTACAAGGGGACACAGTAAGAAGTTAAAGAAAGTAAACTGTGGACGAGACATCAAGAAGTATAGTTTTCCTCACATAAGTGTGAATAAATGGAATGAACTCAGTGAAGACATTGTGAATGCTGGAACTGTTCATGCTTTTTAAGACCAAACAGGATAGATATAGAGTGGGGTTACTATGAGATTACTCCCCTCCTGTAAACCAAAACTAGGTAAATACAACTAGGTAAATACACACACACAAATGAAGAAATAGTTATATGAACTTATTTGTAGATGATGCTAAGCTGATGAGAAGGGTAGGAAATGTAAATGACTGTATGGTACTGCAAGATGATATAAATAAGATACATAGATGGAGTAAATCTTGGCAAATGGAATTCAATTTAAGTAAATGTAAAGTAATTGAGTTTGGTAAGAGTAAGAAAATACAATATCATTATGAGATGGATGGTGTGAAGTTAAAGAAGTAAAAAAAGGAAGTGGATTTGGGAATAACAGTTACTGAAAATTTGACTCCAGACATTGATAAAATTACTGGAGAGACGATGAATTTGTTAAAAAGAGTAAGAATGGCATTCTCATATTTGATAAAGCAATGATAAAAAAAAGTTGTTGATTTTCATGATAAGACCAAGATCAGAACATGCAGCAGTGGTGTGGTCTCCTCATAAAAAGAGAAATATTGTAAAATTAGAAAGAGTACAAAGAGCAGTCACTAAGATGGTTCCGGAGTTGAGTAAGTCAACCTATGAAAAGAGATTAAAAATGTTGGAAATTCCTATCCTTGAAAATAGGAGAGAGAGAGAGAGAGAGGGGTGATTTAATAAACATCTATAGAATGCTAAATGGTATGGAAAATGTGGACAAAGATTTTATAAATTTAGACACACAGAGTACAATGAGACACAATAAGAAGTTGAAGAAAGTTAACTGTAGAAGAGACATCAAGAAGTATAGTTTTCCTCATAGAAGCATGAACAAATGAAATAAACTCAGTGAAGACATTGTCAATGCCATAACTGTCCATGCTTTTAAGACCAAACTGGATAGGTATAAAGATGGGATGCTATGAGATTACTCCCCTCCCATAAACCACAACTAGGTAAATTCAACGAGGTAAATACAGGAGATACAAGAAAAGAGACAAAAAGTCAAGAAATTGCCGGAAGAGCCAGAAGTTAGAAAAGATAAGGGACCAGATCACCTTTGTGGAATTACAAAATGGGAAGAGAAATAGCAACAAAAAGTAATGAAGAAAAAGATTTGGGAGTAATGATCCAGGACACACTATCATCTGAAAGGCACATCAACAGAATATTTGGCTCTACATACAGCTTGTTAACTAACATTAGGATGGCATTTTATTTAGATAAAGAAATTATGAAAATACATTATGAAATTACGAAAATGATACAACCTAAATTGGAATACGCAGCAGTAGTTTGGGCTCCACATAGAAAAAAAGATATACAAAACTGGAAAGAATACAGAGGATAGCGATGAAGATAGTACCAAAATGAAAGACTTAATCTATGATGAAAGACTTGACAAGATAGGATTACCAACACTACAAGAGAGAAGAGAAAGAGGAGACCTGATAACAATGTACAAATTAGCATATAATAAAGAAAGAATAGACAGAAATGACTTGGTACCACAGATGGAGGAGGGAGAGAGAGATGAAAGAAGGGGCATGGGAAGAAAATAAAGAAGAGTGGATGTTCAAGTGACATCAAGAAATACAGCTTCCCGTATTGAACTATTAAAATCCGGAATGATTTGAAGGAAGATGTGGTTGTGGCAAATAATAAACAAATATTTAAAGAGAAACTGCATAAAAATGGTGATGGAGACAGGACAAAATGAGCTTTGGCTCATGCCCTGTACAATACAACTAGGTAAATACACACCTGCCCACCACACAAACAGTGTTCTCACATTCCACTGCCACAGCCTGAGAATGCATGTCATTCTCCTCACTCATACAGTAAACTCACTCTTGTCAGCAACATCCCTGCTATCTCACACTACATCTTCACAACTGTATTGTATGAACACAAGTTTTTCTTCACTATGGCTCCTAAGAGACCTGCTAAGAAATTCCTGGAGACACCCCAAAGTGTGCAAGGAAGGTGATGACTCTGGAGAAGGTCAACATACTAAACAAATTATGGGAAGGCATGTCTTGTGCTGCTGCAGGGCTTTTTTTTTTATTACTTTAACATGGTATTTGGTTGCTTGGGGTATTCTTACGGTGAGGGCACTAATTTTCCACATATTTTCTTACCATATTTGTGTCTATTACTTAACCACTCTGGATAAAGAGGATGACTGTACAGTAGCTCTTTCATTGTATGTGAAAACATTCCCTGGCACACCAGGCACACTATGTCTTTTTCAAACATATTGAAATGTGTATCGGAGGTGTCAAGGGGCAAATCTCAGTTAATTCAGGAACACAGCAAATTTAACATGGCTCTAGTCTAGAATCAAGGATGCCAAAGTATTGATGGTCAACTTGTAATTGATAAAAATTATGTTTCTATTGGGTCCATTGGAAAAGCTCCAGGCTCCCCTACTTCACTTTACTAAGTTTTAATTAATGTTATCAATAAAAACAGCAATACAAATGACCAATATGAAATAAGATTTTGTGATGAAAATCACTGCAAATCAATACAGATCTCAACAAAAGGAAAACGCAATGAAATCAGCCTAAAGATTGATGTCAGAGAAATTAAAGCAAGGCCTACTCCTCTCCTCCATCATCAAGTATCTGTCTTGAATACTAATCTCCTTACACTGAGTAAGGGCACAGTACTCTAACAATAAAGATGGCTAAGTAACAAAAAATTATTGGACTATTCAAACATGCTGGACGTTACCATACAAATGCTTTTAGATTTGGATGCCCACTTTAAATCACTCTATTGATCCCAAATCTTTATGATGATCCTATCTTCCTTGAAAGATTTTTTTCCCTCTCTCCCAATATTCACACATGAAACAAGTGATTCAATCTGCACAAAGAGCTCTGCCATTCCTTGCTCACCAATTGAGTTCCTGGATGAGGTGTCTGGGATAATGTTGTGCAAGTCAAGGGAGTTGTTGAGGAAGGAGTTGATGCGCATGATGGTCTCCAGACTGGTGTTCTCCCCAGCCTCACTGCCCCCAAGGCTCAATGACCCATACAGGTCACTCAGTTCACCCTGTTGAAAATAATATAAAGTTTAACATAATAATAGATCATATCATTCATTCTACTTCCTGCATGGCACTAGAAGATTCAAGGCAACACACAAGATACTCACAGAAATCTTTCATTTTCTCTTTTAAATCATTTCCACACAAGATCTGAAAGCATCCTCATATTCAGGAGTATTTTATGCCTGGGAAGTTATGTTTAATTCGAAGCATTACTTCATAATAGCTGGATATTACAATTTTAAGTGAAGTATAAACCATAAAAATTGATTCCCTAACTTATGCACTTAATCCCTGCTTTAGGTGAGGTTGAATTCCTGAAAACCCAATCATATAGCAATCCACTGTATAGCAAGCTTAAGATTGATTAAATGGAAAAAAAAAAAAAAAAAAAAAAAAGAATGCATTCCTACAGCTATTATTTTTGCTCCAATTTTTTTTTCTCATCTTTTAATGCACAAAAAAACTACGGGCAAACAAAGGATCTGAGCAATGGAGTTTGCCCCCTTACCAGGTACCCTCACTACAGATGATGATCAGCTTTGTGTCCAGATTTAGGCTTTTATGAGATCTTTGGGGGGGGCCTTTTCACAAGCAAAATATGATGCAGGATGTTGAGCAGAAATGGTGGCACACTTTGACAAAGTTTAACACAATGAATATATATAAAGCACAATCACTCAAGCATACACAAGGCTTGATAAACAGTGTAAGAGCATGGAAAGAATTGAAGAACTGAGACTGTAGTGTGAGTCTCTCTGGTTAGTGGCGCTACAACAGACAATCATAATGGCAAGCATAAAGCATC
Source organism: Scylla paramamosain (assembly GCF_035594125.1). Lineage (NCBI taxonomy): Eukaryota > Metazoa > Arthropoda > Malacostraca > Decapoda > Portunidae > Scylla > Scylla paramamosain. The sequence goes on from NC_087175.1 coordinate 8,148,112, forward strand.
ACACATGTATCATACAAGCAAAAACTAATCTTGATGGTAACATGGAGCAACATGTTATGTTTGACCTCACAAGGCAGACCCCTCTGATAATGATAAATATCGTAATAATGACCAGGATGACAATGATGATCCTCTACCACTAACCATGCTGTCCTTCATGGTATCTGATTTTTCCTCAGAGGAAACTGACATGCATTAGGAGGAAGTCACAAATAAGGATCTCGCCTATACTGCTGACATCCACATTCACAAATGTATCTGTGGGTGATGAGCCTGGGACATCTGGCACCCAGATAGGCATTGTGACCGACAGCCTCCTGGACATGAAATCACATTTACTGAATTTCCTAGGGCACACCAGAATGTGAGGCAAATGGGACAAGACAAAATGGAGCAGTAGGCATGTGAGCTGTACCCAGTGTTGTATCTAGCATAATGAACACGCAAACCACCACCCTTAGGGAGTATTTGATACATTGTTATTCTATCTCTACTCCTGGCTGAGCTAAAACACCACTATCAGACAATAACACTATTGAAAAAGAAAGAGCTAGGTGCTGCTTAAGATGTTCCTTCAATAATTTGATGTCAAGTATTAATGGCAAGATGTCTAAGAAAAATTTTTTTTTTCAACCCCCCCAATTCTAAAGTTAGGTTCCCACACCACATCCATCACTTAAGGGGACCAACTGAGTTATTTTCCATTTTCATTATTTATTAACTAAACTGCGCTAAATTTCTGAGCTATAAAGTTCTTTTTAATGAAAATACAAAAATCAGATGTTTAGATTTTTAAATTTTTGACAAGTTTTTCTTGAATTTTCTTGAAAGCTTGCCATAGGATTCTTTAATGGTTTTATAAGAAAATTGTGACAATTTTCATTTTTGGTTTCACTGTCAAGAAAAAAAACCCAAAAATTTTCAACTGATTATTTCTTTTAAGCTAGAAAAATCTAAACACTTAATCAAAATTGACACACATTTTTTAGGTGTTTTAATTCCCTTTCTAATGACACCAGAATCATCAAAACTGGACAATAAATGGTACAGAAATATGCCTCAACAGCACAATAAATTAATTTTGAGATGTGGGACTTCAAAGTTTAAAGGGATGCTCATGTGCTCTTCATCCATATATAGCTATACAATACTGGAATTTTTAGGTGTCAAGCATTATAATGTATTTGTTTGGAGTTGTAGATGATTCTGAGCCATAATTGCAAGCATTAGATTCATAGATGACTTGTGTTGGCATCTGGAATCTCGTAGATGGAACATCACACACTTCGTTGTTACAACGAGGGTGTGCCACACTGATGCATGTGACCCAGCAATTGGTGACGAGTGTCAAGCCAGGGACTTTTTTACATTTTGTTTTAGGGCAATGTATGTTGTCCACCAATGCCTGAGCTGCTCCACTGAAACTAAAACATTATCTCCAGTGAATGAGATTTCTTCAATGCTCTCAAAAATGTTTTATCTCTTCATTAAGATTCTCTTGCTAGTGGAGACAACAATGTTGAAGGCAGTGGCTGTAAGTGTACAGCAGCAGACACAGCAGTAGTAGTAGTTGGAGCAGTAGAGGCAGAAACATAACTTGTATATGAAGTGGGAGGTGTGGGAGGGGAGGTGGCAGGAAGGGCAGACCGTGACACGGGAGTGCAGGCTGATGTGCCATGAGGCTATATGCACACAATCATGTTGTTCTCTACTCTCAAATAACATCTGGCATGCTTTTGCCAGTACCTCACTCCTTTGGGTAAGGTAAGACTTCCTCTTACACATCATCACGAGAGCAAAAAGTGGGGACTCAGTGAATGCTAAGAGGGTGTAGAAGTTGTTGAAAGAAAGAACATCACAAATTCCCTTCCTCTCTTTAAGCATGCACAACACACACTGAGGCTCATTCTTGCCAGACTGTGAGAGGAAACTTTCATATGCCACCATAAAAAAAAAAAAAAATTGTTCCTCAAACTTTTAGTTTTTTTTTATGAATATTTTCTACAACCAGTTCACACCTACAATGACCTTGACTGAGCGATTGTGTGAGCAAGGGATATTTAAATGGGTATTTAAACTTGGATGGCGAATTATTGTGTGCACAACGGGAAGTATTAAGCCTAAGAATGCCACGAGACGATTTTTGCATTTTTCAACATTTTTTGGATTTTCAAATCAGTCGGTCCCCTTAAGGTTGAACTGTATCACTATCAGGTATATCAACTATTGCAAACAGGGGACTTAGTCAGTGAACATTGATCCTGCTCAGTGAAAATTTTTAAAATCCTTAAATATGAGAAATATAACATGTTGAACAATTTTCTCTTTTTTCTTTTTACTCATGTAGGAGAGGCACCAGCCAAAAGCAACAAAATTTATGAGAGAAAAAAAAAAAGACCCACTGAAGTGCTAGTCCCTAAACAGTCAAGAGTGGTCATCAAAAAATAAAGCATAGTGTCTTGAAACCTCCCTCTTGAAAGAGTTCATGTCATAGGAAGGTGAAAATACAGAAGCAGGCGGGGAGGTTTAGAGTTTACCAGAGAGAAGGATGAATGAATGAAAATACTAGTTAACTTTTGCATCAGAGAGGTGAACAGAACAGGGGTGTGAGAAAGAAGTGTGTCTTGTGCAGCAACACCAAAGGAGGAGCAGCAGCATGCAGTCAGCAAGATCATATGAGCAGTTAGCAGGAAAATAGCAGATGATAGCAAGAGATGCAATATTGTGACAATGGGAGAGAGGCTAAACACAGTCAGTTAGAAGAGAGGAATTGATAAGATGAAAAGCTTTTGACTCCACTCTGTCTAAAAGAGCAGTACAAGTGGAACCCCCCACACATGTGAAGCATACTCCATACATGGATGGATAGGGCCCCTGTACAGAGATAGCAGTTGGGGAGGTGAGAAAAACTGCTGGAGACAGCACAGAACATCTAACTTTATAGAAGCTGTTTTAGCTAGAGACGAGATGTAAAGTTTCTAGTTTACATTACAAGTAAAAGACAAACCAAAGATGTTCAGTGTAGAAGGGGGAGAAGTAAGTGTTACTGAAAAAGAGGGGACAGTTAGCTGGAAGTTTGTGTCAAGCTGAGAGATGGATGAATTGAGTTTAAGGCACTGAACAATACTAAGTTTGCTCTGCTCCAATCAGAAATTTTTGAGATCAGAAGTCAGGCATTCTGTGGCTTCCCTGTATGAAATGTTTACTTCCTGAAGGGTTGGACATCTGCAAAAAGATGTGGAAAAGTGCAGGATGGTATCATCAACATAGGAGTGGGCAGGGCAAGAAGTTTGGTTTAGATCAATGATGAATAATAGGAAGCAAGTGAGTGACAGGACAGAACCCTGAGGAACACCACTGTTAATTGACTTAGAACAGTGATCATCTACCACAGCAACAATATAATGGTCAGAGAGGAAACTGGAGATGAAATTACAGAGAGAAGGATAGCTGTAGGAGGGTAGTTTGGAAATAAAAGCTTTGTGCCAGACTATCAAAAGCTTTTCATAAGTCTAAGGCAACAGCAAAAGTTTCACCTAAATCCCCAAAAGAGGATGACCAAGACTCAGTAAAAACCAGATCACCAGTAAAGCAGCCTAGACAGAACCTATACTGGTGATTAGAGAGGGTTGTGACAGATGTTTGAGGATCTTCCTGTTGAGGATAGATTAGGAAAAGTTAGAAAGGCAGAAAACTAATGCAATAGAACAATAGTTTGAGGGATCAGAATGGTCACCCTTTAAAGGAATGGGCTAAATGTAGGCAAACTTCCAGCAAGAAGGAAAGGTAGATGCTGACAGACAAAGATGGAAGAATGCAAGCATGGAGGTGCAGTTTCAGAGAACAACAGAAGGTCCATACACCTTCCACAGGTTAAGGCCAGTGAAGGCATGGAAAGCATCACTGCAAAGGATCTTAATGGGTGAAGCATGAAGTAGTCAAGAGAGTGGAAGAAGGGATGAACAAGCCCTGAATCACCCAAGGTGGAGTTTTTAGCAAAAGTTTGAGCAAAGAGTGTAGTTTTAGAAATAGATGAAATGGCAGTGGTGCCACCAGGTTGAAATAAAGGAGGGAAAGAGGAAGACGTCAAGTTATTGAAGATGTTTTTATCTAGGTGCCAGAAATCATGAGGCGAGTTAATCTTGAAAGATTGACACTTTCTATTAATGAAGGAGTTTTTTGGCTAGTTGGAGAACAGACCTGGAATGATCCCAGGCAGAAATTTAAAGTGCACAAGATTCAAGTGGTGGTAGGCTCAAGTACATTTTGTGGGTCACCTCTGTATCATGTATAGCATGAGAACAGGCTGTGTTAAACCAAGGTTTGGAAGGTTTTGGTAGAGAAAAAGAGTGAATGCCATGCCTGACACTATCACCTCTGTTATGAGCTCGGCACACAGAGACAGGTCTCTGATACAGAAGCAGTAGTCATTCCAAGGAAAATTAGAATACCTCCTTAAGTTCCCCCAATTAACAGAGGCAAAATATTAGAGGCACCTCTGCTTTGGGGGATCCTGAGGAAGGATTGGAACAATAGGGCAAAATATAGATATAAGGTTAGGAAAAGGTCAAGAATGTTGGGCATATCTCCAAGACAGTCAGTAACACTCACCAATTATAAAGCTACAGTAGGGTATGTGACAACGAACATGATTCGTTCCAATGTAGCATTCATTATGGCAAAGGTGCATTATGGTGAGTGAAGAACCAATGGGGAAAAAAATAACTGGTTCCAGGGAACCAGAAAAAAAATCCACAATCTACAAAAGATACATAAAATGAGCACACTTCCACTCTAACATTTGAGATAACATGAGTACATACAGAACCCTCCTGAGTTCTGCACCTAATCCTAAATTCATACCATCTTGAGTTTCATACATTATCACCCTGAGTTTCATGCTACTCTGACAAGTATTGGTCACATTTACCTACTCTCTCTCTCTCTCTCTCTCTCTCTCTCTCTGGAAGTAAGAACAATCCTATGGATTGCTAAATAGAATGAAAATGACTTGAGAATGAATATGGAATTATGCATACAAGAGTGAGAAAGGATGCAGTGAAAATGACAAAATGAAGGGGGAGAGAGAGAGAGAGAGAGAGAGAGAGAGAGAGAGAGAGAGAGAGAGAGAGAGAGAGAGAGAGAGAGAGAGAGAGAGAGAGAGAGAGAGAATGACTTCCTTATCTGACAGATAAAGGGGAGGGGAGGTGACAGGGAGGGAGGTTTAAGACATGAGGAAAGAAGGGAGAGGAAAGGAAAAAGGGAGGAAGGGACAGGCAGTGGATTGGCAAGCAGTGGTTCGCACAGTTGGTGAGTTAGTCTTGTGAGTTTTAGTTTGATATGATTGAATTTTTATTAAAAACTCCAGTGCTTGCACAAGTGGTAAGTTTGTTATGCTATTTTTGGTTTGTTATTCCAATTGAATATTTACAAAAATTTCAGTGCATTACTGCAGTTATACGTTATAATGACCATGCATAGTTGTGTACCCTACTGTACTTCTTTATTGGGTATACTCATCTTCTCCCAACCTCTGCCAGGCACTCGGGGAGGGAAAGTGTGAGTTTTTGCTGCAGGTGATGCAGTAGCTCCTCCCAACGTTGCCTTACTACTATCTCAAGTTTCTGGAAATTTGGCATGTCCTTTTCATGGATTTGGGCTTTAATGATGGCCCAAATATTTTCAATTGGGCTTATGTCCGGGCAAATCAGAAATAATGTCAATATCCTGCTCAGAGAGCCTGTTTTTTACCACCTTTCCAGTGTGGCAAGGAGCCCTGCTCTGCTGAAAAACCCATGCATCCATTTTCTGAAAACTAAACCCAAGACTTTCCTTTAATATTTCAATATATCCTTGGGCATTCAGTCTCTCCTTTAAGGAGAACCACCAAGTTTGTTGGGCCACCATAGGAGAAGCTGCCCCAGACCAGAAGTGAAGGGGGGGGATTGTGCTTCACAATCTTTTGTGTGAGGTGTGGATCAAGAGGGTGAGACCCTGGCCGCAACCAAACTTTAGTTGTTAGACATACAAAACTTGGCCTCTTCTGACCACAAAATTCTACTCCAGTCTTCAGGACTCCAGGTGTTATAGTTCCTTGCAAAAGCAACACTCTTTTGTCTTTGAGGAGAAGTAACTAGGAGCTTCTGGCAATCTGGTACTTTCTTGAATTATAGTCAGTCACTGATTGCCTTCTGTATGGCGTGAAAACCAATGTTTACCAAGACTTCGGAATCACTTTCCCTCAGCTGCTTTGCTGTAAGTCAGATTAGAGTCCAAATGCCTTTGTAAAGAAGCAAGAAGCCAGTGGGTAAAGGTAGTGGGGATGGCTCACTGCCTCCCTTGACAAATTTTTGTACGAGGTTCTGTATGAGGTTTTAAATTCACACGTTTTGCTACATTGGCCCCATTCATGTTCGCTACATGAAGACCTATGATTCGTGTGATGCTACCGTGACTTGTCCACCTCATATTCGTTACCAAAACACCACAGCATGAACAAAATCAAAATCTTTTCAACCGGAAACCATAGCTGATTGCACATCAAACTGACACTGGTAACCTAATTAATTGATACCAGTCATTGTTGCTATAGCCCTGCATGAGGGGAAGAGATACACTTGAGATGAAAAGCAGTCAGTTTGTCCCAGGGCATTTTTTTATGCTTGCTGAGAGGCTGAGGTGAAAAGCCAAAAAAATATTGAAAAATGCAAAATCATCTCATGGCATCCTTAGGTCTAGTACTTAACAATGCAAGCATGATAATTTGTCATCCAAGTTTAAATACTGTTCAAATACCCACTCACACTAACTCAGTCAGTCAAGGTCATCTAAAAGTTTACGAAGAACAGTTTTCTTTATGGTGGCATATTAAAGTTTCCTCTCACTTCCTGGCAAGGAAGAGCCTCAGTGCGTGTTGGACATGCTTAGAGAGAGGGAGCAGTGCACTATGCAGCACACACAACTGATCATGTCAATTAACTTCATAGCAAAGGTGTACAAGATAACCATTTTTTTTTTCTGAAAAAACCAAGCCAGATTGCTTGTCTTGTAACAAAGTTTTTCTCTCTCATATGAAAAATATAACCTAAATCAAGTTTTGCCCGCCTCTAAAAATGTTTGCCTTAGACTAGTCTAACAAACTAATTTTTTCAAGTCAGTATGTGTTTTTGTCAATAAGATGAAAACCAAATTGAAGTAAATTTCATCACTTACAACTCAGGACAGTATAACTGGTATTCATATAAGTATAACTGGTATTTGATATATGCAAATTTGAAATATGTGAATTCCATCACATGCGACTAACCTAAATGAGCCAAATATTCTTAAAATTCCCTATTATGCAAGTAGCAGCGATGGTGCGACTGGTTGGTGAGGTAGGATGGTTGACTCATACTAGAGCGTGGTGTGTACAAATGTTTTCTTGCATCTTCCTTACACTGCACACACCCCACAATTTAATTTTAATTTGTTTACAAGGTCTTTTCGTATTATAATTTACAATTCATCTTTTCTAATGTGCTTTACTGTTGCTTTAGTGCCTTACTTTTTGTGAAACTGTGCCAGAACAATTATTTAGAGGGTTCAAAAATGGGTCGTGGAACATAACCCCCTATAACTAATGGGATGATACATTCTATATATGTGAATTCTCATCATGTGAGCTTTTCACAGAATGTAACCCTCACAATTAATGTATATCTGGTGTAGTTCTAAAGCTGGTTTCTGTCATTAAGGTTTGATATATGTGAATTCTCATTATGTGAGCTTTTCACAGAATGTAACCCTCATATATAATGTATATCTGATGTAATCCTAAGGCTTGTTTCCGTCATTAGCTCTACACAAGAGTCAGCTACATATTGTGTTAAAAATGAGTAAATTTCTAATATTTAAGGCCCTTTTCACATGACTCCACCAGTGGCAGCCTTTAGTTACCTCCCATAGTTTGCAATGTAGTTTCTCATACGAGGCCACTACAGTTGCCTGGGCAAGTAACTGCCACCGACAGTGGTGCACTCTTGCAACGAGTGGCTGCCACTCACTGTTGGGCATTGTTTCAAATGGAAGTTTTCACACAATGCCACCAAGTGATACAACTGTAGTCCATAATCCATTACTTTTAAGTGTTACACCAGATTCTGAAAGGACTAGATGTTTCCAGTGGGTGAAGGAAAACAACGTATAGAAGACTGCAGAAGTGAAGGTGAACACACAAGACCTTATTTGCAAAGCAAAGAAATGCCCAGCAAATTGGGATCCATCCAATGAAGATTACAGCATTATGAGGCTCAGAAGCTCCTCAAATGAGGGCTTGCTTATACAAAAGAAATTTAAGAATTTCTTCTTATCAACCCATAAATCACTGTAAAGTCTCTGCTTATTCTACATGAAAGCATCTGATGTACACATATTCTCTTTCAAGAGGGTCTCCACTTTCTCCTGTTCAGCAAAACAAGAAGTGGCTCCTCCTCTGACAAAATTCTGTCCAATGACAAACATAAGAAGGGATGGCACAAGTCAGTGACTGTCACTGCTTGCAGTTACCCATTTCACACAGGAGCAACCAGTGGCTGCCACCAGCAGCACTGTGTAAAATGGGTCTAAAAACATTTTAAGAGGCCAAGCAAATGTTTTGATGAACATCTGAAGACAGAAGGAATGCAAACCATTATAATTTATTAGTAAAATTAATGGGAAGAGTGAAGATACTGGTCTAGTTAGTTATTTGTACAGTAAGCAGAATAAAGGTAAGATTAAATAGAAAAAGAGATTGAAGACAGGCTGTTCAATGACGGGAGTTGAGGAAAAACTTTTCAATTCCACATTGTTCAGATAAGGCCCAGTGTAGGATTAACTGTTGAGAGAGAGAGAGAGAGAGAGAGAGAGAGAGAGAGAGAGAGAGAGAGAGAGAGAGAGAGAGAGAGAGAGAGAGAGAGAGAGAGAGAGAGAGAGAGAGAGAGAGAGAAACACGGACAATAAGACACATAGGCTAGTTACATGGATGCTGTTTTGGATGTAAAATTTCCAGTTGAGACGTTTAAAAAACATCACAATCAAATTCAATGTACAAAAAAATGGGTAAGTGTCACTGTATGTCACCTTAAGTAGCCTTCCAGGCTACTTAAGGTGGACTGATGATGTGTGGTTTTTAGGCACTGAATAACACAAGGTCTGCCATGCCCCATTCAGAACTTGTGCAAAGATCACGTTATGTATTCAATGGTTTTTTGCTTCACTGCATGAATGATTCCATTTCTATTAGGCTGAACATCTAAGAGATGACAAGAAATGCATGGGAGTCATCAGCATAAGGATGGATGGGGCAAGAAGCTTGTTGGAAAAGTGTTCTTAGACCAGTTCCATAACTGGTCCAAAGTACCAAAATACACCCCAAAAATCTAACATTTAATCAGGATACATAGTGAAAAATGGGCTACATTATCCCAGGCAGTTACCATTTGTGTGTTTAATTGTTTTTCCAACCAGACTTCCTACATTATGTATAACCACCGATCCCAATACAAAATACAACCATGAAAGCATCTGATGTACAAGTATCCTCTTTCAAGAGGGTCTCCACTTTCTTCTGTTTAGCAAAACAAAAAGAAGTGGCTCCTCCTCTGACAACATTCTGTCCAATGACAAGCATTATAAATAAATTTCATCACAAGCATGTGTGTATTCACCTCGTTGTGACATACAGGAAAAGAGCTATGCTTGTGCTGTCCCATCTCCATATCTATTTTTGTCTGTCTGAAATTAATTTTACCATATTTCCATCAATAACTTCTCTGTCCAAGTCATTCCAGACCTCTACGGTTCTATGTGGGAAACTATTTTCTTGACATCTCTTCTACAAGCATCTTTTTCAGTGTTTTTTTTTTTTTCCCCATGTCCTCTCAAGCCTCTTGTATCCCACGTCACCAAGTCCTTCCCATCCAAGTTTTCCATTCAAGTCATCACTGTACAGTGATCAAATCACCTCTCCCTCTTCTCTGTTCTAATATTATAAGGCCCAATTTTGACAGTTTTTCTTCGTATGGTTGATCCTTCAAACTCGGAAGTAACTTTGCTGCTACTCTTTGTATCCTTTCCAATTTTATTATAGTTTTTGGCACTAGGCAACCATACCCCAGCTGCATACTCCAATCTTGGGCGTATCATGGTCAATATATATATTTTTTTTCATTTCTTCACCCAGATGTGTAAATGCTGTCCTTATGTTTCTCAGTAGGTTACATGTTTCACCTGTAATCTTGTGTGTGTGTGTGTGTGTGTGTGTGTGTGTGTGTGTGTTTCAAATAACCACAGGCAAAAGGCAACCAAACAGTGTGCCAGTCATGTATACAGGCATGCCCATCAAATAGTTTTGAACACCGACTATATGCCCATCAAATAGCTTTGAACACCATCATATACCTTAACTTTCAGCAGCCAGCCAGTCTGAACAGCGTACACTAAGCTAATTTGTTGCCTTACCAGGTTGGGTTCCCAAGGAGAGAACGACACAGACCACCACGCTAACCCAGTAAACAAGACAAAAGACTAAATGTTAACAAGTGACAAATGGAAAGGAGTGCCCAAGAAAGCAGTACGTAATAAAATGTTCAACATTATCACACATTAAATTTCGTAGAGCTTCTTTCAGAAAATCCCCAAAGCCATTCTTTGAAACCCTAAGAATGCGGTTTAAAGCTAGACTAAAATGAGAGCAACGGAATATCTGTAGCTTCCCAGGTCGTGTGGGAAACAAATACCTAATGATGACGTCATCTTGTGCCACTTCCAAGAGCCATGGTCAGGAGTTAAGCTGGTACCCCAATGAGAACTTAACATCAAGCTGCCCCCTCACACTGTAAATTATGGCACTAACATTTAAAAAAAAAATAAATAAATAAAATAAAAAATCACGGGAGGAACCAGCACCCACTGGTCGACACGCCAGCCATTTTTCACCACACTGGGTTCTAGGGACTCAAAGCTGGCATCTGTACGCTATCTTTATAGAAGCACGAGCTTCAAGTACTTACCAGGTCTGAGAGGAAAAACGCCAAGCATATGAGTGTTAAAAGCCACAAGCAGTTTTAAATAAAGAAAATAATTACCGGTGTGATGTGTGTCAGCCTGCAGTATACTGTACCCTGCATGGCCACACCGCCATCACCGCATTAACACTTACCAGTCCACTCTGCATCGTGCCGCCTTTTGTTCTTTCCGCTCCAATCACAAAATATGTAAAACTAAAAGCAAAGTTCCGCAAAACGGCCCCAACGCTAAAATACGAGACAGACAAGCACAGAGCGGTACGCTATCCACTCCTTGCCGAGCCGTGTATAGCGTTTAACTGGTTCTTGATGCATGATCTGACGCTCATTTTATGATATCAGTTACAAAATATATGGTCAGTGTAAACAGCTTTTCGTATATACATGTTTTATAACTAATAAAATGGTATACTATCTGAGATGAAAAAATATTTAATAATTTCTCATTCATTTGTCATAAGCTTTGATTTGGCAGATGACGTCACAGAAGCAGTCATTTTTCCTCAAGCTTCATTGAACGACTCGGATTCAGGGAAATGCATGAAACCCTTACGGTAGTTTATGCCATGTTTGTGAAATTAATTTGCAAATGCAAAAGAGAAAGCTACACTTGAAATAGTATATATATATATATATATATATATATATATATATATATATATATATATATATATATATATATATATATATATATATATATATATATATATATATATATATATGCTTGTATATTGAGTATCATTAATCGTCTACGTAAGCGAGGCACCATTACTTCTTGGTGATGGAAAGGATTAATTGCTGTGAATAAGCTGTCACTAATTGGTCGTGCTGATCAAACAAATTATTATTCTCTGCCGTGTGATTTTTACAAGTATAAGCTGGCACCGTTGCTATTTCAGTGAAACCAGAGCTCACGCTGCTGCTACCGTACTATATCTTACTACAGGCAGTAATAATCTGACTCACTACATCGAAATGGGCGAGACAAAAAAAAACAAAAAAAAACATTACCAGCAGTGCTCTGCAAAACTGGCCCACATTGAGCTGAGAAGTGTGATGACTGACAGAGCTATCTTCCATTGTCTCCGCTGAGGACGTTCATTATAAGCAAGTTGCCGTGCAGTAGTAATCCAAGAAACTGTGGGACAGGCTTTTCTATATTTACTAGCTGCCAAATGCCTGTGGCGAACTATCGTTATTCTATGCTAGTTCATATGACCTTATGAATGGTGAACATGGGTGATAATTAAAATTAATATTCAGTTAAGCTGGTAAGAAAGACGACTGATTTTTAAATGTTAAAAAGTAAATAAATTAATAAATAAACACTAAATAAATAAAATCTGGAACATACGCACACTGTTAATCATCTGTATCTCTGCAGTAAATTTCATAATGTATTTTTAGGGACATGAGAAGCGCGTCATTCGCATGTATTAGAATCGCGAATTAAATTAAGAAATTATCCTCCCTACGAAAAGACGTACTACATACTAGCATATTACAGCTAACGTACAGTTCAGAGTTAGTGGTCAACATACAACAAGCTAATGGTCGCAAGCGACTCAATTACATCCTAATTATTGATATGATAGTCACGTCATGAAAGTTACGTGTTGAGTACTCATGCAGTGTCGAGTAGTCAAATCTCAGTTTATATACATATTTGTCTATCTAATTAGATATCTAGTTATCTATTTATCTAATTAGCTAGTTAGCTAGTTATCTATCTATCTAATTAGCTAGCTAGTTATCTATCTATCTATCTATCTATCTATCTATCTATCTATCTATCTATCTATCTATATCTATATATATATATATATATATATATATATATATATATATATATATATATATATATATATATATATATATATATATATATATATATATATATATGCGGATGTGGTTGCGGATGCAGATGCGGACATGCGGATGCGGATGTGGCTGTAGATTTCTTTTTATCTCTGTATCCATGTTTGTAGATGCGGATATTTTTTTTTACACAAATCACAGTAAATCAAATGGTTTCGCGTCTGCCACACAAAAGCTTCAGCGAGGAAACAGAGAAGAGGAAAACAAAAAGCGAAAAATATATAGAAAAATATATATGATAACAAAATAAGTAAAAAAAATGTATGATATATTTCAAGAATGTGCTAAGTGCATATGGGTAAGGGATGTGGGAGGCAAGGGGATGAAGAGAGTAGAAGTAAGAAGAGGGTGGATGGGAGAGGGACAAAAGGGTGTAAGGGACAAGAAAAGTGAGTACCTACTTATTCCCTACTACTTCCTCTGTCCCTCTAATTCTTCACTCACTCATTACTCTTCGTCCTTATATTCATGGGAGCAGACCTCCCACAGCAGGACAATGCAGGCAGTAGTGTTGCAGGTTACTGAAGGAAAGAGAGTGGCACAGAGGACAGGAGGTATAATGAGGCTCGTCTGCCAAGCCCGCAACCTGCCACACAGGTCGGTAGCCGAGTCTCAACCGCGTCGACACCACATTGTGTCTCCGGACCCACAGGCCCCGACGGCGGTACTAAAAGCGATGATGACGAAATGCATCATAGTGCTGAATGGTGACGGTGACCGCCCGCTGGTCATCCGTCCTGATGCTGGTCGAGAGTAGAGAGCCTGCTCGGATCCTGGACTTGAGACACTGGAAGGAGGGGCTGGGGCCAGCGTGAGGGGCAGGCAGTCCACATAGCAGCTTTAGCCAGGCGATCCACGGCGTCACCATGAGACAGTGATACATGTGAGGGGATCCAGACAAACTTGATATCTAGTGACCGGTCATGAGCCAGAGCCAGGCCTGTCAAGATCCTGTTCACCAGGTGACGAGAGACAGGTTTGAATATGTAAGGGCATGAAGGGCCGCCTGTGAGTCATATATAATAACCCCGTTTAGGCTTCTCTGACAGAGAGTCACAGCATCCAAAACGCCTTGCAGCTCACAGAATGTGGAACTGGAGTGAGTCGGCAGCCGACGCCCAACCCAGCCCGATTCTGGTGGTTCCGTGTCAGGAGAGAAAACTGCACATCCCAATGTGCCGTCCACCTGCACAGACCCATCCGTGCATAAGTGGTGCGACGAATTAATGGTGGTGGAGACAGTCGCTATGGCGTCCAATGCTAGGTGTTTCTGCAGGACCGGAGGATGAGCTTTGCATGTGGGAGTGTAGTGGACTGCCGGGAATGGCAGCATCCACGGTGGAGGCGGAGAGAATATGTCGGCAACGGGAACACTGATGTCTAGACGTTGCAGCTGCGATGAGACAGTTTTGAGGAAAGCGCGGGGACCGTGCAGCAGTCAAGACATACGAAGACGAGGCTGAATGTAGGCTTTTATGACTTGTGAGTCGTGAAGGGAGACATGGGGAAATTTCACTTGACGGTGAAATACGTAACATTTGAGTGTATCCTTTCAATAAGGGGCGGAAGGTCGAGCTCACTCAGCATGTTAACTATCCTGATGAACATGGGACAGCCTAAGATGAGTCTCGTTATTGTGTTCTGGAATTTTTCGAGAGGTTCCAGTATAGTTTTAGGAAGCTGAGCAAGTGCAGGGGAGAGATAATCAACGACTGATCAAAGGAAGGCCGTGTATATTGTCCTGGCCACAAATATGGAGATGCCAGTCGTGTTATTTAGGAGCCACTTGAGAGGTGTCAGGCGCTGGTGCAGCCGAGTAAGCAAGTCGTGTACTATGGGATGAACTCGCTGACGAGCAGGCGAGGCTGGAGAAATTCTCACTGGTGCACCCAGGTAAATATACTGTTTGCACACAGAAATGGCATTGTTCCCCACTGTGAAGACTGGAACGGTTCTCGGCTTACGAAGAGTGAAAATGCGACTCTTTCCGGGGGATATAAGGAGGCCACACGAGGAAAGAGAGAGAGAGAGAGAGAGAGAGAGAGAGAGAGAGAGAGAGAGAGAGAGAGAGAGAGAGAGAGAGAGAGACTTCACAGAAGCTGTTTTAGCTTGAGATGAGATGTGAAGTTTCCAGTTTAGATTATAAGTAAAGGACAGACCGAGTATGTTCAGTGTGGAAGGGGACAGGTGAATGTCATTGAAGAAGGGGATAGTTGTCTGGAAGATTGTGTCAAGCTGATAGATGGAGGAATAGAGTTTTTGAAGCAATGAACAATACTAAGTTTGCTCAAAAGTCAAGTGTTCTGGGGCTTCCCTGCGTGAACTGTTTACTTCCTGAAGGGCTAGACTTGAATGAAGTTGCTTGACAAAGTCGCTCCCTTGACCAGGCAGCGTTGGATGTTGGATGTTGGATGCTCTTTATTGTTTTGGTTCCTAACACGCCCAAAAACAATCAAAAGACACGTTTCAGTTAATGTCATTTCGTTTCCCTATACTGTGTGCTTTGGATCCATTTTGGTGTATCAAAATACACGTTATTGGTAATTTTGTTCTGTTTCTCCATATAGAGTGCTATTCATGCGTTTTAGAGTTTTCATACCTAAGAAGCTGAAAATCATGTATAATATACGTTTCTCATAATGTCCTTTCGTTTCCCCATATAGGGTGTTTTGCATGCATTTTGGCGGTTTTGTATGCAGCAAGCTCGAAAAACCCTTAAAAATACACGTTTTTTGATAATGTTATTCTATTTTTCAATAAAGGGTGATTTGCATACTTTATAGCGTTTTTGTACGTAAGTAGCTAAAAAACACCCAAAAAGCACGTTTTTGATAATATTGTTTTGTGCTCCCATTTAGGGTGTTTTCCATGCCTTTTAGCTTTTTTTGTGTCTAATACGTTCATAAACACTGAAAAGACACTTTTCTGGAAATGTTGTTTCCTTTCCCCATATATGGCGCTTTCCATGCACTTTTGCGTTTTGGTACCTAATGATATGAAAATCACTCAATATATAAGTTTTTGGAAATATTTTCCTGTTTCTCCATGTACAGTGGTATTCATACGTTTAGCGTTTTGTTACGTAGGAAGCTTAAATACACTCAAAGACACGTTTCTGGTAATGTTTTATTTTTCCTTATAGGGTGTTTTCCATGGTTTTTAGCATTTTGGTGCCTAACACGCACAAAACATTCAAAAGACACGTAAAGTAATTTCTTTTCCTTATATAAAATGCTTTGCATGCACTTTTTGGTGTTTTGGTATCTACTCAAAATGCACGTTTTTAGTAATGTTGTTCTGTTTCTACTTACTTTTTAGCCTTTTGCTCCGTAAGAAGCTAAATAGAATAAAAAGACGTTTTTGGTAATGTTGTTTTTGTATTCTATGTGGTGTGATTTCCATGATTTTTTTTTTTACCTTTTTTGGTGCCTAACAGGATGAAAAACACTTTAAAGACACATATCTGGTAACATCGTTTCGTTTCCCCATATAGGGGGCTTTGCATGCTTTTTGGCACTTTTCATTCCTAACGATGTGAAAACACTCAAAATACACGTCTTTTGTATTTTTTTTTTTCTGTTTCTCCATATGGAGTGATATTCACGCGTTTTAGTGTTTTGGTACCAAAGAAGCTCATAAACACTTATAATATACCTTGTTTGTAATATTGTTTCCTTTTCCTTTATGGAGTATTTTCATTGCATTTTGGACTTTTCTACATTATAAGCTGAAAAACACTCAGAATGCACGTTTTAGGTAGTCTTATTCTCTTTCTTAATGAAGGGTGTTTTCCATGCGTTTTAGCATTTTGGTTCGTAAGAAGAACAAAAACACTCAAAAGACACGTTTTTTGGTACTGTTTTGATTTCCCATATAGGGAGTTTTTGTGGCTAAAACGCTCATAAACACACATACAGAAAAAAAAAAACACTTTTCTGGAAATATATAATTTCCTTATATAAAATTATTTGCATGCATTCTTTTTCGTTTTGCTACCTAACAATGTGATAAACACTCAAAATAATCGTTTTTGGTAATATTTTTCTATCCCTCCATATAGAGTGTTATCCATGTATTTTATCGTTTTGGTACCTAAAGAAGTAAAAAAAAAAAAAATCTGTAATACACATATCTCGAAATATCCGTTCGTTTTCCTATATGTGGTTCTTTGCATGCATTTCGTAATTTTTTGTACGGAACAACCTCAAAAACACTCACAATACACGTATTTGGTGATATTATTATGTATATTAAATGCAAAACATTCAAAATACACGTTTAGGGTAATGTTCTGTTTTTCCATATAGAGTGCTATTCACGCGTTTTCTCTTTTTTGGTACCGAAGAAGCTCAAAAACACGCATGTTTTTCGTATTGTCCTTTTGTATTTTTTTTTTTTTTATGTAGGAAGGACACTGGCCAAGGGCAACACAAATCCAATAAAAAAATATGCCCACTGAAATGCCAGTCCCATAAAAGGGTCAAAGCAGTGGTCAAAAATTGATGAATAAGTGTCTTGAAACCTCCCTCTTGAAGGAATTCAAGTCATAGGAAGATGGAAATACAGAAGCAGGCAGGGAGTTCCAGAGTTTACCAGAGAAAGGGATGAATGATTGAGAATACTGGTTAACTCTTGCGTTAGAGAGGTGGACAGAATAGGGGTGAGAGAAAGAAGAAAGTCTTGTGCAGCGAGGCCGCGGAAGGAGGGGAGGCATGCAGTTAGCAAGATCAGAAGAGCAGTTAGCATGAAAATAGCGGTAGAAGACAGCTAGATATGCAACATTGCGGCGGTGAGAGAGAGGCTGAAGACAGTCAGTTAGAGGAGAGGAGTTGATGAGACGAAAATCTTTTGATTCTACCCTGTCTAGAAGAGCAGTATGAGTGGAACCCCCCCAGACATGTGAAGCATACTCCATACATGGACGGATAAGGCCCTTGTACAGAATTAGCAGCTGGTGGGGGGGTGAGAAAAACTGGCGGAGACGTCTCAGAACACCTAACTTCATAGAAGCTGTTTTAGCTAGAGATGAGATGTGAAGTTTCCAGTTCAGATTATGAGTAAAGGACAGACCGAGGATGTTCAGTGTAGAAGAAGGGGACAGTTGAGTGTCATTGAAGAAGAGGGGATAGTTGTCTGGAAGGTTGTGTCGAGTTAATAGATGGAGGAATTGAGTTTTTGAGGCATTGAACAATACCAAGTTTGCTCTGCCCCAATCAGAAATTTTAGAAAAATCAGAAGTCAAGCGTTCTGTGGCTTCCCTGCGTGATACGTTTACCTCCTGAAGGGTTGGACGTCTATGAAAAGACGTGGAAAAGGGCAGGGTGGTATCATCAGCGTAGGAGTGGATAGGACAAGTAGTTTGGTTTAGAAGATCATTAATGAATAATAAGAAGAGAGTGGGTGACAGGACAGAACCCTGAGGAACACCACTGTTAATAGATTTAGGAGAAGAACAGTGACCGTCTACCACAGCAGCAATAGCACGGTCAGAAAGGAAACTTGAGATGAAGTTACAGAGAGAAGGATAAAAACCGTAGGAGGGTAGTTTGGAAATCAAAGCTTTGTGCCAGACTCTATCAAAAGCTTTTGATATGTCCAAGGCAACAGCAAAAGTTTCACCAAAATCTCTAAAAGAGAATGACCAAGACTCAGTAAGGAAAGCCAGATCATCACCAGTAGAGGAGCCTTGACGGAACCCATACTGGCGATCAGATAGAAGGTTGTGAAGTGATAGATGTTTAAGAATCTTCCTGTGTAGGATAGATTCAAAAACTTTAGATAGGCAGGAAATGAAAGCAATAGGACGGTAGTTTGAGGGATTAGAGCGGTCACCCTTTTTAGGAACAGGTTGAATGTAGGCAAACTTCCAGTAAGAAGGAAAGGTAGATGTTGACAGACAGAGCTGAAAGAGTTTGACTAAGCAAGGTGCAAGCACGGAGGCACAGTTTCGGAGAACAATAGGAGGGACCCCATCAGGTCCATAAGCCTTCCGAGGGTTTAGGCCAGCGAGGGCACGAAAAACATCATTGCGAAGAATTTTAATACGTGGCATGAAGTAGTCAGAGGGTGGAGGAGAGGGAGGAACAAGCTCAGAATCGTCCAAGGTAGAGTTTTTTGCAAAGGTTTGAGCGAAGAGTTCAGCTTTAGAAATAGATGTGATAGCAGTGGTGCCATCTGGTTGAAATAGAGGAGGGAAAGAAGAAGAAGCAATGTTATTGGAGATATTTTTGGCTAGATGCCAGAAATCACGAGGGGAGTTAGATCTTGAAAGGTTTTGACATTTTCTGTTAATGAAGGAGTTTTTGGCTAGTTGGAGAACAGACTTGGCATGGTTCCGGGCAGAAATATAAAGTGCATGAGATTCTGGTGATGGAAGGCTTAAGTACCTTTTGTGGGACACCTCTCTATCATGTATAGCACGAGAACAAGCTGTGTTAAACCAAGGTTTAGAAGGTTTAGGACGAGAAAGAGTGAGGAATGTACGCCTCCATGCCAGACACTATCACCTCTGTTATGCGCTCAGCACACAAAGACGGGTCTCCGACACGGAAGCAGTAGTTATTCCAAGAGAAATCAGCAAAATACCTCCTCAGGTCCCCCCAACTAGCAGAGGCAAAACGCCAGAGGCACCTTCGCTTAGGGGGATCCTGAGGAGGGATTGGAGTGATAGGACAAGATAAAGATATGAGATTGTGATCGGAGGAGCCCAACGGAGAAGAAAGGGTGACAGCATAAGTAGAAGGATTAGAGGTCAGGAAAAGGTCAAGAATGTTGGGCGTATCTCCAAGACGGTCAGGAATACGAGTAGGGTGTTGCACCAGTTGCTCTAGGTCATGGAGGATAGCAAAGTTGTAGGCTAGCTAGTTCACCAGGATGGTCAGGGAAGGCAGAGGAAAGCCAAAGCTGGTGGTGAACATTGAAGTCTCCAAGAATGGAGATCTCTGCAAAAGGGAAGAGGGTCAGAATGTGCTCCACTTTGGAAGTTAAGTAGTCAAAGAATTTCTTATAGTCAGAGGAGTTAGGTGAGACGTATACAGCACAGATAAATTTAGTATGAAAGTGACTCTGTAGTCGTAGCCAGATGGTGGAAAACTCGGAAGATTCAAGAGCGTGGGCACGAGAGCAGGTTAAGTCATTGCGCACATAAACGCAGCATCCAGCTTTGGATCGAAAATGAGGATAGAGAAAGTAGGAGGGAACAGAAAAGGGGCTACTGTCAGTTGCCTCAGACACCTGAGTTTCAGTGAGGAAAAAAAGATGAGGTTTAGAAGAGGAGAGGTGGTGTTCTACAGCTTGAAAATTAGATCTTAGACCGCGAATGTTGCAGAAGTTAATGAAGAAAAAGTTGGGGGGGGGTGTCAAGACACTTAGGGTCGTCGACAGAAAGTCAGTCCGACCGACATAGCACATTCATAAACATTCAAAAGACATGTTTCTTGAAATCTCGCTCCTTTTCTACATGAGGAGTGTTTTGCATGCAAAAGCTAAAAAATGGTACTCTATATGGAAAAACAGAATAATATTAACAAAAACGTTTATTTTCAGTGTATTTCAACATGTTATGTAGCAAAACACTAAAATGCATGCAAAGCACTCTATATGGGGAAAGTAAACGAAATATAAAAAAACGTTTCTTTTGAGTGTTTATAAGAGTGTTAGGAACCAGCAATCTAAAAAAGCATGAAAATCACCTTACATAGGGAAACAAAACAACATAAACATAGACGTGACATTTCAGTGTTTTTTTTACAGTTAGATACCAAAACGCAAAAATGCATACAATGGACACTCTATGGGGGAAAGGAAACGATATTTCCAGAAACGTCTCTTTTCAGTGTTTATTAGAGTGCTAGGTACCAAAATGCTAAAAAAAAAAACATGAAAGATACCCTATATCGAAATAGAAAACACCCAAAACGTGTCTTTTGAGTTTTTCTGAGCCTCTTACGTACCAAAGCGCTTAAACACATGTAAAACACCCTATATATTGGGAAATAAAACGACATTTTCATAAACGTGTCTTTTGATTGTTTTTGAAGTCTTTAGTTACTAAAACCCGAAAAAACGTTAATGACATTCTATTCGAAGACAGAACGTTACCA
Source organism: Scylla paramamosain (assembly GCF_035594125.1). NCBI lineage: Eukaryota > Metazoa > Arthropoda > Malacostraca > Decapoda > Portunidae > Scylla > Scylla paramamosain. The sequence continues at coordinate 8,169,140 of NC_087175.1, forward strand.
AAAAGTGTAATTCCCCTATCTGGAGAAACAAAACTACATTCCATGAAATGTACCTTTTGCGTGTTTTTGTGCATGTTAGGCACCAAAATGCTAAAAAAAAAAAAATGGAAAGCACCCTCTATGGGAATATAAAACAACATCACCAAATACATGTCTTTTGAGTGTTTTTTTTTCTGTTTTTTACGTACCAAAACGCTAAAATGAATGCAAAAGCACCGTTTATAAAGAAACTGAATAACATTACCAAAACAAAGTATTTTGAGTGCTTTTGAGCTTATGTAGAAAAAAAAAAAATAATGCAAAGTACCCTATACGATGACAAGAAAACATATTACAATAAACGAGTAATATGGGTCTTTTTGAGCTTCATAGGTACCAAAACGATAAAACTTATGAATAGCACTTTATATTGAGAAAAGAACATATACCAGAAACGTCTATTTTGCGTGTATTTCTCATTGTTAGGTACCAAATCGCCAAAATGCATGCAAAACATGCTATATAGGGAAACGAAACGAGATATCCACAAACTTGTCTTTTGAGTGTTTATAAGCAAGCTATGGACCAAAACGCTAAAAAGCATACCAAGCACTTTATTACGGAAAACAAATCATTAAGAAAAAAAAATTTCCTTTCAGTGTTTTTGACCTACTTAAGTATAAAAACGCATGGAAAAACACCATTTATGCATTACATTACCAAAAACAAGGATTTTGAATGTTTTGAGCTTGTTATATTTAAAAACGCAAAAATGCTTCCAAAATACCCTATGTGGGCAAACGAAAGGACATTACCAAAAACGTGTATTATGAGTATTTTTTGAGCTTAGGTACCAAAACACTAAAACGCATGAATGGCACTCTATATAGAGAAACACAATACAATTATCACAAACGTGTATTTTCAGTGTATTTCACATTATTACGTGCTATAACGCCAAAATGTACTCAAAACCCACTATATGGGAAAGAAAGCATTTCCAGAAACGTGTCTTTTGAGTGTTTATGAACGTGTTAGGCACAAAAAAAAAAAAAAAACGCTAAAAAGAAAATATGGAAAAAGAAAACGTTACAAAAAACGTGTTTTATGAGTGTTTTTTTTTTTTTTTTTTAGCTGCTTACGTACCAAAACGCTAAAACGCATGTAAAACACCCTTTATGGAAAGAAACAATAACATTACAAAAAAAAAAAAAGATTGTTACGTAGAAAAACGCGAGGATGCATAGAAAGTACGCTACATGATGAAAAGAAGAGACATTACAAGAAACGTGTATTTTTTTTTTTTTTACCTTTTTAGGCACAAAATACTAAAACACATGAATAACACTATATAGAGAAACAGAACAACATTAACAAAAAACGTGTATTTTGAGTGTTTTGTGCTAGTAAAGTACAAAAACATAAAAAAAAGCATGCTATTTTATGGAGAAACACTATAACATTACCAAAACCATGTATTTTAAGTGTTGTACTTCTTTCGTAAAAAAAAAAAAAAGTCAAAATGCATGAAAAGTACCATATATGGGAAACCAAAAAGAAATTACGAGAAACGTGTATTATGAGTGTTTTTGAGCTTATTAGGTACCAAACTGCTAAAAGCCAAATAGTACTCTATTTAGAGAAACAGAACAACATTACCAAAATCGTGTATTATGAGTGTATTACACATTGTTAGGTAGCAAAACACCCAAATGCATGTAAAGCACCGTATATGGGGAAAGAAAACGAGATTTCCTGAAATGTGTCTTTAGTGTTTATGAGTGTGCCAGACACCAAAACAATAAAAAGTCTGGAAAACACTATATAATGGAAAACAAAACATTATTTTTGAGCTACTTATATTCCAAAACGCTCAAATGAATGCAAAATACACTTCATGGAGAAACAGTAAAACTTTTTTTTTTAAACGTGTATTTTAAGTAGGAGGAGGCAGTAGACACCTGCCGAAACGATAATTACTCCCAGTGAGGTCTAAAGCACTGTTCAGGGGGTGCTGTGAACTTATCATTAAACCCAGCTGTGACCTCACTGAACGTTTCCCTTTGTGTCTCACAACACAAGGGGGCAGTCACAGCCTGCCCTCTAAAGACAACTCTCTTCCTCCACACAAAACTACAAGCACCTAATAACACACACACCCTTCACTCAAAAATTTTAAAATCATGGCGACTCCTACACCAGCCTCGGAGTCCCCATCTGGGGAGGGGACCATAAATGTCCCCAGGTCGGAGTGCCTTTCTGTCGACGACCCTAAGTGTCTTGACACCCCCCCCCCAACTTTTTCTTCATTAACTTCTGCAACATTCGCGGTCTAAGATCTAATTTTCAATCTGTAGAACACCACCTCTCCTCTTCTAAACCTCATCTTCTTTTCCTCACTGAAACTCAGGTGTCTGAGGCAACTGACAGTAGCCCCCTTTCTGTTCCCTCCTACTTTCTCTATCCTCATTTTCGATCCAAAGCTGGATGCTGCGTTTATGTGCGCAATGACTTAACCTGCTCTCGTGCCCACGCTCTTGAATCTTCCGAGTTTTCCACCATCTGGCTACGACTACAGAGTCACTCTCATACTAAATTTATCTGTGCTGTATACCTCTCACCTAACTCCTCTGACTATAAGAAATTCTTTGACTACTTAACTTCCAAAGTGAAGCACATTCTGACCCTCTTCCCTTTTGCAGAGATCTCCATTCTTGGAGACTTCAATGTTCACCACCAGCTTTGGCTTTCCTCTCCCTTCACTGACCATCCTGGTGAACTAGCCTACAACTTTGCTATCCTCCATGACCTAGAGCAATTGGTGCAACACCCTACTCGTATTCCTGACCGTCTTGGAGATACGCCCACCATTCTTGACCTTTTCCTGACCCCTAATTCTTCTGCTTATGCTGTCACCCTTTCTTCTCCATTGGGCTCCTCCGATCACAATCTCATATCTTTATCGTGTCCTATCGCTCCAGTCCCTCCTCAGGATCCCCCTAAGCGAAGGTGCCTCTGGCGTTTTGCCTCTGCTAGTTGGGGGGACCTGAGGAGGTATTTTGCTGATTTTCCTTGGAATGACTACTGCTTCCGTGTCGGAGACTCGTCTTTGTGTGCTGAGCGCATAACAGAGGTGATAGTGTCTGGCATGGAGGCATACATTCCTCACTCTTTTTCTCGTCCTAAACCTTCTAAACCTTGGTTTAACACAGCTTGTTCTCGTGCTATACATGATAGATAGGTGGCCCATAAAAGGTACTTAAGCCTTCCATCACCAGAATCTCATGCACTTTATATTTCTGCCCGGAACCATGCCAAGTCTGTTCTCCAACTAGCCAAAAACTCCTTCATTAACAGAAAATGTCAAAACCTTTCAAGATCTAACTCCCCTCGTGATTTCTGGCATCTAGCCAAAAATATCTCCAATAACTTTGCTTCTTCTTCTTTCCCTCCTCTATTTCAACCAGATGGCACCACTGCTATCACATCTATTTCTAAAGCTGAACTCTTCGTTCAAACCTTTGCAAAAAACTCTACCTTGGACGATTCTGGATTCATCTCTGTCTGTCAACATCTACCTTTCCTTCTTGCTGGAAGTTTGCCTACATTCAACCTGTTCCTAAAAAGGGTGACCGTTCTAATCCCTCAAACTACCGTCCTATTGCTTTAATTTCCTGCCTATCTAAAGTTTTTGAATCTATCCTACACAGGAAGATTCTTAAACATCTATCACTTCACAACCTTCTATCTGATCGCCAGTATGGGTTCCGTCAAGGCCGCTCTACTGGTGATCTTCTGGCTTTCCTTACTGAGTCTTGGTCATCCTCTTTTAGGGATTTTGGTGAAACTTTTGCTGTTGCCTTGGACATATCAAAAGCTTTTGATAGAGTCTTGCACAAAGCTTTGATTTCCAAACTACCCTCCTACGGTTTCTATCCTTCTCTCTGTAACTTCATCTCAAGTTTCCTTTCTGACTGTTCTATTGCTGCTGTGGTAGACAGTCACTGTTCTTCTCCTAAATCTATTAACAGTGGTGTTCCTCAGGGTTCAGTCCTGTCACCCACTCTCTTCTTCTTATTCATTAATGATCTTCTAAACCAAACTTCTTGTCCTATCCACTCCTACACTGATGGTACCACCCTGCACTTTGCTACGTCTTTTCATAGACGTCCAACCCTTCAGGAGGTAAACATATCACCCAGGGAAGCCACAGAACGCTTGACTTCTGATCTTTCTAAAATTTCTGATTGGGGCAGAGCAAACTTGGTATTGTTCAATGCCTCAAAAACTCAATTCCTCCATCTATTAACTCGACACAACCTTCCAGACAACTATCCCCTCTTCTTCAATGACACTTAACTGTCCCCCTCTTCTACACTGAACATCCTTGATCTGTCCTTTACTTATAATCTGAACTGGAAACTTCACATCTCATCTCTAGCTAAAACAGCTTCTATGAAGTTAGGTGTTCTGAGACGTCTCCGCCAGTTTTTCTCACCCTCCCAGCTGCTAACTCTGTACAAGGGCCTTATCCGTCCATGTATGGAGTATGCTTCACATGTCTGGGGGGGGTTCCACTCATATTGCTCTTCTAGACAGGATGGAATCAAAAGCTTTTCGTCTCATCAACTCCTCTCCTCTAACTGACTGTCTTCAGCCTCTCTCTATCTCACCGCTGCAATGTTGCATATCTAGCTGTCTTCTACCGCTATTTTCATGCTAACTGCTCTTCTGATCTTACTAACTGCATGCCTCCCCTCCTTCCGCGGCCTCGCTGCACAAGACTTTCTTCTTTCTCTCACCCCTATTCTGTCCACCTCTCTAACGCAAGAGTTAACCAGTATTCTCAATCATTCATCCCTTTCTCTGGTAAACTCTGGAACTCCCTGCCTGCTTCTGTATTTCCACCTTTCTATGACTTGAATTCCTTCAAGAGGGAGGTTTCAAGACACTTATTCATCAATTTTTGACCACTGCTTTGACCCTTTTATGGGACTGGCATTTCAGTGGGCATTTTTTTTTATTAGATTTTTGTTGCCCTTGGCCAGTGTCCTTCCTACATAAAAAAAAAATTCTTTCTTTTTCTTATATAGCGTATTTTTCGTGCATTTTGGTGTTTTTGCACGTAAAAAGCTCAAAAATAAAAAAAAAATACTTGTGTTTTAGTAATGTTATTCTGAGTCATCATAAAAGGTGTTTTGTATGCATTTGATACTTTCTTCATTGATGTTTTCTTTTCCTGTATAGAGTAATTTCTATGCTTTTCAGCTTTTTTGGTGTCTAAAAAGCTGGTAAAAACTCAAGACACTTTTATAGAAATATCGTTCCTTTTTTCCAATATAGTGTGCTTTGCAAACATTTTTACGTTATGGCACATTACAATGTGAAATACACTTAAAATATACGTTTTTGGTAATATTGTTTTGTTTTTCGATATAAAGTGCTATTCATGCATTTTAGCGTTTTGGTGCCTAAAACGCTGAAAACACTGTGAAGCCACATTTCTGTTAATGTTGCATGCGTTGCATGTATTTTCAAGTTTCCGTACTAACAAAGTGAAAACACTCAAAAACACACCTTTTTGGTGTTTCTACATATATATTGCTAATCACGCGTTTTACCGTCATGTTACCTAAGAAGGTCAATAATACTCATAGTACACGTTTCCGGTAATATCGTTTTGTTTTACCATATAGGGCAGTTTGTATTACCTAACAAGCTTAAAAACACTCGAACTTCACATTTTTTGGTAATGTTATTTTGTTTCCCCATAAAGGGTGTTTTTAATCCGTTTTAGCGTTTTGATATGGAAGAAGCTTAAAAACACTCAAAAGACACGTTTTTGATAATGTTGTTTTGTTTCCATACATGCTGATTTCCATCCTTTTTAGCATTTTGGTGCCTAAGACGCTCAAAAATACTCAAAACACACATTTCTTATAATGTTATTTCCTTTCACCATATATAGATAAATGCATGCATTTTGGCGTTTTGGTACCTAAAAATGTAAAAAGAAAAAAAAAGAAAAAAGAAAAAAAAACGTTTTAGTATTGCTGTTTTGTCTTTCAATATAGATTGTTCTTCACGAGTTTTAGAGATTTGGTTCCTTAGAAGCTCAAATATACTCATGATAGACGTTTCTCATAATGTCCTTTTGTTTCCCCATATAGGGTGCTTTATATCCATTTTGGCGTTTTGCTGCCTAACAGTGTAAAAACACTCATAATTGTCTTTTTGGTAATGTTCTGTTTCTAAATTTAAAGTGCCAAAGATGCGGTTTAGAGTATTGGTACGTAAGAAGCTCAGAAACACTTATAATACAGATTTTTTTTTTTTCTAATATCGTTTCGTTTCCCATATACATATACATATATTTGTATGCATCTTGGTATTTTCGTACGTAAAACACCCAAAAAAACACTGAAAAATACACGTTTTTGGTAATTTTATTTTGTTTTTCTATAGGTGGTGTTGGCATAGATTTTAGAGTTTTCATACGTAGGAACCTCAAAAACACTCAAAAGGCACGTTTTTGGTAATGTTTTTTTTTTTTTTATTCCTTACATTTTCGCGTTTTGGTAGGTAAATCGCTGAAAACTTTGAAAAGGTACGTTTCTGGCAGTGTTTTGTTTCTTCATATAAAGTGCTTTGTATGCATTTTGGCGTTTTGGTACCTAACAATATGGAAAACAATCAAAATACACGTTTTTAGTAATGTTCTATTTCTACACATGAGTGTTATTCACGCCTTTTACAATTTTGTTTTCTAAGAAGGTTAATAACACTCATAACACACATTTCTGGTATTATCGTCTCAAAATACACGTTTTCGTAATGTAGTTCTGTTTTTCTTCATATAGAGTGCTATTTACGCTTTTTTGCTTTTCAGTACCTAAGAAGCTTGAAAACACTCATCATACACGTTTCTTATACTCGTAATGTCCTTTCGTTTCCCAACATAGAATGTTTTCCATACAATTTCTCATTTTCGTACCTAATCAGCTGAAACACACACAATACACGTCTTTGGTAACGTTGTTCAGTTTCTCCAAATTACTTGCTTTGCATGCATTTTTGTGTTTTGGTACCAAACTGAAAAACACATAGAATCGACGTTTTTGGTAATGCTCTGTTTCCATATTTAGACTGTTTTTCAAGACTTTTATTGTTTTAGTACAGAAGAAGCTCAGAAACACTAATTATAGACATTTCTGGTAATATCATTTCATTTTGCAATATAGGGTACTTTGCATGCATTTTGGCGTTTTTGTACGTAAGAAACAAAAAAATACTAAAAATTCAAAGGTTTCGGAAATGTTATTATGTTTACCCATTTTGCATAGTGTTTTGTTTTGCATCTATGTTTTGCATAGATTGAGCGTTTTGACATGGAAGCTTAAAAACACTCAAACGAAATGTTTTTATTAAAGTTGTTTTGTATTCCCATTTAGGGTGTTTTCCATGCTTTTTTAACGTTTTGGAGCCTAACACACTCAAATGCACTGAAAAGACATGTTTATGGTAATGTTGTTTATTTTCTCCATAGAAAGTGGTTTGCAAGTATTTTGGCATTTTGGAACCTAACAATGTGAAAAACACGTTTTTGATAATGCTGTTCTGTTTCTACATATAGAGTGTTATCCACGCGTTTTAGCGTTTTATTACCTAAGGTCAATAACACTCATAATAAACTTTTCTGTTAATTAGGTTTCGTTTCACCGTACCGGATATTTTTCTTGCATTTTGCCATTTTTGTACCTCACAAACAAAAAAAAAAAACTCAAAATGCACATTTTTGGTAATATTATTCTAATCTTCCATAACGGGTATTTTGCATGCGTTTTATAGTTTTGTTACGTAAGAATTTAAAAAACACTCAAAATATGTGTTTTTGGTGATATGCCATTCACGTGATTTTTGCCAAGGGCACCAAAAACTGAGATTTCTTTCCCTAAAAAGGGTCCGAAGCGGTAGTAAAAAACTGAAGGATAGTACTTAAGAAGCAGAAAAATAGTCAAAATACACGATTTTGGAAGTATTTTTTTTATTTTTCATGATTTTTTGCGTTTCGGTACCTAACACGCTCAAATGCACTGAAAACACACGTTTCTCGAGTGTTTTTTTTTTTTTTTTTAACATTGTTAGGTATTAGAACAACAAAATGCATGCAATGGACTCAAAATGGTTAAACGAAATGCCATTAAAAGACACATGACTTTTGAGTGCCTTTGAGTGTGTTAAACACCAAAACTCAAAAAAATCATGGAAAGTATCATATATGGGAATACAAATCAACATTAACAAAAACTTGTCTTTTGTATGTTTTAAAGCTTTTCCATACAAACACGCTCAAATGTGTGGAAAACACCCTTTATGGACACAAATCGTGGATGGAGTGTTTTTAACTTCTTACGTAGATAAACGCCAAATGCATGCAAAGTACCACATATTGAGAAACGAAACGATATATAAACGAAACGTGTATAATGAGTGTTTGTGACCTTTTTAGGTACCAAAACATTAAAACGCTTGAAAAAGCAGTCTATATGAAGAAACTGAACAACATTACCAAAAACGTATGTTTTGTTAAGTACCAAAACGGCAACATGCATATAAAGCAAGTCATTTGAAGAAACAGAACAATATTACCAAAAAACGTGTTTTGTGTGTTTGAGCTGGTTAGGTACCAAAACGTCATAATGCATGCAAACCACTCTATATGAGAAAACGAAAAGATATTACTAGAAAAATGTATAATGAGTGTTTTTTTTTTTTACCTACTAAAGTACCAAAACGCAAAAACACGTGAAAAGCACTTTATAATGAAAAACAGAACATTATAAATAATAAATATTTTTTTATTTTTTGTTGTAAGGTACCAAAACACTAAAATGCTTTTGAAGCACTCAATATAGGGAAATAAAAAGAAATTACGAGGGACATGTATTATAAGTGCTTTTGAGCTTCTTAGTTACCAAAGCTCTAAAACGCGTGAATAGCACTTTATAAGGGGAAACATAACATCACCAAAAACGCTTATTTATTTATTAATTTTTAACATTGTTATTCACCAAAACACCAAAATGTGAAACCAAATGATATTACCACAAACGTGTCTTTTGAGTGTTTTTGAGCTTGTTATATACGAAAACATGGAAAGCACTCTTTATTGGAATACAAAAAAAGAACATTAACAAAAACGTGTCTTTTGAGTGTTTTGAGCTTCTCACGTACCAAAACGCTGTAACGCATGCAAAACACCCTATATAGAAGTTGAATAACATCACCAAAAATGTGTGTTTTGAGTATTTTTCAATTTGTTAAGTAGAGAAACGTCAAAATGCATGCAAAATACCCTATGTACTGAAATATGATATCACAACTGTGTATTCTGATGGTTTTTTGAGATTATTTGGTACCAAAAGCCAAAAACGCGTGAATAGGATTCTCTATGAAGAAACAGTACAACATTACCAAAAACATGTATTTTGAGAGTTTTCACATTGTTATATACCAAAAGGCCAAAATGGATTCATACTACTGTATATGGGGAAAGGGATAGATAATACCCGACTCGTGTGCTCTTAGTGTTTTTGATCGTTTTAGGCACCAACACGCCAAAATGCATGGAAAACACCCTATATTAGAATACAAAACGATATTACCAACCTTGTCTTTTTAAGAGTTTAGGAGCTTCTAATGTAACAAAATGCTAAAACGCTTGCAAAACACCCCTTATTGAGAAAGAAAGTAAGATTACCAAAAATGTGCATTTTTAGTATTTTTCAGCTTGTTAGAGAAGCGGCGAAATGCATGCAACGTGTCCAATATGATGAAACAGTACTATGTTATCAGAAACGGGTATTATTATTATTTTTCTTTGAGGTTTTTATGTACTAAAACGCTAAAACGCGTAAACCATACTCTATATGGAGCAACTGCACAATGTTATTAGAAAAACGTGTGTTTTCACATTCTTAGGTACCAAAACATCAAAATGCATGCTTTATATAAAGAAACGAAGTGACAATACTAGAAACGTCCCTTTTTAGTATTTTCTGCATTTTAGGCAGCAAAACGCTAAATCTTAGTATTGAAAGCACATTTTATCAGAATACAAAGCAACATTACCAAAAACGTTTCTGTTGAGTGTTTTTAAGCTTCTTACGAAACAAAACGCAAAACGCGTGTAAAGCAAGGTTTATGAAGAAACAGAATAACATTACTAAAAATGAGTATTTTTGAGCTACTTATGTGCAGAAATGGCAAAATACCTGCTAAGTGAAACAAAACGATATTTCCAGAAAATTGTATGTTTTTTTTTTTTTTTTTTTAGATTCCTATGTACCAAAACGCTAAAACGGGTGAATTGCACTCTATAAAATAACAACAACATTACCAAAAACGTGTGATTTTAGTAATTTTTACATTTTTAGATACCAAAACGCTAAAATGCGTGAACAGTACTTTATTATTGAGAAACGAAAGAACAATACCAGAAACACGCCTTTTCAGTGTTTTCATCCTTTTATCAACCAAAACGCTAAAATGCATGGAAAGCACCCTTTACTAGAATACAAAATAATAATATAAAAAACGTATCTTTTGATTTTTTCGAGGTTCTTACGAACTTACACGCTAAAAGGCATCCAAAAACCCTTTTTATGGAGAAACAGAACATTACCAAAAGTGTGTATTTTCAGTGTTTTTGAGATTGTTACGTATAAAAACACCAAAATGTATGTAAATTATCCTATATGGGAAAGGAAATGATATTACAAGAAAAGTCTCTTAGGTACCAAAGCGCTTGAACGAGTGAATAGCTTTTTATTTGGAGACAGAGAATAATATCTGTTTTGTTTTTTACATTGTTAAGTATCAAAACGTCAAATGCATGCAAATCACCCTATATGGGGAAACGAAACAACATTATCAGAAAAGTGTTTTGTGAATATTTTTTTTTACTTTCTTACGTAGCAAAACTCTAAATTGCGTGAAGAACACTTTATAAGGAGAAAACATAACAATATTGCTAAAAACATTTATTTTCAGTATTTTTCGTATTGTTAGGTACAAAAAACCCAAAAATGCATATAAAGCAATATTTATGGGAAAACGAAACGACATTGTTAAGAATCATGTTTTTTAGATGTTTTGAGCATATAAAATCATGGTATTCATGGGAATAAAATGATATTACCAGAAACGTATATTATGATTGTTTTTGAGTTGTTTAGGTACCAAAACGCAAAAACGCGTGAATAACACTCTATATGGAGAAAGAGAGAGAGAGAGAGAAAAAAAAAACCACTAAAAAACGTGTATTTTGAGTGTTTTCATGTTGTTTGGTACTAAAACACCAAAATGTTTTGAAATCACTTGATATAGGGAAAAGAAAGATCATCGTTTAAGCGTTTTCCATGGTGTTAGGCACTAAAATGTAAAAAAAAAAAAAAGCAAGGAAAGCACCCTATATGGGAATACAAAACATTGCTAAATCACTAAACCACTAAAAAATAAAAAAATAAAAATGTTTTTAGGAAAGTTATACTGTTTCTCGATGAAGTGTAAGTAGCTAATAAACTAAAAAGAGACATATTTAGTAATATTGTTATGTTTTCTCATATGGGGTGCTTTCCATGCTTTTTATCGATTTGGTGCTTAGCACGCTTATAAACACTGAAAATTTTTATCCATTTACACATATAGGGTGCTTTGCATATATGTATTTTGGTGTTTTGGTACCTGTCAGTGTGAAATACATTCAAAATGCACATTATTGGTAAAAGTTCTTCTATATCTCTATACAGAGTGCTGTTGAGGCGTTTTAGCGTTTTAGTACCTAAGAAGCCCAACAACACTCATTATACACGTTCGTTGTAATGTCCTTTCCTTTCTCCATATACGGTAATTTATATGCATTTTTGAGTTTTTTTTTCTTGCGTAACAAGATAAAAAAAACACTCAAAATTCTTGTTTGGTAATGATATTCTGCTTCTTTTTAAAGATTCTTTTTTTAATGCGGTTTAGCTTTTTCGTACGTAAAAATCTCAAAAACACGGTTTCTGTAATGTTGTTTTATATATCCAGATAAGGTGATTTTTATGTTTCTTAGCGTTTTAGTGCCTTATAAAAAGTCAAAAGACCCGTTCTTGGAAATGTAGTTTCTTTTCCCAACATAGGGTACTTTGCATACATTTTAGCTTTATTGTACTTAACAATGTGAAACAAACTCAAAATCAACGGTTTTGGTTTTATTTTTCTGTTTCTCCATGTAAAGTAATGTTCATGCGTTTTAGCGTTTTGGTACCTAAGAAGCTCATAAACATTCATAATACTCGTATGTCGTAATGTCATTTCTTTTCCCTTCATAGTGTACTTTGCATTCATTTTGACTATTCTATATGTAACAAGCTAAAAAAAAAAAAAAAAAAAACACTTTAGATACTTGTTTTTGGTAATATTCTCTTTCTCCATCAAGGATGTTTTGCATGCCTTGTAGTGTTTTGTTAGGTAAGTAGCTCAAAAACACTCAAAAGACTCGTTTTTAGTAAGGCTGTTTAGTTTTTCCTATATAAGGTGCTTTCCATGCCTTTTTATCGTTTTGGTGCCTAAAACGCTCATTAACACTTAAAAAGAAATCTTTCTGGAAATGTTTCTTTTCACCATGTAGCGAACTTTGCATGCATTTTTGCATTTTCTAACAATGAAAATTCACTGTACAACAAATTTCAAGGTTAAGAAGAAAACATAGTTCTCATGTGCGTTTTATTATGAAGTTCAGTGTACTGAATTCAAATTTGATAACAAAAATTTCATGCCACTTCACAATTTTTTGTAAATCGCTGTTTTAATAATTATGCAATTAATAGAGATTTCCAAGATTCCATAAATGTATTTTGCTCCCAAAGTCAGATTAAATGTCTTCATTGTATTTATTTAATTAATATATAATGTTTGTTAGCTTTATATAATGTATTAACCTACAATCTAGTATTTACTTCTTCTTTTATAAGACGTCTCAGGCGTGTCACGCTTCAGGTTCCAACAGAAGTCAGCCAGCATAGCAGGGCTCCATTTTCCCTTGTACCTGTTTTCCATTGACGCTATATCTTGATGGAACCTCTCTCCATGTTCATCACTCACATCTGCTGCGTTCTCTGGGAAGAAGGACAGATGAGAATGAAGAAAGTGTATCTTCAGTGACATATTGCATCCGAGATCTTGGTAGCATTTGATTAGCCTCTCCACTTTACGCTCTCGCTGGGACTCTTGGTGCTTTCCCAGAAGCCCTTTGCATACATCTTTGAATGCATGCCAGGCCGCTAGCTCAGGTTCATCCATTGTCGCCTCAAAGTCCTCATCATTTATAAGCTTGCGAATCTGAGGGCCTACAAATATACTCTCTTTAATCTTGGCATCACTAATTTTAGGGAAGATCCCTTTGAGATACTGGAAACATGGCTTGTTATGTTGCAGTGCTTTGGTAAATTGCTTCATTAGGCCTAGTTTTATATGCAGTGGTGGCAAAATGATTTTCTCTTTCTTAACTAGTGGCTCATGAATTACATTATGGCATCCAAGCGTCATAAATTCCCGAGATGGCCATTCTGAGCGTATATAATGTTCTGATCTGGCCCTACTGTACCACTTGCAAAGAAAGCGCATAAATTTGGTGTATCCAGTTTGTAGCCCATTAAGTATGGCTACTACTTTCAAGTCTGCACAAATTAACCACTCATGCTCTTTGTAACTTATGCGGTCTAGAATAAAAGCAAGGTTCTCATATGTCTCTCTTAAAATGACTGAGTAAGCAACTGGAACTGAAGGCATGGTGTTCCCAATGTGCAACAGAACTGCTTTTATGCTGTAAAGGGATCCATCTATGAATAGCCTCCACTCATTGGGTTCATAGGACAGCTCAAGGGCACTGAATAGGCCTCTGATATCATTACAATAAGTCAAGTTGTTTTCCAAAGTGAAGAAATCCTGTAGATTTGCAGAACGCTTCCTAAATACTGTAATTCGAGCTTCTTCATCTAACAGGTGCCATTGTTGCAAACGTGAGGCCAGGAGTTCACTCTGTTGCTTAGTGAGTGTTAGATCACGAACTAGATCATTGAGTTCTGGTTGGGTGATGAGGTGTGGTTTCTTATCAGATTCAAGTTGTGTCGTATACGTTGCATCTTGAGATTCTGAATCGTCTGAGTTGCTCGTGTCATCGCTTGGTAGTTCAGAGGGCGGCTGTGGTACAGGAATATGACTTGAATGTAGAACTGGGCGAATAGCAGACTGAAGATCTGGATACACGATAGATTTCTTGCCTTTTCTGTTGCGACCTGCAGGAAAATAAAATAAAATCAGACTAAAAATGGATACTATTGGTTGTGATCACGTGCAAAAATAGTGGAAGTGCAACTTATTATGTATTTCGATCTTTTTTATTGATACATCTCTTGAAAATATATATATAAAAACAGTAAAAAATAAACACTGAATACCCACCTTTAATATCCGTTAAGCAGAAGTAGCAATCTGTTGAGTGGTCCTTTGGCTCCCTCCAGACCATTGGTACGCCAAACATAAGGCCAGTCCCTTTGCCTTTCACCCAGGCAGAAAGGGAACTTGTACACCTGACACAACATATGTGAGGTGCCCAGCTTTTGTCCTGGTCACCCACTTTACATCCAAAGTACAGCTCATGAAGTTTCTTTACACGTTGAGTCAGCTGTCTCTTGTATTGCCTTAATGTAACTGATCCACATATATAACAAAACTTGTCTAGCGAATTCTTGCATTCTCTAGGCATCTTAACTCTGTATCCTGTTAAGAAAAAAAACACATAGCTATGTGAAAAATTATATAAATGGTAAAAGCAACAAAAAATACCGTTCAGATAGACATTGCGGGCACTGCTATTTACGAAGAACTGGAGGGTCACAGAAAGAAACGGATGTTATATTCGTAATCTACACAAAAAATAACTCTAGAAAAGGATAGTATCATTTCCGTTTTTTTTTTTCATTGTTATACAGTGAAATTACACTGAAAATACCCGGTTTAATGAAATGTCTTTGTTTATCCATATAGAGTGCAATTTATGCGTTTTAGCATTTTGGTACCTAAGGATCTCAAAAACATTTTGGCGTTTTGGTACCTGATAATGTGAAAAACACTCAAAATACACGATTTTTTTTTTTTTTTTTTTGTCTCAACATAGAATATTATTCATACGTATTAGCATTTGGCACCTAGAAAGACGTTTCTCGTAATTTTTTTTTTACGTTTCCTTATACGAAATGCATACCTTGCTTAAATTTTGACATTTTTCTTCGAAACAAGCTAAAAAAAACACCTAAAATCCATGTTTTTTTGGTAACATTATAATGTTTCTCCTTATTTTTTTTTTTGCATGTGTTTCATCGTTTTGGTACGTAAGTAGCTCAAAAGCACAGAAAAGAGACGTCTTTGGTAATGTTCTTTGGTTTGTTATATAGGGCGTTTTCTATGCTTTTTAACATTTTGGTGCATATCACGCTCATAATCACTCGAAAGAAACGTTTCAGGAAATCTTGTTTTCTTTTCTCATATAGGTGTTTTGCATTCATTTTGGCGGTTTGGTATCTAACAATGTAAAATACACTCAAAATAGAGTGGTGTAAGTGCGTTGTAGAATTTGGAAATAAAGAAGATGAAAAAAAAAAAAAAACTCATAATACACGTCTCTAGTAATGTCTTTTCATTTCCCTATATAGGGTACTTTGCATGCATTTTGGCGTTTTCCTACGTAAATCTTATAAAAAAAAAAAAATTCTTGCTTTTGGTCATTTTATTTTGTTTTGGAATAAATTGTGTTTTCCATGGTTTTTACCATTTTGGTACGTAATTATCTTATAAATACGGAAAAGAGACGTTTTTGGTAATATTTTGCATTCCCATATATCGTGATTTCTGTGGTTTTTAATTGTTTAGGTGGATACCATGCTTATAAACATTCAAAATACACGTTTCTGGAAATATCGCTTCCTTTCCCCATATGGGGATAAATGAGTGCATTTTGGCGGTTTGATACTTAATAATGTGAAATATACTCAAAATACACGTTTTTGGTATAGTTCTTCTAATTCTTAATATAAAGTGCTATTCATGTTTTTTTTTTTTTCGTGTTTTTGTACTTGAGAAGATCAAAAGCACTCATAATACACGTCTCCTTTCATTTCTCCATATAGGTAATGTATTTTCCTTGAATTTTCGCATTTTTGTACCTAACAAGCTGAAAAACATCCAAAATACTTGTTTTTAGGTATGTTAACCTTTTCTCCATAAAGATACATTTTGCACGCACTTAGAATTTTTGTTAGGTAAGACGCTGAAAAATACACAGACATGTTCTTCGTAATGCTTTGATTTCCTAGAATGGAGATTTCTATGCTATTTAGCGTTTTGGTATCTAACTGTGAGATACATACAAAATGCACGTTTTATTGGTAATGTTGCTCTATTTCTTCATATAGAGTGCTATTCATGAGATTTCGCGTTTTAGTACCTAATAAGCTCGAGAACATTCATAAAAAAAAAGTTTCTCGTAATGTTTTTTTTTTTTTTTCGTTTCAGCATATAGGTTGCTTTGCATGGGTTTTAGCGTTGTGGGACGTAAGGTGTAAAAAGAAAAAAAAATATAGATAAATAAAAGTCACGTTTTTCGTAATGTTGTTTTTATTCCTAGATAAGGTGATTTCCATGCATTTTAGCGTTCCGGTACGTAGGACGCACAACAACTATAAAAATACACGTTTCTGGGAATGTCATATAATTTCCCCACAGAGGGCGCTTTGCTTGCATTTTGTCATTTTAATACCTAATAATGTGAAAAACACTAAAAATGCAAATGTTTGGGAATGTTGTTCTTTTCTCAATATAGAGTACCATTCATGCGTTTTAGTATTTTGGCTAGAAAAACTCTCATAAAGCAAGTTTATATATATATATATATATATATATATATATATATATATATATATATATATATATATATATATATATATATATATATATATATATATATATATATATATATATATATATTATATGCTTTGTCCGACCGCCGTTTACCGGCTCTTGGTGACCCAAGCTACCGACGGCAGCCAAGACAACCCCTTTGGAGGAGACGACTGGGTAGTGGGCATGGCCAGCACTACTCACACTACTCCCAATCCTGCCTCGGCAGGCTTGTGCCTACGTTTCCAGCGGGCGCCACTAGGAGGCAGGCTTCCCCAGTAACTAAGTCTCAAGGAGGTTTTTCACGTCACTCGGGGAGTCACGGCATGACACCATCTAGGGACCTCCATGAGATATATATATATATATATATATATATATATATATATATATATATATATATATATATATATATATATATATATATATATATATATATATATATATATATATATATATATATATATATATATATATATATATATATATATATATATATATATATATATATATATATATATATATATATATATATATATATATATATATATATATATATATATATATATATATATATATATATATATATATATATATATATATATATATATATATATATATATATATATATATATATATATATATATATATATATATATATATATATATATATATATATATATATATATATATATATATATATATATATATATATATATATATAATTTGCATGCATTTTGACATTTTTGTACGTAACAATCTCAGAGTCAAAATACCTGTTTTTTTTTTTTTGTAATTTTATAATATGTTTTTTTTTTTGTAATAAAAGGTGTTTTGCAAGTGTTTTAGTATTTTGGTACGTATCTGAAAAAGACTCAAAAGTTATGTTTTTGGTAATGTTTTGTTTTTCCATGTAGGGTGCTTTCCATTATTTTTTTTTGTGTATGTTTTCGTTCTTAACATGCATAAAAACAATCAAAAGATAATTTTTTTTTTTTCTGAATATCAGTTGCTTGGCATGCATTTTGACGTTTTGGTACCCAACAATGTGAAAAAACACTCCAATAACTTGTTTTTGTCGATGTTCTATTTTTCCTTATAGAGTGGCATTAACTCATTTTCGCGTTTTGGTACCTAAGAAGCTGAAAAATACTCATAATTCACGTTCCTCGTAATGTCCTTTCCTTTCCTCATATATGGTATTTTGTATACATTTTTGCGTTTTGCTATGTTACCAGCTGAAAAACACGTTTTGGTACCTAACAATGTGAAATACACTCAAAATACATGTTTTTGGTAATTTTGTTCTTCTTTTCCATATATTAATGCGTTTTCACCTTTTGGTACCTAAGAATCTCAGAAACACACATATAGGGTACTTTGCCTGCATTTTCGTGTTTTTCTACATAACCCATTGAAAAACACTCAAAATACTTGCTTTTAGTAATGTCATTATGTTTTTCCATAGAGGATGTTTTGCATATGGTTTAGTGTTTTGGTAGGTAAGAAGTTCAAGATCACCCCAAAAAAAAAACAAAAAAAAAAATAAACACGTTTTTCATGATTTCATGATTTTTATGCTTTTTAGCGTTTTTGGTACTTAAAACGCTCATAAACACTTAAAATACACAATTCCATAAATCTCGATTCTTTCCCCATGTCGTATGCTTTACATGCATTTTGGCGTTTTGACACCTAACAAAGTGAAATATACTCAAAATACACGCTTTTTCATAATGTTCTCTTTCTCCATAAAGCGTGCTATTCATGCTTTTTCGCGTTTTGGTAGCCAAGAAGCTCAAAAACTCTCGTAATACATGTTTCTCGTGATATCTTTTTGTTTCCCCATATAAGGTGCTCTTTATGCACTTTTGCATTTTTCTATGTAACAAGCTCAAAAACTCTGAAAACACTTATCTTTTCGTAATGTTTTAGCGTTTTGATACGTAAGAAGTAAAAAAAAAACACTCACACGTTTTGGATAATATTGTTTTTCATAATCAAATTGAGTGCTTTCCATGCCTTTTAGCTTTTTGGTACCTAACTTACGCAAATACACTCAAGAGAGACTTTTCTTCTTATTTTGAAACTAAAAGACATTTCGAGAAACGTGTATTTTGAGTGTTTTTGAGTTTCTTCGGTACCAAAACGCTAAAAAGCATGAAATGCATTCTATATTGAGAAACAAAATAACTTTAATAAAAAAAAAACGTATTTTTGAGTATATTATGAAAAAATATGTGTTTTAACTGTTTTGAGCTTGTTACGTACCAAATATAATAATAAAGGTGGAAACACCTTTATGAAGAAACAGAAAAACAATACCAAAAATAAGAATTTTGAATGTTTTTCATCTTGTTACTTGCAAAAATGCCAAAATGCACGCAAGTTACCCTATATGGGGAAAGAAAAAGATATTTCGAGAAACGTGTATTATGAGTGTTTTTGAGTTTCTTCGGTACCAAAACGCTTAAAACATAAATTGCACTCTATATTAAGAAACAGAATAACATTATTAAAAACGTTTTTTTTTTTAGTATTTATCACATAATTACGTACCAAAGCGCTAATAAAGCATGCAAAGCACACAATATGGGGAATAAAAAAGAAACGATATTTCCAAAAACATATCTTTTCAGTGTTTATGAGCGTGTAAGGTACGAAAACGCTAAAAGCGGTGGAACGCTCTATGGGGAAACAAAACAACTTTCCAAAAAAGTGTCTTTTGAGTGTTTTTGAGCTATTTATGTACCAAGACGCTCCAATTCATGCAAAACACCTTCATAGAGAAAGAAAATAACATTTAAAAAAAAAGTATTTTATTTTTTTGAGCTTGTTCCGTATAAAAACGACAAAATGCATGCATGTATCTTATGTGGGGAAAGAAAAAGACATTACGATAAATGTGTATTATATGTGTTTTTGAGTTTCTTAGTGACCAAAACGATAAAAGTTATGAATAAGGAGAAAGAGGACAACATTACCAAAAACGTGTATTTTGAGTGTATTTCACATGTAAGGTACCAATACCTCAAAATGTATGTAAAGCATCCTATATGAGGAAATGAAACGAGACTTCCAGTAACTTGTTATTTGTTTATGAGCGTGCTAGGTAATAAAACGGTAAAAACCTTGCAAAGCACCCTATAAAAGAAAAAAAATATTACTAAAAACGTCTCTTTAAAGTGTTTTTGAGTTACATACGTACCAAAACGATAAAAAAAACCCTGCGAAAAAAAAAAAAACTGTATGGAGAAACTGTATAACTTCACCAAAAATGTGTATTTTGAATGTTTTTGTTACGTGGAAAAATGCCAAAATGCATGCACAGTATTCTATATGGGGAAACGAAACGACATTTATCAGAAATGTGTCTTTTGAGTGTTCTGGAGCGTTATAGGCATCAAAACGGTAAAAAGCATGGAAATCACCCCCCTTTTTTTTTTTTTTTTTAGGTGGAATAGAAAACATAACGAAAAACATATCTTTTTTTTTTTCATCTTTTTAACATATTCCGTTCCAAAACCCTAAAACGCATGCAAACACCGTTTATGAAGAAACAGAATAATATAACCAAAAACAAGTGCTGTGAGTGTTTTTGAGCTTGTTATATACAAAAACACCAAAATGCATGCTAAATACCATATATCGGGAAACGAAAAGACATTACATGAAACGTGTTTTTTTTTAGTAATTTGAGCTTCTTAACGTTAAAACGTATAAATTTTCTCTGTATGAAGAAGAAAAACATTACCAAAAACGTGTATTTTTAGTGTTTCACAATGTTAGGTGCCAAAGGACCAAAAGGCAGGTATATATATATATATATATATATATATATATATATATATATATATATATATATATATATATATATATATATATATATATATATATATATATATATATATATATATATATATATATATATATATATATATATATATATATATATATATATATATATATATATATATATATATATATATATATATATATATATATATATATATATATATATATATATATATATATATATATATATATATATATATATATATATATATATATATATATATATATATATATATATATATATATATATATATATATATATATATATATATATATATATATATATATATATATATATATATATATATATATATATATATATATATATATATATATATATATATATATATATATATATATATATATATATATATATACATAATATATAATATATATATATATATATATATATATATATATATATATATATATATAATATATATATATATATAATACATATGTAATATATATATATATATATATATATATATATATATATATATATATATATATATATATATATATATATATATATATATATATATATATATATATATATATATATATATATATACATATATAATATTTCCAGTCTTTTTTTTTCTTTTTCCTATTTAAGGACGAGTTACGCAAAAAAAAAGGAAAAAACATCTAAAGCACCATATATGAAAAAGAAAACAAAATTACCAAAACCGTGCCTTTTGAGTGATTTTGAGCTACTTGCGTACCAAAACGCAAAAAAAACAAAAAAAAAACGTAAAACACGCTTTATCGAGAAACAATAACATTTAAAAAAAGAAAAGTATTTTAAGTGTTTTTGAGCTTCCTAAATACTAAAACACGTAAACCAATAATGACTTGCAATTTATAGTGAAAATCAGAACAAGATTACGAAAAACGTGTATTTTAAGTGTATTTAACATTATTATGTAACAAAACGCCAAAATGACTGCAAAGCCTCATATTTCGGGAAAGAAAACATCACCAGAAACATTTATTTTGAATGTTTATGAGCTTGTTAGGAACAAAAATACTAAAAAGCATTGAAGCAATCAATATAGGGAAACAAAACAACTTCATAAAAAGCGTATGTTTTGAGTGGTTTGAGTTATTTACGTACCAAAAACGCTAAATCTTATGCAAAACACTATTTATGGAAAAAGATAATAACATTGCCAAAAACAAGTATTTTGGGTGTTTTAAGCTTCTCACTTACGAAAACGACAAAAATAATTGATATTACCCTATATGGGGAAACAAAAGAACAATTAGGGGAATTATGTATTATGAGTGTTTTTTGAGCTTCTTAAGTACCGAACCTCGAAAATGCATGAATAGCACTCCATATAGAAACATAACACTATCAAAAACACGTATTTTAAGTATATTTTACATTTTTAGGTACCAAAACAGGAAATGTCAAAACCTTTCAAGATCTAACTCCCCTCGTGATTTCTGGCATCTAGCCAAAAATATCTCCAATAACTTTGCTTCTTCTTCTTTCCCTCCTCTACTTCAACCAGATGGCACCACTGCTATCACATCTATTTCTAAAGCTGAACTCTTTGCTCAAACCTTTGCTAAAAATTCTACCTTGGACGATTCTGGGCTTGTTCCTCCCTCTCCTCCACCCTCTGACTACTTCATGCCACGTATTAAAATTCTTCGTAATGATGTTTTCCATGCCCTCGCTGGCCTAAACCCTCGGAAGGCTTATGGACCTGATGGGGTCCCTCCTATTGTTCTCCGAAACTGTGCCTCTGTGCTTGCACCTTGCCTAGTCAAACTCTTTCAGCTCTGTCTGTCAACATCTACCTTTCCTTCTTGCTGGAAGTTTGCCTACATTCAACCTGTTCCTAAAAAGGGTGACCGCTCTAATCTCTCAAACTACCGTCCTATTGCTTTAATTTCCTGCTTATCTAAAGTTTTTGAATCTATCCTCAACAGGAAGATTCTTAAACATCTATCACTTCACAACCTTCTATCTGATCGCCAATATGGGTTCCGTCAAGGCCGCTCTACTGGTGATCTTCTGGCTTTCCTTACTGAGTCTTGGTCATCCTCTTTTAGAGACTTTGGTGAAACTTTTGCTGTTGCCTTGGACATATCAAAAGCCTTTGATAGAGTCTGGCACAAAGCTTTGATTTCCAAACTACCCTCCTACGGTTTCTATCCTTCTCTCTGTAACTTCATCTCAAGTTTCCTTTCTGACCGTTCTATTGCTGCTGTGGTAGACGGTCACTGTTCTTCTCCTAAATCTATTAACAGTGGTGTTCCTCAGGGTTCTGTCCTGTCACCCACTCTCTTCTTATTATTCATTAATGATCTTCTAAACCAAACTTCTTGTCCTATCCACTCCTATGCTGATGATACCACCCTGCACTTTTCCACGTCTTTTCATAGACGTCCAACCCTTCAGGAGGTAAACATATCACGCAGGGAAGCCACAGAACGCCTGACTTCTGATCTTTCTAAAATTTCTGATTGGGGCAGAGCAAACTTGGTATTGTTCAATGCCTCAAAAACTCAATTCCTCCATCTATCAACTCGACACAATCTTCCAGACAACTATCCCCTCTTCTTCAATGACACTCAACTGTCCCCCTCTTCTACACTGAACATCCTCGGTCTGTCCTTTACTTATAATCTGAACTGGAAACTTCACATCTCATCTCTAGCTAAAACAGCTTCTATGAAGTTAGGTGTTCTGGGACGTCTCCGCCAGTTTTTCTCACCCCCCCAGCTGCTAACTCTGTACAAGGGCCTTATCCGTCCATGTATGGAGTATGTTTCACATGTCTGGGGGGGTTCCACTCATACTGCTGTTCTAGACAGGGTGGAATCAAAAGCTTTTCGTCTCATCAACTCCTCTCCTCTAACTGACTGTCTTCAGCCCCTCTCTCACCGCCGCAATGTTGCATATGTAGCTGTCTTCTACCGCTATTTTCATGCCAACTGCTCTTCTGATCTTTCTAACTGCATGCCTCCTCTCCTCCCGCGGCCTCGCTGCATAAGACTTTCTTCTTTCTCTCACTCCTATTCTGTCCACCTCTCTAACGCAAGAGTTAACCAGTATTCTCAATCATTCATCCCTTTCTCTGGTAAACTCTGGAACTCCTTGCCTGCTTCTGTATTTCCACCTTCCTATGACTTGAATTCTTTCAAGAGGGAGGTTTCAAGACACTTATCCACCAATTTTTGACCACTGCTTTGACCCTTTTAAGGGACTGGCATTTCAGTGGGCATTTTTTTTTATTAGATTTTTGTTGCCCTTGGCCAGTATCCTTCCTACATAAAAAAAAAAAAAAAAATACATGTAAAGCACCCTATATATGGAAAGGAAACGATATTTCTAGAAACGTAAATTTTAAGTGCTTATGAAGAACGGAAAGCACTCTATATGGAAAAACAATATAACATTACTAAAAACATTTCCTTTGTGTGTTTTATAACTGCTTACGTACCAAAACGCGAAAACTCATGAAAACACCCCTTATAAAAAGTAAAAAAAAAAAAAAAAAATGAATACCCTTAACAAAAACAAGTATTTTGAGCGTTTTCAAGGTTGTTACATATAAAAACTTCAAAATCTATACAAGGTATATGGAAAGTATATGGGGAAACGAAAAGACATTACGAGAAACGTGTATTTTAAAAGTTTTTGATCTTAAATACCAAAACTCCAAAACACTGGAATACAACTCTATATAGAAAAATAAAATAATTTTACGAAAAGCGTGTATTTTCAACGTTTTTCACATTGGTAGGTACGAAAACGCCAAAATGCATGGAAAGCCTCCCGTATTGGAAAGGACATGACATTACCAGAAACGTATTTTTTTGGGTGTTTTGAGCGTGTTAAGCACCAAAACGCTAAAAATGATTAAAATCACTCTATATAGAAATAGAAAACAGTACCAAAAAAGTGTCTTTTGAGTGTTTTTTTTTCAGCTTCTTACGTATGAAAGCGCTAAAACGGATGTAAAAAAAATATTTATAGAGAAATTGAACGACATTATAAAAAATAAGTGTTTTGAGTGATTTGAGCTTGTTACGTACAAAAACCCTAAAATGCATGCGAAGTACCGTATATGGAGAATCTACATTACGGACATTACGACAGAACGGACATTACGAGAGACGTGTATTACGAGTGTTTTTGAGCTTCTTAGGTACAAAACACTAAAACATATGAACAGTACTCTATATGGAGAAACAGAGCAACATTAAAAAAACGTGTATTTTGAGTGTATTTCACATTATTAGATAGGAAAAGCCAAAATCCATGTAAAGCATTTTATATGGGGGAAAAGAAACGACATTTCCAAAAAAAACGTTTCTTTTGAGTGTTTTATGAGCGTGTTAGGGACCAAAACTCTAAAAAGCATGGAAAGCAACCTATATGGAAAAGAAAACATCACCAGAAACGTGTCTTTTGCGTGTTTCTGAGCTACTTATGTATTAAAACGCTAAAACGCAATGAAAACACCCTTTATAGAGAAACACAAAAACATTACAAAAAAAAAAGTATTTTGAGAGTTTTTGAGCTTGTTTAAAATATGTCAAAATGTTTCGATAGTACCCGATATGAGGAAACGAAAAGACATTACAATAAACGTGTTTTATAGGTGTTTTGTACCTTTTTAGGAACTGAAACTCGAAAGAGCACTCTCTATGGAGAAAAAGGACATTACCAAAAACGTCTATTTTGTAAAAAAAAAAAAAAAAAAAAAAAAAAAATATATATATATATATATATATATATATATATATATATATATATATATATATATATATATAGCTTGTTACGTACAGAAAGGCTAATATGAATGCAAAATTCCTGTATGATGAAAGGAAAGTATATTACCATAGATGTGTATTATTATTATTATTTTTTTTTGTGTGATTCTTAGGTACCAAATGCTAAAACGCATTAATAGCACTCTATTTCGAAAAAAAAGAAAAAAAACAATACCAAAAACGTGTATTTTGAGGGTATTTCACATTGTTAGGTACGAAAACGCCAATATCCATGCAAGTCACCTTATGTGGGAGAAGGAAAAAAAAGATTTCCAGAAACATCTTTTTTTGTGCGTTTTTTTTTTTGAGAGGCAACAAAACGATAAAAAGCATGGAAAGTACCGTCTTTGGGAAATCAAAACATTACCAAATGCGTCTTTTTCCATTGTATTAGAGATACTTAATATAACGCAAAAAATCATGCAAAACTCCCTTTATAAAAATACGGAATAACATTACCAAAAACAAGTATTTTTAATATTTTCAGATTGTTACTTTTAAATTCCCCAAAATGTATGAAAGTATATATGTATATATATATATATATATATATATATATATATATATATATATATATATATATATATATATATATATATATATATATATATATATATATATATATATATATATATATATATATATATATATATATATATATATATATATATATATATATATATATATATATATATATATATATATATATATTTTTTTTTTTTTTTTTATGTAGGAGCTACACTGACCAAGGGCGACAAAAATCCAATAAAAAAAAAAATGTCCACTGAAATGCCAGTCCCATAAATAGGGTCCAAAGCGGTAGTCAAAAATTGAAGGATAAGTGTCTTGAAACCTCCCTCTTGAAGGAATTCAAGTCATAGGAAGGTGGAAATACAGAAGCAGGCAGGGAGTTCCAGAGTTTACCAGAGAAAGTGATGAATGATTGAGAATACTGGTTAACTCTTGCGTTAGAGAAGTGGACAGAATAGGGACGTTTCAAGACACTTTTTCAGCAATTTTTGACCACTGCTTTGACCCTTTTATGGGACTGGCATTTCAGTGGGCATTTTTTTATTAGATTTTTGTTGCCCTTGGCCAGTGTCCTTCCTACATAAAAAAAAAAAAAAAAGGGGTGAGAGAAAGAAGAAAGTCTTGTGCAGCGAGGCCGCGGGAGGAGAGGAGGCATGCAGTTAGCAAGATCAGAAGAGCAGTTAGCATGAAAATAACGGTAGAAGACAGCTAGAGATGCAACATTGCAGCGATGAGAGAGAGGCTGAAGAGAGTCAGTTAAAGGAGAGGAGTTGATGAGAGGAAAAGCTTTTGATTGATTTTGATTGATGTATATGTACATATGTAAGTAATATGGGGAAACGAAAAAAAAAAAAAAAACGTATTTGTATTTTGATAGTTTTTCATTATTAGTTACCAAAACGCCAAAATGCATGCAAAGTCTTTTTTTTTTTTTTTATGTAGGAGGGACACTGGCCAAGGGCAACACAAATCTAATAAAAAAAAAATGCCCACTGAAATGCCAGTCCCATAAAAGGGTCAAAACATTAGTCAAAAACTGATGGATAAGTGTCTTGAAACCTCCCTCTTGAAGGAATTCAAGTCATATGAAGGTGGAAATACAGAAGCAGTCAGGGAGTTCCAGAGTTTACCAGAGAAAGGGATGAATGACTGAGAATACTGGTTAACTGTTGCGTTAGAGAGGTGGACAGAATAGGGGTGAAAGAAAGAAGAAAGTCTTGTGCAGCGAGGCCGCGGGAGGAGGGGAGGTATGCAGTTAGCAAGATCAGAAGAGCAGATAGCATGAAATTAGCGGTAGAAGACAGCTAGATATGCAACGTTGCGGCAGTGAGAGAGAGGCTGAAGACAGTCAGTTAGAGGAGAGGAGTTGATGAGACGAAAAGCTTTTGATTCCACCCTGTCTAGAAGAGCAGTATGAGTGGAACCCCCCCAGAAATGTGAAGCATACTCCATACATGGACGGATAAGACCCTTGTACAGAGTTAGCAGCTCGGGGGGTGAGAAAAACTGGCGGAGACGTCTCAGAACACCTAACTTCATAGAAGCTGTTTTAGCTAGAGATGAGATGTGAAGTTTCCAGTTCAGATTATAGGTAAAGGACAGACCGAGGATGTTCAGTGTAGAAGAGGGGGACAGTTGAGTGTCATTGAAGAAGAGGGGATGGTTGTCTGGAAGTTTGTGTCGAGTTGATAGATGGAGGAATTGAGTTTTTGAGGCATTGAACAATACTAAGTTTGCTCTGTCCCAATCAGAAATTTTAGAAAGATCAGAAGTCAAGCGTTCTGTGGCTTCCCTGCGTGAAATGTTTACCTCCTGAAGGGTTAGACGTCTATGAAAAGACGTGGAAAAGTGCAGGGTGGTATCATCAGCATAGGAGTGGATAGGACAAGAAGTTTGGTTTAAAAGATCATTAATGAATAATACGAAGAGAGTGGGTGACAGGACAGAACCCTGAGGAACACCACTGTTAATAGATTTAGGAGAACAGTGACCGTCTACCACAGCAGCAATAGAACGGTCAGAAAGGAAACTTGAGATGAAGTTACAGAGAGAAGGATAGAAGCCGTAGGAGGGTAGTTTGGAAATCAAAGCTTCGTGCCAGACTCTACCAAAGCTTTTGATATGTCCAAGGCAACAACAAAAGTTTCACCAAAATCTCTAAAAGAGGATGACCAAGACTCAGTAAGGAAAGCCAGAAGAGCGGCCTTGACGGAACCCATACTGGCGATCAGATAGAAGGTTGTGAAGTGATAGATGTTTAAGAATCTTCCTGTTGAGGATAGATTCAAAAACTTTAGATAGGCACGAAATTAAAGCAATAGGACGGTAGCTTGAGGAATTAGAACGGTCACCCTTTTTAGGAACAGGCTGAATGTAGGCAAACTTCCAGCAAGAAGGAAAGGTAGATGTTGACAGACAGAGCTGAAAGAGTTTGACTAGGCAAGGTGAAAGCACGGAGGCACAGTTTCGGGAACAATAGGAGGGATCCATCAGGTCCATAAGCCTTCCGAGGGTTTAGGCCAGCAAGGGCATGGAAATCATCATTGCGAAAAAATTTTAATAGGTAGCATGAAGTAGTCAGAGGCTGGAGGAGAGGGAGGAACAAGCCCAGAATCTTCCAAGTTAGTTTTCAGCAAAGGTTTGAGCAAAGAGTTCAGCTTTAGAAATAGATGTGATAGCAGTGGTGCCATCAGGTTGAAATAAAGGAGGGAAAGAAGAAGAAGCAAAGTTATTGGAGATATTTTTGGCTAGGTGCCAGAAATCACGAGGGGAGTTAGATCTTCAAAGGTTTTGACATTTTCTGTTAATGAAGGAGTTTTTGGCTAGTTGAAGAACAGACTTGGCATGGTTCCGGGCAGAAATATAAAGTGCATGAGATTTTGGTGATGGAAGGCTTAAGTACCTTTTGTGGGACACCTCTCTATCATGTATAGTACGAGAACAAGCTGTGTTAAACCAAGGTTTAGAAGGTTTAGGACGAGAAAAAGAGTGAGGAATGTATGCCTCCATGCCAGACACTATCACATCTGTTATGCGCTCAGCACACAAAGACGTCTCTCTGACACGGAAGCAGTAGTCATTCCAAGGAAAATCAGCGAAATACCTCCTCAGGTCCCCCCAACTAGCAGAGGCAAAACGCCAGAGGCACCTTCGCTTAGGGGGATCCTGAGGAGGGATTGGAGTGATAGGACAAGATAAAGATATGAGATTGTGATCGGAGGAGCCCAACGGAGAAGAAAGGATAACAGCATAAGCAGAAGGATTAAAGGTCAGGAAAAGGTCAAGAATGTTGGGCGTATCTCCAAGACGGTCAGGAATACGAGTAGGGTGTTGCACCAATTGCTCTAGGTCATGGAGGATAGCAAAGTTGTAGGCTAGTTCACCAGGATGGTCAGTGAAGGGAGAGGAAAGCCAAAGCTGGTGGTGAACATTGAAGTCTCCAAGAATGGAGATCTCTGCAAAAGGGAAGAGGGTCAGAATGTGCTCCACTTTGGAAGTTAAGTAGTCAAAGAATTTCTTATAGTCAGAGGAGTTAGGTGAGAGGTATACAGCACAGATAAATTTAGTATGAGAATGACTCTGTAGTCGTAGCCAGATGGTGGAAAACTCGGAAGATTCAAGAGCGTGGGCACGAGAGCAGGTTAAGTCATTGCGCACATAAACGCAGCATCCAGCTTTGGATCGAAAATGAGGATAGAGAAAGTAGGAGGGAACAGAAAAGGGGCTAATATTTTTTTAATGTTTTCGTGTATGTTAGGCACCAAAACAATAAAAAGCATTAAATACACCCTATATGGGAATAGAAGATAACTTCACCAAAAAACGTGACCTGTAAGAGTTTTTCGACTTCTTAAGTGCGAAAATGCTGAAAGGCATGCAAAACAAACTTTTTGTAGAAAAAAAATAACATTACAAAAACAATTATTTTCACTGTTTTTGAGTTTCTTATGCCAAAATGCATGAAAAATACCTTAAACGGAAAAACAAAAAGAGATTACGAGAAACGTGTATTTTCAGTGTATTTGTTACGTACCAAAACAATAATACTCATGCAAAACACCCTTTATTGAGAAACAAAATAACATTACCAAAAACCAAGCTTGTTAGTGACCAAGATCTAACTTTCAAGATCTAACTCCCCTCGTGATTTCTGGCATCTAGCCAAAAATATCTCCAATAACTTTGCTTCTTCTTCTTTCCCTCCTCTACTTCAACCAGATGGCACCACTGCTATCACATCTATTTCTAAAGCTGAACTCTTTGCTCAAACCTTTGCTAAAAACTTTACCTTGGACGATTCTGGGCTTGTTCCTCCCTCTCCTCCACCCTCTGACTACTTCATGCCACCTATTAAAATTCTTCGTAATGATGTTTTCCATGCCCTCGCAGGCCTAAACCCTCGGAAGGCTTATGGACCTGATGGGGTCCCTCCTATTGTTCTCCGAAACTGTGCCTCCGTGCTTGCACCTTGCCTAGTCAAACTCTTTCAGCTCTGTCTATCAACATCTACCTTTCCTTCTTGCTGGAAGTTTGCTACATTCAACCTGTTCCTAAAAAGGGTGACCGCTCTAATCCCTCAAAGTACCGTCCTATTGCTTTAATTTCCTGCTTATCTAAAGTTTTTGAATCTATCCTCAACAGGAAGATTCTTAAACATCTATCACTTCACAACCTTCTATCTGATCGCCAGTATGGGTTCCGTCAAGGCCGCTCTACTGGTGATCTTCTGGCTTTCCTTACTGAGTCTTGGTCATCCTCTTTTAGAGATTTTGGTGAAACTTTTGCTGTTGCCTTGGACATATCAAAAGCCTTTGATAGAGTCTGGCACTGTAGACGGTCACTGTTCTTCTCCTAAATCTATTAACAGTGGTGTTCCTCAGGGTTCTGTCCTGTCACCCACTATCTTCTTATTATTCATTAATGATCTTCTAAACCAAACTTCTTGTCCTATCCACTCCTATGCTGATGATACCACCCTGCACTTTTCCACGTCTTTTCATAGACGTCCAACCCTTCAGGAGGTAAACGTATCACGCAGGAAAGCCACAGAACGCCTGACTTCTGATCTTTCTAAAATTTCTGATTGGGGCAGAGCAAACTTGGTATTGTTCAATGCCTCAAAAACTCAATTCCTCCATCTATCAACTCGACACAACCTTCCAGACAACTATCCCCTCTTCTTCAATGACACTCAGCTGTCCCCCTCTTCTACACTGAACATCCTCGGTCTGTCCTTTACTTATAATCTGAACTGGAAACTTCACATCTCATCTCTAGCTAAAACAGCTTCTATGAAGTTAGGTGTTCTGAGACGTCTCCGCCAGTTTCTCTCACCCCCCCAGCTGCTAACTCTGTACAAGGGCCTTATCCGTCCATGTATGGAGTATGCTTCACATGTCTGGGGGGATTCCACTCATACTGCTCTTCTAGACAGGGTGGAATCAAAAGCTTTTCGTCTCATCAACTCCTCTCCTCTAACTGACTGTCTTCAGGCTCTCTCTCACCGCCGCAATGTTGCATATCTAGCTGTCTTCTACCGCTATTTTCATGCTAACTGCTTTTTTGATCTTGCTAACTGCATGCCTCCCCTCCTTCCGCGGCCTCGCTGCACAAGACTTTCTTCTTTCTCTCACCCCTATTCTGTCCACCTCTCTAACGCAAGAGTTAACCAGTATTCTCAATCATTCATTCCTTTCTTTGGTAAACTCTGGAACTCCCTGCCTGCTTCTGTATTTCCACCTTCCTATGACTTGAATTCCTTCAAGAGGGAGGTTTCAAGACACTTATCCATCAGTTTTTGACTAATGTTTTGACCCTTTTATGGGACTGGCATTTCAGTGGGCATTTTTTTTATTAGATTTTTGTTGCCCTTGGCCAGTATCCCTCCTACATAAAAAAAAAAAAAAAATGTGTTTTAGCTCAAAAACACTCGAACGACACGTTTTTCGTAATGATGTTTTGTATTCTTATATAAGTTTATTTCTATGATTTTTAGCATTTTGTGCCTAACACGCTTATAAACATTCAAAAGAAACGTTTTTGAAAATGTCGTTTCTTTTCCTCCATATAATTGCTTTGCATGCATAATAATGTGAAATACGCTCAAAAGATGTTTTTCGAAATTTTCAGTTTCTTCTTAAAGAGTGCTGTTCATGCGTTTTAGTGTTTTCGTACCTAAGAGGGTAACAAACACGCATAATACACCTCTCTGTTAATGTCTTTTCGTTTCCCCATATAAAGTAATTTTCAAATATTTTTTTTTGCATTTCTACCTAACAAGCTTAAAAAACACTCAAAAATAGTATTTTTTCGATAGGTTTTTGTTTTATTTATTTATTTTTTCCATACAGTGTTTTTTTTTGTTATTTCATGCGTGTTAGCGTTTTGTTATAAAAAAATACAAATATACTAAAAATAAACGTTTTTCGTAATATTGATTTATATTCCCATATAAGGTGAGTTCTATTCCTTTTTTTAACGTTTTGATGCCTAATACGCTGAAAAACACTTGAAAGACACGTTTCAGGTAATGTAGTTTCGTTTCAATTCAAATAACACGTCTTTCGTAATGTTTTTATTCTTAGATAGGGTGATTTTCAAACTTTTTAGCGTTTTGATGATTAACACACTCAAAACACTCAAAAGTCTCGTTTCTGGTAATGTTTCGTTTCCTAATATAGTGAGTATTGAATGCATTTTGACGATTTGATACCTAATAATTTGAAAAACACTCAAAATACACTTTTTTTTTTTATATATAATGTTCTGTTTCTCGATATAGAGTGTTGTTATTCATGCGTCTCAGCATTTTGGTACCTAAGAATCCTAAATAATGCACGTTTCGTTCCCCAATATAGAAGAATTTGCATGCATTTTGGCATTTTTCGACCTAGCAAGCTCAAAAATATCAAAGTACGTGTTTCTAGTAAAGAAATATTGTTTCTTCATAAAGAGTATTTTGCATGCGCTTTAACGTTTTGGTACGTGAATAATTAAAAACATTGAAAAAAAAGCTTTTTCGTATTTAGCACGCTCATAAACAGTCAAAAGTAAAAAAAATCTCGTTTACTTTCCTCATTTATTGTGCTTTGCAAGCATTTTGGAGATTTAGTACATACGAATGTAAAATACACTCAAAATACATCTTTTTTTGTAATGTTGTTCTGTTTTTCCCGATAAAGAGAGATATTCTTGCATTTTGGCGTTTGGTATCTAAGAAGCTCAATCAAACTCAAAGTAAACGTTACTCGTTGTCTTTTGATTTCTCCATATATAGTACTTTGCATGGATTTGGCGTTTTTTAACATAATGAGCTCAAAAACACTCAAAATTTATATTTTTTTTATATGTTTTGCATGCGTTTTGGTGTTTTTGTACGCATCTCAAAACACGAAAGGGACATTTTTTTATTTATTTATTTTTTCCAATATAGGGAGCTTTCCATGTTTTTTTTTTTTTTAACGTTTCGGTGCATGGGACGCTAATAAACACTCAAAACACAGGTTTCCCTTCCACATAGAGTGTGCTTTGCATGCATTTTTGTATTTTTATAGCTAACAATGTGATATAGATTCAAAATGCACGTTTTTTTGTTAATGTTTTTCTAATTCTTCATATAGAGTGCTATTCATGTGTTTTCGCGTTTTGTTACCTAAGGAGCTCCAAAACACTCATAATAAACGTTTCTCGTAATATCTTTTCCTTTCCTCATATAGGGTACTTTGCGTGGATTCTGGAGTTTTTCTACACTTAAAATAGTTGTTTTTGGTAATGTTATTCTGTTCCTAATAAAGGGCGTTTTGAATGCGTTTTAGTGTTTGGTACATAAGTAACTAAAAATCATTGACAGGAGTGATGTTGTTTTGTTTTTCAATATAGGGTGGTTTCCATGCTTTTTAGCGTTTGGGTGCCTAGCACGCTCATAAACAGGTTTCTGGAAATCTCTTTTCCTTTCCCCATATAGGGTGCTTTGCATCCATTTTTGCGTTTCGATACATAAGAATGTGATATAGACTCAAAATACTCGTTTTTTTTTTAATGTTGTTGTGTTTCTTCATATAGAGTACTATTCATGTGTTTTCACGTTTTGGTATCGAAAAAACTCAAAAAAGCTAATATGGACGTTTCTCATAATGCACTCTCTTTTCCCTACATAGGGTGTTTTGCAAGCTTTCAGGATTTTTTTTAGATAAGCTGAAAACATTCGAAATTTATGTTTTTGGTAAAGTTATTAGTTTTCTCCGTAAATGTGTTTCTGCATGCGTTTTAGCGTTTTATTACGTAAAAAGCTGAAAAACACTCAAAACACACGTTTTTGGTAATATTATTTTCATTCCTATATAGGTTTTATGGCGCTTTTGTACCTACCACGCTTAAAAACACTCAAAACACACGTTTCTCGTAATGTTCTCTCGTTTCCACATATAGGATACTTTGCATTTATTGTAAGTTTGGTACTTAACAAAAAAAAAAAAAAAAAAACTCAAAATCACGATTTTGGTAGGTTTGTTCTGTTTCTACACAAAGATTGATATTTGGGTGTTTTAACGTTTTGGTAATTAAGAAACTAAAAAACACACATAATACACGTTTCTCGTAATGTGCTTTCGTTTCCGCATGTAATATGCGCAAAAACACTGAAAATACACGTTTTTGGTAATTTATAACTTTTTTCAATAAAGGGTGTTTTATATGCGTTTTACGTAATGTTGTTTTGTATTCGCATATAGGAGGCTTTCCATGCTATTTAGGGTTTTGGTGCTTAACACGCTGAAAATCACACAATAGACACGTTTCTGGAAATATCGTTTCATTTCTTCAATTTTTTTTTTTGCGTGATTTTGGGGTTTTGGTAACTAACAGTCAGAAAAAAAGAAGAAAAAAACACGTCATGAGCAATGTTTTTCTGCTTGTTCATAGAGAGTAGTATTTATGCATTTTAGCGTTTTGGTACTTAAGAAGCTCAAAAATTCTTGTAATAGACTTTTCTCGTAATGTCCTTTCGTTTCCATATATAGGATTCTTTGGCGTTTCGGTTCCTAACAAGGTTAAAAAAAAAAAATGTTTTTTTGGTAATGTTTTTCTTTTTCTTCACAAAAGTGATATTCAGACGTTTTATTTTTTTGGTAATTAAGAAATTCAAAAACACTTATAATACACGTTACTCTCAAAGGCCTTCCGGTTTTAATATACGAGTATACGGTACTTCGCATACATTTTGTCGTTTTTTGTACGTAATTAACAAACGAAAAACACACAAAATACACGTTTATGATAATATTATTCTGTTTCTCCATAGAGGGTGTTTTCATGCGTATCATCGTTTTAGGACATAAGAAAGTCAAAAACACTCGAAAGACACGTTTTAAGAAATGATATTTTGTACAGCGAATAACTGTTTTCTATGCTTTTTATCGTTTTGGTATCTAACACGCTCAAAAAGCATTCAAAAGGCACGTTTCTAGTAACGTCGTTTCTTTTCTTTATATAGTGGCCTTAGAATACATTTAGGTATTTTGCCATTGCGTTTCACCGTTTTAGGACATAAGAAAGTCAAAAACACTCAAAAGACACGTTTTAAGAAGTGATATCTTGTACAGCAAATAACTGTTTTCTATACTTTTTATCGTTTTGGTATCTAACACGCTGAAAAAGCACTTGCATACATTTTGTCGTTTTTTGTACGTAATTAAGAAACGAAAAACACACAAAATAAACGTTTATGATAATATTATTCTGTTTCTCCATAGAGGGTGTTTTCATGCGATTCAGCGTTTTAGGACATAAGAAAAAAAAATACACTTTTTAGTTAATTTTGTTCTGCTTTTTTTTTTTTATATAGAGTGTTATTTATGCGTTTTATCATTTTGGTACTTAAGAAGATCAAACACGTTTCTTTTAATGTTCTTTCGTTACCTGATATAGGATGCTTAGTATGCATTTTGGCCTTTCTATACATAACACGGTGAAAATCACGCAAAAAAAAAAAAAAAAAAACATGTTTTGGCAATATTATTCTGTTTCTCCATTAAAACTGCTATTCAGGCGGTTTCAAGTTTTGGTACCTAAGAAACTCAAAAACACTCAAAAAGCACGTTTCTCTTAATGTCCTTTCGTTTCCCCATACAGGATCCTTTGCATGCATTTTGGCCTTTTTGTACAGGTTTTCCTACAGTTTATTTTGTAGAGGCTCCAAAACACTCAAAATGCAAATTTTTAGTAATCTTATTCTCTTTTTCAATAAAATTTGTTTTACATGCGATTTAGCGTTTTGGAACGTAATCTTAAAAGCACTTAAAAGACACACTTTTGGTCATGTTATTTTTTATTCCCAAATAGGGTGCTTTCCAAGCTTTTTACCGTTTTGGTGCCTCAGACGCAGAAAAAAAACACTCAAAACACACGTTCCATTTCTCCATTACGGGGGATTTGCATGCAATTTAGATTTTTGGTACCTAAGTGTGTAAATAACTGAAAATACACTTTTTATGCAATGTTGTTCTTTTCTCCATATAGGGTGTTATTAAGGCGTTTTAGCGTTTTGGCACTTAAGAAGTTTAAAAATACTCAAAATTCACTTTCGTTTCGCCATATAGGATGCCTTGTATGATTTTTGGCGTTTCGGTACATACGAAATGAAAAACAATCCAAAAACACGTTTTTGCTAATGTTCTTCTGTTTCTCCATAAAGAGTGCTATTCACACGTTTTAGTGTTCTGATACCTAAGAAACACGAAAGAACTCATAATACACGTTTCTCTTATTGTCTATTTGAAAATATACATTTTTGGTCATTTTATTCTGTTTCTCCATAAAGGGGTTTTCCTTTAGTTTTAGTATTTTTAAGTAAAATCCTTTAAAAAAATCGTTCTAAAAACAGGTTTTTGTAATTTTTTTTTCTCATATAGAGAGATTTCCTTGCTTTTAAGCGCTTTGCTGCCTATTACGCTCAAAAACACTCAAAAGACACGTTTCTGGTAATGTTATTTCATTTCAACACATTGCTGTCTTTGCATGCATTTTTGGCGTTTCGGTAAATAAAAATGTGAAAACACTCGAAATATTCGTTTTTGTTGATGTTCTTTTCTGAAAAAAAAAAAAAAAAACAGTGCTATTCACGCTTTTTAGTGTTTTAGTACCTAATAAACACAAAATCACATATAATACACCTTTCTTGTAATGTCCTTTAGTTTCCCGTTATAGGGGGCTTTGCATGCACTCCGGCGTTTCTGATCCTCATTAGCTCAAAAATATTCCAAATACACCTTTTTGGTAATGTTATTTTGTTAATTCATAAAAGGTGTTTCGCATGCGTTTTAGCGTTTTCGTACGTAAGAAGCTTAAAAACACTCAAAAGACACGTTTTTGGTAATGTTCTTTAAGCTTCTTGTAATATTTCTGTAATATTTAGTTTTTTAGTGCGTAACACGCTGAAAACATACAAAATACACGTTTCAGGTATTGTCGTGTATTACCCAGTAAGACAGGTTTTCCACGCATTTTGGCGTTTTGGTTACTAACAATGTGAAAAAGACTCAAACTGTATGTTTTTGGTAATGCTTTGTTTCTCCAAATAGAGAAAATGCACGTTTTTGGTAATGTTATTCTCTTTCTCTATAAAAGGTGTTTTGCATATGTTTTAGCTTTTTAGTACGTAAGAATCTCAAAATCACTCTTAAAGACACATTTTTTTTTTTTGGTAATGTTTTCTATAGAGTGCTTTCCATGCTTTTTTTTTTGCGTTTTGGTAATTAAAACGCTAAAAAAAAAAAAAATCAAAAGACACGTATCTAATAATATCATTTCGTTTTTACATATAAGTGGCTTTGCATGTATTTTGGCGTTTTGGTAACTAATAAGGCGAAAAAAAACACTCAAAATACACGTTTTTTTTACTATTTTTTTGTGTTTCTCAATATAGTCATGTATTTTAGCGTTTTGGTACCTAAAAAGCTCAAAAATACACATAATACACGCTTTTTCGTAATGTCATTTCATTTAATCATAAAAGATAATTTGCATGCATTTTGGCGTTTTGTTGCCTAACAAGTTGAAAACTCCGAAAAATCTCGTTTTTGGTAATGTTGTTCTATTTCTCTATATAGAGCGCTATTCGTGCTTTTAGCCTTTTGGTATCTAAGAAATTCAAAATCACTCATATTACACGTTTATTGTAATGTTCTCTCCTTTCCTCATAGGGAGCTTTAAATGCAATTTGGCATTTTTGTAGGTGAATAACTGAAAAGCACTCAAAATTCATATTTTACATGATTTTATTAGTGTCTTTCTCTATAAAGAATGTTTTGCATACGTTTTAGCGTTTTCGGTCTTAAGAACGTCAAAAACACCTTCAAGAACTATAATGTTATTTTGTATTCCAATATAAGGTGCATTCATTGCTTTTAATCGTTTTGATACCTAACTCGGTCAAAAAACACTCAAAACTCAAGTTTCTTGTAATGTTGTTTCGTTTCCCCATATAGGTGGTTTTGCAAGCATTTTGGCGTTTTTCTAATTAACAATGTTAAAAGAAATAAACGTACACACTTTTCTGAAGCTTGTTCTGTTCTTTCCCCATAAAAAAAAAAAATTGTATTCTTGCGTTTTAGTGTTCTGGTAATTTAAGACGCTCAAAATACACGTTTCTCATAATGTCCTTTCGTTTAATCATATAGGATGTTTTGCTTTAATTTTTGCGTTTCGGTACCTAACAAGGCGAAAACACTTAAAAAAAAAAAAAACCCGTTTTTTGGTAATGGAATTCTGTTTTTAAATAAAGACTGCTCTTGAAGTGTTTTAGCGTTTTGGTATTTAAAACAAAACCCAAAAAGACTCACATTACACGTTTCTTGGAATGTCCTTTCATTTCCGCATATAGCGTGCTTTGGATCCCTTTTGGCGTCTTTGTAGGTGAAAAGGTGAAAAACACTCAAAATACACGTTTTTTGGTAATATTCTTTTTCTTCATAAAGGATGTTTTCCAAGTGTTTGAGCGTTTTGGTGCTTAAGAAGGTAAAATGAAAAAAAAAAAAACGACATGTTTTTTAGTAAAATTCTTTTTATTCACATGTAAGGTACTTTCATTGCTCTTTTTCTTTTTAGAGTTTTGGTGACCAACACTCTCAAAAACTCTCAAAAGACATGTTTCTGATAAAAACCTTTTGTTTCCCTATATAGGCTCTATAGGCTATACATGCATTTTGGATTTTTGTTACCTAACAATATGGAAACACTCAAAATACACGTTTTTTTTTCGTAAAGTCATTAATTTTCTCTATATAAAGTGTTATTCATGTGTTTTACCATTTTCGTAACCAAGAAGCTCAAAAACATTCATAATACTCGTTTATCGAAATTATTTTTTCTTTCTCACATTTTGGCGTTTAGGTTCCTAACAATGTGAAAACCACTCATAATACATGATTTTGGAAAAGTTTCTTCTGTTCTCCATATAGAGTTCTATTTACGCTTTATAGCGCTTTGTTATCTTAAAAGCTCAAAAAACACATGATACACGTTTCTGGTAATGCTCTTTCGTTTTCCTTTGTAGAGTGCTTTGCTTCAACTTTGGCATTTTTTGTACATAAGCTCAAAAAACACTTCTTGGTACTATTATTGTTTTTCCTTAACGTTTCCTGCGTTTTAAGGTTTTGGTACGTAAGAAGCTTTAAAAACACTCAACAGACATGATTTTGCTAATGTTTTTTTTTTTTTTAATTTCCTTATAGTGTTTTTTTTTTTTTTCATGCTATTTAGTGTTTCAGTACTTAGCAAGCAGAAAAAAAATACACAAAAGACACGTTTCTGATAATATCCTTTCATTTCCTCAAACAAGGGACTCTTCATGCTTTTTTGGTGTTTTGTTACCTGACAATGTGAAAAAAAAAACATTTAAAATGCAAAATACGTTTTTGGTAATATTTTTTTATTCCCTTATATGGGGTGGATTCCATGCTATTTAGCGTTTTGGTACCTGACACGCAGAA
Organism: Scylla paramamosain; assembly: GCF_035594125.1. Classification (NCBI taxonomy): domain Eukaryota; kingdom Metazoa; phylum Arthropoda; class Malacostraca; order Decapoda; family Portunidae; genus Scylla; species Scylla paramamosain. Next base: position 8,209,288 of record NC_087175.1, read on the forward strand.
AAAAAAACTAAAGAAAAGACACTTTTCTGGTAATGTCAATTAGTTTCCCAATATAGGGGTTATGTATGGATTTTGGCGTTTTTTTACCTAACAATGAGAAAAATACTCAAAGTACGATTTTGATGATGTTATTGTGTTTCTCTATAATGGTGTTTTACATGCGTTTTACCGTTTTGATGCGTAAGAAGTTCAAAAACATTAAAATGACACGTTTCTGGTAAAGTAATTTCTTTTCCCCATATATGTGGCTTTGCATGCACTTTTATGCTTTGCTAACTATATAGAAACACTCAAAAAACACGTTTTAGTTAATGATATTCTGTTTCTCTATATAGAATGCTATCCATGAGTTTTAGCGTTTTTAAACCTATGATGCTCAAAAGCACGCATAAAAATTATATCTCATGATGTCATTTCATTTCCCCATATATGATGCTTTGTATGTATTTAGGCGTTTAGATAAAAATAGAATATAAATAAAAAATAAGGTAAAAAAAAACAAACTCAAAAACATGTTTTTTTCGCAGTGTTCTTTTTCTCCATAAAGAGTGCTGGTTAAGCGTTTTAGCGTTTAGGTACCTATAAAAGTCATAATATTCTTTTCCATAATGTCCTTTCGTTTTCCCATATAAGGGAAATGCATGCTATGCATGCATTTTGTTGTTTATTTATGTAACGAGCTAAAAAAAAACACTAAAATATGCAGGTTTTTGTTAATGTTATTTATTTTCTCCATAAACGATGTATTGCATGCGTTTTTATTTTTTCATACATAAGTAGTGTAGCGGGACACAAGTCACCGCTCCTAGCATTCCGTTTTCTGTTAATTTATCACCCTTCCGTTTTCACTCTCTCTACTGCACAGACTTTTATCTTTCATCTCTTCTTCCTCACTTTATACATATCTCTTACTGTACACATTCTATGCACGCTCTTTGACACATGTGTTACACATCTTCTCAACACATCTTATTACTCCTTTCTTCACACAGACATACACACACACACACATACACTCTCTTTTTCCATAATTTTGTATATATATCATTTATCATGTTAAGTAATTTTTATATATATTATTCATGTTTTTGCTGAATAAACAGAGAATACCCAGGCTAAGTTTCCTTTGCCAGAGCTACACTGTTATGACACTGGAAATTGTTACCCTTCAAGGACTAAACACTGCTATGACTAAGAGTCATAGTTGGGAGCCTACACTTCTCGCTTGAGCAACTTCCGGGCGGCCAAGTAGCACCTCACCTTCGCTACAATTGGTGACCCCGTTGTTCCGGAGTGAGCAGCCAAGTCCACCCTGCTGCTATCCTCCAACCACCCGGCCAAGGCGACACGGTCGGCTACGGGCGAATCTTCCGGCAGCTGCCCCTTCGCCGGTGTCGCCGCCTCCAGCAGCAGACCCCGGCCCCTACCTCGACGCTACCCGGCCGCCACCCCGCCGGCCGCCGCCCCCAGCCGCCCGTACGCCGCCCCCAGCCGCCCGTACGCCGCCCCCCACCGCCCGGCCGCCCTCACGGCGCCTCATCCCGCGGCACTCTCCAGCTGGCCCTCGCCACTGGCCAGCAGTCTCTCCCAGTCGCGGACGCTCCTCCACATAACTTCTGCCGGCCCCTCCAGTTTCCTACTGTTACCTGGAGCCCTCCCACTGGCCTCGTCCTGCCTCCATCTACAGCTCTTCATTGGGGATTACCTACGGTCCATCGCCCAGGATTAACACTGTCATCCGTGGATTACTTACAGTGCGGTGCCAAGGATAACGTACAGTTCGTTCAGTGGTGAGTGCAGTGCCAAGGATAACGTACAGTTCGTTCAGTGGTGAGTGAAGTGACATTGCCCCAATTCGGCATCTCTCACCGCTGTGGCACCCGGTCACACCGGCGCCTCACGCCTTCACTCCTCACCGCTGTGGCTCCCGGACTTTCCGGCGCCTGTAGTGTACTTTACACAGTCACGTGGTGGTCCACTCAGCACAATGCCTGATGACGTCGACTCCGTAGCCTCCATCTCAGCAGAAGACAGTACCAAGCAACTTGTTGAGCTCGTCTCACAGCTTATACTTGAAGTGAGAGATCTTCGGAGAGAGGTCAGAGAAAGGTCATGCTCACGTTCGCGTTCTTCCTCCAGACACCACTTCCGGCGCCGCCAGCGTTCAAAGAGTAAGACGCCGGAGACTTCTAGTTTCTGCTACTACCATGAGGAGTTCGGGAAAGACGCAAGAAATTGTAAGGCTCCCTGTACCTTCGCCAAGTCTTTAAACCCCAACAGCGAGCACTAGCGGCGCATAGTGTTCGCGACACCTCGTCTGCGCTACTGAAGTTGTATGACTTCTCTCCCGGACCAAGTTCCTCATCGACTCTGGTGCAGACGTCAGTATTCTCCCTGCCCCTGGTGTACACCGGACGTTGCCTCCCCTCCTTCACCTTCACGCCGCCAATGGTACGGAGATTCCTGTGTACACGCGACGCACCTTGCAACTTCACCTGAACCTCCGCCGTACCTTCGAGTGGACGTTCTACGTAGCAGCTGTCACGCAACCACAGCCCGGATTTTCGGGCTGTGGACCCGCACATGTGTCAAGTGCCAAGCCTCCAAGGTGTGGCGACACACACGCTCTCCTGCGGCCGCCTTCACTCCAGTCTCTTCACGGTTCGACCACGTGCATGTCGACCTCGTTGGACCACTACCCTACTCTGACGGTTACCGGTACCTTCTCACCTGCGTCGACCGCTTCACACGCTGGCCGGAAGCTGCACCTTTGGCTGACATCACAACGGACTCCGTCGCACGTGCCTTCATCACTACTTGGATCTCCAGGTTCGGTGTCCCTCTCAGCCTCACTTCTGACCGTGGCAGCCAGTTCGAGTCCAGTATGTGGAACAAGGTGATGTCACTACTAGGCATCCAACGCTTCAGGACAGCCAGTTACCACCCGCAGGCAAACGGCACCGTTGAGAGATTCCACCGTCAGCTGAAGTCTTCCTTAGCTGCCTCTGCCACACGTGCAGACTGGTTCCAGGCACTTCCTCTCGTCCTCCTTGGGATACGGACATCACTAAAGGAAGACCTACACCACTCCTCCGCCGAGCTCGTTTATGGTACCAAGCTCAGGTTACCTGGCGAACTCCTAACTCCTGCACCTCGCTCTACTCCTTGCAGCGTTCAGGACTTTGCTGCCAACCTCTCTGACTTCATGCAGCGTCTGCAGCCTGTCCAGCCTCGCACGTCTCCCTCCAAGACTTTTGTCAGCCAGGATCTTGACACTTGCACGCACGTGTTCGTCAGGGTTGACGCTGTGAAGAAGCCCCTGCAGCAGCCCTACCAAGGCCCCTTCAAAGTCCTGAGCAGGAGGAGAAAGACGGTTACTGTGGACAAGGATGGTAAGGCTGACACCATCTCCATCGACCGAGTCAAGCCTGCCTACCTCCTTCACAGTGACCCGGCCGTCATCAACACCATCGGCCAGAACGTCGCCACCAACACCACTCGGCACCAGAAGAAGGTTACGTTCCTCCTCCCTCGTCACTAGGGGGGGGAATACTGTAGCGGGACACAAGTCACCGCTCCTAGCATTCCGTTTTCTGTTAATTTATCACCCTTCCGTTTTCACTCTCTCTACTGCACAGACTTTTATCTTTCATCTCTTCTTCCTCACTTTATACATATCTCTTACTGTACACATTCTATGCACGCTCTTTGACACATGTGTTACACATCTTCTCAACACATCTTATTACTCCTTTCTTCACACGGACATACACACACACACACACATACACTCTCTTTTTCCATAATTTTGTATATATATCATTTATCATGTTAAGTAATTTTTATATATATTATTCATGTTTTTGCTGAATAAACAGAGAACCAGCAAGGCGTACAGCCCGCCACCTGTTATTCTCTCACTTTATTTCAATTTCACCAAGTCTATTCCCTCCAACTCTTAGTCTTTCCCCCCCCCTAATTTCACCACCCTGTCTATCCCCCCCCAAATAAAAAAAAATAAACAGAGAATACCCAGGCTAAGTTTCCTTTGCCAGAGCTACACTGCTATGACACTGGAAATTGTTACCCTTCAAGGACTAAACACTGCTATGACTAAGAGTCATAGTTGGGAGCCTACACTTCTCGCTTGAGCAACTTCCGGGCGGCCAAGTAGCACCTCACCTTCGCTACAGTAGCTTAAAGACACTTAAAAGACACGTGTTGTTTTATATTCCATATACGGTGCTTTCCACACTATTTAGTCTTTTGGTGCTTAACACACACACACAAAAAAAAAAAAAAAAAAAACGTTTCTTTCAGTCTTTTTATGTCCCCATGTAGTGGGTTTTGCATGCATGCATTTAATTCTCAAAATACTTATTTAAATAAAGTTGTTATGTTTCTCAATATAGAGTGCTATTCATTCATTCAAAAACACTAATAATACATATTTCTCGTGATGTCCTTTCGTTTCCTTATATAGGATGCTTTGCATGCATTTTGACGCTTTATAAATAGTAAGCAAATACATGTTGTTCCTTTTCTCCATATAGAGAGCTATTCCTGCGTTTTAGCGTTTAGTAACAAAGATCAAAAACACTCATAATACATGTTTATCTTAATGTCTATTCGTTTTCGCATACAGGATGTTCTGTATGCATTTTGGCGTTTTGGTATCTAACAAGGTGAAAAATAAGAAAGAAAACATTTTTGGTAATATTTTTCTCTTTCTCCATAAAGGGAGTTATTCACGCGTTTTATAGTTTCGGTAACTGAAAACCTCAAAAAGAATTCTAATACACTTTTATTGTAAAGTCCTTTTGTTTTCACATACAGTACAGTTTCCATGCACTTTCCCAATTTTTAATGTAAGAACCTCGAAAGCACTCAAAGTACATGATTTTGATAATGATATTATGTTTCTTCGTAGATGGAGCTTTCCATGCGTTTTAGCGTTTTGGTTCGTAAGGCGCTTAAAAACACTGAAAAGACATATTTTTGGTAATGATGTTTTGTATTACCATAGGGGGTGCTTTCCATTCTATACAGTGTTTTTGTTCCTAACACGATTAAAAACAATGAAAAGACACGTTTCATTTCTGGTAATGTTGTTTCATTTTCCTTTTTTGGGTCTTTCCGTGCATTTTGGCGTTTTTAGTACATTTTATTTTTCAGAATGTGAAAAAAAAACACTCAAAATACACATTTTTTTTCAATGTTCTGTTTCTCCAAATAGAGTCCTATTTACGCATTTTATAATTTTGGTACTTAGGAAGCTCAAAGCCACACATATTACATATTCCTGGTTATGTCCTTTTTTTCCCTCATATATGATGCTTTGCATGCATTTCGAAGTTTCAGTACGTAACAAGGTGAAAGCACACAAAATACACATTTTTTATAAGGATGCTCCTTTAATCCATATACAGTACTATTCTTGCGTTTTAGCGTTTTGATAACTAAGAAGTAAAAAAAAAAAAAAAACATTCATAATACACGTTTCTCGAAATGTTCTTTCCTTTCCCTATGTGAGGATTTTGCTGTTTTTGTAAGAAAAAAAAAAAAAAAAAACACTATAATGACACGTTTTTAGTGAAGTTGTTTTGTATTACCTTATGGGTGACTTCCCTTCTTTTCACCGATTTCGTGCCTAACACGCTGAAAACAATCAAAATATACGTTTCTAGTAATGTCGTTTCCATTTCTTATATTGGATGCTTTGCATGCATTTTCACGTTTTTGTAACTAACAATGTAAAAAGTAAAAAAAAAACTCAAAATACGCGTTTTTGGTATATCTGGAAACGAAAGAATATTACGACAAACGTGTATTATGAGTGTTTTCGATCTTCTTAGGTAACAAAATGATAAAATGCACGAATATTACTTTCTATATAGAAAGAGAATATCATCACCAAAAAATGTATATTTTAAGTGTATTTAACGCCAAAGCACCTGGTATGGGGAAAATAAACGATATTTCCAGAATCATATCTTTTTAGTGTTTATGAGCGTATTAGGTACCAAAACGCTAAAAAAAAAAAAAAAAAAACATGGAAACCACCATAAATGGGAAAACAAAACAACATAACCAAAAACTTGTTTTTTGAGTGTTTTTGAAGAACATACGTATCAAACCGCTAAAATGGCATGCAAAACACATTTATGAGTAAACTCAATATCTTTACCAAAAACATGTATTTTGAGAGTTTTTCAGCTTGTTACGTACAAAAACGAGAAAATGCATCCAAAGTATACGAGAAACTTTTACAAAAACGCTGAAACGTATGAATAGCGCTCTATATTGAGAAAGAAAAGATTTTTAAAAACGTGTATTTTGAGTGATTTCAAGTTGTAGGGATCACAACGCGAAGAAGCACATAAAGCATGCTCTATGGGAAAGGAAATTACATTCCCAGAAATGTCTTTTGAGTGTATAAGAGCGTGTTAGTTACGAAGACGATGCTGAGAAGCATGGAAAGCACGCTATAAGAGAAAACAAAAAGAATATTACAAAGAAAAACTTTTCTTTTGAGTGTTTTTGAGCTACATGCTTAACAAAACGATAAAACACGTGCAAAACACCCTTTATGGTTTCTTTATGGTTTCTCCATAAAGAGTGTTTTGCATGGATTTTAGAGTTTTGGTACTTAGGTAGATGAAAAACACTCAAAAGACACGCTTTTGGTAATAATATTTTGTTTTTCAATATAGGTACCCTACCATGTTTTTTTTTAGCACTCTCATAAACACTCAAAAGGCACGCTTTTTTGGTAATATTGTTTTTTTTTTTAATATAGGTACCATACCATGCTTTTTAGCACTCTCATAAACACCCAAAAGACATGCTTTCTGGTAATATTGTTTTTTTTTTTTCAATATAGGTACCTCACCATGCTTTTTAGCACTCTCAAAAACTCTCAAAAGACATGTTTCTGGAAATACCGTTTCGTTTTCCCATAGATAGTGTTGTGCATGCATTTTAACGTTTTGGCACATAACACTGTGAAAAACAATAAAAATACACGTTATTGGTAATGTTGTTCAATTTCTCCATATAGAGTGCTATTAACACATTTTCTTGTTTTGATACACAAAAAGGTAAAAAACAATAATACAATACACGTTTCTCGTAATATTCTTTCGTTTACCAAATGGGTTTATTCCCTTGTATTTTTGCATTTTCGTACGTAACAATGTGAAAACATACTAAATACCCATTTTTGGTGATATTGTTCTGTTTCTTCATATATAGTGCTATTCATGTGTTTTAGCGTTTTCCTACCTAAGAATCTCAAAAACACATAAAAGGAGATTTTTGTAATTTACTTTCGTATCACCATATAGGGAACTTTACATGCATATTTGCGTTTTTATACGAAAGAAGCTAAAAAAAAAAAATAGTTATTCTGTTTCTCGATAAAAGATATTTTGCATACATTTTAAGGTTTTAGTAAGTACATAGGTCAATAACACTCAAAAGACACTTTTTCTTTTTTTTTCCAAAATAGTGAGTTTTCGTTTTGGTACCTTAAACGCTTATAAAGACTCAAAACATGTTTGTGGAAATGACTTTTAGTTTCCCTATTGATGGAGCTTTGTATGCATTTTGATGTTTTTTTTTTTTAATAACAATGAGAAAAACACTCAAAATAAACGTTTTTGGTAATTTTTTTTTTTCAAATAGAGTTCTATTCATGCGTTTTCGTGTTTTGTTACGTAAAAAGAAAAAAAAATTAAAAAAACTTTTCTCGTAATGCTTTTTTTCCCTTTTCCCATATAGGTAATTTTGCAATCATCTTGGCTTTTTTCTCCGTAACATGAAAAACACTGGAAATACTCGTTTTTTTTTGGTAATGTTATCGCGTTTTTCTATATAGGAAAATTTTTTTGTAATGTTCTTTTTGTTTTCTCTTATGGGATGCTTTCCATGCTTCTCATCATCGTCTTGGTGACTAACACGCTCTTAAACATTCAAAAGACACATTTCGGGAAATGTCGTTTCCTTTCCCATATAGTATGCTTTGTGTGCACTTTCGCGTTGTGGTCCCTAACAACTTGAAATCACTCAAAATTCACGTTCTTAAAAATCTTATGTTTCTCCATATAGAGGACTATTCATACGTTTCAGCGTTTTCATACACGTTTTCCGTAATGTGTTTTTCTTTCCCTATATAGTGTACTTTGCATACATTTTGTCGTTTTTGTACGTAACAAGCTCAAAAACTCTCAAAATACACGTTTTTTGTAAAGTTATTGAGTTTATCCATAAGTGTGTTTCGCATGCCATTTTATCGGTTTGATACGTAAGTAGCTCAAAAATACTCAGAATGCACTTTTTTGTTTGTGTTGTTTTGTTTTCCCATTTAATCCGGTTTCCATTTTTTTTTTTTTTTTAGCGTTTTGGTACCTAATACACTCATAAACATTAAAAGATATGATTCTGGAAATATCGTTTATTATCCCAATACTGGGTGCTTTGGCGTGAAATACACTTAAATTACTCATTTTTGGTGATGTTCTCTTTCTATATAGAGAGTAATATTTGTGCATTTTATCGTTTTCTTACCTATGAAGCTTGAAAACACTCATAAGACACGTTTTTTTTTTTTTTTTTTATGTAGGAAGGATACTGGCCAAGGGCAACAAAAATCTAATAAAAAAAATGCCCACTGAAATGCCAGTCCTATAAAAGGGTCAAAGCAGTGGTAAAAAATTGGTGGATAAGTGTCTTGAAACCTCCCTCTTGAAGGAATCCAAGTCATAGGAAGGTGGAAATACAGAAGCAGGCAGGGAGTTCCAGAGTTTACCAGAGAAAGGGATGAATGATTGAGAATACTGGTTAACTCTTGCATTAGAGAGGTGGACAGAATAGGGGTGAGAGAAAGAAGAAAGTCTTGTGCAGCGAGGCCGCGGAAGGAGGGGAGGCATGCAGTTAGCAAGATCAGAAGAGCAGTTAGCATGAAAATAGCGGTAGAAGACAGCTAGATATGCAACATTGCGGCGGTGAGAGAGAGGCTGAAGACAGTCAGTTAGAGGAGAGGAGTTGATGAGACGGAAAGCTTTTGATTCCACCCTGTCTAGAAGAGCAGTATGAGTGGAACCCCCGCAGACATGTGAAGCATACTCCATACATTGACGGATAAGGCCCTTGTACAGAGTTAGCAGCTGGGAGGGTGAGAAAAACTGGCGGAGACGCCTCAGAACACCTAACTTCATAGAAGCTGTTTTAGCTAGAGATGAGATGTGAAGTTTCCAGTTCAGATTATAAGTAAAGGACAGACCGAGGATGTTCAGTGTAGAAGAGGGGTACAGTTGAGTGTCATTGAAGAAGAGGGGATAGTTGTCTGGAAGGTTGTGTCGAGTTGATAGATGGAGGAATTGAGTTTTTGAGGCATTGAAGAATACCAAGTTTGCTCTGCCCCAATGAGAAATTTTAGAAAAATCAGAAGTCAGGCGTTCTGTGGCTTCCCTGCGTGAAATGTTTACCTCCTGAAGGGTTGGACGTCTATGAAAAGACGTGGAAAAGTGCAGGGTGGTATCATCAGCGTAGGGGTGGAGAGGACAAGAAGTTTGGTTTAGAAGATCATTAATGAATAATAAGAAGAGAGTGGGTGACAGGACAGAACCCTGAGGAACACCACTGTTAATAGATTTAGGAGAAGAACAGTGACCGTCTACCACAGCAGCAATAGAACGGTCAGAAAGGAAACTTGAGATGAAGTTACAGAGAGAAGGATAGAAACCGTAGAAGGGTAGTTTGGAAATCAAAGCTTTGTGCCAGACTCTATCAAAGGCTTTTGATATGTCCAAGGCAACAGCAAAAGTTTCACCAAAATCTCTAAAAGAGGATGACCAAGACTCAGTAAGGAAAGCCAGAAGATCACCAGTAGAGGGGCCTTGACGGAACCCATACTGGCGATCAGATAGAAGGTTGTGAAGTGATAGATGTTTAAGAATCTTCCTGTTGAGGATAGATTCAAAAACTTTAGATAAGCAGGAAATTAAAGCAATAGGACGGTACTTTGAGGGATTAGAGCGGTCACCCTTTTTAGGAACAGGTTGAATGTAGGCAAACTTCCAGCAAGAAGGAAGGGTAGATGTTGACAGACAGAGCTGAAAGAGTTTGACTAGGCAAGGTGCAAGGACGGAGGCACAGTTTTGGAGAACAATAGGAGGGACCCCATCAGGTCCATAAGCCTTCCGAGGGTTTAGGCCAGCGAGGGCATGGAAAATATCATTGCGAAGAATTATAATAGGTGGCATGAAGTAGTCAGAGGGTGGAGGAGAGGGAGGAACAAGCCCAGAATCGTCCAAGGTAAAGTTTTTAGCAAAGGTTTGAGCAAAGAGTTCAGCTTTAGAAATAGATGTGATAGCAGTGGCGCCATCTGGTTGAAGTAAAGGAGGGAAAGAAGAAGAAGCAAAGTTATTGGAGATATTTTTGGCTAGATGCCAGAAATCACGAGGGGAGTTAGATCTTGAAAGGTTTTGACATTTTCTGTTAATGAAGGAGTTTTTGGCTAGTTGGAGAACAGACTTGGCATGGTTCCGGGCAGAAATATAAAGTGCATGAGATTCTGGTGATGGAAGGCTTAAGTACCTTTTGTGGGACACCTCTCTATCATGTATAGCACGAGAACAAGCTGTGTTAAACCAAGGTTTAGAAGGTTTAGGACGAGAAAAAGAGTGAGAAATGTACGCCTCCATGCCAGACACTATCACCTCTGTTATGCGCTCAGCACACAAAGACGGGTCTCTGACACGGAAGCAGTAGTCATTCCAAGGAAAATCAGCAAAATACCTCCTCAGGTCCCCCCAACTAGCAGAGGCAAAACGCCAGAGGCACCTTCGCTTAGGGGGATCCTGAGGAGGGATTGGAGTGATAGGACAAGATAAAGATATGAGATTGTGATCGGAGGAGCCCAACGGAGAAGAAAGGGTGACAGCATAAGCAGAAGGATTAGAGGTCAGGAAAAGGTCAAGAATGTTGGGCGTATCTCCAAGACGGTCAGGAATACGAGTAGGGTGTTGCACCAATTGCTCTAGGTCATGGAGGATAGCAAAGTTGTAGGCTAGTTCACCAGGATGGTCAGTGAAGGGAGAGGAAAGCCAAAGCTGGTGGTGAACATTGAAGTCTCCAAGAATGGAGATCTCTGCAAGAGAGAAGAGGGTCAGAATGTGCTCCACTTTGGAAGTTAAGTAGTCAAAGAATTTCTTATAGTCAGAGGAGTTAGGTGAGAGGTATACAGCACAGATAAATTTAGTATGAGAATGAGTCTGTAGTCGTAGCCAGATGGTGGAAAACTCGGAAGATTCAAGAGCGTGGGCACGAGAGCAGGTTAAGTCATTGCGCACATAAACGCAGCATCCAGCTTTGGATCGAAAATGAGGATAGAGAAAGTAGGAGGGAACAGAAAAGGGGCTACTGTCAGTTGCCTCAGACACCTGAGTTTCAGTGAGGAAAAGAAGATGAAGTTTAGAAGAGGAGAGGTGGTGTTCTACAGATTGAAAATTAGATTTTAGACCGCGAATGTTGCAGAAGTTAATGAAGAAAAAGTTGAGGGGGGTGTCAAGACACTTAGGGTCGTCGACAAAAAGGCAGTCCGACCTGGGGACATTTATGGTCCCCTCCCCAGATGGGGACTCCGAGGCTGGTGTAGGAGTCGCCATGATTTTAAAATTTTTGAGTGAAGGGTGTGTGTGTTATTAGATGCTTGTAGTTTTGTGTGGAGGAAGAGAGTTGTCTTTAGAGGGCATGCTGTGACTGCCCCCTTGTGTTGTGAGACACAAAGGGAAACGTTCAGTGAGGTCACAGCTGGGTTTAATGATAAGTTCACAGCACCCCCTGAACAATGCTTTAGACCTCACTGGGAGTAATTATCGTTTCGGCAGGTGTCTACTGCCTCCTCCTTGCTTTGTCGTAAAATTTTTTCGTTTCCCCATATAGGATGCAATACATGGATTTTGGCGATTCGTTACCTAACAATGTGAAAAAAAAAAACAAAAAAAGAAAAAAAAACACGTTTTTGGTAATGTTCTGTTTGTACATAAAGAGAGCTTTTCACACGTTTTAACGTTCTGGTACATTTAATCTTGAAAACTCGTAATAACGCGTAATGTACCTTTATTTTCTTATATAGAGTGCTTTGCATGCATTTTGGGGTTTTCCTACGTAATAAGCTTAAAGACACTCCAAATGCACTTTTTTAGTAATGTTATTCTGTTTGTCCATTAAAAGCTTTTTCCATGCGCTTTAGCGTTTTGTTTTTTGGTAATGTTAATATATATATTCCCATATATGTGATATCCATGCTTTTTAGTGTTTTTTTTTTTTTTTACAAAAAAAAAAAAAAACACTCAGACACATTTTTTCTATTGTAGTTTCGTTTAACCATATGGCAGTCTTTACATATATTTTAGTGCTTTGATACCTAACAATGAAAAAAAAAAAACTCCAAATAGACGTTTTAGGTTTAGTTTACACGATTCGTTTTCTTTACAATATAGGGTGATTTGCATGTATTTTGGCGTTTCTGTACTTAACAAGCTCAAAAACACTTTTGTAATGTTATTCCATTTCTATATAAAGGGTGTTTTGCACCCTTACGTACGTAAGAAAGTTAAAAAAAAAGCCATAATTTTTTTTTTTTTTTTTTTGCCAAATAGAGTGCTTTCAATGCTTTTTAGCGTTTTGATACCTACCACGCTCAAAAAACTGTTAAAACTTAGGTTTCTGATAGTGATTCCATTCCCAACATAAGGCTTTGCAAGCATTATAGCGTTTTGGTACCTAAAAATGTGAAAAATACTAATGTTGCTCTGTTTCTCCAAATAGCGTGCTATTCATGCTTTTTGACATTTTGATACGTACGCTAAAAAAAAACAAAAAACACCCATAATATACATTTCTCTTAATATCCTTTAGCTTCCCTATAAGGAACCTACCTAGCAGTGTGAAAACACTTAAATCACACATTTTAAGCAGTTTATTTATTTTTTTTTCATAAAGTACTATTAATGCTTTTCAGCGTTTTGATACGTAAGAAACTCAAAAAGTCTCATACTTTGCAGGCATTTTGGCATTTCGGTACCTTTGAAGATAAAAAACACTCATAATGCAAATTTTTGGTAAGGGTGTTTTGCATGGATTTTGGCGTGTGTGTACGTAAGAAAGATAAAAATACTCAAAATGCACGTTTCGGGTAATGCTCTTTTATTCCCATATAAAGTGCTTTCCATGTTTCAAGCGTTTTAGTGCCTGACTTGCTGAAAAACACCTAAAAGACACGTTTCTGTTAATGTTTTATTTCACCATATAGGAGGTTTTGCAGGCATTTTGGTGTTTTGGTAACTAGCAATGTGAAAACACTTAAATTACACATTTTAGGCAGCTTTTTTTTTTTTTTTTCATATAGAGTAGTACTATTAACGCTTTTCAGCGTTTTCATACTTAAGAAACTAAAAAAGGCTCATCATACACATTTCTCGTAATATTCTTTCCTTTCCCCATATACGGTGCTTTACATGTATTTTGGTGTCTTTTCTACGTAATAAGCTAAAAGAAACACTCAAATACACGTTTATGATAATGTTTTTCTTTTCTCCAGTGAGGATGTTTTAAATGCATTTTAGCGTTTTTATACGTAATAAGGTCAAGGTTTTTGGTAATGTTACTTTGTGCTCCCATCATATAGTGTTCTTTCCATCCTTTTTAGCGTTTTGGTGCCTCACACGTTCAGAAAGACTGAAAAAGACACGTTTCTGGTAATGTCGTTTCGTTCAGATATACACTTGGCTTTTCATGCATTTTGACGTTTTTTTTTTTTTTTTTTGCCTAAAATGTGAAAGAAAAAAAGGTAATTTTGTTCTGTTTCGCCATATAAAGTGCTGTTCGTGCGTTTTAATGTTTTGGTATCGAAAAAGTTCAAAGCACGTTTCTCGTAATTTCCTTTTATTTTCCCATAAAGAAGGCTTTGTATGTATTTTGGAGTCTCGGTACGTAACAATGTGAAAAACTCTCAAAAAAACATGTTTTTGGTAATGTTGTGTTTCTCCATGAAGAGGGCTGTTCACACGTATTACCGTTTTGGTACTTAAGAAACTAAAAAACAATGATAATGCACGTTTCTCATTATGTACTTTCATTTCCCGAAATAGAATACTTTGCAAACATTTTGGAGTTTTTTTTTTTTCATAACAAGCTCAAAAACACTAAAAATTCCCGTTTTTGGTAATGTTATTGTGTTACTCCATGAAGGATGTTTTTGCATGCGTTTTTTTTTTTTTTTAGTTTTGGTATGTAAGGAGCTAAAAAAAAAAAAAACAACAACAAAACAAAATACACGTTTTTGGTAATATTGTTTTTGCTCCAATATAGGGTTATTACTTTGATTTTTTGAGTTTTGTGCCTATAACGCTCAAAAACACTCAAAACACACATTTCTAGTAATGACCTTTCATTTCCATATGTAGGATACTTTGCATGCATTTTCTTTACCTAACAAGTTGAAAAAAAAAATAAATAAAAAAATAAAAAAACCTGATTTTGGTAATGTTATTGTTTGTACATAAAGAGAACTTTTCACGCGCTTTAGCGTTTTGGTACCTAAGAAACTCAAAAACACTAATAATATACGTTTCTTGTAATATACTTAAGAAGGTGAAAAAATTTCAGACAACACGGTTTTAGTAAGTCTGTTGTGTTTCTACGCAAAGAGTGCAATTCACTTGTTTGAGCGTCTTGGTTTTTAAAAAAAATATAAAAAAACACACATGATACATGTTTCTCGTAATGTCCGTTCATTTCCCCATATAGCGTGCATTGGATAAACTTTTTGTGTGTAATAAGCTTAAAAACATTCAAAATAAACGTTTTTCGTAATAATTTTTGTTTCCCCTAAATTGTGTTTTACATGCATCTTAAACTATTGGTGGTTATAAAACGTTCAAAACACGTTTTTGGTCATGATATTTTTGTGTTCCCTTATAGGGTCCTCTCTATGCTATTTAGCGTTTTGGTGCCAAACACAATGAAAATCACACAGAAGTCACGTTTTTAGAAATGTTTCATTTCCTCATAGGAGGTTTTGGATACAATTTGGCGTTTTGGTGTCTAACAATATGAAAAACACTTTAATTACGTTTTTTTTTTCCATATACTCGTACATCACTATTCATGCGTTTTAGCGTGTTCGTACCTAAGAAGCTCAAAAACACTCATAATACACATTTCTTGTAATGTCCTTTCCTTTCCCAATATAGGATACTTTGCATTTATTTTAGCGTTTCGGTATTTGACTAGGTAAAAAAAAAAAATTAAAAAAACACGTTTTTGGTAATGTTCTTTTCTTTACAAAAAGTGATACGCGTTTTAGCGTTTTGATAATTAAGAAACTCAAAACACTCTTAATACACGTTCCTTGTAGTGTTCTTTCGTTTTCCTCTAATTGATGGTTTGAAAACATTTTGTTGTTTTTGGTACTTAAGCTCACAAATACTTAAAATACACGTTATAGGTAATGTTATCACGTTTTTCTGTAAAGGATGTTTTCCATGCTTTTCAGCGTTTTCAGACGTAAAAACACACTGAAGATACGTTTTTTAAAATTATATTTTGTATTGTCAATTACGGTGCTGTCCGTACTTTTAAGCGTTTTGGTGCTCAATAACAGTCAAAAGACACGTTTCTGGTAATGTCGTTTCATTTCTTTATATACGAGACTTTGAATGGGTTTGGTGTTTTACTATCTAACAATGAGAGAAACACTCAAAATACACGTTTTAGATAATGCTGTTCTGTTTCTCCATATAAAGAACTATTCATAGGTTTTATCGTTTTGGTATCTAAAACCTCAAAAACAGTTGTAAAACTAGTTTTTCGTAATGTACTTTCGTTTCCCAATATAGGATACTTTGTATGCATTTTGGCGTTTCGGTACATAACATAGTGTAAAACAATGAAAAAAAAAAAACTCGTTTTTTATATTGTTGTTCTGTTTATATTAGTCAGGCAATTCTTGTGTTTTTGTACCTAAGAAATAAAAAAAAAAAAAAAACATTCATAGTACACGTTTCTGTTAATGTCCTTTCGTTTCCCCACACATGGTCCTTTATACGCGTTTCGGGGATTTTGTACGTAACAAACTCAAAAACAATCAAAATACACCTTATTGCCAATGTTATTCTGTTTCTTAATAAAAAGTGTTTTACATTCGTTTTAGTGTTTGAAACTTTATAAACACTTACAAGCACTTATAAACACTTAAAAAGACGTCTTTGGTAACGTTATTTTGTATTCCCATATATGGTGCTTTCCATGCTATTTAGCATTTTGGTGCCTAACACGAAGAAAAAAAAGGAAAAAAAAAAACATGACACGTTTTTTTATAATATTTCATTTCCCCGTGTAGGAGGTTTTGGCAAGCATTTTGGCGTTTTAGTACCTAACAATATGAAAAAGAAAAAAAAAAAAAACACTCAAATTACTCTTTTTTCGTAATGTTGTTCTTTTATTCCATGCAATGTGCTACTCATGCGTTTTAACGTTTTGGTAGCTAAGAAGCTCAAAAACATTCATAATTCACATTTCTCGTAATATCCTTTCAAAACATCCTATATGGGAACAGAAAACAACATTACCAAAAACGTGCTTTTTGAGTGTTTATGAGGGTGATAGGCACTAAAACTATGAAAAAAAAAAAAAATCGAATACACTCTATATGGGATAACAAAACATTACCAAAAACGTCTCTTTTTTTTTTTTTTTGGTACTCACGTACCAAAATGATTAAACGAATAGTGGAGAAACAGTATAAATTTACTAAAAACGTGTATTTTGAGTGTTTTTCATCTTCTTACTTAGAAAATGCCAAAATCCAAACAAAACATTCGACATAAGGAAACGAAAAGACTTTACGAGATACGTGTATTATAACAGTTTTTGAGCTTCTTAGGTATCAAAATGCTAAAACGCATGAATATTACTATTTTCTTTAAGAAACAGAGCAACATTTCCCCCCAAAAAACGTGTTTTTTGAGTGTTTTCACCTGGTTAGGTACGAAAATGCCATAATGCCTGCAAAGCCCTTTACATTGCTGAAACGAAACGAAATTACCAGAAACGTGTTTTTTCAATATTTTTTCCAATATTTTTTAGCTTTAAAAAAAAGCATGGAAAACACCCTGTGTGGAAATACGAAACATCTCTAAAAACGTGTATTTTAAATGTTTTTGGTCTTCATACGTATCAAAACGATAAACCGCATGCAAAACACCCTATATGGAGAAACGGAATAACATTACCAAAAACAAGTATTTTGAGTGTTTTTTTTTTTTAGCATGTTACACAGAAATACGACAAAATGCCTGCAGAGTACTATATATTTGGAAACGAAAAAAATATTACGATAAACATGTATTATGAGTGTTTTTGAGCTTAGATACATATACTCTAAAATGCATGAATATCACTTTATATATGTCTTATGAGAGTTTTTGAGCTTCTTATGTACCAAAATGTTAAAACGCATTTCTACGTGAAGAAATAAAACATTATTACCAAAAACTGTGTTTTGAGTGTATTTCACATACTTAGGTACGAAAACGCAAAAATGCATGCAAATCATCATATAAGATTTCCAGAAATGTGTTTTTTTTTAAGCATTTACAAGCGTGTTAGGCACCAAAACGACAAAAATCATGGAAACTACTTAATATTGAAAACAAAACAACATTACCAAACCGTGTCTTTTCAGTGTTTTTGAACCACCTACATCCCATAACGCAGAAACGCATGCAAAAAAAACTTTTTATGGAGAAGTATAACTTTACCAAAACGTTTTTTTTTTTTGTATATCTTGTTAAGTACAACAAATGCAAAAATGTATTCAAAATACTCTATATGGGGAAAAGAGAAGACATTACGTGACTCGTGTATTAAGAATGTTTTTTCAATTTCTTCTGTACCAAAATGCGAAAGCGCAAGAATAGCCACTCTAAATGAAGGAAAGAAACAACATTACTAAAAACGTGTATTTTAAGTGTATTTCACATTAATAGGTACCGAAAGACCAAAGTGCATGCAAAACATGCATTTTGGTCTTTTGGTACTTATTAATTAATTTGGGAAAAAGGAAACGAGAATAAAAGAAGGAATAAAAAAAGGAACAAACTTACCATAAACGTGTAATTAGTTTTTTTTTTTTTTTTTTACATTGTTAGTTACAAAAACTTGAAAATGTGTGCAAAGCATCCAATATAGGAAAACGAAACGACATTACTAGAAACGTATCTTTTGATTGTTTTCAACGTGTTAGGCACGAAATCGGTAAAAATAAGGTAAGTCACCCACAAGGCAATACAAAACAACTTTACTAAAAACGTGTCATTATCGTGTTTTTTTTAAGCTTTTTACTGAAACAACAAAATCCATTCAATGTACCCTATATAGGGAAAGGAAAGAACATTACAAAAAACGTGTATTATGAGTTTTTTTTTGTTTTTTTTACTTCTTAGTTATCAAAACGCTAAAACGCATGAATAGCACTGTATATGGAGTAAAGGAGCATCCTTATAAAATGTGTATTTTGAGTGCTTACGTGTTACGTACTGAAACTCCGAAATGCATGCAAAACATAAAAAAATGAGGAAAGAAAAGGACATTACGAGAAACATGTAATATTTGTGGTTTTAAGCCTCTTATGTACCAAAATGATAAAATGCGTAAATAACACTTTGCTTGGAGAAAGAGAACATTAACAAAAACGTGTATTTTGAGTGTTTTTTTTTTTTACACATTCTTTGGTACTAAAACGCCAAATTGCATGGAAAGCCCCTAAAAGGGGGAAATTAAACAACATTACCAGAAACGAGACGTGTCTTTTCATTGTTTTTAATCGTGTAAGGCACAAAAACACTATATAGAACGGAAAGCACCCTGTATGGGAATACAAAGCAGCATTACCAAAAATGTGTCTTTTCAGTGTTTTTTAAGCGCCTAACGTACCAAAACGCTAAAACGCATGCAAAGCTCCCTCTAAGAAGAAACAGAACAGGATTACCAAAATCATGTACTTTGAGTGTTTTCGAGGTTGTTACATAAAAAAAAAAAAAAAAAATGGGAAACTGTATGGAAACCGCACTGTATGTTAAAAGAAAAGGACATTACAATAAACGTGTATTAAATATGTTTTTTGAGGTTTTTAGGTACCGAAAAGCTAAAACGCATGAATAGTTCCCTTTATGGAGAAAGAAAACAATATTACCAAAAAGGTTTTTTCTTATTTTTCACTTTGTTAGATACCAAAACGCCAAAATGCATACAAGGAATAGCTCTCTATATGGAGAAAAGGAACTACATTAATAAAAACGTTCATTTCAAGTGTTTTTCACATTATCAGGTACTAAAAATCCGCCCCCACAAAAAAAAAAAAAAAACATGAAAAGCCCTCTATATGGGGAAACGAAACGACATTATTAGAAACGTGTCTTTTGGGTGTTTTTGAACGTGTTAAGCAAGAGAACGTTTAAAAGCATAGAAAGCACCATATTATGAAATGCAAAACAACATTACTAAAAACGAGTCTTTAAAGTGTTTATTTAGGTTCTTTTGATATAAAATGCTTCCAAAACACCCTTTATGGAAAATCAAATAACATTACCAAAAAACGTGTATTTTTGGCGTTTTTGAGCTTACTATTTATAAAAACGTCAAAATGCATGCATCATATATAAAAAAAGATAACGAAAGGACATCACGAGAAATGTGTACTATTAGTGTTTTTGAGCTTCTTAGGTACCCTAAAACGAATGAATAGCACTCTATATGGAGAAACATAACAACTTTTTTAAATGAGTATTTTGATAATTAAATACATGCATGCAAAAACCCACTACATGGGGATAAGAAAAAACATTGAAAGAAACGTGTCTTTTTTTTTTTATGTGTTAGGCACCAAAACTCTAAATAGTGTGGAAAGCACCGTATATGGAAATATAAAAAACACGTGTCTTTTAAGTGCAAAGTGAATGCAAAGTACGCTGTATGGGAAAGGAAGGAAGTATTACGTACCAAAACGCTAAAACGAGTGATTAGTATTTTATATGGAGAAAAAGAAAATCATTACCATAAATGTTTGTTCTGAATGTTTTTTTTTTTTTTTTTACATTGTTAAGTATCAAAATACCAAAATGCATGGAAAGCACCCTATATGGGGAAACGAAAGGACATTATGAAAAACGTGTTTTGTGAGTTTTGACCTTCTTCGGTAGCAAAACTCTAAAACGCTTGAATAGCACTCTATATGGAGAAATATAACAATATAACAAATATAACCAAAAACGTTTATTTTGAGTGTTTATCGTATTGTTAGGTACGAAAACGCCAAGATGGTATGCAAAGCACTCTATATTGGAAAACAAAACTTTATAATCACAAACGTGTTTTTTTTTATGTGTATCTGAACGTTTTTGTTCCCAAAATTGTGAAAATCATGTGAATATTGCCAAAAATGTATAATAATGATCGCTTTTGAGCTGCTATGGTACCAAAACGCAAAAACACGTGAATAACTATATACAGAAATAGAAGAATATCATTAAAACAGGGTGTTTTTGAGCTTCTTAGTTACCAAAACGCTAAAAGACACGAATATCACTTTTTATGGAGAAACAGGTCATTACCAAAAAAAAAACTATATTTTGAGTGTGTTTCTCATTCTTAGGTGCATAACGCCAAAACGCGAGGAAATCACAGAACAACATTAACGAAAATGTGTTTTCTAGTGTTTTATCCCATTGTTAAAAGTTTAGAAACATTCAAAAGACACGGTTTTTGTAATGATGTTTTGAATTCCTATATGAGGTGAATTTTATTTATTTATTTATTTTTTTTTTTTTTTAGCGTTTTAGTGCATTATATGCTAATTATCAGTCGAGACACTTTTTTCTAGCAATGATTCGTTTCCCCATACAGGGGAACTTTGCATGCATTTTGCTGTTTTGATACCTAATAATGTGAAAATACCCGAAATAAACGTTTTTTTATTATGTTCTGTTTCTCCAAATAGAATGCTATTCATAATTTTTTTAGCAGTTTGGTACCTAAGTTCAAAAGCTCTCATAAAACACGTTTCTAATAATGTCATCGTTTCCCATAAAGAGTAGTTTCCATGTATTTTTACTTTTTTTTCTCTAAGTAACTAGCTCAAAAACACACGAAATACACATTTTTAGTAAAGTTATACCGTTTATTCTTAAAGAATTTTTTGGATCCGTTTCATCGTTACCTTACGTAACAAGATTAAAAAACATTAAAAAGAGATGTTTTAGGTAATATTGTTTTGTTTTACCACATATGGTGCTTTCCATGCTTTTTAGCATTTTGAATGTGCCTAGCACGCTCCTAAACACATAAATGACAATGTTTCTGGAATCTCGTTTCCTTTCCTCATACAGAGTAGTTTTCACGCATTTTGGCGTTTTGGTACCTAACAATGTGAAATGCACTCAAAATATACGTTTCCGGTTACGTTTCTCTGTTTCTCTATATAAAGTTCTAGGCATACCTTTTAGCGTTTGGTACCTGAGAAAATTTTTTAATCGTTTTGGTGGTCATATAAAGACAATGTTTCTGGAAATCTCGTTTCCTTTTCTCATATAGAGTGATTTCCACGCATTTTGGCGTTATGCACCTAAGAATGTGAAATACACTCAAAATATACGTTTTTTTGGTAATGATCTGTTTCTCCATAAAAAAAAGTGATATTCATGTCTTTTAGCGTTTTGGTAACTAAGAAACTCAAAAACAGTGATGATACACGTTTCTCGTAATGTGTTTTCGTTTCCCTGTATAGTGTACTTTGTATGGATTTGGGCATTTTTGAAACGCTATAACATTACCAAAAAACAAGAATTTTGAGTGGTTTTGAGCTTGTTACGTAAGTTGAAAAAGGGAAGCACATGAAAAGTATTCTTTATGGTGGAAAAAAAAAAAAAAACGATATTACCAGAAAATTGTATGATTATTTATTTATTTTTTATAATTTTATGTACCAAAATGCTAATACACACTCTTTATGTAAAAGATATTACCAGAAACCTGTCTTTTTTGTTTTTTCAGCGTTTCATCAATCAAAACGCTAAAATGCAAGGAAAGTTCCCTTTATTGGAATACAAACAAGAGTACCAAAAACGTATCTTTTATTTTTTTTATTTATTTATTTATTTTTTTGAGATTCTCACGAAATAAAACACTAAAAAACATCGAAACCCTTTTATGGAGAAACGGAATAAGATTAAGAAAAACGTGTATTTTCAGTATTTTTGAGCTTGTGACGTACAAAAACGCCAAAATACATGCAAAGTATTCTTTTTGGGAAAGGAAACGATATTACAAGAAACGTTTCTTTGATAACAAAAAGCTAAAAACAAGTGGAGAAAGGGAACATTGCCAGAAACATTTGTTTGGAGAGTTTTATTTATGTTGTTAAGTACCAAAACGCCAAAATGCAAGCAAAGCATTAAAATTAAGGAATTAAAAGGACATTACCAGAAACGTATTTTGTTACTATTTTTAACCCTAGCAAAAACTTTAAAACGCGTCAGTAGCCCTCTATATGGAGAAAAATAGCAATAAAAAAAAAAAAATCGTTTAAGTGTTTTCGCTTTGTTAGATACCAAAAAACCGTTTTGCCGTTTCTGGACATAAATAGCTCAAAAACTGGTTTTCATTTTCTTAAATAGGGTACTTTCCATGAAATTTAGCATTTTTGTACGTAAGAAGGTCAAAACATTGAACATACACGCTTTTAGTAATATTATTTTGTTTCCCCGTGAAAGGTAATTTGCATGCCTTTTATCGTTTGGTACGTAATAAGTCCTAAAACACAAAACACTCAAAACACGCATTTTTCATTCCAATATAGGATGTTTTATATGTTTTTTAGCGTTTCGTTCCTAAAACTCAAAAACACTGAAAATATATCTATATGATAATGTCGTTTCGTTTCCCCATATGAAGTTCTTTACATACATTTTAGCGTTTGGTACCTAACATTGTGAAAAATGATCAAAACACGTTTTGTTAATGTTATTCAGTTTTAGCATATTGAGTACCATTCACGCGATTTAGAATTTTGTTACGTAGGAAACTCAAAAACAGTTACAATACACGTTTCCGTTGATAAAGATTTGTTGAAAGATATAAAGTACTTTTGCATACATTTTCCCGTTTCTGTAGGTAACAAGCATAAAAACACTCAAAATACACATTTTTTTTTGTGTAAAGTTTTTCTGTTTCTCCAAAAAGGACGTTTTCCATGCATTTTAGCGTTTAGGTAGATAAAGATAAAAAACACTGAATAGAAACGCTTTTTGTAATGAGTTATTGTCTCCCAATATAGAGTGCTTTCCATGCATTTTATTGTTTTGGTGCCTAACAGGTTGAAAAAAGTCAAAAGATATTTTTCTACTAATGTTTTTTTTTTCCCCATATACAGTATATCACATGCATTTTGGCGCTTTTGTACCTAAGATTATGAAAAAAAGGTTGTTTTGTTCCTCCATATAGCGTGGTATTAACGCATTTTAGAGTTTTTGTACTTAAGAAGCTCAAAAAACACAATACACGCTTCTCGTAATATCCTTTCGTTTCCAAATATAGGGTGCTTTCCATGCATTCGGGCGTTCTGGTACGTAACATTGTAAAAACACTCAAAATAAGCATTTTTAGGAATGTTGTTCTGTTTCTCCATGTAATGAAAAGTTTCTAGAAGTATCGTTTTATTTCATGTTTATTTTTTCTAGCATTTTGGTACTTAAAACGCTCAAAAGCACTTAAAATATTCGTTTTTGATAGTATCATTTGTTTCCCAAAATAGAGTACTTTTCGTGTATTTTTACGTTTTAATACCTAACATTGTAAAAAACACTCAAAACACACGTTTTTAGTAATAATTTTCTGTTTCTCCATATAGAGTGCTATTAACGCATTTCTGCTTTTAAGTATCTAAAAAGCTCAAAAATACTTATAAACAATTTTCATGTCTTTTTGTTTCCTCGTATAGAGTGGTTTGCATGCATATTCGCGTTTTGATATCTAACGAGCTCAAACACACTTAAAATATACGATTTTGGGAACGTTGTTCTCTTTCTTCAAATGACGTGCTTTGGATGCATTTTGGTGTTTTGGTACCTGATGAGGTGAAAAACAATTAAAACGCATGTTTTTTTTTATATTTTTTTTTTCTTCATATAAAGAGTTGTTCACTTGTTTTAGTATTATCCTACCTGAGAAGATAAAAAAAAGCAATCATTATACACGTCTCTGGTAAAATCGTTTTTTTTTTCCATTATAGAGTACTTTATATACATGCATTTTGGTTTTTTTTATATGTAAGAAGTTGAAAATATTCAAATTTCAAGACTTTGGTAACGTTATTATGTTTGTTCATGAAGGGTATTTTGCATGCATTTGAACATCTTGTTATAAAAGAAGCTTGAAAGCACTCAAAAACACGATTTTGTTAATGTACATTTGTATTCCCGAATAGGTTGCACACTTTTCTGGTAATGCCATTTCTTTTCCCCACATAGAGTGCTTTCCATGGATTTTGTCGTTTTGGTACCTGAGAAAAAAAAAATAGTGAAAATACACTTTTTTCGTAATGTTTTTCCATATTGAATGCTATTCACACGTTTTAGCATTTCGGTACCTAAGAATCTTAAAAAAAACACTCAGTTTCTGATATCTTTTTATTTTTTATTTTTTCATCATATAGGATACTTTCCAAGCATTTTGACGTTTTGGTATCTAACACTGTGAAACACACTCCAAAATACGTTTTTGGGTAAGATGTTCTGTTTTTCCATATTTAGTGTTATTCATGTGTTTTAGCGTTTTGGTACGTAAGAAGCTCAAAAACATTTTTGTTTCACCATGAAGGTGTTTTGCATACGTTTTAAAGTTCTGATACGTAAGTACTTCAGAAGCACTTAAAAAGACAGTTTTTTTTTTTTTTTTTATAAAATGGTTTTGTTCCCCTATATAGGGTGTTTTCCATGCTTTTTAGAGTTTTGGTGCTTAACACGCACACACTCAAAAGACACGTTTCTAGAAAGTGGGTTTCTTTTACAGATATAGGCTGCTTTACATGCATTTTGGCATAATGCTACCTACCAGTGTGAAAAACTCTGAAATTACACCTTTTTCATAATATTGTTTTGTTTCTTGAAAAAGAGTGATATTAACGCATTTTAGGGTTTTGGTACCATAAAAGCTCAAAACATTCATAACGCCTACATGTTTCTGGTAATGTCTTTTCGTTTCCCCATATAAAGTAATTTACATGCTTTTTCCCGTTTTTTCTACGTAACAACCTCAAAACACTCGAAAATAGTAATTTTATTTTTTTATTGCATAAAGTGTGTTTTGCATGCGTTATTTCGTTTTGGTTCATATGAAGCTGAACAACACTGAAAATACATGTTTTTCGTAATGTTATCTTGTATTCCCATATATCGTTTTCTTGCTTAACAGGCTCAAAAACAATCAAAAGACGTTTTTCTGGTAATGCCGTATTCTTTAACCACATAGGAGACTTTTCATGCATTTTTGCGTTTTGGTACCTAAAAATATGAAAAAAAAGAAACAATGCCCATTTTGGTTATGCCGTTCTGTTTCTGCTTATAGTTATAGTTATTTATTTATGCGTTTTAGCCTTTTGATACATAAGAAGCTAAAAACATTCATGACACATGTTTCTCGTAAAGCGTTTTCGTTGCCCCATCTAGGGTACTTTCTACGCATTTTTGCGTTTATCTTCGTAAGAATCTCAAAAACAATCAAGACACTTGTTTTTCGTCAAATTATTTTATTTTTCCATAAAGGATATTTTACATGCGTTTTAATTTTTTTGTACGAAAGACGTTCAAAAACACTCGAGAATTTGTTTTTCTTTTCATAGAGGGTGTTTTCATGATCTTCTCTTTGTTTCATGCTCATAAACACACAAAAAAATATGTTTTTTGGAAATCTCGTTTCCTTACCCCATATAGGATGCGTTGCATGCATTTTTGGCATTTTTATATCTAACATTGTGAAATACGCTTGAAATTTGGTAAGGTTTTTTCTATTTTCATATAGAGTGCTATTCATGAGTTTTCATGTTTTAATAAATAAGAAACTCAAAAACGCTCAAAATTCACGTTTCTCGTAAAGTCTTTTCGTTTTCTCATATAGGAGTACGTTTTTGTAAGTTTCTGTACATTACAAGCTGAAAAGATTAAAAGTACTTTTATTTCCTAATGTTATTGCGTAACTCCATATAACGTGCTTTGCATGCGTTTCATCGTTTTTGTATGTAAGTAGTCGAAAACACTCAAAATTCACTTTTTTCCCCCATATAGGGTGCTTTATCTTCATAAACACTCAAAAGACACAATTTTTTAAATCTAGTTTTCTTTCCTTATTATTATTTTTTTTTTAAGTTTTGTTACCTAACGATAAGAAATACACTAAAAACACACGTTTCTGGTAATGTTCTGTTTTTACTTATTTTTTTTAATATACAATGTTAATCATGGCTTTCAGTGTTTTGTTACCTAAGAAACTTAAAAACACTCATAAGAGAAATAAGTGTTTCTCGTAATGTCTTTTCGTTTTCCCATATACGGTACTTTGTATGTATTTTGACTTTTCTCTTCGTAACAAGCACAAAAACATTTTTTTTTTATAATGGTATTCTTTTTAACCAAAAACTACATTTTGCATGACTTTTTAGCATTTTGGTACTTATGAAGTTCAAAAAGACTGAAAAGACACATTTTTCGTATCTTCGTTTTCGTATGTTTTTGTATGATTTTTTATCGCTATATAGAGTAAATTCCGGGCTTCTTAGGGCATTTTGTGCCTAAGACTCTCAGAAACACTCAAAAGACACGTTTATTTTAATGTCGCTTCGTTTTCCCATATAAGTAAAAGCTTTTCATGCATTTTGTCGTTTTGGTATCTAATAATGTGAAAAAAAAAACACTTAAAATACACGCTTTTTGAGAATGTTCTGTTTCTCCATATAGAGAATTCTTTATGCGTTTCAGCGTTTTTATACCTAATAAGCTCAAAAACACTTTTAATACATATTTCTCGTAATGTCTTTTCGTTTCTCCAAATATGGTACTTTCCATGCATTTTGGCGTTTGTCTACCTACCAAGATCCGAAATACTCAAAACACTTGTTTTTGGTAATGCTTTTTTTGCTTCTCCATAAAAGCTATTTTGCATGCATTTTAGCGTTTTATTACGCCAACAGCTCAAAAACACTGAAAAGAGACGTTTTTGGTTGTTATTTATTTATTTTTTCCAACATACGGTGATTTTCATGCTTTTTAGTGCTTTGGTGCCTATTACTCAAAAGACACGTTCCTTAAAATCTCCTCTCCTTCCCACGTACAAGGTGCTTTGCTTGTAATTTTGCGTTTTGGTACCTAACAATGTGGAATACACTCAAATTACATGTTTTTGGTAATGTTGTTCTCTTTCTCATATAGAGTGTTATTTATGCGTTTCAGTGTTTTGGTACTTAAAAAGCTCAAAAACACTGATAATATAAGCTGGATGCTGCGTTTATGTGCGCAATGACTTAACCTGCTCTCGTGCCCACGCTCTGGAATCTTCCGAGTTTTCCACCATCTGGCTACGACTACAGAGTCACTCTCACACTAAATTTATCTGTGCTGTATACCTCTCTCCTAACTCCTCTGACTATAAGAAATTCTTTGACTACTTAACTTCCAAAGTGGAGCACATTCTGACCCTCTTCCCTTTTGCAAAGATCTCCATTCTTGGAGACTTCAATGTTCACCACCAGCTTTGGCTTTCCTCTCCCTTCACTGACCATCCTGGTGAACTAGCAACTAACAACTTTGAACTAACAACTTTGCTATCCTCCATGACCTAGAGCAATTGGTGCAACACCCTACTCGTATTCCTGACCGTCTTGGAGATACGCCCAACATTCTTGACCTTTTCCTGACCTCTAATCCTTCTGCTTATGCTGTCACCCTTTCTTCTCCGTTGGGTTCCTCCGATCACAATCTCATATCTTTATCTTGTCCTATCACCACTCCAATCCCTCCTCAGGATCCCCCTAGGCGAAGGTGCCTCTGGCGTTTTGCCTCTGCTAGTTGGGGGACCTGAGGAGGTATTTTGCTGATTTTCGTTGGAATGACTACTGCTATTGTGTCAGAGACCCGTCTTTGTGTGCTGAGCGCATAACAGAGGTGATAGTGTCTGGCATGGAGGCGTACATTCCTCACTCTTTTTCTCGTTCTAAACCTTCTAAACCTTGGTTTAACACAGCTTGTTCTCGTGCTATACATGATAGAGAGGTGGCCCACAAAAAGTACTTAAGCCTTCCATCACCAGAATCTCATGCACTTTATATTTCTGTCCGAACCATGCCAAGTCTGTTCTCCAACTAGCCAAAAACTCCTTCATTAACAGAAAATGTCAAAACCTTTCAAGATCTAACTCCCCTCGTGATTTTTGGCATCTAGCCAAAAATATCTCCAATAACTTTGCTTCTTCTTCTTTCCCTCCTTTATTTCAACCAGATGGCACAACTGCTATCACATCTATTTCTAAAGCTGAACTCTTTGCTCAAACCTTTGCTAAAAACTTTACCTTGGACGATTCTGGGCTTGTTCCTCCCTCTCCTCCACCCTCTGACTACTTCATGCCACCTATTAAAATTATTCGCAATGATGTTTTCCATGCCCTCGCTGGCCTAAACCCTCGGAAGGCTTATGGACCTGATGGGGTCCCTCCTATTGTTCTCCGAAACTGTGCCTCCGTCCTTGCACCTTGCCTAGTCAAACTCTTTCAGCTCTGTCTGTCAACATCTACCTTTCCTTCTTGCTGGAAGTTTGCCTACATTCAACCTGTTCCTAAAAAGGGTGACCGCTCTAATCCCTCAAACTACCGTCCTATTGCTTTAATTTCCTGCTTATCTAAAGTTTTTGAATCTATCCTCAACATCTATCACTTCACAACCTTCTATCTGATCGCCAGTATGGGTTCCATCAAGGCCGCTCTACTGGTGATCTTCTGGCTTTCCTTACTGAGTCTTGGTCATCCTCTTTTAGAGATTTTGGTGAAACTTTTGCTTGGACTTGGCTTGGACATATCAAAAGCCTTTGATAGAGTCTGGCACAAAGCTTTGAGTTCCAAACTACCCTCCTATGGTTTTTATCCTTCTCTCTGTAACTTTATCTCAAGTTTCCTTTCTGACCGTTCTATTGCTGCTGTGGTAGACGGTCACTGTTCTTCTCCTAAATCTATTAACAGTGGTGTTCCTCAGGGTTCTGTCCTGTCACCCACTCTCTTCTTATTATTCATTAATGATCTTCTAAACCAAACTTCTTGTCCTATCCACTCCTACGCTGATGATACCACCCTGCACTTTTCCACGTCTTTTCATAGACGTCCAACCCTTCAGGAGGTAAACATATCACGCAGGGAAGCCACAGAACGCCTGACTGCTGATCTTTCTAAAATTTCTGATTGGGGCAGAGCAAACTTGGTATTGTTCAATGCCTCAAAAACTCAATTCCTCCATCTATCAACTCGACACAACCTTCCAGACAACTATCCCCTCTTCTTCAATGACACTCAACTGTCCCCCTCTTATACACTGAACATCGTCGGTCTGTCCTTTACTTATAATCTGAACTGGAAACTTCACATCTCTAGCTAAAACAGCTTCTATGAAGTTAGGTGTTCTTAGACGTCTCCGCCAGTTTCTCTCACCCCACCAGCTGCTAACTCTGTACAAGGGTCTTATCCGTCCATGTATGGAGTATGCTTCACATGTCGGGGGCGGGGTTCCACTCATACTGCTCTTCTAGACAGGGTGGAATCAAAAGCTTTTCGTCTCATCAACTCCTCTCCTCTAACTGACTGTCTTCAGCCTCTCTCTCACCGTCGCAGTGTTGCATATCTAGCTGTCTTCTACCGCTATTTTCATGCTAACTGCTCTTCTGATCTTGCTAACTGCATGCCTCCCCTCCTCCCGCGGCCTCGCTGCACATGACTTTCTTCTTTCTCTCACCCCTATTCTGTCCACCTTTCTAACGCAAGAGTTAACCAGTATTCTCAATCATTCATCCCTTTCTCTGGTAAACTCTGGAACTCCCTGCCTGCTTCTGTATTTCCACCTTCCTATGAATTTAATTCCTTCAAGAGGGAGGTTTCAAGACACTTATCCACCAATTTTTGACCACTGCTTTGACCCTTTTATGGGACTGGCATTTCAGTGGGTATTTTTTTTTTTATTAGATTTTTGTTGCCCTTGGCCAGTATCCTTCCTACATAAAAAAAAAAAAAAAAAAAAAAAAAAATAACTGGCTCAAAAACTCTGAAAGGACACATTTCTGAAAATTTGTTTCCTTTCCTCATATATGGTTTATTGCATGCATTTTGGCGTTTTCATACCTAACAATGTGAAATACACTCAAAATACACGTTTTTTGCAAGGTTGCTCTATTCCTTCATATAAAATGCTATTCATTTTTTTTATTTTTTTTTAGCGTTTTGGTGCCTAAGAAACTCAAAATACTTATAACGTATGTCTTTGGTAATTTTGATTTTGGCTCTTTATATAGAGTATTTTGCATGCATTATTTGATGATTTTTTTTTTTTAATATTGTTCTGTTTTCCCAAATAGGATGATATACTTGCTTTTTATTGTTTTTGACCCTCGCAATGTCATAAGCACATATACTTTTCTGGAAATCTCTTTCCCTTTCCCCATATAAGGTGGTTTTGCATTTATTTTGGCGGTTTGGTATATAACAATGTGAAATGCACCCAAAATACGCGTTTTTGGTAATGTTCTTCTTTTTGTCAATATAGAATGCTATCAATTCCTTTTACATTTTGTTACCTAAGACGCTAAAAAAACACTGATAATGAGCGTTTCTCGTAATGTTCTTTCGTTTCCCATATAGCATAGTTTCCATGTATTTTGGCGTTCCTTTACGTAAGAAGTTCAAAACACCTAAAATACTTGTGTTTAGTAATGTTATTCTCTTTCTCAATAACCGGTGCTTTGCATTTGTTTGAACGTTTTGGTACGTAAGTAGCTAAAAAGACTTAAAGGGCACGTTTTTTTTTTTTAAACTTGTTTTTGTTTCCCTACATAGGATGCTTTCCTTTCCTTTTTAGCATTTTGCTTCCTAACACCCTCATTAACACTCAAAAGACACGTTTCTAGTAAGGTCGATACTTTTACCCATATATACCTGCATCTTAGCGTTTTCGCATCTAGCAATGTGAAACACTGAAAATACTCGTTTTTGATAATGTTATTCTGTTTCTCGGTATAGAGTGCTCTTTAGGAATTTTAGCGTTTTGGTACCGAAGAATTAAAAAAAAAAAAAAAACGTATAAGACACGTTTCTCGCAATGTCTTTTCGTTTCCCATTTTCGGGACTTTCCATGCATTTTGGCGTTTTTACGTTACAAGCTCAAACACACTCAAAATGCTTGTTTCTCGTAAAATTTTTTTTGTCAAAAAAAAGGGTGTTTTTGCATGCGTTTTAGCGTTTTGGTGCGTAAGAAGTTGAAAAAAATTAAAAGACACTTTTTGGTAATGTTTTCTACTTGCATATTTCCATACTTTTTAGCGTTTTTGTGCCTAACATGCACAAAAACACGCAAAAGATACGTTTTTTTTTTTTTTTTAATATACCGATTTTCTATGCATTTTGTCGTTTTGTTATCTAATAATGTGAAAAAAACAATCAATTTTACATACTTTTTTTTTTTTATAATATTGTTGTTTCTAAATATAGAGTGGTATAAAAAACGTTTTCACTTTTTAGTACATAACATGTTGAAGAACAATCATAATACACGTTAATCTATATGAAAGAAAAAAAAATCCATTACGGCTTTTTTTCTTCATCCATACAGAGTATTTTCTATTTGCTGCAGTTTCCTACGTAAGAAACTGAAAAAAACAACAACACTAAATACTTGTTTTTGGTAATGTTATTATATTTCTTTATAAAGTGTGTTTTCCATGCGATTTGTCATTTTGATACGTAACAAGTTCCAAAACTCTCAAAGATAATTTTTTTCGGAATGCTGTTTTCCATTCGCATACAGAGTGACTTCCATGCTGTTTAGCATTTTGGTGTCTAACACGCTCAAAACACTCGAAAGACACGTTTCTGATAATGTAGTTTTGTTTTGCATTTTGGCGTTTTGGTACCTTATAATATATAAACACTCAAAATACGTTTTTATATATTTTATTATATTTCTCTATATACAGTGATATTTATGCGTTTTAGCGTTTTGATAGCTAAGAAGCTAAAAAAAAAACTCTCTTAATACCTATGTTTCGTTATGTCTTTTCGTTTTCCTATAAAGAGGGGTTTGCATTGCATTTTTTTTTTTTCTACGTAACAAGCTCAGAAACAAAATAAAAAAAAAATTTCGTAAAGGTATACTGTTTCTCCATAATGGGTATTTTTCATGGTTTTTATGGGTTTGGTACATAAATACCCGAAAAACACTGAAAAGTTACTTTTTTTTGCAGCATTGTTTTCTTTTACGTGCTTTTTATCGTTTTGGTGCCTAGAACGCTCATAAACACTCAAAAGACACATTTCTGGTAATCTCATTTCCTTTTTTCACATAGAGAATTTTACATGAATTTTGGCATTTTGATATCTAACTGTGAAATACACTCAAAATACACGTTTTTTGTCATGATAATATGTTTCTCCATATAGACTCATATTATTACTTTTTATCCTTAAAAACACCAATAATGCACGTTTGTCTTAATTCTTTTTTTTCCATATCAGGTACTTTACGTGCGTTTTTTTTTCGTTTTTTGTACATAAGCTCAAAAACACAAAATAGTTGTTTTAAGTAATATTATTCTATTTCTCTAAAAAAGGTTGTTTTACTATGTATTTTAGCCGAAAAACACTGGAAAGACGCTTTTATGTAAAATTTGTTATCCCATATGATAGGTTTTCAATGCATTTTGGCGTTTTGATAATGATTGGGAAAACACTAAAAAATACACGTTTTTGGAATTCTTTTCTGTTCCTCGATATAATACGTTTTAGGATTTTTTTTTTTACTTAAGAAGCTAAAAAAAAAAACACTCATAATACACATCTCTCGTAAAGTCCTTTAGTTTCTCCATATATGATCCTTTGCATCCATTTTAGTGTTTTTGTGCGTAAAAAAAATTTGTGCTAAAAAAAATTACTTTTTTTTTTTTTTTGGT
This sequence comes from Scylla paramamosain, assembly GCF_035594125.1. Lineage (NCBI taxonomy): Eukaryota > Metazoa > Arthropoda > Malacostraca > Decapoda > Portunidae > Scylla > Scylla paramamosain. Next base: position 8,242,593 of record NC_087175.1, read on the forward strand.
AATGTCATTCTGTTTCTCCATAAAGGGTCTTTTTAAATACGTTTTAGCGTTTTGGTAGGTAAGTTGCAAACACTCAAAAGACACGCTTTTGGTAATGTTTTTTTTAATTCTCATATTGAGTGATTTCCATGTTTTTTCTTTTTTTTCTTTTTAGCGTTTTAGTGCCTAACATGCATAAAAAAAAAAAACACGCAAATGATATGTTTCTTGGAATGTCGTTTTGATTCCCTTTATAAGTACTTTTCCATGCATTTTCCTACGTAAGAAGCTCAAAACACGTTTTAGCGTTTTGGTAGGTAAGCTGCAAACACTCAAAAGACACGTTTTTGGTATGTTTTTTTTTTTTATTCTCATATTGGGTGATTTCCATGTTTTTTCTTTTTTTTTCTTTTTAGCGTTTTAGTGCCTAACTTGCATAAAAAAACACGCAAATGATATGTTTCTTGGAATGTCGTTTTGTTTCCCTTTATAAGTACTTTTCCATGCATTTTCCTACGTAAGAAGCTCAAAACACTAGTTTTTGGTAAAATTACGCTGTTTCTCGACGAAGGATTTTTTTTACATTGTTTTCAGCGTTTTGGTACATATCTAGCTCGAAAACACTAAAAAGAGACGTTTTTGGTAATATTGTTATATTTTACCATATACGGTTCTTCCCATGCTTTTTTATCGTTTTGGTGCCTAAAACGCTCATAAAAACCCTCTAAAGACACATTTCTGAAAATCTTGTTTCCTTTCCCCAATACAGGGTGCTTTGCATGCATTTTAGGGTTTTGATACCTAACTGTGAAATGTACTCAAAATACACGTTATTGATCATGATATTGTGTTTCTTCACATATTGATGCGTTTCATTGTTTAGGTACCTATGAAGCTCAAAAACACCTATAATACACGTTTCTCGTAATGTCTTTTCGTTACCCATTATAAAGTACTTTGGATGCATTGTGGGCGTTTTTTGTACGTAACAAGCTAAAAACACTAAAAAAAATACTTGTTTTTGTTATTGTTACTCCGTTTCTCCATAAGTGAGTTTTTGCATACATTTTATCGTTTTGGTAGGTAACTCAAAAACTCTCAAAAGACACTTTTCCTGTAAAGTTCTTTCCTCATTTGGTCGGCTTTGGAAGCATTTTGGCGTTTGGTACCTAATAATGGGAAAAAAAAAAAAAACATTAAAATAACGCGTTCTTGGTAATGTTGTTGTTTCTCGATATAGAGAGTTGTTTCTGCGTTTTATCATTTTAGTAAGGGAAGAAGCTCAAAAGCTCTCACAATACACGTTTCCTGTTGTCGTTTTCCTATATAAAGTGGTTTTCATGCGTTTTGTCATTTTTGTACGCAGCAAGCTCAAAAACATTCCAAACATACGTTTTTTGGTAGTTATGATGTTTTTCCACACACACACACACAAAAAAAAAAATGCATTCTTTTCAGAGTTTTGGTACATAAGTTTGATAGAATATTGTTTTGTTAGAATACATATTTTTTTTTTTTTTATCGTTTAGAGGCTCAAAATACACGTTTCTGAAAGTATTTCTTTTCTTTCCTCATATATAGAGTGTATTAAAGCGTTTTCGCGTCTTCGTACCTAAGGAAATCAAGAACACTCATAATGCTCTTTCCTCGTAATGTCATTTCGATTCTTCATAGGAAATACTTTGCATTGCATGCATTTTGGCTTTTTTCTTCGTAAAAAGCTCAAAGACACTCAAAATAGTTTTTTTTTTGTTTTTTTTTGTAATGTTATCATGAAAGGTCTTTTGCATATGATTTTGGATTTTGGTAGGTGAAAAGCTCAAAAGTACATTTTTTTTTTTGTAATGGTATTTTGATTTTCCTTTTAGGGTGCTTTCCATGCTTTTTTTTTGGTGTGTGTGTTTTCGTACCTAGCACGCTCATAAAAACTCAAAAGACACGTTTCTGTAATTTTCGTTTCTTTTCCCATATAGAGTTCTTTGCATACATTTTGGCGTTTTGGTAACTAACAATGTGAAAAACACACAATTTTTCGTTGTTATTTTTCTCCTTATAGAGTGGTTTTCATGTGTTTTTACGCGTTTTGGTAAATAAAAAGCTCAAAAATACTCATAATACACGTTTCTCGTAACGTCTTTTTGTTTCCATATAGGGTAATTTCATGATCTTGGCATTTTTCTACGTATAAAACTCAAAAACACTTAATATACACGATTTTTTTTTTGGGGGGGGTAAATTTATACATTTTTTTTATTACATACGTTTTAGCGTTTTAGTAAGTAACTTTATAAACAATGAAAAGACACGTTTTTGGTAATGTTGCTTTGTTTTCATAAACACTAAAAAGACATTTCTTAAAATATCGTTACCTTTGCCAAATATAGGGTGCTTTGCATGCATTTTGGCGTTTTGTCACTTCAAAATATAAAATGCACTTAAAATACACGTTTTTGATAATGTTGTTCTGTTTCTCTCTTTATAGAGTCCTGCTCATGCAAATCTGAAAAAAAAAACACTCAATACAAGTTTCTCGTTATGCCTTTTCCATTCCCTATTGCATTGTACATTGCATGCATATTGACCTAATATGCTGAAAAAGACACTAGAATTTATTTATTTTTTTTTGTAATGGTAATGTTTCTACAGTTTTTTTTTTTCATGCGTTTTATCGTTTTGTTACCTAAATAGCTGAAAACAGATTCAAAATGTACAATATTAGTAATGTTGTTTTGTTTTTCCATATAAGGTGTATTCCATTCTTTTTAGCATTTTCGTGCCTAACATGCACAAAAAACACACACACACAAAAAAACATTTCTTGTAATGTTGCTTCGTTCCTGAATATAAATAGTTTTGCATCCATTTTGTCGTTTTCATATCTTACAGTACGAAAAACACTTAAAATACACGTTTTTAGTAATGTTGTTGTGTTTCTGAATAGGAAGTGTTATTCTTGCTTTTCCTCATTTTTGGTATCTAAAAAGCTGAAAACATCCATTATACATGTTTTTCGTAATGGATTTTTCTTTCCCCATATAGAATAATTTGTATGCGTTTCTGAGTTTTCCAACAAGCCGAAAACACCCAGAACACTTTTTTTTTTTTATGTTATTCTGTTTCTCCATAAAAGGTGTTTTGCATGAGTTTTAGCGTAAAAAGTAAAAACAAAACTCTCAAAAGACTCGTTTTTCGTAACGTTTTGCATTCCGCTATAAGGTAATTTTCCATGCTTTTTAGGGTTTTGTTGCCTAACGTGCTGAAAGACACATAAATACACGTTTCTCGTTTCTTGTAATCACGTTTAATTTTCGTATATAAAAGCTTTTCAGGTATTTTGGTAATGTAAAAAGCACTCAAAATGCGTGTTTTTAGTAATGTCGTTCTGTTTCTCCATATATAGTTGTATTATCGCATTTTTCCGTTTTGGTACCTAAGAAGCTTAAAAACACTTTCTCGTAATGTCTTTTCGTTTCATCATAGAGAGTACTTTGCACGTTTTTTTTTTTCTTTTTTGTACGTAACAAACTCAGAAAACAATTGAAATATAAGTTTAAATAAAGTTATTGTGTTTCTGAATAAAGCATATTTATATGCGCTTTAGGTTTTGGAAACGTAAGTAGCTCACAAACACTGAAAAGAGACATTTTTTGTAATGTTTTGTTTTCCCACATATAGTGAACACACAAAGCGTTTTCGCTTTTATCGTTTTGGTGCCTAGCACGCTCATCAACATTGGAAAGACACTTCTGGAAAACTCGTTTCGCCATTTAGGGTGCATTACATAGACAATGCCGTTTTGGTACCTAACAATGTGAAATATACTTAAAATACACGTTTTTGGTAATGTTGTTTTGTTTCTCCAAAGAGATCGCTAGTCATGCGATTTCTCGTTTTTGTACTTAAGAAGCCCCCCCAAAAAAAACACTCTTAAGAAATGGTTCTCGCAATGCCCTTTCGTCTAAACATATAGGGAACTTTGGATGCATTTTGCCGGTTTTGTACGTAAAAAACCTGAAAACAGTCAAAATACTTGTTTTTGGTAAAATTATTCTGTTTCACCATGAACTGTGTTTTATATGGGTTTTATCATTTCAGTACGTAAGAAGATTAAAAACACTCAAAAGACATGTACATAACGTTGTTTTGTATTCTTATATAAGGTGATTTCCATGCTTTTAAGCGTGTTGGTGCCTAACACGCTCAAAAACACTGAAAAAACACGTTTCTGGTAATGCTGTTTCGTATCCCCATATATGAACCTTCCTTGCCTCGAGCTGTTTTGCTACCTAATAATGTGAGAAAACACTCAAAATACACGTTTTTGGTAATGTTGCTAGTTTTTCGATAGAGAGTACTATTCATTCGTTTTAGGATTTTGGTACCTAAGAAGATAAAAAAAAACAAAAAAAAAACTCATAATACACGCTTCTCGTAATTTCTCGTTTCCTCGTATAGAGTAAATTGCATTCATTTTTACTTTTCAACGTAACAAGCTCAAAACATTTATAACATATTTTTTGATAAAGTTATTGTGTTTATGAAGGGTGTTTTTGCATGTAATTTAGAGTTTTGGTACGTAAGAAGCTGAAAAACACTCATAAGATACGTTTTTTTTGTAATGTTTTGAATTTTCATACATAGTGATTTTAAACACCTTGGTGCCTTACATGCTCAGAAACCCTCAAAGCACTATTTTTTTTTTTTCTGAAAAATGTCGTTTCCTTTCCTATTATAAAGGGCTTTGCATGCATTTTGGCGTTTTGGCGGGTAACAATGTGAAACACACTCATAATACATGATTTCTCTATTTCGAAAAGTAAAACAACATTATATTAATCGTGCCTTTTAAGACTTTTAATTTATTTACGTACCAAAACGCTAAAACGCATGCAAAAAACTTTAATGTAGAAACAGAATAATATCATCAAAATCATAATTAAAAAAAAAAAATTATAGCTTGTTACGTAGAAAAAGCGAAAATGCATGCAAAGTACCCTATATAAGGAAACAAAAAGACTTCATGAGAAACTTTTATTATGAGTATTTTGAGGTTCTTAGGTACCAGAACCAGAACCAGAAAAGCAATATCGAAAACATGTATCTCGACTGTATTTCATATTGTTAGGCAACAAATCACCAAAAGCATGCAAAGCGATATTTCCAGAAACGTGTCTTTTTGAGTGTTTATGAGCGTGTTAAGCACCAAAACCCTAAAATGTATGTAAGCATCTTGTATGAGTAAACAAAATAATATAACTACATACATCTCTTTTCAGTGTTTTTTGAGGTATGTACCAAAACGCTAAAATGTATGCAAAAAAAAAAAAAAAACGTATGGAGGAGTAGTAAGAAATTACAAAAGAAACGTGTTTTTAGTGCTTTTCAACTCAATACGTAGAAAACGCCAAAATCCATGTAAATTACCCTATATCTGATAAAGAAAAGATATTACAAGAAACGCGTATTTTTAGTGTTTTTGAGCTTCTTTGGTACCAAAACGAGACAAAGTATGCATAGCACCTTATATAGAGAAACATAATAAGATAACCAAAAATTGGTATTTTGAGTGATTTTTCACATTGTTAGATACCAAAACGCCAAAATGTACGGAAAGTACCTTATATCGGGATAGGAAACGAGATTTCAAGAAACGGGTCTTTTGTGTGTTTGTGAGCGTGCTAGGCACAAAAATGCTAAAAAAAAGACGTAAAACAAACATTAATAAAACATCTTCTGAGAGTTTTTGAGCTACTTACGTCGTAAAATGATAAAATGCATGCAAATGCTTTATGGAAAAACAAAATAACTTTAGCAAAAAACGTGTATTTTTTTCAGCTTTTTACATACAAAAACGCTGAATTGCATGGAAAATAGTTTATAAGGGGAAACGAAAGAACTTTACGAGAAACGTGTATTATTCTTAGGTACCAAACCAGAAAAAAAAATGTATGAATATCACACTATATAAAAGAAACATAAATTATTATCAAAAAACTTCTATTTTGAATGTTTTTAACATTGTTAGGTATCAAAACAGCGAAGTGCATGGAAATATCCCTATAAGGGGAAACAAAACTACGTTTCCAGAATCATATATTTTCAGTGTTTTTAACGTATTAGCAAAGAAAATGGTTAAAAAAAACGAAAGAAACCTTATGGAAAATAAGAATCGAGTGTTTTTGAGTTATTTTTTACGTCAAAAACACCAAAATGCATACAAACTATCCTATATGGGGAACCGAAACGACATTACAAGAAACGTTTATTATCATTATTATTTTTTTTTTTTTAGCTTCTTAGGTACCAAAACGTTAAAACGCATGAATAGCGCTTTATTTGGAGAAAAGATTAATACCAAAAACGTGTATTTTAAGTGTATTTCACATTATTAGGAGATATAACAGCGAAATGCATGCAAAGCACTCGATATTGAGAAACAAAAAGTCTTTACGAGAAATCTGTTTTTTGAACTTCTTAAGTACCAAACTCTAAAACGCATGAATAGCATTCTATATGAAAAAACAAAAAAACAAAACAAAACAATAGTACCAAAAACCGTGTCTTTTGAGTGTTTTTTTTAGTATCTTACGTACCAAAAACGCAAAAAACGCATGCAAAACACAATTTATGGAGAAAAAGACTAATATTACCAAAAAAAAGTTTTTTTTGAGTGTTTTATGAGCTTAGGTGGAAAAACGCGAAAATACATCCTTCTTGGGTACGAACATTTTATATGGAGAAACGAAAAGGCATTACAAGAAACGTGTGTTATGAATGTTTTTGAGCTTCTTAGGTACCAAAACGCAATAAACCATGAATAACATTCTATATGAAGATACAAAACAACATTACCAAATACGTGTTTTGAGTGTTTGTTTTTTTTCACATTCATAGATACCAAAACACCAAAATGCATCCAACGATCCCTATATAGGGAAAAGAAATTAAATTTCTAGTAACGTGTCTTTTATGAGTTTATTAGCGTGTTAAGTACCAAAACGAAAAAAAATAAATAAATAAATAAAAAATAAAAAACACCCTATATGGATAACAAAACGCCACCAAAACCGTCTCTTTTCAGTGTTTTCAGGTAATTACGTATCTTAATGCTAAAACGCATGCAAAAAAAAAAAAAAAACATTTATGGCGAAACATTATATATTTGCGAAAAAAAAAAAAAAATGTTTTTTGAGTTTGTTACAAAAACGACAAAATGCACACAGAGTACACTATGGGAAACGAAAGGGTATTACCTGAAACGTGTATTATTAGTGCTTTTGAGCTTCTTAGGTACCAAAATGTTAAAAGGCATTAATAGCACTCTCTATGGAAAAAAAAAGACATTACCAAAAACTTGTGTTTTATGTGTATTACACATTATTAGGTGCCAAAAAGCCAAAAAAACTGGAAAAAATAGGCTATAGTTAAGAAAGAAAATGATATTTCGTGAAACGTGTCGGCTGAGTGTTTATGATCGTGTTAGGCACCAAAATGTTTTTGAGCTACTTACGTACCAAAAAGCTAAAACGCACGTGAAACATGATTTATGGAGAAACACAATAAAATTACGAAAAACAAGTATTTTTAAGGGTTTTCAGTTTGTTACCTACGAAAACGCAAAAATGTATGCAAAGTAGCTAATATTAGGAAACGAAAAGACATTACAAAAAAAGTGTATTATCAGTGTTTTTAAGCTTTTTAGGTACCAAAACGCTAAAAGACATAAATAGTATTACTCTATATGGAAAAAAAAAAAATAATAAAAACACTTACCACAAAACATGATTTTTGAGTTTTATTTCACATTGTAAGATAGCAAAAACGCAAAATGCATGCAAAGTGCCCTCTCTAGGGAAACGAAACGACATTTCCAGAAACTTGTATTTTCTTTTTAAGTGTTTATGAGCGTGTTAGGCACAAAAACGCTAAAAGGCATGGAAAAGTTCCTCTATGGGGAAAGCATAACAACATTTCTAAAAACGTGTGTTTGGTGTGTTTTGAGCTATTTATGTACAAAAACCATAAAACGATTGGAAAACACCCTTTTAAATAGAAAGAGAATAACCTTAACAAAAACAAGTATTTAAATGTTTTTGAGCTTGTTACGTACAAAATCGCCAAAATGCATGCAAAGAATGAGGAAATGAAAAGACATTGCGAGAAACGTGTGTTATGAGTGTTTTTGAGTTTCCTGTCAACGAAAACGCGAAAACCCTGTAATAACACTCTAAATGGAGAAACAGAACAACATCAAAAGAAAAAACAAACGTGTTTTGTGTATTCTTTTACATTGTTAAGTAATTAAATGCATAAATACATGTAAGGTACCCTATATGAGGAAAAAAAAAAAGACATTTCCAGGAACATGTTTTTTGAGTGATTATGATCTTGTTAAGTACCAAAACGCAAAAATGCATGCAAACACTCTTCATGTAGAAAGCATGATAATATTACTGAAACCAAGTATTTCGAAAGTTTTTGAGCTTATTACGTAGAAAAACGCCAAAATGCTTGATTACACGATCTGAGGAAACAAAAACACATTACGAAAAACTTGTGTCATGAGTGTTTTTTCAGTTTCTTAGGTATTAAAAACGCTAAAACGCCTAAATATATGGAGAAAATTAACATTATAAAAAACTTGCATTTTGAGTGTATTTCACATGGTTAGGTACCAAAATGCCAAAATATACGCAAAGCACACTTTATAGAAAAAGGAAACGATATATCCAGAAATGTGTTTTTTGAGTGTTTATGAGCGTGTTAGGCACCAAAACGGTTAAAAAAGCATGAAAAGTACCCTATATGGAAAAAAGAAACATCATTACCAAAAACGTTTCTCTTCGGTCTTTTTGAGCGAAATACACTCAAAATATATGTTATTAATAATGTTATATGTCTTCATATAAAGTGTTATTCATGCGTTTTAGCGTTTTTGTACCTAAGAACCAAAAACTTTCATAATACACGTTTCTCATAAAATCTTTTCGTTTCGAAACATACTTTCTTGTAACAATTTCATTTCCCCATATCAAGGGTTTTCCATGCATTTTGGCGTTTCGGTACCTAATAATGTGAAATATGCTCAAAACACACGTTTTTGTTAATGTTGTTCTGTTTCTTTATAGAGTGCTGTTTATAGGTTTAGCGTTTCAATACCTAAAATGTAAAAAAAAATAATTATAATACATGTTTTTCGTAATGTAATTACGTTTACCTATTAAGAGTATTTTGCATCCATTTTAATGTTTTTCTATGCAACAAACTCAAAAAACTCTCAAAATACTTGTTTTTTGGTAATGATATTCTTTTACATAAAAGGTGTTTTGCATGCTTTTTTAGGGTTTCGGTACGTAAGAGGCTGAAAAACACTTAAAAGACACGTTTTTTGGTAAAGTTATTTTCTATTCCCATTTAGGGTGTTTACCATTGCATTTTAAACACTCAAAAAAACACATTTCTTGAAATGTAGTATCGTTTCCAAATATATTGGTACTTGAAAATGTGGAAAAAAAAAGAAAACCACTCAAATTACGCGGTTTTTGGTAATGTTGCTCTGTTTCTTCGTATAAGGTGGTATTAATGCGTTTTCGCATTTCGGTACCTGGGAAGCTCAAAAACACTTATAATACACTTTTCTTCTAATGTCTTTTTTGTTTCCCCACATAGCATACTTTTCATATATTTTGGTGTTATTCTGTGTAACAAGCTCAAAAACACTCAAAATACTTGTTTTTGGTCATGTTATTCTGTTTCTGCATAAAGGGTGTTTTGCATGCATTTTACCTTTTTGGTACATAAGAAGTTCAAAAACACTCAAAAAGTCATGTTTTTCGTTAAGTCGTTTTGTATTCCCAAATAAGGTGATTTCCATGCTTTTTAGCGTATTGGTGCTTAACACGCTCAAAAACATTTAAAAGATACGTTTCTGGAAATTTCGTTTTTACCCATATAGAGGATTTTCACTGCATTTTGGCAATTTGCTATTTATTAATGTGAAAACACTCAAAATACACGTTTTTTGGTCTCGATATCGAGTACTATTCCTGAGTTTCAGCATTTTGTTACCTAAGATGTTCAAAAACACTTATAATAGATTTTCTTCGTAATGTCCTTTCGTTTCCCCATATAACGTTATTTTCATGCATTTTTGCATTTTTGTACGTAACACGCTAAAAACACTCGAAATAGTTATTTTTTGTAATATTATTCTTTTTCTCCATAAAGTGTTTTGTATTCGTTATAGAGTTTTGTACGTAGGAAGCTCTATAACATTCAAAAGACACGTTTTTTCGTAATGATGTTTTATATTGCCATATACGTTGCTTTGCATGCATTTTGGCGTTTTGTTAAATACACTCAAAATATACGTTTTAGGTAATGTTTTTTTTTTTTTCATATTAAGTGCTGTCACTGCGTTTTAGCGTCTATGTACCTAAAAAGGTAAAAAAAAAAAGAAGCGATTATAATAGATCTCTCAAAATGTCCTTTTGTTTCCCAAAATAGAGAACTTTGCATATATTTTGGCGTTTCTTTACGTAACAAGCTCAAAAAAATTCAAAATACTTCTTTTTCGTAAGGTTATTCTCTCTCTCTTTTTTTTTTTCATAAAGTGTGTTTTGCATGTTTTAGAGTTTTGGTGCTAAAGAAATTCTAAAACCTTGAAAAGACACTTGTTCGTAATGTTGTTTTACATGTATATTCCCATATAGGGTGATTTCTATGCTTTTTAGCGTTATGATGCCTAATACGAAAAAAAAAAAAATAAATAAATAAAAAAAACCCCTCAAAAAACATTTTTCGAGTAATGTAGTTTTGTTTCCATATATAGGTAACTGTGAATACATTATGGCATTTTGGTACCTAATAATAAAAAAAAAACACCCAAATACAAATTATTGTTAATATTGTTCTGATTTGTCGATATAAAGTGCACTATAAAATTCATGCGTTTTAGTATTTTGCTACCTAAGCTCTAAAACTCTCATAATACACGTTTTTCCTAATGTCTTTTCGTTTAATATTACAGAGTCTTTTGCTTGCATTTCGGCATTTTTCCAGGTATTAAGCTCAAAAACAAACAAAAAACACGTTTTTGATACTTATACTGTTTCTTCATGTTTTTTTTTTTTGCAAGCGTTTCAGCGTTTTTGGTACGTAAGTAGCTCAAAAACACTATAAAGAGACGTTTCGGTAATGTCTTGTTCTCCCATATAGGGTACTTTCTCTCCTTTTTTATCGTTGGGTGTCTGCACGCACATAAATAAAAAAAAAAAAAAAAACACGTTTCTGGAAATATCGCTTCCTTTCTCTATATAGGGTGCTTTCCACGGATTTTAAAACCTAACAATATGATATACACTCAAAATAACACGTAATGTAATTCTGTTTCTCTCTATAGTGTTATTCATACTCATTCATAGCGTTTTGGTGCCTATGAAACTAATAAAATACTCATAATACACGTTTTACGTAATGTTTATCCATTTCCCCATCTAGGGTACTGTGCTTACTTTTTGGCGTTTTCCTACGAAACAAGTTGAAAAAACACTCAAAATACTTATTTTCTTAATGTTATCAATAATACTTTGCATGCGTTTCAAAGTTTTGGTACATAAGTTGCTCAAAAACAGTGGAACAAAAACGTTTCTGGTAATGTGTTGTTTTCCCATATAGGGTGCTTTTTTGTTTCTTTTTTTTTCGTTTTGTTGTCTAACACGCTCATTAACAATCAAAAGACACTTTTCTTGAAATCTCGTTTTCTTTCACCATATAGGGTGTTTTGTTTGCATTTTGGAGTTTTGGTACCTGACGATGTGAAATACACTCAAAATACATGTTTTTGGAAATATTTTTTTTTTTTTTCTATAGAGTGCTAATTATTGCCTTTTAGCGGATTGTTACTTAAGAGGTAAAAAAAAAAAAAACACCTTTCTCGTAATATTTTTTTTTCATTTTAACATAATAGGATACTTGAAATGTATTTTGACGTTTTTCACGTAACAGCCTCAAAAACAATCAAAAAAGTTGTTTTTGGTAATGTTATTCTGTTTCTCCATCAAGGGTGTTTTGCATGCGATTTAGCGTTCTGATACCTAAGTTGCTCAAAAATACTGAAAAGAGACATTTTTGTTAATGTTTTGTTTTCCATTACAGTGTGAATTCCATGCTTTTCATCGTTTTGGAGGTAGAACACTCATAAACACTCAAAAGACACCTTTCTGGAATACTCGTTTCCTTTCGCATGCTTTGCATGCATACCTAACAATGAGAAATACACTGAATTACAAGTTTTTGGTAATGATATTATGTTTCTCCATGATTTTTTTTTTTTTTTGCATGCGGCTTAGGTTTTTGGTACGTAATAAGATCAAAAACACTTAAAAGACACGTTTTCTTTAGTGTTCTTTTGTTGTTCAAATCAAGTGATTTCCAAGCTTTATATCGGTTTAGTGTCTAAGCACTCAAAAAACACGTTTCTGGAAACATCGTTCCATTTCCTCATAGAGGTTACTTTGCATGCATTTTTGCGTTTTCTACGTAACAAGCTCATAAACACATAAAATACTTGTTTTTGGTAATTTTATTCTGTTTCTCCATAAAGAGTGTTTTGCAAACGTATTAGCGTTTTGGTACGTAAGAAGTTCAAAAAGATTGAAAAGACATGTTTTTGATAATGTTTTTTATTCCCATATGGTGATCTTTCCATGCTTTTTAGCATTCTGCTACCTAGCAGATTCATAAACATTCAAAAGACACGTTTCATTAAATTTAGTTTCGTTTGTTAGTTAGTGGGCTTCCATACATAACAATATGAAAAAAACACTCAAAATACACGTTTTTGGGAAACGAAAAGACATTACGAGAAACGTATATTATAAGTGTTTTACACCTTATTAGGTTGAAAAAATACAAAAATGCATGAATACCACTCTATATGGAGTAACAGAGCAACATTACTAAAAACGTGTATTTTGTTTGTTTTCACAATGTTATGTACCAAAACGTCGAAATTCATGCAAAGTGCAATCTATGGGAGAAACGAAACGAAATTTCCAGAAACGTGATTTTTGAGTGTTTAGGCACCCAAACTCTAAAAAATAAAAATGGAAAGCATCCTATATTGGAATACAAAACAAAATTACCAAAAAAATAGTATTTCTTTAGTGTTTTTGAACTACTTTTATATCAAAACGCTTGAACAGACGCAAAACACGCTTTATGGAGAAACAAAATAACAATACAAAAAAACTATATTTTCAGTGTTTTTGAGGTATGTAAGTAGAATAACGCCGAAATGTATGCAAAGTTCCCTATGCCGGGAAACGAAGACATTTCGAGAAACGTGTATTATGAGAGCTTTTGAACTTTTTAGGTACGAAACACACATTAATAGTACTCTATATGGAGAAACAAAACAACACGAATGAAAATATATATTTTGAGGGGTTTTCATATTATTAGGTACCAAAACGCAAAAATACATGCAAAGACCTCTAAAAGACGACACAAAACGACTTTACAAGAAACCTACCTTTTGAGAGTGTTTCTACGTGTTAGGCACCAAACACTAAGAAGTATGAAAAGAGCACTATGTTGGAAGGGAAAAATAAATAACCAACAAAGTGACTTTTCACGTGTTTGGAAGTTTTTAAATTTATTATGTACCAAAACGATAAAACATGCAAAACACCCTTCCTGCAGAAACATAAAAAACATTACCAAAAAGGAGCATTTTAAGCGATTTTTCAGCTTGTTATGTACAAAAGCGTCAAAATGCATATAAAGTACCCTATATAAGAAAACGAAAAGACATTAAGAGAAACTAGTATTATGATTTTTTTTTTTTTAGCTTATTAGGTACCAAAACAATAAAACGCATGATTTCCATTCTGTATGGAGAAAACGTGTATTTTAAGTGTATTTAGCTTTGTTAGGTATCAAAACGCCAAAATGCACCCGATATGGGGAAAATAAACGACATTTCCAGAAACATGTCTTTTGAGAGTTTATGAGTGTGTTAGGCACAAAAAGCTCTTAAAAAGCATGGAAAATACCGTAAATGGGAAAACATTGTTTTGAGCTACTTACGTACCAAACCGCTAAAACGGTTGCAAAACACACTTTATGGAGAAACTCAACAGCTTTACCAAAAAACATGCATTTTGAGAGATTTTGCGCCTGTTACGTACAAAAACGATAAAATACATGCAAATAACCCTAAAAGGGGGAAAAAAAAAACATTAAAAGAAACATATATTTTGAGTGCTATTGAGCTTCATAGGTACCAGAACACTAAAACGTATGAATAATACTCTATATGGAGAAACAGAACAAAACTTGTGTTTTAAGGCTTTTTTTTTCACGTTATTAGGTACCGCAACGCGAAAATGCATGCAAAGCATACTATATGGGGAGAGGAAACATTTCCAGAAACATGTCATTTCCGTGTTTATGAGCGTGTTAGGTACCAAGAAGCTAAAAACCAAGGAAAGCACCCTATAGGAGAAAACAAAAGATTACAAAAACTTTTCTTTTCAGTGCTTATGAGCTATTTACATACAAAAACACTTAAACGCATCCAAAACGCCTTTTTTGGGGAAAACTGAATAACATTACCAAAAAAAACGTGTATTTTTAATGTTTTGAGCTTGTTACCCCCTCCAAAAAAAACATAAAAAGTAACCAAAGACATTATGAGAAACTTATATTAAGAGCGTTTTTGAGCTTCTCAGGTACCAAAACGCGAAAATGCATAAATAATACTCTCTTTGGAGAAACACAACAATATTAGATACCAAAAACGCTAAAAAGCAACGAAAGCTCCCTATTTGGAAAAGCAAAACATTACCAAAAGCGTGTCTTTTGAGAGTTTTTACAGCTACTTACGTACCAAAACGCTAAAATGCATGCAAAGCACATTTTATGGAGAACCAGAATAACATTACCAGAAACGTGTATTTTGAGTTTTTTCTTTTATCTTCTTACGTATAAAAAAAAAAAAAAAAGCAAAAATGCATGCAAAGTATCCTAAATGGCGATACGAAAAGAAATAAAAAGACACTTTATTTATCAGTGTTTTGAGATTCTTAGGTAGCAAAATGCACAAACGCATGTATAACATTATATATGAAGAAACAGAAGAACATTACCGAAAACGTATATTTTGAGTGTTTTTTCACATTGTTACGTAGGAAAAACGCCAAAATGCATGGAAATCACCCAATATGGATAAAATAATGGATATTACGAGAAAGATGTATTATTAGTGTTTTTGAGCGTCTTAGGTACCAAACGCGAAAACTATTTAGTATCACTGTATATGGAGAAACAGAACATTACAAAAAACGTTTATTTTGAGTGTTTTTCTCAATTTTATGTAGCAAAACGTCAAAATGCCTCCAGAGCACCATCTATGGGGAGATGAAACGACATTTCCAGAAACATGTCTTTTGAGTGTTGATTGTTGTTGTTAGGTACCAAAGTTATAAAAAAGCATGGAAAGCTACCTATATAAAAGAACAAGTCAACCAAAAATTTATCTTTTGGGGTATTTTCAGCTACTAACGTACCATAACGCTGAGATGTATACAAAACACCCTTTATTACCATAAACAATTTTTTTTCTTTTTACATATAAAAAGAAACATAAATGCATACAAAACACTTTGCATGAGGAAACGAAAAGACATTATAAGAAACTTTTATAATGTGTTTCTTTTTTTTTTTTATTTCTTAGGTATCAAGACCTATGAAGAACACTCTATATGGAGAAAAGAACAAGATTACCAAAAATGTGCTTTTTGAGTGTTTTTCACATTGTTAGGTGCGAAAACACTCTATAAAGAGTGTTATTTGTGGGTTTTAGCTTTTTCATACTTAACGTACTTAAAAAAAAACTCATAATACACGTTTCTCGTAACATCCTTTCATTTTCCAAACATAGGGTTCTTTCCATGTATTTTAGCTTTTTTATAGGTAACATGATCAGAAACACTCAAAATACATGTTTTTTGGTAATGTTATTCTGTTTCTCCATAAATGGTGTTTTGCATGCGTTTCAGCGTTTTGGTATGTAAGGAACTCAAAAATACTTAAAGGCAAGTTCTTGGTAAAAATTCGTTTTATTCCCATGTAATGTGATTGCCCTGCTTTTTAGTGCTTTATTGCCTATCACGTTCAAAAACACTCAAAAGACACTTTTCTGGTAATGTCATTTTTTCCTACATAAAGCTAGTTTCGCATGCAATTTGGGGATTTTGTAACTAAGAATGTGAAAAACACGCAAAATACACGCATTTGGTAAAGTTGGTCTGTATTCTTAATTAACAGTGTTATTCCCGAGTTTCAGCATTTTGGTATCTAAGAAACTTATCCATATACACGAGTTTTTGCGTTTTTTGCCTTGTGTTTTTTGTGAAACTATAAAACGCTCATTATATACGTTTCTCGTAATGTCCTTTTGTATTCCAATATAGAGTGCTTTCCATCCATTTTCGCGTTTTTTGAAGGTAAGAAGCTCAAAAACATTAAAAATATATTTTTTTGGTAATGTTATTCTATTTTTTCATATTCGTTGGTTTGCATCCGTTTTAGCGTTTCTCTACGTAAAACACTGAAAAGACACTTTTTTTCAGTAATTTTGTGATGGATTCCCATTTTGAGTGACTTCCATATTATTTATCGTTTTGGTGCCTAACATGCTGAAAAACACTCAAAAGACAGGTTTCTGGTAAAGTCGTTTAATTTCCCCATATAGGTGGCTTTGCATGCACTTTAGGGTTTGGTACATAACAGTCCGAAAAAAAAAGCTAAAATTAACTTTTTTTTTTAGTAATGTTCTTTTTTCACATAATTTCCCTGAATTTCGCCAGAATTTTGGCATCTCGGTACCTATGAAGATGAATAACAAAAAAAAATTTTTTTTCTTATTTATTTATTTTTTCTCTATAAAAAGTGTTATTTATGGGTTTTAGCTTTTTGGTACTTAAAGAACTTAAAAACACTCATAATACACGTTTCTCGAAATGTCCTTTCGTTTCCCAAAGGTTCTTTGTATGTACTTAAGCGCTTTTATAAGTAACATGATCAAAAACACTCAAAATAAATGTTTTTGGTAATGTTATTCTGTTTCTCCATAAAGGGTGTTTTGCATGCGTTTTAGCGTTTTGGTATATAAGGAACTCAAAAACACTTAAAGGCAAGTTCTTGGTAAAAGTTGGTTTTATTTCCATATAAATTGATTGCCCTGTTTTTTAGTGCATTATCATGCTAAAAAAAAAAAAACACTTAAAAGACACTTTTCTGGTCATGTCATTTTCTTCCCACATAAAGCTACTTTCACATGCAATTTGGGGTTTTGGTAACTAAGAATTTGAAAAAAAAACACTCAAAATACACGCATTTGGCAAGGTTGTTCTGTTTCTTGATTAAGAGTGTTATTCAGGAGTTTCAGCATTTTAGTATCTCCATATATACGAGTTTTTGCGTGTTTTGCCTAGTGGTTCTTGAGAATCTATAAAACACTCATTATACACGTTTCTCGTAATGTCCTTTTGTTAACCAATATAGAGAGGTTTGCATCCATTTTCGCGTTTTTTGTAAGTAAAAAGCTCAAAAACACTCAAAATTTACCTTTTTGGTAATCTTATTCTATTTCTTCATATTGGTTGGTTTGCATCCGTTTTAGCGTTTTTCTACGTAAAACAAGGAAAAGACATTATGTGGGAAAAATTACAGCGAAATTATGTGAAAAAAGAACATTATCAAAAAAGTTATTTTTAGCTTTTTTTTCAGTGTTATGTACCAAACCCTTAAGTGCATGGAAAGACATCTGTATGGGGATATTAAACAAGTTTACAAGAAAACTGTCTTTTGAGTGTTTTTCAGCATGTTAGGCACCAAAACGATAAATAATATGGAAGTCACTCTATATTGGAATCCAAAACAAAATTACTAAAAACGTGTCTTTTCAGTGCTTTACGTAGAAAAACGCTAAAACGGATGCAAACCAACTAATATGAAGAAATAGAATAACATTACCAAAAAGGTATATTTTAAGTGTTTTTGAGCTAGTTACCAACAAAAAAAAAAAAAAAAAAAACGCGAAAATGGATGCAAAGCACTCTATATAGGGAAACAAAAAGATATTACGAGAAACGTGTATAATGAGTGTTTTATAGCTTCACGACAAGGCAAAAAACGCAAAAACTCGTGTATTACCAAAAATAAATACCAAAATGCTGAAACTCCTGAATAACACTCTTAATTGAGAAACAGAACAACCTTATTAAATGCGTGTATTTTGAGTGTTTCTCACATTCTTATTTACCAAAACCCCAAATTGCATGCGAAACTAGCTTTATGTGGGGAAAAAAATGACATTACCAGAAAAGTCTCTTTTGAGTGTTTTTGAGCGTGTTAGGCAATAAAACACTAAAAAGGAGAGCAATCACATTACATGGGAATAAAACGAATTTTTACCAAGAACTTGCCTTTAAGTTTTTTAAGCTCCTTATATACCAAAACGCTAAAACGCATGCAAAACACCCTTTATGGAGAAACAGAATAACATTAACAAAAATATGTATTTTGAGTGTTTTTGATTATGTTACCTATAAAAACGCTAATTAAATCCATGCAAAGAACCTTATGTTTGGGAAACGAAAGAACATTTGGAGAAACGTGTATTATGAGTGTTTTTAAGTTCTTTAAGTACCAAAAAGCTAAAACCCAAAAATAACACTCTTTAGAGAGAAAAAAAATAAAAATAAATAAAAAAATAAAAAATAGGAATTTTTTTTTTGTTATTCATCTTCATAGGTACCGAGATGCCAAAATTGTGGCAAAATTCAGGAAAATTACGCGAAAAAGAACATTATGAAAAAAAGTTAATTTTAGCTTTTTTTCGGACTGTTATGTACCAAACCCTAAAGTGCATGCAAAGCCACCTATATTGGTAAATTAAACGACTTTACCAGAAACCTGTCTTTTGAGTGTTTTTCAGCATCTTAGGTACCAAAACGATAAATAATATGGAAGTCACTCAATATGGGTATCCAACACAAAATTACTGAAAAAAGTGTTTTTTCAGTGTTTTACGTAGAGAAACGCTAAAACGGATGCAAACCAACGAATACGAAAAAATAGAATAATATTACCAAAAAGGTATATTATGAATGTTTTAGAGCTTCTTACCTACAAAAAAGAAAATGGATGGAAAGCACTCTATATTGGGATACAAAAGGACATAACGAGAAACGTGTATAATGAGTGTTTTATAGTTTCACAAGAACCACAAGGCAAAAAACGCAAAAAACTCGTGTATATAAAGAAGTTTCTTAGATACCAAAATGCTGAAACTCAGGAATAACACTCTTAATTAAGAATACAGAACAACCTTACCAAATTTTGAGTGCTTTTCACATCCTTAGTTACCAAAACCCCAAATTGCATGCGAAACTAGCTTTGTGTGGGGAAAAAAAAAATGACATTACCAGAAAAGTGTCTTTTGAGTGTTTTTGAGCGTGATAGGCAATAAAGCACTAAAAAGCAGGGTAATCACATTACATGGGAATAAAACCAACTTTTACCAAGAACTTGCCTTTAAGTGTTTTTGAGCTCCTTACATACCAAAACGCTAAAACGCATGCAGAACACCCTTTATGGAGAAACAGAATAACATTACCCAAAACATGTATTTTGAGTGTTTTTGATCATGTTACCTATAAAAAAGCGTTACGAGAAACGTATATTATAAGTAAAACCCACAAATAACACTCTTTATAGAGTGTTTTCGTACCTAACAATGTGAAAAACACTCAAAAAGCACATTTTTGGAAATTTTGTTCTTTTCTCCACATAGAGTGCTCTTCTATGCGTCAAATAGGTCTTGGTAACTAAGAAATAAAAAAAGAACACTCATTATAAAAGTTTCTTCTAATGTCTTTTCGTTTCCTCATGCAAAGGGTGTTTTGTATACATCTCAGCGTTATGATGAAGAGAGATAAAAAATACCCTAAAGATAAATTTTTGGTTGTCTTGTTCTTTCAGATAGGTAGCTTTCAATGTTTTTTATAACTTTGGTACCTAACACGTTCATCAACACTCAAAAGACATGTTTCTGGAAATGTCGCGATAAAACAGTTTCTTTATAAAGACTGTTATTTGTGGGTTTTAGATCTTTGGTACTTAAGTAACTTAAAAACACTTATAATACACGTTTCTCGTAATGTCCTTTCGTTTCCCAAACATAGGGTTCTTTGCATGTATTTAAGCGTTTTTATAGGTAACATGATCAAAGGCACTAGAAATACATGTTTTTGGTAATGTTATTCTGTTTCTCCATAAACGGTGTTTTGCTTGCGTTTTAGCTCAAAAACACTTAAAGGCAAATTCTTGGTAAAAGTTGGTTTTATTCCCATGTAATGTGATTACCGTGCTTTTTGGTGCTTTATCGCCTAACACGCTCAAAAACACTCAAAAGACACTTTTCTGGTAATGTCATTTTTTTTCCTACATAAAGCTAGTTTCGCATGCAATTTGGGGTTTTGGTAACTAAGAATGTGAAAAACACTCAAAATACACCCATTTGGTAAGGTTGCTCTGTTTCTCAATTCCAAGTGTTATTCATGAGTTTCAGCATTTTGATATCTAAGAAACTTCTCCACATACACGAATTTTTGCGTTTTTTGCCTTGTGGTTCTTGTGAAACTATAAAATACTCATTATACACGTTTCTCGTAATGTCCTTTTGTTTCAAAATATAGAGTGGTTTGCATGCATTTTCGCGTTTTTTTGTAGGTAACAAGCTCAAAAACACTCAAAATATACCTTTTTGGTAATGTTATTCTATTTCTTTATATTGGTTGGTTTGCATCCGTTTTAGCATTTTTCTACGTAAAACACTGAAAAGACACGTTTTCAGTAATTTTGTTTTGGATTCCCACATTCCATATTATCTATCGTTTTGGTGCCTAACATGCTAAAAAAAAACCACTCAAAAGACAGGTTTCCGGTAAAGTCGTTTAATTTCCACATATAGGTGGCTTTGCATGCACTTTAGGGTTTGGAACACAATAGTCCGAAAAAAAAGCTAAAATTAACATTTTTGATAATGTTCTTTTTTCCACATAATTACCCAGAATTTTGCCAGAATTTTGACATCTCGGTACCTATGAAGATGAACAAAAAAAAAAAAAAAAAACTACTTTTTTATTTATTTATTTATTTTTTCTCTATAAAGAGTGTTATATATGGGTTTTAGCTTTTTGGTACTTAAGGAACTTAAAAACACTCATAATACACGTTTCTCGTAATATCCTTTCGTTTCCCAAACATAGGGTTCTTTGCATGTATCTAAGCGTTTTTATAGGTAACATGATCAAAAACACTCAAAATACATGTTTTTGGTAATGTTATTGTGTTTCTCCATAGAGGGTGTTTTGCATTTCGTTTTAGCGTTTGGTACGTAAGGAGCTCAAAAACATTTAACGGCAAGTTGTTTGTAAAAGTTGGTTTTTATTAACATGTAATGTGGTTACCCTTCTTTTTAATAACTTATTGCCTAACACGCTCAAAAACACTCAAAAGACACTTCTCTGGTAATATAATTTTTTCCCCAGTTTTTTCCCCAGTTTCGCATGCAATTTCGGGTTTTGGTAACTAAGAATGTGAAAAACACTCAAAATACACGCATTTGGTAAGGTTGTTCTGTATCTGAATCAAGAGTGTTATTCATGAGTTTCAGCATTTTGGTATCTAAGAAACTTTTGACTTGTGGTTCTTGTGAAACTATAAAACACTCATTATACACGTTTCTCGCAATGTCCTTTTGTTTCCCAATATAGAGTGCTTTGCATCCATTTTCGCGTTTTTTGTAGGTAATAGGCTCAAAAACACTCAAAATATACCTTTTTGGTAAGGTTATTCTATTTCTTGATATTGGTTTGTTTGCATCCGTTTTAGTTTTTTTTCTACGTAAAACACTGAAAAGACAAGATTTTAGTCATTTTGTTTTGGATTCTCATATAGAGTGACTTCCATATTATTTATTGTTTTGATGCCTAACATACTGAAAAACACTCAAACGACAGGTTTCTGGTAAAGTCGTTAATTTCCCCATATAGGTGGCTTTGCATGCAATTTAGGATTTTTTACATAACAGTCCAAAAAAAGCTAAAATAACTTTTTTGATAATGTTTTTTTTCCACATAATTTCCCTGAATTTTTGTCAGAATTTTGGCATCTCGGCACCTATGAAGAAGAATAACAAAAAAAAAAGAAAATTACTTTTTTTTTTTGTTTCTCTATAAAGAGTGTTATTTGTGGGTTTTATCTTTTTGGTACTTAAGGAACTTAATAACACTCATAATACACGTTTCTTGTAATGTCCTTTCGTTTCCCAAACATAGGGTTCTTTGCATGTATTTAAGCGTTTTTATAGGTAACATGATCAAAAACACTCAAAATACATATTTTTGGTAATGTTATTCTGTTCTCCATAAAGGGTGTTTTGCATGCGTTTTAGCGTTTTGGTATGTAAGGAGGTCAAAAACACTTAAAAGGCAAGTTCTTGGTAAAAGTTGGTTTTATTCCTATGTAATGTGATTGCCCTGCTTTTTAGTGCTTTATTGCCTAACACGTTCAAAAACCCTTAAAAGACACTTTTCTCGAAATGTCTTTTTTTTTTCACATAAAGCTAGTTTCACTTGCAATTTGGGGTTTTGGTAACCAAGAATGTGGAAAAACACTCAAAATACACGCTTTTGGTAAGGTTGTTCTGTTTCTTAATTAAGAGTTTTGTTCATGAGTTTCAACGTTTTGGTATCTAAGAATCTGAAAAATACTCATAATGCACGTTTCTCGTAATGTCCCTTTTTTTCCTCATTTAGGGTGCTTTGCATGCATTTTTGCATTTTTTTTTTCACGTAATAGCTGAAAACACTGAAAATACACGCTTTTGGTAATAAGAATATAAGAACATAAGAAATAAGTATATCTTTAAGAAGGCATCAGGCCTACACGTGGCAGTACTTGTATGAAATATGCCTACCTATTTCCACCTATCATCCCCATCCATAAATGTCTAATTTTCTCTTACAATTCCCAAATGCCTCAGCATTAACAGCTTGATTACTACGTCCGTTCCAATCATCTACTACTTTATTTGAGAACCAATTCCTTCCTGTCTCCTTTTTGAACATCAAGTTTTCAGGCTTGAACCCATTTTTCTTGTTCTATCATGGTTACAGATTCTAAGAATTTTCCTTATGTTCCCCTTGTTATAACCCATATACCACTTAAAGACTTCTATCAGGTCCACTCTTAACCTACGTCTCTCTAAAGAATGTAAATTTAACAGCTTGAATCTCGCTTCGTAAGGAATACTCCTCATCCCCTGTATCCTTTTAGTCATTCTCCTTTGTACTGATTCTAATAGACCTTTATCCTTCCTGTGATGTGGTGACCAGAATTGGACAGCGTAGTCTATATGAAGTCTGACCAGCGCCAAATGTAACTTTAATATTACTTCGGAGGTTTTACTTTTAGCACTCCTGAAAATGAATCATAATACACTATTTGCTTTGTTTCTGGCCTCTTTGCATTGCTTTCTTAGACGGAGTTCAGAGCTAACTTTAAATCTCAAATCTTTTTCTTACCCTGAACCTACCAGAACTTGGTTGTTCATTGTGTAACTAATGTGTGGGTTTCTTCTACTTACGCTAAGTGCTTTGCATTTGTTGATATTAAGCTGCATTTGCCATCTGTCTGTTCATCCTATCCAAATCTGCCTGCAAGGCGATGGTATGCGATTCTGACCTAATTAATCTACATATTCTCGTGTCATCCGCAAATTTACTAACAACACTACTAATTCACTATCCAAGTCATTGACATATATTACAAACAACATCGGCCCTAATACTAATATTTCCTTTGTCACTCCACTAATTACTTGACCCCACTCGGATTTAGAGCCGTTTATTACAACACTCTGTCGCCTGCCGCTTGGCCATGACCTTATCCAATCTAAACACCTCATCTCTCTCGTGCGCCCTAACCTTTCTCAGTAGCCTCTGATGGGGTACCTTGTCAAATGCTTTACTAAAGTCCTGATATAAGATGACATAACTATCACCATTATCTGCCTCCACATTACCGATACCTCACATGACTAAAGTGATTTCCTAAGGACAGAAACTAACAGATTACTTATAACCTTTTTCCATTCCTTAAATACTCTGGAATATATTTCATCTGGTCTAGGTGACTTGAACTTTTCAGCTTATCTATCTCCTGTTCCACTATCTCTTTAGTTATAGTAATATCTGTCAGCTTCTCATTCTCTTCTATTCTAAATATCTTCTCACTATTCGGCAAATCTTGCATGTTTTCCTGGGCAAAGACAGTTAAAAAATACTCGTTCACAATTTTACTAATCTCCTCCCAACAACTAAGCAGGTCAAATTCTGCTGTCTTTAAGGAACTATTGTTTCTCTATTCTTCGTCTTATACGCCTGATAAAATCCCTTGGTGTCCATCTTCGCTTGGCTGGCTACCTTTAATTCATAACTATTTTTAGCTTTCCTTACTAAACTCCTGACTTTTCAAATTCATTATATTATGGCCTTAAAACCACTTCCCCTGTCTTTAATCTCATATATACTTCTCTTTCGCCCTATGTAGTGTTTTAACCTCAGTCATCCATTTAGGACCATTCTTCTGCGATCTTATTCTTGTGTAAGGGATGTTCCCTAACTGTCCTGAATGTAATTTATCAACGAAATATTTATTTCGCTTCTCCATAAAGGGTGTTTTGCTTGGGTTTTAGCGTTTCTGTACATAAGAACCTATAAAACACGTTTTTAGTAATGTTGTTTTGTATTCCTTTTTTTGTTTTTTTAGTAAATAAAAATCTCAAAAATACTCATAATACACTTTTCTCGTAATGTCTTTTTGTTTTCATATAGGGTAATTTCATGATCTTTGCATTTTTCTAGGTATGAAACTCAAAAACACTCAATATAAACGATTTTTTTAATGGGGTAAATTTATATATTTTTTTTTTTTATTACATACGTTTTAGCGTTTTAGTACGTAACTTTATAAACATTGAAAAGACACGTTTTTGGTAATGTTGTTTTGTTTTCATTAACACTAAAAAGACGTTTCTTAAAATATCGTTACCTTTGCCAAATATAGGGTGCTTTAAATGCATTTTGGCGTTTTGTCACTTTAAAATATGAAATGCACTTAAAATACACGTCTTTGATAATGTTGTTCTGTTTCTCTCTTTATAGAGTCCTACACATGCAAATCTGAAAAAAAAAAAAAAACTCAATACAAGTTTCTCGTTATGCCTTTTCCATTCCCTATTGCATTGTACATTGCATGCATATTGACCTAATATGCTGAAAAAGACACTAGAAATTTTTTTTTTTTGGGGGTAATGGTAATCTGTTTCTACAGTTTTTTTTTTTTCATGCGTTTTATCGTTTTGTCACCTAAAAAGCTGAAAACAGACTCAGAATGTACAATATTAGTAATGTTGTTTCGTTTTCCCATATAAGGTGTATTCCATTCTTTTTAGCATTTTCGTGCCTAACATGCACAAAAATACAAAAAAATACATTTCTTGTAATGTTGCTTCGTTCCTGAATATAAAGAGTTTTGCATCCATTTTGTCGTTTTCATATCTTACAGTACGAAAAACACTTAAAATACACGTTTTTAGTAATGTTGTTGTGTTTCTGAATAGGAAGTATTATTCTTGCTTTTTCTCATTTTTGGTACCTAAAAAGCTGAAAATATCCATTCATTATACATGTTTTTCGTAATGCATTTTTCTTTCCCCACATAGAATACTTTGTATGCGTTTCTGAGTTTTCCAAGTAACAAGCCGAAAACACACAGAACACTTTTTTTTTTTATGTTATTCTGTTTCTCCATAAAAGGTGTTTTGCATGAGTTTTAGCGTAAAAAGTAAAATAAAACTCTCAAAAGACTCGTTTTTCGTAACGTTTTGTATTCCGCTATAAGGTAATTTTCCATGCTTTTTAGCGTTTTGTTGCCTAACGTGCTGAAAAACACATAAGAACATCTCTGGACGTTGCGATGGCCGGGAATCGAACCCGGGTCAACTGCTTGGAAGGCAGCTATGCTCACCACTATACCACCATCGCATAAATACACGTTTCTCGTTTCTTGTAATCACGTTTCATTTTCGTATATAAAGGCTTTTCAGGTATTTTGGTAATGTAAAAAGAACTCAAAATGCGTGTTTTTAGTAATGTTCTGTTTCTCCATATATAGTTGTATTATCGCCTTTTTCCGTTTTGGTACCTAAGAAGCTTAAAAACACTTTCTCGTAATGTCTTCGTTTCATCATAGAGAGTACTTTGTACCGTTTTTTTCTTTTTTTTGTAACAAACTCAGAAAACAATTGAAATATAAGTTTAAATAAAGTTATTGTGTTTCTGAATAAAGCATATTTATATGCGTTTTAGCTTTTGGAAACGTAAGTAGCTCACAAACACTGAAAAGAGACATTTTTTGTAATGTTGTTTTGTTTTCCCACATATAGTGGACACACAAAGCGTTTTCGCTTTTATCGTTTTGGTGCCTAGCACGCTCATCAACATCTGGAAAGACACTTCTGGAAAACTCGTTTCGCCATTTAGGGTGCATTACATAGACAATGCCGTTTTGGTACCTAACAATGTGAAATATACTTAAAATACACGTTTTTGGTAATGTTGTTTTGTTTCTCCAAAGAGATCGCTAGTCATGCGATTTCTCGTTTTTGTACCTAAGAAGCCCCCCCCAAAAAACACTCTTAAGAAATGGTTCTCGCAATGCCCTTTCGTCTAAACATATAGGGAACTTTGGATGCATTTTGCCGGTTTTGTACGTAAAAAACCTGAAAACAGTCAAAATACTTGTTTTTGGTAAAAATTATCATTCTGTTTCACCATGAACTATGTTTTATATGGGTTTTATCGTTTCAGTACGTAAGAAGATTAAAAACACTCAAAAGACATGTACATAACGTTGTTTTGTATTCTTATATAAGGTAATTTCCATACTTTTAAGCGTGTTGGTGCCTAACACGCTCAAAAACACTGAAAAGACACGTTTCTGCTAATGCTGTTTCGTATCCCCATATATGAACCTTCCTTGCCTCGTGCTGTTTTGCTACCTAATAATGTGAGAAAACACTCAAAATACACGTTTTTGGTAATGTTGTTAGTTTTTCGACATCGAGTACTATTCATTCGTTTTAGGATTTTGGTACCTAAGAAGATAAAAAAAAAAAAAAAAAAACTCATAATACACGCTTCTCGTAATTTCTCGTTTCCCCGTATAGAGTAAATTGCATTCATTATTACTTTTCAACGTAACAAGCTCAAAA
This sequence comes from Scylla paramamosain, assembly GCF_035594125.1. Lineage (NCBI taxonomy): Eukaryota > Metazoa > Arthropoda > Malacostraca > Decapoda > Portunidae > Scylla > Scylla paramamosain. The sequence continues at coordinate 8,269,984 of NC_087175.1, forward strand.
CATTTAAAACACATATTTTTTGAGAAAGTTATTGTGTTTATGAAGGGTGTTTTTGCATGTAATTTAGAGTTTTGATACGTAAGAAGCTGAAAAACACTCATAAGAGACTTTTTTTTCCGTAATGTTTTGAATTTTCATACATAGTGATTTTAAGCACCTTGGTGCCTTACATGCTCAGAAACCCTCAAAGCACTAGTTTTTCTTTTCTGAAAAATGTCGTTTCCTTTCCTATTATAAGGGGCTTTGCATGCATTTTGGCGTTTTGGCGGGTAACAATGTGAAACACACTCATAATACATGATTTCTCTATTTCGAAAAACAAAACATTACATTAATCATGCCTTTTGAGTCTTTTCATTTATTTACGTACCAAAACGCTAAAACGCATGCAAAAAAACTTTAATGTAGAAACAGAATAATATTATCAAAATCATAAATTGAATTTTTTTTTATAGCTTGTTACGTAGAAAAAGCGAAAATGCATGCAAAATACCCTATATAGGGAAATATAAAGACTTCATGAGAAACTTGTATTATGAGTATTTTGAGGTTATTAGATACCAAAATGTTAAAGTGCATGAATAACACTCTATATGGAGAAACAGAAAAGCATTATCGAAAACTTGTATCTCGACTGTATTTCATATTGTTAGGCAACAAATCACCAAAAGCATGCAAAGCGATATTTCCAGAAACGTGTCTTTTTGAGTGTTTATGAGCGTGCTAAGCACCAAAACCCAAAATGTATGGAAACCATCCTGTATGAGTGAACAAAATAATATAACTACATACATCTCTTTTCAGTGTTTTTTGAGGTATGTACCAAAACGCCAAAATGCATGCAAAAAAAAAAAAAAAACGTATGGAGGAATAGTAAAAAATTATAAAAGATACGTGTTTTTAGTGCTTTTCAACTCAATACGTAGAAAACGCCAAAATGTATGTAAATTACCCTTTATCTCGTAACGAAAAGATATTACAAGAAACGTGTATTTTTTGTGTTTTTGTGCTTCTTTGGTACCAAAACGAGAAAAAGTATGCATAGCACCCTATATATAGAAACATAATAAGATAACCAAAAATTGGTATTTTGAGTGATTTTTCACATTGTTAGATAACAAAGCGCCAAAATGTATGGAAAGTAACTTATATCGGGATAGGAAACGAGATTTCAAGAAACGGGTCTTTTGTGTGTTTGTGAGCGTGCTAGGCACAAAAATGCTAAATAAAAAAACGTAAAACAAACATTAATAAAACATCTTCTGAGAGTTTTTGAGCTACTTACGTCGTAAAATGATAAAATGCATGCAAATGCTTTATGGAAAAACAAAATAACTTTAGCAAAAAACGTGTATTTTTTTCAGCTTTTTACGTACAAAAACGCTGAATTGCATGGAAAATAGTTTATAAGGGGGAAACGAAAGAACTTTACGAGAAACGTGTATTATGATTGTTTTTGAGCTTTTTAGGTACCAAACCAGAAAAAAATATGTATGAATATCACACTATATAAAAGAAACATAAATTATTATAAAAAAACTTGTATTTTGAATGTTTTTAACATTGTTAGGTATGAAAACGGCGAAGTGCATGGAAATATCCCTATAAGGGAAAACAGAACTACGTTTCCAGAATCATATATTTTCAGTGTTTTTAACGTATTAGCAAGGAAAACGGTAAAAAAAAACATGAAAAAAAATCCTAATGGAAAATAAATAACGAGTGTTTTTGAGTTATTTTTTACGTCAAAAACACCGAAATGCATATAAACTTTCCTATATGGGGAACCGAAACGACATTACAAAAAACGTTTATTATCATTTTTTTTTTTTTTAGCTTCTTAGGTACCAAAACGTTAAAACGCATGAATAGCGCTTTATTTGGAGAAAAAGAAGATTAATACCAAAAACGTGTATTGTAAGTGTATTTCACATTATTAGGAGATATAACAGCGAAATGCATGCAAAACACTCGATATTGAGAAACGAAAAGTCTTTACGAGAAATCTGTTTTTTGAGCTTCTTAAGTATCAAAACTCTAAAACGCATGAATAGCATTCTATATGAAAAAAACAACAACAACAATAGTACCAAAAAATGTGTCTTTTAGTGTTTTTTTCAGTATTTTACGTACCAAAAACGCAAAAAAACGCATGCAAAACACAATTTATGGAGAAGACTAATATTACCAAAAACAAGTTTTTTGAGTGTTTTGTGAGCTTAGGTGGAAAAACGCCAAAATACATCCTTCTTAGGTACGAAAATTTTATATGGAGAAACGAAAAGGCATTACAAGAAAGTGTGTTATGAATGTTTTTGAGCTTCTTAGGTACCAAAACGCAATAAACCATGAATAACATTCTATATGAAGATACAAAACAACATTACCAAATACGTGTGTTTTGAGTGTTTTTTTTTTTTTTTTTACATTCATAGATACCAAAACACCAAAATGTATCCAACGATCCCTATATAGGGAAAATAAGTAAAATTTCTAGTAATGTGTCTTTTATGAGTTTATTAGCGTATTAAGTACCAAAACGAAAAAAAAAAAAATAAACAAATAAAAAAAAAAAAACACCCTATATGGATAACAAAACGTCACCGAAACTGTCTCTTTTCAGTGTTTTTTTCAGGTAATTCTATAAGAAGATACAAAACAACATTACCAAATACGTGTGTTTTGAGTGTTTTTTTTTTTTTCACATTCATAGATACCAAAACACCAAAATGCATCCAACGATCCCTATATAGGGAAAATAAATTAAATTTCTAGTAACGTGTCTTTTATGAGTTTATTAGCGTGTTAAGTACCAAAACGATAAAAAAATAAACAAATAAAAATAAAAAACACCCTATATGGATAACAAAACGTCACCGAAACCGTCTCTTTTCAGTGTTTTTTTTCAGGTAATTACGTATCATAATGGTAAAACGCATGCAAAAAAAAAAAAAAAACACATTTATGGTGAAACATTATATATTTGCGAAAAAAAAAAATTGTTTTTGAGTTTGTTACAAAAACGACAATATGCACACAAAGTACACTATGGGAAACGAAAGGGCATTACCTGAAACGTGTATTATTAGTGCTTTTGAGCTTCTTAGGTACAAAAATGTTAAAAGGCATTAATAGCACTCTCTATGGAAAAAAAAAAACATTACCAAAAACTTGTTTTATGTGTATTACACATTATTAGGTGCCAAAAAGCCAAAAAAACAGGAAAAATAGGCTATAGTTGGAAAAGAAAATGATATTTCGTGAAACGTGTCTGTTGAGAGTTTATGATCGTGTTAGGCACCAAAATGTTTTTGAACTACTTACGTACCAAAACGCTAAAACGCACGTGAAACATGATTTATGGGGAAACATAATAAAATTACGAAAAAGAAGTATGTTAAGGGTTTTCAGTTTGTTACCTATGAAAACGCCAAAATGTATGCAAAGTACCTAATATTAGGAAACGAAGAGACATTATAAGAAAAGTGTATTATCAGTGTTTTTAAGCTTTTTGGTACCAAAACGTTAATAGTATTACTCTATATTACTCTATATGGAAATAAATAAATAAATAAAAACACTTACCAAAAAACGTGATTTTTGGGTTTTCTTCACATTGTAAGATAGCAAAAACGCCAAAATGCATGCAAAGTGCCCTCTCTAGGGAAACGAAACGACATTTCCAGAAACATGTATTTTTCTTTTTTTTGTGTGTTTATGAGCGTGTTAGGCACAAAAACGCTAAAAGGCATGGAAAAGTTCCTCTATGGGGAAAGCAAAACATTTCTAAAAACGTGTGTTTGGTGTGTTTTTGAGCTATGTACAAAAACCATAAAACGAATAGAAAACACCCTTTTAAATAGAAAGAGAATAACCTTAACAAAAACAAGTATTAAATGTTTTTGAGCTTGTTACGTACAAAATCGCCAAAATGCATGCAAAGAATGAGGAAATGAAAAGACATTGCGAGAAACGTGTGTTATGAGTGTTTTTGAGTTTCCTGTCTACGAAAACGCGAAAACCCTGTAATAAAACTCTAAATGGAGAAACAGAACAACATCAAAAGAAAAAACAAACGTGTTTTGTGTATTCTTTTACACTGTTAAGTAATTAAATGCATAAATACATGTAAGGTACCGTATATTAAGAAAAAAAAAAAAAAGACATTTCCAGGAACATGTTTTTTGACTGATTATGATCTTGTTAGGTACCAAAACGCAAAAATGTATGCAAACACTCTTCATGTAGAAAGCATGATAATATTACTGAAACCAAGTATTTCGAAAGTTTTTGAGCTTATTACGTAGAAAAACGCCAAAATCCTTGATTACGCGATCTGAGGAAATAAAAAACACATTACGAGAAACTTGTGTTATGAGTGTTTTTTTTTTTTTGTTTCTTAGGTACTAAAACGCTAAAACGCCTAAATATATGGAGACAATTAACATTATAAAAAACTTGCATTTTGAGTGTATTTCACATGGTTAGGTACCAAAACGCCAAAATGTATGCAAAGCACACTTTATAGGAAAAGAAAACGATATTTCCAGAAATGTGTTTTTTTGAGCGTTTATGAGCGTGTTAGGCACCAAAACGGTTAGAAAAGCATGAAAAGTGCCCAATATGGAAAAAAGAGAAACATCATTACCAAAAACGTTTCTCTTCGGTCTTTTTGAGCGACTTCCGAAAACGCTAAGAAGCATGCAAAACAACTTTTATGGAGAAACAGTATAAGTAATAAAATCGTGTGTTTTGAGTGCTTTTTCAGCTTGTTTCGTAGAAAATGCCAAAATTCATGCAAAAACGAAAAGACATCACGAAAACGCTAAAATGGGTGTAAATAATCTTTATATAGGAACACAACATTAACAAAAGCGAGTATTTTTATTGCTTTTCACATGGTTAGGTAACAAAAAAGCCTAACAATTTGAAATAGACTCAAAATATATTTTGGCGTTTCGGTACCTAATAATGTGAAATATGCTCAAAATACACGTTTTTGTTAATGTAGTTCTGTTTCTTCATAGAGTGCTGTTTATAGGTTTAGCGTTTTAATACCTAAAATGTAAAAAAAAAAAAAAAAAATATAATACAGGTTTTTCGTAATGTCATTACGTCTCCCTATTAAGAGTATTTTGCATCCATTTTAATGTTTTTGTATGGAACAAACTCAAAAAACTCTCAAAACACTTGTTTTTGGTAATGATATTCTTCTACATAAAAGGTGTTTTGCATGCTTTTTTAGGGTTTCGGTACGTAAGAGGCTGAAAACACTCAAAAGACACGTTTTTTGGAAAAGTTGTTTTCTATTCCCATTTAGGGTGTTTACCATTGTATTTTAGCGTTTTGGTGACAAACATACAAAGAAACACTAAAAAAAAAAACACACATTTTATCGTTTCCAAAAATATTGGTACTTATCAATGTGGAAAAAAAGAAAACCACTCAAATTACGCGGTTTTTGGTAATGTTGCTCTGTTTCTTCGTATAAGGTGGTATTAATGCGTTTTCGCATTTCGGTACCTGGGAAGCTCAAAAACACTTATAATACACTTTTCTTCTAATGTCTTTTTTGTTTCCCCACATAGTATACTTTTCATATATTTTGGTGTTATTCTGTGTAACAAGCTCAAAAACACTCAAAATACTTGTTTTTGGTAATGTTATTCTGTTTCTGCATTAAGGGTGTTTTGCATGCATTTTACCTTTTTGGTACATAAGAAGTTCAAAAACACTCAAAAAGTCATGTTTTTCGTTAAGTCGTTTTGTATTCCCAAATAAGGTGATTTCCATGCTTTTTAGCGTACTGGTGTTTAACACGCTCAAAAACATTTAAAAGATACGTTTCTGGAAATCTCGTTTTTACCCATATAGAGGATTTTCACTGCATTTTGGCAATTTGCTATTTATTAATGTGAAAACACTCAAAATACACGTTTTTTGGTCTCGATATCGAGTACTATTCCTGAGTTTCAGCATTTTGTTACCTAAGATGTTCAAAAACACTTATAATAGATTTTCTTCGTAATGTCCTTTCGTTTCCCCATATAACGTTATTTTCATGCATTTTTGCATTTTTGTAAGTAACACGCAAAAACACTCGAAATATTTATTTTTTGTAATATTATTCTTTTTCTCCATAAAGTGTTTTGTATTCGTTATAGCGTTTTGTACGTAGGAAGCTCTATAACATTCAAAAGACACGTTTTTTCGTAATGATGTTTTATATTGCCATATACGTTGCTTTGCATGCATTTTGGCGTTTTGTTAAATACACTCAAAATATACGCTTTAGGTAATGTTTTTTTTTCATATTAAGTGGTGTCAATGCGTTTTAGCGTCTTTGTACCTAAAGAGGTAAAAAAAAAAAAACGATTATAATAGATCTCTCATAATGTCCTTTCGTTTCCCAAAATAGAGGACTTTGCATATATCTTGGCGTTTGTTTACGTAACAAGCTCAAAAACACTCAAAATACTTGTTTTTCGTAAGGTTATTCTCTTTTATATATATATATATATATATATATATATATATATATATATATATATATATATATATATATATATATATATATATATATATATATATATAAAGTGTGTTTTGCATGTTTTAGAGTTTTGGTGCTAAAGAAATTCTAAAACCCTGAAAAGACACTTGTTACATGTATATTACCATATAGGGTGATTTCCATGCTTTTTAGCGTTATGATGCCTAATACGAAAAAAAAAAAAAAAATAAATAAATAAAAAAAAACCCTCAAAAGACATTTTTCTAGTAATGTAGTTTTATTTCCTTATATAGGTGACTGTGAATACATTATGGCAGTTTGGTACCTAATAATAAAAAAAAAAACACTCAAAATACAAATTATTGGTAATGTTGATCTGATTTGTCGATATAAAGTGCATTATAAAATTCATGCGTTTTAGTACTTTGCTACCTAAGAAGCTCTAAAACTCTCATAATACACGTTTTTTCCTAATGTCTTTTCGTTTAACATTACAGAGTCTTTTGCTTGCATTGTGGCATTTTTCCACGTACTAAGCTCAAAAACAAACAAAAACACGTTTTTGATACTTATACTGTTTCTTCATTTTTTTTTTGTTGCAAGCGTTTCAGCGTTTTTGGTACGTAAGTAGCTCAAAAACACTATAAAGAGACGTTTTGGTAATATCTTGTTCTCCCATATAGGGTACTTTCCCTCCTTTTTTTTTTTTTATCGTTTGGGTGTCTGCACGCACATAAATAAAAAAAAAAAAAAAAACACGTTTCTGGAAATATCGCTTCCTTTCTCTATATAGGGTGCTTTCCACGGATTTTAAAACCTAACAATATGATATACACTCAAAATAACACATAATGTAATTCTGTTTCTCTCTATAGAGTGTTATTCATACTCATTCATAGCGTTTTGGTACCTATGAAACTAATAAAATACTCATAATACACGTTTTTCGTAATGTTTATCCATTTCCCCATTTAGGGTAATTTGGTCACTTTTTGGCGTTTTTCTACGAAACCAGTTGAAAAAAACACTCAAAATACTTATTTTTTTAATGTTATTAATAATATTTTGCATGCGTTTCAAAGTTTTGGTACATAAGTTGCTCAAAAACAGTGGAAAAAAACGTTTCTGGTAATGTTTTTTTTTTTTTTTTCGTTTTGGTATCTAAGACCTTCATTAACAGTCAAAAGACACTTTTCTTGAAATCTCGTTTTCTTTCACCATATAGGGTGTTTTGTTTGCATTTTAGAGTTTTGGTACCTGACGATGTGAAATACACTCAAAATACATGTTTTTGGAAATATTTTTTTTTTCTATAGAGTGCTAATTATTGCCCTTTAGCAGATTGTTACCTAAGAAATAAAAAAAAAAACAGCTTTCTCGTAATATTTTTTTTTTCCATTTAACCAAATAGGGTACTTGGAATGTATTTTGACGTTTTTCACGTAACAGCCTCAAAAACAATAAAAAAAAAATGTTTTTGGTAATGTTATTCTGTTTCTCCATCAAGAGTGTTTTGCATTCGTTTTAGCGTTCTGATACCTAAGTTGATAAAAAAATACTGAAAAGAAACATTTTTGTTAATGTTTTGTTTTCCGTTACAGTGTGATTTCCATGCTTTTCATCGTTTTGGAGCTAGAACACACATAAACACTCAAAAGACACCTTTCTGGAAAACTCGTTTCCTTTCGCATGCTTTGCATGCGTACCTAACAATGAGAAATACACTCCAGTTACATGTTTTTGGTAATGTTATTATGTTTCCATGAAGATTTTTTTATTTTTTTTTGCATCCGGCTTAGGTTTTTGGTATGTAATAAGCTCAAAAACACTTAAAAGACACTTTTTCCTTAGTGTTGTTTTGTTGTTGAAATCAAGTGATTTCCAAGCTTTATATCGGTTTAGTATCTAAACACTCAGAAGACAAGTTTCTGGAAACATCGTTTCATTTCCTCATAAGGGTTACTTTGCATGCATTTTTGCGTTTTCTACGTAACAAGCTCATAAACACTTAAAATACTTGTTTTTGGCAATTTTATTCTGTTTCTCCATAAAGAGTGTTTTGCAAATGTATTAGCGTTTTGGTACGTAAGAAGCTCAAAAAAATTGAAAAGACATGTTTTTGATAATGTTTTTTATTCCCATATGGTGATCTTTCCATGCTTTTTAGCATTCTGGTACCTAGCAGATTCATAAACATTCAAAAGACACGTTTCATTAAATTTAGTTTCGTTTGTTAGTTAGTGGGCTTCCATACATAACAATATGAAAAAACACTCAAAATACACGTTTTTGGTAATGTTGTTATGTTTATCCATACAGAGTGCTATTCATGCGTTTTCACATTTTGCTACCTAAGAAGCTCAAATTTACTCATAATACACGTTTCTCGTAATGTCTTTTTCTTTCTTCATATAGAATACTTTGCATATATTATGGCGTTTTTCTACCTAACAAGCTTAAAAACTCTCAAACGATTTCTTTTTGGTGATATTATTCTGTTTTTCAATAAAGGGTGTTTTTCATGCATTTTACCTTCTTGGTACGTAAGAAGCTGAAAAAAAAACCTCAAAAGACACGTTTTTGACAAAGTATTTTTTTTTTTATTTCCTTGTATATGTGTGTATGAACTTAACCATAAAACAGTAAAAAGCATGAAAACTTCCCTATACTGGAAAAGCAAAACAACATTCCCCCAAAAACGTATTTTTGGGGGTATTTTTCAGCTACTTACGTACAAAAACGTAAAATGCTTACGTAAAATACTTACGTAAAATGCTTGCAAAACTCCCTTTATGGAAAAAACAAATAGCCTTACCAGAAATTAGTATTTCATTTTATTTCTTAAGTTTATCACGTACAAAAGCGCCAAAATGCATGCAAAGTATACTATATATGGATAAGAAAGTACATTACGAGAAACGTGCAGTATGAGTGTTTTCAACTTATTAGGTACAAAAACGATAAAGCGAATGAATAGCACTCTATATGGAGAAACAAAAACGCCAAAATGCATGCAAAGCATCATATATGAGGGAAAATACGACACTTCTAGAAACGTGTCTTTTCAGTGTTTTTAAGCGTGTTAGGTACCAAAACTTTAAAAAGCAAGGAAAGAACCATACATGGGAAAACAAAACATTACAAAAAAGTCTTTTCATTGTTTAGAGCTACTTACATACTAAAACGCAAAGGCGCATGCAAAACACCTTTTATGGAGAAACGGGAAAACGTGTATTTTTAATGTTTTAAGCTAATTACGTAAAAAATTGTCAAAATTCATGTAAAGTTCCCAATATGTGGAAACGAAAAGACATTACGAGAAACGTATATTGTAAGTGTTTTAGACCTTACTAGGTTGAAAAATACGAAAATGCATGAATACCACTCTATATGGAGAAACAGAGCAACATTACTAAAAACGTGTATTTTGTTTGTTTTCACAATGTTATGTACCAAAACGTCGAAATTCATGCAAAGTGAAATCTATGGGAGAAACGAAACGAAATTTCCAGAAACGTGAATTTTGAGTGTTTATGAGCGTGTTAGGCACCAAAACCCTGAAAAATAAAAATGGAAAGCATCCTATATGGGAATACAAAACAAAATTACCAAAAAAATAGTATTTTTTTTTGTGTGTTTTTTAGCTACTTTTATATTAAAACGCTTGAATAGACGCAAAACACGCTTTATGGAGAAACAAAATAACAATACAAAAAAAAAACAACAACTATATTTTCAGTGTTTTTGAGGTATGTAAGTAGAATAACGCCGAAATGTATGCAAAGGTCCCTATGCCGGGAAACGAAGACATTTCGAGAAACGTGTATTATGAGAGCTTTTGAGCTTTTTAGGTACGAAACACAAAGGCACCTTAATAGTACTCTATATGGAGAAACAAAACAACACGAATGAAAATATATATTTTGAGTGGTTTTCATATTATTAGGTACCAAAACGCAAAAAATACATGCAAAGACTTCTAAAAGACGATACAAAACGACATTACAAGAAACCTATCTTTTGAGAGTGTTTCTACGTGTTAGGCACCAATACACTAAGAAGTATGAAAAGAGCACTATGTTGGAAGGGAAAAAGAAATAACCAACAAAGTGACTTTTCACGTGTTTGGAAGTTTTTAAATTTATTATGTACCAAAACGATAAAACATGCAAAACACCCTTCCTGCAGAAACATAAAAAACATTACCAAAAAAGGAGCAGTTTGAGCGATTTTTCAGCTTATGTACAAAAGCGTCAAAATGCATATAAAGTACCCTATATATGAAAACGAAAAGACTTTAAGAGAAACCAGTATTATGAGTTTTTTTTTGTTTTTTTTAGCTTATTAGGTACCAAAATGATAAAACGTATGATTTGCATTCTGTATGGAGAAAACGTGTATTTTAAGTGTATTTAGCTTTGTTAGGTATCAAAACGCCAAAATGCATGCAAAGCACCCGATATGGGGAAAATAAACGACATTTCCAGAAACATGTCTTTTGAGAGTTTATGATTGTGTTAGGCACAAAAAGCTCTTAAGAAGCATGGAAAGTACCGTAAATGGGAAAACATTAAGTGTTTTGAGCTACTTACGTACCAAACCATTAAAACGGTTGTAAAACACACTTTATGGAGAAATTCAAAAGCTTTGCCAAAAACATGTTTTTTGAGAGATTTTGAGCCTGTTACATACAAAAACGATAACATACATGCAAATAACCCTAAAAGGGTTAACATTAAAAGGGAAAACATTAAAAGAAACGTATATTTTGAGTGCTATTGAGCTTCATAGGTACCAGAACACTAAAACGTATGAACAATACTCTACATGGAGAAACAGAACAAGATTAACCAAAACTTGTGTTCAAAGGCTTTTTTCACGTTATTAGGTACCGCAACGCGAAAATGCATGCAAAGTATACTATATGGGGAAAGGAAACATTTCCAGAAACATGTCCTTTCAGTGTTTATGAGCGTGTTATGTACCAAGAAGCTAAAAACCAAGGAAAGCACCCTATAGGAGAAAACAAAAGATTACAAAAACTTTTCTTTTCAGTGCTTATGAGCTACTTACATACAAAAACACTTAAACGCATCCAAAACGCCTTTTTTTTGGAAAAACTGAATAACATTACCAAAAAAACGTGTATTTTCAGTGTTTTGAGCTTGTTACACAAAAAAAGAAGTAACCAAAGACATTATGAGAAACTTATATTAAGAGCATTTTTGAGCTTCTCAGGTACCAAAACGCGAAAATGCATGAATAATACTCTCTTTGGAGAAACACAACAATATTAGATACCAAAACGCTAAAAAGCAACGAAAACTCTCTATCTGGAAAAAGCAAAACATTACCAAAAGCGTGTCTTTTGAGAGTTTTTACAGCTACTTACGTACCAAAACGCTAAAATGCATGCAAAGCACATTTTATGGAGAAATAGAATAACATTACCAGAAACGTGTATTTTGAGTTTTTTTTTTTTATCTTCTTACGTATAAAAAAAAAATGCATGCAAAGTATCCTATTTGGCGATACGAAAAAAAAAATAAAACGACACTTCATTTATCAGTGTTTTTGAGATTCTTAGGTAGCAAAATGCACAAACGCATGTATAACATTATATATGAAGAAACAGAAGAACATTACCGAAAACGTATATTTTGAGTATTTTTTCACATTGTTACGTAATAAAAACGCCAAAATGCATGGAAATCACCCAATATGGATAAAATAATGGACATTACGAGAAAGATGTATTATTAGTGTTTTTGAGCGTCTTAGGTACCAAACGCGAAAAAAATATTTATTATCACGGTATATGGAGAAACAGAACATTACCAAAAATGTTTATTTTGAGTGTTTTTCACAATTTTATGTACCAAAACGTCAAAATGCCTCCAGAGCACCATCTATGGGGAGATGAAACGACATTTCCAGAAACATGTCCTTTGAGTGTTGATGAACGTGTTAGATACCAAAGTTATAAAAACATTGAAAGCTACCTATATGAAAGAACAAGACAATCAAAAATTTATCTTTTCGGTATTTTCAGCTACTTACGTACCATAACGCTGAGCTGTATGCAAAACACCCTTTATTACCATAAACAATTTTTTTTTTCTTTTTACATATAAAAAGAAACATAAATGCATGCAAAATACTTTGCAAGGGGAAATGAAAAGACATTAGAAGAAACTTTTATTATGAGTGTTTTTTTTTATTTCTTAGGTACCAAGACCTATTTGAAACATTGAAGAGCACTCTATGTGGAGAAAATAACAAGATTACAAAAATGTGCTTTTTGTGTGTTTTTCACATTGTTAGGTAAGAAAACACTCTATAAAGAGTGTTATTTGTGTGTTTTAGCTTTTTCATACATAACGAACTTAAAAAAAAACTCATAATACACGTTTCTCGTAACGTCCTTTCATTTTCCAAACATAGCGTTCTTTGCATGTATTTAGGCGTTTTTATAGGTAATATGATCAAAAACACTCAAAATACATGTTTCTAGTAATGTTATTCTGTTTCTCCATATAGGGTGTTTTGCATGCGTTTTAGCGTTTTGGTATGTAAGAAGCTCAAAAACACTTAAGGGCAGGTTCTTGGTAAAAGGTGGTTTTATTACCATGTAATGTGATTGCCCTCCTTTTTAGTGCTTTATTGCCTATCACGCTCAAAAACACTCAAAAGACACTTTTCTGGTAATGTAATTTTTTCCCACATAAAGCTAGTTTTGCATGCAATTTTTGGTTTTGGTAACTAAGAATGTAAAAAGCACTCAAAATACACGCATTTGGTAAGATTGTTCTGTATTCTCAATTAAGAGTGTTATTCCTGAGTTTCAGCATTTTGGTATCTAAGAAACTTATCCATATACACCGAATTTTTGTGATTTTTGCCTTGTGGCTGTTGTGAAACTATAAAATAGTCATTATACACGTTTCTCGTAATGTCCTTTTGTATCCAAATATAGAGTGCTTTCCTTCCATTTTCGCGTTTTTTGTAGGTAAGAAGCTCAAAAACACTCAAAATATACTTTTTTGTTAATGTTATTCTATTTCTCCATATTCGTTGGTTTGCATCCGTTTTAGCGTTTTTCTACGTAAAACACTGAAAAGACACTTTTTCAGTAATTTTTGTGATGGATTCCCACATTGAGTGACTTCCATATTATTTATCGTTTTGGTGCCTAACATGCTGAAAAAAAACCTCAAAAGACAGGTTTCTGGTAAGGTCGTTTAATTTCCCCATATAGGTGGCTTTGCATACACTTTAGGGTTTGGTACATAACAGTCCGAAAAAAAAGCTAAAATCAACTTTTTTGATAATGTTCTTTTTTTCACATAGTTTCCCTGAATTTTGCCAGAATTTTGGCATCTCGGTACCTAAAAAAATGAATAAGAAAAAAAAAAATCCTATTTTTTAATTAATTAATTAATTTTTTTTTTCTCTATAAAGTGTTATTTGTGGGTTTTAGCTTTTTGGTACTTAAAGAACTTAAAAACACTCATAATACACGTTTCACGAAATGTCCTTTCGTTTCCCAAACATAAGATTCTTTCCATGTATTTAAGCGTTTTTATAGGTAACACGATCAAAAACACTCAAAATACATGTTATTGGTAATGTTATTCTGTTTCTAGATAAAGGGTGTTTTGCATGCGTTTTAGCGTTTTGGTATATAAGGAGCTCAAAAACACTTAAAGGCAAGTTCTTGGTAAAAGTTGGTTTTATTCCCATGTAATGTGATTGCCCTGCTTTTTAGTGCTTTATTGCCTATCATGCTAAAAAAAAAAAAAAAAAAAACACTTAAAAGACACTTTTCTGGTAATGTCATTTTTTTTCCCCACATGAAGCTACTTTCACATGCAATTTGGGGTTTTGGTAACTAAGAATGTGAAAAACACTCAAAATACACGCATTTGGTAAGGTTGTTCTGTTTCTCAATTAATAGTGTTATTCAGAAGTTTCAGCATTTTGGTATCTAAGAAACTTCTCCATATATTCGAGTTTTTGCGTTTTTTGCATTGTGCTTCTTGAGAATCTATAAAACACTCATTATACACGTTTCTTGTAATGTCTTTTTGTTAACCAATATATAGAGAGAGCTTTGCATCCATTTTCGCGTTTTTTGTAAAAAGCTCAAAAACACTCAAAATAACCTTTTTGGTAATCTTATTCTATTTTTTCATGTTCGCTGGTTTGCATCCGTTTTAGCATTTTTCTACTTAAAACACGGAAAAGACACGTTTTCAGTAATTTTGTTTTGGATTCCCATATAGAATGACTTCCATATTATTTATTGTTTTGATGACTAACATGCTGAAAAACACTCAAAACACAGGTTTCACGTAAAGTCGTTTAATTTCCCCATATAGTTGGCTTTGCATACACTTTAGGGTTTAGTATATAACAGTCCGAAAAAAAGCTAAAATTAACTTTTTTGATAATGTTCTTTTTTCACATAATTTCCCTGAATTTTGCCAGAATTTTGAGATCTCGTTACCTATGAAAAAGAAAAAAAAAAAAACCCTGTTTATTTATTTACTTTTTCTTTTTCTCTATAAAAAGGATTTAGCTTTTTGGTACTTATGGAACTTAAAAACACTCATAATACACGTTTCTCGTAATGTCCTTTCGTCTCCCAGACATAGGGTTTTTTGCATGTATTTAAGCGTTTTTAAAGGTAAAATGATCAAAAACACTCAAAATACATGTTTTTGGTAATGTTAATCTGTTTCTCCGAAAAGGGTGTTTTGCATGCGTTTTACCGTTTTGGTATATAAGGAGCTCAAAAACAATTAAAGGAAAGTTCTTGGTAAAAGTTGGTTTTATTCCCATGTAATGTGATTGCCCTCCTTTTTAGTGTTTTATTGCCTAACATGCTAAAAAACACTCAAAGGACACTTTTTTGGTAATGTCATTTTTTTACCACATAAAGCTAGTTTTGCATGCAATTTGGGGTTTTGGTAACTAAGAATGTGAAAAACACTCAAAATACACGCATTTCGCAAGGTTGTTCTGTATTCTCAATTAAGAGTGTTATTCTTGAGTTTCAGCATTTTGGTATCTAAGAAACTTCTCCATATACACGAGTTTCTGCGTTTTTTGCCTTGTGGTTCTTGTTAAACTATAAAACACTCATTATACAAGTTTCTTGTAATGTCCTTTTTGTATCTCAATATAGATTGCTTTCCATCCATTTTCACGTAGGTGAGAAGCTCAAAAACACTCAAAATATACGTTTTTGGTAATGTTATTCTATTTCTCCACATTCTTTGGTTTCCATCCGTTTTAGCATTTTTCTACGTAAAACACGGAAAAGACACTTTTTCAGTAATTTTGTGATGGATTCCCATATTGAGTGACTTCCATATTATTTATCGTTTTGGTGCCTAACATGCTGAAAAACACTCAAAAGGCAGGTTTCTGGTGAAGTCGTTTAATTTCCCCATATTTGCCTGCACTTTAGGGTTTGGTACATAACAGTCCGGAAAAAAAGTTAAAATTAACTTTTTTTTCATAATTTTCTTTTTTCACATAATTTACCTGAATTTTGCCAGAATTTTGGCATCTTGGTACCTATGAAGATGAATAACAAAAAAAAAAAAAAGAAAAATAAATAAATTCCTATCTTTTTATTTATTTATTTATTTTTTCTCTATTAAGAGTGTTATTTATGGGTTTTAGCTTTTTAACACTTAAAGAACTTTAAAAAACACTCATAATGCATGTTTCTCGAAATGTCCTTTAATTTCCCAAACATAAGGTTCTTTGCATGTATTTAAGCGTTTTTATAGGTAACATGATCAAAAACACTCAAAATACATGTTTTTGGTAATGTTATTCTGTTTCTCCATAAAGGGTGTTTTGCATGCGTTTTAGCGTTTTGGTATATAGTAAGCTCAAAAACACTTAAAGGCAAGTTCTTAGTAAAAGTTAGTTTTATTCCCATGTAATGTGATTGCCCTACTTTTTAGTGCTTTATTGCCTATCATGCTAAAAAAAAACACTTAAAAGACACTTTTCTGGTAATGTCATTTTTTTTCCCACATCAAGCTACTTTCACATGAAATTTGGGGTTTTGGTAACTAAGAATGTGAAAAACACTCAAAATAAACGCATTTGGTAAGGTTGTTCTGTTTCTCAATTAAGAGTGTTATTCAGGAGTTTCAGCATTTTGGTATCTAAGAAACTTCTCCATATATACGAGTTTTTGCGTTTTTTGTATTTTGCTTCTTGAGAATCTACAAAACACTCATTATACACGTTTCTCGTAATGTCCTTTTGTTAACTAATATAGAGAGCTTTGCATCCATTTTCGCGTTTTTTGTAAGTAAAAAGCTCAAAAAACACTCAAAATGTATCTTTTTGGTAATCTTATTCTATTTCTTCATATTGGTTGGTTTGTATCCGTTTTAGCGTTTTTCTACGTAAAACACGAAAAAGACACGATTAAAGTAATTTTGTTTTGGATTCCTATATAGAATGACTTCCATATTATCTATTGTTTTGGTGACTAACATGCTGAAAAACACTAGAAACACAGGTTTCTCGTAAAGTCATTTAATTTCCCCATATAGTTGGCTTTGTATGCACTTTTTGGTTTGGTAGATAACAGTCCGAAAAAAAAAAGCTAAAATTAACTTTTTTGATAATGTTCTTTTTACACATAATTTCCCTGAAATTTGCCCGAATTTTGGCATCTCAGTACCTATGAAGAAGAATAACAAAAAAAAAAAAAAATTATTTTCATTTATTTCATTTATTTTTATTTTTATTTTTTTGGTTTCTTTATAAAGAGTGTTATTGGTGGGTTTTAGCTTTTTGGTATTCAAGTAACTTAAAAACACTTATAATACACGTTTCTCGTAATGACCTTTCGTTTCCCAAACATAGGATTCTTTGCATGTATTTAATCGTTTTTGTAGGTAACATGATCAAAAACGCTCAAAATACATGTTTTTTGTAATGTTATTGTGTTTCTCCATAAAGGGTGTTTTGCATTCGTTTTAACGTTTTGGTATGTAAGGAGCTCAAAAGTATTTAACGGCAAGTTCTGAGTAAAAGTTTGTTTTATTCACATGTAATGTGATTGCCCTTCTTTTAAGTACTTTATTGCCTAACACGCTCAAAAACACTCAAAAGACATTTTCTGGTAATATAATTTTTTCCCCACATAAACCTAGTTTCGCATGCAATTTCGGGTTTTGGTAACTAAGAATGTGAAAAACACTCAAAATACACGCATTTGGTAAGGCTGTTCTGTATCTCAATCAAGAGTGTTATTCATGAGTTTCAGCATTTTGGTATTTAAAAAACTTTTGCCTTGTGGTTGTTATGAAACTATAAAACACTCATTATACACGTTTCTCGTAATGTCCTTTTGTTTCCCAATATAGAGTGCTTTGCTTCCATTTTCGCGTTTTTTTGTAGGTAACAGGCTCAAAAACACTCAAAATATACTTTTTTGGCAATGTTATTCTATTAGGTTTGTTTGTATCCGTTTTAGCGTTTTTCTACGTAAAACACTGAAAAAACAAGTGTTAAGTAATTTTGTTTTGGATTCCCATATAAAGTGACTTTCATATTATTTATTGTTTTGGTGCCTAACATGCTGAAAAACACTCAAAAGACAGGTTTCTGGTAAAGTCGTTTAATTTCCCCATAGAGGTGGCTTTGCATGCAATTTAGTTTTTGGTACATAGCTGTCTAAAAAAAAAAAAAAAAGGCTAAAATTAACTTTTTTGATAATGTTCTTTTTTCCACATGATTTTCCTGAATTTTGCCAGAATTTTGGCATCTCGGTACCTATGAAGAAGAATAACAAAAAAGAAAAAAGAAAATTACTTTTTTTTTTCTTTATAAAGAGTGTTATTTGTGGGTTTTAGGTTTTTGGTGATTAAGGAACTTAATAACTTTCATAATACACGTTTCTCGTAATGTCCTTTCGTTTCCCAAGCATAGGGTTCTTTGCATGTATTTAAGCGTTTTTTTAGGTAACATGATCAAAAACACTCAAAATACATGTTTTTGGTATTGTTATTCTGTTTCTTCATAAAGGGTGTTTTGCATGCGTTTTAGCGTTTTGGTATGTAAGGAGCTCAAAAACACTTAAAAGGCAAGTTCTTGGTAAAAGTTAGTTTTATTCCCATGTAATGTGATTGCCCTGTTTTTTAGTGCTTTATTGCCTAACACGCTCAAAAACACTCAAAAGACATTTTTCTGGAAATGTCTTTTTTTTTCTTTCCACATAAAGCTAGTTTCGCATGCAATTTTAAGGTTTTGGTAACCAAGAATGTGAAAAACCCTCAAAATACACGCATTTGGTAAGGTTGTTGTTTCTCAATTAAGAGTGTTATTCATGAGTTTCAGCGTTTTGGTATCTAAGAATCTCAAAAACACTCATAATGCACGTTTCTCGTAATGTCCCTTTTTTTTTTCCTCATTTAGGGTGCTTTGCATGCATTTTGGCATTTTTTTTTCACGGAATAGCTGAAAAACGCTGAAAATACACGCTTTTGGTTATAAGAACATAAGAACATAAGAAATAAATAAGTATGCAAGAAGGTATCAGGCCTACACGTGGCAGTACTTGTATGAAATATGCCTACGTATTACCACCTATCATCCTCATCCATAAATGTGTAATTTTCTCTTACAGTTACCAAATGCCTCAGCTTGATTAATAAGTCCGTTCCAGTCATCTACTACTGTATTTGAGAACCAATTCCTTCCTGTTTCCTTTTTGAACATCAAGTTTTCAGGCTCAAGCCTGAAAACTTGACGTTCCATTTTTCTTGTTCTATCATGGTTACAGATTCTACGAATTTTCCTTATGTTCCCCTTGTTATAACCCATATACCACTTAAAGACTTCTCTCAGGTCCACTCTTAACCTACGTCTCTTTAAAGAATGTAAATTTAACAGCTTGAATCTCGCTTCGTAAGGAATACTCCTCATCCCCTGTATCCTTTTAGTCATTCTCCTTTGAACTGATTCTAATAGACCTTTATCCTTCCTGTGATGTGGTGACCAGAATTAGACAGCGTAGTCTAGATGAAGTCTGACCAGCGCCAAATGTAACTTTAATATTACTTCGGGAGTTTTACTTTTAGCACTCTTGAAAATGAATCATAATACACTATTTGCTTTGTTTCTGGCTTCTTTGCTTTTGCTTTTGCATTGCTTTCTTAGACGGAGTTCAGAGATAACTTTAAATCTCAAATTTTTTTCTTACCCTGAACCTACCAGAACTTGGTTGTTCATTGTGTAACTACTGTGTGGGTTTCTTCTAATTACGCTAAGTGCTTTGCATTTGTTGATATTAAACTGCATTTGCCATCTGTCTGTCCATTCGTTCATCCTATCTAAATCTGCCTGCAAGGCGATGGTATGCGATTCTGACCTAATTAATCTACATACTCTCGTGTCAACCGCAAATTTACTAACAACACTACTAATTCCACTATCCAAGTCATTGACATATATTACAAACAACATCGGCCCTAATACTAACAATCCTTTTGTTACCCCACTAATTACTTGACCCCACTCGGATTTAGAGCCGTTTATTACAACACTCTGTCGCCTGCCGCTTGGCCATGACATTATCCAGATTACTTATAACATTTTTCCAGTTTTTAAATACTCTGGAATATATTTCATCTGGTCCTGGTGACTTGAACTTTTCAGCTTATCTATCTCCTGTTGCACTATCTCTTTAGTTATAGTAATATCTGTCAGCTTCTCATTCTCTTCTACTCTAAATATCTTCTCACTATTTGGCAAATCTTGCATGTTTTCCTGGGCAAAGACAGTTAAAAAATACTCGTTCACAATTTTACTAATCTCCTCCCAACAACTAAGCAGGTCCCATTCTGCTGTCTTTAAGGAACTATTGTTTCTCTATTCTTCGTCTTATGCGCCTGATAAAATCCCTTGAGGTCCATCTTCGCTTGGCTGGCTACCTTTAATTCATAACAATTTTTAGCTTCCCTTGTTAAACTCCTGACTTTTCTAATTCATTATATTATGGCCTTAAAGCCACCTCCCCTGTCTTTAATCTCATATATACTTATCTTTTGCCCTATGTAGTGTTTTAACCTCAGTCATCCATTTAGGACCATTCTTCTGCGATCTTGTTCTTCTGTAAGGGATGTTCCCTAACTGTCCTGAATGTAATTTATCAACGAAATATTTATTTCGCTTCTCCATAAAGGGTGTTTTGCTTGGGTTTTAGCGTTTCTGTACATAAGAACCTATAAAACACGTTTTTAGTAATGTTGTTTTGTATTCCTTTATAGAGCGCTTTTCATGCTTTTTTAGCGTTTTGGTGTCTAATACGTTGAAAAACACTCAAAAGACACGTTGATGATAATGTCGTTTCGTTTCCCGATGAAGGGGGCTTCCAATGCATTTTGACTTTTGGTACTTACCAATATGAAAAAAAGTTTAAGTAAAAGTTTTCAGTAGAGTTGTTTTTCCATATAAAGTGCTAATCACTAGTTTTTGAGTTTTGGTACCTAAAAAGCTCAAAATCTCTCATAATACACTTTTCTCGTAAGGTCCTTTCTTTTCTCCATGTAGGATGCTTTGCGTGTAATTTGGCACTTTTATACTTAACAAGAACTTACAAGAACAATCAAAATACAAGTTTTTGGTAATGTTTTTCTTTTTCTCCGTGAAAGTTGTTTTGCATGCTTTTGAGCGATTTCGGACGTAAGAGGGTCAAAAACACTCTAAAGATACTTTCTTGGTAATGTTATTTTTTATTGCCAAATAGGGTGCTTTCAATGCTTTTTAGCATTTTGATTCCTGACACTCAAGTAAACACTCAAAAGACACGTTTCCTGTAATATAGTTTTGCTTCTTCATATAGGGATCTGCATGCATTATGATGTTTTGCTACATAATATGAAAAACGCTCAAAATAAAGGTTTCAGGTAATGTTCTTTTTCTCTATATAGGGTGCTATTCATGCGTTTTAGCGTTTTGGTACTTAGGAAGCTCAAAAACACTAATAAAACTTGTTTCTCCTAATGTCTTTCTATTTCCCCATATAGGATGCTTCGTATGTATTTTGACGTTTTGGTACATAACAAGGTAAAAAAATAAAAATAAATAAATAAAAACACGTTTTTGGTGATGTTCTGTTTCTCTATTAAGAAATATAGGATATATTCAATTTTCATTCAGGTGGTTTAGTGTTTGGTACCTAAGAGACTCAAAACACTGACAATGCTCGTTTCTCGTAATGTTCTATCGTTTCCCCATACAAGGTGCTTTACATGCATTTTTAATATGATGTAGGCAACAGACTCAAAAAGACTCAAAATACACGTTTTTGGTAAGGTTTTTCTATTTGGTAAGGTTATTCGTGTTTATTGCACGTATTTTAGCGTTTTGGTACGTAAAAAGTTTAAAACACTTAAAAAACATGCTTATTATTTTGCATTTCTATATAAGGTGCTTTCCATGCTATTTAGCATTTATGTGAAAAACACATAAAAACACATTTCTTACATTATTGTTAAATTTTCTCGTATAGCGCGCAAGCATTATGGTGTTTTGCTATCTGACAATATGAAAAACATTCAAATTACACGATTTTGGTAATGTTTTTCTCTTTCTCCATAGAGTGTGCTACTCATTTATTTTAGCGTTTTGGTATCTAAGAAAAAAAAAACTCATAATACACGTTTTTTGTTATGTCCTTTCATTTCCTCATATAGGGTCTTTTTGGTGCTTTGGTACCTAACAGGGTGTTTGCATGTATTTTGACATTTTAGTTCGTAAGAACCTAAAAAAAAAACACTCTAAAGACACGTTTTAGTAAAGTTGTTTTGTATTCCCCTATAGGGTGATTTCGTTGCTTCTCACTGATTTGGTGCCTAACACGCTCAAAAAATAACAAAAGACAAGTTTCTAGTGATTTCGTTTCGTTTCTTCATATAGGTTGCTTTACATGCATGTTGGCATTTTGGTAATTATCAATGTAAAAAAAAATACACGTTTTTGGTAAGGTTGTTCTTTTTCTTCAGAGAAGTATTGAAGCTTTTTACTGATTTGGTACTTAAGAAAGTAATAAAAAAAAAATAACATAACAAACGTTTCTCGTAATGCCCTTTCATTTCTATATGCAGGGTGTTTTGTTTGATGATAGGCGATTTTGTACATAATACGCTCAAAGACACTCAAAATACACGGTTTTGGTAAATGTATTCTGTTTCTCTATATAGGGTATTTTCATGCGTTTTTAATGTCGTTTCATATATCTATTTCTCCATATAGGGTGTTATTCATGAGTTTTACCCTAAGAAGGTAAAAAAATACTCATAATACACGTTTCTCGTAATGTCTTTTCATTTTTCCCATATAGGGTATTTTTGATTCATTTAGGTGTTTTTACGTAACAATCTTACAAAACACTCAAAATACTTGTTTTTGGTAATGTTATTCTAATTCTCCATAAAGGATGTTTTCTGTTTTTTTTTTTTTATCGTTTTGGTACGTAGGACACTCAAAAGAAACGTTTTCTTAATGTTGTTTTGTATTCCCATATCAGGTGATTTGTATGCTTTTTGGCATTTTTGTGCCTAACACGCTGAAGAACACATTTTAGATACGTTTCTGAAATCTCGTTTCCTTTCCCCAAATAGGGTGATTTACATGCATTATGGCGTTTTGATTCATAACAATGTGAAAACACTGAAAATTTAAGTTTTTGGTAATGTTATTTCATATAGAGTGTTATTCATGCATTTTAGCGACTTCGTACCTAATAAGTAAAAAAAAAACACTAATAGTACACATTTTAGTAACGTCTTTTCATTTTCCCATTTAAGATATTATATATGCATTTTGGCGTTTTTCTTCTTAACTAACTCAGAAACACTCGAAATATTTGTTTTTGATATTATTTCTCCATGTTTTTTTTTTTTTTTTATGCGATTTAGCGTTTCGGTACGTAAGAAACTCAAAAATAATGAAAACACACGTTTATGGTAAAGTTGTTTTGTTTTCCTTTATAGGGTGCTTTCCATGCTTTTTAGCGTTTTGGTGCCTAGCACGCCAATAAACATTCAAAAGGCACTTTTCTGGAAATCGCGTTTCCTTCCCTCATATAGGGTACAAGAACATGTATTAGTAGTGTTTTCTAAAACGCCAAAGTGCATGCAAAGTAAGCTATACCTGAGAAACAAACAAAAACGTGTCTTTTGAGTGTTTTCAGCTTTTTACGTACCAAAACACTAAAATGCATGGAAAAGAAACTTCATGGAGAAACAAAATATTATTGCCAAAAACGTGTATTTTTTAATGTTTTTTAAGCTTATTACGTACCAATACGCAAAAATTCATCCATTTCATTTTATTTCGGTGCTTTTCAGCGTTAGCACCAAAACTCTAAAGAGCATGGAAGACACTCTATATAGAAATGAAAACAACATTATCAAAATGGTGTCTTTTGAGTGTTTTTGAGCTTCTTACTTTCCGAAATGCTAAAACGCGTGCACAATAGCCTTTATCGGGAGACATTACCAAGAACGTATGATTTAAGCGTTTTCAGAAACCAAAACGCCTAAATATATGTACTAATCACGTGTTTCGGTATTTTATTACCTAAGAAGCTCAAAAAACTTATAATATACGTTTTTGGTAATGTCGTTCTGTTTTTCATATATGGTATTCTGTATAGATTGTCGTACCTAACATGAGGAAAACACCCATTTTTTGGGGGGTTAATGCTTTTTTCTCCATATAGAGTGATATTCACGTGTTTTAGTGTTTTCGTACATAAGAAGTTAAAAAACACTCATAATAATATTTTTTTCTTAATAACTTTTAGTTTGTCAATGTCCGTTAATTTGTGTGCATTTTGGCGTTTTCGTACCCAACAAGCTCAAAAAGACTCAAAACACACATTTTGGTTATGTTCTATTTCACCATAAAGGATGTTTTGCACGCTTTTTTAGAAATTTGGTACGTAAGAAGCTCAAAAACATTCAAAAGACACGTTTTCGATGTTTTATATATATATATATATATATATATATATATATATATATATATATATATATATATATATATATATATATATATATATATATATATATATATATATATATATATATATATATTTTTTTTTTTTTTTTTTTGGGGGGGGGGCGGGTGGGTTGCTTTCTAATATGCTCAAAACACTGAAATGACACGTTTCCGGTAATATAATTTCTTTACATCAAATAGTGTGCTGTCTGCATTTTCGGGTTTGGTACCTAATAATCTGGAAAACTCTCAAAACACGCGTTTATAGTAATGTTGTCCTCTTTCTCCATAAAGGGTGTTTTTTCATGCGTTTTAGAGTTTTAGTACGTAAGAAACTGAAAAACACTCAAAAGACAAGTTTTTGTTAATATTGATTGTTTTTCCTATACAGGTTGTCTTGCATGCACTTTGGCGTTTTTGTATCTAACAAGCTCAAAAACACTCAGCATACAAGTTTTTCGTAATGTTGGTCTGTTTCTTTATATGTTTATGTTTATATGTTTCCTTATATGTTCACTATGCTTTTAGGCGTTTTGGTACCTATCATGGGGAAAAAACTCATAAAGTACGCTTTTGGTAATGTTGTTTTGTTTCTGCAAATATAGTATTATTTACGTGTTTTAGACTTTTGGTATCTATGAAGCTGGAAAAGACATAATACACCTTTATGTTAATATCGTTTCATTTACCTATATAGGGTAATTTGCATACATTTTGGCATTTTGTTACCTAACAAGCTAAAAAAATCTCAGAATATACATTTTTGCTAATATTGTTTCGGACATCTTTTATCGTTTTGGTACATAAGAAGCTCAAAAACACTCGATTTTGTTAAGGTTATCTCGTTTTCCAATATAGGGTGTTTTCCTTGCTTTTTAAGCGTTTTGCTGCCTAATACGCTCAAAACACTTAAATGATAAGTTTCTGGTGATGTTTTGCTACTGGTTTTGTTAATGTTTTTTTTTTTCCTCATATAGAGTAATATTCACGTGTTTTAGTGTTTTGTTACATAAAAAAAAAAAAAAAACACTCATAATGCACGTTTCTGTTAATATCGTTTCGTTTCCTCAAATACGGTCATTTGCATGCAATATGGGGTTTATGGGGCAATATGGGTACCTAACAAGTTAAAAGACTGAGATAAGAATTTTTTGCTAAAGTTTCCCATAAATGTTTCTTTGCTCACATTTTAGCGTTTTGTACGCTCAAAAACACTAAAAAGAAACGTTTTTGACAATGTTGTTTTCTTTTCTCATATAGAGCTATTTCCATGCTTTTTAGCTTTTTGTTGCCTAATTTACTCGTAAATTTCCAAATGGCACGTTGCAGGTACTATCTTTTAGTTATTCCAGACAAGGTATTCTACATGCATTCTGTCGTTTTGGTACCTAACTTAAAAACACTTAAAACACACGTTTTTGTTAATGTTCTATTTCTCAGTAAAGTGCGTTTTGCATCACTTTTAGAGTTTCGGTGCGTACGAAGCTGAAAAACACTCAAAAGATATGTTTTTGGTAATGTTTTTTTTTTTTTCTCTCTCTTCTTCTATAGGATGCTTTGCATGTACTTTAGCGTTTTGATAACTAACAAACTAAAAAATATTCATAATACATGTTTGTGATCATGTCGTTCTGTTTCTTCACATAGGGTGCTTTATATGTATTTTGGGGTTTTGGTCCCTAGCATGGGGAAAAGCACCCATAATACACGTTTTTCGTAATGATGTTCTGTTTCTTCATATAGAATGCTATTTACTTGTTTTAGCGTTTCGTTACATAAGAAGCTGAAAAACAGCGTTAATATCTTTTCTTTTCCCCATATCTGAAACTTTGCATGCATTTTGGCGATTAGTTATCTAACAAGCTCAAAAACACTCGTTTTTTGCTAATATTGTTCTGTTTTTTCATAAATTGTTTAGTGTAGCTATCGTTTTGGTACGTAAGAAGCTCAAAAGCACACAAAGGACACGATTTTGTTGAAGTTGTTTCATTTTTCTATATAGGGTATTTTCCATGTTTTTTTTTTTTTTTTTTAGCGTTTTGGTGCCTAACACCCTAAAAAAAAAAAAACACCTAAATGACACGTTTATGGAAATGTCGTTTCGTTACTTCATATAGGGCGCTCTGCATGCATTTTGGCGTTTTACTCCTTATTACGCTGATAACTCTCAAAATACACATTATTGGTATTTTTTTTCTCCACAAACAGTGTTTTCCATGCGTTTTACCGTTTTAGTACGTAAGCTGAAAAACACTCGACACATTTTTTTTTAATATATATATATATATATATATATATATATATATATATATATATATATATATATATATATATATATATATATATATATATATATATATATATATATATATATATATATATATATATATATATATATTTTATTTATTTTTTTTCATACAGGGTGCTTTGCATGCACTTTGGTGATTTAGCACCTAAGAAGCTCAAAAACATATAAAAGACGTTTTTGGTAATGTTGTTCTGTTTCTAGATATAGTGTGTTATTGACGTTTTTTAGCGTTTTTTTTTAACCTAAGAAGCTGAAAATACTCATAATACTCTTTTAATATCCTTTAGTATCCAATATCATGATATTTCCATTGAATTTCACGTTTTGGTTCCTAACAAGCTGGAAAACGCTCAAATCACATTTTTTTTTTTGTAATGTATCCCAATAAAACGTGTTTTCCACGCGCTTTAGCGTTTTGGTACATAAGAAGCTCAAAAACACAAAAAATATCTTTCTGGTAATGCCGCTCCGTGCTTTGCATGCATTTTGCAGTTTTGGTAGATAAGAAGCTCAAAAACACTCAATAAACACGTTTTATACAATGTTTTTCTGTTTCTCTATAAAGGAAGAAGAAGCTGAATAACGCTAAAAATACATGTTTTTGTTTATATTGTTTGCTTTTGCAATATAGAGCGTTTTTGTACATAAGATTTTCAAAAACACTCAAAAAAAGCTGTTTTTGGTAATCTCGTTCGGCTACTAAAATGGTGATTTCATTCATTTTGCAGTTTTGATAGCTAAGAAGCTCAACAACACTCAATATGGTCTTTTTTTGCATTTTTTTCTTTCTCCAAGAAGGATTTTTCGTATGCACTTTTAGCGTTTTGGTAAATAACAAGATCAAAACACTTATAATACACGTTTTAGATAATGTTCTGATTTCTCTATGTAGGGTGTTTTGTATGCATTTTGGCGTTTTGGCACTTAACATAGTTATAATGTTGTTTTGTTTCTCCATATAGATTCCTATTCATGTGTTTTAGCGTTTTGGTACATAAGAAGCTAAACAAAAAAAAACGCTCATAATACACGTTTCTGTTAATATTGTTTCCTTTAGACATATCAAATCATTCATTTTGGCGTTTTAATACCTAAACCTAACAATCTGGAAAACACACAAATCATACGTTTTTGGTAATGTTGTTCATTTTCTCTGTAAAGGGTATTTAACACGTGTTTTAGCGTTTTGGTACGTAAGAAGCTTAAAAAAAAAAAAACACACAAAATACACAGTTTTGATATTTTATAGTGAATATTTGTCTT
Organism: Scylla paramamosain; assembly: GCF_035594125.1. Classification (NCBI taxonomy): domain Eukaryota; kingdom Metazoa; phylum Arthropoda; class Malacostraca; order Decapoda; family Portunidae; genus Scylla; species Scylla paramamosain. The sequence goes on from NC_087175.1 coordinate 8,298,114, forward strand.
CCTTTTTACCGTTTGGTGCCTAATATCCTGAAAAAAACACTCTTTCTGAGAATGTCGTCTTCTAACCCCGGATAGGGTGATTTGTATATATTTTGGAGGGTTGTTACATAATAAGCTGGAACTACTGAAAAGATGTTTTTGGTATTGTTGTTTGCTATTCACATATAAGGTAATTTGCGTGCATGTTGGCGTTTTAGTACCTAACAATCTTAATAACACTCATTATACACCATTTTAGTAATCTTTTTTTTTTTTTTTTGTCATATAGGGTGCTTGTGTGCATTTGGCATTTTAGTACGTAACATGGCGAAAACACTCATAATACACGTTTTTGCGTTTTTGGTAGTGTTGTTCTATTTTTCCATATAGAGAGCGATTCACGTAATTTAGTGTTTTAGTATCAATAATGTTGAAAGACACTTATAACACACGTTGCTGTTAATATCGTTTCGTTCTCAGTAACGGATACTTTGGATGCATTTTGGCGTTTGTTACATAAATAGCTCAAAAACATTCAAAACACACGTTTTTTTTAATATAGTTTTGTTTCACCTTAAAGGGTGTTTTATATATGTTTCAGCGTTTTGGTACATAAGAAGCTTAAGATTTCTTAAAAGACACGTTGTTGATAATGTTGCTTTGTTTCCCTCTGCTTTCTAGCGTTTTCGTGCCTAATATGCTCAAATCACACAAATTACACGTTTCTGGTGATGTCGATTCGCTACCCAAATAGGGTGCTTTGCATGCATTTTCACGTTTTGGTACCCAACAAGTTGGAAAACAATGAAAAGACAAATTCTCGGTTATGTACTTGTTTCTCCATGAACAACGTTTTGTATGCGTTTCCGCGTTTTGGTACTAAGAAGCTGAAAAACGTTCAAAAGACACGTTTTTGTTATTGTTATTTGTTTTTGCCTTATTGGGAGTTTGCATGCACTTTAGCGTTTTGGTAAAAACACTTATAATACACGTTTTTGTAATATTATTCTGTTTCTTCTTATAGGGTGCTTTATATGCATTTTAGCATTTTAGTACCTAACATTGAGAAAAGCACTCATAATACAAGTTTTTGATGATGCTGTTCTGTTTCTCAATATAGTGATATTCACGTGTTTTTAGCGTTTTGGTACAGAAGAAGTTAAAAAAAACAATTATAACACACGTTTCTGTTAATATCGTTTCGTTTCCCCATATCGGGTGATTATCATGGACTTTGGTGTTTTGTTACCTTACAAGCTCAAAAACAATGAAAAAACACATTTTTTGGTAATGTTCTGTTTCTCTATAAACAGTGTTACACTGTTTTAGCCTTTTGGTACGGAAGAAGCTCAAAAACACTCAAAAGACGTGTTTCTGATAATGTTTTATTTTCCCATATAGAGTGTTTTCAATGTTTTTATACATTTTTTTGTGGCTAATATGCTCAAAAACACAGAAATGACACATCTCTGGGAATGCCGTTTCGTTAACTCAAATAGGATGCTTTGCATGTGTTTTGTTATTTTGGTACCCAGCATGCTGAAAAAAAAAACCTCAAAACATGTTTTTGGCAACATTGCTCTGTTTCTCCATAAAGAGCGTTTCGCATGTTTGAACTTTTTGGTATGTTACGAGCTTAAAAAAAAAAAAATAATAATAACGCACGTTTTTGTATCCAAAATGCATATAAAGCAGTCTGTATGAGTGCTTTGTATGCATTTTGGAGTTTTGGTACCTAAACACAAAGAAAAACACTCACAGTAGGTTTTTGGTAATGTTATTCTGTTTCTCCACATATATAAATATTCGCGCGTTTTAGCGTTTTGGTACATAAAAAGATAAACCCTCAAAATACACACGATGATAATGTTATTTTGTATACCCATGTAAAGTATTTTTCATGTGTTTTAGAGTTTTGGTGGTTGATATGCTGAAAAACATCCAAATGGCACGTTTTCTGTAAATGTCGTTCTAGTATCTAACCAGCTGGAAAATATTAAATACACACGTTTTCGGTAATGTTGTTAGGTTTCTCAATAAGAGGTGTTTTGCACGCGTTGTTAAAAGACAAGTTTTTTATTGTAATGTTGTTTGCTTTTCTCAAATAGAGTGCTTTGCATGCACATTATCGTTTTGGTAAATAACAAGCTCAAAAAAACACTCTTAATAGAGTTTTCTGTTAATATCGTTTTATTTCAAAATATCTGGTAAATTGCATGTATTTTGGCGTTTTGGTACCTTTCAAGCTCAAAAACACTCAAAACACCCGTTTTTGGTAATGTTCTGTTCCTCCATAAAGATTGTTTTGGATCTTTTTAGCGATTTGGTACGTAATAAGCTCAAAAACACGCAAAAGACGTTTTTGATAATGTTTTATTTTCCCATATATAGTGTTTTCTATTCTCATCAGCGTTTTGATGTTAAAAAAAAAAAAAACACCCAAATGACACGTTTCTGATAAAATCGTTTTATTACCCTAAATAGGATATTTTGCATGCATTTTCTCGTCTTTGTACCTAGCAAGATGGAAAACGCTTAAAACACGTGTTCGTAATGTTGTTCTACTTGCCCATGAATGGCGTTTTGCATGCATTTTAACGTTTTAGTACGTAAGCTGAAGAAAAAAAAAAACAATCAAAAGAATGTTCTTTATTTTTCCCATACAGCGTGCTTTGCATGCACTTAAGCGTTTTGGTACCTAACAAGCACAAAAACACTCATAATATATTTTTTTCTAATAAAATTTGTTCTCTTTCTTCATGTTGGCTACTTTGTATGCATTTTGGCGTTTTAGTACCTAACACAGGGAAAAACACTCATAATACACGTGTTTGGTAATGTTCTGTTTATTCGATAGGGTGATTTGTATGCATTTTGGAGTTTTATTATCTAACATTGCGAAAAAAAAACTTGTAATACACGTTTTTCGTAACATTGTTCTGTTTCTTTATATAGAGTGTTTGTTATTCATATATTTTTTTGAGTTTTGGTGAAAATCTCATAATGCACTTCTCTGTTAATATCGTTTCGTTTCCTAATATCGGGTAATATGCATGCATTTTGGTGTTTTGCGATCTAAAAAAGCTGAAAAACATTCAATACAAATGTTGTTTCTCCATAAAAAGTTATTTTCCACGCGTTTGAGCGTTTTGGTAAGTAAGAAGCTGAAATTTTTATTTTTTTCAGCAATATGGTGCTTAATATACCCCAAAACAACCCATATGACAATTTTCTGGTAATGTCGTTCCGTTACTGCATCGAGGGTTCTTTGCATGTATTTTGGCATTTTGGTACTTATGAAGCTCAAAAACACTCAAAATACACGTTTTTGGCAATGTTGTCCTATTTCTCCACTACACGTTATTTTGTATGCGTTTTAACGTGTTTGTACATAAGAAAAAAAAATAATCTTTTCTTTTCCCATATAGGGTGCTTTGCTTGCACTTTGTCGTTTTGGTACCTAACAAGCTCCAAAATTTTCATAACACAAGATATTGGTAATGTTGTTCTGTTTCTTCATTTAGGGTTCTTTGTATGCATTTTCTCGTTTTGATACCTGACATGGAGAATATCGTTAATATCGTTTCGTTTCCCTATATAAGGTATTTTGCATGAATTTTGGCGTTTTATTACCTAATAAGCTCAAGAAAAAAATCAAAACACACCTTTTTGCTAACTTTCTTCTGTTTCTTTAATAATGGGTGGTTTCGACGCATTTTAGAGTTTCGGTACGTAATAAGCTCAAAACACACAAAAAGTTTTTTTTCATGAAGTTGTTTTGTTTTCCTATATAGAGTATTTTCCATATTTTTTTTCTAGTGCTTAAAAGAAATAAAACAACATGTTTCTGGGAATGTCGTTTCGTTACCCGAAATAGGGTCCTTTATATATATTTTGAAAATTTTAAATATAACAAGCTGGAAAACACTCAAAGCACACGTTTTTGGTAATGTTTTTCTGTTTCTCATTAAAGGGCGTTTTGTATGCGTTTTAGCGTTTTGGTATGTGAGGAGCTTTAAAACACTTAAAGGCAAGTTCTCGGTAAAAGTTGGTTTTATTCCCATGTAATGTGATTGCCCTGCTTTTTAGTGCTTTATTACCTATCACGCTCAAAAACACTCAAAAGACACTTTTCTGGTAATATCATTTTTTTCCCACATAAAGCTAGTTTCCCATGCAATTTGGGGTTTTGGTAACTAAGAATGTGAAAAGCACTCAAAATACACGCATTTGGTAAAGTTGTTCTGTTTCTCAATCAAGAGTGTTATTCATGAGTTTCAGCATTTTGGTATCTAAGAAACTTCTCCATATACACGAGTTTTTGCGTGTTTTGCCTTGTGGTTCTTGTGAAACTATAAAACACTCATTATACATGTTTCTCGTAATGTCCTTTTGTTTCCCAATATAGAGTGTTTTGCATTCATTTTCGCGTTTTTTGTAACAAGCTCAAAAACACTCAAAATATACCTTTTTGGTAATGTTATTCTATTTCTTCATATTGGTTGGTTTTAGCGTTTTTCTACGTAAAACACTGAAAAAAAAACATGTTTTCAGTAGTTTTGTTTTGGATTCCCATATAGAGATACTTCCATATTATTTATCGTTTTTGTGCCTAACATGCTGAGAAACACTCAAAAGACAAGTTTCTGGTAAAGTCGTTTAATTTCCTCATATAGGTGGCTTTGAATGCACTTTAGGGTTTGGTACATAACAGTCCGAAAAAAAAGCTAAAATTAACTTTTTTCATAATGATCTTTTTTCACATAATTTCCCTGAATTTTGCCAGAATTTTGGCACCTTCGTACCTATGAAAATTAATAAAAGAAAAATCCTATTTTTTATTTATTTCTTATTGTTTTTTCCCTATAAAGAGTGTTATTTTTGGGTTTTAACTTTTTGGTACTTAAGGAACTTAAAAAAAAAACACTCATAATACACGTTTCTCGTAATGTCCTTTCGTTTCCTAAACATAGGGTTCTTTGCATGTATTTAAGCGTTTTTATAAGTAACATGATCAAAAACACTCAAAAAACATATTTTTGGTAATGTTATTCTATTTCTTCATATTGGTTGGTTTCCATCCGTTTTAGCGTTTTTCTACGTAAAACACTGAAAAGACACGTTTTCAGTAATTTTGTTTTGTATTCCCATATTGGTTGATTTCCATATTATTTATCGTTTTGTTGCTTAACATGCTGAAAAACACTCAAAAGATAGGTTTCTGGTAAAGTCGTTTAATTTTTCCCATGTAGGTGGCTTTGCATGCACTTTAGGGTTTGGTACATAACAGCCCGAAAAAAAAAGCTAAAATTAACTTTTTTTCATAATATTCTTTTATCACATAATTGCCCTGAATTTTGCCAAAATTTTGGCATCTCGGTACCTATGAAGATGAATAACAAAAAAAAAAACAAAAAAAAAAAAAAAAAAATTTTATTTATTTATTTTATTTTATTTTTTTTTTCTAAATAAAGAGTGTTATTTTTGCGTTTTAGCTTTTTGGTACTTAAGGAACTTAAAAACACTCATAATACCCGTTTCTCGTAATGTCCTCCCCTTTCCCAAACATAAGGTTCTTTGCAGGTATTTAAGCGTTTTTATAGATATGATCAAAAACACTGTAATGTTATTCTGTTTCTCCATAAAGAGTGTTTTGCATGCGTTTTAGTGTTTTGGTATGTAAGGAGCTCAAAAACACTTAAAGTCAAGTTCTTGGTAAAAGTTGGTTTTATTCCCATGTAATGTGATTGCCCTGCTTTTTAGTGCTTTATTGCCTATCACGCTCAAAAACACTCAAAAGACACTTTTCTGGTAATGTCATTTTTTTCCCAAATAAAGCTAGTTTCGCATGCAATTTGGGTTTTGGTAACTAAGAATGTGGAAAACACTCAAAATACACGCATTTAGTAAGGTTGTTCTGTTTCTCAATTAAGAGTGGTATTCATGAGTTTCAGCACTTTGGTATCTAAGAAACTTCTCCATACACACGAGTTTTTTGCGTTTTTTGCCTTATGGTTCTTGTGAAATTATAAAACTCTCATTATACACGTTTCTCGTAATATCCTTTTGTTTCCCAATATAAAGTGCTTAGTATCCATTTTCGTGTTTTTTTTTTTTGTAGGTAACAAGCTAAAAAACACTCAAAATATTCCTTTTTGGTAATGTTTCTCTACTTCTTGATATTGTTTGGTTTGCATCCGTTTTAGCGTTTTTCTACGTAAAACACTGAAAAGACACGTTTTCAGTAATTTTGTTTTAGATTCCCAGGTAGAGAGACTTCCATATTATTTATCGTTTTGGTGCCTAACATGCTGAAAAACACTCAAAAGACAGTTTTCTTGGAAAGTCGTTTAATTTCCCATTATAGATGGCTTTGCAGGCACTTTAGGGTTTGGTACATAATAGTCCGAAAAAGAAGCTAAAATTGATTTTTTTCGATAATGTTCTTTTTTCCAGCAAATTTCACTGAATTTTAACAGAATTTTGGCATCTCGGTATCTATGAAGATAGAAAAAAAAATTGGTATTTTTTTCTTTATTTTACTTTTTCTTTGGGGGGGAGGTTTCTTTATAAAGAGTGTTGTTATTTGTGGGTTTTAGCTTTTTGGTACTTAAGGAACTTAAAAACACTCATAATACACGTTTCTCGTAGGGTTCTTTGCATGTATTTAAGCGTTTTTATAGGTAACATGATCAAAAACACTCAAAATACATGTTTTTGGTAATGTTATTATGTTTCTCCATAAAGGGTGTTTTACATGCGTTTTAGCGTTTTGGTATGTAAAGAGCTCAAAAACACTTAAAGGCAAGTTCTTGGTAAAAGTTGGTCTTATTCACATGTAATTATTATTATTATTATTATTAAACATAACGGAGAAGGCAGAGTGGGACGAGCGGAAGCGCTATAAGTTGCCAGATGACAACCCCCACCCACCTTGACCGTAGAAAGAAGAAAGGAAAAGCAATTAGCACAATAGTAGGATGAAATCAGAGCAGGAGGAGAAAATAGGTTAAACAATTATAAAAACGCCTCAACGAACTGAGAATTATTAAAACTCACAAAAAAATTCAACAAAAAAAATCAACAATTCTGACTTATTTAATATATGTCAGACAACACGAGTAAATGTAGTATAACTACTTAAACCTTGATGGTATAAAATCACAGGTATAGTTACATAATTTATCACCGGTATAGCTGCAAAAGCAACCAGAGTTTAATTGACTAGACTCTTCAAGATTTTGTTCGAAGCAGACTTGAATTTTTGCACATCACTTGCAGTGCATGTGCCCTCGTCAAGCATGTTCCAAAGTCTTACAGCACAAGGAACAAAGCTTCGCTGAAACTGACTGGTGTGACACCTAACCTGCTGTAAGCAGCGCGCATGTGAATTTGACGCAAGTCGAGTGTTTCTGGTGGGCACAAATGCATTTGGGATGGAGGCATTCAGCGGGTGAAGCTGGTTGGCATGGATCTTATATAGCATGCAGACACTGCTGACATTGCGTCGGTGACCAAGATCCCAAGCTGCTTCGCCACCACAGAGGAACCTAGCGGAGGAGACAACTCTGTCAATGAGACGGAGGTGGGACACAGCTGCGGAAGACCACACAGGAGCACAATACTCCAGCAGTGGAAGAATAAAACACCGGAAGCAGCTGGCAGAGATAGACTGGTCACCAAAAATCCAGTAAGCCTTCCTCACAACGCTAAGCTTTTGCGAGGCAGAACTGACAAGACGCCTGATGTGCCGTTCAAAAGACAGTTTTGAGTTGAATCTGACACCCAAAATATCAAGCTCATCACATACTGTCAGAGGCGCGCCATCAACAAGCAGAGGGCCGTGAAGGGGATTTAGCGTGCGAGAGCGTGAGATACACAAGCATTTTGATTTTGATGCATTCAGTTTCATGTTCCAGGTGCGACACCAGTCAGATATACGTCTGAGATCCTCATTCAGGGATGTACTAACATCAAGACGTGAATTCGGTGACTCAACAGTAGCAACAAGTGTCACATCATCTGCATATCCGTAAATAGGATTGCTAGTGATTTGTAGTAGATCGGAAGTGTAGACATTGAACAGCAGAGGTCCCAGTACGCTACCCTGGGGAACACCTGAGTGGACGCTGTACCAGTCACTGTAGCAACTATCAACGCACACACGGTGGGTGCGGTGGGTCAAAAATTGAGTCAAGATGGACAGTACCGGGCCACCAACACCAAAAGATTGCAGCTTCCTGAGAAGACCGGCATGGTTGACTCGGTCAAAAGCTGCAGAGAAATCAAGTTGGACTACCCTGGCTTCATGCCCACAGTCAAGAGCTTGCTGAATCTTATGAGAGATAGTGAGTAGCGCATCCGTAGTCCCTAGGTTCTTCCGATAAGCAAACTGATTAGCTGGTATCAAATGAGAGTGTTCAAGGTAACGAGAGAGACGACCAGAAATAACATGTTCAAAGATCTTAGAAAGTAACGGCGTGATAGAGATTGGTCTATAGTTGCTGGCATCAGATGATGGAGAGCCTTTAGGGATCGCTGTGATGTTCGCATTTCTCCAGCACATGGGGAAACTACCGGTCAGGATTAGGCGTCTGAAGACTGCACTCAGTTTGGGAGCAAGAACTGCAGCTGTTTCCTTCAGAAACATAGGAAACATGTGATTGCCCTTCTTTTTAGTGCTTTATTGCCTAACACGCTCAAAAACACTCGACACTTTTCTGGTAATGTCATTTTTTTTTTCCCATATAAAGCTATTTTGGCATGAAATTTGGGGTTTTGGAAACCAAGAATGTGAAAAACCCTCAAAATACACGCATTTGGTAAGGTTGTTCTGTTTCTCAATTAAGAGTGTTATTCATGAGTTTCAGCGTTTTGGTATCTAAGAATCTCAAAAACTCTCATAATGCACGTTTCTCGTAATGTCCCTGTTTTTCCTCATATGGGGTGCTTTGCGTGCATTTTGGCATTTTTTTTCACGTAATAGGTGAAAAACACTGAAAATACACGCTTTTTGTAATAAGAACATAAGAAATAAGTAAATCTGCAAGAAGGCATCAGGCCTACACGTGGCAGTACTTGTATGAAATATGCCTACCTATTTCCACCTATCATCTTCATCCATAAATGTGTAATTTTTTCTTACAGTTCCCAAACGCCTCAGCACTAACAACTTGATTACTACGTCCGTTCCAATCATCTACTACTCTATTTGAGAACCAATTCCTTCCTGTCTCCTTTTTGAACATCAAGTTTTCAGGATTGAACCCGTTTTTCTTGTTCTATCATGGTTACAGATTCTACGAATTTTCCTTATGTTCCCCTTGTTATAACCCATATACCACTTAAAGACTTCTCTCAGGTCCACTCTTAACCTACGTCTCTTTAAAGAATGTAAATTTAACAGCTTGAATCTCGCTTCGTAAGGAATACTCCTCATCCCCTGTATTCTTTTAGTCATTCTCTTTTGAACTGATTCTAATAGACCTTTATCCTTCCTGTGATGTGGTGACCAGAATTAGACAGCGTAGTCTAGATGAAGTCTGACCAGCGCCAAATGTAACTTTAATATTACTTCGGGAGTTTTACTTTTAGCACTCTTGAAAATGAATCATAATACACTATTTGCTTTGTTTCTGGCCTCTTTGCATTACTTTCTTAGACGGTGTTCAGAGATAACTTTAAATCTCAAATTTTTTTCTTACCCTGAACCTACCAGAACTTGGTTGTTCATTGTGTAACTACTGTGTGGGTTTCTTCTACTTAAGCTAAGTGCTTTGCATTTGTTGATATTAAACTGCATTTGCCTTCTGTCTGTCCATTTGTTCATCCTATCTAAATCTGCCTGCAAGGCGATGGTATGCGATTCTGACCTAATTAATCTACATACTCTCGTGTCAACCGCAAATTTACTAACAACACTACAAATTCCACTATCCAAGTCATTGACATATATTACAAACAACATCGGCCCTAATACTAATAATCCCTTTGTTACCCCACTAATTACTTGACCCCACTCGGATTTAGAGCCGTTTATTACAACACTCTGTCGCCTGCCGCTTGGCCATGACCTTATCCAGATTACTTATAACATTTTTCCTTTCCTTAAATACTCTGGAATATATTTCATCTGGTCCTGGTGACTTGAACTTTTCAGCTTATCTATCTCCTGTTCCACTATCTCTTTATTTATAGTAATATCTGTCAGCTTCTCATTCTCTTCTACTCTAAATATCTTCTCACTATTCGGCAAATCGTGCATGTTTTCCTGGGCAAAGACAGTTAAAAAATACTCGTTCACAATTTTACTAATCTCCTCCCAACAACTAAGCAGGTCCCGTTCTGCTGTCTTTAAGGAACTATTGTTTCTCTATTCTTCGTCTTATATGCTTGATAAAATCCTTTGGGGTCCATCTTCGCTTGGCTGGCTACTTTTAATTCATAACTATTTTTAGCTTTCCTTGTTAAACTCCTGACTTTTCTAATTCATTATATTATGGCCTTAAAACCCCTTCCCCTGTCTTTAATCTCATATATACTTCTCTTTCGCCCTATGTAGTGTTTTAACCTCAGTCATCCATTTAGGGTCATTCTTCTGCGATCTTATTCTTCTGTAAGGGATGTTCCCTAACTGTCCTGAATGTAATTTATCAACGAAATATTTATTTCGCTTCTCTATAAAGGGTGTTTTGCTTGGGTTTTAGTGTTTCTGTACATAAGAACCTATAAAACACGTTTTCAGTAATGCTATTTTGTATTCCTTTATGGAGCGCTTTCCTTGCTTTTCAGCGTTTTAGTGTTGAAAAACACTCAAAAGACACGTTGATGATAATGTCGTTTCGTTTCCCGATAAAGGGGGCTTCCAATGCATTTTGTCTTTTGGTATTTAACAATATGAAAAAAAGTTTAAGTAAAAGTTTTCGGTAGAGTTATTTTTCCATATAAAGTTCTAATCATGTGTTTTTTGAGTCTTGGTACCTAAAAAGCTCAAAATCTCTCATAATACACTTTTCTCGTAATGTCCTTTCTTTTCTTCATGTAGGATGCTTTGCGTGTAATTTGGCACTTTTATACTTAACAAGCACAAAAACAATCAAAATACAAGTTTTTGGTAATGTTATTCTGTTTCTCCGTAAAGGTTGTTTTCCATGCTTTTGAGCGATTTCGGAAGTAAGAAGGTTAAAAACACTTTAAAGATACTTTCTTGGTAATGTTATTTTATATTGCCAAATAGGGTGCTTTCAATGCTTTTTAGCATTTTGATTACTAACACTCAAGTAAACACTCAAAAGACACGTTTCCTGTAATATCGTTTTGTTTCTTCATAGAGGGATCTGCATGCATTATGATATTTTGCTACATAATGGGAAAAACGCTCAAAATAAAGATTTTAGGTAATGTTGTTCTTTTTCTCTATATAGGGTGCTATTCATCCTTTTTAGGGTTTTGGTACTTAGGAAGCTTGCTTAGGAAGCTCAAAAACACTAATAAAACTTGTTTCTCCAAATGTCATTCCATTTCCCCATATGCTTCGTATGTATTTTGACGTTTTGGTCCATAAAAAGAAAAAAAAAAAACTCAAAAACACGTTTTTGGTGATGTTCTGTTTCTCTATTAAGAGATATAGAATATATTTAATTTTCATTCAGGCGGTTTAGTGTTTGGTACCTAAGAGACTCAAAACTCTGATAATGCACGTTTCTCGTAATGTCCTATCGTTTCCTCATACAGGATGGTTTTCATGCATTTTTAAGATGATGTACGTAACAGACTCAAAAAGACTCAAAATACACGTTTTTGGTAAGGTTTTTTTTTTCTGTTTGGTAAGATTATTCGTGTTTGTTGCACGTGTTTTAGCGTTTTGGAACGTAAAAAGTTTAAAACACTTAAAAGACATGCTTATTATTTTGCATTTCTATATAAGGTGCTTTCCATGCTATTTAGCGTTTTCGTGCCTAAAACGCTGAAAAACACATAAAAACACATTTCTTACATTGTTGTTTAATTTTCTCATATAGTGAGCAAGCATTATGGTGTTTTGCTACCTGACAATGTGAAAAACATTCAAATTACGCGATTTTGGTAATGTTTTTTCTTTCTCCATACAGTGTGCTACTCATTTATTTTTGCGTTTTGGTACCTAAGAAGCTAAAAAAAAAAAAAAAAAACTCATAATACACGTTTTTTGTTATGTCCTTTCGTTTCCTCATATAGTCTTTTTGGTGCTTTGGTACCTAACAGGGTGTTTGCATGTATTTTGACATTTTAGTTCGTAAGAACCTAAAAAAAACACTCTAAAGACACGTTTTAGTAAAGTTGTTTTGTATTCCCCTCTGCAGTGATTTCGTTGCTTCTCACTGATTTGGTGCCTAACACGCTCAAAAAATAACAAAAGACAAGTTTCTAGTGATTTCGTTTCGTTTCTTCATATAGGTTGCTTTACATGCATGTTGGCGTTTTGGTAATGATCAATGTAAAAAAATACGTTTCTGGTAAATTTGTTCTTTTTTCTTCAGAGCACTATTGAAACTTTTTACTGATTTGGTACTTAAGAAAGTAATAAAAAAAAAAAACACATAACAAATGTTTCTCGTAATGTCCTTTTTATTTCCATATGCAGGGTGATTTGTTTGATGACAGGCGATTTTGTACATAAGCTCAAAAAAAAAAAAAAAAAAAAAATACAAAATACACGTTTTTGGTAAATGTATTCTGTTTCTCTATATATGGTATTTTCATACGTTTCTAAAGTCGTTTCATATATCTATATATGGGTCTTTACATGAATTTTGGCTTTTTGGTAACTAAAAATGTCAGAATACTCAAAATGCACGTTCTTTTGGCAATATTGTTCTGTTTTTCCATATAGAGTGTTTTACATGCGTTTTACCCTTTTGATACTAAGAGGGTCAAAAACACTCATAATACACGTTTCTCGTAATGTCTTTTGATTTTTCCCATATAAGGTATTTCCGATTCATTTAGGCGTTTTTTTACGTAACAATCTTACAAAACACTCAAAATACTTGTTTTGTATGCGTTTTACCGTTTTGGTATGTAAGGAGCTTAAAAACACTTAAAGGCAAGTTATTGGTAAAAGTTGGTTTTATTCCCATGTAATGTAATTGCCCTGCTTTTTAGTGCTTTATTACCTAACATGCTCAAAAACACTCAAAAGACACGTTTCTGGTACTATTTTTTTTTTTTTTCACACATAAAGCTAGTTTCGCATGCAATTTGGGGTTTTGGTAAGAATGTGAAAAAAAGATTCAAAATACACGCATTTGATAAGATTGTTCTGTTTCTCAATTAAGAGTGTTATTCATGAATTTTAGCATTTTCGTATCTAAGAAACATCTCATATACACGAGTTTTTGCGTGTTTTGCCTTGTGGTTCTTGTGAAACTATAAAACACTCATTATACACATTTCTCGTAATGTCCTTTTCTTCCCAATATAGAGTGCTTTGCAACTATTTTCGCGTTTTCTGTAGGTAACAAGCTCAAAAACACTCAAAATATAACTTTTTAGTAATATTATTCTATTTCTTCATATTGGTTAGTTTCCATCCGTATTAACGTTTTTCTAAGTAAAACACTAAAAATACACGTTTTCAGTAATTTTGTTTTGGATTCCCATATAGAGTGACTTCCATATTATTTATCGTTTTGGTGCCAAACTTGCTGAAAAACACTCAAAAGACAGGTATCAGGTAAAGTGGTTTAATTTCACCATGTAGGTGGTTTTGCATACACGTTAGGGTTTGGTACATAACAGTCCGAAAAAAAAGCTAAAATTAACTTTTTTCATAATATTATTTTTTCACATAATTTCCCTGAATCTTGCCAGAATTTTGGCATCTCAGTACCTATAAAGATGAATAACAAAAAAAAAAAACCTTAGTTTTTATTTATTTATTTATTTTCTATATAAAGAGTGTTATTTGTGGGTTATAACTCTTTTGGTACTTAAGGAACTTAAAAACATTCATAATAAACGTTTCTCGTAATGTCCTTTCGTTTCCCAAACATAGAGTTCTTTGCATGTATTTAATCGTTTTTATACGTAACAGATCAAAAACACTGAAAATTCATGTTTTTCGTAAAGTTATTTTGTTTCTCCATAAAAGGTGTTTTGCATGCATTTTAGCGTTTTGGTATGTAAGGAGCTCGAAAACACTTAAAGACAAGTTCTTGGTAAATGTTGGTTTTATTCGTATGTAATGTCATTGCTCTGCTTTTTTGTGCTTTATTGCCTAACACGCTCAAAAACACTCAAAAGACACTTTTTCTGGCAATGTCGTTTATTTCCCACATGAAGCTAGTTTCCCATGTAAATTCGGGTTTTGGTAACAAATAATGTCAAAAAACCTCAAAATAAACGCATTTGATAAGGTTGTTCTGTTTCTGAATTAAGAGTGTTCATCATGAGTTTCAGTATTTTAGTATCTAAGAAACTTCTCCATATACACGAGTTTTTGCGTTTTTTACCTTGTGGTTCATGTGAAACTATAAAACACACATTATACACGTTTCTCATAATGTCCTTTTGTTTCCCAATATAGAGGGATTTGCATCCATTTTCGCTCAAAAAACACTCAAAAATACCTTTTTGGTAATGTTATTCTATTTCATGATACTGGTTTATTTGCATTCGTTTTACCGTTTTTCTACGTAAAACACTGAAAAGACACGTTTTCAGTAATTTTGTTTTGGATTCCCATACAGAGTGACTTCCATATTATTTATTGTTTTGGTGCCTAACATGCTGAAAAACACGCAAAAGACAGGTTTCTGGTAAAGTCGTTTAATTTCCCCATATAGGTGGCTCTACATGCACTTTAGGGTTTGGTACATAACAGTCTGAAAAAAAGCTAAAATTAACTTTTTTTGATATTGTTTTTTCACATAATTTCCCTGAATTTTGCCAGAATTTTGGCATCTCGGTACCTATGAAGATCAATAACAAAAAAAAAATGTTTTTTTTCATTTATTTACTTTTTTTTCCTTTATAAAAAGTGTTATTTCTGGGTTTAAACTTTTTTGGTAATTAAGGAACGAAAAAACACTCATAATACACGTTTCTCGTAATGTCCTTTTGTTTCCCAAAGGTTTTTTGCATGTATTTAAGCGTTTTTATAGGTAACATGATCAAAAACACTCAAATTGGTAATGTTATTCTATTTCTTCATATTGGTTGGTTTCCATCCGGTTTAGCGTTTTTCTACGTAAAACACTGAAAAGACACGTTTTCAGTAATTTTGTTTTGGATTCCCATATAGAGTGACTTCCATGTTATTTATCGTTTTGGTGCCTAACATGCTGAAAAACACTCAAAAGACAGGTTTCTTTTAAAGTCGTTTAATTTTCCCAAATAGGTGGCTTTACATACACTAAACTAAACTAAAATTAACTTTTTTCATAATGTCCTTTTTTTACATAATTTTCCTGAATTTTGCCAGAATTTTGGCATATCGGTACCTATGAAGATTAATAATAAAAAAAAAATGCTATTTTTTTATTTATTTATTTTTTCTCTATAAAGAGTGTTATTTGTGGGTTTTAGCTTTTTGGTACTTAAGGAACTTATAAACACTCATAATACACATTCCTCGTAATGTCCTTTCATTCCCAAACATAGGGTTCTTTGCATGTATTTAAGCGTTTTTATTGGTAACAAGCTCAAAAACACTCAAAATACATGTTTTTGTTAATGTTATTCTGTTTCTCAATAAAGGGTGTTTTGCATGGGTTTTTGCGTTTTGGTATGTAAGGAGTTCAAAAACACTTAAAGGCAAGTTCTTGGTAAAAGTTGGTATTATTCCCATGTAATGTGATTCCCCTGCTTTTCAGTGCTGTATTGCCTAACACGCTCAAAAACACTAATAAGACACTTTTCTAGTAATTTCATTTTTTTCCACATAAAGCTAGTTTTGCATGTAATTTGGGGTTTCGGTAAGTAAGAATGCGAAAAAACACTGAAAATACACTCATTTCGTAAGGTTGCTCTGTTTCTCAATTAAGAGTGTTATTCATGAGTTTCAGCATTTTGGTATCTAAGAAACTTCTCCATATACACGAGTTTTTTGCGTTTTTTGCCTTATGGTTCTTGAAAACTATTAAAACATTCATTATACAAGTTTCTTGTAATATCCTTTTGTTTCCCAATATAGAGTGCTTTGCATTCATTTTTGCGTTTTTTGTAGGTAACAAGCTCAAAAACACAACTTTTTGGTAACGTTATTCTTTTTCTTAATATTGGTTGGTTTGCATCAGTTTTAGTGTTCTACGTAAATCACTGAAAAGACACGTTTTCAGTAATATTGTTGAAATTGCGGAAAACTCCCAAAGACAGGTTTCTTGTAAAATCGTGTAATTTCCCCATATAGGTGGCTTTGCATGCACTTCAGGGTTTCGTACATAACTCCGGAAAAAGCTAAAATTATTTTTTTATAATTTTTTTTCACATAATTTCCCTTAATTTTCTCAGAATTTTGGCATCTCGGTACCTATGAAGATGAATAACAAAAAAAAAAAAAAAAATTTATTTATTTATTTTTCTCTATAAAGAATGTTATTTGTGGGTTTTAGCTTTTTGGTACTTAAGGAACTTAAAAATACTCCTAATACACGATTTTCGTAATGTCCTTTCGTTTCACAAACATAGGGTTCTTTGCATATATTTAAGAGTTTTTATAGGTAACATGATCAAAAACACTCAAAATACATGTTTTTGGTAATGTTATTCTGTTTCTCCATAAAGGGTGTTTTGCATACCTTTAAGCGTTTTGGTATGTAATGAGTTAAAAAATCACTTAAAGGCAATTTCTTCGTAAATTTTGGTTTTATTCCAATGTAATGTGATTGTTCTGCTTTTTAGTGCTTTGTTGCAAATAATGCTCAAAAAAACTCAAAAGACACTTTTCTGGTAATGTCAATTATTCCCATATAAAGCTAGTTTCGCATGTAATTTGGGATTTTCGTAACTAAGAATGTGAAAAAGTCTCAAAATACACACATTTGGTAAGGTAGTTCTGTTTCTCAATTAAAAGTGTTATTCATGAGTTTTAGCATTTTGGTATGTAAGAAACTTCTCTATATACACAAGTTTTTGCGTTTTTTGCATTTTGGTTCTTGTGAAACTATAAAACACTCATTATACACGTTTCTCGTAATGTCCTTTTGCTTCCCAATATAGAGTGCTTTCCATCCATTTTCGCGTTTTTTTGTAGGTAAGAAGCTCAAAAACATTTTTTGGTAATGTTATTCTATTTCTTCATATTTGTTGGTTTTAGCGTTTTTCTACGTAAAACACTGAAAAGACACGTTTTCAGTAATTTTGTTTTGGATTTACATATTGACTGACTTCCATATTATTTATTGTTTTGGTGCCTAACAAGCTGAAAAACACTGAAAAGACAGGTTTCTGGTAAAGTCGTTTAACTTCCTAATATAGGTTGCATGCACTTTAGGGTTGGGAACATGAAAATCCGAAAAAAGGCTATAATTATCTTTTTTGATAATATTCGTTTTTCCACATAAATTCCCTGAATTTTGGAAGATTTTTTTGGCATCTTGGTACCTATGAAAATCAATAAAAAAAAAAAAAAATGCTATTTTTTTCTCTATAAAGAGTGTTATTTGTGGGTTTTAACGTTTTGGTGCTTAAGGAACTTAAAAACAGTCATAATACACGTTTTTCGTAAAGTCCTTTCGTTTCTCAAACATAGGGCTCTTTGCATGTATCTAAGCGTTTTTATAGGTAACATGATCAAAAACATTTAAAACACATGTTTTTAGTAATGTTATTCTGCTTCTCCATAAAGGAGTGTTTTGCATACGTTTTAGCGTTTTGGTATGTAAGGAGGTCAAAAACACTTCAAGGCAAGTTCTTGGTAAAAGTTGGTTTTATTTGCATGTAATGTGATTGCCCTGCTTTTTAGTGCTTTATTGTCTAACACACTCAAAAACACTCAAAAGACACTTTTGGTAATGTCATTTTTTTCCCACATAAAGCTAGTTTCGTGTGCTATTTGGGGTTTTGCTAAGAATGTGAAAAAACTCAAAATACATGCATTTGGTAAGGTTGTTCTGTTTCTGAAATAATATTGTTATTTATGAGTTTCAGCATTTAGGTATCTAAGAAACTTCTTTATATGCAAGAGTTTTTGCGTTTTTTGCCTTGTGGTTCTTGTAAACCACAAGTTCTTTTTCTCGAAAAATAATAAGACACTCATTATACACGTTTCTCGTAATGTCCTTTTGTTTCCCAATAGGGAGTGCTTTGCATCCATTTTCTCGTTTTTTGTAGGTAACAAGCTCAAAAACACTCAAAATATACCTTTTTTGGTAGTTATTTTATTTCTTCTTATTGGTTGGTTTGCATCCGTTTTAGCGTTTTTCTACGTAAAACACCGAAAAGACACGTTTTCAGTAATTTTGTTTTGGATTCCTATATAGAGTGACTTGCATGTTATTTATCGTTATGGTGCCTAACATACTGAAAAACACTCATAAGACAGTTTTCTGGCAGAGACGTTTAATTTCCCGATATAGGAGGCTTTGCATGCACTTTAGGGTTTGGTACATAACAGTCCGAAAAAAAAGCTCTAAAATTAACTTTTTTCATAATTTTCTTTTATCATATAATAGCCCTGAAAATTCCCAGAATTTTAGCATCTCGGTTCCTATGAAGATGAATAACAAAAAAAAAAAAATCGTATTTTTATTTTTTTATTTTTTTTTTATTTTTTCTAAATAAAGAGTTTTATTTGTGGGTTTTAGCTTTTTGGTACTTAAAGAACTTAAAAACACTCATAATACACGTTTCTCGTAATGTCATTTCGTTTCCCATGTATAAGGTTCTTTGAATGTATTTAAGCGTTTTTATAGTTAACGATCAAAAACACTCAAAATACATGTTTGTGGTAATGTTGTTCTGTTTGTTAAAAGGTGTTTTCCATGCGTTTTAGTGTTTTGGTATGTAATGAGCTCAAAAACACCTAAAGGCAAGTTCTTCGTAAAAGTTGGTTTTATTCCCATGTAATGTGACTGATTGCCCTGCTTTTTAGTGCTTTATTGCCTAACACGCTCAAAAACACTCGAAAGACACTTTTCAGGTAATATTATTTTTTTCCCAAATAAAGCTAGTTTCGCATGTAATTTGGGATTTTGGTAACTAAGAATTTGAAAAACACTCAAAATACGGGCATTTAGTAAGATTGTTCTGTTTCTTAATTAAAAAGTGTTATTCATGAGTTTCAGCATTTTGGTATGTAAGAAATTTCTCTAATACACACATTTGGTAAGGTAGTTCTGTTTCTCAATTAAAAGTGTTATTCATGAGTTTCAGCATTTTGGTATGTAAGAAACTTCTGTATGTTCACGAGTTTTTGAGTTTTTTGCCTTGTGGTTCTTGTGAAACTATAAAACACTCATTATACACGTTTCTCGTAAAGTCCTTTTCTTTCCCAATATAGAGTGCTTTCCATCCATTTTTGCATTTTTTGTAGGTAACAAGCTCAAAAACACATCACAATATATCTTTTTGTTAATGTTATCCTATTTCTTCATATTGGTTGGTTTGCATCTGTTTTAGCGTTTTTCTACGTAAATCACTGAAAAAACACGTTTTCAGTAATATTATTGAAATTGCTTAAAAAACACTCAAAAGACAGGTTTATGGTAAAGTCGTGTAATTTCCCCATATAGCAGGCTTTACATGCACTTCAGGGTTTGGTACATAACTCCGGAAAAAAGCTAAAATTATTTTTTTATAATGATTTTTTTTTTTATTTCCCTGAATTTTTCCAGAATTTTGGTATCTCGGTACCTATGAAAATGAATAACAAAATTTTTTTTTCTCTATAAAGTGTATTATTTTTGAGTTTTAGCTTTTTGATACTTAAGGAACTTAAAAACACGATTAATACACGATTTTCGTAATGTCCTTTTGTTACACAAACATAGGGTTCTTTACATGTTTTTAAGCGTTTTTATAGGTAACATGATCAAAAACACTCAAAATACATGTTTTTGGTAATGATATTCTGCTTCTCCATAAATGGTGTTTTGCATGCGTTTTAGCGTTTTGGTATGTAAGGAGTTAAAAAAACACTTAAAGGCAAGTTCTTCGTAAAAGTTGGTTTTATTACCATGTAATGTGATTGTTCTGCTTTTTAGTGCTTTGTTGCATATCACGCTCAAAAACACAAAAAAAAAATTTTTTCTAGTAATGTCATTTTTTTTCCCAAATAAAGCTAGTTTCGCATATAATTTGGCATTTTCGTAAAGAAGAATGTAAAAAACACTCAAAATACACAATTTGGTAAGGTAGTTCTGTTTCCCGATTAAAAGTGTTATTCATTCATTTCATCATTTTGGTTTGTAAGAAACTTCTCTATATGCACGAATTTTTGCGTTTATTGCCTTGTGGTTCTTGTGAAACTATAAAACACTAATTATACACGTTTCTCGTAATGTTCTTTTGTTTCCTAATATAGAGTACTTTCCATCCATTTTTGCATTTTTTGTAGGTAATAAGCTTAAAAACACTCAAATTATATCTTTTTGGTAATGTTATTCTATTTCTTCATATTGGTTGGTTTGCATCCATTTTAGTGTTTTTTTTCTTAAATCTCTGAAAAGACACGTTTTCAGTAATATTGTTGAAATTTCTGAAAAAAAAACCACTCAAAAGACAGGTTTCTGGAAAAGTCGTCTAATTTTCCAATATAGGTGGCTTTGCATGCACTTCAGGGTTTTGTACATAACTTTTTTTTTTATAATGTTTTTTTTTTTTACGTAATTTCCCTGAATTTTGCCAGAATTTTGGCATCTCGGTATCTATGAAGATGAATAACAAAAAAAAAAAAAAATTCTATTTTTTTTTATATATTTATTTATTTATTTTTTCTCTAAAAAGAGTGTTATTTGTGGGTTTTAGGTTTTTAGTACTTAAGGAATTTAGAAAACTCTCATAATACACAATTTTCCTAATATTGTTTTCACAAACTTAGGGTTCTTTGTAAGTATTTAAGCGTTTTTATAGGTAACATGATCAAAACACTTAAAATTCATGTTTTTGGTAATGTTATTTTGTTTTTCCATAACGGGTGTTTTGCAAGCGTTTTAGCGTTTTAGTATGTAAGGAGTTAAAAAACACTTAAAAGCAAATTTTTTGGTAAAAGTTGTTTTTATTCCCATGTAATGTGATTGTTCTGCTTTTTAGTGCTTTGTTGCATATCACGCTCAAAAACACTCAAAAGACACTTTTTTGGTAATGTCATTTTTTCCCACATAAAACTAGTTTTGCATGTAATTTCGGATTTTTGTAACTAAGAATGTGAAAAACACTCAAAATACTCACATTTGGTAAGATAGTTTTGTTTCTTAATTAAAAGTGTTATTCATGAGTTTCAGCATTTTGGAATGTATGAAACTTCTCTATATACAGGAGTTTTTGTGTTTTTTGCCTTGTGCTTCTTATAAAACTATAAAACACTCATTATACACGTTTCTCGGAATGTCCTTTTGCTTCCCAATATAGAGTGCTTTCCATCCATTTTTGCGTTTTTTGTAGGTAACAATTTCAAAAACACTCAAAATATACCTTTTTGGTAATGTTATTTTATTTCTTCATATTGGTTGGTTTGCATCTGTGTTAGCGTTTTTCTACGTAAAACACCGAAAAGACACGTTTTCAGTAATTATGTTTTGGATTCCCATATAGATTGACTTCCATGGGTTTTATCGTGTTGGTTCATAACATGCTGAAAAACACTCATAAGACAGTTTTCTGGCAAAGACGTTTAATTTCCCTATATAGGTGGCTTTGCATGCACTTTAAAGGTTTGATACATAATAATTCGAAAAAAAAGCTAAATTTAACTTTTTTGATAATGTTCTTATTTCACATAATTTCCTGAACATTGCCCGAATTTTGACATCTCGTTACATGTGAAGATGAATAAGAATGAAAAAAAAAATATATCGTATTTTTTTATTTATTCATTTTTTTTCTCAATAAAGAGTGGCTTTATTGAGAAAAAAAATAATTTGCTTTAATAAATTTGTGGCTTTTAGCTTTTCGTACTTAATGAGCTTAAAAACACTAATAATGCACGTTTCTCGTAATGTTCTTTCGTTTCCCAAAAACAGGGTTCTTTCCTTGTATATAAGCGTTTTTATTGGTAACACGATCAAAAACACTAAAAATACATGTTTTTGGTAATATTATTCTGTTTCACCATAAAGTGTATTTTGCATGCGTTTTAGTGTTTTGGTATATAAGGAGCTCAAAAACTCTTAAAGGCAAGTTCTTGGTAAAAAATGGTTTTATTCCAATGTAATTTGATTGCCCTGCTTTTTAGTGCTTTATTGCCTATCACGCTCAAAAACACTTAAAAGATATTTTTCTGGTAATGTCATTTTTTTCCCACATAAAGCAGGTTTCGCATGCAATTTGGGATTTTGGTAACTAAGAATGTGAAAAGCACTCAAAATACACGCATTTAGTAAGGATATTCTGTTTCTCAATTAAGAGTGTTGTTCATGAGTTTCAGCATTTTGGTATCTAGGAAACTTCTTCATATACAATAGTTTTTGCATTTTTTGCCTTGTGGTTCTTTTGAAATATAAAACACTCATTATACACTTTTCCAATGTCCTTTTCTTTCCCATTATAAAGTGCTTTGCATCAATTTTCGCGTTTTGTATAGGTAATAAGCTCAAAAACACTCAAAATATACCTTTTTGGTAATGTTTTTCTATTTCTTTATATTGGTTGGTTTGCATCCGTTTTAACGTTTTTCTACGTAAAACTTTGAAAAGACACGTTTCCAGTAATTTTGTTTTGAATTCCTATATAGAGTGACTTTCATATTATTTATCGTTTTGGTGCCTAACATGCGGAAAAGCACTTAAAAGACAGGTTTCTTGTAAAGTCGTTTAATTTCCCTATATAGATGGCTTTGCATGCACTTTAGGGTTTGGTACATAACAGTCCAAAAAAAAAAAAAAAGCTAAAATTAACTTTTTTGATGATATTCTTTTATCATATAATTGCCCTGAATTTTCCCAAAAATTTGGCAAAAAAAAAAAAAAAAACTATTTTTTTATTTTTTATTTATTTATTTTTTCTCAGTAAAGAGTGTTATTTGTGGGATTTAGCTTTTTGGTACTTAGGGAACTTAAAAACACTCATAATACACGTTTCTTGTAATATCCTTTCGTTTCCGAAACATAAGGATCTTTGCATGTATTTAAGCGTTTTTATAGAAAACATGATCAAAAACACTCAAAATACATGGTTTTGGTAATGTTATTCTTTTTCTCCATAAAAGGTGTTTTGCGTGCGTTTTAGCGTTTTGGTATGTAAGGAGCTCAAAAACACTTAAAGGCAAAATCTTGGTAAAAGTTGGTTTTATTCCCATGTAATGTGATACCCTTGCTTTTTAGTGCTTTATTGCCTAACACGCTCAAAAACCCTTAAAAGACACTTTTCTGGTAATGTCATTTTTTACACACATAACGCTAGTTTCGCATGGAATTTGGGGTTTTGATAACTAAGAATGTGAAAACACTCAAAATACACGCACTCAGTAAGGTTGTTCTGTTTCTTAATTAAGAGTGTGTTATTCATGAGTTTCAGCATTTTGTTATCTTAGAAACTTTTCTACGAGTTTTTGCGTTTTTTGCCTTGTGATTCTTGTGAAATTATGAAACACTCATTATACACGTTTCTCGTTATGTCCTTTTTTTTTTTTTTTTTTCCTAATATAGAGTGTTTTGCATCTATTTTCGCATTTTTTTTTTTTATGTAACAAGCTCAAAACACTCAAAATATACCTTTTTGGTAATGTTATTCTATTTCTTCATATTGGTTGGTTTGCATCCGTTTTAGCGTTTTTTCTACGTAAAACTTAGAAAAGACACGTTTTCGGTAATTTTGTTTTTGATTTCCATATAGAGTGACTTTCATATTATTTATCGTTTTGGTGTCCAACATGCAGAAAAACACTCAAAAGACAGGTTTCTTGTAAAGTCGTTTACTTTCCCCATATAGATGGCTTTGCATACACTTTAGGGTTTGGTACATAACTCCGTAAAAAAGCTAAAATTATTTTTTTCCATAATGTTCTTCTTTCCACATAAATTTTCCTGAATTTTGGCAGAATTTTCGCATCTTGGTAGCTATGAACATTAATAACAAAAAAAAAAAAAAATGCTATTTTTTTATTTATTTATTTATTTTTTTTTTTTTCTCTCCATAAAGAGTGTTATTTGTGGGTTTTAACGTTTTAGTACTTAAGGAACTTAATAACACACATAATGCACGTTTCTTGTTATGTCCTTTCGTTTCATAAACATAGGGTTCTTTGCATGTATTTAAGCGTTTTTATAGGTAACATGATCAAAAACACTTAAAACACATGTTGATGTTAATGTTAATCTGCTTCCCCTTAAAGGAGTGTTTTGCATGCGTTTTAGCGTTTTGGTATGTAAGGAGGTCAAAAACACTTCAAGGCAAGTTTTTGATAAAAGTTGGTTTTATTCCCATGTAATGTGATTGCCGTTTTTAGTGCTTTATTGCCTAACACGCTCAAAACACTGAAAAGACACTTCTGGTAAAATCATTCTTTTCCCACATAAAGGTAGTTTCGCATGCTATTTGGGGTTTTGCTAAGAATGTGAAAAACACTCAAAATACACTCATTTGGTAAGCCTTTTCTGTTTCTCAATTAAGATTGTTATTCAGGAGTTTCAGCATTTTGGTATCTAAGAATACATTTTAGTATCTTTATATACACGAGTTTTTACGTTTTTTGCCTTGTGGTTCTTGTGAACCACAAGATCTTTTGCCCGAAAATAATAAGACACTCATTATACACGTTTTTCGTAATGTCCTTTTCTTTCCCAATAGGGAGTGCTTTGCATCAATTTTTGCGTTTTTTTTTTTTAGGTAACAAGCTCAAAAACACTCAAAATATACCTTCTTAGTAGTGTTATTTTATTTCTTCATATTGGTTGGTTTGCATCCATTTTAACCTTTTTTTTAACGTAAAACACCGAAAAGACACGTTTTCAGTCATTTTATTTTGGATTCCCATGTAGAGTGACTTCCATGTTATTTATCGTTTTGCTGAAAAGCACTCATAAACACTAGTAATGCACTTTAGGGTTTGGTACATATCATTCCGAAATAATAAATGTTAAAATTAACTTTTTTGATAATGTTCTTATTTCACATAATTTCCTGAATTTTTCCCGAATTTTGGCATCTCGGTACCTATGAAGATGAATAACAAAAAAAAAAAAAAATTACAATTTTTATTTTTTTATCTATTTTTTTTTTTTTTTTCTAAATAAAGAGTGTTATTTGTGGGTTTTAGATTTTTGGTACTTAAGGAACTTAAAAACACTCATAATACACGTTTCTCGTAATGTACTTTCGTTTCCCAAACATTAGGTTCTTTGTATGTATTTAAGCGGTTTTATAGATAACATGATCAAAAACACTCAAAATACATGTTTTTGGTAATTTTATTCTGTTTCTCCATAAAGTGTGTTTTCCATGGATTTTAGCGGTATGGAATAAAAGGAGCTCAAAAACACTTAAAGGCAAGTTCTTGGTAAAAATTGGTTTTATTCCAATGTAATGTGATTGCCCTGCTTTTTAATGCTTTATTGCCTATCACGCTCAAAAATACTCAAAAGACACTTTTCTGGTAATGTCATTTTTTTTCCCACAAAGCTGGTTTTGCATGCAATTTTGGGTCTTGGTAACTAAGAATGTGAAAAACGCTTAAAATAAAGGCATTTAGTTAGATTGTTCTGTTTCTTAATTTAAAGTGTTATTCATGAGTTTCAGGATTTTGGTATGTAAGAAATTTCTCTAATACACACATTTGGTAAGGTAGTTCTGTTTCTCAATTAAAAGTGTTATTCATGAGTTTCAGCATTTTGGTATGTAAGAAACTTCTCTATGTACACGAGTTTTTTAGTTTTTTGCCTTGTGGTTCTTGTGAAACTATAAAACAATCATTATACACGTTTCTCGTAATGTCCTTTTCTTTCTCAATATAGAGTGCTTTCCATCCATTTTCGCTTTTCTTGTAGGTAACAAGCTCAAAAACACATAAAAATATATCTTTTTGGTAATGTTATTCTGTTTCTTCATATTGGTTGGTTTGCATCCATTTTAGCTTTTTTCTACGTAAATCACTAAAAAGACACTTTTTCAGTAATATTGTTGAAATTGCTGAAAAACACTCAAAAGACAGGTTTCTGGTAAAGTCGTGTAATTTCCCTATATAGGTGGCTTTCAATGCACTTCAGGGTTTGGTACATAAGTCCGGAAAAAAGGTAAAACTATTTTTTTATAATGATCTTTTTTTTTTTTTACAAAATTTCCCTGAATTTTGCCAGAATTTTGGCATCTCGGTACCTATGAATATGAATAACAAATATTTTTTTTTCTCTCTATTGAGTGTTATTTGTGGCTTTTAGCTTTTTGGTACTTAAGGAACTTAAAAACACTCATAATACACGATTTTCGTAATGTCCTTTTGTAATACAAACATAGTGTTCTTTACATGTATTTAAGCGTTTTTATAGGTAACATGATCAAAAACACTAAAAATACATGTTTTTGGTGAGGTTATTCTGTTTCTCCATAAAGGGTGTTTTGCATGCGTTTGAGCGTTTTGGTATGTAAGGAGTTAAAAAACACTTAAAGGCAAGTTCTTCGTAAAAGTTGGTTTTATTCCTATGAAATGTGATTGTTTTGCTTTTTAGTGCTTTCTTGCATATCACGCTCAAAAGCACTCAAAAGACAGTTATCTGGTAATATCATTTTTTCCCACATAATTTGAAAGTACACAATTTGATAAGGTAGTTCTATTTCTCGATAAAAAGTGTTATTTATGCATTTCATCACTTTGGTATGTAAGAAATTTTTCTATATACCCGAGTTTTAACGTTTATTGCCTTGTGGTTCTTGGGAAACTATAAAACACTCATTATACACGTTTCTCGTAATGTCCTTTTGTTTCCTAATATAGTGTGCTTTCCATCTATTTTTGCATTTTTTGTAGGTAACAAGCTCAAAAACACTAAAAATATATCTTCTTGGTAATATTATTCTATTTATTCATATTGGTTGGTTTGCATCCGTTTTAGCGTTTTTTTACGTAAAACAGTAATTTTGTTTTGGATTCACATTGACTTCCATATTATTTATCCTTTGGTGCCTAACATGCTGAAAAACACTGAAAAGACAGGTTTCTGGTCAAGTCGTTTAACTTCCCTATATAGAGGTGGCTTTGCATGCACTTTAGGGTTTGGTACATAAAAATCGGAAAAATAAGCTATAATTAACTTTTTTGATAATGTTCTTTTTTTCACATAGATTCCCTGAATTTTTGCAGAATTTTGGCATCTCGGTACCTATGAAGATGAATAAAAAATATATATATTTTTTATTTTTTTATTTATTTATTTTTTTTTTAAATAAACAGTGTTATTTGTGGGTTTTAGCTTTTTGATACTGAAGGAACTTAAAAACACTCATAATACACGTTTCTCGTAATGTCTTTTCGTTTCCCAAACATAAGGTTCTTTGCATGTTTTTAAGCGTTTTTATAGATAACATGTTCAAAAACACTCGAAATACATAATTTTGGTAATGGAAAAGGTGTTTTGCATGCGTTTTAGCGTTTTGGTATGTAAGGATGTCAAAAAACACTTAAAGGCAAGTTCTTGGTAAAATTTGGTTTTATTTCCATGTAATGTGATTGCTCTGCCTTTTAGTGCTTTATTGCTTAACATGCTCAAAAACACTCAAAAGACATGCAAAGTCTCTCATATGAGGAAATTAAACGACCTTACCAGATATCTGTCTTTTGAGTGTTTTTTCAGCATGTTAGCCACCAAAACGATAAATAATAAGAAACTCACTCTATATGGGAATCCAAAACAAAATTACTGAAAACGTGTCTTCTCAGTGTTTTACGTAGAAAAACGGTAAAACGGATGCAAACCAACCAATATCAAGAAGTAGAAAAACATTACCAAAAAATTTATATTTTGATTTTTTTTTTTTTGAGCTTGTTACCTACAAAAAAAAAAAAAAAAAAAACACGAAAATTGATACAGAGCACTCTATATTGGGATAGAAAGGGACATTGCGAGAAAAGTGTATAATGAATGTTTTATAGTTCAAAAGAACCACACGGCAAAAAACACAAAAACTCGTGTATATGGAGAAGTTTCCTAGATACCAAAATGCTGAAATTCATGAATAACACTGTTAATTGAGAAACAGAAAAACCTTACTAAATGCGTGTCAAAAACATTAAAGGCAAGTTCTTGGTAAAAGTTGGTTTTATTCCCATGTAATGTGATTGACCTTTTTAGTGCTTTATTGCTTAACACGCTCAAAAACACTCAAAGACACTTTTCTGGTAATGTTATTTTTTTCCCACATAAAGCTAGTTTCACATGGAATTTGGGATTTTGGTAACAAAGAATGTGAAAAATACTAAAAATAAACGCATTTAGTAAGGTTGTTCTGTTTCTTAATTAGGAGTGTTATTCATTAGGTATCATAGAAACTTCTCCATACACACGAGTTATTGTGTTTTTTGCCTTGTGATTCTTGTGAAACTATAAAACACTCATTATACACGTTTCTCGTTATATGCTTTTATTCCTAATATGGAGTGCTTTTCAGCGATTTTTGCGTTTCTTTTTTTTTATATATAACAAGCTCAAAAACACTCAAAATATTCCTTTTTGGTAATGTTATTCTATTTTTTTCATTTTGGTTGGTTTGCATCCGTTTTAGCGTTTTTCTACGTAAATCTTTGAAAAGACACCTTTTTCTAGTAATTTTGTTTTGGATTTCCATATAGAGTGACTTTCATATTATTTATCGTTTTGGTGCCTAACATGCGGAAAAACACTCAAAAGACAAGTTTCTTGTAAAGTCGTTTAATTTCCCCATATACACTTTATACATACACTTTGCATACACTTTAGGGTTTGGTACATAATTCCGGAAAAACCTAAAATTAATTTTTTCTATAATGTTCTTTTTCCACATAATTTCCCTGAATTTTGGCAGAATTTTGGCATCTTGGTACCTATGAACAATAAAAAAAAAAAAAAAATGCTATTTTTTTTTTACTTTTTTTTTCTCTATAAAGAGTGTTATTAATGTTTTGATATTTAAAGAACTTAAAAATATTCATAATACACATTTCTCGTAATGTCTTTTCGTTTCCCAAATATAGGGATCTTTGCATGTATTTAAGCGTTTTTTATATGTAACAGGATAAAAAACACTCAAAACACATTTTTTATGAATGTAAGAAACTTCTCTATATACACGAGTTTTTGCGTTTTTTGCCTTGTGGTTCTAGTGAAACTATAAAACACTCATTATACACGTTTCTTGTAATGTGCATTTGCTTCCCAATATGCTGACACTCATGAATAACACTCTTAATTGATAAAAAGAACAAACTTACTAAATGCATGCATTTTGAGTGCTTTTCACATACTTAATTACCAAAACCCCAAATTGCATGCAAAACCAGCTTTATATGAGAAAAAAAATGACATTATCAGAAAAATGTCTTTTGAGTGATAGGCAATAAAGCAATAAACAGCAGGGCAATCACATTACATGGAAATAAAACTAACTTTTACCAAGAACTTGCCTTGAAGTGTTTTTGACCTTCTTACATACCAAAACGCTAAAACGCATGGAAAACACTCCTTTATATAGAAGCAGAATAACATTACCAAAAAACATGTGTTTTAAGTGTTTTGAACATGTTACCTATAAAAACGCTTAAATACATGCAAAGAACCTTATGTTTAGGAAACGAAAGGACATAACGAGAAACGTGTATTATGTGTGTTTTTTAGTTCCTTAAGTACCAAAAAGTTAAAACCCACAAATAACACTCTTTATAGAGAGAAAAAAAAAAAAGCATTTTTTTTTGTTATTGATATTCATAGCTACAAAGATGCCAAAATTCTCCCAAAATTCAGGGAAATTATGTGGAAAAAAGAACATTATCGAAAATGTTAATTTTAGCTTTCTTTCGGAGTTATGCACCAAACCATAAAGTGTATGCAGATCCATCTATATCGGGAAATTAAAAGAATTTACAAGAAACCTGTCTTTTGAGTGTGTTTCCCCATGTTTGGCACCAAAACGATAAATAATATGAAAGTCACTGTATATGGAAATCCAAAATATAATTACTGAAAACGAGTCTTTTCAAAGTTTTACGTAGAAAAACGCTAAAACGGATGCAAACCAACCAATATGAAGAAATAGAATAACATTACCAAAAAGGTATATTTTAAGTGTTTTTGAGCTTGTTACATAAAAAAAAAACGGGAAAATGGATGCAAAGCACTCTATATTAGGAAAAAAAAAAAAGGACATAACGTGAAACGTGTATAATGTGTGTTTCATAGTTTCACAAGAATCACAAGGCAAAAAACGCAAAACCTCGTGTGTATGGAAAAGTTTCTGAGTTACCAAAATGCTGTAACTCATGAATAACACTCTTAATTAAGAAACAGAACAACCTTACTAAATGTGTGTATTATGAGTGTTTTTTCACATCTTTAGTTATCAAAACCCCAAATTCCCTGTGAAACTAGCTTTATCTGTGAAAAAAACGACATTATCCGAAAAGTGTCTTTTGAGGGTTTTTGAGCGTGTTAGGCAATAAAGCACTAAAAAGCAGGGCAATCACATTACATGGAAATAAGACCAACTTTTACCAAAAACTTGCCTTTAAGTGTTTTTGGGCTCCTTACATACCGAAACGCTAAAATGGAGAAACAGAATAACATTACCAAAAACATGTATTTTGAGTGTTTTTGATCATGTTTTCTATAAAAAGGCTTAAATACATGCAAAGAACCTTATGTTTGGGAGACGGAAGGACATTACGAGAAACGTGTATTATGAATGTATTTAAGTTTCTTAAGTACCAAAAAGCTAAAACCCACAAATAACACTTTATTTAGAAAAGATATATAAAATAAATAAAAAAAATTAAAAAATTATTTTTTATTTTTTATTTTTTTATTATTCATATTCACAAGTACCGAGATGCTAAAATTCTGGAAAAATTCAGGGCAACTATATTATAAAAGAATATTATCAAAACAGTTAATTTTAGCTTTTTTTTCGGACTGTTATATACCAAACCCTAAAGTGCATGCAAAGCCTCCTATGTGAGGAAATTAAACAACCTTATCAGAAATCTTTGTTTTAAGTGTTTTCAGCATGTTAGGCACCAAAACAATAAATAATAAGGAACTCACTCTATATGGGAATCCAAAACAAAATTACTGAAAACGTGTCTTCTCAGTGTTTTACGTAGAAAAAACGCTAAAACGGATGCAAATCAACCGATATCAAGAAATAGAAAAACATTACCAAAAAGGTATATTTTGAGTGTTTTTGAGGTTGTTACCTATTAAAAAACGCGAAAATTGATGCAAAGCACTCTATAATTGGAAACAAAAGGACATTGTAAGAAAAGTGTATAATAAGTGTTTTATAGTTTAAAAGAACCACAAGGCAAAAAATGCAAAAACTCGGGTATATGAAGAAGTTTTCTAGATACCAAAATGCTGAAACTCATGAAGAACACTCTTAATTGACAAACAGAACATCCTTACTAAATGCGTGTATTTTGAGTGCTTTTCACATTCTTAGTTACCAAAACCCCAAATTGCATGGGAAAAAAATTGACATTACCAGAAAAATGTCTTTTGAGTGTTTTTGAGCGTGATAGGCAATAAAGCACTAAAAAGCAGGGCAATCACATTACACTGGAGTAAAACCAATTTTTACCAAGAACTTGCCTTTAAGTGTTTTTGAGCTCTTTATATACCAAAACACTAAAACGCATGCAAAACACACTTTATGGTGAAATAGAATAACATTACCAAAAACATGTATTTTGAATGTTTTTGATCATGTTACCAATAAAAACGCTTAAATACAATGAAAGAACCCTATTTTTGGGAAACGAAAGGACATTACGAGAAACGTGTATTATGAGTGTTTTTAAGTTCATTAATTACCAAAAAGCTAAAAGCCACAAATAACACTTTATTGAGAAACAATAAATAAATAAAAAAAAAAATCGATATTTTTTTCCTTCTTATTCATCTTTACAAGTACAGAGATGCCAAAATTCGGGGAAAATTCAGGAAATTATGTAAAATAAGAACATTATCATAAAAAATTAAATTTAGCTTTTTTTTTTGGACTGGTTTGTACCAAACCCCTAAAGTGCATGCAAAGCCACCTATATGGGGAAATTAAACGTCTTTGCCAGAAAACTGTCTTATGAGTGTTTTTCAGTATGTTAGGAACTAACATGAAAAATAACATGGAATTCAATCTATATGGGAATCCAAAACAAAATTACTGAAAACGTGTCTTTTCGGTGTTTCACATAGAAAAACGCTAAAACGGATGCAAACCAACCAATATCAAGAAATAGAATAACATTACCAAAAAGATATATTTTGAGTGTTTTTGAAATTGTTACCTACAAAAAACGCGAAAATGGATGGAAAGCACTCTATATTGGGAAGCAAATGGACATTACGAGAAACGTGTATAATGAGTGTTTTATAGTTTCACTAGAACCACAAGGCAAAAAACGCAAAAACTCGTGTATATAGAGAAGTTTCTTACATTCCAAAAAAATGTGTTTTGAGTGTTTTTTATCCTGTTACATATAAAAAACGCTTAAATACATGCAAAGATCCCTATATTTGGGAAACGAAAAGACATTACGAGAAATGTGTGTTATGAATATTTTTAAGTTCTTTAAATATCAAAACGTTAATAACACTCTTTATAGAGAAAAAAAAAATTTAAAAAATAACATTTTTTTTTTTGTTATTGATGTTCATAGGTACCAAGATGCCAAAATTCTGCAAAAAATTCAGGGAAATTATGTGGAAAAAGAACATTATAGAAAAAAATAATTTTAGGTTTTTCCGGAATTATGTACCAAACCCTAAAGTGTATGCAAAGCTACCTATATGGAGAGATTAAACGACTTTACAAGAAACCTGTCTTTTGAGTGTTTTTCCGCATGTTAGGCACCAAAAAGATAAATAATATGAAAGTCACTCTATATGGAAATCCAAAACAAAATTACTAGAAAAAGGTGTCTTTTCAAAGATATACGTAGAAAAACGCTAAAACGGATGCAAGCCAACCAATATGAAGAAATAGAATAACATTACCAAAAAGGAATATTTTGAGTGTTTTTGAGCTTGTTATATATATATATATATATATATATATATATATATATATATATATATATATATATATATATATATATATATATATATATATATATATATATATATATATATATATATACGAGTATATGTATATATATAAAAAAAAAACGCGAAAATGGATGCAAAGCATTCTATATTAGGAATAAAAGCAGATAACGAGAAACGTGTATAATGAGTGTTTTATAGTTTCACAAGAATCACAAGGCAAAAAACACAATAACTCGTGTGTATGGAGAAGTTTCTAAGATACCTAATGAATAACACTCCTAATTAAGAAACAGAACAACCTTACTAAATGCGTGTATTTTGAATGTTTTTTACATTCTTAGTTACCAAAATCCCAAATTGCATGTGAAACTAGCTTTATGTGGGAAAAAAATAACATTACCAGAAAAGTGTCCGAGTGTTTTTGAGCGTGTTAAGCACTAAAAAGAATGTCAATCACATTACATGGGAATAAAACCAACTTTTACCAAGAACTTGCCTTTAATGTTTTTGACACGCATTTAGTAAGGTTTTTCTGTTTCTCAATTAACAGTGTTATTCATGAATTTCAGCATTTTGGTATCTAGGAAACTTCTCCATATACACGAGTTTTTGCGTTTTTTGCCGTGTGGTTCTTTTGAACTATAAAACATTCATTATACACTTTTCTCGCAATGTCCCTTTCTATCCCAATATAGAGTGCTCTGTATCAATTTTCGTGTTTTTTTTTTGTAGGTAACAAGCTAAAAAAAACCTCAAAATATGCATTTTTTTGGTAATGTTTTTCTACTTCTTGATATTGGTTGGTTTGCATCCGTTTTACCGTTTTTCTACGTAAAACACTGAGAAGACACGTTTTCAGTAATTTTGTTTTGGATTCCCATATAGAGTGAGTTTCTTATTATTTATCGTTTTGGTGGTTAACATGCTGAAAAAACACTCAAAAGACAGATATCTGGTAGGGTCGTTTAATTTCCTCATATGAGAGACTTTGCATGTCTTTTGAGTGTTTTTGAGCGTGTTAAGCAATAAAGCACTAAAAGGCAGGGCAATCACATTACATAGAAATAAAACCAAATTTTGCCAAGAACTTTAAGTGTTTTTGACATTCTTACATAACAAAACGCTAAAACGCATGCAAAACACCTTTTCCATTACCAAAATTATGTATTTCGAGTGTTTTTGAACATGTTATCTATAAAAACGCTTAAAAACATGCAAAGAACCTTATGTTTGGGAAACAAAAAGACATTACGAGAAACGTGTATTATGAGTATTTTTAAGTTCCTTCAGTATCAAAAAGCTAAAACCCACAAATAACACTGTTTATTTAGAAAAAATAAAATAAATAAATAAATAAAAAAAAAAAAAATTTTATTCATCTTCATAGGTACCGAGATACCAAAATTCTGCAAAAATTCAGGGAATCTATGTGGAAAAAAGAATATTATCAAAAAAGTTAATTATAGCTTTTTTTTCCGATTGTTATGTACCAAACCCTAAAGTGCATGCAAAGCCACCTATATAGGGAAGTTAAACGACTTGACCAGAAACCTGTGTATTCAGTGTTTTTCAGCATGTTAGGCACCAAAGGATAAATAATATGGAAGTCAATGTGAATCCAAAACAAAATTACTGTTTTACGTAGAAAAACGCTAAAACGGATGCAAATCAACCAATATGAATAAATAGAATAACATTACCAAGAAGATATATTTTTAGTGTTTTTGAGCTTGTTACCTACAAAAAATGCAAAAATGAATGGAAGGCACACTATATTAGGAAACAAAAGGACATTACGAGAAACGTGTATAATGAGTGTTTTATAGTTTCCCAAGAACCATAAGGCAATAAACGTTAAAACTCGGGTATATAGAAAAATTTCTTATATACCAAAGTGATGAAATGCATAAATAACACTTTTTATCGAGAAATAGAACTACCTTATCAAATTGTGTACTTTCAAATTCTTAATTACGAAAATGCCAAACTACATGCGAAGTAGCTTTATGTGGAAAAAAAATGATATTACCAGAAAACTGTCTTTTGAGTGCTTTTGAGCGTGATATGCAACAAAACACTAAAAAGCAGAACAATCACATTACATGGGAATAAAACCAACTTTTACGAAGAACTTGCCTTTACGTGTTTTTTAACTCCTTACATACCAAAACGCTCAAACGCATGCAAAACACCCTTTATGGAGAAACAGAATAACCTCACCAAAAACATGTATTTTTAGTGTTTTTGATCATGTTACCTATAAAAACGCTTAAATACATGTAAAGAACACTATGTTTGTATTACAAAAGGACATTACGAAAATCGTGTATTATGAGTGTTTTTAAGTTCCTTAAGTACCAAAAAGCTAAAAGCCACAAATAACACTCAAAAGAGAGAAAAAAAAATTGTTATTCATCTTCATAGGTACCGAGATGCCAAAATTCTGGCAAAATTCAGGGAAATTTTGTAAAAAAAAAATCATTATAAAGAAATAATTTTACCTTTTTTCCGGACTTATGTACTAAACCCTGAAGTGCATGCAAAGCTACCTATATGGGGAAATTACACGACTTTACCAGAAACCTGTCTTTTGAGTGTTTTTCAGCAATTTCAACAATATTACTGAAAAAAGTGTCTTTTTAATGATTTACGTAGAAAAACGCTAAAATGGATGCAAACCAACCAATATGAAGAAACAGAATAACATTACCAAAAAGATATATTTTTATGTGTTTTTGAGCTTGTTACCTACAAGAAAAGCGAAAATGGATGGAAAGCACTCTATATTGAGAAAGTAAAGGACATTACGAGAAACGTGTATAATGAGTGTTTTATAGTTTCACAAGAACCACAAGGCAAAAAACTAAAACACTAGTGTACATAGAGAAGTTTCTTACATACCAAAATGCTGAAACTCATGAATAACACTTTTAATTGAGAAACAGAACTACTTTACGAAATGTGTGTATTAGAGAAATTTCTTACATACCAAAATGCTAAAACTCATGAATAATACTTTTAATTAAGAAACAAAACAATCTTACTAAATGCCTTTATTTTAAGCGTTTTTCACATTCTTAGTTACCATAACCCAAAATTGCATGCAAAACCAGCTTTGTGGGAAAAAAAATGACATTACCAGAAAAGTGTTTTTTTAGTGTTTTTGAGCGTGACAGGCAATAAAGCATTAAAAAGCAGGGCAATCACATTACATTGGAATAAAACCAATTTTTACCAAGAACTTGCCTTTAAGTGTTTTTCAGCTCCTTATATTCCAAACCGCTAAAATGCATGCAAAACACACTTTATGGAAAAACAGAATATAATTACCAAAAACATGTATTTTGAGTGTTTTTGATCATGTTATCTATAAAACCGCTTAAATACATACAAAGAACCTAATGTTTGGGAAACGAAAGTACATTACGAGAAACGTGTATTATGAGTGTTTTTAAGTTCCTTAAGTACCAAAAAGCTAAAACCCACAAATAACACTCTTTATTTAGAAAAAAAAAAAAATAGATAGAAAAATAAAAATTGTAATTTTTTTATATTTTTTTATTTATCTTCATAGGTACCGAGATGCCAAAATTCGGAAAAAATTCAGGAAATTATGTGAAATAAGAAAATTATCAAAAAAGTAAATTTTTGCATTTTTTATTTCGGAATGATATGTACCAAACCCTAAAGTGCATTAAACGTGTTTATGAGTGTTTTTCAGCATGTTAGGCACCAAAACGATAAATAACATGGAAGTCACTCTACATGGGAATCCAAAATAATATTACTGAAAACGTGTCTTTTCGGTGTTTTACGTAGAAAAACGTTAAAATGGAGGGAAACCAACCAATATGAAGAAATAAAATAACACTACGAAGAAGGTATATTTTGAGTGTTTTTGAGCTTGTTACCTACAAAAAAAAAAAAAAAAAAAACGCAAAAATTGATGCAAAGCACTCTCTTTTGGGAAAGAAAAGGACATTACGAAAAACGTGTATAATGAGTGTCTTATTATTTTCGGGCAAAAGATCTTGTGGTTCACAAGAACCACAAAGCAAAAAACGTAAAAACTAGTGTATATAAAGATACCAAAATGTATTCTGAGATACCAAAATGCTGAAACTCCTGAATAACAATCTTAATTGAGAAACAGAAAAGGCTTACCAAATGCGTGTATTTTGAGTGTTTTTCACATTCTTAGCAAAACCCCAAATAGCATGCGAAACTAGCTTTATGTGGGAAAAGAATGATTTTACCAGAAGTATCTTTTCAGTTTTTTTGAGCGTGTTAGGCAATAAAGCACTAAAAACAGGACAATCACATTACATGGGAATAAAACCAACTTTTACCAAAAACTTGCCTTGAAGTGTTTTTGACCTCCTTACATACCAAAACGCTAAAACGCATGCAAAACACTCCTTTAAGGGGAAGCAGATTAACATTAACATCAACATGTGTTTTAAGTGTTTTTGATCATGTTACCTATAAAAACGCTTAAATACATGCAAAGAACCCTATGTTTATGAAACGAAAGGACATAACAAGAAACGTGCATTATGTGTCTTATTAAGTTCCTTAAGTACTAAAACGTTAAAACCCACAAATAACACTCTTTATGGAGAAAAAAAAAAAAATAAATAAATAAAAAAATAGCAATTTTTTTTTTTTTTTTTGTTATTAATGTTCATAGCTACCAAGATGCCAAAATTCTGCCAAAATTCAGGAAAAATTATGTGGAATGAAGAACATTATCGAAAAAGTTATGTAAGAGTTATGTACCAAACACTAAAGTGTATGCAAAGCCATCTATATGGGGAAATTAAACGACTTTACAAGAAACCTGTCTTTTGAGTGTTTTTCCGCATGTTAGGCAACAAAACGATAAATAAGATGAAAGTCACTCTATATGGAAATCAAAAACAAAATTACCGAAAACGTGTCTTTTCAAAGTTTTACGTAGAAAAAACGCTAAAACGGATGCAAACCAACCAATATGAAGAAATAGAATAACATTACCAAAAAGGTATATTTTGAGTATTTTGAGCTTGTTACATAAAAAAAAAAAAATGCGAAAATGGATGCAAAACATTCTATATTAGGAAAAAAAAAAAAAAGGACATAACGAGAAACGTGTATAATGAGTGTTTCATAGTTTCACAAGAATCACAAGGCAAAAATCGCAAAAATTCGTGGAAAAGTTTCTAAGATAACAAAATGCTGAAACTCATGAATAACACTCTTAATTAAGAAACAGAACAACCTTACTGAGTGCGTGTATTTTGAGTGTTTTTCACATTCTTAGTTATCAAAACCCCAAATTCCATGCAAAACTAGCGTTATGTGTGAAAAAAATGACATTACCAGAAAAGTGTCTTTTAAGGGGTTTTGAGCGTGTTAGGCAATAAAGCACTAAAAAGCAAGGGTATCACATTACATGGGAATAAAACCAACTTTTACCAAGATTTTGCCTTTAAGTGTTTTTGAGCTCCTTACATACCAAAACTCTAAAACGCATGCAAAACACCTTTTATGGAGAAAAAGAATAATATTACCAAAACCATGTATTTTGAGTGTTTTTTATAATGTTTTCTATAAAAACGCTTAAATACATGCAAAGATCCTTATGTTTGGGAAACGAAAGGACATTACAAGAGCGTGTATTATGAGTGTTTTTAAGTTCCCTAAGTACCAAAAAGCTAAATCCCACAAATAACAATCTTTACTGAAAAAAAAAATAAATAAATAAAAAAATAAAAAAAATAGTTTTTTTTTTTGTTATTCATCTTCGTAGGCACCGAATTGCCAAATTTTTGGGAAAATTCAGGGCAATTATATGATAAAAGAATATTATCAAAAAAGTTAATTTTAGCTTTTTTTTTTTTGGACTGTTATGTACCAAACCCTAAAGTGCATGCAAAGCCATCTATATAGGGAAATTAAACGACTTTACAAGAAACCTGTCTTTTGAGTGCTTTTCCGCATGTTAGGCACCAAAACGATAAATAATATGAAAGTCACTCTATATGGGAATTCAAAACAAAATTACTGAAAACGTGTCTTTTCAAAGTTTTACGTAGAAAAACGCTAAAACGGATGCAAACCAACCAATATAAAGAAATAGAAAAACTTTACCAAAAAGGTATATTTTGAGTGTTTTTGAGCTTGTTACCTATAAAAAAACGCGAAAATTGATGCAAAGCACTCTATAATGGGAAAGAAAAGGACATTGCAAAAGTGTATAATGAGTGTTTTATATTTCAAAAGAACCACAAGGCAAAAAATGCAAAAACTAGTGTATATGAAGAAGTTTCCTAGATACCAAAATACTGAAACTCATGAACAACACTCTTAATTGAGAAACAGAATATCCTTACTAAATGCGTGTATTTTGAGTGCTTTTCACATTCTTAGTTACCAAAATCCCAAATTGCATGCGAAACCAGCTTTATGTGGGAAAAAAAATGACATTACCAGAAAAATGTCTTCTAAGTGTTTTTGAGCGTGATAGGCAATAAAGCACTAAAAAGCAGGGCAATCAAATTACATTGGAATAAAACCATTTTTTACCAAGAACATGCCTTTAAGAGTTTTTTAGCTCCTTATATACCAAAACACTAAAACGCATGCAAAATACACTTTATGGTGAAACAGAATAATATTACCAAAAACATGTATTTTTAGTTTTTTTTATCGTGTTACCAATAAAAACGCTTATATACAAGGAAAGAACCCTGTTTTGGGGAAATGAAAGAACATTACGAGAAACGTGCATTATTAGTGTTTTTTAAGCTCATTAAGTACGAAAAGCTAAAAGCCACAAATTTATTAAAGCAAATTATTTTTTTCTTAATAAAGCCACTCTTTATTGTTATTCTATTTCTCCATATTCGTTGGTTTGCATCCGTTTTAGCGTTTTTCTACGTAAAACACTGAAAAGACACTTTTTCAGTAATTTTGTGATGGATTCCCACATTGAATGACTTCCATATTATTTATCGTTTTGGTGCCTAACATGCTGAAAAAAACCCTCAAAAGACAGGTTTCTGGTAAGGTCGTTTAATTTTCTCATATAGGTGGCTTTGCATGCAGTTTAAAGTTTGGTATAACAGTCCGAAAAAAAGCTAAAATTACTATTTTTTGATAATGTTCTTTTTTCACATAATTTCCCTGAATTTTGCCAGAATTTTGGCATTTCGGAACCTATAAAAATGAATGGCAAAAAAAAAAAAAATCCTATTTTTTTTATTTTTTTATTTTTTCTCTTTAAAGAGTGTTATTTGTGGGTTTTAGCTTTTTGGTACTTAAAGAATCTAAAACACTCTTAATACACGTTTCACAAAATGTCCTTTCGTTTCCCTAACATAAGATTCTTTGCATGTATTTAAGCGTTTTTATAGGTAACATGATCAAAAACACTCAAAATACATGTTATTGATAATGTTATTCTTTTTCTAAATAAAGAGTGTTTTGCATGTGTTTTAGCGTTTTGGTATATAAGGAGCTGAAAAACACTTAAAGGCAAGTTCTTGGTAAAATTTGGTTTTATTTCCATGTAATGTCATTGCCCTGCTTTTTAGTGCTTTATTGTCTATCATGCTAAAAAAAAAAAAAAAAAAAAAAAAACACTTTTCTGGTAATGTCATTTTTTTTTTCCCACATAAAGCTACTTCCACATGCAATTTGGGGTTTTGGTAACTAAGAATGTGAAAAACACTCAAAATACATGCATTTGGTAAGGTTGTTCTGTTTCTCAATTAAGTGTTATTCAGAAGTTTCAGCATTTTGGTATCTAAGAAACTTCATATATACGAGATTTTGCGTTTTTTGCCTTGTGCTTCTTGAGAATCTATAAAACACTCATTATACACGTTTCTCATGATGTCCTTTTGTTAATCATCCATTTTCGCGTTTTTTGTAAAAAGCTCAAAAACACTCAAAATATATCTTTTTGGTAATCTTATTCTATTTTTTCATGTTCGTTGGTTTGCATCCGTTTTAGCATTTTTCTACTTAAAACACGGAAAAGACACGTTTTCAGTAATTTTGTTTTGGATTCCCATATAAAATGACTTCCATATTATTTATTGTTTGGTGACTAACATGCTGAAAAACACTCAAAACACAGGTTTCTCGTAAAGTCGTTTAATTTCCCCATATAGTTGGCTTTGCATGCACTTTAGGGTTTAGTACATAACAGTCCGAAAAAAAAGCTAAAATTAACTTTTTTGATAATGTTCTTTTTTCACATAATTTACCTGAATTTTGCTAGAATTTTGGGATATTGGTACCTATGAAGAAGAATAAAAAAAAAAAAATCCTATTTATTTATTTACTTTTTTTTTTCTCTATAAAGAGGTTTTAGCTTTTTGGTACTTATGGAACTTAAAAACACTTATAATACACGTTTCTCGTAATGTCCTTTCTTTTCCCAGACATAGGGTTTTTTGCATGTATTTAAGCGTTTTTAAAGGTAACATGATCAAAAACACTCAAAATACAAGTTTTTGGTAATGTTAATATGTTTCTCCAAAAAGGGTGTTTTGCATGCGTTTTAGCGTTTTGGTATATAAGGAGCTCAAAAACACTTAAAGGCAAGTTCTTGGTAAAAGTTGGTTTTATTCCCATGTAATGTGATTCCCCTCCTTTTTAGTGCTTTATTGCCTAACACGCTAAAAAACACTCAAAAGAAATTTTTTTGGTAATGTCATTTTTTTACCACATAAAGCTAGTTTTGCATGCAATTTGGGGTTTTGGTAACTAAGAATGTGAAAAAACACTCAAAATACACGCATTTCGTAAGGTTGCTCTGTATTCTCAATTAAGAGTGTTATTCTTGAGTTTCAGCATTTTGGTATCTAAGGAACTTATCCATATACACGAGTTTTTGCCTTTTTTGCCTTGTGGTTCTTGTGAAACTATAAAACTCTCATTATACAAGTTTCTCGTAATGTCCTTTTTGTATCTCAATATAGATTGCTTTCCATCCATTTTCACGTTTTTTGTAGGTAAGAAGCTCAAAAACACTCAAAATATACGTTTTTGGTAATGTTATTCTATTTCTCCATATTCGTTGGTTTGCATCCGTTTTAGCATTTTTCTACGTAAAATACTGAAAAGACACTTTTTCAGTAATTTTGTGATGGATTCCCATATTGAGTGACTTCCATATTATTTATCGTTTTGGTGCCTAACATGCTGAAAAACACTCAAAAGACAGGTTTCTGGTAAAGTCGTTTAATTTCCCCATATTTGCATGCACTTTAGGGTTTGGTACATAACAGTCCAGAAAAAAAGCTAAAATTAACTTTTTTTCATAATTTTCTTTTTTCACATAATTTACCTGAATTTTGCCAGAATTATGGCATCTTGGTACCTATGAAGATGAATAACAAAAAAAAAAAATAAATAAATAAATAAATTCCTATCTTTTTATTTTGTTTTTTCTCTATTAAGAGTGTTATCTATGGGTTTTAGCTTTTAGGTACTTAAAGATCTTTAAAAAACACTCATAATACACGTTTCTCGAAATGTCCGTTATTTTCCCAAATATAAGGTTCTTTGCATGTATTTAAGCGTTTTTATAGGTAACATGATCAAAAACACTCAAAATACATGTTTTTGGTAATGTTATTCTGTTTCTCCATTAAGGGTGTTTTGCATGCGTTTTAGCGTTTTGGTATATAAGGAGCTCAAAAACACTTCAAGGCAAGTTAGTTAGTTTTATTCCCATGTAATGTGATTGCCCTGCTTTTTAGTGCTTTATTGCCTATGATGCTAAAAACACTTAAAAGACACTTTTCTGGTAATGTTATTTTTTTCCCACATAAAGCTACTTTCACATAAAATTTAGGGTTTTGGTAACTAAGAATGTGAAAAACACTCAAAATAAACGCATTTGGTAAGGTTGTTCTGTTTCTCAATTAAGAGTGTTATTCAGGAGTTTCAGCATTTTGGTATCTAAGAAACTTCTCCATATATACGAGTTTTTGCGTTTTTTGCCTTGTGCTTCTTGAGAATCTATAAAACACTCATTATACACGTTTCTCGTAATGTCCTTTTGTTAACTAATATAGAGAGCTTTGCATCCATTTTCGCATTTCTTGTAAGTAAAAAAGCTCAAAAAACACTCAAAATATACCTTTTTGGTAATCTTATTCTATTTCTTCATATTGGTTGGTTTGCATCCGTTTTAGCGTTTTTCTATGTAAAACACGAAAAAGACACGTTTAAAGTAATTTTGTTTTGGATTCCTATATAGAATGACTTCCATATTATTTATTGTTTTGGTGACTAACATGCTGAAAAACACTAGAAACACAGGTTTCTCGTAAAGTCGTTTAATTTCCCCATATAGTTGGCTTTGCATGCACTTTTTGGTTTGGTACATAACAGTCCAAAAAAAAAAAAGCTAAAATTAACTTTTTTGATAATGTTCTTTTTACAAATAATTTCCTTGAAATTTGCCAGTATTTTGGCATCTCAGTACCTATGAAGAAAAACAAAAAAAAAATATTATTTTCATTTATTTCATTTTTATTTTTTATTTTTTTGGTTTCTTTATAAAGAGTGTTATTTGTGGGTTTTAGCTTTTTGGTATTTAAGTAACTTAAAAACACTTATAATACACGTTTCTCGTAATGACCTTTCGTTTCCCAAACATAGGATTCTTTGCATGTATTTAATCGTTTTTGTAGGTAACATGATTAAAAACGCTCAAAATACATGTTTTTTGTAATGTTATTGTGTTTCTCCATAAAGGGTGTTTTGCATTCGTTTTAACGTTTTGGTATGTAAGGAGCTCAAAAGTATTTAACGGCAAGTTCTTGGTAAAAGTTTGTTTTATTCAAATGTAATGTGATTGCCCTTCTTTTAAGTACATTATTGCCTAACACGCTCAAAAACACTCAAAAGACATTTTCTGGTAATATAATTTTTCCCCACATAAACCTAGTTTCGCATGCAATTTCGCGTTTTGGTAACTAAGAATGTGAAAAACACTCAAAATACACGCATTTGATAAGGCTGTTCTGTATCTCAATGAAGAGTGTTATTCATGAGTTTGAGCATTTTGGTATCTAAGAAACTTTTGCCTTGTGGTTGTTATGAAACTATAAAACACTCATTATACACGTTTCTCGTAATGTCCTTTTGTTTCCCAATATACAGTGCTTTGCTTCCATTTTCGCATTTTTTGTAAGTAACAG
This sequence comes from Scylla paramamosain, assembly GCF_035594125.1. NCBI lineage: Eukaryota > Metazoa > Arthropoda > Malacostraca > Decapoda > Portunidae > Scylla > Scylla paramamosain. The sequence continues at coordinate 8,342,656 of NC_087175.1, forward strand.
GCTCAAAAACACTCAAAATATACCTTTTTGGCAATGTTATTCTATTTCTTCATATAGGTTTGTTTGCATCCGTTTTAGCGTTTTTGTACGTAAAACACTGAAAAAAACAAGTGTTAAGTAATTTTGTTTTGGATTCCTATATAGAATTACTTTCATATTATTTATTGTTTTGGTGCCTAACATGCTAAAAAAACACTCAAAAGACAGGTTTCTGGTAAAGTCGTTTAATTTGCATGAATTTAGGTTTTGGTATATAACTGTAAAAAAAAAAGCTAAAATTAACTTTTTGATAATGTTCTTTTTTCCACATAATTTTCCTGAATTTTGCCAGAATTTTGGCATCTCGGTACCTATGAAGAAGAATAACAAAAAAGGAAAAAGAAAATTACTTTTTTTTCTTGATAAAGAGTGTTATTTGTGGGTTTTAGGTTTTTGGTCCTTAAGGAACTTAATAACACTCATAATACACGTTTCTTGTAATGTCCTTTCGTTTCCCAAAGATAGGGTTCTTTGCATGTATTTAATCGTTTTTATAGGTAACATGATCAAAAACACTAAAAATACATGTTTTTGGTATTGTTATTCTGTTTCTTCATAAAGTGTGTTTTGCATGAGTTTTAGCGTTTTGGTATGTAAGGAGCTCAAAAACACTTAAAGGCAAGTTCTTGGTAAAAGTTGGTTTTATTCCCATGTAATGTGATTGCCCTGCTTTTTAGTGCTTTATTGCCTAACACGCTCAAAAACGCTCAAAAGACACTTTTCTGGAAATGTCTTTTTTTTCTTTCCACATAAAGCTAGTTTCGCATGCAATTTGGGGTTTTGGTAACCAAGAATGTGAAAAACCCTCAAAATACAGGCATTTGGTAAGGTTGTTCTGTTTCTCAATTAAAAGTGTTATTCATGAGTTTCATAAAGCGTTTTGGTATCTAATAACCTCAAAAACACTCATAATGCACGTTTCTTGTAATGTCCCTTTTTTTTCCTCATTTAGGGTGCTTTGCATGCATTTTGGCATTTTTTTTTATTTTCACGGAATAGCTGAAAAACACTGAAAATACACGCTTTTGGTTATAAGAACATTAGAACATAAGAAATAAATAAATCTGTAAGAAGGCATCAGGCCTACACGTGGCAGTACTTGTATGAAATATGCCAACGTATTTCCACCTATCATCCTCATCCATAAATGTGTAATTTTCTCTTACAGTTACCAAATGCCTCAGCAGTAACAGCTTGATTAATAAGTCCGTTCCAATCATCTACTACTGTATTTGAGAACCAATTCCTTCCTGTTTCCTTTTTGAACATCAAGTTTTCAGGCTCAAGCCTGAAAACTTGACGTTTCATTTTTCTTGTTCTATCATGGTTACAGATTCTACGAATTTTCCTTATGTTCCCCTTGTTATAACCCATATACCACTTAAAGACTTCTCTCAGGTCCACTCTTAACCTACGTCTCTTTAAAGAATGTAAATTTAACAACTTGAATCTCGCTTCGTAAGGAATACTCCTCATACCCCGTATCCTTTTAGTCATTCTCCTTTGAACTGATTCTAATAGACCTTTATCCTTCCTGTGATGTGGTGACCAGAATTGGACAGCGTAGTCTATATGAAGTCTGACCAGCGCTAAATGTAACTTTAATATTACTTCGGGAGTTTTACTTTAAGCACTCCTGAAAATTAATCATAATACACTATTTGCTTTGTTTCTGGCCTCTTTGCATTGCTTTCTTAGACGGAGTTCAGAGCTAATTTTAAATCTCAAATCTTTTTCTAACCCTGAACCTACCAGAACTTGGTTGTTCATTGTGTAACTACTGTGTGGGTTTCTTCTACTTAAGCTAAGTGCTTTGCATTTGTTGATATTAAACTGCATTTGCCTTCTGTCTGTCCATTCGTTCATCCTATCTAAATCTGCCTGCAAGGCGATGGTATGCGATTCTGACCTAATTAATCTACATACTCTCGTGTCATCCGCAAATTTACTAACAACACTACTAATTCCACTATCCAAGTAATTGACATATATTACAAACAACATCGGCCCTAATACTAATAATTCCTTTGTTACCCCACTAATTACTTGACCCCACTCGGATTTAGAGGCGTTTATTACAACACTCTGTCGCCTGCCGCTTGGCCATGACATTATCCAGATTACTTATAACCTTTTTCCAATTCTTAAATACTTATATTTCATCTGGTCCTGGTGACTTGGAACTTTTCAGCTTATCTATCTCCTGTTCCACTATCTCTTTAGTTATAGTAATATCTGTCAGCTTCTCATTCTCTTCTACTCTAAATATCTTCTCACTCTTCGGCAAATCCTGCATGTTTTCCTGGGCAAAGACAGTTAAAAAATGCTCGTTCACAATTTTACTAATCTCCTCCCAACAACTAAGCAGGTCCCATTCTGCTGTCTTTAAGGAACTATTGTTTCTCTATTCTTCGTCTTATATGCCTGATAAAATCCCTTGGGGTCCATCTTCGCTTGGCTGGCTACCTTTAATTCATAACAATTTTTAGCTTCCCTTGTTAAACTCCTGACTTTTCTAATTCATTATATTATGGCCTTAAAACCACTTCCCCTGTCTTTAATCTCATATATACTTCTCTTTCGCCCTATGTAGTGTTTTAACATTAGTCATCCATTTAGGACTATTCTTCTGCGATCTTATTCTTCTGTAAGGGATGTTCCCTAATTGTCCTGAATGTAATTTATCAACGAAATATTTATTTCGCTTCTCCATAAAGGGTGTTTTGCTTGGGTTTTAGCGTTTCTGTACATAAAAACCTATAAAAAACGTTTTTAGTAATGTTGTTTTGTATTCCTTTATAGAGCACTTTTCATGCTTTTTTAGCGTTTTGGTGTCTAACACGTTGAAAAACACTGAAAAGACACGTTGATGATAATGTCGTTTCGTTTCCCGATAAAGGGGGCTTCCAATGCATCATGACTTTTGGTACTTAACAATATGAAAAAAAGTTTAAGTAAAAGTTTTCAGTAGAGTTGTTTTTCCATATAAAGTGCTAATCACGAGTTTTTGAGTTTTGGTACCTAAAAAGCTCAAAATCTCTCATAATACACTTTTCTCGTAATGTCCTTTCTTTTCTCCATGTAGGATGCTTTGCGTGTAATTTGGCATTTTTATACTTAACAAGCACAAAAACAATCAAAATACAAGTTTTTCGTAATGTTATTCTGTTTTTCCGTAAAGGTTGTTTTGCATGTGTTTCAGCGATTTCGGACGTAAGAGGGTCAAAAACACTCTAAAGATACTTTCTTGGTAATGTTATTTTATATTGCCAAATAGGGTGCTTTCAATGCTTTTAAGCATTTTGATTCCTAACACTCAAGTAAACACTCAAAAGACACGTTTCCTGTAATATAGTTTTGCTTCTTCATATAGGGATCTGCATGCATTATGATGTTTTGCTACATAATATGAAAAACGCTCAAAATAAAGATTTCTATATAGGGTGCTATTCATGCGTTTTAGCGTTTTGGTACTTAGGAAGCTCAAAAACACTAATAAAACTTGTTTCTCCTAATGTCTTTCTATTTCCCCATATAGGATGCTTCGTATGTATTTTGACGTTTTGGTACATAACAAGGTAAAAAAATAAAAAAATGAATAAATAAAAACACGCTTTTGCTGATGTTCTGTTTCTATATTAAGAGATATAGGATATATTCAATTTTCATTCAAGCCGTTTAGTGTTTGGTACCTAAGAGACTCAAAACACTGACAATGCACGTTTCTCGTATTGTTCTATCGTTTCCCCATACAGGGTGCTTTACATGCATTTTTAATATGATGTACGTAACAGACTCAAAAAGACTCAAAATACACGTTTTCGGTAAGGTTTTTCTATTTGGTAAGGTTATTCGTGTTTGTTGCACGTGTTTTAGTGTTTTGGTACGTAAAAAGTTTAAAACACTTAAAAGACATGCTTATTATTTTGCATTTCTATATAAGGTGCTTTCCATGCTATTTAGCATTTATGTGAAAAACACATAAAAACACATTTCTTACATTATTTTTAAAATTTCTCGTATAGCGCGCAAGCATTATGGTGTTTTGCTATCTTACAATGTGAAAAACATTCAAATTACACGATTTTGGTAATGTTTTTCTCTTTTTCCATAGAGTGTGCTACTCATTCATTTTAGCGTTTTGGTACCTAAGAAGCTAGAAAAAAAAACTCATAATACACGTTTTTTTTATGTCCTTCATTTTCTCATATAGGGTCTTTTTGGTGCTTTGGTACCTAACAGGGTGTTTGCATGTATTTTGACATTTTAGTTCGTAAGAACCTAAAAAAAAAAACACTCTAAAGACACGTTTTAGTAAAGTTTTGTATTCCCCTATAGGGTGATTTCGTTGCTTCTCACTGATTTGGTGCCTAACACGCTCAAAAAATAACAAAAGACAAGTTTCTTGTGATTTCGTTTCGTTTCTTCATATAGGTTTCTTTACATGCATGTTGGCGTTTTGGTAATTATCAATGTAAAAAAATACACGTTTTTGGTAAGGTTGTTCTTTTTTTTCAGAGAAGTATTGAAGCTTTTTACTGATTTGGTACTTAAGAAAGTAATAAAAAAAAATAACATAACAAACGTTTCTCGTAATGCCCTTTCATTTCTATATGCAGGGTGTTTTGTTTGATGATAGGCGATTTTGTACATAATACGCTCAAAGACACTGAAAATACACGTTTTTGGTAAATGTATTCTGTTTCTCTATATAGGGTATTTTCATGCGTTTTTAATGTCGTTTCATATATCTATTTCTCCATATAGGGTGTTATTCATGAGTTTTACCCTTTTGATACTAAGAAGGTAAAAAACACTCATAATACACGTTTCTCGTAATGTCTTTTCATTTTTCCCATATAGGGTATTTTCGATTAATTTAGGTGTTTTTTACGTAACAATCTTACAAAACACTCAAAATACTTGTTTTTGGTAATGTTATTCTGATTTTCCATAAAGGATGTTTTCTATGTGTTTTTTTTTTATCGTTTTGGTACGTAGGACACTCAAAAGAAACGTTTTCTTAATGTTGTTTTGTATTCCCATATCAGGTGATTTGTATGCTTTTTGGCATTTTTGTGCCTAACACGCTGAAGAACACATTTTAGATACGTTTCTGAAATCTCGTTTCCTTTCCCCAAATAGGGTGCTTTACATGCATTACGGCGTTTTGATACATAACAATGTGAAAACACTGAAAATTTACGTTTTTGGTAATGTTATTTCATATAGAGTGTTATTCATGCATTTTAGCGACTTCGTACCTAATAAGTTAAAAAAAAAAACACCAATAGTACACACTTTAGTAACGTCTTTTCATTTTCCCATTTAAGATAATATATATGCATTTTGGCGTTTTTCTACTTAACTAACTCAGAAACACTCGAAATATTTGTTTTTGATATTATTTCTCCATTTTTTTTTCATGCGATTTAGCGTTTCGGTACGTAAGAAACTAAAAAATAATGAAAACACAAGTTTATGGTAAAGTTGTTTTGTTTTCCTTTATAGGGTGCTTTCCATACTTTTTAGCGTTTTGGTGCCTAGCACGCTAATAAACATTCAAAAGGCACTTTTCTGGAAATCGCGTTTCCTTTCCTCATATAGGGTACAAAAACATGTATTAGTAGTGTTTTCGAAAACGCCAAAGTGCATGCAAAGTAAGCTATACGTGAGAAACAAACAAAAACGTGTTTTTAGAGTGTTTTCAGCTGTTTACATACCAAAACCAAAATTCATTCATTTCATTTTATTTCGGTGCTTTTCAGCGTTAGCACCAAAACTCTAAAGAGCATGGAAGACACTCTATATAGAATTGAAAACAACATTATCAAAATGGTGTCTTTTGAGGGAAAAAGGAGATAAGAAAAAGAAAAAGAAAATCATTACCATAAACGTTTGTTCTGAATGTTTTTTTTTTTTACATTGTTAAGTATCAAAATACCAAAATGCATAGAAAGCACCCTATATGGGGAAACGAAAGGACATTATGAAAAACGTGTTTTGTGAGTTTTGACCTTCTTAGGTAGCAAAACTCTAAAACGCTTGAATAGCACTCTATATGGAGAAATATATCAATATAACAAATATAACCAAAAACGTTTATTTTGAGTGTTTATCGTATTGTTAGGTACGAAAACGCCAAGATGGTATGCAAAGCACTCTATATTGGAAAACAAAACTTTATAATCACAAACGTGTTTTTTTTTATGTGTATCTGAACGTTTTTGTTCCCAAAATTGTGAAAATCATGTGAATATTGCCAAAAATGTATAATAATGATCGCTTTTGAGCTGCTATGGTACCAAAACGCAAAAACACGTGAATAACTATATACAGAAATAGAAGAATATCATTAAAACAGGGTGTTTTTGAGCTTCTTAGTTACCAAAACGCTAAAAGATACGAATATCACTTTTTATGGAGAAACAGGTCATTACCAAAAAAAAAAACTATATTTTGAGTGTGTTTCTCATTCTTAGGTGCATAACGCCAAAACGCGAGGAAATCACAGAACAACATTAACGAAAATGTGTTTTCTAGTGTTTTATCCCATTGTTAAAAGTTTAGAAACATTCAAAAGACACGGTTTTTGTAATGATGTTTTGAATTCCTATATGAGGTGAATTTTATTTATTTATTTATTTTTTTTTTTTTTTAGCGTTTTAGTGCATTATATGCTAATTATCAGTCGAGACACTTTTTTCTAGCAATGATTCGTTTCCCCATACAGGGGAACTTTGCATGCATTTTGCTGTTTTGATACCTAATAATGTGAAAATACCCGAAATAAACGTTTTTTTTTATTATGTTCTGTTTCTTGAAATAGAATGCTATTCATAATTTTTTAGCAATTTGGTACCTAAGTTCAAAAGCTCTCATAAAACACGTTTCTAATAATGTCATCGTTTCCCATAAAGAGTAGTTTCCATGTATTTTTACTTTTTTCTCTAAGTAACTAGCTCAAAAACACACGAAATACACATTTTTAGTAAAGTTATACCGTTTATTCTTAAAGAATTTTTTGGATCCGTTTCATCGTTACCTTACGTAACAAGCTTAAAAAACATTAAAAAGAGATGTTTTAGGTAATATTGTTTTGTTTTACCACATCTGGTGCTTTCCATGCTTTTTAGCATTTTGAATGTGCCTAGCACGTTCCTAAACACATAAATGACAATGTTTCTGGAATCTCGTTTCCTTTCCTTTGCTTTTTTTCCACGCATTTTGGCGTTTTGGTACCTAACAATGTGAAATACACTCAAAATATACGTTTCCGGTTACGTTTCTCTGTTTCTCTATATAAAGTTCTAGGCATACCTTTTAGCGTTTGTTACCTGAGAAATTTTTTTAATCGTTTTGGTGCTTCATATAAAGACAATGTTTCTGGAAATCTCGTTTCCTTTTCTCATATAGAGTGATTTCCACGCATTTTGGCGTTATGCACCTAAGAATGTGAAATACACTCAAAATATACGCTTTTTTGGTAATGATCTGTTTCTCCATAAAAAAAAAAGTGATATTCATGTCTTTTAGCGTTTTGGTAAGTAAGAAACTCAAAAACAGTGATGATACACGTTTCTCGTAATGTGTTTTCGTTTCCCTGTATAGTGTACTTTGTATGGGCATTTGTATTTGGGCATTTTTGAAACGCTATAACCTAACCAAAAAACAAGAATTTTGAGTGGTTTTGAGCTTGTTACGTAAGTTGAAAAAGGGAAGCACATGAAAAGTATTCTTTATGGTGAAAGAAAAAAAACGATATTACCAGAAAATTGTATGATTATTTTATTTTTTTTTTATATTCTTATGTACCAAAATGCTAAAACACACTCTTTATGTAAAAGACATTACCAGAAACCTGTCTTTTTAGTGTTTTTTCAGCGTTTCATCAATCAAAACGCTAAAATGCAAGGAAAGTTCCCTTTATTGGAATACAAACAAGAGTACCAAAAACGTATCTTTTATTTTTATTTATTTATTTATTTGAGATTCTCACGAAATAAAACACTAAAACACATCGAAACCCTTTTATGGAGAAACGGAATAAGATTAAGAAAAACGTGTATTTTCAGTATTTTTGAGCTTGACGTACAAAAACGCCAAAATACATGCAAAGTATTCTTTTTGGGAAAGGAAACGATATTACAAGAAACGTTTCTTAGATAACAAAAAGCTAAAAACAAGTGGAGAAAGGGAACATTGCCAGAAACATTTGTTTGGAGAGTTTTATTTATGTTGTTAAGTACCAAAACGCCAAAATGCAAGCAAAGCATTAAAATTGAGGAATTAAAAGGACATTACCAGAAACGTATTTTGTTACTATTTTTAACCCTAGCAAAAACTTTAAAACGCGTCAGTAGCCCTCTATATGGAGAAAAATAGCAATTAAAAATAAAAAAAAAAATCGTTTAAGTGTTTTCGCTTTGTTAGATACCAAAAAACCGTTTTGCCGTTTCTGGACATAAATAGCTCAAAAACTGGTTTTCATTTTCTTAAATAGGGTACTTTCCATGAAATTTAGCATTTTTGTACGTAAGAAGGTCAAAACATTGAACATACACGCTTTTAGTAATATTATTTTGTTTCACCGTGAAAGGTAATTTGCATGCCTTTTATCGTTTGGTACGTAATAAGTCCTAAAACACAAAACACTCAAAACACGAATTTTTCATTCTAATATAGGATGTTTTATATGTTTTTTAGCGTTTCGTTCCTAAAACTCAAAAACACTGAAAATATATCTATATGATAATTTCGTTTTGTTTCCCCATATGAAGTTCTTTACATACATTTTAGCGTTTGGTACCTAACATTGTGAAAAATAATCAAAACACGTTTTGTTAATATTATTCAGTTTTAGCATATTGAGTACCATTCACGCGATTTAGAATTTTGTTACGTAGGAAACTCAAAAACAGTTACAATACACGTTTCCGTTGATAAAGATTTGTTGAAAGATATAAAGTACTTTTGCATACATTTTCCCGTTTCGGTAGGTAACAAGCATAAAAACACTCAAAATACACATTTTTTTTTGTGTAAAGTTTTTCTGTTTCTCCAAAAAGGACGTTTTCCATGCATTTTAGCGTTTAGGTAGATAAAGATAAAAAACACTGAATAGAAACGCTTTTTGTAATGAGTTATTGTCTCCCAATATAGAGTGCTTTCCATGCATTTTATTGTTTTGGTGCCTAACAGGTTGAAAAAAGTCAAAAGATATTTTTCTACTAATGTTTTTTTTTTCCCCATATACAGTATATCACATGCATTTTGGCGCTTTTGTACCTAAGATTATGAAAAAAAGGTTGTTTTGTTCCTCCATATAGCGTGGTATTAACGCATTTTAGAGTTTTTGTACTTAAGAAGCTCAAAAAACACAATACACGCTTCTCGTAATATCCTTTCGTTTCCAAATATAGGGTGCTTTCCATGCATTCGGGCGTTCTGGTACGTAACATTGTAAAAACACTCAAAATAAACATTTTTAGGAATGTTGTTCTGTTTCTCCATGTAATGAAAAGTTTCTAGAAGTATCGTTTTATTTCATGTTTATTTTTTCTAGCATTTTGATACTTAAAACGCTCAAAAGCACTTAAAATATTCGTTTTTGATAGTGTCGTTTGTTTCCCAAAATAGAGTACTTTTCGTGTATTTTTACGTTTTAATACCTAAACACTCAAAACACACGTTTTTAGTAATAATTTTCTGTTTCTCAATATAGAGTGCTATTAACGCATTTTTGCTTTTAAGTATCTAAAAAGCTCAAAAATACTTATAAACAATTTTCATAATGTCTTTTTGTTTCCTCGTATAGAGTGGTTTGCATGCATATTCGCGTTTTGATATCTAACGAGCTCAAACACACTTAAAATATACGATTTTGGGAACGTTGTTCTCTTTCTTCAAATGTGCTTTGGATGCATTTTGGTGTTTTGGTACCTGATGAGGTGAAAAACAATTAAAACGCGTTTTTTTATATCATTTTTTTTTTCTTCATATAAAGAGTTGTTCACTTGTTTTAGTATTTTCCTAACTGAGAAGATAAAAAAAAACAATCATTATACACGTCTCTGGTAAAATTGTTTTTTTTCCCATTATAGGGTACTTTATATACATGCATTTTGGGTTTTTTATATGTAAGTTGAAAATATTCAAATTTCAAGACTTTGGTAACGTTATTATGTTTGTTCATGAAGGGTATTTTGCATGCATTTGAACATCTTGTTATAAAAGAAGCTTGAAAGCACTCAAAAACACGATTTTGTTAATGTACATTTGTATTCCCGAATAGGTTGCACACTTTTCTGGTAATGCCATTTCTTTTCCCCACATAGAGTGCTTTCCATGGATTTTGTCGTTTTGGTACCTGAGAAAAAAAAATAGTGAAAATACACTTTTTTCGTAATGTTTTTCCATATTGAATGCTATTCACACGTTTTAGCATTTCGGTACCTAAGAATCTTAAAAAACACTCAGTTTCTGATATCTTTTTATTTTTTTATTTTTTCATCATATAGGATACTTTCCAAGCATTTTGACGTTTTGGTATCTAACACTGTGAAACACACTCCAAAAATACGTTTTTGGGTAAGATGTTCTGTTTTTCCACATTTAGTGCTATTCATGTGTTTTAGCGTTTTGCTACGTAAGAAGCTCAAAAACATTTTTGTTTCACCATGAAGGTGTTTTGCATGCGTTTTAAAGTTCTGATACGTAAGTACTTCAGAAGCACTTAAAAAGACAGGTTTTTTTTTTTTTTTATAAAATTGTTTTGTTTCCCTATATAGGGTGTTTTCCATGCTTTTTAGAGTTTTGGTGCCTAACACGCACACACTCAAAAGACACGTTTCTAGAAAGTGCGTTTCTTTTACAGATATAGGCTGCTTTACATGCATTTTGGCATAATGCTACCTACCAGTGTGAAAAACTCTGAAATTACACCTTTTTCATAATATTGTTTTGTTTCTTGAAATAAAGTGATATTAACGCATTTTAGGGTTTTGGTACCATAAAAGCTCAAAACATTCATAACGCCTACATGTTTCTGGTAATGTCTTTTCGTTTCCCCATATAGAGTAATTTACATGCTTTTTCCCGTTTTTTCTACGTAACAACCTCAAAACACTCGAAAATAGTAATTTTATTTTTTTATTGCATAAAGTGTGTTTTGCATGCGTTTTTTTGTTTTGGTCCATATGAAGCTGAACAACACTGAAAATACATGTTTTTCGTAATGTTATCTTGTATTCCCATATATCGTTTTCTTGCTTAACAGGCTCAAAAACAATCAAAAGACATGTTTCTGGTAATGCCGTATTCTTTAACCACATAGGAGACTTTTCATGCATTTTTGCGTTTTGGTACCTAAAAATATGAAAAAAAAAAACAATACCCATTTTGGTTATGCCGTTCTGTTTCTACTTATAGTTATAGTTATTTATTTATGCGTTTTAGCCTTTTGATACATAAGAAGCTAAAAACATTCATGACACATGTTTCTCGTAATGCGTTTTCGTTGCCCCATCTAGGGTACTTTCTACGCATTTTTGCGTTTATCTTCGTAAGAATCTCAAAAACAATCAAGACACTTGTTTTTCGTCAAATTATTATATTTTTCCATAAAGGATATTTTACATGCGTTTTAATTTTTTTGTACGAAAGACGTTCAAAAACACTCGAGAATTTGTTTTTCTTTTCATAGAGGGTGTTTTCATGATCTTCTCTTTGTTTCATGCTCATAAACACTAAAAAAAATTATGTTTTTGGAAATCTCGTTTCCTTACCCCATATAGGATGCGTTGCATGCATTTTTGGCATTTTTATATCTAACATTGTGAAATACGCTTGAAATTTGGTAAGGTTTTTTCTATTTTCATATAGAGTGCTATTTATGAGTTTTCATGTTTTAATAAATAAGAAACTCAAAAACGCTCAAAATTCACGTTTCTCGTAAAGTCTTTTCGTTTTCTCATATAGGAGTACGTTTTTGTAAGTTTCTGTACATTACAAGCTGAAAAGATGTTATTGCGTTACTCCATATAACGTGCTTTGCATGCGTTTCATCGTTTTCGTATGTAAGTAGTCGAAAACACTCAAAATTCACTTTTTTTTTCCCCCATATAGGGTGCTTTATCTTCATAAACACTCAAAAGACACAATTTTTTAAAATCTAGTTTTCTTTCCTTATTTTTTTTTTTAAGTTTTGTTACCTAACGATAAGAAATACACTAAAAATACACGTTTCTGGTAATGTTCTGTTTTTATTTATTTTTTTTAATATACAATGCTAATCGTGGCTTTCAGTGTTTTGTTACCTAAGAAACTTAAAAACACTCATAAGAGAAATAAGTGTTTCTCGTAATGTCTTTTCGTTTTCACATATACGGTACTTTGTATGTATTTTGACTTTTCTCTTCGTAACAAGCAGAAAAACTTTTTTTTTTTTGATAATGGTATTCTTTTTCTCCAAAAAGTACATTTTGCATGACTTTTTAGCGTTTTGGTACTTATGAAGTTCAAAAAGACTGAAAAGACACATTTTTTTGTATCTTCGTTTTTGTATTTTTTTGTATAATCTTTTATCGCTATATAGAGTAAATTTCGGGCTTCTTAGGGCATTTTGTGCCTAAGACTCTCAGAAACACGTTTATTTTAATGTCGCTTCGTTTTCCCATATAAGTAAAAGCTTTTCATGCATTTTGTCGTTTTGGTACCTAATAATGTGAAAAAAAAAACACTTAAAATACACGCTTTTTGAGAATGTTCTGTTTCTCCATATAGAGAATTCTTTATGCGTTTCAGCGTTTTTATACCTAATTAGCTCAAAAACACTTTTAATACATATTTCTGGTAATGTCTTTTCGTTTCTCCAAACATGGTACTTTCCATGCATTTTGGCGTTTGTCTACCTACCAAGATCCGAAATACTCAAAATACTTGTTTTTGGTAATGTTTTTCTGTTTCTCCATAAAAGCTATTTTGCATGCATTTTAGCGTTTTTTTACGCCAACAGCTCAAAAACACTGAAAAGAGATGTTTTTGGTTGTTATTTATTTATTTTTTTCCAACATACGGTGATTTTCATGCTTTTTAGTGTTTTGGTGCCTATTACTCAAAAGACACGTTCCTGAAAATCTCCTCTCCTTCCCACGTACAAGGTGCTTTGCTTGTAATTTTGCGTTTTGTTACCTAACAATGTGGAATACACTCAAATTACATGTTTTTGGTAATGTTGTTCTCTTTCTCATATAGAGTGTTATTTATGCGTTTCAGTGTTTTGGTACTTAAAAAGCTCAAAAACACTGATAATAAAAGTTGGATGCTGCGTTTATGTGCGCAATGACTTAACCTGCTCTCGTGCCCACGCTCTTGAATCTTTCGAGTTTTCCACCATCTGGCTACGACTACAGAGTCACTCTCATACTAAATTTATCTGTGCTGTATACCTCTCTCCTAACTCCTCTGACTATAAGAAATTCTTTGACTACTTAACTTCCAAAGTGGAGCACATTCTGACCCTCTTCCCTTTTGCAGAGATCTCCATTCTTGGAGACTTCAATGTTCACCACCAGCTTTGGCTTTCCTCTCCCTTCACTGACCATCCTGGTGAACTAGCCTACAACTTTGTTATCCTCCATGAAATAGAGCAATTGGTGCAACACCCTACTCGTATTCCTGACCGTCTTGGAGATACGCCCAACATTCTTGACCTTTTCCTGACCTCTAATCCTTCTGCTTATGCTGTCACCCTTTCTTCTCCGTTGGGCTCCTCCGACCACAATCTCATATCTTTATCTTGTCCTATCACCACTCCAATCCCTCCTCAGGATCCCCCTAAGCGAAGGTGCCTCTGGCGTTTTGCCTCTGCTAGTTGGGGGAACCTGAGGAGGTATTTTGCTGATTTTCCTTGGAATGACTACTGCTTCCGTGTCAGAGACCCGTCTTTGTGTGCTGAGCGCATAACAGAGGTGATAGTGTCTGGCATGGAGGCGTACATTCCTCACTCTTTTTCTCGCCCTAAACCTTCTAAACCTTGGTTTAACACAGCTTGTTCTCGTGCTATACATGATAGAGAGGTGGCCCACAAAAGGTACTTAAGCCTTCCATCACCAGAATCTCATGCACTTTATATTTCTGCCCGGAACCATGCCAAGTCTGTTCTCCAACTAGCCAAAAACTCCTTCATTAACAGAAAATGTCAAAACCTTTCAAGATCTAACTCCCCTCGTGATTTCTGGCATCTAGCCAAAAATATCTCCAATATCCTTGCTTCTTCTTCTTCTTTCCCTCCTCTGCTTCAATCAGATGGCACCACTGCTATCACATCTATTTCTAAAGCTGAACTCTTTGCTCAAACCTTTGCTAAAAACTCTACCTTGGACGATTCTGGGCTTGTTCCTCCCTCTCCTCCACCCTCTGACTACTTCATGCCACCTATTAAAATTCTTCGCAATGATGTTTTCCATGCCCTCGCTGGCCTAAACCCTCGGAAGGCTTATGGACCTGATGGGGTCCCTCCTATTGTTCTCCGAAACTGTGCCTCCGTGCTTGCACCTTTCCTAGTCAAACTCTTTCAGCTCTGTCTGTCAACATCTACCTTTCCTTCTTGCTGGAAGTTTGCCTACATTCAACCTGTTCCTAAAAAGGGTGACCGGTCTAATCCCTCAAACTACCGTCCTATTGCTTTAATTTCCTGCTTATCTAAAGTTTTTGAATCTATCCTCAACATCTATCACTACACAACCTTCTATCTGATCGCCAGTATGGGTTCTGTCAAGGCCGCTCTACTGGTGATCTTCTGGCTTTCCTTACTGAGCCTTGGTCATCCTCTTTTAGAGATTTTGGTGAAACTTTTGCTGTTGCCTTGGACATATCAAAAGCCTTTGATACAGTCTGGCACAAAGCTTTGATTTCCAAACTACCCTCCTACGGTTTCTATCCTTCTCTCTGTAACTTCATCTCAAGTTTCCTTTCTGACCGTTCTATTGCTGCTGTGGTAGACGGTCACTGTTCTTCTCCTAAATCTATTAACAGCGGTGTTCCTCAGGGTTCTGTCCTGTCACTTATTCTCTTCTTATTATTCATTAATGATCTTCTAAACCAAACTACTTGTCCTATCCACTCCTACGCTGATGATACCACCCTGCACTTTTCCACGTCTTTTCATAGACGTCCAACCCTTCAGGAGGTAAACATATCACGCAGGGAAGCCACAGAACGCCTGACTTCTGATCTTTCTAAAATTTCTGATTGGGGCAGAGCAAACTTGGTATTGTTCAATGCCTCAAAAACTCAATTCCTCCATCTATCAACTCGACACAACCTTCCAGACAACTATCCCCTCTTCTTCAATGACACTTAACTGTCCCCCTCTTCTACACTGAACATCCTCGGTCTGTCCTTTACTTATAATCTGAACTGGAAACTTCACATCTCATGTCTAGCTAAAACAGCTTCTATGAAGTTAGGTGTTCTGAGACGTCTCCGCCAGTTTTTCTCACCCCCCCAGCTGCAAACTCTGTACAAGGGCCTTATCCGTCCATGTATGGAGTATGCTTCACATATCTGGGGGGGTTCCACTCATACTGCTCTTCTAGACAGGGTGGAATCAAAAGCTTTTCGTCTCATCAACTCCTCTCCTCTAACTGACTGTCTTCAGCCTCTCTCTCACCGCCGCAATGTTGCATATCTAACTGTCTTCTACCGCTATTTTCATGTTAACTGCTCTTCTGATCTTGCTAACTGCATGCCTCCCCTCCTCCAGCGGCCTCGCTGCACAAGACTTTCTTCTTTCTCTCACCCCTATTCTGTCCACCTTCCTAACGCAAGAGTTAACCAGTATTCTCAATCATTCATCCCTTTCTCTGGTAAACTCTGGAACTCCCTGCCTGCTTCTGTATTTCCACCTTCCTATGAATTGAATTCCTTCAAGAGGGAGGTTTCAAGACACTTATCCACCAATTTTTGACCACTGCTTTGACCCTTTTATGGGACTGGCATTTCAGTGGGCATTTTTTTTTTATTAGATTTTTGTTACCCTTGGCCAGTATCCTTCCTACATAAAAAAAAAAATAACATAAAATAAAAAAAATAACTGGCTCAAAAACTCTGAAAGGACACATTTCTGAAAATTTGTTTCCTTTCCTCATATATGGTTTATTGCATGCATTTTGGCGTTTTCATACCTAACAATGTGAAATACACTCAAAATACACGTTTTTTGCAAGGTTGCTCTATTCCTTCATATAAAATGCTATTCATGTTTTTTTTTTTTTTTTTTTTCTTAGCGTTTTGGTGTCTAAGAAACTCAAAATACTTATAACGTATGTTTTTGGTAATTTTGATTTTGGCTCTTTATATAGAGTATTTTGCATGCATTATTTGATGATTTTTTCTTTTTAATATTGTTATGTTTTCCCAAATAGGATGATATACTTGCTTTTTATTGTTTTTGACCCTCGCAATGTCATAAGCACATATACTTTTCTGGAAATCTCTTTCCCTTTCCCCATATAAGGTGGTTTTGCATTTATTTTGGCGGTTTGGTATATAACAATGTGAAATGCACCCAAAATACGCGTTTTTGGTAATGTTCTTCTTTTTGTCAATATAGAATGCTATCAATTCCTTTTACATTTTGTTACCTAAGACGCTAAAAAACACTGATAATGAGCGTTTCTCGTAATGTTCTTTCGTTTCCCATATAGCATAGTTTCCATGTATTTTGGCGCTCCTTTACGTAAGAAGTTCAAAACACCTAAAATACTTGTGTTTAGTAATGTTATTCTCTTTCTCCATAAACGGTGCTTTGCATGTGTTTGAACGTTTTAGTACGTAAGTAGCTAAAAGACTTTAAGGGCACTTTTTTTTTTTTACTTGTTTTTGTTTCCCTATATAGGATGCTTTCCTTTCCTTTTTAGTATTTTGGTTCCTAACACCCTCATTAACACTCAAAAGACACGTTTCTAGTAAGGTCGATACTTTTACCCATATATGGGGCTTTACCTGCATCTTAGCGTTTTCGCATCTAGCAATGTGAAACACTGAAAATACTCGTTTTTTTTTATAATGTTATTCTGTTTCTTGGTATAGAGTGCTCTTTAGGAATTTTAGCGTTTTGGTACCGAAGAATTAAAAAAAAAAAAACGTATAAGACACGTTTCTCGTAATGTCTTTTCGTTTCCCAATTTCGGGACTTTCCATGCATTTTGGCGTTTTTGACGTTACAAGCTCAAAAACACTCAAAATGCTTGTTTCTCGTATTTTTTTTTCAAAAAAAAAGGTGTTTTTGCATGCGTTTTAGCGTTTTGGTGCGTAAGAACTTGAAAAAAAATTATAAGACACACTTTTTGGTAATGTTTTCTAGTTGCATATTTCCATATTTTTAGCGTTTTTGTGCCTAACATGCACAAAAACACGCAAAAGATACGTTTTTTTTCTTTTTTAATATACCGATTTTCTATGCATTTTGTCGTTTTGTTATCTAATAATGTGAAAAAAAACAATCAATTTTACATGCTTTTTTTTTTTTGTAATATTGTTGTTTCTAAATATAGTGGTATCAAAAACGTTTTCACTTTTTAGTACATAACATGTTGAAGAACAATCATAATACACGTTAATCTATATGAAAGAAAAAAAAAAAGCCATTACGGCTTTTTTTTTCATCCATACAGAGTATTTTCTATTTGCTGCAGTTTCCTACGTAAGAAACTGAAAAAAAAAAAACACTAAATACTTGTTTTTGGTAATGTTATTATATTTCTTTATAAAGTGTGTTTTCCATGCGATTTGTCATTTTGATACGTAATAAGTTCCAAAACTCTCAAAGATAATTTTTTTCGGAATGTTGTTTTCCATTCGCATACAGAGTGACTTCCATGCTGTTTAGCATTTTGGTGTCTAACACGCTCAAAAACACTCGAAAGAGACGTTTCTGATAATGTAGTTTCGTTTTGCATTTTGGCGTTTTGGTACCTTATAATATATAAACACTCAAAATACGTTTCTATATATTTTATTATATTTCTCTATATACAGTGATATTTATGCGTTTTAGCGTTTTGATAGCTAAGAAGCTAAAAGAAAAACTCTCTTAATACCTATGTTTCGTTATGTCTTTTCGTTTTCCTATAAAGAGTCGTTTGCATTGCATTTTTTTTTCTAAGTAACAAGCTCAGAAACAAAATTTTAAAAAAAATTTCGTAAAGGTATACTGTTTCTCCATAATGGGTATTTTTCATGGTTTTTATGGGTTTGGTACATAAATACCCGAAAAACACTGAAAAGTGACTTTTTTTGCAACATTGTTTTCTTTTACGTGCTTTTTATCGTTTTGGTGCCTAGAACGCTCATAAACACTCAAAAGACACATTTCTGGTAATCTCATTTCCTTTTCTCACAAAGAGAATTTTACATGTATTTTGGCATTTTGATATCTAACTGTGAAATACACTCAAAATACACGTTTTTTGTCATGATAATATGTTTCTCCATATAGACTCATATTATTACTTTTTATCCTTAAAAACACCAATAATACACGTTTGTATTAATTTTTTTTTCGATATGAGGTACTTTACGTGCGTTTTTTTTTTCTTTTTTTGTACATAAGCTCAAAAACACAAAATATTTGTTTTAAGTAATATTATTCTATTTCTCTAAAAAAGGTTGTTTTACTAAGTATTTTAGCCGAAAAACACTGGAAAGACGCTTTTATGTAAAATTTGTTATCCCATATGATAGGTTTTCAATGCATTTTGGCGTTTTTGATAATTATTGGGAAAACACTAAAAAATACGTTTTTGGAATTCTTTTCTGTTCCTCGATATAATGCGTTTTAGGATTTTTTTTTTACTTAAGAAGCTAAAAAAAAAAACACTCATAATACACATCTCTCGTAAAGTCCTTTAGTTTCTCCATATATGATCCTTTGCATCCATTTTAGTGTTTTTGTGCGTAACATGCTAAAAAAATTATTTTTTTTTTGGTAATGTCATTCTGTTTCTCCATAAAGGGTCTTTTTAAATACGTTTTAGCGTTTTCGTAGGTAAGCTGCAAACACTCAAAAGACACGCTTTTGGTAATGTTTTTTTTTTTATTCTCATATTGGATGATTTCCATGTTTTTTCTTTTTTTTCTTTTTAGCGTTTTAGTGCCTGACATGCATAAAAAAAACACGCAAATGATATGTTTCTTGGAATGTCATTTTGTTTCCCTTTATAAGTACTTTTCCATGCATTTTCCTACGTAAGAAGCTCAAAACACGTTTTAGCGTTTTGGTAGGTAAGCTGCAAACACTCAAAAGACACGCTTTTGATAATGTTTTTTTTTTTTATTCTCATATTGGGTGATTTCCATGTTATTTCTTTTTTTCTTTTTATCGTTTTAGTGCCTAACATGCATAAAAAAAA
The DNA here is from genome assembly GCF_035594125.1 of Scylla paramamosain. Lineage (NCBI taxonomy): Eukaryota > Metazoa > Arthropoda > Malacostraca > Decapoda > Portunidae > Scylla > Scylla paramamosain. Next base: position 8,362,110 of record NC_087175.1, read on the forward strand.
AAAAACATGCAAATGATATGTTTCTTGGAATGTCGTTTTGTTTCCCTTTATAAATACTTTTCCATGCATTTTCCTACGTAAGAAGCTCAAAACACTAGTTTTTGGTAAAATTACGCTGTTTCTCGACGAAGGATTTTTTTTACATTGTTTTCAGCGTTTTGGTACATATCTAGCTCGAAAACACTAAAAAGAGACGTTTTTGGTAATATTGTTATATTTTACCATATACGGTTCTTCCCATGCTTTTTTATCGTTTTGGTGCCCAAAACGCTCATAAAAACCCTCTAAAGACACATTTCTGAAAATCTTGTTTCCTTTCCCCAATACAGGGTGCTTTGCATGCATTTTAGGGTTTTGATACCTAACTGTGAAATGTACTCAAAATACACGTTATTGGTCATGATATTGTGTTTCTCCACATATTGATGCGTTTCATTGTTTAGGTACCTATGAAGCTCAAAAACACCCATAATACACGTTTCTCGTAATGTCTTTTCGTTACCCATTATAAAGTACTTTGGATGCATTGTGGGCGTTTTTTTGTACGTAACAAGCTAAAAACACTCAAAAATACTTGTTTTTGTTATTGTTACTCCGTTTCTCCATAAAGTGAGTTTTTGCATACATTTTATCGTTTTGGTAGGTAACTCAAAAACTCTCAAAAGACACTTTTCCTGTAAAGTTCTTTTCTCATTTAGTCGGCTTTGGAAGCATTTTGGCGTTTGGTACCTAATAATGGGAAAAAAAAAAAAAACATTAAAATAACGCGTTCTTGGTAATGTTGTTGTTTCTCGATATAGAGAGCTGTTTCTGCGTTTTACCATTTTAGTAAGGGAAGAAGCTCAAAAGCTCTCACAATACACGTTTCCTGTTGTCGTTTTCCTATATAAAGTGGTTTTCATGCGTTTTGTCATTTTTGTACGCAGCAAGCTCAAAAACATTCCAAACATACGTTTTTTGGTAAAGTTATGATGTTTTTCCACACACACACACACAAAAAAAAAAAAAAAAATGCATTCTTTTCAGAGTTTTGGTACATAAGTTTGATAGAATATTGTTTTGTTAGAATACAATATTTTTTTTTTTATCGTTTAGAGGCTCAAAATACACGTTTCTGAAAGTAGTTCTTTTTCTTTCCTCATATATAGAGTGTATTAAAGCGTTTTTGCGTCTTCGTACCTAAGGAAATCAAGAACACTCATAATGCTCTTTCCTCGTAATGTCATTTCGATTCTTCATAGGAAATACTTTGCATTGCATGCATTTTGGCGTTTTTCTACGTAAAAAGCTCAAAGACACTCAAAATAGTTTTCTTTTTGTTTTGTTTTTTTTGTAATGTTATCATGAAAGGTCTTTTGCATATGATTTTGGATTTTGGTAGGTGAAAAGCTCAAAAGTAAATTTTTTTTTTTGTAATGGTATTTTGATTTTCCTTTTAGGGTGCTTTCCATGCTTTTTTTTGGTGTGTGTGTTTTCGTACCTAGCACGCTCATAAAAACTCAAAAGACACGTTTCTGTAATTTTCGTTTCTTTTCCCATATAGAGTTCTTTGCATACATTTTGGCGTTTTGGTAACCAACAATGTGAAAAACACACAATTTTTCGTTGTTATTTTTCTCCATATAGAGTGGTTTTCATGTGTTTTTTACGCGTTTTGGTAAATAAAAAGCTCAAAAATACTCATAATACACTTTTCTCGTAATGTCTTTTTGTTTCCATATAGGGTAATTTCATGATCTTGGCATTTTTCTACGTATAAAACTCAAAAACACTTAATATACACGATTTTTTTTGGGGGGGTAAATTTATACATTTTTTTTTATTACATACGTTTTAGCGTTTTAGTACGTAACTTTATAAACAATGAAAAGACACGTTTTTGGTAATGTTTTGTTTTCATAAACACTAAAAAGACATTTCTTAAAATATCGTTACCTTTGCCAAATACAGGGTGCTTTGCATGCATTTTGGCGTTTTGTCACTTCAAAATATAAAACGCACTTAAAATATACGTTTTTGATAATGTTGTTCTGTTTCTCTCTTTATAGAGTCCTACTCATGCAAATCTGAAAAAAAAACACTCAATACAAGTTTCTCGTTATGCCTTTTCCATTCCCTATTGCATTGTGGATTTCATGCATATTGACCTAATATGCTGAAAAAGACAATATAATTTTTTTTTTTTTTTTGTAATGGTAATGTTTCTACAGTTTTTTTTTTTTTTCATGCGTTTTATCGTTTTGTTACCTAAAGAGCTGAAAATAGACTCAAAATGTACAATATTAGTAATGTTGTTTTGTTTTTCCATATAAGGTGTACGAGTATTTCATTCTTTTTAGCATTTTCGTGCCTAACATGAACAAAAACACACACACAAAAAAAAAAAACATTTCTTGTAATGTTGCTTCGTTCCTGAATATAAAGAGTTTTGCATCCATTTTGTCGTTTTGATATCTTACAATACGAAAAACACTTAAAATACACGTTTTTAGTAATGTTGTTGTGTTTCTGAATAGGAAGTGTTATTCTTGCTTTCCCTCATTTTTGGTACCTAAAAAGCTGAAAACATCCATTATACATGTTTTTTGTAATGCATTTTTCTTTCCCCCATATAGAATAATTTGTATGCGTTTCTGAATTTTCCAAGTAACAAGCCCAAAACACTCAGAACACTTTTTTTTTTAATGTTATTCTGTTTCTCCATAAAAGGTGTTTTGCATGAGTTTTAGCGTAAAAAGTAAAAACAAAACTCTCAAAAGACTCGTTTTTCGTAACGTTTTGCATTCTGCTATAAGGTAATTTTCCATGCTTTTTAGCGTTTTGTTGCCTAACGTGATGAAAGACACATAAATAAACGTTTTTCTTTTTTTTTAATCACGTTTCATTTTCGTATATAAAGGCTTTTCAGTTATTTTGGTAATGTAAAAAGCACTCAAATTGCGTGTTTTTAGTAATGTCGTTCTGTTTCTCCATATATAGTTCTATTATCGCCTTTTTCCGTTTTGGTACCTAAGAAGCTTAAAAACACTTTCTCGTAATGTCTTTTCGTTTCATCATAGAGAGTACTTTGCACGGCTTTTTTCTTTTTTGTACGTAACAAACTCAGAAAACAATTGAAATACAAGTTTAAATAAAGTTATTGTGTTTCTGAATAAAGCATATTTATATGCGTTTTAGCTTTTGGAAACGTAAGTAGCTCACAAACACTGAAAAGAGACATTTTTTGTAATGTTTTGTTTTCCCACATATAGTGGATACACAAAGCGTTTTCGCTTTTATCGTTTTGGTGCCTAGCACGCTCATCAACATTGGAAAGACACTTCTGGAAAACTCGTTTCGCCATTTAGGGTGCATTACATAGACAATGGCGTTTTGGTACCAAACAATGTGAAATATACTTAAAATACACGTTTTTGGTAATGTTGTTTTGTTTCTCCAAAGAGATCACTAGTCATGCGATTTCTCGTTTTTGTACCTAAGAAGACCCCCCAAAAAAACACTCTTAAGAAATGGTTCTCGCAATGCCCTTTCGTCTAAACATATAGGGAACTTTGGATGCATTTTGCCGGTTTTGTACGTAAAAAACCTGAAAACAGTCAAAATACTTGTTTATGGTAAAATTATTCTGTTTCACCATGAACTGTGTTTTATATGGGTTTTATCGTTTCAGTACGTAAGAAGATTAAAAACACTCAAGAGACATGTACGTAATGTTGTTTTGTATTCTTATATAAGGTGATTTCCATGCTTTTAAGCGTGTTGGTGCCTAACACGCTCAAAAGCACTGAAAAGACACGTTTCTGGTAATGCTGTTTCGTTTCCCCATATATGAACCTTCCTTGCCTCGTGCTGTTTTGCTACCTAATAATGTGATAAAACACTCAAAATACACGTTTTTGGTAATGTTGTTAGTTTTTCGATATAGAGTACTATTCATTCGTTTTAGGATTTTGGTACCTAAGAAGATAGAAAAAAAAAAAACTCATAATACACGCTTCTCGTAATTTCTCGTTTCCCCGTATAGAGTAAATTGCATTCATTTTTACTTTTCAACGTAACAAGCTCAAAACATTTAAAACATATTTTTTGATAAAGTTTATAAGGGTGTTTTTGCATGTAATTTAGAGTTTTGGTACGTAAGAAGCTGAAAAACACTCATAAGATACGTTTTTTTTTGTAATGTTTTGAATTTTCATACATAGTGATTTTAAGCACCTTGGTGCCTTACATGCTCAGAAACCCTCAAAGCACTATTTTTTTTTTTTTTCTGAAAAATGTCGTTTCCTTTCCTATTATAAAGGGCTTTGCATGCATTTTGGCGTTTTGGCGGGTAACAATGTGAAACACATTAAAAAAACATGATTTCTTTATTTCGAAAAATAAATCATTATATTAACCGTGCCTTTTAAGTCTTTTCATTTATTTACGTACCAAAACGCTAAAACGCATGCAAAAAACTTTAATGTAGAAACATAATAATATCATCAAAATCATAATTTAAAAAAAAAAATTTTTATAGCTTTTTACGTAGAAAAAGCGAAAATGCATGCAAAGTACCCAATATAAGGAAACAAAAAGACTTCATGAGAAACTTGTATTATGAGTATTTTGAGGTTCTTAGGTACCAAAATGTTAAAGTGCATGAATAACACTCTATATGGAGAAACAGAAAAGCATTATCGAAAACTTGTATCTCTACTGTATTTCATATTGTTAGGCAACAAATCACCAAAACCATGCAAAGCGATATTTCCAGAAACGTGTCTTTTTGAGTGTTTATGAGCGTGTTAAGCACCAAAACCCTAAAATGTATGTAAGCATCCTGTATGAGTAAACAAAATAATATAACTAAATACATCTCTTTTCAGTGTTTATTGAGGTATGTACCAAAACGCCAAAATGCATGCAAAAAAAAAAAAAAACTCATGGAGGAATAGTAAAAAATTACAAAAGAAACGTGTTTTTAGTGCTTTTCAACTCAATACGTAGAAAACGCCAAAATGCATGTAAATTACCCTATATCTGGTAACGAAAAGATATTACAAGAAACGTGTATTTTTTGTGTTTTTGTGCTTCTTTGGTACCAAAACGAGAAAAAGTATGCATAGCACCCTATATATAGAAACATAATAAGATAACCAAAAATTGGTATTTTGAGTGATTTTTCACATTGTTAGATAACAAAACGCCAAAATGTACGGAAAGTACCTTATATCGGGATAGGAAACGAGATTTCAAGAAACGGGTCTTTTGTGTGTTTGTGAGCGTGCTAGGCACAAAAATGCTAAAAAAAAAAAAAGAAACGTAAGACAAACATTAATAAAACATCTTCTGAGAGTTTTTGAGCTACTTACGTCGTAAAATGATACAATGCATGCAAATGCTTTATGGAAAAACAAAATAACTTTAGCAAAAAACTTGTATTTTTTTCAGCTTTTTACGTACAAAAACGAAGAAATTGCATGGAAAATACGAGTAGTTTATAAGGGGGAAACGAAAGAACTTTACGAGAAACGTGTATTATGATTTTTTTTGAGCTTCTTAGGTACCAAACTAGAAAAAAATGTATGAATATCACACTATATAAAAGAAACATAAATTATTATCAAAAAACTTGTATTTTGAATGTTTTTAACATTGTTAGGTATCAAAACGGCGAAGTGCATGGAAATATCCCTATAAGGGGAAACATAACTACGTTTCCAGAATCATATATTTTCAGTGTTTTCAACGTATTAGCAAAGAAAATGGTTTAAAAAAAACGAAAAAAAAATCCTTATGGAAAATAAGTATCGAGTGTTTTTGAGTTATTTTTTACGTCAAAAAACACCAAAATGCATACAAACTCTCCTATATGGGGAACCGAAACGACATTACAAGAAACGTTTATTATCATTATTTTCTTTTTTTTAAGCTTCTTAGGTACCAAAACGTTAAAACGCATGAATAGCGCTTTATTTGGAGAAAAAGATTAATACCAAAAACGTGTATTTTAAGTGTATTTCACATTATTAGGAGATATAACAGCGAAATGCATGCAAAGCACTCGATATTGAGAAACGAAAAGTCTTTACGAGAAATCTGTTTTTTGAACTTCTTAAGTACCAAACTCTAAAACGCATGAATAGCATTCTATATGAAAAAAAAAAAAAAAAACAGAACAAAACAATAGTACCAAAAACCGTGTCTTTTGAGTGTTTTTTTTTCAGTATCTTACGTACCAAAAACGCATGCAAAACACAATTTATGTAGAAAAAGACTAATATTACCAAAAACAAGTTTTTTTTTTAGTGTTTTGTGAGCTTAAGTGGAAAAACGCCAAAATACATCCTTCTTAGGTACGAAAATTTTATATGGAGAAACGAAAAGGCATTACAAGAAACGTGTTATGAATGTTTTTGAGCTTCTTAGGTACCAAAACGCAATAAACCATGAATAACATTCTATATGAAGATACAAAACAACATTACCAAATACGTGTTTTGAGTGCTTTTTTTTTTCACATTCATAGATACCAAAACACCAAAATGCATCCAACGATCCCTATATAGGGGAAAAAAATTAAATTTCCAGTAACGTGTCTTTTATGAGTTTATTAGCGTGTTAAGTACCAAAACGGTAAAAAAATAAATAAATAAAAAATAAAAAACATCCTATATGGATAACAAAACGCCACCAAAACCGTCTCTTTTCAGTGTTTTCAGGTAATTACGTATCATAATGCTAAAACGCATGCAAAAAAAAAAAAAAAAAACATTTATGGCAAACATTACATATTTGCGAAAAAAAAAAAAATGTTTTTGAGTTTGTTACAAAAACGACAAAATGCACACAGAGTACACTATGGGAAACGAAACGTGTATTATTAGTGCTTTTGATCTTCTTAGGTACCAAAATGTTAAGAGGCATTAATAGCACTCTCTTTGGATAAAAAAAAAAAAAACATTACCAAAAACTTGTGTTTTATGTGTATTACACATTATTAAGTGCCAAAAAGCCAAAAAACAGGAAAAATAGGCTATAGTTAAGAAAGAAAATGATATTTCGTGAAACGTGTCGGCTGAGTGTTTATGATCGTGTTAGGCACCAAAATGTTTTTGAGCTACTTACGTACCAAAAAGCTAAAACGGACGTGAAACATGATTTATGGAGAAACACAATAAAATTACGAAAAACAAGTATTTTAAGGGTTTTCAGTTTGTTACCTACGAAAACGCCAAAATGTATGCAAAGTACCTAATATTAGGAAACGAAAAGACATTACAAGAAAAGTGTATTATCAGTGTTTTTAAGCTTTTTAGGTACCAAAACGCTAAAAGACATAAATAGTATTACTCTATATGGAAAAAAAATAAAATAAAAACACTTACCAAAAAACGTGATTTTTGAGTTTTATTTCACATTGTAAGATAGCAAAAACGCCAAAATGCATGCAAAGTGCCCTCTCTAGGGAAACGAAACGACATTTCCAGAAACATATATATATATATATATATATATATATATATATATATATATATATATATATATATATATATATATATATATATATATATATATATATATATATATATATATATATATATATATATATATTTTTTTTTTTTTTTTTTTTAAGTGTTTATGAGCGTGCATTTTGGCGTATCGGTACCTAATAATGTGAAATATGCTCAAAACACACGGTTTTGTTAATGTTGTTCTGTTTCTTCATAGAGTGCTGTTTATAGGTTTAGCGTTTCAATGCCTAAAATGTAAAAAAAAATAATTATAATACATGTTTTTCGTAATGTCATTACATCTACCTATTAAGAGTATTTTACATCCATTTTAATGTTTTTCTATGCAAACTCTATACAAACTCAAAAAACTCTCAAAATACTTGTTTTTGGTAATGATATTCTTCTACATAAAAGGTGTTTTGCATGCTTTTTTAGGGTTTCGGTACGTAAGAGGCTGAAAAACACTTAAAAGACACGTTTTTTGGTAAAGTTGTTTTCTATTCCCATTTAGGGTGTTTACCATTGCATTTTAAACACACACAAAAAAAAACACATCTCTTGAAATGTAGTATCGTTTCCAAATATATTGGTACTTAACAATGTGGAAAAAAAAAACACTCAAATTACCCGGTTTTTGCTAATGTTGTTCTGTTTCTTCGTATAAGGTGGTATTAACGCTTTTTCGCATTTCGGTACCTGGGAAGCTCAAAAACACTTATAATACACTTTTCTTCTAATGTCTTTTTTGTTTCCCCACATAGTATACTTTTCATATATTTTGGTGTTATTCTGTAACAAGCTCAAAAACACTCAAAATACTTGTTTTTGGTAATGTTATTCTATTTCTGCGTAAAGGGTGTTTTGCATGCATTTTATCTTTTTGGTACATAAGAAGTTCAAAAACACTCAAAAAGTCATGTTTTTCGTTAAGTCGTTTTGTATTCCCAAATAAGGTGATTTCCATGCTTTTTAGCGTATTGGTGCTTAACACGCTCAAAAACATTTAAAAGATACGTTTCTGGAAATCTCGTTTTTACCCATATAGAGGATTTTCACTGCATTTTGGCAATTTGCTATTTATTAATGTGAAAACACTCAAAATACACGTTTTTTTTTTTTTGTCTCGATATCGAGTACTATTCCTGAGTTTCAGCATTTTGTTAACTAAGATGTTCAAAAACACTTATAATAGATTTTCTTCGTAATGTCCTTTCGTTTCCCCATATAACGTTATTTTCATGCATTTTTGCATTTTTGTACGTAGCACGCTAAAAACACTCGAAATAGTTATTTTTTGTAATATTATTCTTTTTCTCCATAAAGTGTTTTGTATTCGTTATAACGTTTTGTACGTAGGAAGCTCTGTAACATTCAAAAGACACGTTTTTTCGTAATGATGTTTTATATTGCCATATACGTTGCTTTGCATGCATTTTGGCGTTTTGTTAAATACACTCAAAATATACGTTTTAGGTAATGTTTTTTTTTTTTTCATATTAAGTGCCGTCAATGCGTTTTAGCGTCTATATGCCTAAAAAGGTTAAAAAAAAAAAAACGATTATAATAGATCTCTCATAATGTCCTTTTGTTTCCCAAAATAGAGAACTCTGCATATATTTTGGCGTTTCTTTACGTAACAAGCTCAAAAAAAAAAAACTCAAAATACTTCTTTTTCGTAAGGTTATTCTCTCTTTTTTTTTTTTTTTTTTCATAAAGTGTGTTTTGCATGTTTTAGAGTTTTGGTGCTAAAGAAATTCTAAAACCTTGAAAAGACACTTGTTCGTAATATTGTTTTACATGTATATTCCCATATAGGGTGATTTCTATGCTTTTTAGCGTTATGATGCCTAATACGAAAAAAAAATAAATAAAATAAATAAAAAAAAACCCTCAAAAAACATTTTTCGAGTAATGTAGTTTTGTAAATACATTTTGTAAATACATTTTGTAAATACATTATGGCATTTTGGTACCTAATAATAAAAAATAAAAAAACCACCAAAATACAAATTATTGTTAATGTTCTTCTGATTTGTCGATATAAAGTGCACTATAAAATTCATGCGTTTTAGTATTTTGCTACCTAAGAAGCTCTAAAACTCTCATAATACACGTTTTTCTAATGTCTTTTCGTTTAATATTACAGAGTCTTTTGCTTGCATTTTGGCATTTTTCCACGTACTAAGCTCAAAACAAACAAAAACACGTTTTTGATACTTATACTGTTTCTTCATGTCTTTTTTTTTTTTGCAAGCGTTTCAGCGTTTTTGGTACGTAAGTAGCTCAAAAACACTATAAAGAGACGTTTTGGTAATGTTTTGTTCTCCCATATAGGGTACTTTCTCTCTTTTTTTTTATCGTTTGGGTGTGTGCACGCACATAAATATTTAAAAAAAAAAACACGTTTCTGGAAATATCGCTTCCTTTCTCTATATAGGATGCTTTTCACGGATTTTAAAACCTAACAATATGATATACACTCAAAATAACACGTAATGTAATTCTGTTTCTCTCTATAGAGTGTTATTCATACTCATTCATAGCGTTTTGGTACCTATGAAACTAATAAAATACTCATAATAAACGTTTTTCGTAATGTTTATCCATTTCCCCATTTAGGGTACTGTGCTTACTTTTTGGCGTTTTTCTACGAAACAAGTTGAAAAAACACTCAAAATACTTATTTTCTTAATGTTATCAATAATATTTTGCATGCGTTTCAAAGTTTTGGTACATAAGTTGCTCAAAAACAGTGGAACAAAATCGTTTCTGGTAATGTGTTGTTTTCCCATATAGTGTGTTTTTTTTCTTTTTTTTTTTCGTTTTGTTGTCTAACACTCTCATTAACAATCAAAAGACACTTTTCTTGAAATCTCGTTTTCTTTCACCATATAGGGTGTTTTGTTTGCATTTTGGAGTTTTGGTACCTGACGATGTGAAATACACTCAAAATACATGGTTTTGGAAATATTGTTTTTTTTTTTTTCTATAGAGTGCTAATCATTGCCTTTTAGCGGTTTGTTACCTCAGAGGTAAAAAAAAAAAACATCTTTCTCGTAATATTTTTTTTTTTCATTTTAACCAAATAGGGTACTTGGAATGTATTTTGATGTTTTTCACGTAACAGCCTCAAAAACAATCAAAAAACTTGTTTTTGGTAATGTTATTCTGTTTCTCCATCAAGGGTGTTTTGCATGCGTTTTAGCGTTCTGATACCTGAGTTGCTCAAAAATACTGAAAAGAGACATTTTTGTTAATGTTTTGTTTTCCATTACAGTGTGAATTCCATGCTTTTCATCGTTTTGAAGGTAGAACACTCATAAACACTCAAAAGACACCTTTCTGGAATACTCGTTTCCTTTCGCATGCTTTGCATGTGCACCTAACAATGAGAAATACACTCCAATTACAAGTTTTTGGTAATGTTATTATGTTTCTCCATGATTTTTTTTTTTTTGTATGCGGCTTAGGTTTTTGGTATGTAATAAGATAAAAAAACACTTAAAAGACACGTTTTCCTTAGTGTTCTTTTGTTGTTCAAATCAAGTGATTTCCAAGCTTTATATCGGTTTAGTATCTAAGCACTCAAAAAACACGTTTCTGGAAACATCCTTCCATTTCCTCATGAAGGTTACTTTGCATGGATTTTTGCGTTTTCTACGTAACAAGCTCATAAACACATAAAATACTTGTTTTTGGCAATTTTATTCTGTTTCTCCATAAGGAGTGTTTTGCAAACGTATTAGCGTTTTGGTACGTAAGAAGCTCAAAAAGATTGAAAAGACATGTTTTTGATAATGTTTTTTATTCCCATATGGTGATCTTTCCATGCTTTTTAGCATTCTGGTACCTAGCAGATTCATAAACATTCAAAAGACACGTTTCATTAAATTTAGTTTCGTTTGTTAGTTAGTGGGCTTCTATATATAAAAATATGAAAAAACACTCAAAATACACGTTTTTGGTAATGTTATGTTTATCCATACAGAGTGCTATTCATGCATTTTCACATTTTCATACCTAAGAAGCTCAAATTTACTCAGAATACACGTTTCTCGTAATGTCTTTTTCTTTCTTCATATAGAATACTTTGCATACATTATGGCGTTTTTCTTCCTAACAAGCTCAAAAACTCTCAAATGATTTCTTTTTGGTGATATTATTCTGTTTTTCCATAAAGGGTGTTTTTCATGCATTTTACCTTCTAGGTACGTAAGAAGCTAAAAAAAAAAAAACAAACTCAAAAGACACGTTTTTGACAAAGTAGTTTTTTATATTTTTTTTTATTTCCATGAATATTTGTATATGAACTTGTTAACCACAAAACAGTAAAAAGCATGAAAACTTCCCTATACTGGAAAAGCAAAAACAACATTCCCCAAAAATCGTATTTTTGGGGGTATTTTTCAGCTACTAACGTACAAAAACGCTAAAATGCTTGCAAAAATCCCTTCATGGAAAAAACAAATAACCTTACCAGAAACTAGTATTTCATTTTATTTCTTAAGCTTGTCACGTACAAAAGCGCCAAAATTCATGTAAAGTACACTATATATGGATACGAAAGTACATTACGAGAAACGTGCAGTATGAGTGTTTTCAACTTATTAGGTACCAAAACGCTAAAGCGAATGAATAGCACACTATATGGAGAAACAAAAACGCTAAAATGCATGCAAAGCATCATATATGAGGGAAAATACGACACTTCTAGAAACGTGTCTCTTCAGTGTTTGTAAGCGTATTAGGTACCAAAACGCTAAAAAGCAAGGAAAGAACCATACATGGAAAAACAAAACATTACAAAAAAGTCTTTTCATTGTTTAGAGCTACTTACATACTAAAACGCAAAGGCGCATGCAAAACACCTTTTATGGAGAAACAGGAAAACGTGTATTTTTAATGTTTTAAGCTAATTACGTAAAAAAACTCCAAAAATCATGTAAAGTTCCCAATATGGGGAAACAAAAAGACATTACGAGAAACTTATATTATAAGTTTTTTACACCTTATTAGGTTGAAAAAAATACAAAAATGCATGAATACCACTCTATATGGAGTAACAGAGCAACATTACTAAAAACGTGTATTTTGTTTGTTTTCACCATGTTATGTACCAAAACGTCGAAATTCATGCAAAGTGCAATCTATGGGAGAAACGAAACGAAATTTCCAGAAAAGTGAATTTTGAGTGTTTATGAGCGTGTTAGGCACCAAAACTCTAAAAAATAAAAATGGAAAGCATCCTATATTGGAATACAAAACAAAATTACCAAAAAATAGTATTTTTTTTAGTGTTTTTGAGCTACTTTTATATCAAAACGCTTGAACAGACGCAAAACACGCTTTATGGAGAAACAAAATAACAATACAAAAAAAAACTATATTTTCAGTGTTTTTGAGGTATGTAAGTAGAATAACGCCGAAATGTATGCAAAGTTCCCTTTGCCGGGAAACGAAGACATTTCGAGAAACGTGTATTATGTGAGCTTTTGAACTTTTTAGGTACCAAACACAAAGGCACCTAAATAGTACTCTATATGGAGAAACAAAACAACACGAATGAAAATATATATTTTGAGTGGTTTTCATATTATTAGGTACCAAAACGCAAAAATACATGCAAAGACCTCTAAAAGACGACACAAAACGACTTTACAAGAAACCTATCTTTTGAGAGTGTTTCTACGTGTTAGGCACCAAACACTAAGAAGTATGAAAAGAGCACTATGTTGGAAGGGAAAAAGAAATAACCAACAAAGTGACTTTTCACATGTTTGGAAGTGTTTAAATTTATGATGTACCAAAACGATAAAACATGGAAAACACCCTTCCTGCAGAAACAAAAAACATTACCAAAAACGAGCATTTTGACCGATTTTTCAGCTTATGTACAAAAGCGTCAAAATGCATATAAAGTACCCTATATAAGAAAACGAAAAGACATTAAGAGAAACTAGTATTATGAGTTTTTTTTTTTTTTAGCTTATTAGGTACCTAAACAATAAAACGCATGATTTGCATTCTGTATGGAGAGAACGTGTATTTTAAGTGTATTTAGCTTTGTTAGGTATCAAAACGCCAAAATCCATGCAAAGCACCCGATATGGGGAAAATAAACGACATTTCCAGAAACATGTCTTTTGATAGTTTATGAGTGTGTTAGGCACAAAAAGCTCTTAAAAAGCATGGAAAGTACCGTTAATGGGAAAACATTGTTTTGAGCTACTTACGTACCAAAACGCTAAAACGGTTGCAAAACACACTTTATAGAGAAACTCAACAGCTTTACCAAAAAACATGCATTTTGAGAGATATTGCGCCTGTTACGTACAAAAACGATAAAATACATGCAAATAACCCTAGAAGGGGAAAACAAAAAAAAAAACATTAAAAGAAACGTATATTTTGAGTGCTATTGAGCTTCATAGGTACCAGAACACTAAAACGTATGAATAATACCCTATATGGAGAAACAGAACAAGATTAACCAAAACTTGTGTTTTAAGGCTTTTTTTCACGTTATTAGGTACCGCAACGCGAAAATGCATGCAAAGCATACTATATGGGGAAAGGAAACATTTCCAGAAACATGTCATTTCAGTGTTTATGAGCGTGTTAGGTACCAAGAAGCTAAAAACCAAGGAAAGCACCCTATAGGAGAAAACAAAAGATTACAAAATCTTTTCTTTTCAGTGCTTATGAGTTACTTACATACAAAAACACTTAAACGCATCCAAAACGCCTTTTTTTAGAAAAACTGAATAACATTACCAAAAAAAACGTGTATTTTCAATGTTTTGAGCTTGTTACCCCCACAAAAAAAAAAAAAAGTAACCAAACACATTATGAGAAACTTATATTAAGAGCGTTTTTGAGCTTCTCAGGTACCAAAACGCGTAAATGCATAAATAATACTCTCTTTGGAGAAACACAACAATATTAGATACCAAAACGCTAAAAAGCAACGAAAGCTTCCTATTTGGAAAAGCAAAACATTACCAAAAGCGTGTCTTTTGAGAGTTTTTACAACTACTTACGTACCAAAACGCTAAAATGCATGCAAAGCACATTTTATGGAGAACCAGAATAACATTACCAGAAACATGTATTATGAGTTTTTTTTTTATCTTCTTACGTATAAAAAAAGCAAAAATGCATGCAAAGTATCCTAAATGGCGATACGAAAAGAAATAAAAAGACACTTCATTTATCAGTGTTTTGAGATTCTTAGGTAGCAAAATGCACAAACGCATGTATAACATTATATATGAAGAAACAGAACATTACCAAAAACGTATATTTTGAGTGTTTTTTCATATTGTTACGTAACAAAAACGCCAAAATGCATGGAAATCACCCAATATGGATAAAATAAAGGACATTACGAGAAAGATGCCATTAGTGTTTTTGAGCGTCTTAGGTACCAAAGGCGAAAACTATTTAGTATCACTGTATATGGAGAAACAGAAAATTACAAAAAAAGTTTATTTTGAGTGTTTTTCACAATTTTATGTACCAAAACGTCAAAATGACTCCAGAGCACCATCTATGGGGAGATGAAACGACATATCCAGAAACATGTCTTTTGAGTGTTGATTGTTGTTGTTAGGTACCAAAGTTATAAAAAAGCATGGAAAGCTACCTATATAAAAGAACGTCAACCAAAAATTTATCTTTTGGGTATTTTCAGCTACTTACGTACCATAACGCTGAGATGTATGCAAAACACACTTTATTACCATAAACAATTTTTTTTTCTTTTACATATAAAAAGAAACATAAATGCATGCAAAACACTTTGCATGAGGAAACGAAAAGACAATATAAGAAACTTTTATAATGTGTGTTTTTTTTTTATTTTATTTCTTAGGTATCAAGACCTATTTGACGCATTGAAGAACACTCTATATGGAGAAAAGAACAAGATTACCAAGAATGTGCTTTTTTGAGTGTTTTTCACATTGTTAGGTGCGAAAACACTCTATAAAGAGTGTTATTTGTGGGTTTTAGCTTTTTCATAATTAACGTACTTAAAAAAAAAAACTCATAATACACATTTCTCGTAACATCCTTTCATTTTCCAAACATAGGGTTCTTTCCATGTATTTTAGCTTTTTTATAGGTAACATAATCAAAAACACTCAAAATACATGTATGATATGTAAGGAACTCAAAAACACTTAAAGGCAAGTTCTTGGTAAAAATTCGTTTTATTCCCATGTAATGTGTAATGTAAAATGCCCTGCTTTTTAGTGCTTTATTGCATATCACGTTCAAAAACACTCAAAAGACACTTTTCTGGTAATGTCATTTTTTTCCTACATAAAGCTAGTTTCGCATGCAATTTGGGGTTTTTGTAACTAAGAATGTGAAAAACACGCAAAATACACGCATTTGGTAAAGTTGGTCTGTATTCTTAATTAACAGTGTTATTCCCGAGTTTCAGCATTTTGGTATCTAAGAAACTTATCCATATACACGAGTTTTTGCGTTTTTTGCCTTGTGGTTTTTGTGAAACTATAAAACGCTCATTATATACGTTTCTCGTAATGTCCTTTTGTATCCCAATATAGAGTGCTTTCCATCCATTTTCACGTTTTTTGAAGGTAAGAAGCTCAAAAACATTAAAAATATATTTTTTTGGTAATGTTATTCTATTTTTTCATATTCGTTGGTTTGCATCCGTTTTAGCGTTTCTCTACGTAAAACTCTTAAAAGACACTTTTTTCAGTAATTTTGTGATGGATTCCCATTTTGAGTGACTTCCATATTATTTATCGTTTTGGTGCCTAATATGCTGAAAAACACTCAAAAGATAGGTTTCTGGTAAAGTCGTTTAATTTCCCCATATAGGTGACTTTGCATGCACTTTAGGGTTTGGTACATAACAGTCCGAAAAAAAAGGCTAAAATTAACCTTTTTTTTAGTAATGTTCTTTTCTCACTTAATTTCCCTGAATTTCGCCAGAATTTTGGCATCTCGGTACCTAAGATGAATAAAAAAAAAAAAATACTATTTTCTTATTTATTTTTTTCTCTATAAAAAGTGTTATTTGTGGGTTTTAGCTTTTTGGTACTTAAAGAACATAAAAACACTCATAATACACGTTTCTCGAAATGTCCTTTCGTTTCCCAAAGGTTCTTTGTATGTACTTAAGCGCTTTATAGGTAACATGATCAAAAACACTCAAAATAAATGTTTTTTGTAATGTTATTCTGTTTCTCCATAAAGGGTGTTTTGCATGCGTTTTAGCGTTTTGGTATATAATGAGCTCAAAAACACTTAAAGGGAAGTTCTTGGTAAAAGTTGGTTTTATTCCCATATAATGTGATTGCCCTGCTTTTTAGTGCATTATTGCCTATCATGCTAAAAAAAAACCACTTAAAAGACACATTTCTGGTAATGTCATTTTTTCCCACATAAAGGTACTTTCACATGCAATTTGGGGTTTTGGTAACTAAGAATGTGAAAAAACACTCAAAATACACGCATTTGGCAAGGTTGTTCTGTTTCTCAATTAAGAGTGTTATTCAGGAGTTTCAGCATTTTGGTATCTACATATATACGAGTTTTTGCGTGTTTTCCATAGTGGTTCTTCAGAATCTATAAGACACTCATTATACACGTTTCTCGTAATGTCCTTTTGTTAACCAGTATAGAGAAGTTTGCTTCCATTTTCGCGTTTTTTGTAAGTAAAAAGCTCAAAAACGCTCAAAATATACCTTTTTCCATCCGTTTTAGCGTTTTTCTACGTAAAACAAGGAAAAGACATTATGTGGGAAAAATTACAGAGAAATTATGTGAAAAAAGAACATTATCAAAAAAGTTATTTTTAGCTTTTTTTTCAGTGTTATGTACCAAACCCTAAAGTGCATGGAAAGCCATCTATATGGGGAAATTAAACAACTTTATAAGAAAACTGTCTTTTGAGTGTTTTTTCAGCATGTTAGGCACCAAAACGATAAATAATATGGAAGTCACTCTATATGGGAATCCAAAACAAAATTACTAAAAATGTGTCCTTTCAGTGTTTTACGTAGAAAAAACGCTAAAACGGATGCAAACCAACTAATGTGAAGAAATAGAATAACATTACCAAAAAGGTATATTTTAAGTGTTTTTGAGCTAGTTACCAAAAAAAAAAAAAAAAAACGCGAAAACGTATGCAAAGCACTCTATATAGGGAAACAAAAAGACATTACGAGAAACGAGTATAATGAGTGTTTTATAGTTTCACGACAAGGCAAAAAACGCAAAAACTCGTGTATATGGAGAAGTTTCTTAGATACCAAAATGCTGAAACTCCTGAATAACACTCTTAATTGAGAAACAGAACAACCTTACTAAATACGTGTATTGTGAGTGTTTCTCACATTCTTAGTTACCAAAACCCCAAATTGCACGCGAAACTAGCTTTATGTAAGAAAAAAAATGACATTACCAGAAAAGTGTCTTTTGAGTGTTTTTGAGCGTGCTAGGCAATAAAGCACTAAAAAGAAGAGCAATCACATTACATAGGAATAGAACGAATTTTTACCAAGAACTTGCCTTTAAGTTTTTTTGAGCTCCTTATATACCAAAACGCTAAAACGCATGCAAAACACCCTTTATGGAGAAACAGAATAACATTAACAAAAATATGTATTTTGAGTGTTTTTGATTATGTTACCTATAAAAACGCTAATTAAATCTATGCAAAGAACCTTATGTTTGGGAAACGAAAGAACATTTGGAGAAACGTGTATTATGAGTGTTTTTAAGTTCTTTAAATACCAAAAAGCTAAAACCCAAAAATAACACTCTTTAGAGAGGAAAAATAAATAAATAAAAAAATAGGAATTTTTTTTTTGTTATTCATCTTCATAGGTACCGAGATGCCAAAATTGTGGCAAAATTCAGAAAAATTACGCGAAAAAGAACATTATGAAAAAAGTTAATTTTGGCTTTTTTTTTCCCTAAAGTCCATGCAAAGCCACCTATATTGGGAAATTAAACGACTTTACCAGAAACCTGTCTTTTGAGTGTTTTTCAGCATCTTAGGCACCAAAACGATAAATAATATGGAAGTCACTCAATATGGGAGTCCATCATAAAATTACTGAAAAAAAGTTTTTTTTAAGTGTTTTACGTAGAAAAAACGCTAAAACGGATGCAAACCAACGAATACGAAGAAATAGAATAATATTACCAAAAAAGGTATATTATGAATGTTTTTGAGCTTCTTACCTACAAAAAAAGCGAAAATGGATGGAAAGCATCCATGTATATTGGGATACAAAAGGACATTACGAGAAACGTGTATAATGAGTGTTTTATAGTTTCACAAGAACCACAAGGCAAAAAACGCAAAAACTCGTGTATATAAAGAAGTTTCTTAGATACCAAAATGCTGAAACTCAGGAATAACAACACTCTTAATTAAGAATACAGAACAACCTTACCAAATGCTTGTATTTTGAGTGCTTTTTACATCCTTAGTTACCAAAACCCCAAATTGCATGCGAAACTAGCTTTGTGTGGGGAAAAAAATGACATTACCAAAAAAGTGTCTTTTGAGTGTTTTTGAGCGTGATTGGCAATAAAGCACTAAAAAGCAGGGTAATCACATTACATGGGAATAAAACCAACTTTTACCAAGAACTTGCCTTTAAGTGTTTTTGAGCTCCTTACATACCAAAACGCTAAAACGCATGCAGAACACCCTTTATACAGAAAGAGAATAACATTTCCAAAAACATGTATTTTGAGTGTTTTTGATCATGTTACCTATAAAAAAGCTTCAATACATGCAAAGAACCCTATGTTTGGAAAATGAAAGGACGTTACGAGAAACGTACCTAACAATATGAAAACATTCAAAAAGCATATTTTTGGAAATTTTGTTCTTTTCTCCATATAGAGTGCTCTTCTACGCGTCAAATAGGTCTTGGTACCTAAGAAATAAAAAAAAAAAACACTCATTATAAAAGTTTCTTCTAATGTCTTTTCGTTTCCTCATGCAAATGGTGTTTTGTATACATCTCAGCGTTATGGTACGTAAGTAGATGAAAATACCCAAAAGATAAATTTTTGGTTGTCTTGTTCTTTCAAATAGGTAGCTTTCAATGCTTTTTATAACTTTGGTACGTAACACGTTCATCAACACTCAAAAGACATGTTTCTGGAAATGTCGTTTCATATCCCCATAGCTCTGGAGGCATTTTGACGTTTTCGTACATAAAATTGTGAAAAGCACTCAAAATAAACATTTTTGGTAATGTTCTGTTTCTCCATATACAGTGGTACTAAATAGTTTTCGCCTTTGGTACCTATGACGCTCAAAAACACTAATAATACATCTTTCTCGTAATGTCGATTATTTTATCCATATTGGGTGATTTCCATGCATTTTGGCGTTTTTGTTACGTAACAATGTGAAAAAATACTCAAAATATACGTTTTCGGTAATGTTCTTCTGTTTCTTCATATATAATGTTATACATGCGTTTGTGCATTTTGCTACCTAAGAATCTCAAAACACTGATGAATGAAGTGTCTTTTTATTTCTTTAGGTATCGCCATTTAGGATACTTTGCATGTATTTTTGCTTTTTTTTATACGTAAGAAGATAAAAAAAACTCAAAATACACGTTTCTGGTAATGTTATTCTATTTCTCCATAAAATGTGCTTTGCATGCATTTTAGCGTTTTGGTACGTAAGTAGCTGTAAAAACTCTCAAAAGACTCGCTTTTGGTAATGTTTTGCTTTTCCAAATAGGGAGTTTTCGTTGCTTTTTAGCGTTTTGGTATCTAATATTGTTGTGTTTCTCCAAAGAGAGTATTATTTATGCATTTTCGCGTTTTGGTACCTGAGAAGCTCAAAAACGCTCTTAATATAAGTTTCTCATAATGTCTTTGGTTACTTTTTATGTTTTTTTTTTTTTTTTGAGGGGGTAACAAGCTCAAAACATTGAAAATACACGTTTTTTTGGTAATGTTATTCAGTTTTTCTAAAAAAAGGCGTTTTGGATGCGTTTAAGTGTTTTTGTATGTAAGTAGCTCATAAGTACTGAAAAGAAAAGTTTTTGTAATCTTTTTTTTTCTCCTATAGGGTGCTTTCCTTGGTTTTTAGCTTCTTGGTACCTAACACGCTCATAAACACTGAAAGGACATGTTTCTGGAAATGTTTCCTTTCCCCATATAGTATGCTTTGCATGTATTTTCGCGTTGCGGTACCTAATAACGTGAAAAAGCCTTAAAACACGTTTTGGTTAATCTTGTTCTGTTTCTCCATATAGAGTATTATTCATACGTTTTAGTGTTCTGGTACCTATGAAGCTCAATAGCACTCAAAATATACGTTTCTTTTAATGTTTTCTTTTCCCGTTTTAGGGTTATTTGCATGTTTTTGTACGTAACAGGCGCAAAATCTCTCAAAATGCATGTTTTTGGTAAAGCTGCTGAGTTTCTCCATAAAGTGTGTTTTTCAACCGTTTTAGCGGTTTGGTACGTAAGTAGCTCAAAACAATGTTTTCCCATTTACGGTACTTTCCATGCTTTTTAAGAGCTTTTTGTGCCTAACACACTCATAAACTCTCAAAAGACATGTTTCTGGAAATGTCGTTTATTTCCCCCATATCGGGTGCTTTGCATGCATTTTGGCGTTTTGGTACCTAACAAAGCTAAATACACTTAAAATACACGTTTTCTCCATACAGAATGCAAATCATTCGTTTTATTGTTTTGGTACCTAATAAGCTAAAAAAAAAAAACAATACTGGTTTCTCTTAATGCTTTTCGTTTTCTTATATAGGGTACTTTATATGCATTTTGACGCTTTTGTACATAACAAGCTGAAAAATCGGTCAAAATGCTCGTTTTTGGTAATGCTTTTTATGTTTCTGCAGGAAGGGTGTTTTGCATGTTTTATCGTTTTGGTAGATTATAAATTTAAAAACTTCCAAACACGTGAAAAGTCACTTTGTTGGTTATTTCTTTTTCCCTTCCAACATAGTGCTCTTTTTCATACTTCTTAGTGTTTTGGTGCCTAACACGTAGAAACACTCTCAAAAGATAGCTTTCTTGTAATGTCGTTTTGTGTCGTCTTTTAGAAGTCTTTGCGTGTATTTTTGCGTTTTGGTACCTAATAATATGAAAACCACTCAAAATATATATTTTCATTCGTGTTGTTTTGTTTCTCCATATAGATTACTATTAAGGTACCTTTGTGTTTGATACCTAAAAAGCTCTCATAATACACGTTTCTCGAAATGTCTTCGTTTCCCGGCATAGGGAACTTTGCATACATTTCGGCGTTATTCTACTTACATACCTCAAAAACACTGAAAATGTTTTTTTTTATTGTTATTTTGTTTCTCCATAAAGCGTGTTTTGCGTCTGTTCAAGCTTTTTTTTTATATAAAAGTAGCTCTAAAACACTAAAAAAATACTAATTTTTTGGTAATTTTGTTTTATATTCTCATGTAGGATGCTTTCCATTTTTATTTTTTAGAGTTTTGGTGCCTAACACGCTCATAAACACTCAAAATTCACGTTTCTGGAAATTTTGCATGAATTTCGATGTTTTGGTATATAACATTGTGAAAACAAACAAAATACACGTTTTTAGTAATGTTGCTCTGTTACTCCATATAGAGTGGTATTCATGCATTTTTGTATTTTTTTCAATCTAATAAGGTGTAAAACACTTATAATATAAGTTTCTCGTAATGTCTTTTTGTTTCCCCATATTGGGAACTTTACATGAATTTTGGAATTTTTTTTACGTAATTAGCTTAAAACATTAAAAATACACGTTTTCCTGTTCCTCCATAAAAGGTGTTTTGCATGCGCCTTTGCGTTTTAGTGTACTAGTAGCTCAAAACAATGAAAAGACTTTTTTGTAATGTTTTGTTTTCTTATGTATGGTTCTTTCATTGCTTTTTTAGCGTTTTGGTACCTAATACGCTTACAAACACTGAAAAGACACGTTTCTAGAAGTGTCGTATTTTCCCTCATATATGATGCTTTGCATGCATTTTAGCGTTTTTGTTTCTCCATATAGTGTGCTATTCATTCGCTTTAGCGTTTTGGTACCTAATAAGATGAAAACACTCATACTGCACGTTTCTCGTAATGTACTTTCGTATCCATATATAGTGTACTTTGCATGCATTTTGGCGCTTTTGTACGTGACAAGCTTAAGAAATAAAATGAAATACTAGTTTCTGGTAAGGTTATTTGTTTTTTTTCCATGAAGGAATTTTTGCAAGCATTTTAGCGTTTTTGTACGTTAGTAGCTGAAAAATATCCCCAAAAATACGTTTTTTGGGGGGAATGTTGTTTTTGCTTTTCCAGTATAGGGAAGTTTTCATGCTTTTTACTGTTTTGTGGTTAACAAGTTCATATACACATATACAAGGAAATAAAAAAAAAAATATAAAAAACTACTTTGCCAAAAACGTGTCTTTTGAGTTTTTTTTTTTTTTCAGCTTCTTACGTACCAAGAAGGTAAAATGCATGAAAAACACCCTTTATGGAAAAACAGAATAATATCACCAAAAAGAAATCATTTGAGAGTTTTTGAGCTTGTTAGGAAGAAAAACGCCATAATGTATGCAAAGTATTCTATATGAAGAAAGAAAAAGACATTACGAGAAACCTGTATTATTAGTAAATTTGAGCTTCTTAGGTAGCAAAATGTGAAAACGCATGAATAGCACTCTGTATGGATAAACATAACAACATTTCCAAAAACGTGTATTTTGAGTGTTTTTTCATATTGTTATGTATGGAAGACCACTAACTAACAAACGAAACTAAATTTAATGAAACGTGTCTTTTGAATGTTTATGAATCTGCTAGGTACCAGAATGGTAAAAAGCATGGAAAGATCACCATATGGGAATAAAAAACATTATCAAAAACATGTCTTTTCAATCTTTTTGAGCTTCTTACGTACCAAAACGCTAATTCGTTTGCAAAACACTCTTTATGGAGAAACAGAATAAAGTTGCCAAAAAGAAGTATTTTATGTGTTTATGAGCTTGTTACGTAGAAAACGCAAAAATGCATGGAAAGTAACCTTTATGAGGATATGGAACGATGTTTCCAGAAACGTGTTTTTTGAGTGCTTAGACACTAAACCGATATAAAGCTTGGAAATCACTTGATTTGAACAACAAAAGAACACTAAGGAAAACGTGTCTTTTAAGTGTTTTTGATCTTATTACATACCAAAAACCTAAGCCGCATGCAAAAAAAAAAAAAAAAAAATCATGGAGAAACATAATAACATTACCAAAAACTTGTAATTGGAGTGTATTTCTTATTGTTAGGTACGCATGCAAAGCATGCGAAAGGAAACGAGTTTTCCAGAAAGGTGTCTTTTGAGTGTTTATGAGTGTTCTACCTCCAAAACGATGAAAAGCATGGAAATCACACTGTAATGAAAAACAAAACATTAACAAAGATGTTTCTTTTTAGTATTTTTGAGCAACTTAGGTATCAGAACGCTAAAACGCATGCAAAACACACTTGATTTAGAAACAGAATAACATTACCAAAAACAATTTTTTTTTTTAGGCTGTTACGTGAAAAACGTCAAAATACATTCCATGTACTCTATTTGGTTAAATGGAAAAAAAAAATATTACGAGAAAGGTGTTTTTTTTTCTTCTTAGGTAACAAACCGCTAAAAGGCATCCATTTTCGCGTTTTTTGTAATTAAAAGCTCAAAAACATTCAAAATATACCTTTTTGGTAATCTTATTCTATTTCTTCATATTGGTTTGTTTGCATCTGTTTTAGCGTTTTTCTAAGTAAAACACTGAAAAGACACGTTTTCAGTAATTTTGTTTTGGATTCCCATATAGAGAGACTTCCATATTATTTATCGTTTTGGTGCCTAACATGCTTAAAAAATACTCAAAAGACAGTTCTCTTTTAAAGTCGTTTAATTTCCACATATAGTCGTTTAATTTCCATATATAAAGTGCTTTTCATGCACTTTATGGTTTGGTACATAACAGTCCAAAAAAAAAGCTAAAATTAGCATTTTTCGATAATGTTCTTTTATCCACATAATTTCCCTGAATTTTAACAGAATTTTGGCATCTCGGTACCTATGAAAAAGAATTAAAAAAAAAAAAAATGCTATTTTTTTATTTATTTATTTATTTATTTATTTATTTTTTTTTTTCTCTATGAAGAGGTTTTAGGTTTTTGGTACTTATGGAACTTAAAAACACTCATAATACACGTTTCTCGTAATGTCCTTTCGTTTCCCAGACATAGGGTTCTTTGCATGTATTTAAGCTTTTTTAGAGGTAATATGATCGAAAACAATCAAAATACATGTTTTTGGTAATGTTAATCTGTTTCTCCATAAAGGGTGTTTTCCATACGTTTTAGCGTTTTGGTATATAAGGAGCTCAAAAACACTTAAAGGCAAGTTCTTGGTAAAAGTTGGTTTTATTCCCATGTAATGTGATTGCCCTCCTTTTTAGTGCTTTATTGCTTAACACGTTCAAAAACCCTTAAAAGACACTTTTCTCGAAATGTCATTTCTTTTTTCACATAAAGCTAGTTTCACTTGCAATTTGGGGTTTTGGTAACCAAGAATGTGAAAAACACTCAAAATACACGCATTTGGTAAGGTTGTTCTGTTTCTTAATTAAGAGTTTTGTTCATGAGTTTCTGCGTTTTGGTATCTAAGAATCTGAAAAACACTCATAATGCACGTTTCTCGTAATGTCCCTTTTTTTCCTCATTTAGGGTGCTTTGCATGTATTTTGGCATTTTTTTCACGTAATAGCTGAGAAACACTGAAAATACACGCTTTTGGTAATAAGAATATAAGAACATAAGAAATAAGTAAATCTGTAAGAAAGCATCAGGCCTACACGTGGCAGTACTTGTATGAAATATGCCTACCTATTTCCACCTATCATCCCCATCCATAAATGTCTAATTTTCTCTTACAGTTCCCAAATGCCTCAGCACTAACAGCTTGATTACTACGTCCGTTCCAATCATCTACTACTTTATTTGAGAACCAATTCCTTCCTGTCTCCTTTTTGAACATCAAGTTTTCAGGCTTGAACCCATTTTTCTTGTTCTATCATGGTTACAGATTCTAAGAATTTTCCTTATGTTCCCCTTGTTATAACCCATATACCACTTAAAGACTTCTATCAGGTCCACTCTCTACGTCTCTCTAAAGAATGTAAATTTAACAGCTTGAATCTCGCTTCGTAAGGAATACTCCTCATCCCCTGTATCCTTTTAGTCATTCTCCTTTGTACTGATTCTAATAGACCTTTTTTCCTTCCTGTGATGTGGTGACCAGAATTGGACAGCGTAGTCTATATGAAGTCTGACCAGCGCCAAATGTAACTTTAATATTACTTCGGGAGTTCTCCTTTTAGCACTCCTGAAAATGAATCATAATACACTATTTGCTTTGTTTCTGGCCTCTTTGCATTGCTTTCTTAGACGGAGTTCAGAGCTAACTTTAAATCTCAAATCTTTTTCTTACCCTGAACCTACCAGAACTTGGTTGTTCATTGTGTAACTAATGTGTGGGTTTCTTCTACTTACGCTAAGTGCTTTCAATTTGTTGATATTAAAGTGCATTTGCCATCTGTCTGTTCATCCTATCCAAATCTGCCTGCAAGGCGATGGTATGCGATTCTGACCTAATTAATCTACATATTCTCGTGTCATCCGCAAATTTACTAGCAACACTACTAATTCCACTATCCAAGTCATTGACATATATTACAAACAACATCGGCCCTAATACTAATAATTCCTTTGTCACTCCACTAATTACTTGACCCCACTCGGATTTACAGCCGTTTATTACAACACTCTGTCGCCTGCCGCTTGGCCATGACCTTATCCAATCTAAACACCTCATCTCTCTCGTGCGCCCTAACCTTTCTCAGTAGCCTCTGATGGGGTACCTTGTCAAATGCTTTACTAAAGTCCTGATATAAGATGACATAACTATCACCATTATCTGCCTCCACATTACCGATACCTCACATGACTAAAGTGATTTCCTAAGGACAGAAACTAACAGATTACTTATAACCTTTTTCCATTCCTTAAATACTCTGGAATATATTTCATCTGGTCTAGGTGACTTGAACTTTTCAGCTTATCTATCTCCTGTTCCACTATCTCTTTAGTTATGGTAATATCTGTCAGCTTCTCATTCTCTTCTATTCTAAATATCTTCTCACTATTCGGAAAATCTTGCATGTTTTCCTGGGCAAAGACAGTTAAAAAATACTCGTTCACAATTTTACTAATCTCCTCCCAACAACTAAGCAGGTCCCATTCTGCTGTCTTTAAGGAACTATTGTTTCTCTATTCTTCGTCTTATATGCCTGATAAAATCCCTTGGGGTCCATCTTCGCTTGGCTGGCTACCTTTAATTCATAACTATTTTTAGCTTTCCTTGTTAAACTCCTGACTTTTCAAATTCATTATTTTATGGCCTTAAAACCACTTCCCCTGTATTTAATCTCATATATACTTCTCTTTCGCCCTATGTAGTGTTTTAACCTCAGTCATCCATTTAGGACCATTCTTCTGCGATCTTATTCTTGTGTAAGGGATGTTCCCTAACTGTCCTGAATGTAATTTATCAACGAAATATTTATTTCGCTTCTCCATAAAGGGTGTTTTGCTTGGGTTTTAGCGTTTCTGTACATAAGAACCTATAAAACACGTTTTTAGTAATGTTGTTTTGTATTCCTTTTTTTGTTTTTTTAGTAAATAAAAATCTCAAAAATACTCATAATACACTTTTCTCGTAATGTCTTTTTGTTTTCATATAGGGTAATTTCATGATCTTGGCATTTTTCTAGGTATGAAACTCAAAAACACTCAATATAAACGATTTTTTTAATGGGGTAAATTTATATATTTTCTTTTTATTACATACGTTTTAGCGTTTTAGTACGTAAATTTATAAACATTGAAAAGACACGTTTTTGGTAATGTTGTTTTGTTTTCATAAACACTAAAAAGACGTTTCTTAAAATATCGCTACCTTTGCCAAATATAGGGTGCTTTAAATGCATTTTGGCGTTTTGTCACTTTAAAATATGAAATGCACTTAAAATACACGTATTTGATAATGTTGTTCTGTTTCTCTCTATATAGAGTCCTACACATGCAAATCTGAAAAAAAGCACTCAATACAAGTTTCTCGTTATGCCTTTTCCGTTCCCTATTGCATTGTACATTGCATATTGCAATATTGCATATTTCATATTGCATATTGACCTAATATGCTGAAAAAGACACTAGAATTTTTTTTTTTTGGTAATGGTAACCTGTTTCTACAGTTTTTTTTTTTTCATGCGTTTTATCGTTTTGTTACCTAGAAAGCTGAAAACAGGCTCAGAATGTACAATATTAGTAATGTTGTTTCGTTTTCCCATATAAGGTGTATTCCATTCTTTTTAGCATTTTCGTGCCTAACATGCACAAAAATACAAAAAAATACATTTCTTGTAATGTTGCTTCGTTCCTGAATATAAAGAGTTTTGCATCCATTTTGTCGTTTTGATATCTTACAGTACGAAAAACACTTAAAATACACGTTTTTAGTAATGTTGTTGTGTTTCTGAATAGGAAGTGTTATTCTTGCTTTTCCTCATTTTTGGTACCTAAAAAGCTGAAAACATCCATTATACATGTTTTTCGTAATGCATTTTTCTTTCCCCATGTAGAATACTTTGTATGCGTTTCTGAGTTTTCCAAGTAACAAGCCGAAAACACGCAGAACACTTTTTTTTAAATGTTTTTCTGTTTCTCCATAAAAGGTGTTTTGCATGAGTTTTAGCGTAAAAAGTAAAACAAAACTCTCAAAAGACTCGTTTTTCGTAACGTTTTGCATTCCGCTTTAAGGTAATTTTCTATGCTTTTTAGCGTTTTGTTGCCTAACGTGCTGAAAGACACATAAATACACGTTTCTTGTTTCTTGTAATCACGTTTCATTTTCGTATATAAAGGCTTTTCAGGTATTTTGGTAATGTAAAAAGCACTCAAAATGCGTGTTTTTAGTAATGTCGTTCTGTTTCTCCATATATAGTTGTATTATCGCCATTTTCCGTTTTGGTACCTAAGAAGCTTAAAAACACTTTCTCGTAATGTCTTCGTTTCATCATAGAGAGTACTTTGCATGGTTTTTTTTCTTTTTTTTTTGTAATAAACTCAGAAAACAATTGAAATATAAGTTTAAATAAAATTATTGTGTTTCTGAATAAAGCATATTTATATGCGTTTCAGCTTTTGGAAACGTAAGTAGCTCACAAACACTGAAAAGAGACATTTTTTGTAATGTTGTTTTGTTTTCCCAGATATAGTGGACACACAAAGCGTTTTCGCTTTTATCGTTTTGGTGCCTAGCACGCTCATCAACATCTGGAAAGACACTTCTGGAAAACTCGTTTCGCCATTTAGGGTGCATTACATAGACAATGCCGTTTTGGTACCTAACAATGTGAAATATACTTAAAATACACGTTTTTGGTAATGTTGTTTTGTTTCTCCAAAGAGATCGCTAGTCATCCGATTTCTCGTTTTTGTACCTAAGAAGCCCCCCCAAAAAAACACTCTTAAGAAATGGTTCTCGCAATGCCCTTTCGTCTAAACATATAGGGAACTTTGGATGCATTTTGCCGGTTTTGTACGTAAAAAACCTGAAAACAGTCAAAATACTTGTTTTTGGTAAAATTATTCTGTTTCACCATGAACTATGTTTTATATGGGTTTTATCGTTTCAGTACGTAAGAAGATTAAAAACACTCAAAAGACATGTACGTAACGTTGTTTTGTATTCTTATATAAGGTGATTTTCATGCTTTTAAGCGTGTTGGTGCCTAACACGCTCAAAAGCACTGAAAAGACACGTTTCTGGTAATGCTGTTTCGTTTCCCCATATATGAACCTTCCTTGCCTCGTGCTGTTTTGCTACCTAATAATGTGAGAAAACACTCAAAATACACGTTCTTGGTAATGTTGTTAGTTTTTCGACATAGAGTACTATTCATTCGTTTTAGGATTTTGGTACCTAAGAAGATAAAAAAAAAAACTCATAATACACGTTTCTCGTAATTTCTCGTTTCCCCGTATAGAGTAAATTGCATTCATTTTTACTTTTCAACGTAACAAGCTCAAAACATTTAAAACACATATTTCTTGATAAAGTTATTGTGTTTATGAAGGGTGTTTTTGCATGTAATTTAGAGTTTTGGTACGTAAGCTGAAAAACACTCATAAGATACGTTTTTTTTGTAATGTTTTGAATTTTCATACATAGTGATTTTAAGCACCTTGGTGCCTTACATGCTCAGAAACCCTCGAAGCACTAGTTTTTTTTTTCTGTAAAATGTCGTTTCCTTTCCTATTATAAAGGGCTTTGCATGCATTTTGGCGTTTTGGCGGGTAACAATGTGAAACACACTCAAAATACATGATTTCTCTATTTCGAAAAACAAAACAACATTACATTAATCGTGCCTTTTGAGTCTTTTCATTTATTTACGTACCAAAACGCTAAACCGCATGCAAAAAAACTTTAAAGTAGAAACAGAATAATGTTATCAAAATCATAAATTAATTTTTTCTTATAGCTTGTTACGTAGAAAAAGCGAAAATGCATGCAAAATACCCTATATAGGGAAACAAAAAGACTTCATGAGAAACTTGTATTATGAGTATTTTGAGGTTCTTAGGTACCAAAATGTTAAAATGCATAAATAACACTCTATATGGAGAAACAGAAAAGCATTATCGAAAACATGTATCTCGACTGTATTTAATATTGTTAGGCAACAAATCACCAAAAGCATGCAAAGCGATATTTTCAGAAAGGTGTCTTTTTGAGTGTTTATGAGCGTGCTAAGCACCAAAACCCAAAATATATGGAAACCATCCTGTATGAGTAAACAAAATAATATAAATATATAAATCTCTTTTCAGTGTTTTTTGAGGTATGTACCAAAACGCCAAAATGCATGCAAAAAAAAAAAAAAACGTATGGAGGAATAGTAAAAAATTACAAAAAGAAACGTGTTTTTAGTGCTTTTCAACTCAATACGTAGAAAACGCCAAAATGTATGTAAATTACCCTCTATCTCGTAACGAAAAGATATTACAAGAAACGTGTATTTTTTTGTTTTTGTGCTTCTTTGGTACCAAAACGAGAAAAAGTATGCATAGCACCCTATATATAGAAACATAATAAGATAACCAAAAATTGGTATTTTGAGTGATTTTTCACATTGTTAGATACCAAAGCGCCAAAATGTATGGAAAGTAACTTATATCGGGATAGGAAACGAGATTTCAAGAAACGGGTCTTTTGTGTGTTTGTGAGCGTGCTAGGCACAAAAAATGTAAAAAAAAAAGACGTAAAACAAACATTAATGAAACATCTTCTGAGAGTTTTTGAGCTACTTACGTCGTAAAATGATAAAATGCATGCAAATGCTTTATGGAAAAACAAAATAACTTTAGCAAAAAAGTGTATTTTTTTCAGCTTTTTACGTACAAAAACGCTGAATTGCATGGAAAATAGTTTATAAGGGGGAAACGAAAGAACTTTACGAGAAACGTGTATTATGATTGTTTTTGAGCTTTTTAGGTACCAAACCAGAAAAAAAAAATATGTATGAATATCACACTATATAAAAGAAACATAAATTATTATCAAAAAACTTGTATTTTGAATGTTTTTAACATTGTTAGGTATTAAAACGGCGAAGTGCATGGAAATATCCCTATAAGGGGAAACAGAACTACGTTTCCAGAATCATATATTTTCAGTGTTTTTAGCGTATTAGCAAGGAAAACGGTAAAAAAAAAAAAACGAAAAAAAATCCTTATGGAAAATAAATAACGAGTGTTTTAGAGTTTTTTTTTACGTCGAAAACACCAAAATGCATACAAACTCTCCTATATGGGGAACCGAAACGACATTACAAAAAACGTTTATTATCATTATTTATTTTTTTTTTAGCTTCTGAGGTACCAAAACGTTAAAACGCATGAATAGCGCTTTATTTGGAGAAAAAGAAGATTAATACCAAAAACGTGTATTATAAGTGTATTTCACATTATTAGGAGATATAACAGCGAAATGCATGCAAAGCACTCGATATTGAGAAACGAAAAGTCTTTACGAGAAATCTGTTTTTTTAACTTCTTAAGTATCAAAACTCTAAAACGCATGAATAGCATTCTATATGAAAAAAAAAACAACAACAACATAGTACCAAAAAACGTGTCTTTTAGTGTTTTTTCAGTATCTTATGTACCAAAAAAGCAAAAAAAAACGCATGCAAAACACAATTCATGGAGAAGAAGACTAATATTACCCAAAACAAGTTTTTTTTAAGTGTTTTGTGAGCTTAAGTGGAAAAACGCCAAAATACATCCTTCTTGGGTACGAAAATTTTATATGGAGAAACGAAAAGGCATTACAAGAAACGTGTTATGAATGTTTTTGAGCTTCGTAGGTACCAAAACGCAATAAACCATGAATAACATTCTATATGAAGATACAAAACAACATTACCAAATACGTGTTTTGAGTGTTTTTTTTTTCACATTCATAGATACCAAAACACCAAAATGCATCAACGATCCCTATATAGGGAAAAGAAGTTAAATTTCTAGTAACGTGTCTTTTATGAGTTTATTAGCGTATTAAGTACCAAAAGGATAAAAAAATAAAATAAACCAATAAAAAAAACACCCTATATGGATAACAAAACGTCACCGAAACCGTCTCTTTTCAGTGTTTTTTCAGGTAATTCTATATGAATATACAAAACAACATTACCAAATACGTGTGTTTTGAGTGTTTTTTTTTTTCACATTCATAGATACCAAAACACCAAAATGCATCCAACGATCCCTATATAGGGAAAAGAAATTAAATTTCTAGTAACGTGTCTTTTATGAGTTTATTAGCGTGTTAAGTACCAAAACGATAAAAAAAAAATAAAAAATAAAAAAAACACCCTATATGGATAACAAAACGTCACCTAAACCGTCTTTTTTCAGTGTTTTTTTTCAGGTAATTACGTATCATAATGGTAAAACGCATGCAAAAAAAAAAAAAAAACATTTATGGCGAAACATTATATATTTGCGAAAAAAAAATTGTTTTTGAGTTTGTTACAAAAACGACAATATGCACACAAAGTACACTATGGGAAACAAAAGGTCATTACCTGAAACGTGTATTATTAGTGCTTTTGAGCTTCTTAGGTACCAAAATGTTAAAAGGCATTAATAGCACTCTCTATGGAAAAAAAAAAAAACTACCAAAAACTTGTGTTTTATGTGTATTACACATTATTAGGTGCCAAAAAGCCAAAAAACAGGAAAAATAGGCTATAGTTGGAAAAGAAAATGATATTTCGTGAAACGTGTCTGTTGAGAGTTTATGATCGTGTTAGGCACCAAAATGTTTTTGAGCTACTTATGTACCAAAACGCTAAAACGCACGTGAAACATGATTTATGGGGAAACACAATAAAATTACGAAAAAGAAGTACGAGTATGTTAAGGGTTTTCAGTTTGTTACCTATGAAAATGCCAAAATGTATGCAAAGTACCTAATATTAGGAAACGAAGAGACATTATAAGAAAAGTGTATTATCAGTGTTTTTAAGCTTTTTGGTACCAAAACGTTAATAGTATTACTCTATATTACTCTATATGGAAAAAAAAAAATAAATAAAAACGCTTACCAAAAAACGTGATTTTTGATTTTTTTTTCACATTGTAAGATAGCAAAAACGCCAAAATGCATGCAAAGTGCCCTCGCTAGGGAAACGAAACGACATTTCCAGAAACATGTATTTTTCTTTTTTTTAAGTGTTTATGAGCGTGTTAGGCACATAAACGCTAAAAGGCATGGAAAAGTTCCTCTATGGGGAAAGCAAAACATTTCTAAAAACGTGTGTTTGGTGTGTTTTTGAGCTATATATGTACAAAAACCATAAAACGAATAGAAAACACCCTTTTAAATAGAAAGATAATAACCTTAACAAAAACAAGTATTTAAATGCTTTTGAGTTTGTTACGTACAAAATCGCCAAAATGCATGCAAAGAATGAGGAAATGAAAAGACATTGCGAGAAACGTGTGTTATGAGTGTTTTTGAGTTTCCTGTCTACGAAAACGTGAAAACCCTGTAATAACACTCTAAATGGAGAAACAGAACAACATCAAAAGAAAAAAACAAACGTATTTTGTGTATTCTTTTACACTGTTAAGTAATTAAATGCATAAATACATGTAAGGTACCCTATATTAAGAAAAAAAAAAAAAAGACATTTCCAGGAACATGTTTTTTGGCTGATTATGATCTTGTTAGGTACCAAAACGCAAATATGTATGAAAACACTCTTCATGTAGAAATCATGATAATATTACTGAAAACCAAGTATTTCGAGAGTTTTTGAGCTTATTACGTAGAAAAACGCCAAAATCCTTGATTACGCGATTTGAGGAAACAAAAAACACATTACGAGAAACTTGTGTTATGAGTGTTTTTTTTGTTTGTTTCTTAGTACTAAAACGCTAAAACGCCTAAATATATGGAGACAATTAACATTATAAAAAACTTGCATTTTGAGTGTATTTCACATGGTTAGGTACCAAAACGCCAAAATGTACGCAAAGCACACTTTATAGGAAAAGAAAACGATATTTCCAGAAATGTGTTTTTTGAGCGTTTATGAGCGTGTTAGGCACCAAAACGGCTAAAAAAGCATGAAAAGTACCCAATATGGAAAAAAAAAGAAACATCATTACCAAAAACGTTTCTCTTCGGTCTTTTTGAGCGACTTACTAAAACGCTAAGAAGCATGCAAAACAACTTTTATGGAGAAACAGTATAACTAATGAAATCGTGTGTTTTGAGTTCTTTTTCAGCTTGTTTCGTAGAAAAATGCCAAAATTCATGCACAAACGAAAAGACATCACGAAAACGCTAAAACGGGTGTAAATAATCTTTATATAGGAACACAACATTAACAAAAGCGAGTATTTTTATTGCTTTTCACATGGTTAGGTAACAAAAAAGCCTAACAATTTGAAATAGACTCAAAATATATTTTGGCGTTTCGGTACCTAATAATGTGAAATATGCTCAAAACACACGTTTTTGTTAATGTAGTTCTGTTTCTTCATAGAGTGCTGTTTATAGGTTTAGCGTTTTAATACCTAAATTGTAAAAAAAAAAAAATTATAATACAGGTTTTTCGTAATGTCATTACGTCTCCCTATTAAGAGTATTTTGCATCCATTTTAATGTTTTTGTATGCAACAAACTCAAAAAACTCTCAAAACACTTGTTTTTGGTAATGATATTCTTCTACATAAGAGGTGTTTTGCATGCTTCTTTTTAGGGTTTCGGTACGTAAGAGGCTGAAAAACACTCAAAAGACACGTTTTTTGGAAAAGTTGTTTTCTATTCCCATTTAGGGTGTTTACCATTGCATTTTAGCGTTTTGGTGACAAACATACAAAGAAACACTAAAAAAAAAAAAACACACATTTTATCGTTTCCAAATATATTGGTACTTATCAATGTGGAAAAAAAAAAACACTCAAATTTCGCGGTTTTTGGTAATGTTGTTCTGTTTCTTCGTATAAGGTAGTATTAATGCGTTTTCGCATTTCGGTACCTGGGAAGCTCAAAAACACTTATAATACACTTTTCTTCTAATGTCTTTTTTGTTTCCCCACATAGTATACTTTTCATATATTTTGGTGTTATTCTGTAACAAGTTAAAAAACACTCAAAATACTTGTTTTTGGTAATGTTATTCTGTTTCTGCATTAAGGGTGTTTTGCATGCATTTTACCTTTTTGGTACATAAGAAGTTCAAAAACACTCAAAAAGTCATGTTTTTCGTTAAGTCGTTTTGTATTCCCAAATAAGGTGATTTCCATGCTTTTTAGCGTATTGGTGCTTAACACGCTCAAAAACATTTAAAAGATACGTTTCTGGAAATCTCGTTTTTACCCATATAGAGGATTTTCAATGCATTTTGGTGATTTGCTATTTATTAATGTGAAAACACTCAAAATACACGTTTTTTTTTTTTTTGTCTCGATATCGAGTACTATACCTGAGTTTCAGCATTTTGTTACCTAAGATGTTCAAAAACACTTATAATAGATTTTCTTCGTAATGTCCTTTCATTTCCCCATATAACGTTATTTTCATGCATTTTTGCATTTTTGTACGTAACACGCTAAAAACACTCGAAATAGTTATTTTTTGTAATATTATTCTTTTTCTCCATAAAGTGTTTTGTATACGTTATAGCGTTTTGTACGTAGGAAGCTCTATAACATTCAAAAGACACGTTTTTTCGTAATGATGTTTTATATTGCTATATACGTTGCTTTGCATGCATTTTGGCGTTTTGTTAAATACACTCAAAATATACGTTTTAGGTAATGTTTTTTTTTCATATTAAGTGCTTTCAATGCGTTTTAGCGTCTTTGTACCTAAAAAGTAAAAAAAAAAAAGATTATAATAGATCTCTCATAATGTCCTTTCGTTTCCCAAAATAGAGGACTTTGCATATATTTTGGCGTTTCTTTACGTAACAAGCTCAAAAACACTCAAAATACTTGTTTTTCGTAAATTTATTCTCTTTTATATATATATATATATATATATATATATATATATATATATATATATATATATATATATATATATATATATATATATATATGTATATATACGAGTATATTTGCATGCAATATATATATATATATATATATATATATATATATATATATATATATATATATATATATATATATATATATATATATATATATATATATATATATATATATATATATATATATATATATATATATATATATATATATATATATATATATATATATATATATATATATATATATATATATATATATATATATATATATATATATATATATATATATATATATATATATATATATATATATATATATATATATATATATATATATATATATATATATATATATATATATATATATATACATATATAAAGTGTGTTTTGCATGTTTTAGAGTTTTGGTGCTAAAGAAATTCTAAAACCCTGAAAAGACACTTGTTACATGTATATTCCCATATAGGGTGATTTCCATGCTTTTTAGCGTTATGATGCCTAATACGAAAAAAAAAGAAAAAAGAAACCCTCAAAAGACATTTTTCTAGTAATGTAGTTTTATTTCCTTATATAGGTGACTGTGAATACATTATGGCATTTTGGTACCTAATAATAAAAAAAATAAAAACACTCAAAATACAAATTATTGGTAATGTTGTTCTGATTTGTCGATATAAAGTGCACTATAAAATTCATGCGTTTTAGTATTTTGCTACCTAAGAAGCTCTAAAACTCTCATAATACACGTTTTTTTCGAATGCCTTTTCGTTTAACATTACAGAGGCTTTTGCTTGCATTTTGGCATTTTTCCACGTACTAAGCTCAAAAACAAACAAAAACACGTTTTTGATACTTATACTTTCTTCATGTTTTTTTTTTTTTTTTTGCAAGCGTTTCAGCGTTTTTGGTACGTAAGTAGCTCAAAAACACTATAAAGAGACGTTTTGGTAATATCTTGTTCTCCCATATAGGGTACTTTCCCTACTTTTTTTTTTTTATCGTTTGGGTGTCTGCACGCACATAAATAAAAAAAAAAAACGTTTCTGGATATCTCGCTTCCTTTCTCCATATAGGGTGCTTTCCACCCTTAAATGACAAGTTTTTGGTGATGTTTTGCTACTGGTTTTGTTAATGTTTTTCTTTTTTTTCCTCATATAGAGTAATATTCACGTGTTTTAGTGTTTTGGTACATAAAAAAAAAAAACACTCATAATATACGTTTCTGTTAATATCGTTTCGTTTCCTCAAATACGGTCATTTGCATGCAATATGGGGTTTATGGGGCAATATGGGTACCTAACAAGTTAAAAGACTGAGATAAGAATTTTTTGCTAAAGTTTCCCATAAATGTTTCTTTGCTCACATTTTAGCGTTTTGTACGCTCAAAAACACTAAAAAGAAACGTTTTTGACAATGTTGTTTTCTTTTCTCATATAGAGCTATTTCCATGCTTTTTAGCTTTTTGTTGCCTAATTTACTCGAAAATTTCCAAATGGCACGTTGCAGGTACTATCTTTTAGTTACTCCAGACAAGGTATTCTACATGCATTCTGTCGTTTTGGTACCTAACTTAAAAACACTTAAAACACACGTTTTTGTTAATGTTGTCTTTCTCAGAAAAGTGCGTTTTGCGTCACTTTTAGAGTTTCGGTGCGTACGAAGCTGAAAAACACTCAAAAGATATGTTTTTGGTAATGTTGTTTTTTTTCTCTCTCGCTTCTTCTATAGGATGCTTTGCATGTACTTTGGCGTTTTGATAACTAACAAACTCAAAAATATTCATAATACATGTTTGTCATCATGTCGTTCTGTTTCTTCACATAGGGTGCTTTATATGTATTTTGGCGTTTTGGTCCCTAACATGGGGAAAAGCACCCATAATACACGTTTTTCGTAATGATGTTCTGTTTCTTCATATAGAATGCTATTTACGTGTTTTAGCGTTTCGTTACATAAGAAGCTGAAAAACAGCGTTAATATCTTTTCTTTTCCCCATATCTGAAACTTTGCATGCATTTTGGCGATTAGTTATCTAACAAGCTCAAAAACACTCGTTTTTTGCTAATATTGTTCTGTTTTTTCATAAATTGTTTAGTTTAGTTATCGTTTTGTTACGTAAGAAGCTCAAAAGCACACAAAGGACACGATTTTGTTGAAGTTGTTGCATTTTCCTATATAGGGTATTTCCATTTTTTTTTTTTAAGTGTTTTGGTGTCTAATACCCAAAAAAAAAAACCACCTAAATGACACGTTTATGGAAATGTCGTTTCGTTACTTCATATAGGGCGCTCTGCATGCATTTTGGCGTTTTACTCCTTATTACGCTGATAACTCTCAAAATACACATTATTGGTATTTTTTTTTTTCTCCACAAACAGTGTTTTCCATGCGTTTTACCGTTTTAGTACGTAAGCTGAAAAACACTCGAAACATTTTTCTAATATATATATATATATATATATATATATATATATATATATATATATATATATATATATATATATATATATATATATATATATATATATATATATATATATATATATATATATATATATATATATATATATATATATATATATATATATATATATATATATATATATATATATATATATATTTTTTTTTTTCCATACAGGGTGCTTTGCAGGCACTTTGGTGATTTAGCACCTAAGAAGCTCAAAAACATATAAAAGACGTTTTTGGTAATGTTGTTCTGTTTCTGGATATAGTGTTTTATTGACGTTTTTTTAGCGTTTTTTTTTTTTAACCTAAGAAGCTGAAAATACTCATAATACTCTTTTAATATCCTTTAGTATCCAATATCGAGATATTTTCATTGAATTTCACGTTTTGGTTCCTATCAAACTGGAAAACGCTCAAATCACACTTTTTTTTTGTTTTTTTTTTGTAATGTATCCCAATAAAACGTGTTTTCCACGCGCTTTAGCGTTTTGGTACATAAGAAGCTCAAAAACACAAAAAATATCTTTCTGGTAATGCCGCTCCGTGCTTTGCATGCATTTTGCAGTTTTGGTAGATAAGAAGCTCAAAAACACAATAAACACGTTTTATACAATGTTTTTCTGTTTCTCTATAAAGGAAAAAAGCTGAATAACACTAAAAATACATGTTTTTGTTTATATTGTTTGCTTTTGCAATATAGAGCGTTTTTGTACATAAGATTTTCAAAAAACACTCAAAAAGAGCTGTTTTTTGGTAATCTTGTTCGGCTACTAAAATGGTGATTTCATTCATTTTGCAGTTTTGATAGCTAAGAAGCTCAACAACACTCAATATGGTCTTTTTTTTTGCAATTTTTTTCTTTCTCCAAGAAGGATTTTTTGTATGCACTTTTAGCGTTTTGGTAAATAACAAGATCAAAACACTTATAATACACGTTTTAGATAATGTTCTAATTTCTCCATGTAGGGTGTTTTGTATACATTTTGGCGTTTTGGCACTTAACATAGTTATAATGTTGTTTTGTTTCTCCATATAGATTCCTATTCATGTGTTTTAGCGTTTTGGTACATAAGAAGCTAAAAAAAAAAAAAAAAAACGCTCATAATACACGTTTCTGTTAATATTGTTTCCTTTAGACATATCAAATCATTCATTTTGGCGTTTTAATACCTAAACCTAACAATCTGGAAAACACACAAATCATACGTTTTTGGTAATACTGTTTATTTTCTCTGTAAAAAGTATTTAACACGTGTTTTAGCGTTTTGGTACGTAAGAAGCTTAAAGAAAAAAACACAAAATACACAGTTTTGATATTTTATAGTGAATGTTTTCTTCCTTTTTACCGTTTGGTGCCTAATATCCTCAAAAAAAACACTCTTTCTGAGAATGTCGTCTTCTAACCCCGGATAGGGTGATTTGTATATATTTTGGAGGGTTGTTACATAATAAGCTGGAACTACTGAAAATATGTTTTTGGTATTGTTGTTTGCTATTCACATATAGGGTAATTTGCGTGCATTTTGGCGTTTTAGTACCTAACAATCTTAATAACACTCATTATACACCATTTTAGTAATCTTTTTTTTTTTTTGTCATATAGGGTGCATATAGGATGCATTTGACATTTTAGTACGTAACATGGCGAAAACACTCATAATACACGTTTTTGGTAGTGTTGTTCTATTTTTCCATATAGAGAGCGATTCACGTAATTTAGTGTTTTGGTATCAATAATGTTGAAAGACACTTATAACACACGTTGCTGTTAATATCGTTTCGTTCTCAGTAACGGATACTTTGGATGCATTTTGGCGTTTGTTACCTAAATAGCTCAAAAACACTCAAAACACACGTTTTTCTTAATATAGTTTTGTTTCACCTTAAAGGGTGTTTTACATATGTTTCAGCGTTTTGGTACGTAAGAAGCTTAAGATTTCTTAAAAGACACGTTGTTGATAATGTTGCTTTGTTTCCCTCTGCTTTCTAGCGTTTTCGTGCCTAATATGCTCAAATCACACAAATTACACGTTTCTGGTGATGTCGATTCGCTACCCAAATAGGGTGCTTTGCATGCATTTTCACGTTTTGGTACCCAACAAGTTGGAAAACAATGAAAAGACAAATTCTCGGTTATGTACTTCTGTTTCTCCATGAACAACGTTTTGTATGCGTTTCCGCGTTTTGGTACTAAGAAGCTGAAAAACGTTCAAAAGACACGTTTTTGTTATTGTTATTTGTTTTTGCCTTATTGGGAGTTTGCATGCACTTTAGCGTTTTGGTAAAATCACTTATAATACATGTTTTTGTAATGTTATTCTGTTTCTTCTTATAGGGTGCTTCATATGCATTTTAGTATTTTGATACCTAACATTGAGAAAAGCACTCATAATACAAGTTTTTGATGATGCTGTTCTGTTTCTCAATATAGTGATATTCACGTGTTTTTAGCGTTTTGGTACAGAAGAAGTTGAAAAAACAATTATAACACACGTTTCTGTTAATATCGTTTCGTTTCCCCATATCGGGTGATTATCATGGACTTTGGTGTTTTGTTACCTTACAAGCTCAAAAACAATGAAGAAACACATTTTTTGGTAATGTTCTGTTTCTCTATAAACAGTGTTACACTGTTTTAGCCTTTTGGTACGGAAGAAGCTCAAAAACACTCAAAAGACGTGTTTTTGATAATGTTTTATTTTCCCATATAGAGTGTTTTCAATGTTTTTATAGATTTTTTTGTGGCTAATATGCTCAAAAACACAGAAATGACACATCTCTGGGAATGCCGTTTCGTTAACTCAAATAGGATGCTTTGCATGTGTTTTGTTATTTTGGTACCCAGCATGCTGAAAAAAAAAACTCAAAACATGTTTTTGGCAACGTTGCTCTGTTTCTCCATAAAGAGCGTTTTGCATGTTTGAACTTTTTGGTATGTTACGAGCTTAAAAAAAAAAATCATAACGCACGTTTTTGTATCCAAAATGCATATAAAGCAGTCTGTATGAGTGCTTTGTATGCATTTTGGAGTTTTGGTACCTAAACACAAAGAAAAACACTCACAGTAAGTTTTTGGTAATATTATTCTGTTTCTCCATATATATAAATATTCTCGCGTTTTAGCGTTTTGGTACATAAGAAGATAAACCCTCAAAATACACACGATGATAATGTTATTTTGTATACCCATGTAAAGTATTTTTCATGTGTTTTAGAGTTTTGGTGCTTAATATGCTCATAAACATCAAAATGGCACGTTTTCTGTAAATGTCGTTCTAGTATCTAACCAGCTGGAAAATATTAAACACACACGTTTTCGGTAATGTTGTTATGTTTCTCAATAAGAGGTGTTTTGCACGCGTTGTTAAAAGACAAGTTTTTTATTGTAATGTTGTTTGCTTTTCTCAAATAGAGTGCTTTGCATGCACATTATCGTTTTGGTAAATAACAAGCTCAAAAAAACACTCTTAATAGGCTTTTCTGTTAATATCGTTTTATTTCAAAATATCTGGTAAATTGCATGTATTTTGGCGTTTTGGTACCTTTCAAGCTCAAAAACACTCAAAACACCCGTTTTTTGGTAATGTTCTGTTCCTCCATAAAGATTGTTTTGGATCGTTTTAGCGATTTGGTAAGTAATAAACTCAAAAACACGCAAAAGACACGTTTTTGATAATGTTTTGTTTTCCCATATATAGTGTTTTCCATTCTCATCAGCGTTTTGATGTATAAAAAAAAAAAAACACCCAAATGACACGTTTCTGGTAAAATCGTTTTATTACCCCAAATAGGATATTTTGCATGCATTTTGTCGTCTTTGTACCTAAGAAGATGGAAAACGCTTAAAACACGTGTTCGTAATGTTGTTCTACTTCCCCATGAATGGCGGTTTGCATGCATTTTAACGTTTTAGTACGTAAGCAGAAAAAAAAAAAACAATCAAAAGAATGTCCTTTATTTTTCCCATACAGCGTGCTTTGCATGCACTTA
This sequence comes from Scylla paramamosain, assembly GCF_035594125.1. Taxonomy (NCBI): domain Eukaryota; kingdom Metazoa; phylum Arthropoda; class Malacostraca; order Decapoda; family Portunidae; genus Scylla; species Scylla paramamosain. Next base: position 8,404,792 of record NC_087175.1, read on the forward strand.
AGCGTTTTGGTACCTAACAAGCACAAAAACACTCATAATATATTTTTTTCTAATAAAATTTGTTCTCTTTCTTCATGTTGGCTACTTTGTATGCATTTTGGCGTTTTAGTACCTAACACAGGGAAAAACACTCATAATACACGTGTTTGGTAATGTTCTGTTTATTCGATAGGGTGATTTGTATGCATTTTGGAGTTTTATTATCTAACATTGCGAAAAAAAAACTTGTAATACACGTTTTTCGTAACATTGTTCTGTTTCTTTATATAGAGTGTTTGTTATTCATATATTTTTTTGAGTTTTGGTGAAAATCTCATAATGCACTTCTCTGTTAATATCGTTTCGTTTCCTAATATCGGGTAATATGCATGCATTTTGGTGTTTTGCGATCTAAAAAAGCTGAAAAACATTCAATACAAATGTTGTTTCTCCATAAAAAGTTATTTTCCACGCGTTTGAGCGTTTTGGTAAGTAAGAAGCTGAAATTTTTATTTTTTTTCAGCAATATGGTGCTTAATTTACCCCAAAACAACCCATATGACAATTTTCTGGTAATGTCGTTCCGTTACTGCATCGAGGGTTCTTTGCATGTATTTTGGCATTTTGGTACTTATGAAGCTCAAAAACACTCAAAATACATGTTTTTGGCAATGTTGTTCTGTTTCTCCACTACACGTTATTTTGTATGCGTTTTAACGTGTTTGTACATAAGAAATAGAAAAAAAAAATTTTAATCTTTTCTTTTCCCATATAGGGTGCTTTGCTTGCACTTTGTCGTTTTGGTACCTAACAAGCTCCAAAATTTTCATAACACAAGATATTGGTAATGTTTCTTCATTTAGGGTTCTTTGTATGAATTTTCTCGTTTAGATACCTGACATGGGGAATATCGTTAATATCGTTTCGTTTCCCTATATAACGTATTTTGCATGAATTTTGGCGTTTTATTACCTAATAAGCTCAAGAAAAAAATCAAAACACACCTTTTTGCTAACTTTCTTCTGTTTCTTCAATAATGGGTGGTTTCGACGCATTTTAGAGTTTCGGTACGTAATAAGCTCAAAACACACAAAAAAGTTTTTTTTTCATGTTGTTTTGTTTTCCTATATAGAGTATTTTCCATATTTTTTTTTTTCTAGTATTAGGTGCCTACTATGCTTAAAAGAAATAAAACAACATGTTTCTGGGAATGTCGTTTCGTTACCCGAAATAAGGTCCTTTTATATATATTTTGAAAATTTTAAATATAACAAGCTGGAAAACACTCAAAGCACACGTTTTTGGTAATGTTTTTCTGTTTCTCATTAAAGGGCGTTTTGTATGCGTTTTAGCGTTTTGGTATGTGAGGAGCTTAAAAACACTTAAAGGCAAGTTCTCGGTAAAAGTTGGTTTTATTCCCATGTAATGTGATTGCCCTGCTTTTTAGTGCTTTACTACCTATCACGCTCAATAACACTCAAAAGACACTTTTCTGGTAATGTCATTTTTTTCCCACATAAAGCTAGTTTCCCATGCACTTTGGGGTTTTGGTAACTACGAGTAAGAATGTTAAAAGCACTCAAAATACACGCATTTGGTAATATTGTTCTGTTTCTCAATCAAGAGTGTTATTCATGAGTTTCAGCATTTTGGTATCTAAGAAACTTCTCCATATACACGAGTTTTTGCGTGTTTTGCCTTGTGGTTCTTGTGAAACTATAAAACACTCATTATACACGTTTCTCGTAATGTCCTTTTGTTTCCCAATATGTTTTGCATCCATTTTCGCGTTTTTTGTAACAAGCTCAAAAACACTCAAAATATACCTTTTTGGTAATGTTATTCTATTTCTTCATATTGGTTGGTTTTAGCGTTTTTCTATGTAAAACACTGAAAAAAAAAACGTTTTCAGTAGTTTTGTTTTGGATTCCCATATAGAGATACTTCCATATTATTTATCGTTTTTGTGCCTAACATGCTGAGAAACACTCAAAAGACAGGTTTCTGGTAAAGTCGTTTACTTTCCTCATATAGGTGGCTTTGAATGCACTTTAGGGATTGGTACATAACAGTCCGAAAAAAAAAGCTAAAATTAACTTTTTTCATAATGATTTTTTTTCACATAATTTCCCTGAATTTTGCCAGAATTTTGGCACCTTAGTACCTATGAAAATTAATAAAAAAAAATTCCTATTTTTTATTTATTTATTTTTTTCCCTATAAAGAGTGTTATTTTTGGGTTTTAACTTTTTGGTACTTAAGGAACTTAAAAAAAAAAAAACACTCATAATACACGTTTCTCGTAATGTCCTTTCGTTTCCTAAACATAGGGTTCTTTGTATGTATTTAAGCGTTTTTATAAGTAACATGATCAAAAACACTCAAAATACATATTTTTGGTAATGCTATTCTATTTCTTCATATTGGTTGGTTTCCATCCGTTTTAGCGTTTTTCTACGTAAAACACTGAAAAGACACGTTTTCAGTAATTTTGTTTTGTATTCTCATATTGATTGATTTCCATATTATTTATCGTTTTGTTGCTTAACATGCTGAAAAACACTCAAAAGATAGGTTTCTGCTAAAGTCGTTTAATTTTCCCATGTAGGTGGCTTTGCATGCACTTTAGGGTTTGGTACATAACAGTCCGAAAAAAAAGCTAAAATTAACCTTTTTGATAATATTCTTTTATTACATAATTACCCTGAATTTTGCGAGAATTTTGGCATCTCGGTACCTATGAAGATGAATAACAAAAAAAAAAAATCCTATTTATTTATTTATTTATTTATTTATTTATTTTCTAAATAAAGAGTGTTATTTGTGGGTTTTAGCTTTTTGGTACTTAAGGAACTTAAAAACACTCATAATACCCGTTTCTTGTAATGTCCTTTCCTTTCCCAAACATAAGGTCTTTGCAGGTATTTAAGAGTTTTTATAGATATGATCAAAAACACTGTAATGTTATTCTGTTTCTCCAAAAAGAGTGTTTTGCATGCGTTTTAGTGTTTTGGTATGTAAGGAGCTCAAAAACACTTAAAGTTAAGTTCTTGGTAAAAGTTGGTTTTATTCCCATGTAATGTGATTGCCCTGCTTTTTAGTGCTTTATTGCCTAACACGCTCAAAAACACTGAAAAGACACTTTTCTGGTAATGTAATTTTATTCCCAAATAAAGCTAGTTTTGCATGCAATTTTGGGTTTTGGTAACTAAGAATGTGGAAAACACTCAAAATACACGCATTTAGTAAGGTTGTTGTTTCTCAATTAAGAGTGGTATTCATGAGTTTCAGCACTTTGGTATCTAAGAAACTTCTCCATACACACGAGTTTTTTGCGTTTTTTGCCTTATGGTTCTTGTGAAACTATAAAACACTCATTATACACGTTTCTCGTAATATCCTTTTGTTTCCCAATATAAAGTGCTTAGCATCCTTTTTCGTGTTTTTTGTAGGTAACAAGCTAAAAAACACTCAAAATATTCCTTTTTGGTAGTTTCTGTATTTTTTGATATTGTTTGGTTTGCATCCGTTTCAGCGTTTTTCTACGTAAAACACTGAAAAGACACGTTTTCAGTAGTTTTGTTTTAGATTCCCATGTAGAGAGACTTCCATATTATATTATATTGTTTCCCAATATGTTTTGCATCCATTTTCGCGTTTTTTGTAACAAGCTCAAAAACACTCAAAATATACCTTTTTGGTAATGTTATTCTATTTCTTCATATTGGTTGGTTTTAGCGTTTTTCTATGTAAAACACTGAAAAAAAAAAACGTTTTCAGTAGTTTTGTTTTGGATTCCCATATAGAGATACTTCCATATTATTTATCGTTTTGGTGCCTAACATGCTGAAAAACACTCAAAAGAGTTTTCTTGGAAAGTCGTTTAATTTCCCATTATAGATGGCTTTGCAGGCACTTTAGGGTTTGGTACATAACAGTCCGAAAAAAAACTAAAATAAATTTTTTCGATAATGTTCTTTTTTTTCCAGCAAATTTCACTGAATTTAAACAGAATTTTGGCATCTCGGTATCTATGAAGATAGAAAAAAAATTGGTATTTTTTTCTTTATTTTACTTTTTTTTTGGGGGGGGAGGTTTCTTTATAAAGAGTGTTGTTATTTGTGGGTTTTAGCTTTTTGTTACTTAAGGAACTTAAAAACACTCATAATACACGTTTCTCGTAATGTCATCTCGTTTCCCAAACATAGGGTTCTTTGCATGTATTTAAGCGTTTTTATAGGTAACATGATCAAAAACACTCAAAATACATGTTTTTGGTAATGTTATTGTGTTTCTCCATAAAGAGTGTTTTACATGTGTTTTAGCGTTTTGGTATGTAAAGAGCTCAAAAACACTTAAAAGGCAAGTTCTTGGTAAAAGTTGGTCTTACGAGTATTCACATGTAATGTGATAGCTCTTCTTTTTAGTGCTTTATTGCTTAACAAGCTCAAAAACACTCAAGACACTTTTCTGGTAATGTCATTTTCTTTTCCCATGTAAAGCTATTTTCGCATGAAATTTGGGGTTTTGGTAATCAAGAATGTGAAAAACACTCAAAATACACGCATTTGGTAAGGTTATTCTGTTTCTCAATTAAGAGTGTTATTCATGAGTTTCAGCGTTTTGGTATCTAAGAATCTCAAAAACTCTCATAATGCACGTTTCTCGTAATGTCCCTGTTTTTCCTCATATGGGGTGCTTTGCATGCATTTTGGCAATTTTTTTTCACGTAATAGCTAAAAAACACTGAAAATACACGTTTTTGGTAATAAGAACATAAGAAATAATTAAATTTGCAAGAAGGCATCAGGCCTACACGTGGCAGTACTTGTATGAAATATGCCTACCTATTTCCACCTATCATCTTCATCCATAAATATCTAATTTTCTCTTACAGTTCCCAAATGCCTCAGCACTAACTGCTTGATTACTACGTCCGTTCCAATCATCTACTACTCTATTTGAGAACCAATTCCTTCCTGTCTCCTTTTTGAACATCAAGTTTTCAGGCTTGAACCCGTTTTTCTTGTTCTATCATGGTTACAGATTCTAAGAATTTTCCTTATGTTCCCCTTGTACCCATGTACCACTTAAAGACTTATATCAGCTCCAACTCTTAACCTACGTCTCTCTAAAGAATGTAAATTTAACAGCTTGAATCTCGCTTCGTAAGGAATACTCCTCATCCCCTGTATCCTTTTAGTCATTCTCCTTTGTACTAATTCTAATAGACCTTTATCCTTCCTGTGATGTGGTGACCAGAATTGGACAGCGTAGTCTAGATGAAGTCTGACTAGCGCCAAATATAACTTTAATATTACTTCGTGAGTTTTACTTTTAGCACTCCTGAAAATGAATCATGATACACTAATTGCTTTGTTTCTGGCCTCTTTGCATTGCTTTCTTAGACGGTGTTCAGAGCTAACTTTAAATCTCAAATCTTTTTCTTACCCTGAACCTACCAGAACTTGGTTGTTCATTGTGTAACTACTGTGTGGGTTTCTTCTACTTACGCTAAGTGCTTTTCATTTCTTGGTATTAAACTGCATTTGCCATCTGACTGTCCATTCGTTCATCCTTTCCAAATCTGCCTGCAAGGCGATGGTATGCGATTCTGACCTAATTAATCTACATATTCTCGTGTCATACGGAAATTTACTACCAACACTACTAATTCCACTATCCAAGTCATTGACATATAATACAAGCAACATCGGCCCTAATACTAATAATCCCTTTGTCACCCCACTAATTACTTGTCCCCACTCGGATTTAGAGCCGTTTATTACAACACTATGTCACCTGCCGTTTAGCCTTGACTTTATCCAATCTAAACACCTCATCTCTCTCGTGCGCCCTAACCTTTCTCAGTAGCCTCTGATGGGGTACCTTGTCAAACACTTTACTAAAGTCCTGATATAGGATGCCATAACTATCACCATTATCTTCCGCCTTGTAAACTTACCAAGTTTGTCAGGTAAGACTCCCCCTTTGTGAAGCCATGCTGTAACTGATTCATCAAGTTATGTTTGTCTAAATGCTCTTAAATGTTCTTCGCTATTATTGACTATTTTACATTCAACAGAAGTTAAGCTGACAGGTCTATAATTAGACGTTAATTTTTTTTTCTCCTTTCTTAAAGGTAGGTACTATATTTGCCTGCCTCCACATTACCGATACCTCACATGACTAAAGTGATTTCCTAAGGACAGAAACTAACAGATTACTTATAACCTTTTTCCATTCCTTAAATACTCTGGAATATATTTCATCTGGTCTAGGTGACTTGAACTTTTCAGCTTATCTATCTCCTGTTCCACTATCTCTTTAGTTATGGTAATATCTGTCAGCTTCTCATCCTCTTCTACTCTAAATATCTTCTCACTATTCGGCGAATCCTGCATGTTTTCTTGGGCAAAGACAGTTAAAAAATACTCGTTCACAATTTTACTAATCTCCTCCCAACAACTAAGCAGGTCCCATTCTGCTGTCTTTAAGGAACTATTGATTCTCTATTCTTCATCTTATCATGTCTGATAAAATCCCTTGGGGTCCATCTTCGCTTGGCTGGTTACCTTGAATTCATAACTATTTTTAGCTTTCCTTGTTAAACTCCTGACTTTTCTAATTCATTATATTATGGCCTTAAAACCACTTCCCCTGTCTTTAATCTCATATATACTTCTCTTTCGCCCTATGTAGTGTTTTAACCTCAGTCATCCATTTAGGGTCATTCTTCTGCGATCTTATTCTTCTGTAAGGGATGTTCCCTAACTGTCCTGAATGTAATTTATCAACGAAATATTTATTTCGCTTCTCTATAAAGGGTGTTTTGCTTGGGTTTTAGTGTTTCTGTACATAAGAACCTTTAAAACACGTTTTCAGTGATGCTACTTTGTATTCCTTTATGGAGCGCTTTCCATGCTTTTTAGCGTTCTGGTGTCTAACACGTTGAAAAACACTCAAAAGACACGTTGATGATAATGTCGTTTCGTTTCCCGATAAAGGGGGCTTCCAATGCATTTTGTCTTTTGGTACTTAACAATATGAAAAAAAGTTTAAGTAAAAGTTTTCGGTAGAGTTATTTTTCCATATAAAGTTCTAATGATATGTTTTTGAGTCTTGGTACCTAAAAAGCTCAAAATCTATCATAATACACTTTTCTCGTAATGTCCTTTCTTTTCTCCATGTAGGATGCTTTGCGTGTAATTTGGCATTTTTATACTTAACAAGCACAAAAACAATCGAAATACAAGTTTTTGGTAATGTTATTCTGTTTCTCCGTAAAGGTTGTTTTCCATGCTTTTAAGCGATTTCGGATGTAAGAATGTTAAAAACACTTTGAAGATACTTTCTTGGTAATGTTATTTTATATTGCCAAATAGGGTGCTTTCAATGCTTTTTAGCATTTTGATTACTAACACTCAAGTAAACACTCAAAAGATACGTTTCCTGTAATATCGTTTTGCTTCTTCATATAGGGATCTGCATGCATTATGATGTTTTGCTACATAATGGGAAAAACGCTCAAAATCAAGATTTTAGGTAATGTTGTTCTTTTTCTCTATATAGGGTGCTATTCATCCTTTTTAGGGTTTTGGTACTTAGGAAGCTTACTTAGGAAGCTCAAAAACACTAATAAAACTTGTTTCTCCAAATGTCATTCCATTTCCCCATATGCTTCGTATGTATTTTGACGTTTTGACGTATTTTTGACGTTTTGTTTCTCTATTAAGAGATATAGAATATATTTAATTTTCATTCAGGCGGTTTAGTGTTTGGTACCTAAGAGACTGAAAACTCTGATAATGCACGTTTCTCGTAATGTCCTATCGTTTCCTCATACAGGATGGTTTTCATGCATTTTTAAGATGATGTACGTAACAGACTCAAAAATACTCATAATACACATTTTTGGGAAGGTTTTTTTTCTATTTGGTAAGATTATTCGTGTTTGTTGCACGTGTTATAGCGTTTTGGAACGTAAAAAGTTTAAAACACTTAAAAGACATGCTTATTATTTTGCATTTCTATATAAGGTGCTTTCCATGCTATTTAGCGTTTTCGTGCCTAACACGCTGAAAAACACGTAAAAACACATTTTTTACATTGTTGTTTAATTTTCTCGTATAGCGAGCAAGCATTATGGTGTTTTGCTACCTGACAATGTGAAAAACATTCAAATTACTCGATTTTGGTAATGTTTTTTCTTGCTCCATACAGTGTGCTACTCATTTATTTTTGCGTTTTGGTACCTAAGAAGCTAAAAAAAAAAAAAAAAACTCATAATACACGTTTTTTGTCATGTCCTTTCGTTTCCTCATATAGAGTCTTTTTGGTGGTTTGGTATCTAACAGGGTGTTTGCATGTATTTTGACATTTTAGTTCGTAAGAACCTAAAAAAGCACTCTAAAGACACGTTTTAGTAAAGTTGTTTTGTATTCCCCTCTGCAGTGATTTCGTTGCTTCTCACTGTTTTGGTGCCTAACACGCTCAAAAAATAACAAAAGACAAGTTTCTAGTGATTTCGTTTCGTTTCTTCATATAGGTTGCTTTGCATGCATGTTGGCGTTTTGGTAATGATCAATGTAAAAAAATACGTTTCTGGTAAATTTGTTCTTTTTTCTTCAGAGCACTATTGAAACTTTTTACTGATTTGGTACTTAAGAAAGTAATAAAAAAAAAACACATAACAAATGTTTCTCGTAATGTCCTTTTTATTTCCATATGCAGGGTGATTTGTTTGATGACAGGCGATTTTGTACATAAGCTCAAAAAAAAAAAAAAAATACAAAATACACGTTTTTGGTAAATGTATTCTGTTTCTCTATATATGGTATTTTCATACGTTTCTAAAGTCGTTTCATATATCTATATATGGGTCTTTACATGAATTTTGGCTTTTTGGTAACTAAAAATGTCAGAATACTCAAAATGCACGTTCTTTTGGCAATATTGTTCTGTTTTTCCATATAGAGTGTTTTACATGCGTTTTACCCTTTTGATACTAAGAGGGTCAAAAACACTCATAATACACGTTTCTCGTAATGTCTTTTGATTTTTCCCATATAAGGTATTTCCGATTCATTTAGGCGTTTTTTTACGTAACAATCTTACAAAACACTCAAAATACTTGTTTTGTATGCGTTTTACCGTTTTGGTATGTAAGGAGCTTAAAAACACTTAAAGGCAAGTTATTGGTAAAAGTTGGTTTTATTCCCATGTAATGTAATTGCCCTGCTTTTTAGTGCTTTATTACCTAACATGCTCAAAAACACTCAAAAGACACGTTTCTGGTACTATTTTTTTTTTTTTTCACATATAAAGCTAGTTTCGCATGCAATTTGGGGTTTTGGTAAGAATGTGAAAAAAAGATTCAAAATACACGCATTTGATAAGATTGTTCTGTTTCTCAATTAAGAGTGTTATTCATGAATTTTAGCATTTTCGTATCTAAGAAACATCTCCATATACATGAGTTTTTGCGTGTTTTGCCTTGTGGTTCTTGTGAAACTATAAAACACTCATTATACATATTTCTCGTAATGTCATTTTCTTTCCCAATATAGAGTGCTTTGCAACTATTTTCGCGTTTTCTGTAGGTAACAAGCTCAAAAACACTCAAAATATAACTTTTTAGTAATATTATTCTATTTCTTCATATTGGTTAGTTTCCATCCGTATTAACGTTTTTCTAAGTAAAACACTAAAAAGACATGTTTTCAGTAATTTTGTTTTGGATTCCCATATAGAGTGACTTCCATATTATTTATCGTTTTGGTTGCTAACTTGCTGAAAAAAACTCAAAAGACATGTATCTGGTAAAGTGGTTTAATTTCCCCATGTAGGTGGTTTTGCATACACTTTAGGGTTTGGTACATAACAGTCCGAAAAAAAAGCTAAAATTAACTTTTTTCATAATGTTATTTTTTTCACATAATTTCCCTGAATTTTGCCAGAATTTTGGCATCTCAGTACCTATGAAGATGAATAACAAAAAAAAAAAAAATCCTAGTTTTTATTTATTTATTTATTTTCTCTATAAAGAGTTTTATTTGGGGGGTTATAACTCTTTTGGTACTTAAGGAACTTAAAAACATTCATAATAAACGTTTCTCGTAATGTCCTTTCGTTTCCCAAACATAGGGTTCTTTGCATGTATTTAATCGTTTTTATACGTAACAGATGAAAAACACTGAAAATTCAAGTTTTTCGTAAAGTTATTTTGTTTCTCCATAAAGGGTGTTTTGCATGCATTTTAGCGTTTTGGTATGTAAGGAGCTCAAAAACACTTAAAGACAAGTTCTTGGTAAATGTTGCCTTTATTCGTATGTAATGTAATTGCCCTGCTTTTTTGTGCTTTATTGCCTAACACGCTCAAAAACACTCAAAAGACACTTTTTCTGGTAATGTCATTTATTTCCCACATAAAGCTAGTTTCGCATATAATTTCGGGTTTTGGTAACAAATAATGTGAAAAACACTCAAAATACACGCATTTGGTAAGGTTGTTCTGTTTCTGAATTAAGAGTGTTCTTCATGAGTTTCAGTATTTTGGTATCTGAGAAACTTCTTCATATACACGAGTTTTTGCGTTTTTTGCCTTGTGGTTCTTGTGAAACTATAAAACACACATTATACACGTTTCTCATAATGTCCTTTTGTTTCCCAATATAGAGAGATTTGCATCCATTTTCACTCAAAAAACACTCAAAAAATACCTTTTTGGTAATGTTATTCTATTTCATGATATTAGTTGATTTGTATTCGTTTTACCGTTTTTCTCCGTAAAACACTGAAATGACACGTTTTCAGTAATTTTGTTCTGGATTCCCATACAGAGTGACTTCCATATTATTTATCGTTTTGGTGCCTAACATGCTGAAAAACACTCAAAAGACAGGTTTCTTTTTAAAGTCGTTTAATTTTCCCATATAGGTGGCTTTGCATACACTTTAGGGTTTGGTACATAACAGTCCGAAAAAAAAACTAAAATTAACTTTTTTCATAATGTTCTTTTTTTACACAATTTTCCTGAATTTTGCCAGAATTTTGGCATCTCGGTACCTATGAAGATTAATAACAAAAAAAAAAAAAATTTTTTTATTTATTTATTTATTTTTTCTCTATAAAGAGTGTTATTTGTGTGTTTAAGCTTTTTGGTACTTAAAGAACTTATAAACACTCATAATACACATTCCTCGTAATGTCCTTTCATTCCCAAACATAGGGTTCTTTGCATGTATTTAAGCGTTTTTATTGGTAAAAAGCTCAAAAACACTCAAAATACAAGTTTTTGATAATATTATTCTGTTTCTCCATAAAGGATGTTTTGCATGGGTTTTAGCGTTTTGGTATGTAAGGAGCTCAAAAACACTTAAAGGCAAGTTCTTGGTAAAAGTTGGTTTTATTCCCTTGTAATGTGATTGCCCTGCTTTTCAGTGCTGTATTGCCTAGCACGCTCAAAAACACTAAGACACTTTGCTAGTAATTTCATTTTTTTTCCACATAAAGCTAGTTTCGCATGTAATTTGGAGTTTTGGTAATTAAGAATGTGAAAAAACACTGAAAATACACTAATTTCGTAAGGTTGCTCTGTTTCTCAATTAAGAGTGTTATTCATGAGTTTCAGCATTTTGGTATATAAGAAACTTCTCCATATAGACGAGTTTTTGCGTTTTTTGCCTTGTGGTTCTTGAAAACTATTAAAACATTCATTATACTAGTTTCTTGTAATATCCTTTTTTTTCCCAATATAGAGTTCTTTGCATTCATTTTTGCGTTTTTTGTAGTTAACGAGCTCAAAAACACTCAACTTTTTGTTAACGTTATTCTTTTTTCTTAATATTGGTTGGTTTGCATCAGTTTTAGCGTTCTACGTAAATCACTGAAAAGACACGTTTTTCTTGAAATTACGAAAAACACCCAAAGACAGCTTTCTTGTAAAATCGTGTAATTTTCCCATATAGGTGGCTTTGCATGCACTTCAGGGTTTCGTACATAACTCCGGAAAAATCTAAAATTATTGTTTTATGTTCTTTTTCACATAATTTCCCTTAATTTTCTCAGAATTTTGGCATCTATGGTACCTATGAAGATGAATAAAAATTTATTTATTTATTTTTTTTATTTATTTATTTTTTTCTCTATAAAGAATGTTATTTGTGGGTTTTAGCTTTTTGATACTTAAGGAACTTAAAAATACTCCTAATACACGATTTTCGTAATGTCCTTTCGTTTCACAAACATAGGGTTCTTTGCATGTATTTAAGAGTTTTTATAGGTAATATGATCAAAAACACTCAAAATACATGTTTTTGGTAATGTTATTCTGTTTCTCCATAAAGGGTGTTTTGCATACCTTTTAGCGTTTTGGTATGTAAGGAGTTAAAAAATCACTTAAAGGCAAGTTCTTCGTAAATTTTGGTTTTATTCCAATGTAATGTGATTGTTCTCCTTTTTAGTGCTTTGTTGCAAATAATGCTCAAAAACACTCAAAAGACACTTTTCTGGTAATGTCAATTTTTTTCCCACATGAAGCTAGTTGCGCATGTAATTTGGGATTTTCGTAACTAAGAATGTGAAAAAGTCTTAAAATACACATATTTGGTAAGGTAGTTCTGTTTCTCAATTAAAAGTGTTATTCATGAGTTTTAGCATTTTGGTATATAAGAAACTTCTCTATATACACGAGTTATTGCTTTTTTTTGCCTTGTGGTTCTTGTGAAACTATAAAACACTCATTATACACGTTTCTCGTAATGTCCTTTTGCTTCCCAATATAGAGTGCTTTCCATCCATTTTCGCATTTTTTGTAGGTAAGAAGCTCAAAAACATTTTTTGGTAATGTTATTTTATTTCTTCATATTTGTTAGTTTTATCGTTTTTCTACGTAAAACACAGAAAAGACACGTTTTCAGTAATTTTGTTTTGGATTCACATATTGACTCACTTCCATATTATTTATCATTTTGGTGCCTAACATGCTGAAAAACACTGAAAAGACAGGTTTCTGGTAAAGTCGTTTAACTTCCTTATATAGGTTGCATGCACTTTAGGGTTTGGAACATAAAAATCCGAAAAAAAGCTATAATTATCTTTTTTGATAATGTTCTTTTTTCCACATAAATTCCCTGAATTTTGGAAGATTTTTGGCATCTTGGTACCTATGAAAATCAATACCAAAAAAAAAAAAATGCTATTTTTTTCTCTATAAAAAGTGTTATTTGTGGGTTTTAACGTTTTGGTACTTAAGGAACTTAAAAACAGTCATAATACACGTTTCTCGTAATGTCTTTTCGTTTCTCAAGCATAAGGTTCTTTGCCTGTATTTAAGCGTTTTTTATAGGTAACATGATCAAAAACATTTAAAACACATGTTTTTAGTAATGTTATTCTGCTTCTCCATAAAGAAGTGTTTTGCATACGTTTTAGCGTTTTGGTATGTAAGGAGGTCAAAAACACTTTAAGGCAAGTTCTTGGTAAAAGTTGGTTTTATTCCCATGTAATGTGATTGCCCTGCTTTTTAGTGCTTTATTTCCTAACACACTCAAAAACACTCAAAAGACACTTCTGGTAATGTCATTTTTTTCCCACATAATGCTAGTTTCGCGTGCTATTTGGGGTTTTGCTAACTAAGAATGTGAAAAAACTCAAAATACACGCATTTGGTAAGGTTGTTCTGTTTCTCAATTAATATTGTTATTCATGAGTTTCAGCATTTTGGTATATAAGAAACTTCTTTATATACAAGAGTTTTTGCGTTTTTTGTCTTGTGGTTCTATTGAACCACAAGTTCTTTTTCTCGAAAATAATAAGACACTCATTATACTCGTTTCTCGTAATGTCCTTTTGTTTCCCAATAGGGAGTGCTTTGCATCCATTTTGGCCTTTTTTTTTGGTAACAAGCTCAAAAACACTCAAAATATAATAATGGTAATGTTAATAATAATAATAATAATAATAATAATAATAATAATGGTAATGGTAATGTTATTTTATTTCTTCTTATTGTTTGGTTTGCATCCGTTTTAGCGTTTTTTAGCGTACGTTTTTTTTAGCGTACGTAAAACACCGAAAAGACACGTTTTCTGTAATTTTGTTTTGGATTCCCATATAGAGTGACTTGCATGTTATTTGTCGTTATGGTGCCTAACATACTGAAAAACACTCATAAAACAGTTTTCTGGCAAAGACGTTTAATTTCCCCATATAGGAGGCTTTGCATGCACTTTAGGGTTTGGTACATAACAGTCCGAAAAAAAAGCTAAAATGAACTTTTTTCATAATTTTCTTTTATCATATAATAGCCCTGAATTTTTTCAGAATTTTAGTTTCTCGGTACCTATGAAGATGAATAACAAAAAAAAAAAAAAAATCCTATTTTTTTTTTTTTTATTCATTTATTTTTCTAAATAAAGGGTGTTATTTGTGGGTTTTAGCTTTTTGGTACTTAAAGAACTTAAAAACATTCATAATACACGTTTTTCGTAATGTCATTTCGTTTCCGAAGTATTAGGTTCTTTGCATGTATTTAAGCGTTTTTATAGTTAACGATCAAAAACACTCAAAATACATGTTTTTGGTAATGTTGTTGTTTGTCCATAAAAGGTGTTTTCCATGAGTTTTACCGTTTTGGTATGTAATGAGCTCAAAACACCTAAAGATAAGTTCTTCGTAAAAGTTGGTTTTATTCCCATGTAATGTGATTGCCCTGCTTTTTAGTGCTTTATTGCCTAACCCACTCAAAAACACTCGAAAGACACTTTTCAGGTAATATAATTTTTTTCCCACATAAAGCTAGTTTCGCATGGAATTTGGGGTTTTGGTAATTAAGAATGTGAAAAACACTCAAAATACAGGCATTTAGTAAGGTTGTTCTGTTTCTTAATTAAAAGTGTTATTCATGAGCTTCAGCATTTTGGTATGTAAGAAACTTCTCTAATACACACATTTGGTAAGGTAGTTCTCTTTCTCAATTAAAAGTGTTATTCATGAGTTTCAGCATTTTGGTATGTAAAAAACTTCTCTATGTACACGAGTTTTTGAGTTTTTTGCCTTGTGGTTCTTGTGAAACTATAATACACTCATTATACACGTTTCTCGTAATGTCCTTTTCTTTCCCAATATAGAGTGCTTTCCATCAATTTTTGCATTTTTTGTAGGTAACAAGCTCAAAAACACATCACAATATATTTTTTTGTTAATGTTATCCTATTTCTTCATATTGGTTGGTTTGCATCCGTTTTAGCGTTTTTCTACGTAAATCACTGAAAAGACACGTTTTCAGTAATATTCTTGAAATTGCTTAAAAAAAAACTCAAAAGACATGTTTCTGGTAAAGTCGTGTAATTTCCCCATATAGGTGGCTTTGCATGCACTTCAGGGTTTGGTACATAACTCCGGAAAAAAAGCTAAAAATTTCTTTTTTGATATTTTTTTTTTTACCTAATTTCCCTGAATTTTGCCAGAATTTTGGCAATGAATAACAAAAAAAAATTATATTTTTTTATTGATATATTTATTTATTTATTTTTCTCTATAAAGAGTGTTATTTGTGGGTTTTAGCTTTATAGTATTTAAGGAACTTAAAAACTCATAATACACAATTTTCGTAATATCGTTTCCTTTCACAAACTTAGGGTTCTTTGCATGTATTTAAGCGTTTTTATAGGTAACATCAAAAACACTTAAAATTCATGTTTTTTGGTAATGTTATTTTGTTTTTCTATAAAGGGTGTTTTGCATGCGTTTTAGCGTTTTAGTATGTAAGGAGTTAAAAAAACAATTAAAGACAAGTTTTTTTATAAAAGTTGGTTTTATTCCCATGTAATGTGATTGTTCTGCTTTTTAGTGCTTTGTTGCATATCACGCTCAAAAACACTCAAAAGACACTTTTCTGGTACTGTCATTCTTCCCACATAAAACTAGTTTCGCATGTAATTTCGGATTTTTGTAACTAAGAATGTGAAAAACACTCAAAATACTCACATTTGGTAAGATAGTTCTGTTTCTCAATTAAAAGTGTTATTCATGAGTTTCAGCATTTTAGAATGTAAGAAACTTATTTATATACACGAGTTTTTGCGTTTTTTGCCTTGTTCTTGTAAAACTATAAAACACTCATTATACACGTTTCTCGTAATGTCCTTTTGCTTCCAAATATAGAGTGCTTTCCATCCATTTTCGCGTTTTTTGTAGGTAACAATTTCAAAAACACTCAAAATATACATTTTTGGTAATGTTATTCTATTTCTTCATATTGGTTGGTTTGCATCTGTTTTAGCGTTTTTCTACGTAAAACACCGAAAAGACACGTTTTCAGTAATTTTGTTTTGGATTCCCATATAGATTGACTTCCTTAGGTTTTATCGTGTTGGTTCATAACATGCTGAAAAACACTCATAAGACAGTTTTCTGGAAAAGACGTTTAATTTCCCCATATAGGTGGCTTTGCATGCAATTTAAAGGTTTGGTACATAACAGTTCGAAAAAAAAGCTAAATTTACCTTTTTTTATAATGTTCTTATTTCACACAATTTCCTGAACTTTGCCCGAATTTTGACATCTCGTTACATGTGAAGTTGAATAATAAAAAAAAAATATCGTATTTTTTTATTTATTTATTTATATCTCAATAAAGAGTGGCTTTATTGAGAAAAAAATAATTTGCTTTAATAAATTTGTGGCTTTTAGCATTTCGTACTTAATGAACGTAAAAACACTCATAATACACGTTTCTCGTAATGTCCTTTCGTTGCCCAAAAATAAGGTTATTTGCATGTATTTAAGCGTTTTTATTGGTAACACGATCAAAAACACTCAAAATACATGTTTCTGGTAATGTTATTCTGTTTCACCATAAAGTGTATTTTGCATGCGTTTTAGTGTTTTGGTATATAAGGAGCTCAAAAACTCTTAAAGGCAAGTTCTTGGTAAAAATTGGTTTTATTCCAATGTAATTTGATTGCCCTGCTTTTTAGTGCTTTATTGCCTATCACGCTCAAAAACACTCAAAAGACATTTTCTGGTAATGTCATTTTTTTCCCACATAAAGATGGTTTCGCATGCAATTTGGGATTTTGGTAACTAAGAATTGTTTATGAGTTTCAGGATTTTGGTATTTAGGAAACTTCTTCATATACACTAGTTTTTGCATTTTTTGCCTTGCAATATCCTTTTCTTTTCCATTATAGTGCTTTGCATCAATTTCCGCGTTTTTTTTATAGGTAAGAAGCTCAAAAACACTCAAAATATACCTTTTTGGTAATGTTTTTCTACTTCTTTATATTGGTTGGTTTGCATCCGTTTTAGCGTTTTTCTACGTAAAACTTTGATAAGACACGTTTTCAGTAATTTTGTTTTGAATTCCCATATAGAGTGACTCATATTATTTATCGTTTTGGTGCTTAACATGCGGAAAAACACTCAAAAGAGAGGTTTCTTGTAAAGTCGTTTAATTTCCCTCTGTAGATGGCTTTGCATTCACTTTAGGGTTTGGTACATAACAGTCCGAAAAAAAGCTAAAATTAACTTTTTTGATAATATTCTTTCATCATATAATTGCCCTGAATTTTCCCAGAAATTTGGCATCTCGGTACCTATGAGGATGAATAACAAAAAAAAAAAATCCTATTTTTTTTTATTGATTTATTTTTTCTCAATAAAGAGTGTTATTTGTGGGATTTAGCTTTTTGGTACTTAAATAACGTAAAAAACACTCATAATACACGTTTCTTGTAATGTCCTTTTGTTTCCCAAACATAAGGATCTTTGCATGTATTTAAGCGTTTTTATACAAAAACATGATGAAAAACACTCAAAATACATGTTTTTGGTAATGTTATTCTTTTTCTCCATAAAAGGAGTTTTGCATGCGTTTTGGCGTTTTGGTAAGGAGCTCAAAAACACTTAAAGGCAAGATCTTGGTAAAAGTTGGTTTTATTCCCATGTAATGTGATTGCCTTGCTTTTTAGTGCTTTATTGCCTAACACGCTCAAAAACCCTTAAAAGACACTTTTCTGGTAATGTCATTTTTTTCACACATAACGCTAGTTTCGCATGGAATTTGGGGTTTTGGTAACTAAGAATGTTAAAAACACTGAAAATACACGCACTTAGTAAGGTTGTTCTGTTTCTTAATTAAGAGTGTTATTCATGAGTTTCAGCATTTTGTTATCTGAGAAACTTTTCAATACACACGAGTTTTTTTTGCCTTGTGATTCTTGTGATACTATGAAACACTCATTATACACGTTTCTCGTTATCTCCTTTTTTTTTTTTTTATGCCTATATAGAGTTTTGCATCAATTTTCGCATTTTTTTTTTTTTTATCTAAGAAGCTCAAAAACACTCAAAATATACGTTTTTGGTAATGTTATTCTATTTCTTCATATTGGTTGGTTTGCATCCGTTTTAGGCTTTTTCTACGTAAAACTTTGAAAAGACACGTTTTCGGTAATTTTGTTTTTGATTTCCATATAGAGTGACTTTCATATTATTTATCGTTTTGGTGCATAACATGCGGAAAAACACGCTAAAGACAGTTTTTTGTAGTAAAGTCGTTTAATTTCCCCATATATTTGGCTTTGCATACACTTTAGGGTTTTGTACATAACTCCGAAAAAAAGCTAAAATTAACTTTTTCGATAATGTTCTTTCCACATAATTTTTGGCAGAATTTTTTTTTTTGGCAGAATTTTGGCATCTTGGTAGCTATGAACATTAATAACAATTTTCGAGATTCTTGTAAGTAACAAGCTCAAAAACACATAAAAATATATCTTTTTGGTAATGTTATTCTGTTTTTTTCATATTGGTTGGTTTGCATCCATTTTAGCCTTTTTCTACGTAAATCACTAAAAAAGACACTTTTTCAGTAATATTGTTGAAATTGCTGAAAAACACTTAAAAGAAAGGTTTCTGGAAAAAGTCGTGTAATTTCCCCATATAGGTTGCTTTGCATGCACTTCAGGGTTTGGTATATAAGTCCGGAAAAAAAGGTAAAATTATTTTTTTTATAATGATTTTTTTTTACAAAATTTCCCTTTAATTTTCCAGAATTTTGGCATCTCGGTCCCCATGAAGATGAATAAATTTTTTTTTCTCTACAAAGAGTGTTATTTGTGGCATTTAGCTTTTTGGTACTTAAGGAACTTAAAAACACTCATAATACACGATTTTCGTTATGTCCTTTTGTAATACAAACATAGTGTTCTTTACATGTATTTAAGCGTTTTTATAGGTAACATGATCAAAAACACTCAAAATACATGTTTTTGGTAATGTTATTCTGTTTCTCCATTAAGGGTGTTTTGCATGCGTTTTAGCGTTTTGGTATGTAAGGAGTTAAAAAACACTTAAAGGCAAGTTCTTCGTAAAAGTTGGTTTTATTCCCATGTAATGTGATTGTTCTGCTTTTTAGTGCTTTGTTGCATATCACGCTGAAAAACACTCAAAAGACAGTTTTCTAGTAATATCAGTTTTTTCCCACATAAAGCTAGTTTCGCATGTAATTTGGCATTTTCGTAACTAAGAATGTGAAAAACATTCAAAGTACACAATTTGATAAGGTAGTTCTATTTCTCGATAAAAATAAAAACACTAAAAATATATCTTCTTGGTAATGTTATTTTATTTTTTCATATTGGTTGGTTTGCATCCGTTTTAGCGATTTTCTACGTAAAACACTGAAAAGACACGTTTTCAGTAATTTTGTTTTTGATTCACATTGACTGACTTCCATATTATTTATCCTTTGGTGCCTAACATGCTGAAAAACACTGAAAAGACAGGTTTCTGGTCAAGTCGTTTAACTTCCCTATATAGGTGGCTTTGCATGCACTTTAGGGTTTGGTACATAAGAATCTGATAAAAAGCTATAATTAACTTTTTCGATAATGTTCTTTTTTCCACATAGATTCCCTGATTTTTGGCAGAATTTTGGTATCTCGGTGCCTATGAGGATGAATAAAAAAAAGTTCCTATTTTTAATTAATTATTTTTTTTTTTCTAAATAAACAGTGTTATTTATGGGTTATAGCTTTTTGATACTGAAGGAACTTAAAAACACTCATAATACACGTTTCTCGTAATGTTCTTTCGTTTCCTAAACATAAGGTTCTTTGCATGTTTTTGAGCGTTTTTATAGATGACATGTTCAAAAACACTCGAAAAACATAATTTTGGTAATGGAAAAGGTGCTTTGCATGCATTTTAGCGTTTTGGTATGTAAGGATGTCAAAAACACTTAAAGGCAAGTTCTTGGTAAAATTTGGTTTTATCTCCATGTAATGTGATTGCCCTGCCTTTTAGTGCTTTATTGCTTAACACGCTCAAAAACACTTAAAAGACATGCAAACCCTTTCATATGAGGAAATTAAACGACCTTACCAGAAATCTGTCTTTTGAGTGTTTTTTCAGCATGTTAGGCACCAAAACGATAAATAATAAGGAACTCACTCTATATGGAAATCCAAAAGAAAATTACTGAAAACGTGTCTTCTCAGTGTTTTACGTAGAAAAACGGTAAAACGGATGCAAACCAACCAATATCCAAAAGAAGAAAAACATTACCAAAAATGTATATTTTGATCTTTTTGAGCTTGTTAGCTACAAAAAAAAAAAAAAAACACGACAATTGATACAGAGCACTCTATATTGGGATACAAAGGGACATTGGGAGAAAAATATATAATGAATGTTTTATATTTGAAAAGAACCACACGGCAAAAAACGCAAAAACTCGTGTATATGGAGAAGTTTCCTAGATACCAAAATGCTGAAACTCATGTTTAACAATGTTTAACTCATGTTCTCAATTAACACTGTTAATTGAGAAACAAAAAACCTTACTAAATGCGTGTCAAAAACATTAAAGGCAAGTTCTTGGTAAAAGTTGGTTTTATTCCCATGTAATGTGATTGACCTTCTTTTTCGTGCTTTATTGCCTAACACGCTCAAAAACACTCAAAGACACTTTTCTGGTAATGATATTTTTTTCCCACATAAAGCTAGTTTCACATGGAATTTGGGATTTTGGTAACTAAGAATGTAAAAAACACTTAAAATACACGCATTTAGTAAGGTTGTTCTGTTTCTTAATTAGAAGTGTTATTCATTAGGTATCTTAGAAACTTTTCCATACACACGAGTTATTGTGTTTTTTGCCTTGTGATTCTTGTGAAACTATAAAACACTCATTATACACGTTTTTCGTTATCTCCTTTTTTTCCCTAATATAGAGTGCTTTGCATCCATTTTCGCGTTTATATATATATATATATATATATATATATATATATATATATATATATATATATATATATATATATATATATATATATATATATATATATATATATATATATATATATATATATAACAAGTTCAAAAACACTGAAAATATACCTTTTTGGTAATGTTATTCTATTTCTTCATATTGGTTGGTTTGCATCCGTTTTAGCGTTTTTCTACGTAAATCTTTGAAAAGACACCTTTTTTTAGTAATTTTTTTTTTACTTTCATATTATATATCGTTGTGGTGTCCAACATGCGGAAAAACACTCAAAAACGTGTTCCTTGTAAAGTCGTTTAATTTCCCCATATATTTGGCTTTGCATACACTTTAGGGTTTGGTACATAACTCTGAAAAAAACCTAAAATTAAGTTGTTCTATAATGTTCTTTTTCCACATAATTTCCCTGAATTTTGGGAAAATTTTGACATCTTGGTACCTATGAACATCAATAACAAAAAAAAAATGCAATTTTTTACTTTTTTTTTATATATATATAAAGAGTGTAATTAACGTTTTGATACTGAAAGAATTTAAAAATATTCATAATACACATTTCTCGTAATGTCCTTTCGTTTCCCAAATATAGGGATCTTTGCATGTATTTAAGCGTTTTTATATGTAACAGGATAAAAAACACTCAAAACACATTTTTTTTGGAATGTAAGAAACTTCTCTATATACACGAGTTTTTGCGTTTTTGCCTTGTGGTTATTGTGAAACTATAAAACACTCATTATACACGTTTCTCGTAATGTCCATTTGCTTCCCAATATAGAGTGCTTTCCATCCATATTCGCTTTTTTTGTAGGTAACAATTTCAAAAACACTCAAAATATATCTTTTTGTTAATGTTATTCTATTTCTTTATATTGGTTGGTTTGCATCCGTTTTAGCGTTTTTCTATGTAAAACACCGAAAAGACACGTTTTTAGTAATTTTGTTTTGGATTCCCATATAGATTGACTTCCATGTTATTTATTGTGTTAGTTCCTAACATACTGAAAAACACTCATGAGACAGTTTTCTGGCAAAGACGTTTAATTTTCCCATATAGGTGGCTTTGCATGCACTTTAGGGGTTTGGTACATAAAAGTCCTAAAAAAAGCTAAATTTAACATTTTTGATAATGTTCTTATTTCACATAATTTCCTGAATTTTCCCCGAATTTTGGCATCTCGGTAACTGTAAAGATGAATAAGAAGGAAAAAAATATCGTATTTTTTTTTTTATTGTTTCTCAATAAAGAGTGTTATTTGTGGCTTATAGCTTTTTGGTAATTAATGAACTTAAAAACACTCATAATACACGTTTCTTGTAATGTCCTTTCGTTTCCCAAAAATAGGGTTCTTTGTATTTATTTAAGCTTTTTTATTGGTAACATGATCAAAAACACTCAAAATACATGTTTTTGGTAATTTTATTCTGTTTCACCATAAAGTGTGTTTTGCATGCGTTTTAGTGTTTTGGTATATAAGGAGCTCAAAAACACTTAAAGGGAAGTTCTTGGTAAAAATTGGTTTTACTTCAATGTAATGTGATTGCCCTGCTTTTTAGTGCTTTATTGCCTATCACGCTCAAAAACACTCAGAAGACATTTTTCTGGTAATGTCATTTTTTTTTCCCACATCAAGCTGGTTTCGCATGCAATTTGGGGTTTTGGTAAGTAAGAATGTGAAAAGCATTCAAAATACACACATTTAGTAAGGTTGTTCTGTTTGTCATTTAAGAGTGTTCTTCATGAGTTTCAGCATTTTGGTATCTAGAAAACTTCTTCATATACACGAGTTTTTGCATTTTTTTTGCCTTGTGATTCTTTTAAACTATAAAACACTTATTATGCACTTTTCTTGCAATGTCGTTTTGTTTCCCATTATAGAGTTTTTTGCATCAATTTTCGCGTTTCTTTATAGGTAACAAGCTCAAAAACACTCAAAATATACATTTTTGGTAATGTTTTTCTATTTCTTGATATTGGTTGATTTGCATCCGTTTTAGCGTTTTTTCTACGTAAAACACTGAGAAGACACGTTTTCAGTAATTTTGTTTTGGATTCCCATATAGAGTGAGTTCCTTATTATTTATTGTTTTGGTGCCTAACATGCTGAAAAACACTCAAAACACAGATATCTGATAAGGTTGTTTAATTCCCTCACATAGGAGGCTTTGCATGCACTTTAGGGTTTGGTACATAACAGTCCGAAAAAAAAGCTAAAATTAACTGTTTTCATAATATTCTTTTATCATATAGTTGCCCTGGATTTTCCCAGAATTTTGGCATATCGGTACCTATGAATATGAATAACAAAAAAAATATATATATATATATATATATATATATTTATTTTTTTTTTATTTATTTTTTTTTCTAAATAAACTGTTATTTGTGGGTTTTAACTTTTTGGTACTTAAGGAACTTAAAAACACTCATAATACACGTTTCTTGTAATGTTATTCTGTCTCCCAAAGATAAGGTTCTTTGCATGTATTTAAGCCTTTTTATAGAAAACATGATCAAAAACACTCAAAATACATGTTTTTTGGTAATGTTATTCTGTTTCTCCATAAAAGGTGTTTTGCATGCGTTTTAGCGTTTCGGTATGTAAGGAGCCCAAAAACACTTAAAGGCAAGCTCTTGTGAAAAGTTGGTTTTATTTCCATGTAATGTGATTGCCCTGCTTTTTAGTGCATTATTGCCTAACACGCTGAAAAACCCTCAAAAGACACATTTCTGGTAATGTAATTTTTTTTCACACATAAAGTTAGTTTCACATGGAATTTGGGGTTTTGGTAACTAAAGATGTGTAAAACACTCATAATACACACATTTAGTAAAGTTGTTCTGTTTCTTAATTAAGAGTGTTATTCATGAGTTACAGCACTTTGGTATCTAAGAAACTTTTCCATACACACGAGGTTTTGCGTTTTTTGCCTTGTGATTCTTGTGAAACTATGAAACACACATTATACACGTTTCACGTTATGTCTTTTTTTTTCCTAATATAGAGTGCTCTGCATCCATTTTCCCATTTTTTTTTTAACAAGCTCAAAAACACTCAAAATATACCTTTTTGGTAATGTTATTTTATTTCTTCATATTTGTTGGTTTGCATCCGTTTTAGCGTTTTTCTACGTAAAACTTTGAAAAGACTCGTTTTCAGCAATTTTTTTTTGGATTTCCATATAGAGTGACTTTCATATTATTTATCGTTATGGTGCCTGACATGCGGAAAAACACTCAAAAGACAGGTTTCTTGTAAAGTCGCTTAATTTCCCCATATATATGGCTTTGCATACACTTTAGGGTTTGGTACATAACTCCGAAAATAAGCTAAAATTAACTTTTTCGATAATGTTCTTTTTTTTACATAATTTCCCTGAATTTTCGCAGAATTTTGGCATCTTGGTAGCTATAAACATCAATAACAAAAAAAAATGCTATTTTTTTATTTATTTATGTTTTTTTTCCTCCATAAAGATTGTTATTTGTGAATTTTAACGTTTTGGTACTTAAGGAACTTAAAAACACACATAATACACGTTTCTTGTTATGTTCTTTCGTTTCCCAAACATAAGGTTCTTTGCATGTATTTAATCGTTTTTATAGGTAACATGATAAAAAACACTTAAAACACGTGTTTTTGGTAATGTTATTCTGCTTCTATATAAAGAAGTGTTTTACATGCGGTTTAGCGTTTTGGTATGTAAGGAGCTCAAAAACACTTCAAGGCAAGTTCTTGGTAAAAGTTGGTTTTATTCCCATGTAATGTGATTTATTGCTTTATTGCCTAACACGGTCAAAAACACTCAAAAGACACTTCTGGTAATGTCATTTTTTTCCCACATAAAGCTAGTTTTGCATGCTATTTGGTGTTTTGCTAAGAATGTGAAAAACACTCAAAATACACGCAATTGGTAAGGTTGTTCTATTTCTCAATTAAGATTGTTATTCATGAGTTTCAGCATATTGTTATCTAAGAAACTACTTTATATACACGAGTTTTTGCGATTTTCTACGTAAAACACTGAGAAGATACGTTTTCAGTAATTTCGTTTTTGATTCCCATATACAGTGAGTTACTTATTATTTATCGTTTTCGTGCCTAACATGCAAAAAACAATCAAAAGAAAGATTTTAGGTAAGGTCGTTTAATTTCCTCATATATAAGGCTTTGCATGCACTTTAAAGTTTGGTACATAACATATCGAAAAAAAAGCTAAGATTAACTTTTTTGATAATATTCTTTTATCATATAATAGCCCTGATTTTTCTCATAATTTTGGCATCTCGGTACCTATGAAGATAGATAACAAAAAAAAAAAAAATAATAATAAATTAATTATTTTTTTTCTAAATAAAGAGTGTTATTTGTGGGTTTTAGCTTTTTGGTACTTAAGGAACTTAAAAACACTCATAATACACGTTTCTCGTAATGTCCTTTCGTTTCCCAAACATTAGGTTCTTTGCGTCTATTTAAGCGTTTTTATAGATAACATGATCAAAAACTGAAAATACTTTTTTGGTAATGTTATTCTGTTTCTCCGTAAAAGGTGTTTTGCATGCGTTTTAGCGTTTCGGTATGTAAGGAGCTCAAAAATACTTAAAGACAAGTTTTTGGTATAAGTTGGTTTTATTCCCATGTAATGTGATTGCTTTCCTTTTTAGTGCTTTATTGCCTAACACGCTCAAAAACCCTTAAAAGTCACTCTTCTGGTAATGTCATTTTTTTCACACATAAAGTTAGTTTCGCATGGAATTTGGGGTTTTGCTAACTAAGAATGTGAAAAACACTCATAATAAACGCATTTAGTAAGGTTGTTCTTTATCTTAATTAAGAGTGTTATTCATGAGTTTCAGCATTTTGGTATCATAGAAAATTTTCCATACACAAGTTTTTGAGTTTTTTGCCTTGTGATTCTTGTGAAACTATGAAACACTCATTATACACGTTTCTCGTTATGTCCTTTCTTTATTTTTTTTTCCTAATATAGAGTGCTTTGCATCCATTTTCGCGTTTTTTTTTTATGTAACAATCTCAAAAACACTCAAAATATTACTTTTTGGAAATGTTATTCTATTTCTTCATATTGGTTTGTTTGCATCCGTTTTAGCGTTTTTCTATGTTAAACTTTCAAAAGACACGTTTTCAGTAATTCTGTTTTGGATTTCCATATAGAGTGACTTTCATATTATTTATCGCTTTGGTGCCTAATATGCGGAAAACACTCAAAAGACAGGTTTCTTGTAAAGTCGCTTAATTTCCCCATATAGATGGCTTTGCATTCACTTTAGCTTTAACTTTTTCGATAATTTTTCCACATAATTTCCCTGAATTTTGGCAGAATTTTGACATCATGGTAACTATGAACATCAATAACAAAAAAAAATAAATGCTATTTTTCTTTCTTTCTTTATTTCTATATATTTTTTCTCTCTATAAAGAGTGTTATTTTTTGGGTTTTAACGTTTTGGTACATGTTTCTCGTTATGTCCTTTCGTTTCATAAACATAGGGTTCTTTGCATGGATTTAAGCGTTTTTATAGGTAACATAATCAAAAACACTTAAAACACATGTTATTCTGCTTCTCCATAAAGGAGTGTTTTGCAAGCGTTTAACGTTTTGGTATGTAATGAGCTCAAAAACACTTAAAGGCAAGTTCTTGGTAAAAATTGGTTTTATTCCTATATAATTTGATAACCTTGCTTTTTAGTGCTTTATTGTCTATCACGCTCAAAAACCCTCAAAAGATTTTTTTTTTTTGGTAATGTCAGTTTTTTCTCATATAAAGCTGCTTTGCATGCAATTTGGGGTTTTAGTAACTAAGAATGTAAAAAGCACTCAAAATACACGCATTTAGTAAGGTTTTTCTGTTTCTCAATTAAGAGTGTTATTCATGAGTTTCAGCATTTTGGTATCTAGGAAACTTCTCCAGATACAAGAGTTTTTGCGTTTTTTGCCTTTTGGTTCTTTTGAACTATAAAACACTCATCCACTTTTCTTGCAATGTCCTTTTTTTCTTAATATAGAGTGCTTTGCATCAATTTTTGCGTTTTTTGTAGGTAACAAGCTCAAAACACTCAAAATATACAATTTTGGTAATGTTTTTCTATTTCTTGATATTGGTTGGTTTGGATCCGTTTTAGCGTTTTTCTACGTAAAACACTGAGAAGACACGTGTTCAGTAATTTTGTTTTGGATTCCCATATAGAGTGAGTTCCTTATGATTTATCGTTTTCGTGCCTAACATGCTGAAAAACACTCAAAAGACAGATTTCTGGTAAGGTCGTTTAATTTCCTCAAATAGGAGGCTTTTTTAGGGTTTGGTACATAACAGTGAGGAAAAAAAGCTAAAATTAACTTTTTTGATAATTTTCTTTTATCATATTTTCCCAGAATTTTGGCATCTCGGTACCTATGAAGATGAATAACAAAAAAAAAAAAAAAACAATTTTCATATATTTTTTATTTATTTTTTCTTCTAAATAAAGAGTGTTATTCGTGGGTTTTAGCTTCTTGGTACTTAAGGAACTTAAAAACACTCATAATACACGTTTCTTGTAATGTCCTTTCGTTTCCCAAACATAAGGTTCTTTTCCAAGCGTTTTTATAGATAACATGATCAAAAAGACTTAAATTACATGTTTTTGGTAATGTTATTCTGTTTCTCCATAAAGTGTGTTTTGCATGCATTTTAACGGTTTGGTATACGAGTATAATGGGCTCAAAATACCTTGAAGGCAAATTCTTGGTAAAAATTGGTTTTACTCCAATGTAATGTGATTGCCCTGCTTTTTTAGTGCTTTATTGCCTATCACGCTCAAAAACATTCAAAAGACACTTTTCTGGTAATATCATTTTTTTTCATATAAAGCTGGTTTCGCATGCAATTTGGGGTTTTGGTAACTAAGAATGTGAAAAGCACTCAAAATTCACGCATTTAGTAAGGTTGTTCTGTTTCTTAATTTAAAGTGTTATTCATGAGGTTCAGCATTTTGGTATGTAAGAAACTTCTCTAATACACACATTTGGTAAGGTAGTTTTGTTTCTCAATTAAAAGTTATTCATGAGTTTCAGCATTTTGGTATGTAAGAAACTTCTCTATGTACACGAGTTTTTCAGATTTTTGCCTTGTGGTTCTTGTGAAACTATAAAACACTCATTATACACGTTTCTCGTAAGGTGCTTTCTTTCTCAATATAGAGTGCTTTCCATCTATTTTCGCATTTCTTGTAGGTAAAAATGTTAAAAAACAAATAAAAATATATCTTTTTGGTAATGCTATTCTGTTTCTTCATATTGGTTGGTTTGCATCCGTTTTAGCGTTTTTCTACGTAAATCACTAAAAAGACATTTTTTTCAGTAATATTGTTGAAATTGCTGAAAAACACTCAAAAGACAGGTTTCTAATAAAGTCGTGTAATTTCCCCATATAGGTGGCTTTGTATGCACTTCAGGGTTTGGTACATAAGTCCGGAAAAAGCTAAAATTATTTTTTTTATTATGATTTTTTTATACAATTATATATATTTTATATATTACATATAAAAACGCTTAAATACATGTAAAGAACACTATGTTTGTATAACAAAAGGACATTACGAAAATCGTGTATTATGAGTGTTTTTAAGTTCCTTAAGTACCAAAAAGCTAAAACCCATAAATAACACTCTTTATAGAGAAAGGAAAAAAAATATTTTGTTATTTATCTTCATAGGTACCGAGATGCCCAAATTCTGGCAAAATTCAGGAAAATTATGTGAAAAAAATACGAAAAAAATTTAATTTTAGCTTTTTTTTTCCGACTGTTATGTACTAAACCCTAAAGTGCATGCAAAGCTACGTATATGAGGAAATTAAACGACTTTACGAGAAACCTGTCTTTTGAGTGTTTTTCAGCATGTTAGGCACCAAAACGATATATAATATGGAAGTCACTCAATATGGGAATCCATCACAAAATTACTGAAATAGTGTCTTTTAAGTGTTTTACGTAGATAAACGCTAAAAGAGATGCAAACCAACGAATATGAAAAAAATAGAATAACATTACCAAAAAAGGTATATTTTCAGTGTTTTTGAGCTTCTTATCTACAAAAAACGCGAAAATGGATAGAAAGCACTCTATATTGAGATACAAAAGGACATTACGAGAAACTTCCATAATGAGTGTTATATAGTTTCACAAGAACCACAAGACAAAAAACGCAAAAACTCGTGTATATGGATAAGTTTCTTAGATACCAAAATGCTGAAACTGAGGAATAACACTCTTAATTGAGAATACAGAACAACCTTACGATATGCGTGTATTTTGACTGTTTTTCACATTCTTAGTTACCAAAACCCCAAATTGCATGCAAAACTAGCTTTATGTGGTAAAAAAATGACATTACCAGAAAAGTGTCTTTTGAGTGTTTTTGAGCGTGTTAGGCAATAAAGCACTAAAAAGGAGGGCAATCACATTACATGGGAATAAAACCATCTTTTACCAAGAACTTGCCTTTAAGTGTTTTTGAGCTCCTTATATACCAAAACGCTAAAACGCATGCAAAACACCCTTTATGGAGAAACAGATTAACATTACCAAAAACATGTATTTTGAGAGTTTTTGATCATGTTACCTCTAATAACGCTTTAATAAATGCAAAAAACCTTATGTCTGGGAAACGAAAGGACATTAGGAGAAACGTGTATTATGAGTCTTTTTAAGTTTCATAAGTACCAAAAAGCTAAAACCTCTTTATAGATAAGAAAAACAAAAAATAAATAAATAAATAAATTTTTTTTTGTTATTCTTCATAGGTACCGAGATCACAAAATTCTGGCAAAAATCAGGGAAATTATATAAAAAAAGAACATTATCAAAAAATTTATTTTTAGCTTCTTTTTTCGGACTGTTATGCACAAAACCCTAAAGTGCATGCAAAGCCAACTATATGGGGAAATTAAACGACTTTACGAGAAACCTGTGTTTCTAGTGTTTTTCAGCATGTTAGACACCAAAATAATTAACAATATGGAATTCATTCTATTTGGGAATCCAAAATAAATTACTAAAAACGTGTCTTTTCCGTGTTTTAAGTAAAAAATGCTAAAACAGATGCAAACCAGCCAACATGAAAAAATAGAATATTATTACCAAAAAAAGGTATATTTTGAGTATTTTTGAGCTTTTTATAAAAAAAAAAAAAAAATGCGAAGACGGATGGAAAGCTCTCTATATTGGTTAACAAAAGGACATTACGAGAAACGTGTATAATGAGTGTTTTATAGATTCGCAAAAAACTCGTATATTTGGAGAAGTTTCTTAGATACCAAAATGGTAAAATTCCTGAATAACACTATTAATTGCGAAACAGATCAACCTTACCAAATGCGTGTATTTTGAGTGTTTTTCACATTCTTAGTTACCAAAAGTCCAAATTTTATGTGAAAGTAGCTTTATATGGAAAAAAAAATGACATTACCAGAAAAGTGTCTTTTAAGTGTTTTTTTTTTTTTTTTTTAGCGTGATAGGCAATAAAGCACTAAAAAGCAGGGCAATCACATTACATGGGAATAAAATCAACCTTTACCAAGTGTTTTTTCTAAGTGTTTTTGAGCTCCTTATATACCAAAACGCTAAAACGAATGCAAAACACCCTTTATTTAGAAACAGAATAACATTACCAAAAACATGTATTTTGAGTGTTTTTGATCATGTTACCTATAAAAACGCTTAAATACATGCAAAGAATCTTATGTTTGGGAAACGAAAGAACATTTCGAGAAACGTGTATTATGATTGTTTTTAAGTTCTTTAAGTACCAAAAAGCTAAAACTCACAAATAACACTCTTTATAGAGAGAAAAAAAAAAAAAAAATAGGATTTTTTTTTATTCATCTTCACAGGTACCGAGATGCTAAAATTCTGCCAAAATTCAGGGAAATTATGTGAAAAAAGAACATTATAAAAAAGAGTTAATTTTATCTTTTTTTTCGGACTGTTATGTACCAAACCCTAAAGTGCATCCAAGGCCACCTATATGGGGAAATTAAACGACCTTACCAGAAACCTGTCTTTTGTGTGTTTTTTTTTTTTCAGCATGTTAGGCACCAAAACGATAAATAATATGGAAGTCACTAAATGTGGGAATCCATCACAAAATTACTGAAAAAGTGTCTTTTCAGCGTTTTACGTAGAAAAACGCTAAATCGGATGCAAACCAACGAATATGGAGAAATAGAATAACATTACCAAAAAAGGTGTATTTTGAGTGTTTTTGAGCTTCTTACCTTCAAAAAACGTGAAAATGGATGGAAAGCACTCTATACTGGGATACAAAAGGACATTACGAGAAACGTTGTTAATGAGTGTTTTATAGTTTCACAACAGCCACAAGGCAAAAATCGCAAAACTCGGTGTATATGGAGAAGTTTCTTAGATACCAAAATGCTGAAACTCAGAAATAACACTCTTAATTAAGAATACAGAACAACCTTACCAAATGCATGTATTTTGAGTGCTTTTCACATTCTTAGTTACCAAAACCAAAAATTGCCTGCTAAACTAGCTTTATGTGGGAAAAAAAAGACATCAAAAAAGCGTCTTTTGAGTGTTTTTGAGCGTGATAGTCACTAAACCACTAAAAAGGAGAGCAATCACATTATATGGGAATAAAACCAACTTTTACCAAGAACCTGCCTTTACGTGTTTTTGAGCTTCTTACATACCAAAACGCTAAAAGGCTTGCAAAACACCCTTTATGGAGAAACAGAATAACATTACCAGAAACATGTATTTTGAGTGATTTTGATCATGTTATAAAAATGCCTAGACATACAAAGAACCCTATGTTTGGAAAATGAAAGGACATTACGAAAATCGTGTATTATGAGTGTTTTTAAGTTCCTTAAGTACCAAAAAGCTAAAACCCACAAATAACTTTTTATAGAGAGAAAAAAAATATTGTTATTCATCTTCATAGGTACCGAGATGCAAAAATTCTGGCAAAATCCATGGAAATTTTGTAAAAAAAAATCATTATAAAAAAAATAATTTTAACTTTTTTCCGGAGTTATGTACAAACTCTGAAGTGCATGCAAATCCACCTATATGGGGAAATTACACGACTTTACCAGAAACCTGTCTTTTGAGTGTTTTTCAGCAATCTGAACAATATTACTTAAAACGTGTCTAATCAGTGATTTACGTAGAAAAACGCTAAAACGGATGCAAACCAACCAATATGAAGAAATAGAATAACATTACCAAAAAAAAATATATTTTTATGTGTTTTTGAGCTTGTTACCTACAAAAAAATGCAAAAAAGGATGAAAAGCACTTTATATTAGCAAAGAAGAGAACATTACAAGAAACGTGTATGAGTGTTTTATAGTTTGACAAGAACCACAAAGTAAAATACTCAAAAACTCGTGTACATAAAGAAGTTTCTTACATACCAAAAAGCTGAAACTCATCAATAACACTTTTAATTTTGAAATAGAAATACCTTACCAAATGTGTGTATTAGAAAAGTTTCTTACATACCAAAATGCTGAAACTCATGAATAACACTTTTAATTAAGAAATAGAACAACCTTACTAAAGGCCTGTGTTTTGAGTTTTTTTTCATATTCTTAGTTACCAAAACCCCAAATTCCATGCAAAACTAGCTTTATGTGGGAAAAAAAATGATATTACCAGAAAAGTGTCTTTTGAGTGTTTCTGAGCGTGTTAAGCAATATAGCACTAAAAAGCAGGGGAATCACATTACATGGGAATAATAAGAACTTTTACCAAGAACTTGCCTTTAAGTGTTTTTGAGCTAATTACATACGAAAACGCTAAAACGCATGCAAAACACCTTTTATGGAGAAAGAAAATAAAATTACCAAAAACATATATTTTGAGTGTTTTTGATCATGTTATCTATAAAAACGCTTAAATACATGCAAAAAACCTTATGTTTGCGAAACGAAAGGACATTACGAGAAATGTGTATTACAAGTGTTTTTAAGTTCCTTAAGTAAAACCCACAAATAACACTCTTTATTTAGAAAAAAAAAAGTAAGAAAATAAAAAAATAGGATTTTTTTTTTTTATTCATCTTCATAGGTACAGAGATGCTAAAAATTCTGGGAAAATTAAGGACTATTATATGTTAAAACAAAAATTATCAAAAAAGTAAATTTTAGCTTTTTTTTTCGGACTGTTATGTACCAAATCCTAAAGTGCATCCAAAGACTCCTATATGAGGAAATTAAACGACCTTACCAGAAATCTGTTTTTTGAATGTTTTTCAGCATGTTAGGCACCAAAACGATAAATAATAAGGAACTCACTCTATATGAGAATCCAAAACAAAATTGCTGAAAACGTGTTTTTCTTTCTTTTACGTAGAAAAACGCTAAAACGGATGCAAAACTACCAATATCAAGAAATAGAAAAACATTACCAAAAAGGTATATTTTGAGTGTTTTTGAGCTTGTTACCTACAAAAAACGCGAAAATTGATGCAAAGCACTCTATATTAGAAAACAAAAGGACTTTGCAAGAAAAGTGTATAATGAGTTTTTATAGTTCAAAAGAACCAAAAGGCAAAAAACACAAAAACTCGTGTATATGGAGAAGGTTCCTAGATACCAAAATGATGAAACTTATGAATAACACTCTTAATTGAGAAACAGGACAACCTTACTAAATGCGTGTATTTTGAGTGCTTTTCACATTCTTAGTTACCAAAACCCCAAATAGCATGCGAAACCACCTTTATGTGAGAAAAAAATGACATTACCAGAAAAGTGTCTTTTAAGTGTTTTTGAGCGTGATAGGCAATAAAGCACTAAAAAGCAGGGCAATCATATTGCATTGAATAACACCAATTTATACCAAAAACTTGCCTTTAAGTGTTTTTGAGGTCCTTATATACCAAACCGCTAAAACGCATAGAAAAACAAACTTTATGGAGAAACAGAACAACATTACCAAAAACATGTATTTTGAGTGTTTTTGATATTGTTATCTATAAAAACGCTTAATTACATGCAAAGATCATTATGTTTGGGAAACAAATGGATATTACGAGAAACGTGTGTTATGAGTGTTTTTTAAGTTCCTTAAGTACCAAAAAGCTAAAACCCACCAATAACACTCTTTATTTAGAAAATATATATTAAAAATATAAAAAAAAATGTTTTTTTTTTTTTTTTTGTTATTCATATTCATAGGTACCGAGATGCCAAAATTCTGGGATAATTCAGGGCAATCATATGATAAAAGAGTATTATCAAAAAAGTTAATTTCCGGTTTTTTTTTTTTTTATCGGACTTTTATGTACCAAACCTTAAAGTGCATGCAAAGACTCCTATATGAGGAAATTAAACGAGCTTACCAGAAATATGTGTTTTGAGTGTTTTTTAGCATGTTAGGCACCAAAACGATAAATAACAAGGAACTCACTCTATATGGGAATCCAAAAAAAATCTACTGAAAACGTGTCTTCTCAGTGTTTTACGTAGAAAAACGCTAAAACGGATGCAAAGCAACCAATATCAAGAAATAGAAAAACGTTACTAAAAAGGTATATTTTGAGTGTTTTTGAGCATGTTACCTACAAAAAACGCGAAATTTGATGCAAAGCACTCTATATTGGGAAAGAAAAGGACATTGCAAGAAAAGTGTATAATGAGTGTTTTATAGTTCAAAAGAACCGCAAGGCAAAAAACGCAAGATCTCGTGTATATGGAGAAGTTTCCTAGATACAAAAATGCTAAAACTCATGTATAACACTCCTAATTGAGAAACAGAACAGCCTTAATAAATGCATGTATTTTGAGTGCTTTTCACATTCTTAGCGAAACCCCAAATTGCATGCGAAAAAAGATTTGTGGGAAAAAAGACTTTACCAGAAAAGTGTCTTTTGAGTGTTTTTGAGCGTGATAGAAAATAAAGCAGTAAAAAGGAGGGCAAACACATTACATTGGAGGAAAACGAATTTTTACCAAGAACTTGCATTTATGTGTTTTTGAGCTCCTTATAATACCAAAACACTAAAACGCATGCAAAACACTCTTTATGGTGAAACAGAATAACATTACCAAAAACATGTATTTTGAGTGTTTTTGATCATGTTACCAATAAAAAAGCTTAAATTAATGCAAAGAACACTATTTTTGGGAAACGAAAGGAGATTACGAGAAACGAGTATTATGAGTGTTTTTATGTTCATTAATTACCAAAAAGCTAAAAGCCACAAATAACACTCTTTATTGAGAAACAATAAATAAATTAAAAAAATACAGTATTTTTTCTTTCTTATTCATCTTCACAGGTACCGAAATGCCAAAATTCGGGCAAATTTCAGGAAATTATGTAAAATATGAACATTATCAAAAAAGTTAAATTTAGCTTTTTTTTCGAACTGTTATGTACCAAACCCCTAAAGTACATGCAAAGCCACCTATATGAGGAAATTAAACGTCTTTCCCAGAAAACGGTCATATGAGTGTTTTTCAGCATGTTAGGAACCAACACGATAAATAACATGGAAGTCAATCTGTATGGGAATCCAAAACAAAATTACTAAAAACGTGTCTATTCGGTGTTTTACGTAGAAAAACCCTAAAACAAATGTAAACCAACCAATATGAAGAAATAAAATAACATTACCAAAAAGGTATATTTTAAGTGTTTTTGAAATTGTTACCTACAAAAACGCGAAAATGGATGGAAAGCACTCTATATTGGGAAGCAAAAGGACATTACGAGAAATGTGTATAATGAGTGTTTTATAGTTTCACAAGAACTACAAGGCAAAAAACGCAAAAACTCGTGTATATTGAGAAGTTTCTTACATTCCAAAATGCTGTAACTCTGGAACAACACTCTTAATTGAGAAACAGAACAATCTTACTAATTGCGTGTATTTTGAGTGCTTTTCACATCCTTAGTTACCAAAACCCCAAATTGCATGTGAAACCAGCTTTTTGTGGAAAAAAAAATGACATTACCAGAAAAATGTCTTTTGAGTGTTTTTGAGCGTGTTAGGCAATAAAGCACTAAAAAGGAGGGCAATCACATTACATTGGAATAAAACCAATTTTTAACAAGAACTTGCCTTTAAGTGTATTTGAGCTCATATACCAAAACACTAAAATGCATGCAAAATACACTTGATGGTGAAACAGAATAACATTACCAAAAACATGTATTTTGAGTGTTTTTGATCATGTTACCAATAAAAACGCTTAGATATATGCAAAGAACCGTATTTTTGTGAAATGAAAGGACATTACGAGAAACGTGTATTATGAGTGTTTTTAAGTTCACTAAGTACGAAAAAGCTAAAAGCCATAAATTACATTCTTTATTGAGAAAAAAAGTAAATAAATAAAAAAATACGATTCTTTTTTTCATTCTTATTCATCTTCACAGGTAACGAGGTGCCAAAATTCGGGCAAAGTTCAGGAAATTATATGAAATAAGAACATTATCAAAAAAGTTAAATTTAGCTTTTTTTTTCGGACTGTTATGTACCAAACCCCTAAAGTGCATGCAAAGCCACCTATATGGGTAAATTAAACGTGTTTGCCAGAAAACTGTCTTATGAGTGTTTTTCAGCATGTTAGGAACCAACATGATAAAACCCAAGGAAGTCAATCTATATGGGAATCCAAAACAAAATTACTCAAAACGTGTCTTTTCGGTGTTTTACGTACAAAACGCTAAAACGGATGCAAACTAACCAAAATAAAGAAATAGAATAACATTACCAAAAAAGTATATTTTGAGTGTTTTTTTTTTTTTTATGTAGGAAGGATACTGGCCAAGGGCAACACAAATCTAATAAAAAAAAAAATGCCCACTGAAATGCCAGTCCCTTAAAAGGGTCAAAGCAGTGGTCAAAAATTGGTGGATAAGTGTCTTGAAACCTCCCTCTTGAAGGAATTCAAGTCATAGGAAGGTGGAAATACAGAAGCAGGCAAGGAGTTCCAGAGTTTACCAGAGAAAGGGATGAATGATTGAGAATACTGGTTAACTCTTGCGTTAGAGAGGTGGACAGAATAGGAGTGAGAGAAAGAAGAAAGTCTTGTGCAGCGAGGCCGCGGAAGGAGGGGAGGCATGCAGTTAGCAAGATCAGAAGAGCAGTTAGCATGAAAATAGCGGTAGAAGACAGCTAGAGATGCAACATTGCGGCGGTGAGAGAGAGGCTGAAGACAGTCAGTTAGAGGAGAGGAGTTGATGAGACGAAAAGCTTTTGATTCCACCCTGTCTAGAACAGCAGTATGAGTGGAACCCCCCCAGACATGTGAAGCATACTCCATACATGGACGGATAAGGCCCTTGTACAGAGTTAGCAGCTGGGGGGGTGAGAAAAACTGGCGGAGACGTCTCAGAACACCTAACTTCATAGAAGCTGTTTTAGCTAGAGATGAGATGTGAAGTTTCCAGTTCAGATTATAAGTAAAGGACAGACCGAGGATGTTCAGTGTAGAAGAGGGGGACAGTTGAGTGTCATTGAAGAAGAGGGGATAGTTGTCTGGAAGATTGTGTCGAGTTGATAGATGGAGGAATTGAGTTTTTGAGGCATTGAAAAATACCAAGTTTGCTCTGCCCCAATCAGAAATTTTAGAAAGATCAGAAGTCAGGCGTTCTGTGGCTTCCCTGCGTGATATGTTTACCTCCTGAAGGGTTGGACGTCTATGAAAAGACGTGGAAAAGTGCAGGGTGGTATCATCAGCATAGGAGTGGATAGGACAAGAAGTTTGGTTTAGAAGATCATTAATGAATAATAAGAAGAGAGTGGGTGACAGGACAGAACCCTGAGGAACACCACTGTTAATAGATTTAGGAGAAGAACAGTGACCGTCTACCACAGCAGCAATAGAACGGTCAGAAAGGAAACTTGAGATGAAGTTACAGAGAGAAGGATAGAAACCGTAGGAGGGTAGTTTGGAAATCAAAGCTTTGTGCCAGACGCTATCAAAGGCTTTTGATATGTCCAAGGCAACAGCAAAAGTTTCACCAAAGTCTCTAAAAGAGGATGACCAAGACTCAGTAAGGAAAGCCAGAAGATCACCAGTAGAGCGGCTTTGACGGAACCCATACTGGAGATCAGATAGAAGGTTGTGAAGTGATAGATGTTTAAGAATCTTCCTGTTGAGGATAGATTCAAAAACTTTAGATAAGCAGGAAATTAAAGCAATAGGACGGTAGTTTGAAGGATTAGAGCGGTCACCCTTTTTAGGAACAGGTTGAATGTAGGCAAACTTCCAGCAAGAAGGAAAGGTAGATGTTGACAGACAGAGCTGAAAGAGTTTGACTAGGCAAGGTGCAAGCACGGAGGCACAGTTTCGGAGAACAATAGGAGGGACCCCATCAGGTCCATAAGCCTTCCGAGGGTTTAGGCCAGCGATGGCATGGAAAACATCATTACGAAGAATTTTAATACGTGGCATGAAGTAGTCAGAGGGTGGAGGAGAGGGAGGAACAAGCCCAGAATCGTCCAAGGTAGAGTTTTTAGCAAAGGTTTGAGCAAAGAGTTCAGCTTTAGAAATAGATGTGATAGCAGTGGTGCCATCTGGTTGAAGTAGAGGAGGGAAAGAAGAAGAAGCAAAGTTATTGGAGATATTTTTGGCTAGATGCCAGAAATCACGAGGGGAGTTAGATCTTGAAAGGTTTTGACATTTTCTGTTAATGAAGGAGTTTTTGGCTAGTTGGAGAACAGACTTGGCATGGTTCCGGGCAGAAATATAAAGTGCATGAGATTCTGGTGAAGGAAGGCTTAAGTACCTTTTGTGGGCCACCTCTCTATCATGTATAGCACGAGAACAAGCTGTGTTAAACCAAGGTTTGGAAGGTTTAGGACGAGAAAAAGAGTGAGGAATGTACGCCTCCATGCCAGACACTATCACTTCTGTTATGCGCTCAGCACACAAAGACGGGTCTCTGACACGGAAGCAGTAGTCATTCCAAGGAAAATCAGCAAAATACCGCCTCAGGTCCCCCCAACTAGCAGAGGCAAAACGCCAGAGGCACCTTCGCTTAGGGGGATCCTGAGGAGGGATTGGAGTGATAGGACAAGATAAAGATATGAGATTGTGATCGGAGGAGCCCAACGGAGAAGAAAGGGTGACAGCATAAGCAGAAGGATTAGAGGTCAGGAAAAGGTCAAGAATGTTGGGCGTATCTCCAAGACGGTCAGGAATACGAGTAGGGTGTTGCACCAATTGCTCTAGGTCATGGAGGATAGCAAAGTTGTAGGCTAGTTCACCAGGATGGTCAGTGAAGGGAGAGGAAAGCCAAAGCTGGTGGTGAACATTGAAGTCTCCAAGAATGGAGATCTCTGCAAAAGGGAAGAGGGTCAGAATGTGCTCCACTTTGGAAGTTAAGTAGTCAAAGAATTTCTTATAGACAGAGGAGTTAGGAGAGAGGTATACAGCACAGATAAATTTAGTATGAGAATGACTCTGTAGTCGTAGCCAGATGGTGGAAAACTCGGAAGATTCAAGAGCGTGGGCACGAGAGCAGGTTAAGTCATTGCGCACATAAACGCAGCATCCAGCTTTGGATCGAAAATGAGGATAGAGAAAGTAGGAGGGAACAGAAAAGGGGCTACTGTCAGTTGCCTCAGACACCTGAGTTTCAGTGAGGAAAAGAAGATGAGGTTTAGAAGAGGAGAGGTGGTGTTCTACAGATTGAAAATAAGATCTTAGACCGCGAATGTTGCAGAAGTTAATGAAGAAAAAGTTGAGAGTGGTGTCAAGACACTTAGGGTCGTCGACGGAAAGGCAGTCCGACCTGGGGACATTTATAGTCCCCTCCCCAGATGGGGACTCCGAGGCTGGTGTAGGAATCGCCATGATTTTAAAATTTTTTGAGTGAAGGGTGTGTGTGTTATTAGGTGCTTGTAGTTTTGTGTGGAGGAAGAGAGTTGTCTTTAGAGAGCAGGCTGTGACTATCCCCTTGTGTTGTGAGACACAAAGGGAAACGTTCAGTGAGGTCACAGCTGGGTTTAATGATAAGTTCACAGCACCCCCTGAACAGCGCTTTAGACCTCACTGGGAGTAATTATCGTTTCGGCAGGTGTCTACTGCCTCCTCCTATAATTGAAATTGAAATTATTACCTACAAAAAACGCGAAAATGGATGGAAAGCACTCTATATTGGGAAGCAAAAGGCACCAAAAAGCATGTTAGGCACCAAAACGTTAAATAATATGAAAGTCACTCTTTATGGACATCCAAAACAAAATTACTAGAAACGTGTCTTTTAAAAGATTTACGTAGAAAAACGCTAAAACGGAGGCAAACCAACCAATATGAAGGAAAAGAATAACATTACTAAAAAAGTATATTTTGTGTGTTTATGAGCTTGTTACATAAAAAGAAACTCGAAAATAGATGCCAAGCACTCTATATAAGGAAAAAAAAAAAGGACATAATGAGAAACGTGTATAATGAGTGTTTTCTAGTTCACCAGAATCAAAAGGCAAAAAACGCAAAAACTCGACTGTATGGAGAAGTTTCTAAGATACCAAAATACTGAAACTCATGAATAACACTCTTAATCAAGAAACAGAACAACCTTACTAAATGCGTGTATTTTGAGTGTTTTTTTACATTCTTAGTTACCAAAACTCCAAATTCCATGGGAAACTAGCTTTATGTGGGAAAAAAATGACATTACCAGAAAAGTGTCTTTGAGTGTTTTTGAACGTGTTAGGCAATAAAGCACTAAAAAGCAGGGCAATCACATTACATAGGAATAAAACCAACTTTTAAGAAGAACTTGCCTTTTAGTGTTTTTGACATGCATTTAGTAAGGTTGCTCTGTTTCTCAATTAAGAGTTTTATTCATGAGTTTCAGCATTTACACGATTTTTTGCGTTTTTTGCCTTGTGGATTTTATGAACTATAAAACATTCATTATACATTTTTCTCGCAATGTTTTCTACGTAAAACACTGAGAAGACACGTTTTCAGTAATTTTCTTTTGGATTCCCACATAGAGTGAGTTCCTTATTATTTATCGTTTTGGTGCCTAACATGCTGAAAAACACTCAAAAGACAGATATCTGGTAACATCTTTAATTTCCTCATATGGTAGGCTTTGCATGTCTTTTCAGTGTTTTAGAGCGTGTTACGCAATAAAGCACTAAAAGCCAGGGCAATCAAATTACATGGGAATAAAACCAAATTTTACCAAGAACTGGCCTTTAAAAGTTTTTGAGCTCCTTACATACCAAAACGCTAAAACACATGCAAAAAACATTTTATGGAGAAACAGAATAACATTACCAAATACATGTATTTTGAGTGTTTTTGATCATGTTATCTATAAAAACGCTTAAGTACATGCAAAGAACATTATGTTTGGGAAACAAAAGGACATTACGAGAAACGTGTATTATGAGTGTTTTTATAAGTTCCTTAAGTACCAAAAAGCTAATACTCACAAATAACACTCTTTATTTAGAAAATAAAAAAAAATAAAATAAAATAAATAAAATATTTTTTTTTTGTTATTCATCTTCATAGGTACCGAGATGCCAAAATTCTGGAAAAATTCAGGGCAATTATGTGATAAAAGAATATTATCAAAAAAGTTAATTTCATCTTTTTTTTTCGGACTGTTATGTACCAAATCCTAAAGTGCATGCAAAGACTCCAATATGAGGAAATTAAACGACCTTACCAGAAATCTTTGTTTTGTGTGTTTTTTAGCATGTTAGGCACCAAAACGATAAATAATAAGGATCTTACTCTATATGGGAATCCAAAACAAAGTTACTAAAAACGTGTCTTCTCAGTGTTTTACGTAGAAAAACGTTAAAACGGATGGAAACTAACCAATATCGAGAAATAGAAAAACGTTACCAAAAATGTATATTTTGAGTGTTTTTTTAGCTTTTTACCTACAAAAACGCGAAAATTGATCCAAAGTATTCTATATTGGGAAACAAAAGGACATTGCAAGAAAAGTGTATAATGAGAGTTTTATAGTTCAAAAGAACCACAAAGCAAACAACGCAAAAACTCGTGTATATGGAGAGATTTCTTAGATACCAAAATGCTGAAACTCATGAATAAAACTCTTAATTAAGAAACAGAACAACCTTACTAAATGCGTGTATTTTGAGTGCTTTTCACATTCTTAGTTACCAAAAACCTCAAAATCAATAAAAATCAAAATACATATTTTTGGTAATGTTATTCTGTTTCTCCATAAAGGGTGTTTTACATGCGTTTTAGCGTTTTGGTATGTAAGGAGTTAAAAAAAAACACTTAAAGGCAAGTTCTTCGTAAAAGTTGGTTTTATACCCAAGTTATGTGATTTTTCTGCTTTTTAGTGCTTTGTTGCATATCACGCTCAAAAATACTTAAAAGACATTTTTCTGGTAATGTCATTTAAGCGTTTTTATTGGAAATATGATGAAAAACACTCAAAATACATGTTTTTGGTAATGTTATTCTGTTTCACCATAAAGTGTATTTCGCATGCGTTTTAGTTTTTTGGTATATAAGGAGCTCAAAAACACTTTAAGGCAAGTTTTTATTAAAAATTTGTTTTATTCCAATGTAATGTGATTGCCCTGCTTTTCAGTGCTTCTTTGCCTAATACGCTCAAAAACACTCAAAAGACATTTTTCTGGTAATGTCATTTTTTCCCACATAAAGCTGGTTTCGCATGCAATTTGGGGTTTTGGTAACTAAGAATGTGAAAAGCACTCAAAATACACACATTTAGTAAGATTGTTTCTTTTCTCAATTAAGAGTGTTCTTCATGAGTTTCAGCATTTTGGTATCTACGAAACTTCTTCATATACACTGGTTTTTGCATTTTTTGTCTTATGGTTCTTTTGAACTATAAAACACTCATTATACACTTTTCATGCAATGTCCTTTTCTTTCCCATTATAGGGTGCTTTGCATCAATTTTCGTGTTTTTTATAGGTAACAAGCATGTTTTTCTATTTCTTTATATTGGTTTGTTTGGATCCGTGTTAGCGTTTTTCTACGTAAAACACTGAGAAGACACGTTTTCAGTAATTTTGTTTTGAATTCCCATATAGAGTTAGTTCCTTATTATTTATTGTTTTTGGTGCCTAACATGCAAAGTTCAACACTCAAAAGAGAGATTTCTGATAAGGTCGTTTAATTTCCTCATATAGGAGGATTTGCATGCACTTTAGGGTTTGGTATATAAAAAAGCTAGAATTAACTTTTTTTGGTAACATTCCTTTATCACATAATTGCCCTGAATTTTTCCAGAATTTTGGCATCTCGGTACCTATGAAGATAAATAACAAAAAAAAAAAAAAAATCCTATTTATTTTATTTTTTTATTTTTTTTCTAAATAAAAAGTGTTATTTGTGAGTTTTAGCTTTTTGGTACTTAAAGAAATTATAATAACACTCATAATACACGTTTCTCGTAATGTCCTTTTGTTTCCCAAACATAATGTTCTTTGCATGTACTTAAGCGTTTTTATAGATAACATGATCAAAAACACTCAAAATACATGTTTTTGATAATGTTATTCTGTTTCTCCAAAAAGTTTGTTTTTCATACGTTTTAGCGGTTTGGTATATAAGGGGTTAAAAAACACTTAAAGGCAAATTCTTCGTACAAATTGGTTTTATTCTCATGTAATGTGATCGTTCTGCTTTTTAGTGTTTTGTTGCATATCACGCTCAAATACACTGAAAAGGCACTTTTCTGGTAATGTCTTTTTTTTTCCAAAATGAAGCTAGTTTCGCATGTATTTTGGCATTTTTGTAACTACGAATGTGAAAAACACCTAAAATGAACAA
Organism: Scylla paramamosain; assembly: GCF_035594125.1. Classification (NCBI taxonomy): domain Eukaryota; kingdom Metazoa; phylum Arthropoda; class Malacostraca; order Decapoda; family Portunidae; genus Scylla; species Scylla paramamosain. The sequence continues at coordinate 8,448,866 of NC_087175.1, forward strand.
TTTCGTAAGGTAGTTCTGTTTATCGATTAAAAGTGTTATTCATGCATTTTATCATTTTGGTATGTAAAAATTTCTCTATATACACGAGTTTTTGCGTTTATTGCCTTGTGGTTCTTTTAAAACTATAAAACACTCATTATACACGTTTTTCGTAATCTCCTATTGTTTCCTAATATAGAGTGCTTTACATCCATTTTTGCATTTTTTCTAGGTAACAAGCTCAAAAACACAAAAAAATTTTTTTTGGTAATGTTATTTTATTTCTTCATATAGAATGATTTGTATCCGCTTTAGCGTTTTTCTACGTAAAACACTGAAAAGACACGTTTTCAGTAATTTTGTTTTGGATTCACATATTGACTGATTTTCATATTATTTATCGTATTGGTGCCTAACATGCTGAAAAACATTGAAAAGGCAGGTTTCTGGTAAAGTCGTTTAACTTCCCTATATAGGTGGCTTTGCATGCACTTTAGGTTTTGGTACATAACAATCAGAAAAAAAAACTATAATTAACTTTTATGATAATGTTCTTTTTTTCACATAAATTCCCTGAATTTTGGCAGAATTTTGGCAAATCGGTACCTATGAAGATGAAAAACAAAACAAAAACAAAAATTCCCATTTTTTTTTATTTATTTTTTTTCTAAAGAGTGTTATTTGTGGGGTTTAGCTTTTTTGGAACTGAAGGAACTTAAAAATCACTCATAATACACGTTTCTCGTAAAGTTCTTTCGTTTTCAAAACATAAGATTCTTTGCATGTATTTAAGCGTTTTTTTTAGATAACAAGACCAAAAACTCTCAAAATACATGTATTTGGTAATATTATTCTGTTTTTCCATGAAATGTATTTTGCATGCGTTTTAGCGTTTCGGTATGTAAGGAGCTCAAAAACACTTAAAGGCCAGTTCTTGGTAAAATTTGGTTTTATTCCCATGTAATGTGATTGCCCTGGCTTTTAGTGCTTTATTGCGTAACACGCTCAAAAATACTGAAAAGACATGCAAAGCCTCCCATATGAGGAAATTAAACACGTTACCAAAAATCTGTCTTTTGAGTGTTAGGCACGAAAAACGATAAATAATAAGGAACTCACTCTATGTGGGAATCCAAAAGAAAATTATTGAAAACGTGTCTTCTCTGTGTTTTACGTAGAAAACATTGCGAGAAAAATGTATAATGAATGTTTTATAGTTCAAAAAATCCACAAGGCAAAAAACGCAAAAATTCGTGTAAATGCTGAAACTCATGAATAACACTCTTAATAGAGAAACAGAGCAACCTTACTAAATGCGTGTCAAAAACACTAAAAGGCAAGTTCTTCGTAAAAGTTGGTTTTATTCCCATGTAATGTGATTGCCCTGCTTTTTAGTGCTTTATTGCCTAACACGCTCAAAAATACTCAAAGACACTTTTCTGGTAATGTCATTTTTTTCCCACATAAAGCTAGTTTCGCATGGAATTTGGGGTTTTGGTAACTAAGAATGTAAAAAAACACTCAAAATACACGCATTTAGTAAGGTTGTTCTGTTTCTTGATTAAAAGTGTTATGAGTTTCAGTATTTTGGTATCTTAGAAACTTCTCCATACAGTCGAGTTTTTTGCGTTTTTTGCCTTGTGATTCTGGTGAACTATAAAACACTCATTATACACGTTTCTCATTATGTCCTTTTTTTTTTCCTTATATAGAGTGCTTTGCATCCATTTTCGAGTTTCTTTTTAGGTAACAAGCTCAAAAATACACAAAATATATTTTTTTGGTTATGTTATTCTATTCCTTCATATTGGTTGGTTTGCCTCCGTTTTAGCGTTTTTTCTACGTAAATCTCTTAAAAGACACGTTTCCAGTAATTTTGTTTTGGATTTCCATATAGAGTGACTTTCATATTATTTATCGTTTTGGTTCCTAACATGCTTTTTAGTGCCCTTTGCTTCCCAATATAGAGTGCTTTCCATCCATTTTCGCGTTTTTTGTAGGTAACAATTTCAAAAACACTCAAAATATACCTTTTTTGGTAATGTTTTTCTATTTCTTCATTTTGGTTAGTTTGCATCCGTTTTAGCGTTTTGTACGTAAAACACCGAAAAGACACGTTTTCAGTAATTTTGTTTTGGATTCCCATATAGACTGACTTCCTTGGGTTTTATCATGTTGGTTCCTAACATGCTGAAAAACACTCATAAGACAGTTTTCTGGCAAAGACGTTTAATTTCCCCATATAGGTGGCTTTTGATGCACTTTAGGGGTTTGGTACATAACAATCCGAAAAAAACGCTAAATTTAACTTTTTTTTATAATGTTCTTATTTCATATAATTTCCTGATCTTTGCCCGAAATTTGGCACCTCGTTACCTGTGAAGATGAATAAGAATGAAAAAAAAATCGTATTTCTTTATTTATTTATTTATTTTTCTCAATAAAGAGTGTAATTTGTGGCTTTTAGCTTTTTCGTACTTAATGAACTTAAAAACACTCATAATACACGTTTCTCGTAATGTCCTTTCATTTCCCAAAAATACGGTTCTTTGCATATATTTAAGCGTTTTTATTGGTAACATGATCAAAAACACTCAAAATACATGTTTTTTGTAATGTTATTCTGTTTCACCATCAAGTGTATTTTGCATGCATTTTAGTATTTTGGTATATAAAGAGCTCAAATACACTTAAAGGCAAGTTCTTGTTAAAAATTGGTTTTATTCCAATGTAATGTGATTGCCCTGCTTTTTAGTGCATTATTGCCGAACACGCTCAAAAACGCTCAAAAGACATTTTTCTGGTAATGTCATTTTTTTTCCCAGAAAAACCTGGTTTCGCATGCAATTTGGGGTTTTGGTAACTAAGGATGTGAAAAGCACTCAAAATACACGCATTTAGTAAGATTGTTCTGTTTCTCAATTAAAAGGGTTGTTCCAGAGTTTCAGCATTTTGGAATGTAAGAAACTTCTAAATATACACGAGTTTTTGCGTTTTTTGCCTTGTTCTTGTGAAACTATAAAACACTCATTATACACGTTTCTCGCAATGTCCTTTTGCTTCCCAATATAGAGTGCTTTCCATCCATTTTCGCGTTTTTTGTAGGTAACAATTTCAAAAGCACTACAAAATATACCTTTTTGGTAATGTTATTTTATTTCTTCATATTGGTTGGTTTACATCCGTTTTAGCGTTTTTCTACGTAAAACACCGAAAAGACACGTTTTTAGTAATTTTGTTTTGGATACCCATATAGATTGACTTCCATGTTATTTATCGTGTTGGTTCCTAACATGCTGAAAAATACTCATATGACCGTTTTCTGGCAAAGACGTTTAATTTCCCCATATAGGTGGCTTTGCATGCACTTTAGGGGTTTGGTACATAACAGTTCGAAAAAAAAGCTAAATTTAACTTTTTTGATAATGTTCTTATTTCACATAATTTCCTCAAATTTGCCCGAATTTTGGCATTTCGGTACCTGTGAAGATGAATAAGAAAGAAAAAAAAATACTGTATTTTTTTTTATTTATTTATTGTTTCTCAATAAAGAGTGTTATTTGTGGCTTTTAGATTTTTGGTAATTAATGAACATAAAAACACTCATAATACTCGTTTCTCGTTATCTCCTTTCGTTTCCCAAAAATAGTGTTCTTTGCATTTATTTAAGCTTTTTTATTGGTAATATGATCAAAAACACTCAAAATACATGTTTTTGGTAATGTTATTCTGTTTCATCATAAAGAGTGTTTTGCATGCGTTTTAGTGTTTTCGTATATAAGGAGCTCAAAAACACATAAATGCAAGTTCTTGGTAAAAATTCGTTTTCCTCCAATGTAATATGATTGCCCTTTTTTTTAGTGCTTTATTTTCTATCACGCTCAAAAACACTCAAAAGACACTTTTCTGGTAGTCTTTTTTTCCCACAAATTTATTTTCGCATGCAATTTAGGGTTTTGCTAAGAATGTGAAAAGCACTCAAAATACATGCATTTATTAAGGATGTTCTGTTTCTCAATTAGGAGTGTTATAAATGAGTTTTAGCATTTTTGTATCTAGGAAACCTCTCTATATACATGAGATTTTGCGTTTTTTGCCTTGTGGTTCTTTTGAACTATAAAACACTCATTATACACTTTTCTTGCAATGTCCTTTTGTTTCCTAATATAGAGTGTTTTGCATCAATTTCGCGTTTTTTGTAGGTAACATGCTCAAAAACACTCAAAATATACCTTTTTAGTAAAGTTTTTCTATTTCTTGATATTGGTTTTAGCGTTTTTCTACGTAAAACACTGAGAAGACACGTTTTCAGTAGCTTTTTTTTGGATTCCCATATAGAGTGAGTTCCTTATTATTTATCGTTTTGGTGCCTAACATGCTAAAAAACACTCAAAACACATATTTTTGGTAATGTCGTTTAATTTCCTCATATAGGAGTCTTTGCATGCACTTTAAGGTTTGGTACATAACAGTCCGAAAAAAAAACCGGAAATTAACTTTTTTGATAATATTCGTTTACCATATGATTGCTCTGAATTTTCCCAGAATTTTGGTATCTCGGTACCTATGAATATGAATAACAAAAAAAAAAAAAATATTCCTATTTCTTTTATATTTATATATTTTTTATTTTCTAAATAGAGAGTGTTATTTGTGGGTTTTAGCTCTTTGGTACTTAAGGAACTTAAAAAACACTCATAATACACGTTTCTCGTAATGTCCTTTTGTTTCCCAAACATAATGTTCTTTGCATGTAATTAAGCGTTTTTATAGATAACATGATCAAAAACACTCAAAATACGTGTTTTTGGTAATGTTGTTCTGTTTCTCCATAAAATTTGTTTTGTATGCATTTTAGTGGTTTGATATATAAAGACCTCAAAAACACTTAAAGGCAAGTTTTTGGTATAAATTGGTGTTATTCCAATGTAATATGATTGCTCTGCTTTTTAGTGCTTTATTGCCTATCACGCTCAAAAACACTTAAAAGACACTTTTCTGATAATGTCATTTTTTTCTCACATAAACGTGGTTTCGCATGCAATTTGGGGTTTTGGTAACAAAAAATGTTAAAAGCACTCAAAATACACGCATTTAGTAAGGTTGTTCTGTTTCTCAATTAAGAGTGTTATTCATAAGTTTTAGCATTTTGGTATCTAGGAACCTTCTCCATATACGGGAGTTTTTGTGTTTTTTGCCTTTTGGTTCTTTTGAACTATAAAAAAACTCATTATACACTTTTCTTGCAAAGTCCTTTTGTTTTCTAATATAGAGTGCTTTGCATCAATTTTCGCGTTTTTTGTAGGTAACAAGCTCAAAAACACTCAAAATATACCATTTTGGTAATGTTTTTTGATTTCTTGTACCTATGTACCTTTTTCTATTTCGTACATTGTACCTTGTACCTTTTTCTATTTTGGTACCTATGAAGATAAATAAAAAAAATAAAAAATAATCCTATTTTTTTATTTTCTTACTTTTTTTTTTCTCTCTAAATAAAGAGTGTTATTTGTGGGATTTAGCTTTTTGGTACTTAAGGAACTTAAAAACACTTATAATACACATTTCTCGTAATGTCCTTTCGTTTCTTAAACATAAGGTTTTTTGCATGTATTTAAGCGTTTTTATAGATAACATGATGAAAAACACTCAAAATATATGTTTTTGGTAATTTTATTCTGTTTCTCCATAAAAGGTGTTTTTACATGCGTTTTAGCGTTTTGGTATGTAATTACCTCAAAAACACTTAAAGGCAAGTTTTGGTAAAAGTTGTTATTATTCCCATGTAATGTGATTCCCATGGTTTTTAGTGCTTTATTGCCTAACACGCTCAAAAACACTCAAAAGACACTTTTCTGGTAATATCTTTTTTTTTTCCCACATAAAGCTAGTTTTTCATGGAATTTGGGGTTTTGGTAACTAAAAATGTGAAAAATAACTCAAAACATTTAGTAAAGTTGTTCTATTTCTTAATTAAAAGTGTTATTCATGAGTTTCAGAATTTTGGTATGTAAGAAACTTTTCTAATACACACATTTGGTAAGGTATTTCTGTTTCAAAATTAAAAGTGTTATTCATAAGTTTCAGCTTTTTGGTATGTAGGAAACTTCTTTATGTCCACGAGATTTTGAGTATTTTACCTTGTGGTTCTTGTCAAACTATAAAACACTCATACACGTTTCTCGTAATGTCCTCTTCTTTGCCAGTATAAAGTTCTTTCCATCCATTTTTGCATTTTCTGTAGGTAACAAGCTCAAAAACACATCAAAATAAATCTTTTTGGTAATGTTATTCTATTTCTTCATATTGGTTGGTTTGCATCTGTTTTAGCGTTTTTCTACGTAAATCACTGAAAAGACACGTTTTAAGTAATATTGTTGAGATTGCTGAAAAACACTCAAAAGACAGGTTTCTGGTAAAGTCGTGTAATTTTCCCATATAGTTGGATTTGCATGCAATTGAAGGTTTTTTTTTTTTTATAATGTTTTTTTTTTTTACAAAATTTCCATGAATTTTGCCAGAATTTTGGCATCTCGGTACCTATGAAGATGAATAACAATTTTTTTTCTCTCTATAAAGAGTTATTTGTGGGTTTTATCTTTTTGGTACTTAAGGATTTAAAAACACTCATAATACACGATTTTCGTAATATCCTTTCATTTTCCAAACATAGGGTTCTTTGCATGTATTTAGGCATTTTTATAGGTTAACATGATCAAAAACACTCAAAATACATGTTTCTGGTAATGTTATTCTGTTTCTCCATAAAGGGTGTTTTACATGCGTCTTAGCGTTTTGGTAAGAAGCTCAAAAACACGTAAAGGCAGGTTCTTGGTAAAAGTTGGTTTTATTCCCATATAATGTGATTGCCCAGCTTTATAGTGCTTTAGTGCCTATCACGCTCAAAAACACTCAAAAGACACTTTTTTGGTAATGTCATTTTTTTCACACATAAAGCTAGTTTCGCATGCAATTTTTGGTTTTGGTAACTAAGAATGTGAAAAGCACTCAAAATACATGCATTTGGTAAGAATGTTCTGTATCCCTAATAAAGAATGTTATTTTTGAGTTTCAGCATTTTGGAATCTAAGAAACTTCTCCATATACACCGAGTTTTGCGATTTTTGCCTTGTGGCTTTTGTGAAACAATAAAACACTCATTATACACGTTTCTCATAATATCCTTTTGTATCCCAATATAGAGTGCTTTCTATTTTCGCGTTTTTTGAAGGTAAGAAGCTCAAAAACACTCAAAATATACCGTTTTGGTAATGTTATTCTATTTCTCCATATTCGTTGGTTTGCATCCGATTTAGCGTTTTTTTCGTAAAAACTTTTTTTTTATTTATTTATTTTTTTCTCTATAAAAAGTGTTATTTGTGGGTTTTAGCTTTTTGGTACTTAAAGAACTTAAAAACACTCATAATACTCGTTTCTCGAAATGTCCTTTCGTTTCCCAAACATAAGATTCTTTGCATATATTTAAGCGTTTTTATAGGTAACATGATCAAAAACACTCAAAATACATGTTTTTGGTAATGTTATTCTGTTTCTAAATAAAGGGTGTTTTGCCTGCGTTTTAGCGTTTTGGTATATAAGGAGCTCAAAAACACTTAGAAAAAACAATTGGTAAAAGTTGATTTTATTCCCAAGTAATGTGATTGCCCTGCTTTTTAGTGCTTTACTGCCTATCATGCTAAAAAAAAAAAAAAAAATTAAAAGACACTTTTCTGGTAATGTCATTTTTTTTCCCACATAAAACTACTTTCACATAAAATTTGGGGTTTTGGTAACTAAGAATGAGAAAAACACTCTAAATACACGCATTTGGTAAGGTTGTTCTGTTTCTCAATTTAGAGTGTTATTCAGGAGTTTCAGCATTTTGGTATCTAAGAAACTTCTCCATATATATGAGTTTTTGCGTTTTTTGCCTTGTGATTCTTGAGAATCTATAAAACACTCATTATACACGTTTCTCGTAATGTCCTTTTGTTAACTAATAGAGAGAGCTTTGCATCCATTTTCGCGTTTTTTGTAAGTAAAAAGCTAAAAAAAACACTCAAATTATACCTTTTTGGTAATCTTATTCTATTTCTTCATATTGGTTGGTTTGCATCCGTTTTAGCGTTTTTCTACGTAAAACACGAAAAAGGCACGTTTAAAGTAATTGTGTTTTGGATTCCCACATAGAATGACTTCAATATTATTTATTGTTTTGGTGACTAACATGCTCAAAGACACTAGAAACACAGGTTTCTCATAAAGTCGTTTAATTTCCCCATATAGTTGGCTTTGCATGCACTTCATGGTTTGGTACATAACAGTCCGAAAAAAAAAGCTAAAATTAACTTTTTCGATAATGTTCTTCTTACACATAATTTCCCTGAATTTTGAAAGAATTTTGGCATCTCAGTACCTATGAAGAAGAATAACAAAAAAAAAAAAAAATCCTATTTTTTAATTATTTCTTTATTTTTTCTCTATAAAGAGGTTTTAGCTTTTTGGTACTTATGGAACTTAAAAACACACATAATACACGTTTCTCATAATGTCCTTTCGTTTCCCAGACATAGGCTTCTTTGCATGTATTTAAGCGTTTTTAGAGGTAACATGATCAAAAACACTCAAAATAAATGTTTTTGGTAATGTTAATCTGTTTCTCCATAAAGGGTGTTTTACATGAGTGTTATCGTTTTGGTATATAAGGAGTTAAAAAACACTTAAAAGTTGGTTTTATTCCCATGTAATGTGATTGCTCTCCTTTTTAGTGCTTTATTGCCTAACTCTCTCGAAAACCCTCAAAAGATACTTTTCTGGTAATGTCATTTTTTTCCCACATAAAGCTAGTTTTGCATGCAATTTGGGGTTCTAGTAACTAAGAATGTGAAAAACACTCAAAATACACGCATTTAGTAATGTTATTCTGTTTCTTAATTAAGAGTGTTATTTAGGAGTTTCAGCATTTTGGTATCTAAGAAACTTCTCCATATACACTAGTTTTTGCATTTTTTGCTTCGTGGTTCTTGTGAAACTATAAAATACTCATTATACACGATTCTCGTAATGTCTTTTATTTCCCAATATAGAGTGCTTTGCATCCATTTTCACGTTTTTTTTTGTTGGTCACAAGCTCAAAAATACTTAGAATATACCTTTTTGGTAATGTTATTCAATTTCTTCATATTGGTCTGTTTGCATCCGTTTTAGCGTTTTTTACGTAAAACACTGAAAAGACACGTTTTCAGTAAATTTGTTTTGGATTCCCATATAGAATGACTTCCATATTATTTATCGTTTTGGTGCCTAACATGCTGAAAAACACTCAAAAGACAGTTTGTAAAGTCGTTTAATTTCCCCATATAGATGGCTTTGCATGCACTTTAGGGTTTGGTACATAACAGTCCGGAAAAAAAAGCTAAAATTAACTTTTTCGATAATGTTCTTTTATCCACATAATTTTCCTGAATTTTAACAGAATTTTGGCATCTCGTTACCTCTGAATATGAATAACAAAAAAAAAAAAATTATTTTCTTTTATTTCATTTATTTATTTTTATTTTTATCTATTTTTTTGTTTCTTCATAAAGAGTGTTATTTGTGGGTTTTAGCTTTTTGGTATTTAAGTAACTTAAAAACACTTATAATACACGTTTCTCGTAATGTCCTTTCGTTTCCCAAACATAGGATTCTTTGCATGTATTTAAGCGTTTTTATTGGTAACATGATCAAAAACACTCAAAATACATGTTTTTTGTAATGTTATTGTGTTTCTCCATAAAGGATTTTTTGCATTCGTTTTAGCGTTTTGGTAAGTAAGAAGCTCAAAAATATTTAACGGCAAGTTCTTGGTAAAAGTTTTTTTTATTCTCATGTAATGTGATTGCCCTTCTTTTAAGTACTTTTTTGCCTAACACGCCCATAAACACTCAAAAAACATTTTCTGGCAATATAATTTTTTCCCCACATAAACCTAATTTCGCATGCAATTTCGTGTTTTGGTAACTAAGAATGTGAAAAACACTCAAAATACACGCATTTGGTAAGGTTGTTCTGTATCTCAATCAAGAGTGTTATTCATGAGTTTCATAATTTTGGTATCTAAGAAACTTTTGCCTTGTGGTTGTTGTGAAACTATAAAACACTCATTATACAGGTTTCTCGTAATGTCCTTTTGTTTCCCAATATAGAGTGTTTTGCATCCATTTTCGCGTTTTTTGTAGGTAACAGGCTCAAAAACACTCAAAATATACCTTTTTGGCAATGTTATTCAATTTCTTCATATTGGTTTGTTTGCATCCGTTTTAGCGTGTTTCTACGTAAAACACTGAAAAGACAAGTGTTAAGTGATATTGTTTTGGTTTTTGGTTTGGTACATAACAGTCCGAAAGAAAAAGCTAAAATTAACTTTTTTGATAATATTTTTTTATCATATAATTGCCCTGAATTTTTCCAGAATTTTGGCATCTCGGTACCTATGAAGATAAATAAAAAAAATAAAAAAATCCTATTTTTTAATTTTTTATTTATTTATTTATTTATTTATTTCTCAATAAAGAGTGTTATTTGTGGGATTTACCTTTTTGGTTATTAAGGAACTTAAAAACACTCATAATACACGTTTCTCGTAATGTCCTTTCGTTTCCCAAACATAAGGTTTTTTTGCATGTATTTAAGCTTTTTTATACATAACATTATCATAAACACTCAAAATACAAGGTTTTGGTAATGTTATTCTGTTTCTCCATAAAGTGTGTTTTGCATGCGTTTTAGCAGTTTTGTATATAAGGAGCTCAAAAACACTTAAAGGCAAGCTCTTGGTAAACAATGGTTTTATTCCAATGTAATGTGATTGTCTTGCTTTTGAGTGCTTTATAACCTATCACGTTGATAAACATTCAAAGGATACTTTTCTGGTAAATTCATTTTTTTCCCCACAAAGCTTTTTTTGCATGTAATTTGGGGTTTTTCGTAACTAAGAATGTGAAAAAAACTAAAAAAACACGCATTTAGTAAGGTTGTTCTGTTTCTCAATTAAGAGTGTTATTCATGACTTTCAGCATTTTGGAATCTAAGAAATCTCTTCATATACACGAGTTTTTGCGTTGCTTGCTTTGTGGTTCTTTTGAACTATAAAACACTCATTATACACATTTCTTGCAATGTCCTTTTGTCTCTAAATATAGAGTGCTTTGCATCAATTTTCGCGTTTTTGTAGGTAAAAAGCTCAAAAACACTCAAAATATACTTTTTTCGTAACGTTTTTCTGTTTCTTGATATTGGTTGGTTTGCATCCTTTTTAACGTTTTTCTACGTAAAACACTGACACGTTTTCAGTAACTTTGTTTTGGATTCCCATATAGAGTGAGATCCTTATTATTTATCGTTTTGGTGCCTAACATGCTAAAAAACACACAAAACACAGATTTCTAGTAAGATCGTTTAATTTCCTCATATTGGAGGCTTTGCATGCACTTTAGTGTTTGGTACATAACAGTCCGAAAAATAAAAGCTGAAATTAACTTTTTTGATAATATTCTTTCATCACATAATTGCCATGAATTTTCCCAGAATTTTGGCATCTCGGTACCTATGAAGATGAATAACAAAAAAAAAAAAAATCCTATTTATTTTATTTTTTTATTTTCTATTTTCTAAATAAAGAGTGTTATTTGTTAGTTTTAGCTTTTTGGTACTTAAGGAACTTATAAAAACACTCATAATACACGTTTCTCGTAATGTCTTTTTGTTTCCCAAACATAATGTTCTTTGCATGTACTTAAGCGTGTTTATAGATAACATGAACAAAAACACTCAAAATACATGTTTTTGGTAATGTTATTCTGTTTCTCCATAAAGTTTGTTTTGCATGCGTTTTAGCGGTTTGGTATATAAGGGGTTAAAAAACACTTATAGGCAAATTCTTCGTAAAAGTTGGTTTTCTTCTCATGTAATGTGATTATTCTGCTTTTTATTGCTTTGTTGCATATCACGCTCAAAAACACTCAAAAGACAATTTTCTGGTAATGTCATTTTTTTTTCCCAAATGAAGCTAGTTTCGCATGTAATTTGGCATTTTTGTAACTAAGAATGTGAAAAACATTTAAAATACACAATTTAGTAAGGTAGTTCTGTTCATCGATTAAAACTGTTATTCATGCATTTCATCATTTTGGTATGTAAAAATTTCTCTATATACAGGAGTTTTTGTGTTTATTGCCTTCTGGTTCTTTTAAAACTATAAAACACTCATTATACACGTTTCTCGTAATGTCCTTTTGTTTCCTAATATAGAGTGCTTTACATCCATTTTTGCATTTTTTGTAGGTAACAAGCTCAAAAACACTTAAAATATATCTTTTTGGTAATGCTATTCTATTTCTTCATATAGGATGGTTTGCATCCGCTTTAGCGTTTTTCTACGTAAAACACTGCAAAGACACGTTTTCAGTAATTTTATTTTGGATTTACATATTGACTGATTTTCATATTATTTATCATATTGGTGCTTAACATGCTGAAAAACACTGAAAAGACAGGTTTCTGGTAAAGTCGTTTAACTTCCCTATGTAGGTGGCTTTGCATGCACTTTATGTTTTGGTACATAACAATCAGAAAAAAAAAGCTATAATTAACATTCATGATAATGTTCTTTTTTTTCGCATAAATTCCCTGAATTTTGGCTGAATTTTGGCAATTCGGTACCTATGAAGATGAAAAAAAAAAAATCCTATTTTTTTTTATTTATTTATTTATTTTTTTTTCTAAAACGTGTTATTTGTGGGTTTTAGCTTTTTCGTACTGAAGGAACTTAAAAAAACACTCATAATACACGTTTCTCGTAATGTCCTTTCGTTTCCAAAACATAAAATTCTCTTTGCATATATTTGAGCGTTTTTATAACAATATAACATTACCAAATACATGTATTTTGAGTGTTTTTGATCATGTTATCTATATTACATGATCAAAAACACTCAAAATGCATGTATTTGGTAATGTTATTCTGTTTCTCCATAAAATGTACTTTGCAAGCGTTCTATCGTTTTGGTATGTAAGGGGCTCAAAAACAATGGCAAGTTCTGGGTAAAATTTGGTTTTATTCCCATGTAAAGTTATTGCCTTGGCTTTTAGTGCTTTATTGCGTAACACGCTCAAAAACACTGAAAAGACATGCAAAGCCTCCCTTATGAGAAAATTAAAGACCTTACCAGAAATCTGTCTTTTGAGTGTTTTTCAGCATGTTAGGCACCAAAACGATAAATAATAAGGAACTCACTCTATGTGGGAATCCAAAAGAAAATTACTGAAAAGTGTCTTCTTAGTGTTTTACGTATAAAAACGCTAAAACTGATACAAACCAACCAATATCAAGAAGCAGAAAAACATTACCAAAAATGTATATTTTGAGTGTTCTTGAGCTTGTTACCTACAAAAAAAACGCGAAAATGGATACAAAGCACTCTATATTGGGAAACAAAGGGACATTGCGAGAAAAGTGTATAATGAATGTTTTATAGTTCAAAAAAACCACAAGGCAAAAAACGCAAAAACTCGTGTATATGGAGAAGTTTCCTATATACGAAAATGCTGAAACTCATGAATAACACTCTTAATTGAGAAACAGAGCAACCTTACTAAATGCGTGTCAAAAACACTAAAAGGCAAGTTCTTCGTAAAAGTTGTTTTTATTCCCATGTAATGTGATTGCCCTTCTTTTTAGTGCTTTATTGCCTAACACGCTCAAAAACACTCAAAGACACTTTTCTGGTAATGTCATTTTTTTCCCATATAAAGCTAGTTTCGCATGGAATTTGGGGTTTTGGTAACTAAGAATGTAAAAAAACACTCAAAATACACGCATTTAGTAAGGTTGTTCTGTTTCTTGATTATGAGTGTTATTTATGAGTTTCAGTATTGTGGTATCTTAGAAACTTCTCCATACAGTCGAGTTTTTGCGTTTTTTGTATTGTGATTCTGGTGAAACTATAAAGTACTCATTATACACGTTTCTCGTTATGTCCTTTTTTTTCCTTATATAGGGTGCTTTGCATCCATTTTTGCGTTTCTTTTTATGTAACAAGCTCGAAAACACACAAAATATACTTTTTTGGTAATGTTATTCTTTTTCTTCATATTGGTTGGTTTGCATCCGTTTTAGCGTTTTTCTACGTAAATCTTTTAAAAGACACGTTTCCAGTAATTTTGTTTTGGATTTCCATATAGAGTGACTTTCATATTATTTATCGTTTTGGTCCCTAACATTCCTTTTGGTGCCTTTTGCTTCCCAATATAGAGTGCTTTCCATCCATTTTTGCGTTTTTTTTAGGTACTAATTTCAAAAACATTCAAAATATACCTTTTTGGTAATGTTATTCTATATCTTCATTTTGGTTAGTTTGCATCCGTTTTAGCGTTTTCTACGTAACATACCGAAAAGACACGTTTTCAGTAATTTTGTTTTGGATTCTCATATAGATTGACTTCCTTGGGTTTTATAGTGATGGTTCCTAACATGCTGAAAGAACAAAAAAAAAAAAAAAATCCTATTTATTTTATTTTTTTATTTTTTATTTTCTAAATAAAGAGTTTTATCTGTTAGTTTTAGCTTTTTGGTACTTAGGGAACTTATAAAAACACTCATAATACACGTTTCTCGTAATGTCCTTTTGTTTCCCAAACATAATGTTCTTTGCATGTATTTAAGCGTTTTAATAGATAACATGATCAAAAACACTCAAAATACATGTTTTTGGTAATGTTATTCTCTTTCTCCATAAAGTTTGTTTTGTATGCGTTTTAGCGGTTTGGTATATAAGGAGCTCAAAAGCACTTCAAGGCAAGTTTTTGGTATAAATTGGTGTTATTCCAATGTAATATGATTGCCCTGCTTTTTAGTGCTTTATTGCCTATCACGCTCAAAAACACTTAAAAGATACTTTTCTGGTAATGTCATTTTTTCCTCACATAAAGGTGGTTTCGCATGCAATTTGGAGTTTTGGTAACTAAGAATGTGAAAAGCACTCAAAATACACGCATTTAGTAACGTTGTTCTGTTTCTCAATTAAGAGTGTTATTCATGAGTTTCAGCATTTTGGTATCTAGGAACCTTCTCCATATACACGAGTGTTTTTTGCCTTTTGGTTCTTTTGAACTATAAAAAAAAAACTCATTATACACTTTTTTTGCAAAGTCCTTCTGTTTTCTAATATAGAATGCTTTGCATCAATTTTCGCGTTTTTTGTAGGTAACAAGTTAAAAAATACTCAAAATATACCTTTTTGGTAATGTTTTTCTATTTCTTGATATTGGTAGATTAGCGTTTTTCTACGTAAAACAAAAAAAAAAAACACTTTTTCAGCAATTTTGTTTTGGATTGTCATATAGAGTGAGTTCCCTATTATTAATCGTTTAAGTGCCTAACATGCTGAAAAACATTAAAAAAAAACAGATTTCTGGTAAGGTCGTTTAATTTCCTTATAGAGGAGCCTTTGGATGCACTTTAGGGTTTGGTATATAACAGTCCGAAAAAAAAGCTAAAATTTACTTTTTTGATACTTTTTGTTTTATCATATAATAGCCCTGAATTTTCCCAGAATTTTGGCATCTCGGTACCTATGAAGATTAATAACAAAAAAAAATCCATTTTTTTTCTTACTTTTTATTTTCTAAATAAAGAGTGTTATTTGTGGGTTTTAGCTTTTTGGTACTTAAGGAACTTAAAAACACTTATAATACACGTTTCTCGTAATGTCCTTTCGTTTCGCAAACATAAGGTTTTTTGCATGTATTTAAGCGTTTTTATAGATAACATGATCAAAAACACTTAAAATATATGTTTTTGGTAATTTTATTCTGTTTCTGCATAAAAGGTGTTTTGCATGCGTTTTAGCGTTTTGGTATGTAATGAACTCAAAAATACTTAAAGGCAAGTTCTTGGTAAAAGTTGTTTTTATTCCCATGTAATGTGATTGTCCTGCTTTTTAGTGCTTTATTGCCTAACACGCTCAAAAACACTCAAAAGACACTTTTCTGGTTATATTATTTTTTTTCCCACATAAAGCTAGTTTTGCATGGAATTTGGGGTTTTGATAAGTAAGAATGTGAAAAAAATAAAAACACAGGCATTTAGTGAGGTTGTTCTATTTCTTAATTAAAAGTGTTATTCATGAGTTTCAGCATTTTGGTATGTAAGAAACTTTTCTAATACACACATTTGGTAAGGTATTTTTGTTTCAAAATTAAAAGTGTTGTTCATGGATTTCAGATTTTTGGTATGTAAGAAACTTCTTTATGTACACGAGTTTTTGAGTATTTTACCTTGTAGTTCTTGTCAAAATATAAAACACTCATACACGTTTCTCGTAATGTCCTCTTCTTTGCCAATATAAAGTGCTTTCTATCCATTTTTGCATTTTTTGTAGGTAAGTTCAAAAACACATCAAAATATATCTTTTTGGTAATCTTATTCTATTTCTTCATATTGGCTGCTTTGCATCCGTTTTAGCATTTTTCTACGTAAATCACTGAAAAGACACGTTTTAAGTAATATTGTTGAAATTGCTGAAAAACACTCAAAAGACAGGTTTCTGGTAAAGTCGTGTAATTTCCCCATATAGGTGGATCTCCATGCACTTCAGAGTTTGTACATAACTCCGGAAAAAAGCTAAAATTATTTTTTTATAATGATTTTTTTTTTTACAAAAGTTTCATGAATTTTGCCAGAATTTTGGCATCTCGGTACGTATGAAGATGAATAACAAAAAAAATTTTTTTTTTTCTCTCTATAAAGAGTTATTTGTGGGTTTTAGCTTTTTGGTACTTAAGGAACTTAAAAACACTCATAATACACGATTTTCGTAATTAATAATTACGTTTTAGCGTTTTGGAATGTAAGAAGCTCAAAAACACGTAAAGGCAGGTTCTTGATAAAATTTTGTTTTATTCCCATATAATATGATTGCCCTCCTTTTTAGTGCTTTAGTGCCTATCACGTTCAAAAACACTCAAAAGACACTTTTATGGTAATGTCATTTTTTTCCCACATAAAGCTAGTTTCGCATGCAATTTTTGCTTTTGGTAACTAAGAATGTGAAAAGCTCTTAAAATACATGCATTTGGTATGGTTGTTCTGTATTTTTAATTAAGAGTGTTATATCTGAGAAATTTTGGATAGATTTTGGTATCTAAGAAACTTCTCCATATACATCGAGTTTTTTGCGATTTTTGCCTTGTGGCTGTTGTGAAACTATAAAACACTCGTAATGTCCTTTTGTATCCCAATATAGAGTGCTTTCCATCCATTTTCGCATTTTTTGAAGGTAAGCTCAAAAACACTCAAAATATACCTTTTTGGTAATGTTATTCTATTTCTATATATTCGTTGGTTTGCATTCGATTTAGCGTTTTTCTACGTAAAACACTGAAAAGACACTTTTTCAGTAATTTTGTGATGTATTCCCACATTGAGTGACTTCCATATTATTTATCGTTTTGGTGCGTAACATGCTTAAAAAAAAAAAAAAACACACAAAAGACAGGTTTCTGGTAAGGACGTTTAATTTCCCCATATAGGTGGCTTTGCATGCACTTAAGGGTTTGGTAGATAACAGTCCGAAAAAAAGCTAAAATTAACTTTTTTCATAATGTTCTTTTTCACATAATTTCCCTGAATTTTGCCAGAAATTTGGCATCTTGGTACCTATGAAGATGAATAACAAAAAAATAAATAAATTCCTATCTTTTTATTTATTTATTTTTCATATAAACAGTTATTTATGGGTTTTAGCTAAATGGTACTTAAAGAACTTAAAAACACTCGTAATACATGTTTCTCGAAATGTCCTTTAATTTCCCAAACATAAGGTTTTTTGCATGTATTTAAGCGTTTTTATAGGTAACATGATCAAAAACACTCTAAATACCTGTTTTTGGTAATGTTATTTCTGTTTCTCCATAAACGGTGTTTTGCATTCGTTTTAGCGTTTTGGAATATAAGGAGCTCAAATCCTGTCTATCATGCTAAAAAAAAAAAAAAAAAACTTAAAAGACACTTTTCTGGTAATGTCATTTTTTTTTTCCCACATAAAGCTACGTTCACATAAAATTTGGGGTTTTGGTAACAAAGAATGTGAAAAACACTCCAAATACACGCATTTGGTAAGGTTGTTATTCAGGAGTTTCAGCATTTTGGTATCTAAGAAACTTCTCCATATATATGAGTTTTTGCGTTTTTTGCCTTGTGATTCTTGATAATCTATAAAACACTCATTATACACGTTTCTCGTAATGTCCTTTTGTTAACCAACAGAGAGAGCTTTGCATCCATTTTCGCGTTTTTTGTAAGTAAAAACTAAAAAAAACTCTCTAATTATACCTTTTTGGTAATCTTATTCTATTTCTTCATATTGGTTGGTTTGAATCCGTTTTAGCGTTTTTCTACGTAAAACACGAAAAAGACACGTTTAAAGTAATTTTGTTTTGGATTCCCACATAGAATGACTTCAATATTATTTATTGTTTTGGTGACTAACATGCTCAAAAACACTAGAAACACAGTTTTCTCGTAAAGTCGTTTAATTTATTTATATAGTTGGCTTTGCATGCACTTCATGGTTTGGTACATAACAGTCCGAAAAAAAAAGCTGAAATTAACTTTTTTGATAATGTTTTTTTTACACATATTATCCTTGAATTTTGCCAGAATTTTGGCATCTCAATACCTATGAAGAAGAATAACAAAAATAAATATCCTATTTTTTTATTATTTCTTTATTTTTTTCTCTATAAAGAGGTTTTAGCTTTTTGGTACTTATGGAACTGAAAAAGACGCATAATACACGTTTTTCGTAATGTCCTTTCGTTTCCCAGACATAGGCTTCTTTGCATGTAGTTAAGCGTTTTTAGAGGTAACATGATCAAAAACACTCAAAATACATGTTTTTGGTAATGTTATTCTGTTTCTTCATAAAGGGTGTTTTGCATGCGTTTTAGCGTTTTGGTATATTAGGAGCTCAAAAACACTTAAAGGCAAGTTCTTGGTAAAAGTTGGTTTTATTCCCATGTAATGTGATTGCCCTGCTTTTTAGTGCTTTATTGCCTAACACGCTCAAAAATACTCAAAAGACACTTTGCTGGAAATGTCTTTTTTTTTTTTTTCTCCACATGAAGCTAGTTTTGTATGCAATTTGGGCTTTTGGTAATCAAGAATGTGAAAAACACTCAAAATACACGCATTTGGTAAGGTTGTTCTGTTTCTCAATTAAGAGTGTTATTCATGAGTTTCAGGGTTTTGGTATCTAAGAATCTGAAAAACACTTATAATGCACGTTTCTCGTAATGTCCCTTTTTTTCCTCATTTTGGGTGCTTTGCATGCATTTTGGCATTTTATTTTTCATGGAATAGCTGAAAACACTGAAAATACACGCTTTTTGTAATAAGAACATAAGAACATAAGAAATAAGTAAATATGCAAGAAGACATCAGGTCTACACGTGGCAGTACTTGTATGAAATATGCCTACGTATTTCCACCTATGATCCCCATCTATAAATGTGTAATTTTCTCTTACAGTTGCCAAATGCCTCAGCACTAACAGCTTGATTACTAAGTCCGTTCCAATCATCTACTACTGTATTTGAAAACCAATTCCTTCCTGTTTCCTTTTTGGACATCAAGTTTTCAGGCTCAAGCCTGAAAACTTGATGTTCTATTTTTCTTGTTCTATCATAGTTACAGATTCTAAGAATTTTCCTTATGTTCCCCTTGTTATAACCCATATACTTCTTAAAGACTTCTATCAGGTCCACTCTTAACCTACGTCTCTCTAAAGAATGTAAATTTAACAGCTTGAATCTCGCTTCGTAAGGAATACTCCTCATCCCCTGTATCCTTTTAGTCATTCTCCTTTGAAGTGATTCTAATAGACCTTTATCCTTCCTGTGATGTGGTGACCAGAATAGGACAGCGTAGTCAAGATGAAGTCTAACCAGCGCTAAATGTAACTTTAATATTACTTCGGGAGTTTTACTTTAAGCACTCCTGAAAATGAATCATAATACACTATTTGCTTTGTTTCTGGCCTCTTTGCATTGCTTTCTTAGACGGAGTTCAGAGCTAACAACTTCGTTGTTCATTGTGTAACTACTGTGTGGGTTTCTTCTACTTACGCTAAGTGCTTTGCATTTGTTGATATTAAACTGCATTTGCCATCTGTCTGTCCATTCGTTCATCCTATCCAAATCTGCCTGCAAGGCGATGGTATGCGATTCTGACCTACATACTCTCGTGTCATCCGCAAATTTACTAACAACACTACTAATTCAACTATCCAAGTCATTGACATATATTACAAACAACATCGGCCCTAATACTAATAATCCCTTTGTCACCCCACTAATTACTTGACCCCACTCGGATTTAGAGCCGTTTATTACAACACTCTGTCGCCTGCCGCTTGGCCATGACGTTATCCAGATTACTTATAACCTTTTTCCAATTCTTAAATACTGTGGAATATATTTCATCTGGTCCTGGTGACTTGAACTTTTCAGCTTATCTATCTCCTGTTCCACTATCTCTTTAGTTATGGTAATATCTGTCAGCTTCTCATTTTCTTCTACTCTAAATATCTTGTCACTATTCGGCAAATGCTGCATGTTTTCCTGGGCAAAGACAGTTAAAAAATACTCGTTCACAATTTTACTAATCTCCTCCCAACAACTAAGCAGGTCCCATTCTGCTGTCTTTAAGGAACTATTGTTTCTCTGTTCTTCGTCTTATATACCTGATAAAATCCCTTGGGGTCCATCTTCGCTTGGCTGGCTACCTTTAATTCTTAACTATTTTTAGCTTTCCTTGTTAAACTCCTGACTTTTCTAATTCATTATATTATGGCCTTAAAACACTTACCCTGTCTTTAATCTCATATATACTTCTCTTTCGCCCTATGTAATGTTTTAACCTCAGTCATCCATTTAGGATAATTCTTCTGCGATCTTATTCTTCTTCTTATTTATTTCGCTTCTCTATAAAGGCTGTTTTGCTTGAGTTTTAGCGTTTCTGTACATAAGAACCTTTTAAACAGGTTTTTAGTAATGTTATTTTGTATTCCTTTATGGAGCGCTTTTCATGCTTTTCAGCGTTTTGGTGTCTAACACGTTGAAAAACACTCAGAAGACACGTTGATGATAATGTTGTTTCGTTTCTCGATAAAGGGGGCTTCCAATGCATTTTGTCTTTTGGTACTTGACAATATAAAAGAAAAAGTTTAAGTAAAAGTTTTCGGTAGAGTTATTTCTTATTACCTAAATGCGTGTATTTTGAGTTTTTTTTTTACATTCTTAGTTATCAAAACCCCAAATTCCATGCGAAACTAGATTTATGTGAGAAAAAAATGACATTACCAGAAAAGTGTCTGAGTGTTTTTGAGCGTCTTAGGCAATAAAGCACTAAAAAGCAGGGCAATCATATTACATGGGAATAAAACCAACTTTTACGAAGAGCTTGCCTTTTAGTGTTTTTGACACGCATTTAGTAAGGTTGTTCTGTTTCTCAATTAAGAGTGTTATTCATGAGTTTCAGCATTTTGATATCTAGGAAACTTCTCCATACACACGAGTTTTTGCGTTTTTTGCCATGTGGTTTTTTTGAACTATAAAACATTCATTATACACTTTTCTTGCAATGTCCCTTTGTTTCCCAATATAGAGGGCTTTGAATCAATTTTTGCGTTTTTTTTGTAAGTAACAAGCTCAAAAACACTCAAAATATACATTTTTGGTAATGTTTTTCTGCTTCTTGATATTGGTTGGTTTGCATCAGTTTTAGCGTTTTTCTACGAAAACACTGAGAAGACACGTTTTCAGGAATTTTACCAAGAACTTGCCTTTAAGTGTTTTTGAGCTCCTTACATACCGAAACGCTAACACGCATGCAAAATACAATTTATGGAGAAACAGAATAATATTACCAAATACATGTATTTTGAGTGTTTTTGATCATGTTATCTATAAAAACGCTTAAATACATGCAAAGAACCTTATGTTTGGGAAACGAAAGGACATTACGAGAAACGTGTATTATGAGTGTTTTTTAAGTTCCTTCAGTACCTAAAAGCTATAACCCACAAATAACACTCTTTATTTAGAAAAAAAATAATAAACACAAATTTTTTTTATTTTTTTATTTATCCTTATAGGTACTGAGATGCCAAAATTCTGCCAAAATTCAGGGAATTTATGTGGAAAAAAGAACATTACCAAAAAAGTTAATTATAAATTTTCTTTCGGATTGTTATGTACCAAACCTTAAAGTGCATGCAAAGCCACCTATATAGGGAAGTTAAACGACTTGACCAGAAACCTGTCTTTTCAGTGTTTTTCAGCATGTTAGGTACCAAAACGATAAATAATATGGAAGTCAGTCAATATGTGAATCCAAAAGAAAATGACTGAAAACGTGTCTTTTCAGTGTTTTACGTAGAAAAACACTAAAGCGGATGTAAACCAACCTGTATGAAGAAATGGAATAACATTACCAAAAAGATACATTTTGAGTGTTTTTGAGCTTGTTACCTACAAAAAAAAATGCAAAAATGGATGTAAAGCACTTTATATTAGGAAACAAAAGGACATTACGAGAAACGTGTATTATGAGTGTTTTATAGTTTTAAAAGAACCACAAGGCAATAAACGCAAAAACTTGTGTATATAGAGAAATTTCTTACATACCAAAATGATGAAATGCATGAATAACACTTTTAATCGATAAACAGAACTACCTTATCAAATTGTGTATTTTATGTGTTTTTCACATTCTTAGTTACGAAAATGCCAAATTACATGCGAAACTACCTTCATGTGGGAAAAAAATGACATTACCAAAAAAGTGTCTTTTTAGTGTTTTTGAGCCTGATATGCAACAAAGCACTAAAAAGCAGAACAATTACATTACATGGGAATAAAACCAACTTTTACGAAGAACTTGCCTTTAAGTGTTTTTTAACTCCTTACATACCAAATCGCTAAAACGCATGCAAAACACCCTTTATGAAGAAACAGAATAACATTACCAAAAACATGTATTTTGAGTGTTTTTGATCATGTAACCTATAAAAACGCTTAAATACATGTAAAGAACCCTATGTTTGTATAACAAAAGGACATTACAAAAATCGTGTATTATGAGTGTTTTTATGTTCCTTAAGTACCAAAAAGCTAAAACCCACAAATAACACCCTTTATAGAGAGAAATTTTTTTTTTGTTATTCATCTTCATAGGTACCGAGATGCCAAAATTCTGGCAAAATTCATGGAAATTTTATAAAAAAAATCAATATAAAAAAAAATTAGCTTTTTCTGGAGTGCATGCAAATCCACCTATATGGGGAAATTACACGACTTTAACGACTTTACCAGAAACCTGTCTTTTGAGTGCTTTTCAGCAATTTCAACAATATTACTGAAAACGTGTCTTTTCAGTGATTTACGTAGAAAAACGCTAAAACGGATGTAAATCAACCAATATGAAGAAATATAATAACATTACCAAAAAGATATATTTTGATGTGTTTTTGAGCTTGTTACCTACAAAAAATGCAAAAATGGATGGAAAGCACTATATATTGGCAAAGAAAAGGATATTACGAGAAACGTGTATGAGTGTTTTATAGTTTGAGAATAACCATAAGGTAAAAAACTAAAAAACTCGCGTACATAAAGAAGTTTCTTACATATCAAAAAGCTGAAACTCATGAATAACACTTTTAATTTTGAAACAGAAATACCTTACCAAATCTGTGTATTAGAAAAGTTTCTTACATACCAAAATGCTGAAACTCATGAATAACACTTTTAATTAAGAAATAGAACAACCTTACTAAATGCCTGTGTTTTGAGTTTTTTTCACATTCTTAGTTACCAAAACCCCAAATTCCATGCAAAACTAGCTTTATGTGGGAAAAAAAAAAATATTACCAGAAAAGTGTCTTTTGAGTGTTTTTGAGCGTGTTAGGCAATAAAGCACTAAAAAGCAGAGCAATCACGTTACATGGAAATAAAAAAAAACTTTTACCAAGAACTTCCCTTTAAGTATTTTTGAGTTCATTACATACCAAAACGCTAAAACGCATGCAAAACACCTTTTATGGAGAAACAGAATAAAATTACCAAAAACATATATTTTGAGTATTTTTGATCATGTTATCTATAAAAACGAATAAATACATAAAAAGAACCTTATGTTTGCGAAACGAAAGGACACTACGAGAAATGTGTATTATAGGTGTTTTTAAGTTCCTTAAGTACCAAAAAGCTAAAACCCACAAATAAAACTCTTTACTTAAAAAAAAAAAAAGTATGAAAATAATAAAATAGGATTTTTTTTTTTTTTGTTATTCATCTTCATAGGTACCGAGATGCCAAAATTCTGGGAAAATTCAAGGCTATTACATGATAAAAGAAAATTATCAAAAAATTTAATTTTAGCTTTTTTTCGGACTGTTATGTACCAAACCCTAAAGTGAATCCAAAGACTCCAATATGAGGAAATTAAACGACCTTACCAGAAATCTGTTTTTTGAGTGTTTTTCAGCATGTTAGGCACCAAAACGATAAATAATAAGGAACTCACTCTATATGAGAATCCAAAATTTTTTTCTGTTTTACGTAGAAAAACGCTAAAACGGATGGAAACAAACCAATATCAAGAAATAGAAAAAAACATTACCAAAAAGGTATATTTTGAGTGTTTTTGAGCTTGTTACCTACAAAAAACGCGAAAATTGATGCAAAGCACTCTGTATTAGAAAACAAAAGGACTTTGCCAGAAAAGTGTATAATGAGTTTTTTTTTTATAGTTCAAAAGAACCAAAAGGCAAAAAACACAAAAACTCGTGTATATGGAGAAGGTTCCTAGATACCAAAATGCTGAAACTCATGAATAACACTCTTAATTGAGAAACAGAACAACCTTACTAAATGTGTGTATTTTGAGTGCTTTTCACATTCTTAGTTACCAAAACCCCAAATTGTATGCGAAAGAACCTTTATGTGAGAAAAAAATGATATTACCAGAAAAGTGTCTTTTAAGTGTTTCTAAGCGTGATAGGCAATAAAGCACTAAAAAGCAGGGCAATTATATTTCATTGGAATAACACCAATTTATACCAAAAACTTGCGTTTAAGTGTTTTTGAGCTCCTTAAATACCAAACCGCTAAAACGCATGCAAAACAAATTTTATGGAGAAACAGAATAACATTACCAAAAAACATGTATTTTGAGTGTTTTGATCATGTTATCTACAAAAACGTTTGAATACATGCAAAGAACATTATGTTTGGGAAACAAAAGGACATTACGAGAAACTTGTATTATGAGTGTTTTTTTAAGTTCCTTAAGTACCAAAATGCTAAAACCCACAAATAACACTCTTTATTTAGAAAATAAAAAATAGAAAAATAAAATAAATAGGAATTTTTTTTTTATTAATATTCATAGGTACCGAGATGCCAAAATTCTGGAAAAATTCAGGGCAATCATATGATAAAAGAATATTATCAAAAAGTTAATTTCAGCTTTTTTTTCGGACTGTTATGTACCAAACTCTAAGGTGCATGCAAAGCCTTCTATATGATGAAATTAAACGACCTTACCAGAAATCTGTGTTTTGAGTGCTTTTTTAGCATGTTAGGCACCAAAACAATAAATAATAAGAAACTCACTCTATATGGGAATCCAAAACAAAGTTACTGAAAACGTGTCTTTTCAGTGTTTTACGTAGAAAAACGCTAAAACTGATACAAAGCAACCAATATCAAGAAATTGAAAAACGTTACTAAAAAGGTATATTTTAAGTGTTTTTGAGCGAAAATTCATGGAAAGCACTCTATATATGGAAACAAAAGGCCATTGCAAGAAAAGTGTATAATGACTGTTTTATAGTTCATAAGAACCACAAGGCAAAAAAACGCAAAATCTCGTGTATATGGAGAGGTTTCCTAGATACAAAAATGCTAAAACTCATGTATAACACTCCTAATTGAGAAACAGAACAACCTTAATAAATGCGTGTATTTTGAGTGCTTTTCACATTCTTAGTTACCAAAATCCAAATTGCATGCGAAAATAGATTTATGGGAAAAAAAAGACTGTCTTTTTAGTGTTTTTGAGCGTGATAGGCAATAAAGCACAAAAAAGGAGGGCAATCACATTACATTGGAGGAAAACGAATTTTTACCAAGAACTTGCCTTTAAGTGTTTTTAAGCTCCTTATATACCAAAACACTAAAACGCATGCAAAACACTCTTTATGGTGAAACAGAATAACATTACCAAAAACATGTATTTTGAGTGTTTTTGATCATATTACCAATAAAAACACTTAAATACATGCAAAGAACACTATTTTTGGGAAATGAAAGGAGATTACGAGAAACGTGTATTATGAGTGTTTTTAAGTTCTTTAATTACCAAAAAGGTAAAAGCCACAAATAACACTATTGAGAAACAATAAATAAATAAAAAAAAAATACAATATTTTTTTCTTTCTTATTCATCTTCACAGGTACTGAAATACCAAAATTTGGGCAAAATTCAGAAAATTATGTGAAATAAGAACATTATCAAAAAAGTAAAATTTAGCTTTTTTTTTTTCGGACTGTTATGTACCAAACCCCTAAAGTGCATGCAAAGCCACCTATATGGGGAAATTAAACGTCTTTGCCAGAAAACTGTCTTATGAGTATTTTTTCAGCATGTTAGGAACCAACACGATAAACCCAAGAAAGTCAATCTATATGGGAATCCAAAACAAAATTACTGAAAACGTGTCTTTTCGGTGTTTTACGTAGAAAACACTAAAACGGATACAAACCAACCAAAATGAAGAAATAGAATAACATTACCAAAAAGGTATATTTTGAGTTTTTGAAATTGTTACCTACAAAAAACGCGAAAATGGATGGAAAGCACTCTATATTGGGAAGCAAATGGACATTACGAGAAACGAGTCTAATAAGTGTTTTACAGTTTCACAAGAACCAAAAGGCAAAAACCGCAAAAACTCGTGTATATAAAGAAGTTTCTTACATTCCAAAATGCTGAAACTCATGAATAAGAATTTTAATTAAGAAACAGAACTATTTTACCAAATGTGAGTATTTTGAGTGTTTCTCACATTCTTAGTTACCAAAACCCCAAATTACATGCGAAACCAGGTTTATGTGGAAAAAAAAGACATTACCAGAAAAATGTCTTTTTAGTGTTTTTGAGCGTGTTAGGCAATAAAGCACTAAAAAGCAAGGCAATCATTACATTGGAATAAAAACAATTTTTAACAAGAACTTGCCTTTAAGTGTATTTGAGCTCCTTATATACCAAAACACTAAAATGCATGCAAAATACACTTTATGGTGAAACAGAATAACATTACCAAAAATATGTATTTTGAGTGTTTTTGATCATGTTACCAATAAAAACGCTTAAATACATGCAAAGAACCCTATTTTTGGGAAATGAAAGGACATTACGAGAAACGTGTATTATGAGTGTTTTTAAGTTCATTAAGTACGAAAAAGCTAATAGCCACAAATTACACTCTCTATTGGGAAAAAATAAATAAATAAATAAATAAAAATACGATATTTTTTTTTTCATTCTTATTCATCTTCACAGGTAACGAGATGCCAAAATTCGGGCAAAGTTCAGGAAATTATATGAAATATGAACATTATGAAAAAATTTAAATTTAGCTTTTTTTTTGGACTATTATGTACCAAACCCCTTAAGTGCATGCAAAGCCACCTATATGGGGAAATTAAACGTCTTTGCCAGAAAACTTTCTTTTGAATGTTTTTCAGCATGTTAGGAACCAACACGATAAAACCCAAGAAAGTCAATCTATATGGGAATCCAAAACAAAATTACTGAAAACGTGTCTTTTTGGTGTTTTACGTATAAAATATTAAAACGGATGGAAAACAACCAAAATGAAGAAATAGAATAACATTACTAAAAAGGTATATTTTGAGTGTTTTTTAAATTGTGTATTTTGAGTGTTTTTCACATTCTTAGTTACGAAATTGGCAAATTACATGCGAAACTACCTTTATATGGGAAAAAAAATGACATTACCACAAAAATGTTTTTTCAGTGTTTTTGAGCGTGATATGCACCAAAGCACTAAAAAGCAAAACAATCACATCACTTGGGAATAAAACCAACTTTTACGAAGAACTTGCCTTTAAGTGTTTTTTAACTCCTTACATACCAAAACGCTAAAACGCATGTAAAACTCCCTTTATGGAGAAACAGAATAACATTACCAAAAATATGTATTTTGAGTGTTTTTGATCATGTTACCTATAAAAACGCTTAAATACATGTAAAGAACCCTATGTTTGTATAAGAAAAGGATATTACGAAAATCGTGTATTATGAGTGTTTTTAAGTTCCTTAAGTACCAAAAAGCTAAAACTCACAAATAACACTTTATAGAGAGAAACAAAAAATTGTTATTCATCTTCATAGGTACCGAGATACCAAAATTCTGGAAAAATTCAGGGAAATTTTGTAAAAAAATCATTATAAAAAAATATTTTTAGCATTTTTCCTGAGTTATATACCAAACCCTGAACTGCATGCAAAGCCACCTATATGGAGAAATTACTCGACTTTACCAGAAACCTGTCTTTTGAGTGTTTTTTTCAGCAATTTCAACAATATTACTGAAAACGTGTCTCCAGTGATTTACGAAGAAAAACGGTAAAACGGATGCAAACCAACCAATATGAAAAAATAGAATAACATTACCAAAAAGATATATTTTGAGTGTTTTTCAGCTTGTTACCTACAAAAAATGCGAAAATGGATGGAAAGCACTCTATATTGGTAAGAAAAAAGGACATTACGAGAAACGTGTATAATGAGTGTTTTATAGTTTCACAAGAACCATAAGGCAAAAAACGCAAAAACTCGTGTATATAAAGAAGTTTCTTACATACCAAAACGCCAAAACTCATGAATAACACTTTTAATTGAAAAACAGAACTACCTTATCAAATGTGTGTTTTTTTAGTGTTTTTCACATTCTTAGTTACGAAAATCCCAAATTACATGCGAAACTAGCTTTATGTGGGAAATAAATGACATTACAAGAAAAGTGTCTTTTGAGTGTTTTTGAGCGTTATATGCAACAAAACACTAAAAAGGAGAACAATCAAATTACATTGGAATAAAACCAAATTTTACGAAGAACTTGCCTTTCAGTGTTTTTAACTCCTTACATACCAAAACGCTAAACGCATGCAAAACAACCTTTATGGAGAAACAGAATAAAATTACCAAAAACATGTATTTTGAGTGTTTTTGATTATGTTACCTATAAAATCGCTTAAATACATGCAAAGAACCCTATGTTTGTGAAACGAAAGGACATTCCGAAAATTGTGTATTATGAGTATTTTTAAGTTCCTTAAGTTCCAAAAATCTAAAACCCACAAATAACACTCTAAATAAAAAATAATAAAAAAAAAAATTTTTTTTTGTTATTCATCTTCATAGGTACCGAGATGCCAAAATTCTGAGAAATTTCAGGGAAATTATGTGAAAAAAAAAAAAATAATAATTTTAGCTTTTTCCGGAGTTATGTACGAAACCCAGAAGTGCATGCAAAGCCACCTATATGGGGAAATTACACGACTTTACAAGAACCGTGTCTTTGGGTGTTTTCAGCAATTTTAAAATTATTACTGAAATCGTGTCTTTTCAGTTTTAGCGTAAAACGCTAAAACGGATGCAAACCAACCAATATGAAAAAAAAAAAAATAACATTACAAAAAAGTTGTGTTTTTCAGTTTGTTACCTACAAAAAAAGCAAAAATGAATGCAAAGCAGTCTATATTGGGAAACAAAAGGATATTACAAGAAAATTGTATAATGAATGTTTTAACAGTTATCAAGAACCATAGGGCAAAAAACGCAAAAACTCGTATATATGGAGAAGTTTCTTAGATACCAAAATGCTGAAACTCATGAATAACATTCTTAATTGAGAAACAGAACAATCTTAGGAAATGAGTGTATTTTGAGTGTTTTTTCACATTCTTAGTGGTTCAACCCCAAATTACATGCGAAACTGTGGAAAAAAAAAATGAAATTACTAGAAAAGTGTCTTTTTAGTGTTTTTCAGCGTGTTAGGCAATAGAGCCCTAAAAAGCAGGGCAATCACATTACATGGAAATATAACCAACTTTTACCAAGAATTTGCCTTTAAGTTTTTTTTATCTCCTTACTTACCAAAACGCTAAAACCCAGGCAAAACACCCTTTATGGAAAAACAGAATAACATTATCAAAAACATGTATTTTGAGTGTTTTTGAGCTTGTTACCAATAAAAACGTTTAAATACATGCAAAGAACCCTATGTTTGGGAATGAAGGGACATTACGAGGAATATGTATTATGAGTGTTTATAAGTTCCTTAAGTACCAAAAAGCTAAAACCCACAAATAACAAAAAAGAAAAAAAAGTAAAAGAAAAAAATTAAAAATAAAAAATAACTTTTTTTTTATTAATCTTCATAGGTATTGAGATGCCCAAATTCTGGCAAAATTCAGGAAAATTACGTGAAAAAAGAATATTATAAAAAAGGTTAATTTTAGCTTTTTTTTCGGACTGTTATGTACCAAACCCTAAAGTGTATGCAAAGCCACCTATATGGGGAAATTAAATGACTTTACAAGAAACCTGTCTTTTGAGTGTTTTTCAGCATGTTAGGCATCAAAACGATAAATAACATGGAAGTCACTCTATATGGGAATCCAAAACAAAATTACAGAAAACGTGTCTTTTCTGTGTTTTACGTAGAAAAACGCTAAAGCAGATGGAAACCAACCAATATGAAGAAATAGAATAACATTACCAAAAAGGTATATTTTGAGTGTTTTTGATCATGTTGCCTATAAAAACGCTTAAATACATGCAAAGGACATTACGAGAAACGAGTATTATGAGTGTTTTTACGTTCCTTAAGTACCAAAAGGCTTAAACCCACAAATAACACTCTTTATAGAGAAAAAACAAATAAATAAAAACAAAATAGCATTTTTTTTTTGTTGTTGATCTTCATAGGTACCGAAATGCCAAAATTCTGGCAAAATTCAGGGAAATTATGTGAAAAAAGAATATCAAAAAAGTTAATTTTAGTTTTTTTTTCAGACCGTTATATACCTAACCTTAAAGTACATGTAGAGCCACCTATATGGGGAAATTAAACGACTTTACCTGAAACCTGTCCTTTGCCTGTTTTTCAGTATGTTAGGCACCAAAACAATAAATAATATGGAAATCACTCTGTGTGGGAATCCAAAACAAAATTACTGAAGACGTGTCTTTTCAGTGTTTTACGTAGAAAAACGCGAAAACGAATGCAAATCAACCAATATCATAAAATAGAATAATATTACCAAAAAGGTATTTTTTGTGTTTTTGAGCGAAAATGGATGCAAATCTCTCTATATTGGGAAACAAAAGGACATTACGAGAAACGTTTATAATGCGTGTTTTATAGTTCCACAAGAACCACAAGGCAAAACAAGCAAAAACTCGTGTATATGGAGATGATTCTTGGATACCAAAATGCTGAAATTCATGAAAAACACTCTTAATTGAGAAACAGAACAACCTTACCAAAATGCGTGTATTTTGGGTGTTTGGGAGTTATGTACCAAACCCTGAAGTACATGCAAAGCCACCTATATGGAGACATTACTCGACTTTACCAGAAACCTGTCTTATGAGTGTTTTTTTCAGCAATTTCAACAATATTACTGAAAACGTGTCTCCAGTGATTTACGAAGAAAAACGCTAAAACGGATGCAAACCAACCAATATGAAGAAATAGAATAACATTACCAAAAAGATATATTTTGAGTGTTTTTCAGCTTGTTACCTACAAAAAATGCGAAAATAGATGGAAAGCATTCTATATTGGGAAACAAAAGAACATTACGAGAAACTTGTATAATGAGTGTTTTATAATTTCACAGGAACCACAAGGCAAAAAACGCAAAAATTCGTGTATATAGATGAGATTCTTACATACCAAAATGCTGAAATGCATGAATAACACTTTTAATTGAGAAACGGGACTACCTTACCAAATGTGTATTTTGAGTGTTTTTCACATTCTTAGTTACGAAAATCCCACATTATATGCGAAACTAGCTTTATGTGGGGAAAAAAAAAGATATTACCAGAAAAGTGTCTTTTGAGTGTTTTTGAGCGTGATGTGCAACAAACCACTAAAAAGCACAATAATCACATTACATGGGAATAAAACCAACTTTTACGAAGATATTGCCTTTGTGTTTTTTTTTTAACTCCTTACATACCAAAATGCTAAAACGCATGCAAAACACCCTTTATGGAGAAACATTACCAAAAACATGTATTTTGAGTGTTTTTGATCATGTTATTTATAAAAACGCTTAAATACATGGAAAGAACCTTATGTTTGGGAAACGAAAGGACACTACGAGAAACGTGTTTTATGAGTGTTTTTAACATAAGAACATAAGAAATAAGGGAAGCTGCAAGAAGCGACCAGGCTTACACGTGGCAGTCCCTGTATGAAACACTCCTACCTATTTCCACCTATCATCCCCATCCATAAACTTGTCTAATCTTCTCTTAAAGCTCTCTAGTGTCCTAGCACTAACTACATGATTACTGAGTCCGTTCCACTCATCTACCACTCTATTCGAGAACCAATTTTTTCCTATCTCCTTCCTAAACCTAAATTTTTCAAGCTTGAACCCGTTATTTCTTGTTCTACCCTGGTTGCTGATCCTAAGAATTTTGCTTACATCTCCCTTGTTATAACCCTTATACCACTTAAAGACCTCTATCAGGTCCCCTCTTAACCTACGTCTCTCTAGAGAATGTAAATTTAACCGCTTCAGCCTCGCTTCGTAAGGAATACTCCTCATCCCCTGTATCCTTTTAGTCATTCTCCTCTGTACTGATTCTAATAGACCTATATCTTTCCTGTAATGTGGGGACCAGAACTGCACAGCGTAGTCTAGATGAGGTCTGACCAGCGCCAAGTATAACTTTAATATTACCTCCGGCCTTCTACTTTTAACACTCCTAAAAATGAATCCTAGTACCCTATTTGCCTTGTTTCTGGCTTCTATGCATTGTTTCCCTAGACGGAGTTCAGAGCTAACTATAACTCCTAAATCTTTCTCGTACCCTGTACCTACCAGAGTTTGGGTGTTTAATGTGTACCTATTGTGTGGGTTTCCTCTACCTACGCTAAGCACTTTGCATTTATTGATATTAAATTGCATTTGCCATCTATCCGTCCATTCATTCATTCTATCTAAGTCTGTCTGCAAGGCGATGGCATCCGCTTCTGACCTAATTAATCTACCTATCTTTGTGTCATCCGCAAATTTACTAACATCGCTATTAATTCCACTATCCAAGTCATTGATATATATTAGAAATAATAATGGCCCTAATACTGATCCCTGTGGCACCCCACTAATGACATGACCACACTCGGATTTCGAGCCGTTTATTAGCACTCTCTGTCGCCTGTTACCAAGCCATGACCCTATCCAACCTAACACCTTCCCATCTATCCCGTGCGCCCTAACCTTTCTCAGGAGCCTTTGATGGGGCACCTTGTCGAATGCTTTACTAAAGTCCAGATATAAGATATCATAACTATCTCCATTATCTACTGCCTCGTACACCTTACTGTAAAAACTTAACAAGTTTGTCAGGCAAGACTTCCCCTTCGTGAAGCCATGCTGTGACTGATTTATCAAGTTATGTTTGTCTAAATGTTCCCTAATGTTCCTGGCTATTATTGACTCTAACATTTTACCTACAACTGAAGTTAAGCTGACCGGTCTATAATTAGACGCTAAAGTTTTATCCCCTTTCTTAAAGATGGGTACTACATTAGCCTGCCTCCACATTTCTGGTACCTCACCCGACTCCAGTGATTTCCTAAAGACAGAAACTAACGGCTCACTAATAATCTTTTTACATTCCTTCAGTACTCTGGGATATATTTCATCAGGTCCTGGTGACTTGAACTTTTTTAGCCTATCTATCTCCTGCTCCACTATCTCCCTAGTTATGGAAATATCCGTCAGCTTCTCATACTCATCTGCTCTAAACACCTGTTCACTATCTGGCATATCCTGCATGTTTTCCTGAGTGAAGACAGTTAAAAAATAATCATTCAGAAGTTTACTAATCTCCTCCCCAGAACTAACCAGCTCCCCATCTGCTGCCTTTAATGGACCTACAGTATCCTTATTTTTCGTCCTGTATACCTGATAAAATCCCTTGGGGTCCGTCTTCGCCTGGCTGGCTACCTTTAATTCATAATTTTCCTTAGCTTTCCTCGTTAACTTCCTGACTGTTCTAACTAATTCATTATACTGTGTCCTTAAAACTTCCTCACCTGCCCTTAATCTCTTATATATACTTCTCTTACGCCCTATATAATGCTTTAACCTAGCAGTCATCCATTTAGGGTCATTTTTTTGTGATCTTATTGTTTTATACGGGATATTTGCTAATTGACCTGTATGAACTTTATCTACGAAATATTTATACAATTCATCTACATTTACTTCACCTAAACCCCTCATCTCGTTCCCTACCATCCTCTCCCCTCCCTCATCAACTCGCCTCGACCTTACCTCTCTCATTTCAGCATGACCTGACATTCCAACATACTCACGCCTATCTCCCCCCTTCCTCTTTCCTCCTCCCTTCTGGAGCCTCACCTCACCTCCCTCATCCTGCCTTATCTCTCTGAACTCCGTCCCTGACCTGACCTCACCCTGCATCCCTTGCCAGTCCACTCCTTGGAGGTACCTTTTTAATTCTTCAAAATCTGCTCTCCTAAAGTCAGGTATTTTACTAGTGTTTTTATTTCTAACAGTTTCTTCCCATTCTAGCTTGTACCTAATTTCCCTATGGTCACTGTTACCTAGCTGTCCTCCAACCTCTACCTGCGTGACTGCTTCCTCCCTGTTAGTAAGAATTAAATTAAGTTCCTTAAGTACCTAAAAAGCTAAAACTCACAAATAACACTCTTTTTAGAGAAAAAATAATAAAATAAATTTTTTTTTTATATTCTTCTTCATAGGTACTAAGATGCCAAAATTCTGGCAATATTCTTTGGGAATCGAAAACAAAATTACTGAAAACGTGTCTTTTCGTTGTTTTACGTAGAAAAACGGATGCAAACCAACCAATATGAAGAAATAGAATAACATTACCAAAAAGGTATATTTTGAGTGTTTTTGAGCTTGTTACCTACAAAAAACGCGAAAATGGATGGAAAGCACTCCCTATTGGGAAAGAAAAGGACATTACGAGAAACGTGTATAATGAGTGTCTTATTATTTTCCGGCAAAAGAACTTATGGTTCACAAGAACCACAAGGCAAAAAATGGAAAAACTCGTGTATATAAAGAAGTTTCTTAGATACCAAAATGCTGAAACTCGTGAATAACAATCTTAATTGAGAAACAGAACAACATTACCAAATGCGTGTATTTTGAGTGTTTTTTCACATTCTTAGTTAGCAAAACTCCAAATAGCATGCGAAACTAGCTTTATGTGTGAAAAAAAAAAAACTGACATTACCAGAAGTGTCTTTTGAGTGTTTTTGAGCGTGTTAGGCAATAAAGCACTAAAAAGCAGGGCAATCATATTATATTGGAATAAAACGAACTTTTACCAAGAACTTGCCTTGAAGTGTTTTTCAGCTCCTTACATAAGAAATCGCTAAAACGCATGCAAAACACTCCTTTATGGAGAAGCAGAATAACATTACCAAAAACAAGTGTTTTTGAGGGTTTTTTTTATCATGTTACCTATAAAAACACTTAAATACATGCAAAGATCCCTATATTTGGGAAACAAATGGACATTACGAGAAATGTCTATTATGAATGTTTTTAAGTTCCTTAAGAACCAAAACGTTAAAACCTACAAATAACACTCTTTATAGAGAAAAAATAAATAAATAAAAAAATAGCATTTTTATTTTTTTCTTATTGATGTTCATAGGTACCAAGATGCCAAAATTCTGCCAAAATTCAGAGAAATTATTTGGAAAAAAGAACATTATCGAAAAAAGATAATTTTACCTTTTTTCGGAATTATGTACCAAACCATAAAGTGCATGCAAAGCCACCTATTTGGGAAAATTTAACGACTTTACAAGAAACCTGTCTTTTGAGTGTTTTTTCGTATGTTAGGCACCAAAACGATAGATAACATGAAAGTCACTCTATATGGAAATCCAAAACAAAATTACTGAAAACGTGTCTTTTAAAAGATTTACGTAGAAAAACGCTAAAACGGATGCAAACCAACCAATATGAAAAAAAAAAGAATAATATTACCAGAAAAGTATATTTTGTGTGTTTTTGAACTTGTTACATAAAAAAATGCAAAAATGGATGCAAAGCACTGCATATTAGGAAAAAAAAGGACATAACGAGACACGTGTATAATGAGTGTTTTATAGTTTCACCAGAATCATAAGGCAAAAAACGCAAAAACTCGTATGTGTGGAGAAGTTTCCAAGATACCAAAAAGCTGAAACTCATGAATAACTTTCTTAATCAAGAAACAGAGCAACCTTACTGAATGCATGTATTTTGTGTTTTTTTACATTCTTAGTTACTAGAATCCCAAATTCCATGCGAAACTAGCTTTATGTGGGAAAAAAATGACATTACCAGAAAAGTGTCTTTGAGTGTTTTTGAGCGTATTAGGCAATAAAGCACTAAAAAGCAGGGCAATCACATTACATGAGAATAAAACCAACTTTTACGAAGAACTTGCCTTTTAGTGTTTTTGACACGCATTTAGTAAGGTTGTTCTGTTTCTCAATTAAGAGTGTTATTCATGAGTTTCAGCATTTTGGTATCTAGGAAACTTCTCCATATACACGAGTTTTTGCGTTTTTTGCCTTCTGTTTTTTTGAACTATAAAACATTCATTATACACTTTTCTGGCAATGTCCCTTTGTTTCCCAATATAGAGTGCTTTGTATGCATTTTCGCGTTTTTTTGTAGGTAACAAGCTCAAAAACACTCAAAATATACATTTTTGGTAATGCTTTTCTGCTTCTTGATATTGGTTGGTTTGTATCAGTTTTAGCGTTTTTCTACGTAAAACACTGAGAAGACACGTTTTCAATAATTTTCTTTTGGATTCCCACATAGAGTGAGTTCCTTTTTATTTATCGTTTTGGTGTCTAACATGCTTAAAAAACACTCAAAATACAGATTTCTGGTAAGGTCTTTAATTTCCTCATATGGGAGTCTTTGCTTGTCTTTTCAGAGTTTTTGAGCGTGTTACGTAATAAAGCACTAAAAGCCAGAGAAATCACATTACATGGAAATAAAACTAAATTTTACCAAGAACTTGCTTCTAAGTGTTTTTGAGCTCCTTACATACCAAAACGCTAAAACGCATGCAAAATACATTTAATGGAGAAACAGAATATTACCAAATACATGTATTTTGAGTGTTTTTCATCATATTATCTATAAAAACGCTTAAATACATGCAAAGAACCTTATGTTTGGGAAACGAAAGAACATTACGAGAAACGTGTATTATGAGTGATTTTTAAGTTCCTTCAGTACCATAAAGCTAAAACCAACAAATAACACTCTTTAGAAAAAAAATAATAAATGAAAAAAAATAAAAAAATGGGATTTTTTTTTTTTTGTTATTCATCTTTATAGGTAAAGAGATGTTAAAATTCTGCCAAAATTCAGGGAATTTATGTGGAAAAAAGAATATTATCATAAAAGTTAATTATAGTTTTTTTTTTTTCGGATTGTTATGTACCAAACCCTAAAGTGCATGCAAAGCCACTTATATAAGGAAGTTAAACGACTTTACCAGAAACCTGTCTTTTTAGTGTTTTTTCAGCATGTTTGGCACCAAAACGATAAATAATATGGAAGTTAGTCAATATGTGAATCCAAAAGAAAATTACTGAAAACGTGTCTTTTCAGTGTTTTACGTAGAAAAACGCTAAAGTGGATACAAACCATCCTATATGAAAAAAATAGAATAACATTATAAAAAAGATATATTTTGAGTGTTTTTCAGCTTGTTACCTACAAAAAATGCAAAAATGGATGTAAAGCACTCTATATTAGGAAAGAAAAGGACATTACGAGAAACGTGTATAATGAGTGTTTTATAGTTCTTAAAGAACCACAAGGCAATAAATGCAAAAACTCGTGTATATAGAGAAATTTCTTACATAAAAAAATGAATAAATGCATGAATAACACTTTTAATCGATAAACAGAAGTATCTTACTAAACTGTGTATTTTGAGTGTTTTTCACATTCTTAGTTACGAAAACGCCAAATTACATGTGAAACTAGCATCATTTGTGAAAAAAAAAAAGACATTACCAGAAAAGTGTCTTTTGAGTGTTTTTCAGCGTGATATCCAACAAAGCACTAAAAAGCAGAACGATCACATTACATGGGAATAAAACCAACTTTTACGTAGAATTTGCCTTTAAGTGTTTTTTAACCCGTTTTTTAACCGTTAAAACGCATGCAAAACAATCTTTATGGAGAGACTGAATAACATTACCAAAAATATGTATTTTGAGTGTTTTTGATCATGTTATCTATAAAAACGCTTAAGTATATGCAAAGAACATTATACTTGGGAAACAAAAGGACATTACGAAAAACTTGTATTATGAGTGTTTTTTTTAAGTTCCTTAAGTACCAAAACGCTAAAACCCAAAAATAACTCACTTTATTTAGAAAATAAAAAAAAATAAAAAATAAAATAGGAATTTTTTTTTTTTTTTTTGTTATTCATCTTCAAAGGTACCGAGATGCCAAAATTCTGAGAAAATTCAGGGCAATTATGTGATAAAAGAATATTATCAAAAAAGTTAATTTCATCTTTTTTTTTTTTCGGACTGTTATGTACCAAACCCTAAAGTGCATGCAAAGCCTCCAATATGAGGAAATTAAACGACCTTACCAGAAATCTTTGTTTTGTGTGTTTTTTTTAGCATGTTAGGCACCAACACAATAAATAATAAGGATCTCACTCTATATGGGAATCCAAAACAAAGTTACTAAAAATGTGTCTTCTCAGTGTTTTACGTAGAAAAACGTTAAAACGGATGCAAACTAACCAATATCAAGAAATAGAAAAACGTTACTAAAAATATATATTTTGAGTGGTTTTGAGCTTTTTACCTATAAAAACGCGAAAATTGATGCAAAGTACTCTATATTGGGAACAAAAGGACATTGCAAGAAAAGTGTATAATGACAGTTTTATAGTTTAAAAGAACCACAAAGCAAACAACGCAAAAACTCGTGTATGGAGAGATTTCTTAGATACCAAAATGCTGAAACTCATGAATAACACTCTTAATTGTGAAACAGAACAACCTTACTAAATGCGTGTATTTTGAGAGCTTTTCATAT
Source organism: Scylla paramamosain (assembly GCF_035594125.1). NCBI lineage: Eukaryota > Metazoa > Arthropoda > Malacostraca > Decapoda > Portunidae > Scylla > Scylla paramamosain. Next base: position 8,488,376 of record NC_087175.1, read on the forward strand.
TCTTAGTTACCAAAAGCCTCAAAATCAATCAAAATCAAAATACATATTTTTGGTAATGTTATTCTGTTTCTGCATAAAGGGTGTTTTATATGCGTTTTAGCGTTTTGGTATGTAAGGAGTTAAAAAAAAACACTTAAAGACAAATTCTTCGTAAAAGTTGGTTTTATACCCAAGTTATGTGATTTTTCTGCTTTTTAGTGCTTTGTTGCATATCACGCTCAAAAATACCTGAAAAACATTTTTCTGGTAATGTCATTTAAACGTTTTTATTGGAAATATGATGAAAAACACTCAAAATACATGTTTTTGGTAATTTTATTCTGTTTCACCATAAAGTGTATTTTGCATGCGCTTTAGTGTTTTGGTATATAAGGAGCTCAAAACACTTAAAGCCAAGTTTTTATTAAAAATTAGTTTTCTTCCAATGTATTTTGATTGCCCTGCTTTTCAGTGCTTGTTTGCATAACACGCTCAAAAATACTCTAAAGTCATTTTTCTGGTAATGTCATTTTTATGACACATAAAGCTGGTTTCGCATGCAATTTGGGGTTTTAAAACTAAGAATGGAAAAAAGCACTCAAAATACGCACATTTAATAAGATTGTTCTGTTTCTCAATTAAGAGTGTTATTCATGAGTTTCAGCATTTTGGTATCTACGAAACTTCTTCATATACACTAGTTTTTGCATTTTTTGTCTTATGGTTCTTTTGAACTATAAAACACCAATTATACACTTTTCATGCAATGTCCTTTTCTTTCCCATTATAGAGTGCTTTGCATCAATTTTCGTGTTTTTTTTTATAGGTAACAAGCTCAAAAACACTCAAAATATACCTTTTTGGTAATGTTTTTCTATTTCTTTATATTGGTTTGTTTGCATCCGTGTTAGCGTTTTTCTACATAAAACACTGAGAAGACACGTTTTCAGTAATTTTGTTTAGAATTCCCATATAGAGTGAGTTCCTTATTATTTATTGTTTTGGTGCCCAACATGCTGAACAACGCTGAAAAGAGAGATTTCTGATATGGTCGTTTAATTTTCTCATTTAGGAGGCTTTGCATGCACTTTAGGGTTTGGTATATAAAAAAGCTAAAATTAACTTTTTTTGGTAATATTCCTTTATCACATAATTGCCCTGAATTTTTCCAGAATTTTGGCATCTCGGTACCTATGAAGATGAATACAAAAAAAAAAATCCTATTTATTTTATTTCTTTTTATTTTTTATTTTCTAAGTAAAGAAATCTATTTGTGAGTTTTACCTTTTTGGTACTTACGGAACTTATAAAAACACTCATAATACACGTTTCTCGTAATGTCCTTTTGTTTCCCAAACATAGGGTTCTTTACATATATTTAAGCGTTTTTATAGATAACATGATCAAAAACACTCAAAATACATGTTTTTGGTAATGTTATTCTGTTTCTCCATAAAGTTTGTTTTTCATGCGTTTTAGCGGTTTGGTATATAAGGGGTTAAAAAACAATTAAAGGCAAATTCTTCGTACAAATTGGTTTTATTCTCATGTAATGTGATCGTTCTGCTTTTTAGTGCTTTGTTGCATATCACGCTCAAATACACTGAAAAGGCACTTTTCTGGTAATGTCTTGTTTTTCCAAAATGAAGCTAGTTTCGCATGTATTTTGGCATTTTTGTAACTAAGAATGTGAAAAACACTTAAAATACACAATTTGGTAAGGTAGTTCTGTTTATCGATTAAAAGTGTTATTCATGCATTTCATCATTTTGGTATGTAAAAATTTCTCTATATACACGAGTTTTTTGTGTTTATTGCCTTGTGGTTCTTTTAAAACTATAAAACACTCATTATACACGTTTGTCGTAATGTCCTTTTGTTTCCTAATATGCTTTACATCCATTTTTGCATTTTTTGTATGTAACAAGCTCAAAAACACTCAAAAAATATCTTTTTGGTAATGTTATTCTATTTCTTCATATAGGATGGTTTGTATCCGCTTTAGCGTTTTTTCTACGTAAAACACTGAAAAGACACGTTTTCAGTAATTTTGTTTTTAATTCACATATTAACTGATTTTCATATTATTTATCGTATTGGTGCCTAACATGCTGAAAAACACTGAAAAGACAGGTTTCTGGTAAAGGCGTTTAACTTCCTTATATAAGTGGCTTTTCATGCACTTTAGGGTTTGGTAAATAACTTAAAAATCACTCATAATACACTTTTCTCGTAATGTTCTTTCGTTTCCCAAACATAAGGTTCTTTGCATGTATTTAAGCGTTTTTTTTAGATAGCATGATCAAAAACACTCAAAATACATGTATTTGGTAATGTTATTCTGTTTTCCCATAAAATGTATTTTGCATGCGTTTTAGCGTTTTGGTATGTTAGGAGCTCAAAAACACTTAAAGGCCAGTTCTTGGTAAAATTTGGTTTTATTCCCATGTAATGTGATTGCCCTGGCTTTTAATGCTTTATTGCGTAACACGCTCAAAAACACTGAAAAGACATGCAAAGCCTCCCATATGAGGAAATTAAAGACGTTACCAGAAATCTGTATTTTAAGTGTTTATCAGCACGTTAGGCACCAAAACGATACATAATAAGGAACTCACTCTGTGTGGGAATCCAAAAGAAAATGACTGAAAACGTGTCTTCTCAGTGTTTTACGTAGAAAACATTGCAAGAAAATGTATAATGAATGTTTTATAGTTCGAAAAATCCACAAGGCAAAAAACGCAAAAATTCGCTGAAACTCATGAATAACACTCTTAATAGAGAAACAGAGCAACCTTACTAAAAGGCAAGTTCTTCGTAAAAGTTGGTTTTATTCCCATGTAATGTGATTGCCCTCCTTTTTAGTGCTTTATTGCCTAACACGTTCAAAAACACTCAATGACACTTTTCTGGTAATATTTTTTTCCCACATAAAGCTAGTTTCGCATGGAATTTGGGGTTTTGGTAACTAAGAATGTAAAAAAAAAAAACACTCAAAATACACGCATTTAGTAAGGTTGTTCTGTTTCTTGATTAAGAGTGTTATTCATGAGTTTCAGTATTTTGGTATCTTAGAAACTTCTCCATACAGTCGAGTTTTTGCGTTTTTTGCCTTGTGATTCTGGTGAACTATAAAACACTCATTATACACGTTTCTCATTATGTCCTTTTTTTTCCTTATATAGAGTGCTTTGCATCCATTTTCGAGTTTCTTTTTATGTAACAAGCTCAAAAACACACAAAATATACTTTTATGGTAATGTTATTCTATTCCTTCATATTGGTTGGTTTGCCTCCGTTTTAGCGTTTTTCTACGTAGATCTTTTAAAAGACACGTTTCCAGTAATTTTGTTTTGGATTTCCATATAGAGTGACTTTGATATTATATATCGTTTTGGTGCCTAACATGCTTTTTGGTGCCTTTTGCTTCCCAATATAGAGTGCTTTCCATCCATTTTCGCGTTTTTTGTAGGTAACAATTTAAAAAAACATTCAAAATATACCTTTTTGGTAATGTTATTCTATTTCTTCATTTTGGTTAGTTTGCAACCGTTTTAGCATTTTGTACGTAAAACACCGAAAAGACACGTTTTCAGTAATTTTGTTTTGGATTCCCATATAGATTGTCTTCCTTGGGTTTTATCATGTTGGTTCCTAACATGCTGAAAAACACTCATAAGACAGTTTTCTGGCAAAGACTTTAGGGGTTTGGTACATAACAATCCGAAAAAAAGCTAAATTTAACCTTTTTAATAATGTTTTTATTTCATATAATTTCCTGAACTTTGCCCGAATTTTGGCAATTCGTTACCTGTGAAGATGAATAAGAATGAAAAAAAAAAATTGTATTTTTTTATTTATTTATTTTTTCTCAATAAAGAGTGTAATTTGTGGCTTTTAACTTTTTCGTACTTAATGAACTTAAAAACACTCATAATACACGTTTCTCATAATGTCCTTTCATTTCCCAAAAATACGGTTCTTTGCATATATTTAAGCATTTTTATTGGTAACATGATCAAAAACACTCAAAATACATGTTTTTGGTAATGTTATTCTGTTTCACCATCAAGTGCATTTTGCTTGTATTTTAGTTATTTTGGTATATAAGGAGCTCAAATACACTTAAAGGCAAGTTCTTGTTAAAAATTGGTTTTATTCCAATGTAATGTGATTGCCCTGCTTTTTAGTGCTTTATTGCCTAACACGCTCAAAAACACTCAAAAGACATTTTTCTGGTAATGTCATTTTTTTCCCACAAAAAGCTGGTTTCGCATGCAATTTGGAGTTTTGGTAACTAAGGATGTTAAAAGCACTCAAAATACACGCATTTAGTAAGATTGTTCTGTTTCTCAATTAAGAGTGTTGTTCCAGAGTTTCAGCATTTTGGAATGTAAGAAACTTCTCAATATACACGAGTTTTTGCGTTTTTTGCCTTGTAGTTCTTGTGAAACTATAAAACACTCATTATACACGTTTCTCGTAATGTCCTTTTGCTTCCCAATATAGAGTGCTTTCCATCCATTTTCGCGTTTTTTGTAGGTAACAATTTCAAAAGCACTTAAAATATACCTTTTTGGTAATGTTATTTTATTTCTTCATATTGGTTGGTTTACATCCGTTTTAGCGTTTTTCTACGTAAAACACCGAAAAGACACGTTTTTAGTAATTTTGTTTTGGATTCCCATATAGATTGACTTCCATGTTATTTATCGTGTTGGATCCTAACATGCTGGCTTTGCATGCACTTTAGGGGTTTGGTACATAACAGTTCGAAAAAAAAAGCTAAATTTAACTTTTTTTGATAATGTTCTTATTTCACATAATTTCCTGAAATTTGCCCGAATTTTGGCATTTCGGTACCTGTGAAGATGAATAAGAAAGAAAGAAAATACTGTATTTTTATTATTTATTTATTGTTTATCAATAAAGAGTGTTATTTGTGGCTTTTAGCTTTTTTGTAATTAATGAACACTCATAATACTCGTTTCTCGTAATCTCCTTTCGTTTCCCAAAAATAGTGTTTTTTTGCATTTATTTAAGCGTTTTTATTGGTAACATGATCAAAAACACTCAAAATACATGTTTTTGGTAATGTTATTGTTTCACCATAAAGAGTGTTTTGCATGCGTTTTAGTGTTTTGGTATATAAGGAGCTCAAAAACACATAAATGCAAGTTCTTGGTAAAAATTCGTTTTCCTCAAATGTAATGTGATTGCCCTCCTTTTAAGTGCTTTATTTTCTATCACGCTCAAAAATACTCAAAAGACACTTTTCTGGTAAAGTCTTTTTTTTTTTTTCCCACAAATCTATTTTCGCATGCAATTTGGGGTTTTGCTAACTAAGAATGTGAAAAGCACTCAAAACACACGCATTTATTAAGGCTGTTCTGTTTCTCAATTAGGAGTGTTATACATGAGTTTTAGCTTTTTTATATCTAGGAAACCTCTCCATATACACAAGATTTTGCGTTTTTTGCCTTGTGGTTCTTTTGAACTATAAAACACTCATTATACACTTTTCTTGCAATGTCCTTTTGTTTCCCAATATAGAGTGCTTTGCTTCAATTTTCACGTGTTTTGTAGGTAACATGCTCAAAAACACTCAAAATATACCTTTTTAGTAACGTTTTTCTATTTCTTGATATTGGTTGCTTTGCATCCGTTTTAGCGTTTTTCTACGTAAAACACTGAGAAGACACGTTTTCAGTAGATTTTTTTTGGATTCCCATATAGAGTGAGTTCCTTATTATTTATCGTTTTGGTGCCTAACATGCTAAAAAACACTCAAAACACATATTTCTGGTAAGGTCGTTTAATTTCCTCATATAGGAGTCTTTCCATGCACTTTAAGGTTTGGTACATAACAGTCCGAAAAAAAAACCGGAAATTAACTTTTTTGATAATATTCTTTTATCATATGATTGCCCTGAATTATCCCAGAATTTTGGCATCTCGGTACCTATGTATATGAATAAGAAAAAAAAAAATCCTATTTTTTTTATATTTTTATTTTTTATTTTCTAAATAAAGAGTGTTATTTGTGGGTTTTAGCATTTTGGTACTTAAGTAACTTAAAAAAACACTCATAATACACGTTTCTCGTAATGTCCTTTTGTTTCCCAAACATAATGTTCTTTGCATGTAATTAAGCGTTTTTATAGATAACATTGTCAAAAACACTCAAAATACATGTTTTTGGTAATGTTGTTCTGTTTCTCCATAAAGTTTCTTTTGTATGCATTTTAGCGGTTTGGTATATAAGGACCTCAAAAACACTTAAAGGCAAGTTTTTGGTATAAATTGGTGTTATTCCAATGTAATATGATTGCCCTGCTTTTTAGTGCTTTATTGCCTATCACGCTAAAAAACACTTAAAAGACACTTTTCTGGTAATTTCAGTTTTTTCTCACATAAAGGTGGTTTCGCATGCAATTTGGGGTTTTGGTAACAAAGAATGTGAAAAAGCACTCAAAATACACGCATTTAGTAAGGTTGTTCTGTTTCTCAATTAAGTGTGTTATTCATAAGTTTCAGCATTTTGGTATCTAGGAACCTTCTCCATATACACGAGTTTTTGTGTTTTTTGCCTTTTGGTTCTTTTGAACTATAAAAAACTCATTATACGCTTTTCTTGCAAAGTCCTTTTGTTTTCTAATATAGAGTGCTTTGCATCAATTTTCGCGTTTTTTTGTAGGTAACAAGCTCAAAAACACTTAAAATATACCTTTTTGGTTATGTTTTTCTATTTCTTGTACCTATGTACCTTTTTCTATTTCGTACCTTGTACTTTGTACCTTTTTCTATTTCGGTACCTATGAAGATGAATAACAAAAAAAAAAATCCTATTTTTTTTTTTATTTTTTTCGTTTTTTATCTAAATAAAGAGTGTTATTTGTGGGTTTTAGCTTTTTGGTACTTAAGGAACTTAAAAACACTTATAATACACATTTCTCGTAATGTCCTTTCGTTTCTTAAACATAAGGTTTTTTGCCTGTATTTAAGCGTTTTTATAGATAACATGATGAAAAACACTCAAAATATATATTTTTGGTAATTTTATTCTCTTTCTCCATAAAAGGTGATTTGCATGCGTTTTAGCGTTTTGGTATGTAATTAGCTCAAAAACACTTAAAGTTCTTGGTAAAAGCTGTTATTATTCCATATAAAGCTAGTTTTGCATGAAATTTGGGGTTTTGGTAACTAAGAATGTGAGAAAAAACTCAAAACATTTAGTAAGGTTGTTCTATTTCTTAATTAAAAGTGTTATTCATAAGTTTCAGCATTTTGGTATGTAAGAAACTTTTCTAATACACACATTTGGTAAGGTATTTCTGTTTCAAAATTAAAAGTGTTATTGATGAGTTTCAGCTTTTTGGTATTTAAGAAACTTCTTTATGTACACGAGTTTTTGAGTATTTTATCTTGTGGTTCTTGTCAAACTATAAAACACTCATACACGTTTCTCGTAATGTCCTCTTCTTTGCAAATATAAAGTGCTTTCAATCCATTTTTGCATTTTTTGCAGGTAAAAAGCTCAAAAACACATCAAAATATATCTTTTTGGTAATGTTATTCTATTTCTTCATATTGGTTGGTTTGCATCTGTTTTAGCGTTTTTCAACGTAAATCACTGAAAAGACACGTTTTAAGTAATATTGTTGAGATTGCTGAAAAACACTCAAAAGACAGGTTTCTGGTAAAGTCGTGTAATTTCCCCATATAGGTGGATTTGCATGCACTTCAGAGTTTGTACATAACTCCGGAAAAAAGCTGAAAAATATATTTTTTATAATGATTTTTTTTTACAATATTTCCATGAATTTTGCCAGAATTTTGGCATCTCGGTACCTATGAAGATGAATAACAATTTTTTTTCCTCTCTATAAAGAGTTATTTGTGGGTTTTAGCTTTTTGGTACTTAAGGAACTTAAAAACACTCATAATACACGTTTTCGTAATGTCCTTTCATTTTCCAAACATAGGGTTCTTTGCATGTATTTAGGCATTTTTATAGGTAACATGATCAAAAACACTCAAAATACATGTTTCTGGTAATGTTATTCTCTTTCTCCATATAGGGTGTTTTGCATGTGTTTTAGCGTTTTGGTATGTAAGAAGCTCAAAAACACGTAAAGTCAGGTTCTTGATAAAAGTTGGTTTTATTCCCATATAATGTGATTGCCCTCCTTTTTAGTGCTTTAGTGCCTATCACCCTCAAAAACACTCAAAAGACACTTTTTTGGTAATGTCATTTTTTTCCAACATAAAGCTAGTTTCGCATGCAATTTTTGGTTTTGGTAACTAAGAATGTGAAAAGCACTCAAAATACATGCATTTGGTAAGGATGTTCTGTATTCTTAATTAAGAGTGTTATTTCTAAGTTTCAGCATTTTGGTATCTAAGAAATTTCTCCATATTCACTGAGTTTTGCGATTTTTGCCTTGTGGCTGTTGTGAAACTAAAAAAAACTCATTATACACGTTTCTCGTAATGTCTTTTTGTATCCCAATATAGAGTGCTTTCCATCCATTTTCGCGTTTTTTGAAGGTAAGAAGCTCAAAAACACTCAAAATATACCGTTTTGGTAATGTTATTCTATTTCTCCATATTCGTTGGTTTGCATCCGATTTAGCGTTTTTCTACGTAAAACACTGAAAAGACACTTTTTCTGTAATTTTGGGATGGATTCCCACATTTAGTGACTTCCATATTATTTATCGATTTGGTGCCTAACATGCTGAAAAAAAACACAAAAGACAGGTCTCTGGTAAGGTCGTTTAATTTCCCCATATAGGTGGCTTTGCATGCACTTTAGGGTTTGGTACATAACAGTCCGAAAAAAAAGCTAAAATTAACTCTTTTTCATAATCTTCTTTTTTCACATAATTTCCCTGAATTTTGGCAGAATTTTAGCATATTGGTACCTATGAAGATGAATAAAAAAAAAATCCTATTTATTTATTTTTTTTTTCTCTATAAAGAGTGTTATTTGTGGGTTTTAGCTTTTTGGTACTTAAAGAACTTAAAAACACTCATAATACACGTTTCTCGAAATGTCCTTTCGTTTCCCAAATATAAGATTCTTTGCATGTATTTAAGCGTTTTTATAGGTAACATGATCAAAAACACTCAAAATACATGTTTTTGGTAATGTTATTCTGTTTCTAAATAAAGAGTGTTTTGCATGCGTTTTAGCGTTTTGGTATATAAGGAGCTCAAAAACACTTAGAAAAAACACTTGGTAAAAGTTGATTTTATTCCCATGTAATGTGATTGCCCTGCTTTTTAGTGCTTTATTGCCTATCATGCTAAGAAAAAAAAAAAAAAAACACTTAAAAAGACACTTTTCTGGTAATGTCATTTTTTTCCCCACATAAAGCTACTTTCATATAAAATTTGGGGTTTTGGTAACTAAGAATGTGAAAAACACTCAAAATACACGCATTTGGTAAGGTTGTTCTGTTTCTCAATTAAGAGTGTTATTCAGGAGTTTCACCATTTTGGTATCTAAGAAACTTCTCCATATATACGAATTTTTGCGTTTTTTACCTTGTGCTTCTTGAGAATCTATAAAACACTCATTATACACGTTTCTCGTAATGTCCTTTTGTTAACCAATATCTCTATATTGGCTTTCCATCCATTTTTGCCTTTTTTTTTTTATTTTTTTGTAAAAAGCTTAAAATTACTCAAAATATACCTTTTTGGTTATCTTATTCTATTTTTTCATGTTGGCTGGTTTGCATCCGTTTTAGCATTTTTCTACTTAAAAACACGGAAAAGACACGTTTTCAGTAATTTGTTTTGGATTCCCAAATAAAATGAATTCCATATAGTTAATTGTTTTGGTGACTAACATGCTGAAAAACACTAGAAACACAGGTTTCTCGTAAAGTCGTTTAATTTCCCCATATAGTTGGCTTTGCATGCACTTTAGGGTTTTGTGCATAACAGTCCGAAAAAAAAAAAGCTAAAATTAACTTTTTTGATAATGTCCTTTTTTCACATAATTTCCCTGAATTTTGCCAGAATTTTGTGATCTTGGTACCTATGAAGAAGAATAACAAAAAAAAAAATCCTATTTATCTATTTACTTTTTTGTTTCTCTATAAAGAGGTTTTAGCTTTTTGGTACTTATGGAACTTAAAAAGACTCATAATACATGTTTCTCCTAATGTCCTTTCGTTTCCCAGACACAGGGTTTTTTGCATGTATTAAAGCGTTATTAGAGGTAACATGATCAAAAACTCTCAAAATACATGTTTTTGGTAATGTTACTCTGTTTCTCCATAAAGGGTGTTTTGCATGCGTTTTAGTGTTTTGGTATATAAGGAGCTCAAAAACACTTAAAGGCAAGTTCTTGGTAAAAGATGGTTTTATTCCCATGTAATGTGATTGACCTCCTTTTTAGTGTTTTATTGCCTAACACGCTAAAAAACACTCAAAAGACACTTTTTTGGAAATGTCATTTTTTTTTATCACATGAAGCTAGTTTTGCATGCAATTTGGTGTTTTGGTAACTAAGAATGTGAAAAACAGTCAAAATACACGCATATCGTAAGATTGTTCTGTATTCTCAATTAAGAGCGTTATTCCTCAGTTTCAGCATTTTTGTAACTAATAAACTGATCCATATACACGAGTATTTGCGTTTTTTGCCTTGTGGTTCTTGTGAAACTATAAAACACTCATTATACACGTTTCTTGTAATGTCTTTTTATTTCCCAATATAGAGTGCTTTGTATCCATTTTCACGTTTTTTTTTTTTTTGTTGGTCACAAGCTCAAAAATACTTAAAATATCCCTTTTTGGTAATGTTATTCTATTTCTTCATATTGGTCTGTTTGCATCCGTTTTAGCGTTTTTTACGTAAAACACTGAAAAGACACGTTTTCAGTAATTTTGTTTTGGATTCCCATATAGAGTGACTTCCATATTATTTATCGTTTTGGTGCCTAATGTGCTGAAAAACACTCAAAAGACAGTTTGTAAAGTCGTTTAATTTCCTCATATAGATGGCTTTGCATGCACTTTAGGGTTTGGTACATAACAGTCCGGAAAAAAAAAGCTAAAATTAACTTTTTCGATAATGTTCTTTTATCCACATAATTTCCCTGAATTTTAACAAAATTTTGGCATCTCGGTACTTCTGAAGATGAAAAACAAAAAAAAATATCATTTTCTTTTATTTTATTTATTTATTTTTATTTATTTTTTATTTTTTTGTTTCTTCATAAAGAGTGTTATTTGTTGGTTTTTGCTTTTTGGTATTTAAGTAACTTAAAAACACATAATACACGTTTCTCGTAATGTCCTTTAGTTTCCCAAACATAGGATTTTTTGCAAGTATTTAAGCGTTTTTATAATTAATATGATCAAAAACACTCAAAATACATGTTTTTTGTAATGTTATTGTGTTTCTCCATAAAGGGTTTTTTGCATTCGTTTTAGCGTTTTGGTATGTAAGGAGCTCAAAAATATTTAACGGCAAGTTCTTGGTAAAAGTTTTTTTTTTCACATGTAATGTGATTATCCTTCTTTTAAGTACTTTATTGCCTAACACGCTGAAAAACACTCAAAAAACATTTTCTGGTAATATAATTTTTTCCCTACATAAACCTAGTTTCGCATGCAATTTCGTGTTTTGGTAAATAATAATGTGAAAAACAGTCAAAATACACGCATTTGGTAAGGTTGTTCTGTATCTCAATCAAGAGTGTTATTCATGAGTTTCAGCATTTTGGTATCTAAGAAACTTTTGTCTTCTGGTTGTTGTGAAACTATAAAACACTCATTATACAGGTTTCTCGTAATGTTCTTTTGTTTCCCAATATAGAGTGCTTTGCATCCATTTTCGCGTTTTTTGTAGGTAACAGGCTCAAAAACACTCAAAAAATACCTTTTTGGCAATGTTATTCTATTTCTTCATATTGGTTTGTTTGCATCAGTTTTAGCGTGTTTCTACGTAAAACACTGAAAAGACAAGTGTTAAGTGATTTTGTTTTGGTTTTTGGTATGGTACATAACAGTCCGAAAGAAAAAGCTAAAATTAACTTTTTTGATAATACTCTTTTATCATATAATTGCCCTGAATTTTTCCAGAGTTTTGGCATCTTGGTACCTATGAAGATAAATAAAAAAAATAAAAAAAAATCCTATTTTTTTATTTCTTATTTTTTTATTTATTTATTTCTCAATAAAGAGTGTTATTTCTGGGATTTAAATTTTTAGTGCTTAAGGAACTTAAAAAAACACTCATAATACACGTTTCTCGTAATGTCCTTTCGTTTCCCAAACATAAGGTTTTTTGCATGTTTTTTGCATGATCATAAACACTCAAAATACAAGGTTTTGGTAAAGTTATTCTGTTTCTCCATAAAGTGTGTTTTGCATGCATTTTAGCAGTTTTGTATATAAGGAGTTAAAAAACAGTTAAAGGCAAGTTCTTGGTAAAAAATGGTTTTATTCCAATGTAATGTGATTGTCCTGCTTTTGAGTGCTTTATTACCTATCACGTTGAAAAACATTCAAAAGATACTTCTCTGGTAAATTCTTTTTTTTCCCCACAAAGCTATTTTTGCATGTAATTTGGGGTTTTTGGTAACTAAGAATGTGAAAAGCACTCAAAATACACGCATTTAGTAAGGTTGTTCTGTTTCTCAATTAAGAGTGTTATTCATGAGTTTCAGCATTTTGGTATCTAAGAAATCTTTTCATATACACGAGTTTTTGCGTTGCTTGCTTTGTGGTTCTTTTGAACTATAAAACACTCATTATACACTTTTCTTGCAATATCCTTTTGTCTCCCAATATAGAGTGCTTTGCATCAAAAAAATATACTTTTTTCGTAACGTTTTTCTATTTCTTGATATTGCTTGGTTTGCATCCGTTTTTACGTTTTTCTACGTAAAACACTGAGAAGACACGTTTTCAGTAACTTTCTTTTGGATTCCCATATAGAGTGAGTTCCTTATTATTTATTGTTTTGGTGCCTAACATGCTAAAAAACACACAAAACACATATTTCTGGTAAGGTCGTTTAATTTCCTCATATTGGAGGCTTTCCATGCACTTTAGTGTTTGGTACATAACAGTCCGAAAAAAAAGCTGAAATTAACTTTTTTGATAATATTCTTTCATCACATAATTGCTCTGAATTTTCCCATAATCTTGGCATCTCGCTATCTATGAAGATGAATAACAAAAAAAAAAAAAACCTATTTAATTAATTTATTTTTTTTTAATTTTCTAAATAAAGAGTGTTATTTGTTAGTTTTAGCTTTTTGGAACTTAAGGAAATTCTAAAAACACTCATAATACACGTTTCTCGTAATGTCCTTTTGTTTCCCAAACTTAATGTTCTTTCCATGTACTTAAACGTGTTTATAGATAACATGATCAAAAACACTCAAAATACATGTTTTTGGTAATGTTATTCTGTTTCTCCATAAAGTTTGTTTTGCATGCGTTTTAGCGGTTTGGTATATAAGGGATTAAAAAATACTTAAAGGCAAATTCTTCGTAAAAGTTGGTTTTATTCTCATGTAATGTGATTATTCTGCTTTTTATTGCTTTGTTGCATATCACGCTCAAAAACACTCAAAAGACACTTTTCTGGTAATGTCATTTTTTTTCCCAAATGAAGCTTGTTTCGCATGTAATTTGGCATTTTTGTAACTAAGAATGTTAAAAACACTTAAAATATACAATTTAGTAAGGTAGTTCTGTTTATCCATTAAAAGTGTTATTCATGCATTTCATCATTTTGGTATGTAAAAATTTCTCTATATACAGGAGTTTTTGCGTTTATTGCCTTGTGGTTCTTTTAAAACTATAAAACACTCATTATACACGTTTCTTGTAATGTTCTTTTGTTTCCTAATATAGAGTGCTTTACATCCATTTTTGCATTTTTTGTAGGTAACAAGCTCAAAAACACTCAAAATATATCTTTTTGGTAATGTTATTCTATTTTTTCATATAGAATGGTTTGCATCTGCTTTAGCGTTTTTCTACGTAAAACACTGAAAAGACGCGTTTTCAGTAATTTTATTTTGGATTCACATATTGACTGATTTTCATATTATTTATCGTATTGGTGCCTAACATGCTGAAAAACACTGAAAAGACAGGTTTCTGGTAGAGTCGTTTAACTTCCCTATATAGGTGGCTTTGCATGCACTTTAGGTTTTGGTACATAACAATCAGAAAAAAAAGCTATAATTAACTTTCATGATAATGTTCTTTTTTTCGCATAAATTCCCTGAATTTTGGCAGAATTTTGGCAATTCGGTACCTATGAAGATGAAAAAAATAATTCCCATTTTTTAAATTTTTTTATTTATTAATTTTTTTTCTAAAACGTGTTATTTGTGGGTTTTAGCTTTTTCGTACTGAAGGAACTTAAAAAACACTCATAATACACGTTTCTCGTAATGTCCTTTCGTTTCCCAAACATAAAATTCTCTTTGCATGTATTTAAGCGTTTTTATAGATAACATGATCAAAAACACTCAAAATACATGTATTTGGTAATGTTATTATGTTTCTCCATAAAATGTACTTTGCATGCGTTCTAGCGTTTTGGTATGTAAGGAGCTCAAAAACACTTAAAGGCAAGTTCTTGGTAAAATTTGGTTTTATTCCCATGTAATGTGATTGCCCTGGCTTTTAATGCTTTATTGCGTAACACGCTCAAAAACACTGAAAAGACATGCAAAGCCTACCATATGAGGAAATTAAAGACCTTACCAGAAATCTGTGTTTTGAGTGTTTTTCAGCATGTTAGGCACCAAAACGATAAATAATAAGGAACTCACTCTATGTGGGAATCCAAAAGAAAATTACTGAAAACGTGTCTTCTCAGTGTTTTACGTAGAAAAACGCTAAAACTGATACAAACCAACCAATATCAAGAAGCAGAAAAACATTACCAAAAATGTATATTTTGAGTGTTCTTCAGCTTGATACCTACAAAAAAAACGCGAAAATGGACACAAAGCACTCTATATTGGGAAACAAAGGGACATTGCAAGAAAAGTGTATATTGAATGTTTTATAGTTAAAAAAAAAAACACAAGGCAAAAAACGAAAAATTCGTGTATATGGAGAAGTTTCCTAGATACCAAATTGCTGAAACTCATGAATAACACTATTAATTGAGAAACAGAGCAACCTTAATAATGCGTGTCAAAAACACTAAAAGGCAAGTTCTTCGTAAAAACTAGTTTTATTCCCATGTAATGTGATTGCCCTGCTTTTTAGTGCTTTATTGCCTAACACGCTCAAAAACACTCAAAGACACATTTCTGGTAATGTCATTTTTTTTCCCACATAAAGCTAGTTTCGCATGGAATTTTGGGTTTTGGTAACTAAGAATGTAAAAAAAAACACTCAAAATACACGCATTTAGTAAGGTTATTCTCTTTCTTGATTTTGTGTGTTATCCATGAGTTTCAGTATTTTGGTATCTTAGAAACTTCTCCATACAGTCGAGTTTTTGCGTTTTTTGCATTGTGATTCTGGTGAAACTATAAAACACTCATTATACACGTTTCTCGTTATGTCCCTTTTTTTCCTTATATAGAGTGCTTTGCATCCATTTTTCGCGTTTCTTTTTATGTAAATAGCTCAAAAACATACAAAATATACTTTCTTGGTAATGTTATTCTATTTCTTCATATTGGTTGGTTTGCATCTGTTTTAGCGTTTTTCTACGTAAATCTTTTAAAAGACACGTTTCCAGTAATTTTGTTTTGGATTTCCATATAGAGTGACTTTCATATTATTTATCATTTTGGTGCCTAACATTCTTTTTGGTGCCTTTTGCTTCCCAATATAGAGTGCTTTCCATCCATTTTTGCCTTTTTTGTAGGTACCAATTTCAAAAACATTCAAAATATACCTTTTTGGTAATGTTATTCTATATCTTCATTTTGGTTAGTTTGCATACGTTTTAGCGTTTTCTACGTAAAATACCGAAAAAGACACGTTTTCCGTAATTTTGTTTTGGATTCCCATATAGATTGACTTCCTTGGGTTTTATCGTGATGGTTCCTAATATGCTGAAAAACACTCATAAGACAGTTTTTTGGCAAAGACGTTTAATTTCCAAATATAGGTGGCTTTGCATACGCTTTAGGGGTTTGGTACCTAACAGTCCGAAAAAAAAAGCTAAATTTAACTTTTTTTGATAATGTTCTTATTTCATATAGTTTCCTGAACTTTGTCCGAATTTTGACACCTTGTTACCTGTGAAGATGAATAAGAATAAAAAGAAAAAATCGTATTTTTTCATTTGTTTATTTTTTTTTTCTCAATAAAGAGTGTAATTTGTGGCTTTTAGATTTTTCGTACTTAATGAAGTTAAAAACACTCATAATACACGTTTCTCGTAATGTCCTTTCATTTCCCAAAAATACCATTCTTTGCATGTATTTAAGCGTTTTTATTGGTAATATGATCAAAAACACACAAAATACATGTTTTTGGTAATGTTATTCTGTTTCACTATAAAGTGTATTTTGCATGCATTTTAGTGTTTCGGTATATAAGGAGCTCAAATGCACATAAAGGCAAGTTCCTGTTAAAAATTGGTTTTATTCCAATGTAATGTGATTGCCCTGCTTTTTAGTGCTTTATTGCCTAACACGCTAAAAAACACTCAAAAGACATTTTTATGGTAATGTCATTTTTGTCCCACATAAAGCTGGTTTCGCATGCTATTTGGGGTTTTGGTAACTGAGGATGTGAAAAGCACTCAAAATACATGCTTTTAGTAAGATTGTTCTGTTTCTCAATTAAGAGTGTTGTTCCAGAGTTTCAGCATTTTGGAATGTAAGAAACTTCTCTATATAAACGAATTTTTTCGTTTTTTGCCTTGTATTTCTTGTGAAACTATAAAACACTCATTATACACATTTCTCGTAATGTCCTTTTGCTTCCCAATATTGAGTGCTTTCCATCCATTTTCGCGTTTTTTCTAGGTAAAAATTTCAAAAACACTTAAAATGTACATTTTTGGTAATGCTATTTTATTTCTTCATATTGGTTGGTTTACATCCGTTTTAGCGTTTTCTACGTAAAACACCGAAAAGACACGTTATTAGTAATTTTGTTTTTCATTCACATATAGATTGACTTCCATGTTATTTATCGTGTTGGTTCCTAACATGCTGAAAAACACTCATAAGACCGTTTTCTGGCAAAGACGTTTAATTTCCCCATATAGGTGGCTTTGCATGCACTTTAGGGGTTTGGTACATAACAGTCGGAAAAAAAAAAGCTAAATTTAACTTTTTTGAAAATGTTCTTATTTCACATAATTTCCTGAATTTTGCCCGAATTTTGGCATTTCGGTACCTGTGAAGATGAATAAGAAAGAACAAAAAATTTTGTATTTTTTTTTTAAATTTATTTATTGTTTCTCAATAAAGAGTGTTATTTGTGGCTTTTAGCTTTTTGGTAATTAATGAACTTAAAAACATTCATAATACACGTTTCTCGTAATCTCCTTTCGTTTCCCAAAAATAGTGTTCTTTGCATTTATTTAAGCGGTTTTATTGGTAACAAAATCAAAAACACTCAAAATACATGTTTTTCGTAATGTTATTGTTTCACCATAAAGAGTGTTTTGCATGCGTTTTAGTGTTTTGGTATATAAGGAGCTCAAAAACACTTAAAGGCAAGTTCTTGGTAAAAATTCGTTTTCCTCCAATGTAATGTGATTGCCCTCCTTTTTAGTGCTTTATTTTCTATCACGCTCAAAAACACTCAAAAGACACTTTTCTGGTAGTCTTTTTTTTTTTTTCCCACAAATCTATTTTCGCATGTGAAAAACACTCAAAATACACGCATTTATTAAGGCTGTTCTGTTTCTCAATTAGGAGTGTTATACATGAGTTTTAACATTATTGTATCTAGGAAACCTCTCCATATCCACGAGATTTTGCGTTTTTTGCCTTGCGGTTCTTTTGAACTATAAAACACTCATTATACACTTTTCTTGCAATGTCCTTTTCTTTCCCAATATAGAGTGCTTTGCATCAATTTTCGCTTTTTTTTGTAGGTAACAAGCTCAAAAACACTCAAAATATACCTTTTTAGTAACGTTTTTCTATTTCTTGATATTGGTTGCTTTGCATCCGTTTTAGCGTTTTTCTACGTAAAACACTGAGAAGACACGTTTTCAGCAACTTTTTTTTGGATTCCCATATAGAGTGAGTTCCTTATTATTTATAGTTTTGGTGCCTAACATGTAAAAAAACACTCAAAACACATATTTCTGGTAAGGTCGTTTAATTTCCTCATATAGGAGTCTTTGCATGCACTTTAAGGTTTGGTACATAACAGTCCGAAAAAAAAAAAAGCTGAAATAAACTTTTTTGATAATATTCTTTTATCATATGATATCCTTGAATTTTCCCAGAATTTTGGCATCTCGGTACCTATAAATATGAATAACAATAAAAAAAATCCCTGTTTTTTTATTTTTTATTTTTTATTTTCTAAATAAAGAGTGTTATTTGTGGGTTTTAGCTTTTTGGTACTTAAGGAACTTAAAAAACACTCATAATACACGTTTCTCGTAATGTCCTTTTGTTTCCCAAACATAATGTTCTTTGCATATATTTAAGCGTTTTTATAGATAACATGATCAAAAACACTCAAAATACATGTTTTTGGTAATGTTATTGTTTCTCCATAAAGTTTGATTTGTATGCGTTTTAGCAGTTTGTTATATAAGGAGCTCAAAAACACTTAAAGGCAAGTTTTTGGTATAAATTGGTGTTATTCCAATGTAATATGATTGCTCAAAAACACTTAAAAGATACTTTTCTGGTTATGTCATTTTTTCCTCACATAAAGGTGGTTTCGCATGCAATTTGGAGTTTTGGTAACTAAGAATGTGAAAAGCATTTAAAAATACACGCACTTAATAAGGTTGTTCTGTTTCTCAATTAAGAGTGTTATTCATGAGTTTCAGCATTTTGGTATCTAGGAACCTTCTCCATATACACGAGTTTTTGTGTTTTTTGCCTTTTGGTTCTTTTGAACTATAAAAAACTCATTATACACTTTTCTTGCAAAGTCCTTTTGTTTTCTAATATAGAGTGCTTTGCATCGATTTTCGCGTTTTTTGTAGGTAACAAGCTGAAAAATTCTCAAAATATACCTATTTGGTAATGTTTTTCTATTTCTTGATATTGGTAGGTTAGCGTTTTTCTACGTAAAACAAAGAAAAAACACGTTTTCAGCAATTTTGTTTTGGATTCTCATATAGAGTGAGTTCCTTATTATTAATCGTTTTGGTGCCTAACATGCTGAAAAACACTCAAAAAACAGATTTCTGGTAAGGTCGTTTAATTTCCTCATAGAGGAGCCTTTGGATGCACTTTAGGGTTTGGTACATAACAGTCCGAAAAAAAAGCTAAAATTTACTTTTTTGATACTTTTTGTTTTATCATATAATAGCCCTGAATTTTCCCAGAATTTTGGCATCTCGGTACCTATGAAGATTAATAACAAAAAAAAAAAATCCTATTTTTTTATTTTCTTCCTTTTTTTCTAAATAAAGAGTGTTAATTTTGGGTTTTAGTTTTTTGGTACTTAAGGAACTTAAAAACACTTATAATACACGTTTCTCGTATTGACCTTTCGTTTCGCAAACATAAGGTTTTTTGCATGTATTTAAGCGTTTTTATAGATACCATGATCAAAAAGACTTAAAATATATGTTTTTGGTAATTTTATTCTGTTTCTCCATAAAAGTTGTTTTGCATGCGTTTTAGCGTTTTGGTATGTAATGAGTTCAAAAACACTTAAAGGCAAGTTCTTGGTAAAAGTTGTTTTTATTCCCATGTAATGTGATTGTCCTGCTTTTTAGTGCTTTATTGCCTAACACGCTCAAAAACACTCAAAAGACACTTTTCTGGTCAAATAATTTTTTTTCCCACATAAAGCTAGTT
The DNA here is from genome assembly GCF_035594125.1 of Scylla paramamosain. Classification (NCBI taxonomy): domain Eukaryota; kingdom Metazoa; phylum Arthropoda; class Malacostraca; order Decapoda; family Portunidae; genus Scylla; species Scylla paramamosain. Next base: position 8,508,325 of record NC_087175.1, read on the forward strand.
TTGCATGGAATTTGGGGTTTTGGTAACTAAAAGAATGTGAAAAAAAACTCAAAAACACAGGCATTTAGTAAGGTTGTTCTATTTCTTAATTAAAAGTGTTATTCATGAGTTTCAGCATTTTAGAATGTAAGAAACTTCTCTATATAAACGAATTTTTTCGTTTTTTGCCTTGTATTTCTTGTGAAACTATAAAACACTCATTATACACATTTCTCGTAATGTCCTTTTGCTTCCCAATATTGAGTGCTTTCCATCCATTTTCGCGTTTTTTCTAGGTAAAAATTTCAAAAACACTTAAAATGTACATTTTTGGTAATGCTATTTTATTTCTTCATATTGGTTGGTTTACATCCGTTTTAGCGTTTTTCTACGTAAAACACCGAAAAGACACGTTATTAGTAATTTTGTTTTTCATTCACATATAGATTGACTTCCATGTTATTTATCGTGTTGGTTCCTAACATGCTGAAAAACACTCATAAGACCGTTTTCTGGCAAAGACGTTTAATTTCCCCATATAGTTGGCTTTGCATGCACTTTAGGGGTTTGGTACATAACAGTCGGAAAAAAAAAAAGCTAAATTTAACTTTTTTGAAAATGTTCTTATTTTACATAATTTCCTGAATTTTGCCCGAATTTTGGCATTTCGGTACCTGTGAAGATGAATAAGAAAGAACAAAAAATTTTGTATTTTTTTTTTAAATTTATTTATTGTTTCTCAATAAAGAGTGTTATTTGTGGCTTTTAGCTTTTTGGTAATTAATGAACTTAAAAACATTCATAATACACGTTTCTCGTAATCTCCTTTCGTTTCCCAAAAATAGTGTTCTTTGCATTTATTTAAGCGGTTTTATTGGTAACAAAATCAAAAACACTCAAAATACATGTTTTTGGTAATGTTATTGTTTCACCATAAAGAGTGTTTTGCATGCGTTTTAGTGTTTTGGTATATAAGGAGCTCAAAAACACTTAAAGGCAAGTTCTTGGTAAAAATTCGTTTTCCTCCAATGTAATGTGATTGCCCTCCTTTTTAGTGCTTTATTTTCTATCACGCTCAAAAACACTCAAAAGACACTTTTCTGGTAAAGTCTTTTTTTTTTTTCCCACAAATCTATTTTCGCATGTGAAAAACACTCAAAATACACGCATTTATTAAGGCTGTTCTGTTTCTCAATTAGGAGTGTTATACATGAGTTTTAACATTATTGTATCTAGGAAACCTCTCCATATCCACGAGATTTTGCGTTTTTTGCCTTGCGGTTCTTTTGAACTATAAAACACTCATTATACACTTTTCTTGCAATGTCCTTTTCTTTCCCAATATAGAGTGCTTTGCATCAATTTTCGCTTTTTTTTGTAGGTAACAAGCTCAAAAACACTCAAAATATACCTTTTTAGTAACGTTTTTCTATTTCTTGATATTGGTTGCTTTGCATCCGTTTTAACGTTTTTCTACGTAAAACACTGAGAAGACACGTTTTCAGCAACTTTTTTTTGGATTCCCATATAGAGTGAGTTCCTTATTATTTATAGTTTTGGTGCCTAACATGTAAAAAAAACACTCAAAACACATATTTCTGGTAAGGTCGTTTAATTTCACATATAGGAGTCTTTGCATGCACTTTAAGGTTTGGTACATAACAGTCCGAAAAAAAAAAAAGCTGAAATAAACTTTTTTGATAATATTCTTTTATCATATGATATCCTTGAATTTTCCCAGAATTTTGGCATCTCGGTACCTATAAATATGAATAACAATAAAAAAAATCCCTGTTTTTTTTATTTTTTATTTTTTATTTTCTAAATAAAGAGTGTTATTTGTGGGTTTTAGCTTTTTGGTACTTAAGGAACTTAAAAAACACTCATAATACACGTTTCTCGTAATGTCCTTTTGTTTCCCAAACATAATGTTCTTTGCATATATTTAAGCGTTTTTATAGATAACATGATCAAAAACACTCAAAATACATGTTTTTGGTAATGTTATTGTTTCTCCATAAAGTTTGATTTGTATGCGTTTTAGCAGTTTGTTATATACAGTAAGGAGCTCAAAAACACTTAAAGGCAAGTTTTTGGTATAAATTGGTGTTATTCCAATGTAATATGATTGCTCAAAAACACTTAAAAGATACTTTTCTGGTTATGTCATTTTTTCCTCACATAAAGGTGGTTTCGCATGCAATTTGGAGTTTTGGTAACTAAGAATGTGAAAAGCATTTAAAAATACACGCACTTAATAAGGTTGTTCTGTTTCTCAATTAAGAGTGTTATTCATGAGTTTCAGCATTTTGGTATCTAGGAACCTTCTCCATATACACGAGTTTTTGTGTTTTTTGCCTTTTGGTTCTTTTGAACTATAAAAAACTCATTATACACTTTTCTTGCAAAGTCCTTTTGTTTTCTAATATAGAGTGCTTTGCATCAATTTTCGCGTTTTTTGTAGGTAACAAGCTGAAAAATTCTCAAAATATACCTATTTGGTAATGTTTTTCTATTTCTTGATATTGGTAGGTTAGCGTTTTTCTACGTAAAACAAAGAAAAAACACGTTTTCAGCAATTTTGTTTTGGATTCTCATATAGAGTGAGTTCCTTATTATTAATCGTTTTGGTGCCTAACATGCTGAAAAACACTCAAAAAACAGATTTCTGGTAAGGTTGTTTAATTTCCTCATAGAGGAGCCTTTGGATGCACTTTAGGGTTTGGTACATAACAGTCCGAAAAAAAAGCTAAAATTTACTTTTTTGATACTTTTTGTTTTATCATATAATAGCCCTGAATTTTCCCAGAATTTTGGCATCTCGGTACCTATGAAGATTAATAACAAAAAAAAAATCCTATTTTTTTTATTTTCTTCCTTTTTTTCTAAATAAAGAGTGTTAATTTTGGGTTTTAGTTTTTTGGTACTTAAGGAACTTAAAAACACTTATAATACACGTTTCTCGTAATGTCCTTTCGTTTCGCAAACATAAGGTTTTTTGCATGTATTTAAGCGTTTTTATAGATACCATGATCAAAAAGACTTAAAATATATGTTTTTGGTAATTTTATTCTGTTTCTCCATAAAAGTTGTTTTGCATGCGTTTTAGCGTTTTGGTATGTAATGAGTTCAAAAACACTTAAAGGCAAGTTCTTGGTAAAAGTTGTTTTTATTCCCATGTAATGTGATTGTCCTGCTTTTTAGTGCTTTATTGCCTAACACGCTCAAAAACACTCAAAAGACACTTTTCTGGTCAAATAATTTTTTTTTCCCACATAAAGCTAGTTTTGCATGGAATTTGGGGTTTTGGTAACTAAAAGAATGTGAAAAAAACTCAAAACACAGGCATTTAGTAAGGTTGTTCTATTTCTTAATTAAAAGTGTTATTCATGAGTTTCAGCATTTTGGAATGTAAGAAACTTCTCTATATAAACGAATTTTTTCGTTTTTTGCCTTGTATTTCTTGTGAAACTATAAAACACTCATTATACACATTTCTCGTAATGTCCTTTTGCTTCCCAATATTGAGTGCTTTCCATCCATTTTCGCGTTTTTTCTAGGTAAAAATTTCAAAAACACTTAAAATGTACATTTTTGGTAATGCTATTTTATTTCTTCATATTGGTTGGTTTACATCCGTTTTAGCGTTTTTCTACGTAAAACACCGAAAAGACACGTTATTAGTAATTTTGTTTTTCATTCACATATAGATTGACTTCCATGTTATTTATCGTGTTGGTTCCTAACATGCTGAAAAACACTCATAAGACCGTTTTCTGGCAAAGACGTTTAATTTCCCCATATAGGTGGCTTTGCATGCACTTTAGGGGTTTGGTACATAAGTCGGAAAAAAAAAACTAAATTTAACTTTTTTGAAAATGTTCTTATTTCACATAATTTCCTGAATTTTGCCCGAATTTTGGCATTTCGGTACCTGTGAAGATGAATAAGAAAGAACAAAAAATTTTGTATTTTTTTTTTTAATTTATTTATTGTTTCTCAATAAAGAGTGTTATTTGTGGCTTTTAGCTTTTTGGTAATTAATGAACTTAAAAACATTCATAATACACGTTTCTCGTAATCTCCTTTCGTTTCCCAAAAATAGTGTTCTTTGCATTTATTTAAGCGGTTTTATTGGTAACAAAATCAAAAACACTCAAAATACATGTTTTTGGTAATGTTATTGTTTCACCATAAAGAGTGTTTTGCATGCGTTTTAGTGTTTTGGTATATAAGGAGCTCAAAAACACTTAAAGGCAAGTTCTTGGTAAAAATTCGTTTTCCTCCAATGTAATGTGATTGCCCTCCTTTTTAGTGCTTTATTTTCTATCACGCTCAAAAACACTCAAAAGACACTTTTCTGGTAAAGTCTTTTTTTTTTTTTCCCACAAATCTATTTTCGCATGTGAAAAACACTCAAAATACACGCATTTATTAAGGCTGTTCTGTTTCTCAATTAGGAGTGTTATACATGAGTTTTAACATTATTGTATCTAGGAAACCTCTCCATATCCACGAGATTTTGCGTTTTTTGCCTTGCGGTTCTTTTGAACTATAAAACACTCATTATACACTTTTCTTGCAATGTCCTTTTCTTTCCCAATATAGAGTGCTTTGCATCAATTTTCGCCTTTTTTGTAGGTAACAAGCTCAAAAACACTCAAAATATACCTTTTTAGTAACGTTTTTCTATTTCTTGATATTGGTTGCTTTGCATCCGTTTTAGCGTTTTTCTACGTAAAACACTGAGAAGACACGTTTTCAGCAACTTTTTTTTGGATTCCCATATAGAGTGAGTTCCTTATTATTTATAGTTTTGGTGCCTAACATGTAAAAAAACACTCAAAACACATATTTCTGGTAAGGTCGTTTAATTTCCTCATATAGGAGTCTTTGCATGCACTTTAAGGTTTGGTACATAACAGTCCGAAAAAAAAAAAAGCTGAAATAAACTTTTTTGATAATATTCTTTTATCATATGATATCCTTGAATTTTCCCAGAATTTTGGCATCTCGGTACCTATAAATATGAATAACAATAAAAAAAAATCCGTTTTTTTTTATTTTTTATTTTTTATTTTCTAAATAAAGAGTGTTATTTGTGGGTTTTAGCTTTTTGGTACTTAAGGAACTTAAAAAACACTCATAATACACATTTCTCGTAATGTCCTTTTGTTTCCCAAACATAATGTTCTTTGCATATATTTAAGCGTTTTTATAGATAACATGATCAAAAACACTCAAAATACATGTTTTTGGTAATGTTATTGTTTCTCCATAAAGTTTGATTTGTATGCGTTTTAGCAGTTTGTTATATAAGGAGCTCAAAAACACTTAAAGGCAAGTTTTTGGTATAAATTGGTGTTATTCCAATGTAATATGATTGCTCAAAAACACTTAAAAGATACTTTTCTGGTTATGTCATTTTTTCCTCACATAAAGGTGGTTTCGCATGCAATTTGGAGTTTTGGTAACTAAGAATGTGAAAAGCATTTAAAAATACACGCACTTAATAAGGTTGTTCTGTTTCTCAATTAAGAGTGTTATTCATGAGTTTCAGCATTTTGGTATCTAGGAACCTTCTCCATATACACGAGTTTTTGTGTTTTTTGCCTTTTGGTTCTTTTGAACTATAAAAAACTCATTATACACTTTTCTTGCAAAGTCCTTTTGTTTTCTAATATAGAGTGCTTTGCATCAATTTTCGCGTTTTTTGTAGGTAACAAGCTGAAAAATTCTCAAAATATACCTATTTGGTAATGTTTTTCTATTTCTTGATATTGGTAGGTTAGCGTTTTTCTACGTAAAACAAAGAAAAAACACGTTTTCAGCAATTTTGTTTTGGATTCTCATATAGAGTGAGTTCCTTATTATTAATCGTTTTGGTGCCTAACATGCTGAAAAACACTCAAAAAACAGATTTCTGGTAAGGTCGTTTAATTTCCTCATAGAGGAGCCTTTGGATGCACTTTAGGGTTTGGTACATAACAGTCCGAAAAAAAAGCTAAAATTTACTTTTTTGATAATTTTTGTTTTATTATATAATAGCCCTGAATTTTCCCAGAATTTTGGCATCTCGGTACCTATGAAGATTAATAACAAAAAAAAAATCCTATTTTTTTTATTTTCTTACTTTTTTTTCTAAATAAAGAGTGTTAATTTTGGGTTTTAGTTTTTTGGTACTTAAGGAACTTAAAAACACTTATAATACACGTTTCTCGTAATGTCCTTTCGTTTCGCAAACATAAGGTTTTTTGCATGTATTTAAGCGTTTTTATAGATACCATGATCAAAAACACTTAAAATATATGTTTTTGGTAATTTTATTCTGTTTCTCCATGAAAGGTGTTTTGCATGCGTTTTAGCGTTTTGGTATGTAATGAGTTCAAAAACACTTAAAAGCAAGTTCTTGGTAAAAGTTGTTTTTATTCCCATGTAATGTGATTGTCCTGCTTTTTAGTGCTTTATTGCCTAACACGCTCAAAAACACTCAAAAGACACTTTTCTGGTCAAATAATTTTTTTTCCCACATAAAGCTAGTTTTGCATGGAATTTGGGGTTTTGGTAACTAAAAGAATGTGAAAAAAACTCAAAACACAGGCATTTAGTAAGGTTGTTCTATTTCTTAATTAAAAGTGTTATTCATGAGTTTCAGCATTTTGGAATGTAAGAAACTTCTCTATATAAACGAATTTTTTCGTTTTTTGCCTTGTATTTCTTGTGAAACTATAAAACACTCATTATACACATTTCTCGTAATGTCCTTTTGCTTCCCAATATTGAGTGCTTTCCATCCATTTTCGCGTTTTTTCTAGGTAAAAATTTCAAAAACACTTAAAATGTACATTTTTGGTAATGCTATTTTATTTCTTCATATTGGTTGGTTTACATCCGTTTTAGCGTTTTTCTACGTAAAACACCGAAAAGACACGTTATTAGTAATTTTGTTTTTCATTCACATATAGATTGACTTCCATGTTATTTATCGTGTTGGTTCCTAACATGCTGAAAAACACTCATAAGACCGTTTTCTGGCAAAGACGTTTAATTTCCCCATATAGGTGGCTTTGCATGCACTTTAGGGGTTTGGTACATAAGTCGGAAAAAAAAAGCTAAATTTAACTTTTTTGAAAATGTTCTTATTTCACATAATTTCCTGAATTTTGCCCGAATTTTGGCATTTCGGTACCTGTGAAGATGAATAAGAAAGAACAAAAAATTTTGTATTTTTTTTTTAAATTTATTTATTGTTTCTCAATAAAGAGTGTTATTTGTGGCTTTTAGCTTTTTGGTAATTAATGAACTTAAAAACATTCATAATACACGTTTCTCGTAATCTCCTTTCGTTTCCCAAAAATAGTGTTCTTTGCATTTATTTAAGCGGTTTTATTGGTAACAAAATCAAAAACACTCAAAATACATGTTTTTCGTAATGTTATTGTTTCACCATAAAGAGTGTTTTGCATGCGTTTTAGTGTTTTGGTATATAAGGAGCTCAAAAACACTTAAAGGCAAGTTCTTGGTAAAAATTCGTTTTCCTCCAATGTAATGTGATTGCCCTCCTTTTTAGTGCTTTATTTTCTATCACGCTCAAAAACACTCAAAAGACACTTTTCTGGTAAAGTCTTTTTTTTTTCCCACAAATCTATTTTCGCATGTGAAAAACACTCAAAATACACGCATTTATTAAGGCTGTTCTGTTTCTCAATTAGGAGTGTTATACATGAGTTTTAACATTATTGTATCTAGGAAACCTCTCCATATCCACGAGATTTTGCGTTTTTTGCCTTGCGGTTCTTTTGAACTATAAAACACTCATTATACACTTTTCTTGCAATGTCCTTTTCTTTCCCAATATAGAGTGCTTTGCATCAATTTTCGCCTTTTTTGTAGGTAACAAGCTCAAAAACACTCAAAATATACCTTTTTAGTAACGTTTTTCTATTTCTTGATATTGGTTGCTTTGCATCCGTTTTAGCGTTTTTCTACGTAAAACACTGAGAAGACACGTTTTCAGCAACTTTTTTTTGGATTCCCATATAGAGTGAGTTCCTTATTATTTATAGTTTTGGTGCCTAACATGTAAAAAAACACTCAAAACACATATTTCTGGTAAGGTCGTTTAATTTCCTCATATAGGAGTCTTTGCATGCACTTTAAGGTTTGGTACATAACAGTCCGAAAAAAAAAAAAGCTGAAATAAACTTTTTTGATAATATTCTTTTATCATATGATATCCTTGAATTTTCCCAGAATTTTGGCATCTCGGTACCTATAAATATGAATAACAATAAAAAAAATCCCTGTTTTTTTTATTTTTTATTTTTTATTTTCTAAATAAAGAGTGTTATTTGTGGGTTTTAGCTTTTTGGTACTTAAGGAACTTAAAAAACACTCATAATACACATTTCTCGTAATGTCCTTTTGTTTCCCAAACATAATGTTCTTTGCATATATTTAAGCGTTTTTATAGATAACATGATCAAAAACACTCAAAATACATGTTTTTGGTAATGTTATTGTTTCTCCATAAAGTTTGATTTGTATGCGTTTTAGCAGTTTGTTATATAAGGAGCTCAAAAACACTTAAAGGCAAGTTTTTGGTATAAATTGGTGTTATTCCAATGTAATATGATTGCTCAAAAACACTTAAAAGATACTTTTCTGGTTATGTCATTTTTTCCTCACATAAAGGTGGTTTCGCATGCAATTTGGAGTTTTGGTAACTAAGAATGTGAAAAGCATTTAAAAATACACGCACTTAATAAGGTTGTTCTGTTTCTCAATTAAGAGTGTTATTCATGAGTTTCAGCATTTTGGTATCTAGGAACCTTCTCCATATACACGAGTTTTTGTGTTTTTTGCCTTTTGGTTCTTTTGAACTATAAAAAACTCATTATACACTTTTCTTGCAAAGTCCTTTTGTTTTCTAATATAGAGTGCTTTGCATCAATTTTCGCGTTTTTTGTAGGTAACAAGCTGAAAAATTCTCAAAATATACCTATTTGGTAATGTTTTTCTATTTCTTGATATTGGTAGGTTAGCGTTTTTCTACGTAAAACAAAGAAAAAACACGTTTTCAGCAATTTTGTTTTGGATTCTCATATAGAGTGAGTTCCTTATTATTAATCGTTTTGGTGCCTAACATGCTGAAAAACACTCAAAAAACAGATTTCTGGTAAGGTCGTTTAATTTCCTCATAGAGGAGCCTTTGGATGCACTTTAGGGTTTGGTACATAACAGTCCGAAAAAAAAGCTAAAATTTACTTTTTTGATAATTTTTGTTTTATCATATAATAGCCCTGAATTTTCCCAGAATTTTGGCATCTCGGTACCTATGAAGATTAATAACAAAAAAAAAATCCTATTTTTTTATTTTCTTACTTTTTTTTCTAAATAAAGAGTGTTAATTTTGGGTTTTAGTTTTTTGGTACTTAAGGAACTTAAAAACACTTATAATACACGTTTCTCGTAATGTCCTTTCGTTTCGCAAACATAAGGTTTTTTGCATGTATTTAAGCGTTTTTATAGATACCATGATCAAAAACACTTAAAATATATGTTTTTGGTAATTTTATTCTGTTTCTCCATAAAAGGTGTTTTGCATGTGTTTTAGCGTTTTGGTATGTAATGAGTTCAAAACACTTAAAGGCAAGTTCTTGGTAAAAGTTATTTTTATTCCCATGTAATGTGATTGTCTGCTTTTTAGTGCTTTATTGCCTAACACGCTCAAAAACACTCAAAAGACACTTTTCTGGTAAAATAATTTTTTTTTCCCACATAAAGCTAGTTTTGCATGGAATTTGGGGTTTTGGTAACTAAAAGAATGTGAAAAAAACTCAAAACACAGGCATTTAGTAAGGTTGTTCTATTTCTTAATTAAAAGTGTTATTCTTGAGTTTCAGCATTTTGGTATGTAAGAAACTTTTCTAATACACACATTTGGTAAGGTATTTCTGTTTCAAAATTAAAAGTGTTGTTCATGAGTTTCAGCTTTTTGGTATGTAAGAAACTTCTTTATGTACATAAGTTTTTGAGTATTTTAACTTGTAGGTCTTGTCAAACTATAAAACACTCATACACGTTTCTCGTAATGTCCTCTTCTTTGCCAATATAAAGTGCTTTCTATCCATTTTTGCATTTTTTGTAGGTAACAAGCTCAAAAACACATCAAAATATATATTTTTGGTAATCTTATTTTTTTCTTCATATTGGTTGGTTTGCATCCGTTTTAGCGTTTTTCTACGTAAATCACTGAAAAGACACGTTTTAAGTAATATTGTTGACATTGCTGAAAAAAAACTCAAAAGACAGGTTTCTGGTAAAGTCGTGTAATTTCCCCATATAGGTGGATCTGCATGCACTTCAGAGTTTGTACATAATAATATATTTTTACAATATTTCCATGAATTTTGCCAGAATTTTGGCATCTCGGTACCTATGAAGATGAATAACAAAAAAAAAAAAATTCTCTCTATAAAGAGTTATTTGTGGGTTTTAGCTTTTTGGTACTTAAGGAACTTAAAAAAACACTCATAATACACGATTTTCGTAATTAATAATTACGTTTTAGCGTTTTGGTATGTAAAAAGCTCAAAAAAACGTAAAGGCAGGTTCTTGGTAAAAGTTGGTTTTATTCCCATATAATGTGATTGCCCTCCTTTTTAGTGCTTTAGTGCCTATCACGTTCAAAAACACTCAAAAGACACTTTTCTGGTAATGTCATTTTTTTCCCACATAAAGCTAGTTTTGCATGCAATTTTTGGTTTTGGTAACTAAGAATGTGAAAAGCACTTAAAATACATACATTTGGTATGGTTGTTCTGTATTCTTAATTAAGAGTGTTATATCTGAGTGTCAGCATTTTGGTATCTAAGAAACTTCTCCATATACACCGAGTTTCTTGCGATTTTTGCCTTGTGGCTGTTATGAAACTATAAAACACTCGTAATGTCCTTTTGTATCTCAATATAGAGTGCTCTCCATCTATTTTCGTGTTTTTTGAAGGTAAGCTCAAAAACACTCAAAATATACCTTTTTGGTAATGTTATTCTATTTTTCCATATTCGTTGGTTTGCATTCGATTTAGCGTTTTTCTACGTAAAACACTGAAAAGACACTTTTTCAGTAATTTTGTGATGGATTCCCACATTGATTGACTTCCATATTATTTATCATTTTGGTGCCTAATATGTTGAAAAAAAAAAAACACAAAAGACAGGTTTCTGGTAAGGACGTTTAATTTCCCCATATAAGTGGCTTTGCATGCACTTTAGGGTTTGGTACATAACAGTTCAAAAAAAAGCTAAAATTGACTTTTTTCATAATGTTCTTTTTCACATAATTTCCCTGAATTTTGCCAGAAATTTGGCATCTTGGTACCTATGAAGATGAATAACAAAAAAATAAATAAATTCCTATCTTTTTATTTATTTTTTTATTCAATAAACAGTGTTATTTATGGGTTTTAGCTAAATGGTACTTAAAGAACTTTAAAACACTCGTAATACATGTTTCTCGAAATGTCCTTTAATTTCCCAAACATAAGGTTCTTTGCATGTATTTAAGCGTTTTTATAGGTAACATGATCAAAAACACTCAAAATACCTGTTTTTGGTAATGTTATTATGTTTCTCCATAAAGGGTGTTTTCAATTCGTTTTAGCGTTTTGGAGCATGCATAAGGAGCTCAAAAACACTTAAAGGCAAGTTCTTAATAAAAGTTAGTTTTATTCCCATGTAATGTGATTGCCCTGCTTTTTAGTGCCTTATTGCCTATCATGCTAAAAAAAAAAAAAAAACACTTAAAAGACACTTTTCTGGTAATGTCATTCTTTTTTTCCCACATAAAGCTACTTTCACATAAAATTTGGGGTTTTGGTAACTAAGAATGTGAAAAACACTCAAAATACACGCATTTCGTAAGGTTGTTCTGTTTCTCAATTTAGAGTGTTATTCAGGAGTTTCAGCATTTTGGTATCTAAGAAACTTCTCCTTATATATGAGTTTTTGCGCTTTTTGCCTTGTGATTCTTGAGAATCTATAAAACACTCATTATACACGTTTCTCGTAATGTCCTTTTGTTAACCAACAGAGAGAGCTTTGCATCCATTTTCGCGTTTTTTGTAAGTAAAAAGCTAAAAAAAAAACACTCAAATTATACCTTTTTGGTAATCTTATTCTATTTCTTCATATTGGTTGGTTTGCATCCGTTTTAGCGTTTTTCTACATAAAACACGAAAAAGACACGTTTAAAGTAATTTTGTTTTGGATTCCCACATAGAATGACTTCAATATTATTTATTGTTTTGGTGACTAACATGCTCAAAAACACTAGAAACACAGGTTTCTTGTAAAGTCGTTCAATTTCCCCATATAGTTGGCTTTGCATGCACTTCATGGTTTGGTACATAACAGTCCGAAAAAAAGCTGAAATTAACTTTTTTGATGATGTTTTTTTTTACACATAATTTCCCTGAATTTTGCCTGAATTTTGGCATCTCAGTACCTATAAAAAAAATAACAAAAAAAAAATCCTATTTTTTAATTATTTCTTTATTTTTTCTCTATAAAGAGGTTTTAGCTTTTTGGTACTTATGGAACTTAAAAACACGCATAATACACGTTTCTCGTAAAGTCCTTTCGTTTCCCAGACACAGGGTTCTTTGCATGTATTTAAGCATTTTTAGAGGTAACATGATCAAAAACACTCAAAATACATGTTTTTGGTAATGTTAATCTGTTTCTCCATAAAGGGTGTTTTGCATGTAATTTAGCGTTTTGTTATATAAGGAGGTAAAAAACACTTAAAGGCAAGTTCTTGGTAAAAGTTTGTTTTATTTCCATGTAATGTGATTGCCCTCCTTTTTAGTGCTTTATAGCCTAACTCTCTCAAAAACCTTGAAAAGACACTTTTCTGGTAATGTCATTTTTTTCCCACATAAAGCTAGTTTCGCATGCAATTTGGGGTTCTAGTAACTAAGAATGTGAAAAACACTCAAAATACACGCATTTAGTAATGTTATTCTGTTTCTTAATTAAGAGTGTTATTCAGGAGTTTCAGCATTTTGATATCTAAGAAACTTCTCCATATACACTAGTTTTTCGTTTTTAGCTTCGTGGTTCTTGTGAAACTATATAATACTCATAATACACGTTTCTCGTAATGTCTTTTTATTTCCCAATATAGAGTGCTTTGCATCCACTTTCGCGTTTTTTTTTTTTTTTTGTTGGTTACAAGCTCAAAAATACTTAAAATATAACTTTTTGGTAATGTTATTCTATTTCTTTATATTGGTCTGTTTGCATCCGTTTTAGCGTTTTTTACGTAAAACACTGAAAAGACACGTTTTCAGTAATTTTGTTTTGGATTCCCATATAGAGTGACTTCCATATTATTTATCGTTTTGATGCCTATTTTGCTGAAAAACACTCAAAAGACAGTTTTCTTTTAAAGTCGTTTAATTTCCCCATATAGATGGCTTTGCATGCATTTTAGGGTGTGGTACATAACAGTCCGAATAAAATGCTAAAATTAACTTTTTCGATAATGTTCTTTTTGTCCACATAATTTCCCTGAAATTTAACAGAATTTTGACATCTCGGTACCTATGAAGATGAATAACAAAAAAAAAATTACTATTTTCTTTTATTTCATATATTTATTTTTATTTATATTTTTTTTTTTTTGTTTCTTTATAAAGAGTGTCATTTGTGGGTTTTAGCTTTTTGGTATTTAAGTAACTTAAAAACACTTATAATACACGTAATGTCCTTTTGTGTCCCAAACATAGGATTCTTTGCATGTATTTAAGTGTTTTTATAGGTAACATGATCAAAAACACTCAAAATACATGTTTTTTGTAATGTTATTGTGTTTCTCCATAAAGGATTTTTTGCATTCGTTTTAGCGTTTTTGTATGTAAGGAGCTCAAAAATATTTAACGGCAAGTTCTTGGTAAAAGTTTGTTTTATTCACATGTAATGTGATTGCCCTTCTTTTAAGTACTTTATTGCCTAACACGCTCATAAACACTCAAAAGACATTTTCTGGCAATATAATTTTTTCCCCACATAAACCTAGTTTCGCATGCAATTTCGTGTTTTGGTAACTAAGAATGTGAAAAAACACTCAAAATACACGCATTTGGTAAGGTTGTTCTGTATCTCAATGAAGAGTGTTGTTCATGATTTTCAGCATTTTGGTATCTAAGAAACTTTTGCCTTGTGGTTGTTGTGAAACTATAAAACACTCATTATACAGGTTTCTCGTAATGTCCTTTTCTTTCCCAATATAGTGTGCTTTGCATCCATTTTCGCGTTTTTTGTAGGTAACAAGCTCAAAAACACTCAAAATTTACCTTTTTTGGCAGTGTTATTCTATTTCTTCATATTGGTTTGTTTGCATCCGCTTTAGCGTGTTTCTACGTAAAACACTAAAAAGACACGTGTTAAGTGATTTTGTTTTGGATTCCCATATAGAGTGACTTCCATATTAATTATTTTTTTGGGTGCCTAACATGATGAAAAACACTCAAAAGACAGGTTTCTGGTAAAGTCGTTTAATTTCCCTATAGAGATTTGGTACATAATTGTCCGAAAAAAAGCTAAAATTTACTTTTTTTAATAATGTTCTTTTTTCCACATAATTTCCCAGAATTTTGCTAGAATTTTGGCATCTTGGTACCTATGAAGAAGAATAACAAAAAAAAAGGAAAATTCCTTTTTTGTTTTTCTCTCTATAAAGAGTGTTATTTGTGGATTTTAGCTTTTTGGTGCTTAAGGAATTCAATAACATTTATAATACACGTTTCTCGTAATGTCCTTTTGTTTCCCAAACATAGGGTTCTTTGCATGTATTTAAGCGTTTTTATAGGTAACATGATCAAAACCACTCAAAATACATGTTTTTGGTTATGTTATTCTGTTTCTTCATAAAGGGTGTTTTGCATGCGTTTTAGCGTTTTAGTATGTTAGGAGCTCAAAAACACTTAAAGGCAAGTTCTTGGTTAAAGTTAGTTTTATTCCCATGTAATGTGATTACCCTGCTTTTTAGTGCTTTATTGCCTAACACGCTCAAAAACACTCAAAAGACACTTTTCTGGAATTTCTTTTTTTTTTCTCCACATGAAGCTAGTTTCGTATGCAATTTGGGTTTTTGGTAACCAAGAATGTGAAAAACACTCAAAATACACGCATTTGGCAAGGTTGTTCTGTTTCTCAATTAAGAGTGTTATTCATGAGTTTCAGGGTTTTGGTATCTAAGAATCTGAAAAACACTTATAATGCACGTTTCTCGTAATGTCCCTTTTTTTCCTCATTTAGGGTGCTTTGCATGCATTTTGGCTTTTTTTCTCACAGAATAGCTGAAAACACTGAAAATACACGCTTTTGGTAATAAGAACATAAGAACATAAGAAATAAGTAAATATGCAACAAGACATCAGGTCTACACGTGGCAGTACTTGTATGAAATATGCCTACGTATTTCCACCTATGATCCCCATCTATAAATGTGTAATTTTCTCTTACAGTTGCCAAATGCCTCAGCACTAACAGCTTGATTACTAAGTCCGTTCCAATCATCTACTTCTGTATTTGAAAACCAATTCCTTCCTGTTTCCTTTTTGAACATCAAGTTTTCAGGCTTAAGCCTGAAAACTTGATGTTCTATTTTTCTTGTTCTATCATGGTTACAGATTCTAAGAATTTTCCTTATGTTCCCCTTGTTATAACCCATATACCTCTTAAAGACTTCTATCAGGTCCACTCTTAACCTACGTCTCTCTAAAAGAATGTAAATTTAACAGCTTGAATCTCGCTTCGTAAGGAATACTCCTCATCCCCTGTATCCTTTTAGTCATTCTCCTTTGAACTGATTCTAATAGACCTTTATCCTTCTTCTGATGTGGTGACCAGAATAGGACAGCGTAGTCTAGATGAAGTCTGACCAGCGCTAAATGTAACTTTAATATTACTTCGGGAGTTTTACTTTTAGCACTCTTGAAAATGAATCATAATACACTATTTGCTTTGTTTCTGGCCTCTTTGCATTGCTTTCTTAGACGGAGTTCAGAGCTAACTTTAAATCTCAAATCTTTTTCTAACCCTGAACCTTCCAGAACTTGGTTGTTCATTGTGTAACTACTGTGTGGGTTTCTTCTACTTACGCTAAGTGCTTTGCATTTGTTGATATTAAACTGCATTTGCCATCTGTCTGTCCATTTGTTCATCCTATCCAAATCTGCCTGCAAGGCGATGGTATGCGATTCTGACCTAATTAATCTACATACTCTCGTGTCATCCGCAAATTTACTAACAGCACTATTAATTCCACTATCCAAGTCACTGACATATATTACAAACAACATCGGCCCTAATACTAATAATTCCTTTGTCACCCCACTAATTACTTGACCACACTCGGATTTAGAGCCGTTTATTACAACACTGTCGCCTGCCGCTTGGCCATGACCTTATCCAGATTACTTATAACCTTTTTCCAATTCTGAAATATTCTGGAATATATTTCATCTGGTCCTGGTGACTTGAACTTTTCAGCTTATCTATCTACTGTTCCACTATCTCTTTAGTTATGGTAATATCTGTCAGCTTCTCATTCTCTTCTACTCTAAATATCTTCTCACTATTCGGCAAATTCTGCATGTTTTCCTGGGCAAAGACAGTTAAAAAAACACTCGTTCATGATTTTACTAATCTCCTCTCAACAACTAAGCAGGTCCCATTCTGCTGTCTTTAAGGAACTATTGTTTCTCTATTCTTCGTCTTATATGCCTGATAAAATCCCTTGGTGTCCATCTTCGCTTTACTGGCTACCTTTAATTCATAACTATTTTTAGGTTTCCTTGTTAAACTCCTGACTTTTCTAATTCATTATATTATGGCCTTAAAACCACTTCCCCTGTCTTTAATCTCATATATACTTCTCTTTCGCCCTATGTAGTGTTTTAACCTCAGTCATCCATTTAGGACCATTTTTCTGTGATCTTATTCTTTTGTAAGGGATGTTCCCTAACTGTCCTGAATGTAATTTATCAACGAAATATTTATTTCGCTTCTCCATAAAGAGTGTTTTGCTTGGGTTTTAGCGTTTCTGTATATAAGAACCTATAAAACACGTTTTTAGTAATGTTGTTTTGTATTCCTTTATAGAGTGCTTTCCATGCTTTATTTTAGCGTTTTGGTGTCTAACACGTTGAAAAACACTGAAAAGACACATTGATGATAATATCGTTTCGTTTCCCGATAAAGGGGGCTTCCAATGCATTTTGTCTTTTGGTACTTAACAATATGAAAAAAAGTTTAAGTAAAAGTTTTCGGTAGAGTTGTTTTTCCATATAAAGTGCTAATCACGTGTTTTTGAGTTTTGGTACCTAAAAAGCTCAAAATCTCTCATAATACACTTTTCTCGTAATGTCCTTTCTTTTCTCCATGTAGGATGCTTTGCGTGTAATTTGGCATTTTTATACTTAACAAGCACAAAAACAATCAAAATACAAGTCTTTGGTAATGTTATTCTGTTTCTCCGTAAAGGTTGTTTTGCATGCGTTTCAGCGATTTCAGACGTAAGATGGTCAAAAACACTCTAAAGATACTTTCTTGGTAATGTTATTTTATATTGCCAAATAGGGTGCTTTCAATGCTTTTAAGCATTTTGATTCCTAACACTCAAGTAAACACTCAAAAGACACGTTTTCTGTAATATAGTTTTGCTTCTTCATATAGGGATCTGCATGCATTATGATGTTTTGCTACATAATATGAGAAACGCTCAAAATAAAGGTTTCAAGTAATGTTGTTCTTTTTCTCTATATAGGGTGCTATTTATGCGTTTTAGCGTTTTGGTACTTAGGAAGCTCAAAAACACTAATAAAACTTTTTTCTCCTAATGTCTTTCTATTTCCCCATATAGGATGCTTCGTATGTATTTTGACGTTTTGGTACATAAGAAGGTAAAAAAAAAAAAAAACACAAAAAACACGTTTTTGGTGATGTTCTCTTTCTCTATTATGAAATATAAGATATATTCAATTTTCATTCAAGCGGTTTAGTGTTTGGTACCTAAGAGACTCAAAACACTGACAATGCACGTTTCTCGTAATGTTCTATCGTTTCCCCATACAGGGTGCTTTACATGCATTTTTAATATGATGTACGTAACAGAATCAAAAAGACTCAAAATACACGTTTTTGGTAAGGTTTTTCTATTTGGTAAGGTTATTCGTGTTTGTTGCACGTGTTTTAGCGTTTTGGAACGTAAAAAGTTTAAAACACTTAAAAGACATGCTTATTATTTTGCATTTCTATATAAGGTGCTTTCCATGCTATTTAGCATTTATGTGAAAAAACACATAAAAACACATTTCTTACATTATTGTTAAATTTTCTCGTATTGGGAGCAAGCATTATGGTGTTTTGCTACCTGACAATGTGAAAAACATTCAAATTACACGATTTTGGTAATTTGTTTCTCTTTCTCCATACAGTGTGCTACTGAATTATTTTAGCGTTTTGGTACCTAAGAAGCTAGAAAAAAAACAACAACTCATAATACACCTTTTTTGTTATGTCCTTTCATTTCCTCATATAGGGTCTTTTTGGTGCTTTGGTACCTAACAGGGTACCAAAGGCATGTATTTTGACATTTTAGTTCGTAAGAACCTAAAAAAAAAACACTCTAAAGACACGTTTTAGTAAAGTTGTTTTGTGTTCCCCTATGGGGTGATTTCGTTGCTTCTCACTGATTTGGTGCCTAACAAGCTCAAAAAATAACAAAAGACAAGTTTCTAGTGATTTCGTTTCGTTTCTTCATATAGGTTGCTTTACATGCATGTTGGCGTTTTGGTAATTATCAATGTAAAAAAATACACGTTTTTGGTAAGGTTGTTCTTTTTCTTCAGAGGACTATTGAAGCTTTTTACTGATTTGGTACTTAAGAAAGTCATAAAAAAAATAACATAACAAACATTTGTCGTAATGTCCTTTCATTTCCATATGCAGGGTGTTCTGTTTGATGATACGCGATTTTGTACATAATACGCTCAAAGACACTCAAAATACATGTTTTTGGTAAATGTATTCTGTTTCTCTATATAGGGTATTTTCATGCGTTTTTAATGTCGTTTCATATATCTATTTCTCAATATAGAGTGTTTTTCATGCCCTTTTGATACTAAGAAGGTCAAAACACTCATAATACACGTTTCTCGTAATGACTTCATTTTTCCCATATAGGGTATTTTCGATTCATTTAGGCGTTTTTTAAGTAACAATCTTACAAAACATTCAAAATACTTGTTTTTGGTAATGTTATTCTGTTTCTCCATAAAGGATGTTTTCTATGTTTTTTTTTATCGTTTTGGTACGTAGGACACTCAAAAGAAACGTTTTCTTAATGTTATTTTGTATTCCCATATCAGGTGATTTGTATGCTTTTTAGCATTTTTGTGCCTAACACGATGAAGAACACATTTTAGATACGTTTCTGAAATCTCATTTCCTTTCCCCAAATAGGGGGCTTTACATGCATTATGGCGTTTTGATTCATAACAATGTGAAAACACTGAAAATTTATGTTTTTGGTAATGTTATTTCATATAGAGTGTTATTCATGCATTTTAGCGACTTCGTACCTAATAAGTTAAAAAAAAAAACACCAATAGTACACATTTTAGTAAATCTTCATTTTCCCATTTAAGATAATATATATGCATTTTGGCGCTTTTCTACTTAACTAACTCAGAAACACTCGAAATATTTGTTTTTGATATTATTTCTCCATGTTTTTTTTTTTCATGCGATTTATCGTTTCGGTACGTAAGAAAGTCAAAAATAATGAAAACACACGTTTATGGTAAACTTGTTTTGTTTTCCTTTATAGGGTGCTTTCCATGCTTTTTAGCGTTTTGGTGCCTAGCACGCCAATAAACATACAAAAGGCACTTTTCTGGAAATTGCGTTTCCTTTCCTCATATAGGGTACAAAAACATGTATTAGTAGTGTTTTCGAAAACGCCAAAGTGCATGCAAAGTAAGCTATACGGGAGAAACAAACAAAAACGTGTCTTTTGAATGTTTTCAGCTGTTTACGTACCAAAACACTAAAATGCATGGAAAAGAAACTTCATGGAGAAACAAAATATTATTGCCAAAAACGTGTATTTTGAATGTTTTTAAGCTTATTACGTACCAATACGCAAAAAAATCATCCATTTCATTTTATTTCGGTGCTTTTCAACGTTAGCACTAAAACTCTAAAGAGCATGGAAGACACTCTATATAGAAATCAAAACAACATTATCAAAATGGTGTCTTTTGAGTGTTTTTGAGCTTCTTACGTTCCAAAATGCTAAAACGATAAATAGCCTTTATCGGGAGACATTACAAAAAACGTATGATTTAAGCGTTTTCCAGCTTTTTAGAAACTAAAACGCCTAAATATATGTACTAATCACGTGTTTCAGTATTTTATTACCTAAGAAGCTCAAAAACACTTATAATATACATTTTTGGTAATGTTTTTCTGTTTTTCATATATGGTATTCTGTATAGATTGTCGTACCTAACATGAGGAAAACACCCATTTTTTTGGTTAATGCTTTTTCTCCATATAGAGTGATATTCACGTGTTTTAGTGTTTTCGTACATAAGAAGTTAAAAAACACTCAATAATATTTTTCTTAATAACTTTTAGTTTGTCAATGTCCGTTAATTTGTGTGCATTTTGGCGTTTTCGTACCCAACAAGCTCAAAAACACTCAAAACACACATTTTTGGTAATGTTCTATTTCACCATAAAGGATGTTTTGCACGCTTTTTAGAAATTTGGTACGTAAGAAGCTCAAAAACATTCAAAAGACACGTTCGATGTTATATATATATATATATATATATATATATATATATATATATATATATATATATATATATATATATATATATATATATATATATATATATATATATATATATATATATATATATATATATATATATATATATATATATATATATATATATATATATATATATATATATATATATATATATATATATATATATATATTTTTTTTTTTTTTTTTTTTTTTTTTTTGTTGGGGTTTGTTTCTAATATGCTCAAAACACTGAAATGACACGTTTCCGGTAATATAATTTCTTTACATCAAATAGTGTGCTGTCTGCTTTTTGGCGTTTTGGTAGCTAATGATCGGGAAAACTCTCAAAAAGGCGTTTATAGTAATGTCCTCTTTCTCCATAAAGGGTGTTTTTCATGCGTTTTAGAGTTTTAGTACGTAAGAAATTGAAAAACACTCAAAAGACAAATTTTTGTTAATATTGATTGCTTTTCCTATACAGGTTGTCTTGCATGCACTTTGGTGTTTTTGTATCTAACAAGCTCAAAAACACTCAGCATACAAGTTTTTCGTAATGTTGGTCTGTTTCTTTATGTATGGTGTTCACTATGCTTTTAGGCGTTTTGGTACCTATCATGAGGAAAAAACTCATAAAGTACGCTTTTGGTAATGTTGTTTTGTTTCTGCAAATATAGTATTATTTACGTGTTTTAGACTTTTGGTATCTATGAAGCTGAAAAAGACATAATACACCTTTATGTTAATATCGTTTCATTTACGTATATAGGGTAATTTGCATACATTTTGGCGTTTTGTTACCTAACAAGCTAAAAAATCTCAGAACATACGTTTTTGCTAATATTGTTTCGGACATCTTTCATCGTTTTGGTACGTAAGAAGCTCAAAAACACTCAATTTTGTTAAGATTTTCTCGTTTTCCCATATAGGGTGTTTTCCTTGCTTTTTAAGCGTTTTGCTGCCTAATATGCTCAAAACACCTAAATGACAAGTTTCTGGTGATGTTTTGCTACTGGTTTTGTTAATGTTTTTTTTTTTTCCTCATATAGAGTAATATTCACGTGTTTTAGTGTTTTGGTACATATAAAAAAATAAATAAATAAAAACACTCATAATACACGTTTCTGTTAATATCGTTTCGTTTCCTCAAATAGGGTCCTTTGCATGCAATATGGGGTTTATGGGGCAATATGGGTACCTAACAAGTTAAAAGACTAAGATAAGAATTTTTTGCTAAAGTTTCCCATAAATGTTTCTTTGCTCACATTTTAGTGTTTTGTACTCTCAAAAACACTAAAAAGAAACGTTTTTGACAATGTTGTTTTCTTTTCTCATATAGAGCTATTTCCATGCTTTTTAGCTTTTTGTTGCCTAATTTGCTCGAAAATTTCCAAATGGCACGTTGCAGGTACTATCTTTTAGTTACTCCAGACAAGGTATTCTACATGCAATCTGTCGTTTTGATACCTAACTTAAAAACACTTAAAACACACGTTTTTTTTAATGTTCTATTTCTCAGTAAAGTGCGTTTTCAATCCCTTGTAGAGTTTCGGTACGTAAGAAGCTGAAAAACACCCAAAAGATATGTTTTTGGTAATATTTTTTTTTTCTTTTTCTATAGGGTGCTTTGCATGTACTTTGGCGTTTTGATAACTAACAAACTCAAAAATATTCATAATACATGTTTGTGATCATGTCGTTCTGTTTCTTCACATAGGGTGCTTTATATGTATTTTGGCGTTTTGGTCCCTAACATGGGGAAAAGCACCCATAATATATGTTTTTCGTAATGATGATCTGTTTCTTCATATAGAATGCTATTTACGTGTTTTAGCGTTTCGTTACATAAGAAGCTGAAAAACAGCGTTAATATCTTTTCTTTTCCCCATATCTGAAACTTTGCCTGCATTTTGGCGATTAGTTATCTAACAAGCTCAAAAACACTCAAAC
Source organism: Scylla paramamosain (assembly GCF_035594125.1). NCBI lineage: Eukaryota > Metazoa > Arthropoda > Malacostraca > Decapoda > Portunidae > Scylla > Scylla paramamosain. The sequence continues at coordinate 8,531,143 of NC_087175.1, forward strand.
ACAAGTTTTTGTTTAGTTTAGTTATTGTTTTATTTGTGGGTTTTAGCTTTTTGGTACTTAAGGAACTAAAAAACACTCATAATACATATTTCTCGTAATGTCCTTACGTTTCCCAAACATAAGGTTCTTTGCATGTATTTAAGCGTTTTTATAGATAACATGATCAAAAACACTCAATATACATGTTTTTGGTAATGTTATTCTGTTTGTCCATAAAAGGTGTTTTGCATGCGTTTTAGCGTTTTGGTATGTAATGAGCTCAAAAACACCTAAACGCAAGTTCTTGGTAAAAGTTGGTTTTATTCCCATGTAATGTGATTATCCTGCTTTTTAGTGGTTTATTGCCTAACACTCTCAAAAACACTCGAAAGACATTTTCTGGTAATATTATTTTTTTTCCCATATAAAGCTAGTTTCGCATGGAATTTGCGGTCTTGGTAACTAAGAATGTGAAAAACACTCAAAATACAGGCATTTAGTAAGGTAGTTCTGTTTCTATATTAAAAGTGTTATTCATGAGTTTCAGCATTTTGGTATGTAAGAAATTTCTTTATGTACACGAATTTTTGAGTTTTTTGCCTTGCGGTTCTTCTGAAACTATAAAACACGTTTCTCGTAATGTCCTTTTCTTTCCTAATATAGAGTGCGTTTCATCCATTTTTGCAAATTTTTGTAACAAGCTCAAAAACACATCAAAATATATCTTTTTGGTCATGTTATTCTATTTCTTCATAATGGTTGGTTTGCATCCGTTTTAGCGTTTATCAACGTAAATCACTGAAAAGACACGTTTTCAGTTATATTGTTGAAATTGCTGAAAAAAACACTCAAAAGACAGGTTTCTGGTAAATAACTCCGGAGAAAAGCTAAAATTATTTTTTTTATAATGATTTTTTTTTTTACAAAATTTCCCAGAATTTTTCCAGAATTTTGGTATCTCGGTACCTATGAAGATGAATAACAATTTTTTTTTCTCTATAAAGTGTTATTTGTAAGTTTTAGCTTTTTGGTACTTAAGGAACTTAAAAAAACACTCATAATACACGATTTTCGTAATGTCCTTTTCTTATACAAACATAGGGTTCTTTACATGTATTTAAGCGTTTTTATAGATAACATGATCAAAAGCACTCAAAATACATATTTTTGGTAATGTTATTCTGTTTCTCCATAAAGGGTGTTTTTCATGCGTATTAACGTTTTGGTATGTAAGGAGTTAAAAAACACTTAAAGGCAAGTTCTTCGTAAAAGTTGGTTTTATTCCCAAGTAATGCGATTGTTCTGCTTTTTAGTGCTTTGTTGCATATCACGCTCAAAAACACTCAAAAGACATTTTTTGGTAATGTCATTTTTTTTCCACATAAAGCTAGTTTCGCATGTAATTTGGCAATTTCGTAACTAAGAATGTGAAAAAACACTCAAAATACACAATTTGGTAGGGTAGTTCTATCTCTCGATTAAAAGTGTTATTCATGCATTTCATCATTTTGGTATGTAAGAAAATTCTCAATATACACGAGTTTTTGCGTTTATTGCCTTGAGGTTCTTGTGAAACTATAAAACACTCATTATACACGTTTCTTGTAATGTTCTTTTGTTTCCTAATATAGTGTGTTTTCCATCCATTTTTGTATTTTTTGTAGGTAACAAGCTTAAAAACACTCATATTTGGTAATGTTATTCCATTTCTTCATATTGGTTGGTTTGCATCCGTTTTAGCGTTTTTCTTCGTAAATCTCTGAAAAGACTCGTTTTCAGTAATATTGTTGAAATTGCTTCTGGTACAGGCTTCTGGTAAACTCGTGTAATTTTCCCATATAAGTGGCTTTCCATGCACTTCAGGGTTTGGTACATAACTCCGGAAAAAAGCTAAAATTATTTATTTATTTTTTTTTTCTTTACCCTAATTTCCCTGAATTTTGCCAGAATTTTGGCATCTCGGTACCTATGAAGATGAATAACGAAAAAAAAAAAAATTGTATTCGTTTATTTTTTTTTTCTCTCTCTAAAGAGTGTTATCTGTGTGTTTTAGCTTTTTGGTACTTAAGGAACCTAAAAACTCTCATAATACACAGTTTTCGTAATATCCTTTCGTTTCACAAACATAGGGTCCTTTGCATGTATTTAAGCGTTTTTATAGGTAACATGATCAAAAACACTTAAAATTCAAGTTTTTATTAATGTTATTTTGTTTCTCCATATAGGGTGTTCTGGATGCGTTTTAGCGTTTTGTTATGTAATGAGTTAAAATCACTTAAAGGCATGTTTTTGGTAAAACTTGGTTTATTCCCATGTAATGTGATTGTTCTGCTTTTTAGTACTTTGTTGCATATCACGCTCTAAAATACTCAAAAGAGACTTTTCTGGTAATGTCATTATTTCCCATATAAAAATTTCGGATTTTCGTAACTAAGAATGTGAAAAACACTCAAAATACTCACATTTGGTAAGATAGTTCTGTTTCTCAATTAAAAGTCTTATTTATGAGTTTCAGCATTTTGGAATGTAAGAAACTTCTTTATGTACACGAGTTTTTGCGTTTTTTGCCTTGTGGTTCTTGTGAAACTATAAAACACTCATTATACACGTTTCTCGTAATGTCCTTTTGCTTCCCAATATAGAGTGCTTTCCATCCATTTTCGCGTTTTTTGTAGGTAACAATTTCAAAAACACTCAAAATATAGCTTTTTGGTAACGTTATTCTATTTCTTCATTTTGGTTGGTTTGCATCCGTTTAAGCGTTTATCTACGTAAAACACCAAAAAGACACGTTTTCAGTAATTGTGTTTTGGATTCCCATATAGATTGACTTCCTTGGGTTTTATCGTGTTGGTTCCTAACATACTGAAAACACTCATAAGACAGTTTTCTGGCAAAGAGGTTTAATTTCCCCATATATGTGGCTTTGCATGCACTTTAGGGGTTTGGTACATAACAGTCCGAAAAAAAAGCTAAATTTAACTTTTTTGATAATGTTCTTATTTTATATAATTTCCTGAACTTTGCCCGAATTTTGGCACCTCGTTACCTGTCAATATGAATAAGAATGAAAAAAAAATCTCGTATTTTTTTTTTATTTCTTTATTTATTTTTTCTCAATAAAGAGTGTAATTTGTGGCTTTTAAATTTTTCGTACTTAATGAACTTAAAAACACTCATAATACACGTTTCTCGAAATGTCCTTTCGTTTCCCCAAAATAGGTTTCTTTGCATGTATTTCAGCGTTTTTATTGGTAACATGATGAAAAACACTCAAAATACATGTTATTTTTTTCCACATAAAGCTGGTTTCGCATGCAATTTGGGGTTTTGGTAAATAAGAATGTGAAAAGCACTTAAAATACACACATTTAGTAAGATTTTTCTCTTTCTCAATTAAGAGTGTTGTTCATGAGTTTCAGCATTTTGGTATATACGAAACTTCTTCATATACACTAGTTTTTGCATTTTTTGCCTTGTGGTTCTTTTGAACTATAATACACTGATTATACACTTTTCTTGCAATGTCCCTTTCTTTCCCATTATAGAGTGCTTTGCATCAATTTTCGTGTTTTTTATAGGCAACAAGCTCAAAAACACTCAAAATATACCTTTTTGGTAATGTTTTTCTATTTTTTGATATTGGTTTGTTTGCATCCGTTTTAGCGTTTTTTTACGAAAAACACTTAGAAGACACATTTTTAGTAATTTTGTTTTGAATTCCCATATAGATTGAGCTCATTATTTTGGTGCCCAACATGCTGAACAACACTCAAAAGAGAGATATCTGTATTTAAGCGTTTTTATAGATAACATGATTAAAAACACTCAAAATACCTGTTGTTGGTTATGTTATTTTGTTTCTATATAAAGTGTGTTTTGCATGCGTTTTAGCGCATATAAAAAGCTAAAAAAAAAACTTTTAAAGGCAAGTTCTTGGTAAACGTTGGTTTTATTCCATGTAATGTGATTGCCCTGTTTTTTAGTGCTTTATTGCCTAGCACTCTCAAAAACACTCAAAAGACACTTTTCTGGTAATGTCATTTTTTTTCCCACATAAAGCTATATTCGCATAAAATTTCGTTTTTTTTTTACTAAGAATGTGAAAAAACACTCAAAATACACGCATTTAGTAAGGTTGTTCTGTTTTTCAATTAAGAGTATTATTCATAAGTTTCAGCATTTTGGTATCTAAGAAACTTCTCCATATATACGAGTTTTTGTTTTTTGCCTTGTGGATCTTGTTCAACTATAAAACACTCATTATACACGTTTCTCGTAAAGTCCTTTTGTTTCCCAATATAGAGTGATTGGCATGCATTTTCGCGTTTTTTGTAGGTAACAAGTTAAAAAACACTGAAAATGTACGTATTTGGTGATATTTTTCTATTTCTTCGTATTGGTTGGTTTGCATCCGTTTTAGCGTTTTTCTACGTAAAACACTGAGAAGACATGTTTTCATTAATTTTGTTTTGGATTCCCATATTGAATGATTTCAATGGTATTTATCATTTTGGTGCCTAACATGCTAAAAAACACTCAAAAGACAGGTTTCTTGTAATGTCGTTTAATTTACATATATCGGTGGCTTTGCATGCACTTCAGGGTTTGGTACATAACAGTCCGAAAAAATCTAAAATTAATATTTTTTGATAATGTTCTTTTTTCCACGTAATTTCCCTGAATTTTGCCAGAATTTTGGCATCTTGGTACCTATGAAGAAGAATAACAAAAAAAACAAAAAAAAATTGCTATTTTTTTATTTTATTTTTTTCTCTATAAAGAGTGTTATTTGTGGGTTTTAGCATTTTGGTACTTAAGGAACTTAAAAACACTCATAATACACGTTTCTCATAATGTCCTTTCGTTTCCCAAATATAGGGTTCTTTGCATGTATTTAAGCGTTTTTATAGGTAACATGATCAAAAACACTCAAAATACATGTTTTTGGTAATGTTTTTCTGTTTCTCCATAAAGGGTGTTTTGCATTCGTTTTAGTGTTTCAATATGTAAGGAGCTCAAAAACACTTAAAGGCAAGTTCTTGGTAAAATCTGGTTTTATTCCCATGTAATGTGATTGCCCTGCTTTTTAGGGCTTTATTGCCTAACACGCTCAAAAACACTCAAAAGACACTCTTCTGGTAATGTCATTTTTTTTTCCACATAAAGCTAGTTTTGCATGCAATTTCGGGTTTTGGTAACTAAGAATGTAAAAAAAAAAAACACTCAAAAAACACGCATTTGCTAAGGTTGTTCTGTATCTCAATTAAGAGTGTTATTCATGAATTTCAGCGTTTTGGTACCTAAGAATCTCAAAAACACTCATAATGCACGTTTCTCGTAATGTCGCTCTTTTTCTTCATATAGGGTGCTTTGCATGCATTTTGGCATTTTTTTCACGTAATAGCTGAAAAACACTGAAAATACACGCTTTTGGTAATAAGAACATAAGAACATAAGAAATAAGTAAATCTGCAAGAAGGCATCAGGCCTAAAAGTGGCAGTACTTGTATGAAATATGCCTACCTATTTCCACCTATCATCCCCATCCATAAATGTGTAATTTTCTCTTACTGTTCCCAAATGCCTCAGCACTAACAGCTTGATTACTACGTCCGTTCCAATCATCTACTACTCTATTTGAGAACCAATTCCTTCCTGTCTCCTTTTTGAACATCAAGTTTTCAGGCTTGAACCCGATTTTCTTGTTCTATCATATTTACAGATTCTAAGAATTATCCTTATGTTCCCTTTATTATAACCCATATACCACTAAAAGACTTCTATTAGGTCCACTCTTAACTAACGTCTCTTTAAAGAATGTAAATTTAACAGCTTGAATCTCGCTTCGTAAGGAATACTCCTCATCCCCTGTATCCTTTTAGTCATTTTCCTTTGTACTGATTCTAATAGACCTTTATCCTTCCTGTGATGTGGTGACCAGAATTGGACAGCGTAGTCTATATGAAGTCTGACCAGCGCCAAATGTAACTTTAATATTACTTCGGGAGTTCTACTTTTAGCACTCCTGAAAATGAATCATAATACACTATTTGCTTTGTTTCTGGCCCCTTTCCATTGCTTTCTTAGACGGAGTTCAGATATAACCTTAAATCTCAAATCTTTTACTTACCCTGAACCTACCAGAACTTGGTTGTTCATTGTGTAACTACTGTGTGGGTTTCTTCTACTTACGCTAAGTGCTTTGCATTTGTTGACATTAAACTGCATTTGCCATCTGTCCGTCCATTCGTTCAACCTATTCAAATCTGCCTGCAAGGCGATGGTATGCGATTCTGACCTAATTAATCTACATATTCTCGTGTCATCCGCAAATTTACTAACAACACTACTAATTCCACTATCCAAGCCATTGACATATATTACAAACAACATCGGCCCTAATACTAATAATCCCTTTGTCATCCCACTAATTACTTGACCCCACTCCGATTTAGAGCCGTTTATTACAACACTCTGTCGCCTGATGCTTAGCCATGACTTTATCCAATCTAAACACCTCATATCTCTCGTGCGCCCTAACATTTCTCAGTAGCCTCTGATGGGGTACCTTGTCAAACGCTTTACTAAAGTCCTGATATAGGATGCCATAACTATCACCATTATCTGCCGCCTTGTAAACCTTACTGTTTAAACTTACCAAGTTTTTCATGTAAGACTCCCCATTCCAGAAGCCGTGCTGTCACTGAGTTATCAAGTTATGTTTGTCTCAATGCTCTTAAATGTTCTTTGCTATTATTGACTCCATTATTTTACATTCAACAGAAGTTAAGCTGACAGGTTAGACGTTAAAGTTTTTTCTCCTTTTTTAAAGGTAGGTACTATATTCGCCTGCCTGCAAATTACCGATACCTCACATGACTAAAGTGATTTCCTAAGGACAGAAACTAACAGATTACTTATAACCTTTTTCCTTTCCTTAAATACTGTGGAATATATTTCATCTGGTCCTGGTGAATTGAACTTTTCAACTTATCTATCTCCTGTTCCACTATCTCTTTTAGTTATGGTAATATCTGTCAGCTTCTCATCCTCTTCTACTCTAAATATCTTCTCACTATTCGGCAAATCCTGCATGTTTTCTTGGGCAAAGACAATTAAAAAATACTCGCTCACAATTTTACTAGTCTCCTCTCAACAACTAATCAGGTCCCATTCTGCTGTCTTTAAGGAACTATTGTTTCTCTATTCTTCGTCTTATATGCCTGATAAAATCCCTTGAGGTCCATCATCGCTTGGCTGGCTACCTTTAATTCATAACTATTTTTAGCTTTCCTTGTTAAACTCGTGACTTTTCTAATTCATTATATTATAGCCTTAAAACCACTTCCCCTGTCTTTAATCTCATATATACTTCTCCTTCGCCCTATGTAGTGTTTTAACCTCAGTCATCCATTTAGGATCATTCTTCTGCGATCTTTTTCTTCTGTAAGGGATGTTCCCTAACTGTCCTGAATGTAATTTATCAACGAAATATTTATTTCGCTTCTCCATAAAGGGTGTTTTGCATGGGTTCTAATGTTTCTGTAAATAAGAACCTATAAAACACGTTTTTAGTAATGTTGTTTGGTATTCCTTTATAGAGTGCTTTCCATGCTTTTTAGCGTTCTGGTGTCTAACACGTTGAAAAACAAAACCACAAGGCAAAACACGCAAAAACTCGTGAATATGCTGAAACTCATGAATAACACTCTTAATTGAGAAACAGAGCAACCTTACTAAATGCGTGTCAAAAACACTAAAAGGCAAGTTTTTCGTAAAAAATAGTTTTATTCCTATGTAATGTGATTGCCCTGCTTTTTAGTGCTTTATTGCCTAACACGCTCAAAAACACTCAAAGACACTTTTATGGTAATGTGATTTTTTTCCCACATAAAGCTAGTTTCCCATGGAATTTTAAGTTTTGGTAACTAAGAATGTAAAAAAAACACTCAAAATACACGCATTTAGTAAATTTGTTCTGTATCTTGATTAAGAGTGTTATTCATGAATTTCAGTATTTTGGTATCTTAGAAACTTCTCCATACAGTCGTTTTTTTTCGTTTTTTGACTTGTGATTCTGGTGAAACTATAAAACACTCATTATACGAGTACACGTTTCTCGTTATGTCCTTTTTTTCCTTATATAGAGCCCTTTGCATATATTTTCGCGTTTTTTTTATGTAACAAGCTCAAGAACACACAAAATATATTTTTTGGTAATGTTATTCTATTTCTTCATATTTGTTGGTTTGCATCCGTTTTAGCGTTTTTCTACGTAAATCTTTTAAAAGTCACGTTTCCAGTATTTTTGTTTTTAATTTCCATATAAAGTGACTTTCATATTATTTATCGTTTTATTGCCTAACATGCTTTTTGCCTCCCAATATAGAGTGCTTTCCATCCATTTTCGCGTTTTTTGTAGGTAACAATTTCAAAAACACTCAAAATATACCTTTTTGGTAATGTTATACTATTTTTTCATTTTGGTAGGTTTGCATCCGTTTTAGCGTTTTCTACGTAAAACACCGAAAAGACACGTTTTCAGTAATTTTGTTTTGGATTCTCATATAGATTGACTTCCTTGGGTTTTATCGTGTTGGTTCCTAACATGCTGAAAAACACTCATAAGACAGTTTTCTGACAGAGACGTTTAATTTCCCCATATAGGTGGCTTTGCATGCAATTTAGGGGTTTGGTACATAACAGTCCGAAAAAAAAGCTAAATTTAACTTTTTTGATAATGTTCTTATTTCATATAATTTCCTGAGCTTTGCCCGAATTTTGGCACCTCCTTACCTGTGAAGATGAATAAGAATGAAAAATAAATATCATATTTTTTTATTTTTTTATTTTTTCTCAATAAAGAGTGGAATTTGTGGCTTTTAGCTTTTTCGTACTTAATGAATTTAAAAACACTCATAATACACGTTTCTCGTAATGTCCTTTTGTTTCCCAAAAATAGGGTTCTTTGCATGTATTTAAGCGTTTTTATTGGTAACATGATCAAAAACACTCAAAATACATGTTTTTGGTAATGTTATTCTGTTTCATTATAAAGTGTATTTTGCATGCATTTTAGTGTTTTGGTATATAAGGAGCTCAAATACACTTAAAGGCAAGTTCTTGTTAAAAAATGGGTTTTATTTCAATGTAAAGTGATTGCCATGCTTTTTAGTGCTTTATTGCCTAACACGCTCAAAAACACTGAAAAGACATTTTTTCTTCTGGTAATGTCATTTTTTTTCCACATAAAACTGGTTTCGCATGCAATTTGCGGTTTTGGTAACTAAGGATGTGAAAAGCACTCAAAATACACGCATTTATTAAGATTGTTCTGTTTCTCAATTAAGAGTGTTGTTCCAGAGTTTCAGCATTTTGGAATGTAAGAAACTTTATATACACGAGTTTTTGCGTTTTTTGCCTTGTAGTTCTTGTGAAACTATAAAAACACTCATTATACACGTTTTCTCGTAATGTCCTTTTCCTTCCCAATATAGAGAGCTTTCCATCCATTTTCGCGTTTTTTGTAGGTAACAATTTCAAAAACACTCAAAATATACCTTTTTGGTAATGTTATTTTATTAATCCTTATTGGTTGGTTTGCATCTGTTTTAGCGTTTTTCTACGTAAAACACCGAAAAGACACGTTTTTAGTAATTTTGTTTTGGATTCTCATATAGATTGATTTCCATGTTATTTATCGTGTTCGTTCCTAAGATGATGAAAAACACTCATAAGACCGTTTTCTGGCAAAGGCACTTTAGGGGTTTGGTACATAACAGTCCGAAAAAAAAGCTAAATTTTACTTTTTTGGAAATGTTCTTATTTCACATAATTTCCTGAATTTTGCCCGAATTTTGGCATCTCGATAAATGTGAAGATGAATAAGAAAGAAAAAAAAAATATCGCATTTTTTTTTATTTATTGTTTCTCAATAAAGAGTGTTATTTGTGGCTTTTAGCTTTTTGGTAATTAATGAACTTAAAAACACTCATAATACACGTTTCTCGTAATCTCCTTTTGTTTCCCAACAATAGTGTTCTTTGCATGTATTTAAGCGTTTTCATTGGTAACATGATCAAAAACACTCTAAATACATGTTTTTGGTAATATTATTCTGTTTCACCATAAAGAGTGTTTTGCATGAGTTTTAGTGTTTTGGTATATAAGCTCAAAAACACTTGAAGGCAAGTTCTTGGTAAAAATTCGTTTTCCTCCAATGTAATGTGATTGCCCTCCTTTTTAGTGCTTTATTGCCTATCACGCTCAAAAACACTCAAAAGACACTTTTCTGGTAAAGTCATTTTTTTTCCCCACAAATCTATTTTCGCATGCAATATGGGGTTTTGGTAACTAAAAATGTGAAAAGCACTGAAAATACATGCATTTATTAAGGTTGTTCTGTTTCTCAATTAGGAGTGTTATACATGAGTTTTAGAATTTTTGTATCTAGGAAACCTCTCCATATACACGAGATTTTCCGTTTTTTGCCTTGTGGTTCTTTTAAACTATAAAGCACTCATTATACACTTTTCTTGCACTGTCCTTTTGTTTTCCAATACAGAGTGCATTGCATCAATTTTCGCGTTTTTTGTAAGTAATAAACTCAAAACACTCAAAATATACCTTTTTAGTAACGTTTTTCTATTTCTTGATATTGGTTGCTTTGCATCCGTTTTAGCGTTTTTCTACGTAAAACACTGAGAAGACACGTTTTCAATAACTGTTTTGGATTCCCATATAGAGTTCCTTATTATTTATCGTTTTGGTGCCTAATATGCTAAAAAAAAACACTCAAAACACAGATTTCTGGAAAGGTCGACTAATTTTCTCATATAGGAGGCTTTGCATGCACTTTAGGGTTTGGTTATTTTTTTTTTTATAATATTCTTTTATCATACGATTGCCGTGATTTTCCCAGAATTTTGGCATCTCGGTACTATGAAGATGAATAAAAAAAAAAATTATATACGAGTATATATTTTTTTGTTTTATATTTTCTAAATAAAGAGTGTTATTTGTGGGTTTTAGCTTTTTTAGTACTTAAGGAACTTAAAAAAAACACTCATAATACACGTTTCTCGTAATGTCCTTTTGTTTCCCAAACATAATGTTCTTTGCATGTATTTAAGCGTTTTTATAGATAACATGATAAAAAAAACTCAAAATATATGTTTTTGGTAATGTTATTCTTTTTCTCCATAAAGTTTGTTTTGCATGCGTTTTAGCGGTTTGTTATATAAGGAGCTCAAAAACACTTAAAGGCAAGTTTTTGGTATAAATTGGTGTTATTCCAATGTAATATGATTGCCCTGCTTTTTAGCGCTTTATTGCCTATCACGCTCAAAAACACTTAAAAGACACTTTTCTGGTAATGTCATTTTTTTCTCACATAAAGGTGGTTTTTCATGCAATTAGGGGTTTTGGTAAGGTTGTTCTGTTTCTCAATTAAGAGTATTATTCATGAGTTTCAGAATTTTGGTATCTAGGAACCTTCTCCATATACACGAGTTTTTGTTTTTTGCCTTTTGGTTCGTTTGAACTATAAAAAACTCATTATACACTTTTCTTGCAAAGTCCTTTTGTTTTCTAATATAGAGAGCTTTGCATCAATTTTCCCGTTTTTTGTACGTAAGAAGCTTAAAAACACTCTATAATATATCTTTTTGGAAATGTTTTTCTATTTCTTGATATTGGTTGGTTTGCATCCGTTTTAGCGTTTTTCTACGCAAAACACTGAAAAGACACGTTTTCAGCAATTTTGTTTTGGATTCTCATATAGAGTGAGTTCCTTATTATTTATCGTTTTGGCGCCTAACATACTGAAAAACACTCAAAAAACAGATTTCTGGTAAGGTCGTTTAATTTTTTCATATAGGAGTCTTTGGATGCACTTTAGGGTTTGGTATATAAGAGTCCGAAAAAAAAGCTAAAATTAACTTTTTTGATAATTTTCTTTTATCATATAATAGCCCTGAATTTTCCGAGAATTTTGGCATCTCGGTACCTATGAAGATGAATAACAAAAAAAAAAAAAAAAAAAAATCCTATTTTTTTATTTTCTTATTTTTTTCTAAATAAAGAGTGTTATTTGTGGGTTTTAACATTTTGGTACTTAAGGAACTTAAAAACACTTATAATACACATTTCTCGTAATGTCCTTTTGTTTCGCAAACATAAGGTTCTTTGTATGTATTTAAGCGTTTTTATTGATAACATGATCAAAACCCTCAAAATATATGTTTTTGGTGATTTTATTCTGTTTCTCCATGAAAGGTGTTTTCCATGCGTCTTAGCGTTTTGGTATGTAATGAGCTCAAAAACATTTAAAAGCAGGTTCTTGGTAAAAGTTGTTTTTATTCCCATGTAATGTGATTAACCTGCTTATTAGTTCTTTATTGCCTAACATGCTCAAAAACACTCAAAAGACACTTTTCTTGTAATATCTTTTTTTTTTTCCCACATAAAGCTAGTTTTGCATGGAATTTGGTGTTTTAGTAACTAAGAATGTGAAAAAAAAACTCAAAACACAGGCATTTAGTAAGGTTGTTCTATTTCTTAATTAAAAGTTTTATTCATGAGTTCCAGCATTTTGGTATGTAAGAAACTTTTCTAATACACACATTTGGTAAGGTATTTCTGTTTTAAAATTAAAAGTGTTATTCATGAGTTTCAGCTTTTTGGTATGTACACGAGTTTTTGAGTTTTTTATCTTGTGGTTCTTATCAAACTATAAAACACTCATACACGTTTCTCGTAATGTCCTTTTCTTTGCCAATATAAAGTGCTTTCCATCCATTTTTACATTTTTTGTAGGTAACAAGCTCAAAAACACATCAAAATATATCTTTTTAGTAATGTTATTCTATTTCTTCATATTGGTTGGTTTACATCCGTGTTAGCGTTTTTATACGTAAATCACTGAAAAGACACGTTTTCAGTAATATTGTTGAAATTGCTGAAAAACACTGAAATGACAGGTTTCTGATAAAGTCGTGTAATTTCCCCATATAGGTGGCTTTGCATGCACTTCAGAGTTTGTACATAACTCGGGAAAAAAGCTAAAATTATTTTTTTTATAATGTTTTTTTTTACAAAATTTCCATGAATTTTGACAAAAATATGGCATCTCGGTACCTATGAAGATGAATTAAAAAAAATTTTTTTTCTCTCTATAAAAAGTGTTATTTCAGGGTTTTAGCTTTTTGGTACTTAAGTAACTTAAAAACACTCATAATACACGATTTTCGTAATGTCCTTTTGTTATAGAAACATAGGGTTCTTTGAATGTATTTAAGCGTTTTTATAGGTTATATGATCAAAAACACTGAAAATATATGTTTTTGGTAATGTTATTCTGTTTCTCCATAAAGGGTGTTTTAAATGCGTTTTAGAGATTTGGTATGTAAGTAGTTAAAAAACACTTAAAGGCAAGTTCTTCGTAAAAGTTGGTTTTATTCCCATGTAATGTGATATTTCTGCTTTTTAGTGCTTTGTTGCATATCACGCTCGAAAACACTAAAAACACACTTTTTTGGTAATGTCATTTTTTTTTCCGACATAAAGGTAGTTTCGCATGTAATTTGGCATTTTCGTAACTAAGAATGTGAAAAACACTCAAAATACACAATTTGGTAAGGTAGTTCTGTTTATCGAATAAAAGTGTTATTCATGCATTTCATCATTTCGGTATGTAAGAAATTTCTCTATATACACGAGTTTTTATGTTTATTGCCTTGTGGTTCTTTTAAAACTATAAAACACTCATTATACACGTTTCTCGTAATGTCCTTTTGTTTCCTAATATAGAGTACTTTACATCCATTTTGCATTTTTTTGTTGGTAACAAGCTCAAAAACAATCAAAATATATCTTTTTGGTAATGTTATTCTATTTCATAATATAGGTTGGTTTGCATCCGCTTTAGCGTTTTTCTACGTAAAACACTGAAAATACACGTTTTCAGTAATTTTGTTTTGGATTCACATATTGACTGACTTCCATATTATTTATTGTTTTGATGCAAAACATGCTAAAAAACACTGAAAAGACAGGTTTCTGTTAAAATCGTTTAATTTCCATATATATGTGTCTTTGCATGCACTTCAGGGTTTGGTATATAACAATCCGAAAAAAAAGCTATAAATAACTTTTTAAATTTTTTTTTCCACAAAAATTCCCTGAATTTTGGTAGAATTTTGGCATCTCGGTACCTATAAGGAAGAATAACAAAAAAAAAAAAAAAAGAATCTCATTTTTTATTTTTTTGTTTATTATTTTTTTTTCTAAATAAAGAGTGTTATTTGTGGGTTTTAGCTTTTAGGTACTGAAGGAACTTAAAAAACACTCATAATACACGTTTCTTTGCATGTATTTAAGCGTTTTTATAGATAATATGATCAAAAACACTGAAAATACATGTTTTTGGTAATATTATTCTGTATCTCTATAAAATGTATTTTCCATGCGTTTTAGCGTTTTGGTATGTAAGGAGCTCAAAAACACTTAAAGGGAAGTTCTTGGTAAAATATGGTTTTATTCCAGTGTCATTTGATTGCTCTTCCTTTTAGTGTTTTATTGCGTAACACGCTCAAAAGAACTCAAGTCATGCAAGGTCTCGCATATGAGGAAATTAGAGATCTTACCAGAAATCTGTCTTTTGAGTGTTTTTTCAGCATGTTATGCACCAAAACGATAAATAATAAGTAACTCACTGTATGTGGGAATCCAAAAGAAAATTACTGAAAACGTGTCTTCTCAGTGTTTTACATAGAAAAACGCTAAAACTGATGCAAACCAACCAATATCAAGAAGCAGAAAAACATTACCAAAAATGTATATTTTGAATGTTTTTGAGCTTGTTTCCTACAAAAAAAAAAAAAACGCGAAAATTGATACAAAGCACTCTATATTGGGAAACAAAGGGACATTGCGAGAAAAGTTTATAATGAATGTTTTATAATTCAAAAAAACCACAAGGCAAAAAACGCAAAAACTCGTGTATATGGAGAAGCTTCCTAAATACTAAAATGCTGAAACTCATGAATAACACTCTTAATTAAGAAACAGAACAACCTTACTAAATGCGTGTTTAAAACACTAAAAGGCAAGTTCTTCGTAAAAGTTGGTTTTATTCCCATGTAATGTGATTGCCCTGCTTTTTAGTGCTTTATTGCCTAACACGCTCAAAAACACTCAAAGACACTTTTCTGGTAATGTCATTTTTTTCCGACATAAAGTTAGTTTTGCATGGAATTTGGGGTTTTGGTAACTAAGAATGTAACACTCAAAATACACGCTTTTAGTAAGGTTGTTCTGTTTCTTGATTAGGAGTGTTATTCATGAGTTTCAGCATTTTGGTATCTTAGAAACTTCTCCACACAAACGAGGTTTTGCGTTGTTTGTCTTGTGATTCTGGTGAAATTATAAAACACTCATTATACACGTTTCTTGTTATGTCCTTTGTTTTTTTCCTAATATACAGTGCTTTGCATCCATTTTTGCGTTTTTTTTTCATGTAACAAGCTCAAAAACACACAAAATATACTTTTCTTGTAATATTATTCTATTTTTACATATTGGTTGGTTTGCATCCGTTTTAGCGTATTTCCACGTAAATCTTTTAAAAGACACGTTTTCAGTAATTTTGTTTTGGATTTCCATATAGAGTGACTTTAATATTATGTATCGTTTTGGTGCCTAACATGCGTAAAAACACTCAAAAGACAGGTTTCTTGTAAAGACGTTAAATTTTCCCAAATAGGTGGCTTTGCATACACTTTATAGTTTGGTACATAACTCCAAAAAAAAAGGTAAAATTAACTTTTTCGATAATGTTCTTTTTTCCACATAATTTCCCTGAATTTTGGCAGAATTTTGGCATCTTGGTACCTATTAACATGAATAACAAAAAAATAAAAATGCTATTTTTTTATTTATTTAATTTTTTTCTCTATAAAGAGTGTTATTTGTAGGTTTTAACGTTTTGGTACTTAAGCAACTTAAAAACATTCATAATACAAATTTCTCGTAATGTCCTTTCGTTTCCCAAATATAGGGATCTTTGCATGTATTTAAGCGTTTTTATAGGTAACATGATAAAAAACACTCAAAAACACTTGTTTTTGGTAATGTTTTTCTGCTTCTCCATAAAGGAGTGTTTTGCATGCGTTTTAGCGATTTGGTATGTAAGGAGCTTAAAAACACTTCAAGGCAAGTTCTTGGTAAAAGTTGGTTTTATTCCAATGTAATATGATTGCCCTGCTTTTTAGTGCTTTATTGCCTAACACGCTCAAATACACTCAAAAGACACTTCTGGTAATGTCATTTTTTTCCCTCATAAAGCTAGTTTCGCATGCTATTTGAGGTTTTGCTAAGAATGTGAAAAAAAAAACACTCAAAATACACGCATTTCGTAATGTTGTTCTGGTTCTGAATTAAGATTGTTATTCATAAGTTTCAGCATTTTGGTGTCTAAGAAACTTCTTTATATACACGACTTTATGCGCTTTTTGCCTTGTGGTTCTTGTGAACCACAAGTTCTTTTGCCTGAATATAAAAAGACACTCATTATAGACGTTTCTCGTAATGTCCTTTTCTTTCCCAACAGGGAGTGCTTTGCATTCATTTTCGCGTTTTTTCTAGGTAACAAGCTCAAAAACACTCAAAATATATCTTTTTTGGTAATGTTATTCTATTTCTTCATATTGGTTGGTTTGCATCCGTTTTAGCGTTTTTGTACGTAAAACACCGAAAAAACACGTTTTCAGTAATTTTGTTTTCGATTCCCAAAGAATATTGCCAGAATTTTTGCATCTTAGTACTTATGAAGATGAATAACAAAAAAAAAATATTCTATTTATTTTTTTCTCTATAAAGAGTTTTATTTGTGGGTTTTAGCTTTATTAGTACTTAAGGAACTTAAAAACACTCATAATACACGTTTCTCGTAATGTCCTTTCGATTCCCAAACATAAGGTTCTTTGCATGTATTTAAGCGTTTTTATAAATAACATGATCAAAAACACTCAAAATACACGTTTGGTAATGTTACTGTGTTTCTCCATAAAAGGGTGTTTTTGCATGCGTTTTAGCGTTTTGGTATGTAAGGAGTTAAAAAAGAAACCCTTAAAGGCAAGTTCTTCGTAAAAGTTGGTTTTATTCCCATGTAATGTGATTGTTCTGCTTTATAGTGCTTTGTTGCATATCACGCTCAAAAACACTCAAAAGACACTTTTCTGGTAATATATATTTTTTTGCGTTTTTTGCCTTGTGGTTCGTGTGAAACTATAAAACACTCATTGTACACGTTTCTCGTAATGTTGTTTTGTTTGCCAATATTGAGTACTTTCCATCCTTTTTCGCATTTTTTCTAGGTAACAAGCTGAAAAACACTCAAAATATATCTTCTTGGTAAAGTTATTCTATTTTTTCATATTGGTTGGTTTGCATCCATTTTAGCGTTTTTCTTCATAAATCACTGAAAAGACACGTTTTTAGTAATATCGTTGAAATTGCTGAAAAACACTCAAAAGACAGATTTCTGGTAAAGTCGTGTAATTTCCCCATATAGGTGGCTTTGCATGCACTTCTGGGTTTAATACATATTTCCGGAAAAAAGCTATTTTTTTTTTTTATATGTCCTTTCGTTTCACAAACATAGGGTTCTTTGCATGTATTTAAGCGTTTTTATAGGTAACATGATCAAAAACACTCAAAATACATGTTTTTGGTAATGTTATTCTGTTTCTCCATAAAGGTTGTTTTGCATGCGTTTAGCGTTTTGGTATGTAAGGAAAAAAAAAACACTTAAAGGCAAGTTCCTTGTAAAATTTGGTTTTATTCCAGTGTAATGTGATTGTTCTGCTTTTTAGTGTTTTGTTGTATTTAACGCTCAAAAACACTCAAAAGACACTTTTCTGGTAATGTCATTTTTTTCCCACATAAAGGTAGTTTCGTATGTAATTTGGGATTTTCGTAACTAAGAATGTGAAAAACACTCCAAATACACACATTTGGTAAGGTAGTTCTGTTTTTCAATTAAAAGTGTTATTCATGAGTTTTAGCGTTTTGGTATGTAAGAAACTTCTCTATATACACGAGTTTTTGCGTTTTTTGCCTTGCGGTTCTTGTGAAACTATAAAACACTCATTATACTCGTACACGTTTCTCGTAATGTCCTTTTGCTTCCCAATATAGAGTGCTTTCCATCCATTTGCGCGTTTTTTGTAGGTAAAAAGCTAAAAAGCACTTTTTGGTAATGTTATTCTATTTCTTCATATTTGTTGGTTTGCATCCGTTTTAGCGCTTTTCTATGTAAAATACTGAAAAGACACAAAAAAAAAGACAAAAATTTTGTTTTTTCACATATTGACTGACTTCCATATTATTTATCGTTTTGGTGCCTAACATGCTAAAAACACTGAAAAGACAGGTTTCTGGTAAAGTCGTTTAACTTCCTTATATAGGTGGCATACACTTTAGAGTTTGGAACATAAAAATCCGAAAAAGAGCTATAATTAACTTTTTTGATAATGTTCTTTTTTCCACATAAATTCCCTGAATTTTGGCAGAATTTTGGCATCTTGGTACCTATGAAAATCAATATAAAAAAAAGCTATTTTTTTTTTCTCTCTCTTTAAAGAGTGTTATTTGTGGGTTTTAACGTTTTGTTACTTAAGGAACTTAAAAACGGTCCTAATACATGTTTCTCGTGATGTCCTTTCGTTTCCCAAACATAGGGTTCCTTGCATGTATTTAAGCGTTTTTATAGATAACATGATCAAAAGGACTTAAAACACAAGTTTTTAGTATGTTATTCTGCTTCTCCATTAAGGACTTTTTTTTTGCATGTGTTTTAGCGTTTTGGTTTGTAAGGAGGTCAAAAACACTTCAAGGCAAGTTCTTGGTAAAAGTTGGTTTTATTCCCATGTAATATGATTGCCCTGTTTTTTTTTTTCATAATTTGTTGCCTAAAATGCTCAAAAACACTCGAGACACTTCTGGTAATGTCATTTCTTTTCTAACATAGGTTCCCGTGCTATTTGGGGTTTTGCTAACTAAGAATGTGAAAAACACTCAAAATGCACGCATTTGGTAAGGTTGTTCTGTTTCTCAATTAATATTGTTATTCATGAGTTTCAGCATATTGGTATCTAAGAAACTTCTTTATATACACGAATTTTTGCGTTTTTTGCCTTGTAGTTCTTGTGAACCACAAGTTCTTTTGCTCAAAAATAATAAGACACTCATTATACACGTTTCTCGTAATGTCCTTTTGTTTCCCAATAGGGAGTGCTTTGCATCCATTTTCGCGTTTTTTGTAGGTAACAAGCTCAAAAACACTCAAAATGTACCTTTTTGGTAATGTTATTTTATTTATTCTTATTGGTTGGTTTGCATCCGTTTAAGCGTTTTTCTACGTAAAACACCGAAAAGACACGTTTTCAGTAATTTTGTTTCAGATTTCCATATAGAGTGACGCATGTTATTTACCGTTATGGTGCCTAACAAGCTGAAAAACACTCATAAGACAGTTTTCTGGCAAAGACATTTAATTTCCCCATATAGGTGGCTTTGCGTGCACTTTAGGGTTTGGTACATAGCAGTACGAAAAAAAAAGCTAAAATTAACTTTTTTTGATAATTGACTAATAATTTCCTGAATTTTGCCCAAATTTTGCCAAAAACATGCAAAATGTATGTTTTTGGTAATGTTATTCTCTTTCTCCATAAAGTGTGTTTTGCATGCGTTTTAGCGTTTTGGTATATAAAGAGCTGAAAACACTTAAAGGCAACTTCTTCGTAAAAATTTATTTTATTGCCATGTAAAGTGATTCTCCTGCTTTTTAGTGCTCTATTCCCTATCACGCTCAAAAACACTCAATAGACACTTTTCTGGTAATGTCATTTTTTTCCCACATAAAGCTGGTTTCGCATGCAATTTGGGATTTTTGTAACTACGAATGTGAAAAGCACTCAAAATACACGCATTTAGTAAAGTTGTTCTGTTTCTCAATTAAGAGTGTTATTCATGAGTTTCAGCATTTTGGTATCTAGGAAACTTCTCCATATACACGAGTTTTTGCGTTTTTTGCCTTTTGGTTCTTTTGAACTATAAAACATTCATTATACACTTTTCTTGCAATGTCCTTTTGTTTCCCAATATAAAGTGCTTTTTTATCAATTTTTGCGTTTTTTTATAGGTAACAAGCTCAAAAACACTGAAAGTATACCTTTTTGGTAATGTTTTTCTACTTTTTCATATTGGTTGGTTTGCATTCTTTTTAGCGTTTTTCTACGTAAAACACTGAGAAGACACGTTTTCAGTAATTTTGTTTTGGTTTGCCATATAGAGTGAGTTCCTTATTATTGATCGTTTTGGTGCCTAACATGCTGAAAAACACTCAAAACACAGATTTGTAGTAAGGTCGTTTAATTTCCTAATATAGGAGGCTTTGCATGCACTTTAGTGTTTGGTACATAACAGTCCGAAAAAAAGCTAATATTAAATTTTTTGATAATAATCTCTTATCATATAATTGCCCTAATTTTTTCCCAGAATTTTGGCATCTTGGTACCTATGAAGGTGAATAACAAAAAAAAAAAAAATCCTTTTATTTATTTATTTATTTTTCTAAATAACGAGTGTTATTTCTGGGTTTTAGCTTTTTAGTAGTTAAGGAACTTAAAAACACTCATAATACACGTTTCTCGTAATGTCCTTACGTTTCCCAAATATAAGGTTCTTTGCATGTATTTAAGCGTTTTTATAGATAACATTATCAAAAACACTCAAAATACATGTTTTTGGTAATGTTATTCTGTTTCTCCATAAAGTTTGTTTTCCATGCGTTTTAGCGGTTTGGTATGAGAGGAGCTAAAAAACACATATTGGCAAGACCTTGGTAAAAATTGGTTTTCTTCCTATGTAATGTGATTGACCTGCTTTTTAGTACTTCATTGCCTAACACGCTGAAAAACAATTAAAATACACTTCTGGTAATGTCATTTTTTTTCCCTCATAAAGCTAGTTTTGCATGCTATTTTCGGTATTGCTAACTAGGAATATGAAAAACACTCAAAATACATACATTTGCTAAGGTTGTTCTGTTTCTCAATTAAGATTGTTATTCATGAGTTTCAGCATTTTGGTATCTAAGAAACTTCTTTATATACACGAGTTTTTGCGTTTTTCTACGTAAAACACTGAGAAGATACGTTTTCAGTAATTTTGTTTTGGATTCCCATATAGAGTGAGTTCCTTATTATTTATCGTTTTGGTGCCTAACATGCTGAAAAACACTCAAAAGACAGATTTCTGGTAAGGTCGTTTAATTTCCTCATATAGTAGGCTTTGCATGCACTTTTGGGTTTGGTACATAACAGTCCGGAAAAAAAGCTAAAATTAACTTTTTTTATAATATTCTTTGGTTCATAAAATTTTTTGAATTTTCCCAGAATTTTGGCATCTCGGTACCTGTAAAGATGAAAATAAAAAATTCCTATTTTTTTTTCTAAATAAAGAGTGTTATTTGTGGGTTTTAGCTTTTTGATACTTAAGGAACTTAAAAAAAACACTCATACTACAAGTTTTTCGTAATGTCCTTTTCTTTCCCAAACATAATGTTCTTTGCATGTATTTAAGCGTTTTTTATAGATAACATGATAAAAAACACCCAAATTACATGTTTTTGGTAATGTTATTCTGTTTCTCCATAAAGTTTTTTTTGCATGGGTTTAAGCGGTTTGGTATATAAGGAGCTCAAAAACATTTAAAGGCAAGTTCTTGGTAAAAATTCGTTTTATTCCAATGAAAAGTGATTGCCCTGCTTTTTAGTGCTTTATTGCCTATCACGCTCAAAAACATTGAAAAGACATTTTTCTAGAAATGTCGTGTTTTCCCATATAAATCTGGTTTCCCATGAAATTTGCGTTTTTAGTAACTAAGAATATGAAAAACACTCAAAACACACGAATTTGGTAAGGTTGTTCTGTTTCTCAATTAAGAGTGTTATTCATGAGTTTCATCATTTTGGTATCTAGGAAACTTTTCCATATACACGTGTTTTTGCGTTTTTTGCCTTGATGTTCTTTTGAACTATAATACACTCATTATACACTTTTCTCGCAATGTCCCTCTGTTTCCCAATATAGAGTGCTTTGTATCAATTTTAGCATTTTTTGTAGGTAACAAGCTCAAAAACACTCAAAATATACCTTTTTGGTAATGTTTTTTCTATTTCTTGATATTGGTTGGTTTGCATCCATTTTAGCGTTTTTCTACGTAAAACACTGGGAAGACACGTTTTCAGTAATTTTGTTTTGGATTCCCATATAAAGTGAGTTCCTTATTTATTTATCTTTTTGGTGCCTAACATTCTGAAAAAACACTCAAAAGACATATTTCTTTTAAGGTCGTTTAATTTCCTCATATATGAGGCTTTGCATGTACTTTAGGGTTTGGTATATACCAGTCCAAAAAAATTAACTTTTTTAATAATTTTCTTTTATCATATAATAGCCCGGAATTTCCCCAGAATTTTGGCATCTCGGTATCTATGAAGAAGATTAACAAATAAATGAATAAATAAATCCTATTTTTTTATTTTTTATTTATTTAGTTTTTTCTAAATAAAGAGTGTTATTTGTGGGTTTTAGCTTTTTGGTACTTAAGGAACTTAAAAACACTCATAATACATATTTCTCGTAATGTCCTTTCGTTTCCCAAACATAAGGTTCTTTGCATGTATTTAAATACATGTTTTTGGTAATGTTATTCTTTTTGTCGATAAAAGGTGTTTTGCATGCATTTTAGCGTTTTGGTATGTAATGAGCTCAAAAACACCTAAAAGCAAGTTCTTGGTAAAAGTTGGTTTTATTCCCATGTAATGTGATTGCCCTGCTTTTTAGTGGTTTATTGCCTAACACTCTCAAAAACACTCGAAAGACATTTTCTGGTAATATTATTTTTTTTCCCGCATGGAATTTGGGGTTTTGGTAACTAAAAATGTGAAAAACACTCAAAATACTGGCATTTAGTAAGGTTGTTCTGTTTCTTAATTAAAAGTGTTATTCATGAGCTTCAGCATTTTGGTATGTAAGAAACTTCTCTAATACACACATTTGGTAAGGTAGTTCTGTTTCTCAATTAAAAGTGTTATTCATGAGTTTCAGCATTTTGGTATGTAAGAAACTTCTTTATGTACACGAGTTTTTGAGTTTTTTGCCTTGTGGTTCTTGTGAAACTATAAAACACTCATTATACACATTTTTGTAATGCCTTTTTCTTTCCTAATATAGAGTGCGTTTCATCCATTTTCGAAATTTTTTGTTGGTGACAAGCTCAAAAACACATCAAAATATATCTTTTTGGTAATGTTATTCTATTTCTTCATATTGGTTGGTTTGCATCCGTTTTAGCGTTTTTCTACATAAATCACTGAAAAAACACGTTTTCAGTAATATTGTTGAAATTGCTGAAAAAAAAACACTCAAAAGACAGGTTTCTGGTAAATTCGAGTAATTTCTCCATATAGGTGGAACATAACTCCGGAAAAAAGATTACTCGTATTTTTTTCATAATTATTTATTTTTACAAAATTTCCCTGCATTTTTCCAGAATTTGGTATCTCGGTACCTATGAAGATGAATAACATTTTTTTTTTCTCTATAAAGTATTATTTGTGAGTGAGCTTTTTGGTACTTAAGAAACTTAAAAACACTCATAATACATGATTTTCGTAATGTCCTTTTCTTATACAAACATGGGATTCTTTACATGTATTTAAGTGTTTTTATAGGTAACATGATGAAAAACACTCAAAATACATTTTTTACATGTTTTACATGCGTTTTAGCGTTTTGTTATGTAAAGAGTTAAAAAACACTTAAAGGCAAGTTCTTCGTAAAAGTTGGTTTTATTCCCAAGTAATGTGATTCTTCTGCTTTTAAGTGCTTTGTTGCATCACGCTCAAAAACACTCAAAAGACATTTTTCTGCTAATGTCATTTTTTTCCCACATAAAGCTAGTTTCGCATGTAATTTGGCAATTTCGTAACTATGAATGTGAAAACCACTCAAAATACACAATTTTGTAGGGTAGTTCTGTTTCTCGATTAAAAGTGTTATTCATGCATTTCAACATTTTTGTATGTAAGAAACTTCTCTATATACACAAGTTTTTGCGTTTATTGCCTTGTGGTTCTTGTAAAACTATAAAACACTAATTATACACGTTTCTCGTAATATTCTTTTGTTTCCTAATATAGAGTGTTTTCCATCCATTTTTGCTTTTTTTTGTAGATAACAAGCTTAAAAACACTCAAAATATATCTTTTTGGTAATGTTATTCTATTTCTTCACATTGGTTGGTTTGCATCCGTTTTAGCTTTTTTCTTCGTAAATCTCTGAAAAGACTCGTTTTCAGTAATTTTGTTGAAATTAATTCTGGTACAGGTTTCTGGTAAAGTCGTGTAATTTTCCCATATAAGTGGCTTTGCATGCACTTCAGGGTTTGGTACATAACTCCGGAAAAAAGCTAAAATTATTATTATTTTTTTTTTCTTTACCTAATTTCCCTGAATTTTGCCAGAATTTTGGCATCTCGGTACCTATGAAGATGAATAAAAAAAAAAAAAATTGTATTCATTTATTTTTTTTTTTTCTCTCTATAGCGAGTGTTATTTGTGTGTTTTAGCTTTTTGGTACTTAAGGAACGTAAAAACTCTCATAATACACAATTTTCGAAATATCCTTTCATTTCACAAACATAGGGTTCTTTGCATGTATTTAAGCGTTTTTATAGGTAACATGATTAAAAACACTTAAAATTTATGCTTTTGGTAATGTTATTTTGTTTCTCCATCAAGGGTGTTTTGCATGCGTTTTAGCGTTTTGTTATATAAGGAGTTAAAAACACTTAAAGGCACATTTTTGGTAAAAGTTGGTTTTATTCCCACGTAATGTGATTGTTCTGCTTTTTAGTGCTTTGTTGTATATCACGCTCTAAAACACTCACAAGACACTTTTCTGGTAATGTCATTTTTTTCCCACATAACTAATTTTCGTAATTTTCTAATTTTCGTAACTAAGAATGTGAAAAACACTCAAAATACTCACATTTGGTAAGATAGTTCTGTTTCTCAATTAAAAGTCTTATTCATGAGTTTCAGCATTTTGGAATGTAAGAAACTTCTTTATATACACGAGTTTTTGCGTTTTTTGCCTTGTGGTTCTTGTGAAACTATAAAACACTCATTATACACGTTTCTCGTAATGTCCTTTTGCTTCCCAATATAGAGTACTTTCCATCCACTTTCGCGTTTTTTGTAGGTAACAATTTCAAAAACACTCAAAGTATACCTTTTTGGTAATGTTATCCTATTTTTTCATTTTGGTTGGTTTGCATCCGTTTTAGCGTTATTGTACGTAAAACTCCGAAAAAAATACGTTTTCAGTAATTGTGTGTTGGATTCCCATATAGATTGACTTCCTTGGGTTTTATCGTGTTGGTTCCTAACATGCTGAAAAACACTCATAAGATAGTTTTCTGGCAAAGAAGTTTAATTTCCCCATATAGGTGGCTTTGCATGCACTTTAGGGGTTTGGTAGATAACAGTCCGAAAAAAAAGCTAAATTTTAACTTTTTTGATAATGTTCTTATTTCATATAATTTCCTGAACTTTGACCGAATTTTGGCACCTCGTTAGCTGTGAATATGAATAAGAATGAAAAAAAAAATATTGCATTTTTTTTATTTCTTTATTTATTTTTTCTCAATAAAGTGTGTAATTTGTAACTTTTAGCTTTTTCGTACTTAATGAACTTAAAAACACTCATAATACACGTTTCTCGTAATGTCCTTTCGTTTCCCAAAAATAGGGCTCTTTGCATGTATTTAAGCGTTTTTATTGGTAACATGATCAAAAACACTCAAAATACATGTTTTTGGTAATGTTATTCTGTTTCACAATAAAGTGTATTTTGCATGCGTTTTAGTGTTTTGGTATATAAGGAGCTCAAAAACACTTATAAGCAAGTTCTTATTAAAAATTGGTTTTATTCCTATGTAATATCATTGCCCTGCTTTTTAGTGCTTTATTACCTAACACGCTCAAAAACACTCAACAGACATTTTTCTGGTAATGTTATTTTTTTCCCACATAAAGTTGATTTTGCATGGAATTTGGGGTTTTCGTAACTAAGAATGTGAAAAACACTCAAAATACACACTTTTAGTAAGATTGATCTGTTTCTCAATTAAAAGTGTTGTTCATGAGTTTCAGCATTTTGGTATCTACGAAACTTCTTCATATACACTAGTTTTTGCATTTTTTGCCTTGTGGTTCTTTTGGACTATTAAACATTCATTATACACTTTTCTTGCAACGTCCTTTTCTTTCCCATTATAGAGTGCTTTGCATCAATTTTCGTGTTTTCTTTATAGGTAACAAGCTCAAAAACACTCAAAATATACCTTTTTGGTAATGATTTTCTATTTCTTTATAGTAGTTTGCATCCGTTTTAGCGTTTTTCTACGTAAAAGACTGAGAAGACACGTTTTCAGTAATTTTGTTTTGAATTCCCATATAGAGTGAGTTCCTTATTATTTATTGTTTTGGTGCCTAACATGCTGAACAACACTCAAAAGAGAGATTTCTGATAAGGTCGTTTAATTTCCTCAAATAGGAGGCTTTGCATGCACTTTAGTGTTTGGTACATAACAGTCCGAAAAAAAAGCTAAAATTAACTTTTTTGATAATATTCTTTTATCATATAATTGCCCTGAAATTTTACCAGAATTTTGGTATCTCGGTACCTATGAAGATAAATAAAAAAAAATCCTATTTTTTTATTTTTTAATTTATTTATTTATTTTTTCTCAATGAAGAGTGTTATTTGTGGGATTTACCTTTTTGGTACTTAATAACTTTTTGGTACTTTTTGGTACTTGTAATGTCCTTTCGTTTCCCAAACAAAAGGTTCTTTGCATGTATTTAAGCGTTTTTATAGATAACATGATCAAAAACACTCAAAATACAAGGTTTTGGTAATGTTATTCTGTTTCTCCATAAAGTGTGTTTTGCATGCGTTTTAGCAGTTTTGTATATAAGGAGCTCAAAAACACTTATGGGAAGTTCTTGGTAAAAAATTATTTTATTCCAATGTAATGTGATTGCCCTGGTTTTGAGTGGTTTATTACCTATCACGCTGAAAAACACTCAAAAGACACAAAGCTATTTTCGCATGTAATTTGGGGTTTTTGATAATTAAGAATGTGGCAAGCGCTTAAAATCCACGCATTTAGTAAGGTTTTTCTGTTTCTCAATTAAGAGTGTTATTCATGAGTTTCAGCATTTTGGTATCTAGGAAATTTCTACATATACAAGAGTTTTTGCGTTGTTTGCTTTGTGGTTCTTTTCAACTATAAAACACTCATTATACACTTTCCTCGCAATGTCCTCTTGTTTCCCAATTTAGAGTGCTTTGCATCAATTTTCGCGTTTTTGTAGGTAAAAAGCTCAAAAACACTCAAAATATACCTTTTTGGTAACGTTTTTCTATTTCTTGATATTGCTTGGTTTGCATCCGTTTTAACGTTTTTCTTCGTAAAACACTGAGAAGACAGTTTTCAGTAACTTTGTTTTGCATTCCCATATAGAGTGAGTTCCTTATTATTTATCGTCTCGGTGCCTAACATGCTAAAAAACACACAAAACACAGATTTCTGGTAAGATCGTTTAATTTCCTCATAATGAAGGCTTTGCATGCACTTTAGGGTTTGGTACATAAGTCCGAACACAAAAAGCTGAAATTAACTTTTTTGATAATATTCTTTTATCACATAATTGCCCTGAATTTTCCCAGAATTTTAGCATCTCGGTACCTATGAAAATGAATAATAAAAAAAAAAATCATATTTATTTTATATTTTTAATTTTTATTTTCTAAATAAAGAGTGTTATTTGTGGGTTTTAGCTTTTTGGTACTTAAGGAACTTATAAAACCACATAATACACGTTTCTCGTAATGTCCTTTTGTTTTCTAAACATAATGTTCTTTGCATGTACTTAAGCGTTTTTATATATAACATGATCAAAAACACTCAAAATACATGCTATTGGTAATGTTATTCTGTTTTTCCATAAAGTTTGTTTCGCATGCGTTTAAGCGGTTTGGTATATAAGGGGTTAAAAAACACTTAAAGGCAAATTCTTCGTAAAAGTTGGTTTTATTCCCATGTAATGTTATTGTTCTGCTTTTTAGGGCTTTGTTGCATATCACGCTCAAAAACACTCAAAAGACACTTTTATGGTAATGTCATATTTTTTCCCACTTGAAGCTAGTTTCGCATGTTATTTAGCATTTTCGTAACTAAGAATGTGAAAAACACTCAAAATACACAATTTGGTCAGGTAGTTCTGTTTATCGATTAAAAGTGTTATTCATGCATTTCATCATTTTGGTATGTAAAAATATCTCTATATACACGAGTTTTTGCGTTTATTGCCTTGTGGTTCCTTTAAAACTATAAAACACTCATTATACACGTTTCTCGTAATGTCCTTTTGTTTCCTAATATAGAGTGCTTTACATCCATATTTGCATTTTTTGTAGGTAACAAGCTGAAAAACATTCAAAATATATCTTTTTGGTAATGTTATTCTATTTCTTCATATAGGATGGTTTGCATCCGCTTTAGCGTTTTTCTACGTAAAACACTGAAGACACGTTTTCAATAATTTTGTTTTTGATTCGCATATTGACTGATTTTCATATCGTATTAGTGCCTAACATGCTGAAAAACACTGAAAAGACAGGTTTCTGGTAAAGTCGTTTAACTTTCCTATATAGATGGCTTTGCATGCACTTTAGGTTTTGGTACATAACAATCCCCCAAAAAAAGAAGCTATTTATTATTTTTTTTCTAAAAAAAGTGTTATTTGTGGGTTTTAGCTTTTTGGTACTGAAGGAACTTAAAAAAAACACTCATAATACATGTTTTTCGTAATGTCCTTTCGTTTCCTAAATATAAGGTTCTTTGCATGTATTTAAGCGTTTTTATAAATAACATGATCAAAAACACTCAAAATACATGTATTTGGTAAAGTTTTTCTGTTTCTCCATAAAATGTATTTTGAATGCATTTTAGCGTTTTGGTATATAAGGAGCTCAAAAACACTTAAAGGCATGTTCTTGGTAAAATTTGGTTTTATTCCCATGTAATGTGATTGCCCTGGCTTTTAGTGCTTTATTGCATAATACGCTCAAAAAACACTAAAAAGACATGCAAACCCTCCCATATGAAGAAATTAAAGACCTTACCTGAAATCTGTCTTTTGAGTGTTTTTCAGCTTGTTAGGCACCAAAAAGATAAATAATAAGGAACTCACTCTATGTGGAAATCCAAAAGAAAATTACTGAAAATGTGTCTTCTCAGTGTTTTACGTAGAAAAACGTTAAAATTGATGCAAACCAACGAATATGAAGAAGCAGAAAAACATTACCAAAAATGTATATTTTGAGTGTTTTTGAGCTTGTTACCTACAAAAAAAAAAAAAAAAACGCAAAAAATTGATACAAAGCACTGTATATTGGGAAACAAAGGGACATTGCGAGAAAAGTGTATAATGAATGTTTTATAATTCAAAAAAACACAAGGCAAAAAACGCAAAAACTCGTGTATATGGAGAAGTTTCCTAGATACCAAAATGCTGAAACTCATGAATACCACTCTTAATTGAGAAACAGAACAACCTTACTAAATGCGTGTCAAAAACACTAAAAAACAAGTTCTTCGTAAAAGTTGGTTTTATTCCCATGTAATGTGATTGCTCTGCTTTTTAGTGCTTTATTGCCTAACACGCTCAAAAACACTCAAAGACACTTTTCTGGTAATGTCATTTTTTTCCCATATAAAGCTAGTTTCTCATGGAATTTGGGATTCTGGTAACTAAGAATGTAAAAAAACACTCAAAATACACGCATTCAGTAAGGTTGCTCTGTTTCTTGATTAAGAAAGTTATTCATGAGTTTCAGCATTTTGGTATCTTGGAAACATCTCCACACATACGAATTTTTGCGTTTTTTGCCTTGTGATTTTGGTGAAACTATAAAACACTCATTATACACGTTTCTCGTTATGTCCTTGTTTTTCCTAATATGCAGTGCTTTGCATCCATTTTTGCGTTTTTTTTTTATGTAACAAGATCAAAAACACACAAAATATACTTTTCTGGTAATATTATTCTATTTTTTCATATTGGTTGGTTTGCATCCGTGTTAGCGTGTTTCTACGTATATCTTTTAAAAGACACGTTTTCAGTAATTTTGTTTTGGATTTCCATATAGAGTGACTTTCATATTATCTATCGTTTTGGTGCCTAACATGCAAAAAGACACTCAAAAGACAGGTTTCTTGTAAAGTCGTTAAATTTTCCCAAATAGGTGGCTTTGCATACACTTTATGGTTTGGTACATAACTCCGAAAAAAGGTAAAATTATCTTTTTCGATAATGTTCTTTTTTCCACATAATTTCCCTGAATTTTTGCAAAATTTTGGCATCTTGGTACCTATGAACATCAATAACAAAAAAATAAAAATGCTATTTTTTTATATTTTTTTCTCTATAAAGAGTGTTATTTGTAGGTTTTAACGTTTTGGTACTTAAGGAACTTAAAAACATTCATAATACACATTTCTCGTAATGTCCTTTCGTTTCCCAAATATAGGGATCATTGCATGTATTTAAGTGTTTTTATAGGTAACATGATAAAAAAATCACTCAAAAACACTTGTTTTTGGTAATGTTATACTGCTTCTCCATAAAGGAGTGTTTTGCATGCGTTTTAGCGATTTGTTATGTAAGGAGCTGAAAAACACTTCAAGGCAAGTTCTTGGTAAAATTTGGTTTTATTCCAATGTAATATGATTGCCCTGCTTTTTAGTGCTTTATTGCCTAACACGCTCAAAAACACTCAAAAGACACTTCTGCTAATGTCAGTTTTTTTTTCACACATAAAGCTAATTTCGCTTGCTATTTGGGCTTTTGCTAAGAATGTGAAAAAAAACTCAAAATACACGCATTTGGTAATGTTGTTCTGTTTCTCAATTAAGATTGTTATTCATGAGTTTCAGCATTTTGGTATCTAAGAAACTTCTTTATATACACGAGTTTTTGCCAAAAAGGTATATTTTGAGGTATATTTACCAAAAAGGTATATTTTGAGTGTTTTTGAGCTTGTTACCTACAAAAAAGCCGAAAATGGATGCAAAGCACTCCCTATTGGGAAAGAAAAGGACATTACGAGAAACGTGTATAATGAGTGTCTTATTATTTTCCGGCAAAAGAACTTGTGGTTCACAAGAACCACAAGTTCTTTTGCCGGAAAATAATAAGACACTCATTATACACGTTTCTCGTAATGTCCTTTTTTTTCCCAATAGGGAGTGCTTTGCATCCATTTTCGCGTTTTTTGTAGGTAACAAGCTCAAAAACACTCAAAATATACCTTTTTTGGTAATGTTATTCTATTTCTTCATATTGGTTGGTTTGCATCCGTTTTAGCGTTTTTCTACGTAAAACAACGAAAAGACACCTTTTCAATCATTTTGTTTTCGATTCCCAAAGAATATTGCCAGAATTTTGGCGTCTTAGTACCTATGAAGATGAATAAAAAAAAAATTATTTTATTTATTTATTTTTTTCTCTATAAAGAGTGGTATTTGTGAGTTTTAGCTTTTTTGGTACTTAAGGAACTTAAAAACACTCATAATACACGTTTCTCGTAATGTCCTTTCGTTTCCCAAACATAAGGTTCTTTGCATGTATTTAAGCGTTTTTTATAACATGATCAAAAACACTCAAAATACATGTTTTTGGTAATGTTTCTCCATAAAGGGTGTTTTGCATGCGTTTTAGCGTTTTGGTATGTAAGGAGTAAAAAAAAACACTTAAAGACAAGTTCTTCGTAAAAGTTGGTTTTATTCCCATGTAATGTGATTGTTCTGCTTTTTAGTGCTTTGTTGCACATCACGCTCAAAAACACTCAAAACACACTTTTCTGGTAATATCATTTTTTTTCCCACATAAAGCTAGTTTCATGCATTTCAGCATTTTGGTATGTAAGAAACTTCTCTATATACACGAGTTTTTGCGTTTTTTGCCTTGTGGTTCCTGTGAAATTATAAAACACTCATTATACAAGTTTCTCGTAATGTTCTTTTGTTTCCCAATATAGAGTGCTTTCCATCCATTTTCGCATTTTTTGTAGGTAACAAGCTGAAAAATTCTCAAAATATATCTTTTTGGTAAAGTTATTCTATTTCTTCATATTGGTTGGTTTGCATTCGTTTTAGCGTTTTTCTTCGTGAATCACTGAAAAGACACGTTTTCAGTAATATTGTTGAAATTGCTGAAAAGCACTCAAAAGACAGATTTCTGGTAAAGTCGTGTAATTTCCCCATATAGGTGGCTTTGCATACACTTCTGGGTTTGGTACATAATTCCGAAAAAAAAGTTAAATTTTTTTTTTATATTGTTTTTTTTTTACACAATTTCGCTGAATTTTGCCTGAATTTTGACATCTTCATAACTATGTAGATGAATAAAAGATATAAAAAATCTATTTTTTTTAGTTATTTATTTTTTCTCTATTTGTGGGTTTTAGTTTTTTCGTACTTAAGGAACTTAAAAACAATCATAATACACGATTTTCGTAATGTCCTTTCGTTTCATAAACATAGGGTTCTTTGCATGTATTTAAGCGTTTTTATAGGTAACATGATCAAAAACACTCAAAATACATGTTTTGGTAATGTTATTCTGTTTCTCCATAAAGGGTGTTTTGCATGCGTTTTAGCGTTTTGGTATGTAAGGATTAACTCCTTACATACCAAAACGCTAAAACGTTTTAGCGTTTTGGTATGTAAGGATTAACTCCTTACATACCAAAACGCTAAAACGCATGCAAAACACCCTTTATGGAGAAACAGAATAACATTACCAAAACATGTATTTTGAGTGTTTTTGATCATGTTACCTATAAAAACGCTTAAATACATGCAAAGAACCCTATGTTTATGAAACGAAATGACATTACGAAAATCGTGTATTATGATTGCCGGAACACTTAAAGACAAGTTCTTCGTAAAAGTTGGTTTTATTCCTATTTAATGTGATTATTCTGCTTTTTAGGGCTTTGTTGCATATCACGCTCAAAAACACTGAAAAGACACTTTTCAGATAATGTCATTTTTTTTCCCACATAAAGCTAGTTTCACATGTAATTTGGGATTTTCGTAACTAAGAATGTGAAAAACACTCAAAATACACACATTTGGTAAGGTAGTTCTGTTTCTCAATTAAAAGTGTTATTCATGAGTTTTAGCGTTTTGGTATGTAAGAAACTTCATTATATACACGAGTTTTTGTGTTTTTTGTCTTGTGGTTCTTGTGAAACTATAAAACAGTCATTATACACGTTTCTCGTAATGTCCTTTTGCTTCCCAGTATAGAGTGCTTTCCATCAATTTGCGCGTTTTTTTGTAGGTAAAAAGCTCAAAAACACTTTTTGGTAATGTTGTTCTATTTCTTCATATTTGTTGGTTTGCATCCGTTTTAGCGTTTTTCTACGTAAAACACTGAAAAGACACGTCTTCAGTAATTTTGACTGACTTCCATATTATTTATCGTTTTGGTGCCTAACATGCTGAAAAACACTGAAAAGACAGGTTTCTGGTAAAGTCGTTTAACTTCCTTATATAGGTGGCATGCACTTTAGAGTTTGGTACATAAAAATCCGATAAAAAGCTATAATTAACTTTTTTTTGATAATGTTCTTTTTTCCAGATAAATTCCCTGAATTTTGGCAAAATATTAGCATCTTGGTACCTATGAAAATCAATATAAAAAAAACTATTTTTATTTATTTACTTTTTTTCTCTATAAAGAGTGTTATTTGTGGGTTTTAACGTTTTGGTACTTAAGGAACTTAAAAACGGTCCTAATACACGTTTCTCGTAATGTCCTTTCGTTTCCCAAACATAGGGTTCTTTGCATGTATTTAAGCGTTTTTGTAGGTAAGATGATCAAAAATACTTAAAACACATGTTTTTAGTAATGTTATTCTGCATCTCCATAAAGGAGTTTTTTGCATGCGTTTTAGCGTTTTGCTTTGTAAGGAGGTCAAAAACACTTCAAGGCAAGTTCTTGGTAAAAGTTGGTTTTGTTCCCATGTAATGTGATTGCCCTGTTTTTTTTTTTTGTGATTTATTGTCCAACACGCTCAAAAACACTCAAAAGACACTTCTGGTAATGTAATTTTTTTTCCAACATAGTTTCGCGTGCTCTTTGGGGTTTTTCTAACAATGAATGTGAAAAACACTCAAAATACACGCATTTGGTAAGGTTGTTCTGTTTCTCAATTAATATTGTTATTCAAGAGTTTAAGCATTTTGTTATCTAAGAAACATTTTTTGCCTTGTGGTTCTTGTGAACCACAAGTTCTTTTGCTCAAAAATAATAATAATGTCCTTTTCTTTCCCAATAGGGAGTGCTTTGCATCCATTTTCGCGTTTTTTGTAGGTAACAAGGTCAAAAACACTCAAAATGTACCTTTTTGTTAATGTTATTTTATTTCTTCCTATTGGTTGGTTTGCATCCGTTTTAGCGTTTTTCTACGTAAAATACCGAAAAGACACGTTTTCAGTAGTTCTGTTTTAGATTCCCATATAGAGTGACTTGGATGTTATTTACCGTTATGGTGCCTAACAAGTTGAAAAACACTCATAACACAGTTTTCTGGCAAAGACGTTTAATTTCCCCATATAGGTGGCTTTGCATGCATTTTAGGGTTTGGTACATAACAGTACGAAAAAAAAAGCTAAAATTAACTTTTTTGATCATTTACTCATAATTTCCTGAATTTTGCCCAAATTTTGGCATCTCGGTACTTGTGAAGATGAAAAAGAAAGAAAAAAATATCGTATTTTTTATTTATTTATTTATTTTTTCTCAATAAAGAGTGTTATTTGTGGCTTTTAGCTTTTTGATAAATAACGATCTTAAAAACACTCATAATACACGTTTCTCGCAATGTCCTTTAATTTCCTAAAAATAGGGTTCTTTGCATGTGTTTAAGCGTTTTTATTGGTAACATGATCAAAAACACTTAAAATATATGTTTTTGGTAATGCTATTCTCTTTCTCCATAAAGTATGTTTTGCATGCGTTTTAGCGTTTTGGTATATAAGGAGCTCAAGACACTTAAAGGCAAGTTCTTGGTAAAAATTGATTTTATTGCCATGTAAAGTGATTCCCTTTCTTTTTAGTGCTTTATTGCCTATCACGCTCAAAAACACTCAAAAGACACTTTTCTGGTAATGTCATATTTTTCCCACATAAAGCTGGTTTCGCATGCAATTTAGGATTTTGGTAACTAAGAATGTGAAAAACAGTCAAAATACACGCATTTAGTAAAGTTGTTCTGTTTCTCAATTAAGAGTGTTATTCATGAGTTTCAGCATTTTGGTATCTAGGAAACTTCTCCATATACACGAGTTTTTGCGTTTTTTGACTTGTGGTTCATTTGAACTGTAAAACATTCATTGTACACTTTTCTCGCAATGTCCCTTTGTTTCCAAATATAGAGTGCTTTGTATCAATTTTAGCGTTTTTTTTGTAACAAACTCAAAAACACTCAAAATTTACCTTTTTGGTAATGTTTTTCTATTTCTTCTTATTGATTGGTTTGCATCCGTTTTAGCGTTTTTCTACGTAAAACACTAAGAAGACACGTTTTCAGTATCTTTGTTTTGGTTTGCCATATAGAGTGAGTTCCTTATTATTTACTGTTTTGGTGCCTAACATGCTGAAAAACCCTCAAAACACAGATTTCTGGTAAGGTCGTTTAATTTCCTCATATTGGAGGCTTTGCATGCACTTTAGTGTTTGGTACATAACAGTCCGAAAAAAAGCTAATATCAATTTTTTTGATAATATTCTCTTATCATATAATTACCCTAATTTTTCCCAGAATTTTGGCATCTCGGTACCTATGAATGTGAAGAACAAAAAAAAAAGAAAAGAAAATCCTTTTATTTATTTTTTTTTATTTATTTATTTTTTTCTAAATAACGAGAGTTATTTGTTGGGTTTAGCTTTTTGGTAGTTAAGGAACTTAAAAACACTCATAATTCACGTTTCTCGTAATGTCCTTTCGTTTCCCAAACATAAGGTTATTTGCATGTATTTAAACGTTTTTTGTAGATAACATTATCAAAAACATTCAAAATACATGTTTTTGGTGATGTTATTCTGTTTCTCCATAAAGTTTGTTTTCCATGCGTTTTAGCGGTTTAGTATGTAAGGAGCTCTAAAACACATATTGGCAAAATCTTGGTAAAAGTTGGTTTTATTCCCATGTAATGTGATTGCCTTGCTTTTTAGTACTTCATTGCCTAACACGCTCAAAAACAATTAAGACACTTCTGGTAATGTCATTTTTTTTCCTCATAAAGCTAGTTTCGCATGCTATTTTGGGTATTGCTAACTAGGAATATGAAAAACACTCAAAATACAGGCCTTTGCTAAGGTTGTTCTATTTCTCAATTAAGAAACTCAATTCATGAGTTTCAGCATTTTGGTATCTAAGAAACTTCTTTATATACACGAGTTTTTGCGTTTTTCTACGTAAAACACTGAGAAGATACATTTTCAGTAATTTTGTTTTGGATTTCCATATAGAGTGAGTTCCTTATTATTTATCGTTTTGGTGCCTATCATGCTGAAAAACACTCAAAAGAGAGATTTCTGGTAAGGTCGTTTAATTTCCTCATATAGGAGGTTTTGCATGCACTTTAGGGTTTGGTACATAACAGTCCGAAAAAAAGCTAAAATTAACTTTTTAGATAATATTCTTTTCTTCATATAATTTTCCTGAATTTTCCCAGAATTTTGCCATCTCGTTACTTAGGAAGATGAAAAAAAAAACTATTTTTTTTTTTCTAAATAAAGAGTGTTATTTGTGGATTTCAGCTTTTTGGTACTTAAGGAACTTAAAAAAAACACTCATAATACACCTTTCTCGTAATGTCCTTTTCTTTCCCAAAGATAATGTTCTTTGCATGTATTTAAGCGTTTTTATAGATAACATAATAAAAAAACACCCAAATTACATGTTTTTGGTAATGTTATTCTGTTTCCCCATAAAGTTTGTTTCGCATGCGTTTTAGCGGTTTGGTATATAAAGAGCTGAAAAACATTTAAAGGCAAGTTCTTGGTAAAAATTGTTTTTATTCGAATGAAAAGTGATTCCCCTGCCTTTTAGTGCTTTATTGCCTATCACGCTCAAAAACACTCGAAAGACATTTTCTGGAAATATCATGTTTTCCCACAAAAAAGGCAATCATATTACATTGGAATAACTCCAATTTATACCAAAAACTTGCCTTTAAGTGTTTTTGAGCTCCTTATATACAAAACTGCTAAAACGCATGGAAAACACACTTTATGAAGAGATAAAATAACATTACAAAAAACATGCATTTTTAGTGTTTTTGATCATGTTATCTATAAAAACGCTTAAACACATGCAAAAAACATTATGTTTGGGAAACAAAAGGACATTACGAGAAACGTGTATTATGAGTGTTTTTTAAGTTCCTTAAGTACCAAAAAGCTAAAACCCACAAATAACACTCTTTATTTAGAAAATAAAAAAAAATGAAAAAATAAAATAAATAGGATTTTTTTTTTTTTTTTGTTATTCATCTTCATAGGTACCGAGATGCCAAAATTCTGGGAAAATTCAGGGTAATCATATGATAAAACAATATTATCAAAAAGTTAATTTCAGCTTTTTTTTTTGGAGTGTTATGTACCAAACCCTAAAGTGCATGCAAAGCGCCTACTATATAAGGAAATTAAACGACCTTACAAGAAATCTGTGTTTTGAGTATTTTTTAGCATGTTAGGCACCAAAACGATAAATAATAAGGAACTCACTCTATATGGGAATCCAAAACAAAGTTACTGAAAACGTGTCTTCTGAGTGTTTTACGTAGAAAAACGCTAAAACGGATGCAAAGCAACCAATATCAAGAAATAGAAAAACGTTACCAAAAAGATATATTTTGAGTGTTTTTGAGCTTGTTACCTACAAGAACGCGAAAAGTGATGCGCTAAAACGAATGCAAAACACACTTTATATAGAAACAAAATAACATAACCAACAACAGGTATTTTGAGTGTTTTTTAATCATGTTATCTATAAAAAACGCTTAAATACATGCAAAGAACCTTATGTTTGGGAAAGGAAAGGATATTACGAGAAACGTGTATTATGAGTGTTTTCAAGTTCCTTAAGAACCAAAAAGCTAAACCCCACAAGTAACACTTTATTTAGAAAATAAAATAAAATAAATAGAAAAACAGGATTTTTTTTTTTTATTCATCTTCACAGGTACCGAGATGCCAAAATTCTGGCAAAATTCAGGGCAATTACGTGATAAAAGATCATTATCAAAAAAGTTAATTTTAGCTTTTTTTTCGGACTGTTATTTACCAAACCCTAAAGTGCATGCAAAGCCACCTATATGAGGAAATGAAACGACTTTACCAGAAACCTGCTTTTTGAGTGATTTTCAGCTTGTTAGGCATCAAAACGATAAATAATATGGAAGTCACTCTATATGAGAATCCAAAACAAAATACTGAAAACGTGTCTTTTCTGTGTTTTAGGTAGAAAAACGCTAAAACGGATGCAAACCAACAAATATGAACAAAATAGAATATTACGAAAATGGTATATTTTGAGTGTTCTTAATCTTGTTACCTACAAAAAACGCGAAAAAGGATGAAAAGCACTCTATATTGGGAAACAAAAGGATATTACGAGAAACGTGAATAATAAGTGTTTTATAGTTTCACAAGAACCACAAGGCAAAAAACGCAAAAACTCGTGTATATGGAGAAGTTTCTTAGTTACCAAAACGCTGGTACTCATGAATAATACTCTTAAATGAAAAACATAACAACCTTACGAAATGCGTGTATTTTGAGTATTTTTCACATTCTTATTTACCAAAACCCCAAATTGCATGCAAAACTAGCTTTATGTTGGTAAGAAATGACATTACCAGAAAAGTGACTTTGGGTGTTTTTGAGCGTGTTAGGCAATAAAGCACTAAAAAGCAGGACAATAACATTACATGGGAATGAAACCAACTTTTACCAAGAACTTGCCTTTAACTTTTTTTGAGCTCCTTACATACCAAAACGCTAAAACGAATGCAAAACACCCTTTATGGAGAATTAGAGGAACATTACCAAAAACATGTATATTGAGTGTTTTTGATCATGCTACCTATAAAAACGCGAAAAATACATGCAAAGAACCCTATGTTTGGGAAACGAAAAGACATTACGAGAAACATGTATTATGAGTGTTTTTAAGTTCCTTAAGAACCAAAAAACTAAAACCTATAAATAACACTCTTAATAAAGAAAAATAAATAAATAAATATATATAAAAACGGCGATTTTTTTTTTGTTATTCATCTTCATAGGTACCGAGATGCCAAAATTCTGGGAAAATTCTGGGCAATTATGTGATAAAAAAATATTATCAAAAAAGCTGATTTTAGCTTTTTTTCGGAATGTTTTGTACCAAACTCTTAAGTGAACGCTAAAACGGATGCAAACCAACCAAAAAGAAGAAATAGAATAACATTATCAAAAAGGTATATTTTGAGTGTTTTTGAAATTGTTACCTACAAAAAACGCGAAAATGGATGGAAAGCACTCTATATTGGGAAGCAAAAGGCACCAAAAAGTATGTTAGGCACCAAAACGATAAATAATATGAAAGTCACTCTATATGGAAATCCAAAATAAAATTACTGGAAACGTGTCTTTTAAAAGATTTTCGTAAAAAAACGTTAAAACGGATGCAAACCAACCAATATGAAGAAATAGAATAACATTACCAAAAAAGTATATTTTGTGTCTTTTTGATCTTGTTACATAACAAAAACGCGAAAATGGATCCAAAGCACTCTATATAAGGAAAAAAAGGACATAACGAGAAACGTGTATAATGAGTGTTTTATAGTTTCACCAGAATCACAAGGCAAAAAACGCAAAAACCCGACTGTATTGAGAAGTTTCTAAGATACGAAAATTCTGAAACTCATGAATAACACTCTTAATTAAGAAACAGAACAACCAGAAAAAAAATGCGTGTATTTTGAGTGTTTTTTACATTCTTAGTTACCAAAACAATAAATTCCATGCGAAACTAGCTTTATGTGGGAAAAAATGACATTACCAGAAAAGTGTCTTTGAGTGTTTTTGAGCGTGTTAGGCAATAAAGCACTAAAAGGCAAGGCAATCACATTACATAGGAATAAAACCAACTTTTACGAAAAAACTTGCCTTTTAGTGTTTTTGACACGCATTTAGTAAGGTTGCTCTGTTTCTCAATTAAGAGTGTTATTCATGAGTTTCACCATATACACGAGTTTTTGCGTTTTTTGCCTTGTGTTTTTTTTTAACTATAAAACATTCATTATACACATTTCTCGCAATGTCCCTTTGTTTCCCAATATACAGTGCTTTGTATCCATTTTCGCGCTTTTTTGTAGGTAACAAGCTCAAAAACACTCAAAATATATATTTTTTGTAATGTTTTTCTGCTTCTTGATATTGGTTGGTTTCTATCAGTTTTAGCGTTTTTCTACGTAAAACACTGAGAAGACACGTTTTCAATAATTTTGTTTTGGATTCCCACATAGAGTGAGTTCCTTATTATTTATTGTTTTGGTGCCTAACATGCTGAAAAACACTCAAAAGACAGATATCTGGTAAGGTCTTTAATTTCCTCATACGGAAGGCTTTGCATGTCTTTTCAGTGTCTTTTGAGCGTGTTACGCAATAAAGCACTAAAAGCCAGGGCAATCACATTACATGGGAATAAAACCAAATTTTACCAAGAACTTGCCTTTAAGTGTTTTTGAGGTCCTTACATACCAAAACGTTAAAACGCATGCAAAATACATTTTATGGAGAAACAGAATAACATTACCAAATATATGTATTTTGAGTGTTTTTGATTATGTTATCTATAAAAATGCTTAAATACATGCAAAGAACCTTATTTTTGGGAAACAAAAGGACATTACGAGAAACGTGTATTATGAGTGTTTTTTTTTTAAGTTCTTTTAGTACCAAAAAACTAAAACCCACAAATAACACTTTTTAGAAAGAAATTAATAAATAAAAAATAAAAAAAATGGGATTTTTTTTTTTTCCATCTTCATAGGTACCAAACTGCCAAAATTCTGCCAAAATTCAGGGAATTTATGTGAAAAAAAACATTATCATGAATGTTAATTATAGCTTTTTTTTCTTATTGTTATGTACCAAAACCTAAAGTGCATGCAAAGCCACCAATATAGGGAAGTTAAACAACTTTACCAGAAACATGTCTTTTCAGTGTTTTTCAGCATGTTATGCACCAATACGATAAATAATATGAAAATCAGTCAATATGTGAAACCAAAACAAAATTACGTGTCTTTTCAGTGTTTTACGTAGAAAAACGCTAAAGCGGATGCAAACCATCCTATATGAAGAAATAGAATAACATTACCAAAAAGATATTTTTTGAGTGTTTTAAGAGCTTGTTACCTACAAAAAAT
Source organism: Scylla paramamosain (assembly GCF_035594125.1). NCBI lineage: Eukaryota > Metazoa > Arthropoda > Malacostraca > Decapoda > Portunidae > Scylla > Scylla paramamosain. The sequence goes on from NC_087175.1 coordinate 8,572,825, forward strand.
GCAAAAATGGATGTAAAGCACTCTATATTAGGGAACAAAATGACATTACGAGAAAGGTGTATAATGAGTGTTTTATAGTTTTAAAAGAACCACAAGGCAATAAACGCAAAAACTCGTGTATATAGAGAAATTTTTACATACCAAAATGATGAAATGCATGAATAACACTTTTAATCGATAAACAGAACTACCTTACCAAATTGTGTATTTTGAGTGTTTTTCACATTCTTTGTTACGAAAATGCCAAATTACATGCGAAATTAGCTTCATGTGGGAAAGAAAATGACATTACCAGAAAAGTGTCTTTTGAGTGTTTTTGAGCGTGATATGCAACAAAGCACTAAAAAGCAGAACAATCACATTACATGGGAATAAAACCAACTTTTACGAAGAATTTGCGTTTAAATGTTTATTAACCCCTTATATACCAAACAGCTAAAACACATGCAAAACAAACTTTATGGAGAAACAAAATAACATTACCAAAAACATGTATTTTGAGTGTTTTTGATCATGTTATCTATAAAAACGCTTAAGTACATGCAAAGAACATTATGTTTGGGAAATAAAAGGACATTACGAGAAACGAGTATTATAATGTGTTTTTATAAGTTCCTTAAGTACCAAAAAGCTAAAACCCACAAATAACACTCTTTATTTAGTAAATAAAAAAATAAAAGAATAAAATAAATAGGATTTTTTTTTTTTGTTATTCATCTTCATAGGTACCGGGATGCCAAAATACTGGGAAAATTCAGGGCAATTATGTGATAAATGAATATTATCAAAAAAGTTAATTTCAGCTTTTTTTTCGGACTTTTATGTACGAAACCCTAAAGTGCATGCAAAGCCTCCAATCTGAGGAAATTAAACGACCTTACCAGAAATCTGTTTTGTGTTACTCTATATGGGAATCCAAAACAAAGTTACTGAAAACGTGTCTTCTCAGTGTTTTACGTAGAAAAACGTTAAAACGGATGCAAACCAACCAATATCAAGAAATAGAAAAACGTTACCAAAAAGGTATATTTTGAGTGTTTTTGAGCTCTTTACCTACAAAAAACGCGAAAATTGATGCAAAGCACTCTATATTGGGAATGAAAAGGACATTGCAAGAAAAGTGTATAATGAGTGTTTTATAGTTCAAAAGAACCACAAAGCAAACAATGCAAAAACTCGTGTATATGGAGAGATTTCCTAGACACCAAAATGCTGAAACTCATGAATAACACTCTTAATTGAGAAACAGAACAACCTTACTAAATGCGTGTTTTTTCAGTGCTTTTCACATTCTTAGTTACCAAAAACCCCAAATTACATGCGAAAATAACTTTGTAATAAAACCATTTTTTACAAATAACTTGCCTTTAAGTGTTTTTGAGCTCCTTATGTACAAAACTGCTAAAACGCATGCAAAACACTCTTCATGGATAAACAGAATAACATTACCAAAACCTTGTATATATGGATAAGTTTCTTAGATATAAAAATGCTGAAACTCATGAATAACACTCTTAATTGAGAAACAGAACAACCTTACTAATTGTGTGTATTTTGAGAGCTTTTCACATTCTTAGTTACCAAAACCCCAAATTGCATACGAAACCAGATTTATGTGGGAAAAAATGACATTACCAGAAAAGTGTCTTTTGAGTGTTTTTGAGCGTGATAGGATATAAAGCACTAAAAAGCAGGGGAATCACATTAAATTCGAATGAAACCAATTTTTACCAAGAACTTGTCTTTAAGTGTTTTTGAGCTCCTTATATACCAAAACACTAAAACGCCTGCAAAACACACTTTATGGAGAAACATAATAACATTACCAAAAACATGTATATTGAGTGTTTTTTATCATGTTATCTATAAAAACGCTTAAATACATGCAAAGAACCTTATGTTTAGGAAACGAAAGTGTTTTTAAGTTTCTCAAGTACCAAAAAGCTAAAACCCACAAATAACACTCTTTATTTAGAAAAAAAAATAAATAAATAAATAAATAAAAATAGAATTTTTTTTTTTTTGGCATTCATCTTGATAGGTACCGAGATGACAAAATTCTGGGAAAATTCAGGGCAATTATATGATAAAAAAATATTATCAAAAAAGTTTTTTTTTTTTTTTTTTACGAACTGTTATGTACGAAACCCTAAAGAGCATGCAAAGCCTCCTATATTAGGAAATTGAATGACTTTACCAGAAAATTGTCTTTTGAGTGTTTTTCAGCATCTTAGACACCAAAACGATAAATAATAATGAACTCACTCAATTTGGGAATTCAAAACTAAATGACTTAAAACGTGTATTCTCAGTATTTTACGTAGAAAACCGCTAAAACAGATGCAAACTAACCAATATCAAGAAATAGAAAAAAATAGAAAATACCAAAAAGTTACATTTTGAGTGTTTTTGAGCTTTTTACTTAAAAAAAAAAAACGCAAAAAATTGATGGAAAGCACTCTATATTGAGAAAGAAAGGGATATTGCGAAAAAAGTGTATAATGAGTGTTTTATAGTTCAAAATAACAATAAGGCAAAAAACGCAAAAACTCGTGTATATGGAGAAGTATCCTAGATACCAAAATGCTGAAACTCATGAATAACACTCTTAATTGAGAAACAGAACAACCTTACTAAATGCGTGTATTTTGAGCGCTTTTCACATTCTTAGTTACCCAAACCCCAAATTCACAAATTCATTGCGAAACTAGCTTTATGTGATAAAAAAAATGGCATTTTCAGAAAGGTGTCTATTGAGTGTTTTTAAGCGTGATAGGCAGTAAAGCACTAAAAAGAAGGGCAATCACATTACATGGGAATAAAATCAATGTTTACCAAGAACTTGCCTTTATGTGTTTTTTAGCTCCTTATATACCAAAACACTAAAACGCATGCAAAACACACTTTATGGAGAAAAAGAATAACATTACCAAAAACATGTATTTTGAGTGTTTTTGATCATTTTACCAATAAAACGCTTAAATACATGATAAGAACCCTATTTGTGGGAAACGAAAGGACATTACGAGAAACGTGTATTATGAGTGTTTTTGAAATTCATTAAGAACCAAAAAGCTAAAAGCCACAAATAACTCTCTATTGAGAAAAAATAAATAAATAAATAAAAATATACGATATTTTTTTCTTTCTTATTCATCTTCACAGGTATCGAGATGCCAAAATTCGGGCAAAATTCATGATATTTTGTGAAATAAGAACATTATAAAAAAAAGTTAATTTTAGCTCTTTTTCTTCGACTCTTATGTCGCAAACCCTATAGTGCATGCAAAACCACTTATATGGGGAAATCAAACGTCTTTGCCAGAAAACTGTCTTATGAGTGTTTTTCAGCATGTTAGGCACCAAAACGATATATAACATGGAAGTCACTTTATATGGGAATCTATAACAAAATTACTGAAAACGTGTCTTTTCGGTGTTTTACGTAGAAAAAACGCTAAATCGCATGCAAACTAACCAATATGAAAAAGAAAAAAAAAATAGAATAACGTTACCAAAAAGGTATATTTTGTGTGTTTTTTAGCTTGTTACCTACAAAAAAGGTGAAAATGGATGCAAACCACTCCCTATTGGGAAACAAAAGAACATTAAGAGAAACGTGTATAATGAGTGCCTTATTATTTTCGAGCAAAAGAACTTGTGGTTCACAAGAACCACAAGGCAAAAAACGCAAAAACTCGTGTATATAAAGAAGTTTCTTAGATACCAAAATGCTCAAACTCATGAATAACAATATTTATTGAGAAAAAGAAAAACATTACCAAAAGCGTGTATTTTCAGTGTTTTTCACATTCTTAGCAAAATCCCAAATACCATGCGAAACTAGCTTTATGTTGTAAAAAAATGACATTACCAGAAGTGTCTTTTGAGTGTTTTGAGCGTGTTAGGCAATAAAGCACTAAAAAGCAGGGCAATCACATTACATGGGAATAAAACCAACTTTTACCAAGAACTTGCCATTATGTGTTTTTGAGCTCCTTACATACCAAAACGCTAAGACGCATGCAAAACACTCCTTTATGGAGAAGCAGAAAAACATTACAAAAAACATGTGTTCTAAGTGTTTTTGATCATGTTACCTATAAAAACGCTTAAATACATGCAAAGAAACCTATCTTTCGGAAACGAAAGGACATTACGAGAAACGTGTATTATGACTGTTTTTAAGTTCCTTAATTACCAAAACGTTAAAACCCACAAATAACACTCTTTAAAGAGAAAAAAATAAAAATAAATAAAAAATTGCATTTTTTTGTATTGATTTGCATAAGTACCGAGATGAAAAAATTCTGCCAAAATTCAGGGAATTTATGTGGAAAAAAGAACATTATCAAAAAAGTTAATTATAGCTTTTTTTCGAATTGTTATTTACCAAACCCTAAAGTACATGCAAAGCCACTTATATGAGGAAATTAAACGAGTTTACCAGAAACCTGTCTTTTTCAGTGTTTTTTCAGCATGTCAGGCACTAAACCGATAAATAATATGGAAGTCAGTCAATATGTGAATCCAAAACAAAATTACTGAATACGTGTCTTTTCAGTGTTTCACGTAGAAAAAACGCTAAAAGGGATGCAAAGCAACAAATATGAAGAAATAGAATAACATTACCAAAAAGTGTTTTTGAGCTTTTTACCTACGAAAAACGCGAAAATGGATGTAAAAGCACTCTATATTGGGAAGCAAAAGGACATTTAGAGAAATGTGTATAATGATTGTTTTATAGTTTCAAAAGAACCACAAGACAAAAAACGCAAAAACTCGTGTATATAGAGAAGTTTCTTACATACCAAAATGCTAAAACTCATGAATAACACTTTTAATTGAGAAACAGAACTACCTTACCAAATGTGTGTATTTTGAGTGTTTTTCACATTCTTAGTTACGAAAATCCCAAATTACATGCGTTACTAGCTTGATGTGGGAAAAAAATGACATTATCAGAAAAGTGTCTTTTGAGTGTTTTTTGAGCGTGATATGCAACAAAGCACTAAAAAAAACAGAATAATCACATTATATAGGAATAAAACTAACTTTTACGAAGAAATTGCCTTTAAGTGTGTTTAACTCCTTACATACCAAAACGCTAAAACGCATGCAAAACACCCTTTATTGAGAAACAGAATAATATTACCAAAAACATGTATTTTGAATGTTTTTTTTATCATGTTACCCATAAAAACGCTTAAATACATGCAAAGAACACTATGTCTGTGAAACAAAAGGACATATAAAAAAAAAAAAATAGCTTTTTTCCGGAATTATGTACCAAACCCAGAAGTGCATGCAAAGCCACCTATATGGGGAAATTACAAGACTTTACCAGAAATCTGTCTTTTGAGTGTTTTTCAGCAATTTCAACAATATTACTAAAAACGTGTCTTTTCAGTGATTTACGAAGAAAAACACTAAAACGGATGCAAACCAACCAATATGAAGAAATAGAATAACATAACCAAAAAGATATATTTTGAGCGTTTTTCAGCTTGTTACCTAGAAAAAATGCGAAAATGGATGGAAAGCACTCTATATTGGGAAACAAAAGAACATTACGAGAAACGTGTATAATGAGTGTTTTATGTAGTGTGTATATAGAGAAGTTTCTTACATACTAAAAGGCCGAAATGCATGAATAACACTTTTAATTGAGAAACAGAACTATCTTACCAAATGTGTGTATTTTGAGTATTTTTCACATTCTTAGTTACGAAAATCCCAAATTACATGCTAAACTAGCTTTATGTGGGAAAAAAAAAATATTACCATTACCAATCACATTACATGGGAATAAAACCAACTTTTACGAAGAACTTGCCTTTAAGTGTTTTTTTTTTAACTCCTTACATACCAAAACGCTAAAACGCATGCAAAAACACCCTTTTATGGAGAAACAGAGTAACATTACCAAAAACATGTATTTTGACTGTTTTTGATCATGTTATTTATAAAAAACGCTTAAATTCATTCAAAGAACCTTATGTTGGGAATCGAAAGGACATTACGAGAAACGTGTATTATGAATGTTTTTAAGTTCCTTAAGTACCAAAAAAGCTAAAACCCACAAATAAAACTCTTTATAGAGAAAAAAATAAATAAAATATTTTTTTTTTTTGTTATTCATCTTAATAGGTACTAAGATGCACAAAAATCTGGCAATATTCTTTGGGAATCGAAAACAAAATTACTGAAAAGTTGTTTTTTTGGTGTTTTACGTAGAAAAACGCTAAATCGGACGGAAACCAACCAATATGAAGAAATAGAATAACATTACCAAAAAGGTATATTTTCAGTGTTTTTGAGCTTGTTACCTAGAAAAAACGCGAAAATGAATGGAAAGCACTCCCTATTGGGAAAGAAAAGGTTATTACGAGAAACATCTATAATGAGTGTCTTATTATTTTCGGGTAAAAGAACTTGTGGTTCACAAGAACCACAAGGCAAAAAACGCAAAAAGTCGTGTATATAAAGAAGTTTCTTAGATACCAAAATGCTGAAACTTATGAATAACAATCTTAATTGAGAAACAGAACAAAATTACCAAATGCGTGTATTTTTAGTGTTTTTTTTTTCACATTGTTAGCAAAACCTCAAATAGCATGCGAAACTAGCTTTATGTGGGAAAAAATGACATTACCAGAAGTGTTTTTTGAGTGTTTTTGAGCCTGTTGCGCAATAAAGCACCAAAAAGCAGGGCAATTATATTACATTGGAATAAAACCAACTTTTGCCAAGAACTTGCCTTGAAGTGTTTTTCAGCTCCTTATATACCAAATCGCTAAAAAACGCATGCAAAACACTCCTTTATTGAGAAGCAGAATAACATTACCAAAAACAAGTGTTTTGAGTGTTTTTTATCTTGTTACCTATAAAAACGCTTAAATACATGCAAAGATCGCTATATTTGGAGAACGAAAGGACATTACGAGAAACGTGTATTATGGATGTTTTTTTAAGTTCCTTCAGTACCTAAAAGCTAAAACCCACAAATAACACTTTATTTAAAAAAAAAAATTAATAAACAAAAAAAAATGGGATTTTTTTTTTATTCATCCTTATAGGTACCGAGATGCCAAAATTCTGCCAAAATTCAGGGAATTTATGTGGAAAAAAGAGTATTACCAAAAAAGTTAATTATAGCTTTTTTTTCGGATTGTTATGTACCAAACCCTAAAGTGCATGCAAAGACACCTATATAGGGAAGTTAAACGATTTTAACAGAAACCTGTCTTTTCAATGTTTTTCAGCATGTTATGCACCAAAACGATAAATAATATGGAAGTCAGTCAATATGTGAATCCAAAACAAAATTATTGAAAACGTGTCTTTTCAGTGTTTTACATAGAAAAACTCTAAAGCGGATGCAAACCAACCTATATGATGAAATAGAATAACATTACCAAAAATATATATTTTGAGTGTTTTTGAGCTTGTTACCAACAAAAAATGCAAAAATGGATGTAAAGTACTCTATATTAGGAAACAAAAGGACATTACGAGAAACGTGTATCAAGTGTTTTATAGTTTTAAAAGAACCAGAAGGCAATAAACGCAAAAGCTCGTGTATATAGAGAAATTTCTTACATACCGAAATGATGAAATGCATGAATAACACTTTTAATCGATAAACAGAACTACCTTACCAAATTGTGTATTTTGAGCGTTTTTCACATTCTTTGTTACGAAAATGCCAAATTACATGCGAAACTACCTTCATGTGGGAAAAAAAAAGACATTACCAAAAAAGTGTCTTTTTAGTGTTTTTGAGCGTGATATGCAACAAAACACTAAAAAGCAGAACAATCACATTAAATGGGAATAAAATCAACTTTAACGAAGAACTTGTCTTTAAGTGTTTTTTAACTCCTTACATACCAAATCGCTAAAACGCATGCAAAACATCCTTTATGGAGAAACAGAATAACATTACCAAAAACATGTATTTTGAGTGTTTTTGATCATGTAACCTATAAAAACGCTTAAATACATGTAAAGAACCCTATGTTTGTATAACAAAAGGACATTACGAAAATCGTGTATTATGAGTGTTTTTAAGTTACTCGAGTACCAAAAAGCTAAAACCCACAAATAACACTCTTTATAGAGAGAAATTTTTTTTTTGTTATTCATCTTCATAGGTACCGAGATGCCAAAATTCTGGCAAAATTAATGGAAATAAAAAAAAACATTATGAAAAAAAATAATTTTAGCTTTTTTCCGGAGTTATGTACAAACCATGAAGTGTATGCAAATCCACCTAAATGGGGAAATTACACGACTTCACCAGAAACCTGTCTTTTGAGTGTTTTTCAGCAATTTCAATAATATTACTGAAAACGTGTCTTTTTAGTGACTTACGTAGAAAAACGCTAAAACGGATGTAAACCAACCAAGATATATTTTAATATGTTTTTGAGCTTGTTACCTACAAAAAATGCAAAAATGGATGGAAAGCACTTTATATTGGCAAAGAAAAGGACATTAAGAGAAACGTGTATGAGTGTTTTATAGTTTGACAAGAACCACAAGGGAAAAAGCTCAAAAACTCGTATATATAAAGAAGTTTCTTACATACCGAAAAGCTGAAACTCATGAAAAACACTTTTAATTTTGAAACAGAAATACATTACAAAATGTGTGTATTAGAAAAGTTTCTTACATAACAAAATGCTGGAACTCATGAATAACACTTTTAATTAAGAAATAGAACAACCTTACTAAATGCCTGTTTTGAGTATTTTTTCACATTCTTAGTTACCAAAACCCCAAATTCCATGCAAAACTAGCTTTATGTGGGAAAAAAATGATATTATCAGAAAAGTGTCTTTTCAGTGTTTTTGAGCGTGTTAGGCAATAAAGCACTAAAAAGCAGGGTAATCACATTACATGGGAATAAAAACAACTTTTACCAAGAACTTGCCTTTAAGTGTTTTTGAGCTCGTTACATTCCTTAAGTTCCAAAAAGTTAAAACCCACAATTAACACTCTATTTAGAAAAAAAAGTAAGAAAATAAAAAAATAGGATTTTTTTTTTGTTATTCATCTTCATAGGTACCGAGATGCCAATATTCTGGAAAAATTCAGGGCTATTATATGGTAAAAGAAAATGATCAAAAAAGTTAATTTTAGCTTTTTTTTGGACTGTTATATACCAAACCCTAAAGTGCATCCAAAGACTCCTATATGAGGAAATTAAACGACCTTACCAGAAATCTTTTTTTTTAGTGTTTATCAGCATGTTAGGCATTAAAACGATAAATAATAAGGAACTCACTCTATATGAAAATCCAAAACCAAATTGCTGAAAACGTGTTTTTTCAGTGTTTTACGTAGAAAAACGCTAAAACGGATGCAAAACAACCAATATCAAGAAATAGAAAAACATTACCAAAAAGGTATATTTTACGTGTTTTTGAGCTTGTTACCTACAAAAAACGGGAAAATTAATGCAAAGCACTCTATATTAGAAAACAAAAGGACTTTACAAGAAATGTGTATAATGAGTTTTTTATAGTTCAAATCAACCAAAAGGCAAAATACACAAAAACTCGTGTATATGGAGAAGCTTCCTAGATACCAAAATGATGAAACTTATGAATAACACTCTTTACATAGAAACAGAACAACCTTACTAAATGCGTGTATTTTGAGTGCTTTTCACATTCTTAGTTACCAGAACCCCAAATTGCATGCAAAACCACCTTTATGTGAGAAAAAAATGACATTACCAGTAAAGTGTCTTTTAAGTGTTTTTGAGCGTGATAGACAATAATCATATTACATTGGAATAACACCAATTTATACCAAAACCTTGCCTTTAAGTGTTTTTGATCTCCTTATATAACAAACCGCTGAAACGCATGCAAAACAAACTTTATGGAGAAACAGAATAACATTACCAAAAACATGTAATTTGAGTGTTTTTGATCATGTTATTTATAAAAACGCTTAAATACATGCAAAGAACATTATGTTTTGGAAACAAAAGGACATTACGAGAAACGCGTATTATGAGTGTTTTTTTAAGTTCCTTAAGTACCAAAAAGCTAAAACCCAAAAATAACACTTTTTATTTAGAAAATAAAAAAATAAAAAAAAATTAAAAAATAGGAATTTTTTTCTTTTTTTTTTTGTTATTCATCTTCATAGTACCGAGATGCCAAAATTCTGGGAAAATTCAGGGCAATCGTATGATAAAAGAATATTATCAAAAAAGTTAATTTCAGCTTTTTTTTTCGGACTGTTATGTACCAAACCCTAAAGTGCATGGAAAGCCTCCTATATGAGGAAATTAAACGACCTTACCAGAAATCTTTGTTTTTTTGCATGTTAGCCACCAAAACGATAAAATTAATAATAAGGAACTCACTCTATATGGGAATCCAAAACAAAGTTACTGAAAACGTGTCTTCTCAGTGTTTTACGTAGAAAAACGCTGAAACGGATGGAAAGCAACTAATATCAAGAAATAGAAAAACATTACTAAAAAGGTATATTTTGAGTGTTTTTGAGCTTGTTATCTATAAAAAAAACGCTAAAATTGATGCAAAGCACTCTATATTGAGAAACAAAAGGACATTGCAAGAAAAAGTGTATAATGAGTGTTTTATAGTTCAAAAGAACCACAAGGCAAAAAACGCAAAGTCTTGTGTATATGGAGAGGTTTCCTAGATACCAAAATGCTAAAATTCATCTAAAACACTGTTAATTGAGAAACAGAACAACCTTACTAAATGCGTGTATTTTGAGTGCTTTTAACATTCTTAGTTACCAAAACCTCAAATTGCATGCAAAAATAGATTTGTTGGGAAAAAAAATTACTTTACCAAAAAAGTGTCTTTTGAGTGTTTTTGAGCGTGATAGGCAATAAAACACAAAAAAGGAGGGCAATCACATTACATCGGAGTAAAACGAATTTTTACCAAGAACTTGCCTTTAAGTGTTTTTGAGCTCCTTATATACCAAAACACTAACACGCATGCAAAATGCACTTAATGGTGAAACTGAAGAACATTACAAAAAACATGTATTTTGAGTGTTTTTGATCATGTTACCAATAAAACCGCTTAAATACATGCAAACAACCCTACTTTTGGGAAAAAAAAGGACATTACGAAAAACGTGTATTATGAATGTTTTTCTGTTCCTTAAGTACCAAAAAAGCTAAAACCCACAAATATCACTTTATAGAGAAAAAAAATAAAATTTTCTTTTTTTGTTTTGTTATTCATCTTCATAGGTACTAAGATGCCAAAATTCTGGGAATATCCTTTGGGAATCGAAAACAAAATTAGTGAAAACGTGTTTTTTTCGGTGTTTTACGTAGAAAAACGCTAAAACATGAAAACCAACCAATATAAAGAAATAAAATAATATTACCAAAGAGGTATATTTTGAGTGTTTTTGAGCTTGTTACCTACAAAAAACGCGAAAATGGATGTAAAGCACTCCCTATTGGGGAAGAAAAGGACATTACGAGAAACATGTATAATGAGTGTCTTATTATTTTCGGGCAAAAGAACTTGTGGTTCACAGGAACCACAAGGCAAAAAACGCAAAAACTCATGTATATAAAGAAGTTTCTTAGATACCAATATGCTGAAACTCATGAATAACAATCTTAATTGAGAAACAGAACAACATTACCAAATGCGTGTATTTTGAGTGGTTTTTTTCACATTCTTCGCAAAACCCTAAAAAGCATGGGAAACTAGGTTTATGTGGGAAAAAAATGGCATTACCAGAAGTATCTTTTCAGTGTTTTTGAGCGTGTTAGGCAATAAAGCACTAAAAGCAGGGCAATCATATTACATTGGAATAAAACCAGCTTTCACCAAGAACTTGCCTTGAAGTGTTTTTCAGCTCCTTACATACAAAATCGCTAAAACGCATGCAAAACACTCCTTTATGAAGAAGTAGAATAACATTACCTTAAAACAAGTGTTTTTGAGTGTTTTTGAGTGTTTTGAGTTTTTTTTATCATGTTACCTATAAAAACGCTTAAATACATGCAAAGATCCCCATATTTGGGAAACGAAAGGACATTACGAGAAATGTGTATTATGAATGTTTTTAAGTTCTTTAAATACCAAAACGTTAAAACCTACAAATAACACTCTTAATAGAGAAAAAAAATGAATAAAAAATAGCATTTTTATTTTTTTTGTTATTGATGTTCATAGGTACCAAGATGCCAAAATTCTGGCAAAATTCAGGGAAATTATGTGGAATAAACATTATCAAAAAAGTTAATTTTTGTTATATTCCAAACCATAAAGTGTATGCAAAAGCCACCTATCTGATAAAATTTAACGACTTTACAAGAAACCTGTCTTTTGAGTGTTTTTCTGCATGTTAGGCACCAAAACGATAAATAATATGAAAGTCACTCTATATGGAAATCCAAAACAAAATTACTGAAAACGTGTCTTTTAAAAGATTTACGTAGAAAAACGCTAAAACGGATGCAAACCAACCAATATGAAGAAATAGAATAACATTAGCAAAAAAGTATATTTTGTGTGTTTTTGAGCTTGTTACATAAAATAAATAACGCGAAAATGGATGCAAAGCACTCTATATAAGGAAAAAAAAAAGGACATAACGAGAAACGTGTATAATGAGTGTTTTGTAGTTTCACCATAATCACAAGGCAAAAAACGCAAAAACTCGTCTATGGAGAAGTTTCTAAGATACCAAAATACTGAAACTCATGAATAACACTCTTAATCAAGAAACAGAAGAACCTTAATAAATGCGTGTATTTTGAGTGTTTTTTTTACATTCTTAGTTACCAAATCCCAAATTCCATGCGAAACTAGCTTTATGTGGGAAAAAAATTACCCTGAGGCATTTGGGAAGAGTAAGATAAAATTACAAATTTATAGATGGGGATGATAGGTGGAAATAGGTAGGCATATTTCATACAAGTACTGCCACTTGTAGGCCTGATGCCTTCTTGCAGATTTACTTATTTCTTATGTTCTTATGTTCTTTTTACCAAAAGCGTGTATTTTCAGTGTTTTTCAGCTATTACGTGAAAAAAATGCCAAAATGCATGCAAAGCACCCTATATGAAGAAAAGAGCGATATTACGAGAAACGTGCATTATGAGTGTTTTTGAGATTCTTAGGTACCAAAACGCTGAAACTCATGAATAACACTCTTGAGATGCAGAACAACCTTACCAAATGCGTGTATTTTGAGTGTTTTTCACATTCTTAGTTACCAAAACCCCAAATTGCATGCGAAACTAGCTTTATGTGGAAAAAAAATGACATTACCAGAAGAGTGTCTTTTGAGTGTTTTTGAGCGTGTTAGGCAATAAAGCACTAAAAAGCAGGGCAATCACATTACATGGGAATAAAACCAAATTTTACCAAGAACTTGCCTGTAAGTGTTTTTGAGTTCCTTACATATTGAAACGCTATAATGCATGCAAAACACCCTTTATGGAGAAACAGAAAAACATTACCAAAAACATGTATTTTGAGTGTTTTTGATCATGTTACCTATAGAAACGCTTAAATACATGCAAAGAACCCTATATTTGGGAAACGAAAGGACATTATGAGAAACGTGTATTATGAGTGTTTTTAAGTTCCTTAAGTACCAAAAACCTAAAACCCACAAATAACACTCTTTATAGAGAAAAAAATAAATAAATAAAAAAAGCTTTTTTTTTTTGTTATTCATCTTCATAGGTACCAAGATGCCAAAATTCTTGCAAAATTCAGGGAAATTATGTGGAAAAAAGAGCATTATCAAAAAAGTTAATTTTAGATTTTTTTCGGACTGTTATGTACCAAACCCTGAAGTGCATGCAAAGCCACCTACTTTCCAAGAAGCCCGTATTGTGTGTTTTTGAGATTCCTCGGTACCAACACATGAGAACACATAAATGGCATTCAATGTGGAAAAAAAAAAAAACAGAAAACTACCAAAAATGTGTATTTTACTGTATTTCACATTTATAGATAACAAAACGCAAAAATGCATGCCGATCACCCTATATGTAAAAAAGAAATAACATTTACATAAAGGTGTGTTTTGAGTATTTATTATCGTTTTAGGAAGAGAAACGTACAAAAACGTCAAAATGGATGCAAACTACTTAATAAGGGATACGAAAAGACACTACGAGAAACGTTTATTATGAATGCTTTTGAGCTTCTTAATCATGAAAACGCTTAAAACGCATGAATAGTACTCTATATCAAGAAACAGAGAGAAAAAAAAAACGTGTAATTTGAGTGTATTTCACATTCTTAGATGCTATATCGTGAAAATACATATAATTTACCCTATATGGCGAAACAGAAAGTTATTAAGAAAATCGCGCATTATGAGTGTTTTTGAGTTTCTTAGGTACAAAAACGCTAAAACATGAATTTAGTTTCGCACAAAAAAAACATGGAAAAAAACCCTATAAAGGAAAACGAAACAATATTACCAAAATCGTGTCTTTTTTTGGATTTACTTACGTAATAAAACGCTGAAACCCATGCAAAAAAAAAAATAAAATAAAATAAAATAAAAATAAATAAATAAATAAATAAATAAAGTAAATAAATAAATAAAAATAAATACTGAGAAACAGTATACCTTTACCAAAAATCGTGTATTTTAAGAGTTTTTGAGTTTGTTAGAAAAAAAAAAAGCTACATTACCAAAAACATATCTCTGAAGTGTTTAGGAGCTTCTTACGTCCAAAAACGTGCTAAAAGGCATGCAAAATTTTCTTATTGAGAAAAAGAATATCACCGAAAAATGAATTGAAACTTCATTTTCAGAAACATGTCTTTTGAATGTCTTTTGGAGCAGGTTCGGCACAAAAGCACAAAAAGGATGAAAAACACTCTATAGCTATATATATATTACCTAGACACGTTGTCTTTTTTAGCTGCTTACGTACCAAAACGCTTAAACGCATTCAAAACACTGTTTAAAATACAAAACGAAAATAACTTTACCAAAAACGTGTATTTTTAGTGTTTATGAACTTGTTACGTAAAAAAAAAAAGAAAAAACACCAAAATATAAAGTACACCACATCGGAAAAGAAAAGAACATTACACGAGACGTGTATTTTTATTTATTTTTTTCGAGCTTCTTAGGGAACAAAACGCTTAAACGCATAAATAGCTCTCTATTTGGAGAAAGAGAACAACATTACAAAAATTTTGTATTTTGAGTGTTTTTCACAGAAAACAAAACGCCAAAATACATGTAAATCGCCCTCTATGGTGAAATAAAACGACATTACAGGAAACATATCTTAAGAGTGTTAGACAACAAAACGCTAAAAATCATAGAAAGGACTCGATATCGAAAAAACAAAACATCATTACCAAAACTGTTCCTTTCTTAGTGTTTTGAGGTACCTATGAAAAAGCTTAAAACATGGAATCGTTGATCGTGACACAGAGTAACATTACCAAAATGAAATATGAAATGATTGTTTTTGAGCTTGTTACATTGCCAAAATGCATATATAGTATACTATATAGGTAAACAAAAGGACCTTACGAGAAACGCGTATTTGGAGTGTTTTCGAGCTTGTTAGGTAACAAAACGCGAAAACGCGTTTGAATAGAACTCTATATAAACAAACAGAACAACATTGTCAAAAACTTGTATTTTGAGTGTTTTTTACATTGTTAGGTACCAAACGGTAAAATGGAAGCGAATCACCCTATATAGGAGAACAAAGTGAAATTACCAGAAGCGTGTCTTTTTAGTTTTTTTTTTTTGAGCGTTTTAGGCACCAAAACGCTAAAATGCATGAAGAACACCCTATTTTCAATAAAAAAAAACAGCTTGGTTTACCAAGCGTTTCTCATATTATGTAGCAAAACATCATAATGCATGCAGATCTCTATATGAAGAAGCAAAACTATATTACAGGAAACTTGAGTGCTAGGAATCAAAATGCTAAAAAGCATTGAAAGCACCCTATTTGGCAATATAAAATAACATTACCAAGAAAGTATCTTTAGAGTGTTTTTGACCTTCTTACGTGCGAAATCGCTGAAACGCATGCAAAACAACCTTTATGGAGAAACAGAATAACATTACCAAAAACTTGTATTTTGATTGTTTTGGTGCTTGTTAAGTACAAAAATGCCAAATTACACGCAAAGCATCCTAAATGGAGAACACAAAGGACATTACGAGAAAACTGTATTATGAGAGATTTTGAGCTTTTTAGGTACCGAGACTCAAAAACACATGATTAGCGTGTATTTTCAGTGTTTTTCAGCTATTACGTGAAAAAAATGCCAAAATGCATGCAATGCACCCAATATGAAGAAAAAGCGACATTACGAGAAACGTGCATTATGAGTGTTTTTGAGATTCTTAGGTACCAAAACGCTGAAACTCATGAATAACACTCATAATTGAGATACAGAACAACCTTACCAAATGCGTGTATTTTGAGTGTTTTTCACATTCTTAGTTACCAAAACCCCAAATTGCATGCGAAACTAGCTTTATATAGAAAAAAAAAATGACATTAGCAGAAGAGTGTCTTTTGAGTGTTTTTGAGCGTGTTAGGCAATAAAGCACTATAAAGCAGGGCAATCACATTACATGGAAATAAAACCAAATTTTAACAAGAACTTGCCTTTAAGTGTTTTTCAGCTCCTTACATATTGAAACGCTAAAATGCATGCAAAACACCCTTTATGGAGAAACAGAAAAACATTACAAAAAACATGTATTTTGAGTGTCTTTGATCATGTTACCTATAAAAACGCTTAAATACATGCAAAGAACCCTATATTTGGGAAACGAAAGGACATTATGAGAAACGTGCATTATGAGTGTTTTTAAGTTCCTTAAGTACCAAAAGCTAAAACCCACAAATAACACTCTTTATAGAGAAAAAAATATAAAAAAAAATAGCAATTTTTTTTTTTTTTTGTTATTCATCTTCATAGGTGCCAAGATGCCAAAATTCTGGCAAAATTCAGGGAAATTATGTGGAAAAAACATTATCAAAAAAGTTAATTCTAGATTTTTTTCGGACTGTTATGTACCAAACCCTAAAGTGCATGCAAAGCCACCTATATATGGAAATTAAACGACTTTACAAGAAACCTGTCTTTTGAGTGTTTTTTAAATACCATTGAAGTAACTCAATATTGGAATCCAAAAAAAAATTACTGGAAACATGTCTTCTCAGTGTTTTACGTAGAAAAACGCTAAAACGGATGCAAACCAACCAATACGAAGAAATAGAAAAACATCCCCTAAAACGTATATTTTGAGTGTTTTTGAACTTGTTACCTACAAAAAAAACGCGAAAATGCATGCAAAGCACTCTATATTGGGAAACAAAAGGACATTACGAGAAACGTGTATAACTCGTATATATGGAGAAGTTTCTTAGATACCAAAATGCTGAAACTCATGAATAAAACTCTTAATAGAAAAACAAAACAACCTTACTAAATGCGTCTATTTTGAGTGTTATTTCACATTCTTAGTTAAAAAAAAAAACGAAATTCCATGCGAATATAGCTTTATGTGGGAAAAAAAAACATTACCAGAAAAGTGTTTTTTGAGTGTTTTTGAGAGTGTTAGGCAATAAAGCACTAAAAAGTAGGGCAATCACATTACATGGAATAAAACCAACGTTTACCAAGAACTTGCCTTTAAGTGTTTTTCAGCTCCTTATATGCGCTAAAACGAATGCAAAACACACTTTATATAGAAACAAAATAACATAACCAACAACAGGTATTTTGAGTGTTTTTTAATCATGTGATCTATGAAAAACGCTTAAATACATGCAAAGAACCTTATGTTTGGGAAAGGAAAGGATATTACGAGAAACGTGTATTATGAGTGTTTTCCAGTTCCTTAAGAACCAAAAGAAACCATAACCTTAAGAACCTTAAGAAAAAAAAAATAGAAAAACAAAAATTTTTTTATATTTTTTTATTCATCTTTATAGGTACCGAGATGCCAAAATTCTGGCAAAATTCAGGGCAATTATGTGATAAAAGATCATTATCAAAAAAGTTAATTTTAGCTTTCTTACGGACTGTTATTTACCAAACCCTAGAGTGCATGCAAAGCCACCTATATGAGGAAATTAAACGACTTTACCAGAAACCTGTCTTTTGAGTGATTTTCAGCTTGTTAGGCATCAAAACGATAAATAATATGGAAATCATTCTATATGAGAATCCAAAACAAAATACTGAAAACGTGCCTTTTCTGTGTTTTAGGTAGAAAAACGCTAAAACGGATGCAAACCAACAAATATGAAGAAATAGAATATTACCGAAATGGTATATTTTGAGTGTTTTTAATCTTGTTACCTACAAAAAACGCGAAAAAGGATGCAAAGCACTATATATTGGGAAACAAAAGGACATTAAGAGAAACGTGAATAATGAGTGTTTTATAGTTTCACAAAAACCACAAGGCAAAAAACGCAAAAACTCGTGTATATGGAGAAGTTTCTTAGTTACCAAAATGCTGGTACTCATGAATAACACTCTTAAATAAGAAACATAACAACCTTACGAAATGCGTGTATTTTAATTATTTTTCACATTGTTAGTTAGCAAAATCCCAAAAAAGCATGCGAAACTAGGTTTATGTGAGAAAAAATGACATTACCAGAAGTGTCTTTTGAGTGTTTTTGAGCGTGTTTGGCAAAAAAGCACTAGAAAGCAGGGCAATCACATTACATGGGAATAAAACCAACTTTGACCAAGAACTTGCCATTATGTGTTTTTGAGCTCCTTACATACCAAAACGCTAAAACGCATGCAAAACACTCCTTTATGGAGAAGCAGAAAAAAAACATTACAAAAAACATGTGTTTTAAGTGTTTTTGATCATATTACCTATAAAAACGCTTAAATACATGCAAAGAACCCTATCTTTGGGAAACGAAAGGATATTACGAAAAACGTGTATTATGACTGTTTTGAAATTCCTTAAGTACCAAAACGTTAAAACCCACAAATAACACTCTTTGAAGAGAAAAAAAATAAAAAAATAAATAAAAATTTTTGCCAAAATTCAGGGAATTTATGTGGAAAAAAGAACATTATCAAAAAAGTTAATTATAGCTTTTTTTTTCGAATTGTTATTTACCAAACCTTAAAGTGCATGCAAAGCCACCTATATGAGGAAATTAAACGACTTTACCAGAAACCTGTCTTTTCAGTGTTTTTCAGTATGTTAGGCACCAAACCGATAAATAATATGGAAGTCAGTCAATATGTGAATCCAAAACAAAATTACTGAAAGCGTGTCTTTTCAGCGTTTTACGTAGAAAAAACGCTAAAACGGATGCAAAGCAACGAATATGAAGAAATAGAATAACATTACCAAAACGTGTTTTGGGGCTTTTTACCTACAAAAAAAAAAAACGCGAAAATGGATGTAAAAGCACTTTATATTGGGAAGAAAAAAGGACATTTAGAGAAACGTGTATAATGATTGTTTTATAGTTTCACAAGAACCACAAGACAAAAAACGCAAAAACTCGTGTATATAGAGAAGTTTCTTACATACCAAAATGCTAAAACTCATAAATAACACTTTTAATTGAGAAACAGAAATACCTTACCAAATGTGTGTATTTTGAGTGTTTTTCACATTCTTAGTTACGAAAATCCCAAATTACATGCGAAACTACCTTTATGTGGAAAAAAAAAATGACATTACCGAAAAAGTGTCTTTTTAGTGTTTTTGAGCGTGATATGCAACAAAGCACTAAAAAGCAGAACAATCACATTACATGGGAATAAAACCAACTTTTACGAAGAACTTGCCTTTCAGTGTTTTTTAACTCCTTACATACCAAATCGCTAAAACGCATGCAAAACACCCTTTATGGAGAAACAGAATAACATTACCAAAAACATGTATTTTGAGTTTTTTTTTATCATGTAACCTATAAAAACGCTTAAATACATGTAAAGGACCCTATGTTTGTATAACAAAAGGACATTACGAAAATCGTGTATTATGAGTGTTTTTAAGTTCCTTAAGTACCAAAAAGCTAAAACCCACAAATAACACTCTTTATAGAGAGAAAAAAAAAACTTTTTTTTGTTATTCATCTTCATAGGTACCGAGATGCCAAAATTCTGGCAAAATTAATGGACATTTTGTAAAAAAAAATCTTTATAAAAAAAATAATTTTTGCCTTTTTCCGGAGTTATGTACAAACGCTGAAGTGCATGCAAATCCACCTATATGGGGAAATTACACGAATTTACCAGAAACCTGTCTTTTGAGTGTTTTTCAGCAATTTCAACAATATTACTGAAAACGTGTCTTTTCAGTGATTTACATAAAAAAACGCTAAAACCAATAAGAAGAAATAGAATAACATTACCAAAAAGATATATTTTGATGTGTTTTTGAGCTTGTTACCTACAAAAAAAGGAAAAATGGATGGAAAGCACTTCATATTGGCAAAGAAAAGGACATTACGAGAAACGTGTATGAGTGTTTTATAGTTTGACAAGAACCACAAGGTAAAAAACTAAAAAAACTCGTGTACATAAAGAAGTTTCTTACATACCAAAAAGATGAAACTTATGAATAACACTTTTAATTTTGAAACAGAAATACCTTACCAAATGTGTGTATTAGAAAAGTTTCTTACCTACCAAAATGCTGAAACTCATGAATAACACTTTTAATTAAGAAAGAGAAAAACCTTATTAATGCCTGTGTTTTGATTTTTTTTTTCACATTCTTAGTTACGAAATTCCCAAATTCCATGCAAAACTAGCTTTATGTGGGAAATAAATGATATTACCAGAAAAGTGTCTTTTGAGTGTTTTGAGCGTGTTAGGCAATAAAGCACTAAAAAACAGGGTAATAACATTACATGGGAATAAAAACTTTTACTAAGAACTTGCCTTTAAGTGTTTTTGAGCTCATTACATACCAAAACGCTAAAACGCATGCAAAACACCTTTTATGGAGAAACAGAATAAAATTACCAAAAACATATATTTTTGGGGTTTTGATCATGTTATCTATAAAAACGCTTAAATACATATAAAGAACCTTATGTTTGCGAAACGAAAGGACATTACGAGAAATGTGTATTATAAAGGTTTTTAAGTTCCTTAAGTACCAAAAAGATAAAACCCACAAATAACACTCTTTATTTAGAAAAAAAAGTAAGAAAATAAAAAAATAGGTTTCAAAATTCTGGGAAAATTCAGGGCTATTATATGATAAAAGAAAATTATCAAAAAAGTTAATTTTAGCTTTTTTTTTCTTATTGTTATATACCAAACCCTAAAGTGCATCCAACGACTCCTATATGAGGAAATTAAACGATCTGTTTTTTGAGTGTTTTTCAGCATGTTAGGTACCAAAACGATAAATAATAAGGAACTCACCCTATACGAGTATGAGAATCCAAAACAAAATTGCTGAAAACTTTTCAATGTTTTACGTAGAAAAACGCTTAAACGAATGTAAACCAACCAATATCAACAAATAAAAAAACATTACCAAAAAGGTATATTTTGAGTGTTTTTGTGCTTGTTACCTACAAAAAAACGGGAAAATTGATGCAAAGCACTCTACATAAGAAAACAAAAGATCTTTGCAAGAAAAGTGTATAATGAGTTTTTTATAGTTCAAATGAACCAAAAGGCAAAAAACACAAAAACTCGTGTATATGGAGAATGTTCCTAGATACCAAAATGATAAAACTCATGAATAACACTCTTAACTGAGAAACAGAACAACCTTACTAAATGCGTGTATTTTGCGTGCTTTTCACATTCTTTGTTATGAAAACCCAAAATTACATGCGAAACCACCTTTATGTGAAAAAAAATGACATTACCAGAAAAGTGTCTTTTAAGTGTTTTTGAGCGTGATAGGCAATAAAGCACTAAAAAGCACGGCAATGAAATTACATTAGAATAACACCAATTTATACCAAAAACTTACCTTTAAGTGTTTCTGAGCTCCTTATATAACAAACCGCTAAAACGCATGTAAAACAAACTTTATGGAGAAACAGAATAACATTACCAAAAACATATTTTGAGCGTGTTTTGATCATGTTATCTATAAAAACGCTTAAATACATGCAAAGAACATTATGTTTAGAAAACAAAAGGACATTACGAGAAACCTGTATTATGAGTGTTTTTTTTTAAGTTATTTAAGTACCAAAAAGCTAAAACCCACAAATAACACTCTTTATTTAGAAAATAAAAAAATAAAAAAAATATATAAAAAATTGGATTTTTATTTTTTTATTCATCTTCATAGTACCGAGATGCCAAAATTCTGGGAAAATTCAGGGCAATCGTATGATAAAAGAATATTATAAAAAAAGTTAATTTCAGCTTTTTTTTTCGAACTGTTATGTACCAAACCCTAAAGTGCATGCAAAGCCTCCTATATGAAGAAATTTAACGACCTTACCAGAAATCTGTGTTTTGAGTGTTTTTTAGCATGTTAAGCACCAAAACGATAAATAATAAGGAACTCACCTCTATATGGGGATCCAAAACAAATTTACTGAAAACGTGTCTTCTCAGTGTTTTACGTAGAAAAACGCTAAAACGGATGGAAAGAAATAGAAAAACGTTACTAAAAAGGTGTATTTTGAGTGTTTTTGAGCTTATTACCTACAAAAAACGCGAAAATTGATGTAAAGCACTCTATACTGAAAAACAAAAGGACATTGCAAGAAAAGTGTATAATGAGTGTTTTATAGTTCAAAAGAACCACAAGGCAAAAAACGCAAAATCTCGTGTATATGGAGAGGTTTCCTAGATACAAAAATGCTGAAACTTTTGTATAACATTCCTAATATAGAAACAGAACAACCTTAATAAATGCGTGTATTTTGAGTGCTTTTCACATTCTTAGTTACCAAATTGCATACGAAAATAGATTTGTGGGAAAAAAAAAATGACCACCAGAAAAGTGTCTTTTGAGTGTTTTTGAGCGTGATAGGCAATAAAGCACTAAAAAGGAAGGCAATCACATAACATTGCAGGAAAACGAATTTTTACCAAGAACTTGCCTTTAAGTGTTTTTTGAGCTCTTTATATACCAAAACACTAAAACGCATGCAAAACACTCTTTATGGTGAAACAAAATAATATTACCAAAAACATATATTTTGAATGTTTTTGATCATGTTACCAATAAAAACGCTAAAATACATGCAAAGAACTCTATTTTTAGGAAACGAAAAGGAGATTACGAGAAACGTGTATTATGAGTGTTTTAAAGTTCATTAATTACCAAAAAGCTAAAAGAAACAATAAATAGATTTTAAAAAATACGATATTTTTTTCTTTCTTGTTCATCTTCACAGGTACCGAGATGCCAAAATTCAGGGAAAATTCAGGAAATTAAATAAAATAAGAACATTATCAAAAAAGTTTTTTGTTTTTTTTTCGGACTATTATGTACCAAACCCCTAAAGTGCATGCAAAGCTTACTATATGGGAAAATTAAACGTCTTTGCCAGAAAACGGTCTTATGAGAGTTTTTCAGCATCTTAGGAACCAACACGATAAATAACATGGAAGTCAATATATATGGGAATCCAAAACAATATTACTAAAAACATGTTTTTTTCGGTGTTTTACGTAGAAAAATGCTAAAACGGATGCAAACCAACATTACCAAAAAGATATATTTTGAGTGTTTTTGAAATTGTTACCTACAAAAAACGCGAAAATAGATGGAAAGCTCTCTATATTGGGAAGCAAAAGGACATTACGAGAAACGTGTATAATGAGTGTTTTATAGTTTCACAAGAACTACAAGGCAAAAAACGCAAAAACTCGTGTATATAGAGAAGTTTCTTACATTCCAAAATGCTGAAACTCTGGAACAACACTTTTAACTGAGAAAAGAACAATCTTACTAAATGCGTGTATTTTGAGTGCTTTTCACATCATTAGTTACCAAAACCCCAAATTGCATGCAAAACCAGCTTTATGTGGGAAAAAAATGACATTACCAGAAAAATGTCTTTTGAGTGTTTTTGAGCGTGTTAGGCAATAAAGCACTAAAAAGCAGGGCAATCACATTACATTGAAATAAAACCAATTTTTAACAAGAACTTGCCTTTAAGTGTATTTGAGCTCCTTATATACCAAAACACTAAAATGCATGCAAAATACACTTTAGGGTGAAACAGAATAACATTACCAAAAACATGTATTTTGATTGTTTTTGATCATGTTACCAATAAAAACGCTTAAATACATGCAAACAACCCTATTTTTGGGAAACGAAAGGACATTACAAGAAACGTGTATTATGAGTGTTTTTAAGTTCATTAAGTACTAAAAAGCTAAAAGCCACAAATTACACTCTTTATTGAGAAAAAATAAATAAATAAATAAAAATATACGATATTTTTTCATTCTTATTTATCTTCACAGGTAAGGAGGTGCCAAAATTCTGGCAAAGCTCAGGAAATTATATAAAATAAGAACATTATCAAAAAAGTTACATTTAGCTTTTTTTTCGGACTGTTATGTACCAAACCCCTAAATTGCATGCAAAGCCACCTATATGGGGAATTGAACGTCTTTGCGAGAAAACTGACTTATGAGGGTTTTTCAGCATGTTAGGAACCAACACGATAAAACACAAGGAAGTCAATCTATATGGGAATCAAAAAATAAATTACTGAAAACGCGTCTTTTCGGTGTTTTACGTAGAAAACGCTAAAACGGATGCAAACTAACAAAAATGAAGAAATAGAATAACATTACCAAAATGGTATATTTTGAGTGTTTTTGTTATTGTTACGCTACAAAAAACGCGAAAATATATGGAAAGCACTCTATATTGGGAGGCAAAAGGTACCAAAAAGCATTTTAGGCACCAAAACGATAAATAATATGAAAGTCACTCTATATGTAAATCCAAAGCAATATTACTGGAAATGTGTCTTTTAAAAGATTTACGTAGAAAAACGCTAAAACAGATGCAAACCAACCAATATGAAGAAATAGAATAACATTACCAAAACATATATTTTGTGTGTTCTTGAGCTTGTTACATAAAAAAATACGAAAAAATATGCAAAGCACTCTATATAAGTAAAAAAAAAAGGACATAACGAGAAACGTGTATAATGAGTGTTTTATAGTTTCACCAGAATCACAAGGCAAAAAACGCAAAAACTCGACTATATGGAGAAGTTTCTAAGATACCAAAATACTGAAACTCATGAATAACACTCTTAATCAAGAAACAGAACAACCTTACTAAATGCGTGTATTTTGAGTGTTATTTTACATTCTTAGTTACCAAAACCCCAAATTCCATGCGAAACTAGCTTTATGTAGGAAAAAAATGACATTATCAAAAAAGTGTCTTTGAGTGTTTTTGAGCGTGTTAGGCAATAAAGCACTAAAAAGCAGGGCAATCACATTACATGAGAATAAAACCAACTTTTACGAAGAACTTGCCTTTTAGTGTTTTTGACACGCATTTAGTAAGGTTGCTCTGTTTCTCAATTAAGAGTGTTATTCAAGAGTTTCGGTATATACACGAGTTTTTGCGTTTTTTGCCTTGTGGTTTTTTTGAACTATAAAACATTCATTATACAATTTTCTTGCAATGTCCCTTTGTTTCCCAATATAGAGTGCTTTGTATCAATTTTCGCGTTTTTTTTTTTGTAGGAAACAAGCACAAAAAAACACTCAAAATATACATTTTTGGTAATGTTATTCTGCTTCTTGATATTGGTTGGTTTGTATCAGTTTTAGCGTTTTTCTACGTAAAACACTGAGAAGACACGTTTTCAGTAATTTTCTTTTGGATTCCCACATAGAGTGAGTTCCTTATTATTTATCGTTTTGGTGCCTAATATGCTGAAAAAAAACACTGAAAAGACATATTTCTTGTTAGGTCTTTAATTTCCTCATATGGGAGGCTTTGCATGTCTTTTAATTGTTTGTGAGCGTGTTACGCAATAAAGCCCTAAATGCCAGGGCAATCACATTACATGGGAATAAAACCAAACTTTACCAAAAACTTACCTCTAAGTGTTTTTGAGCTCCTTACGTACCAAAACGCTAAAATGCATGCAAAATACATTTTATGGAGAAACAGAATAACATTACAAAATACATGTATTTTGAGTGTTGTTTGATCATGTTATGTACAAAAACGCTTAAATACATGTAAAGAATCTTATTTTTGGGAAACGAAAGAACATTACGAGAAACGTGTATTGAGTGATTTTTAAATTCCTTCAGTACCAAAAAGCTAAAACCCACAAATAACACTCTTTAGAAAAATAAATAAATAAAAAAAATGGGATTTTTCTTTTTTTTAGTTATTCATCTTCATAGGTACGGAGATGCTAAAATTCTGCCAAAAATTCACGGAATTTATGTGGAAAAAAATATATTATCATAGAAGTTAATTATAGCTTTTTTTTCGGATTGTTATGTACCAAACGCTAAAATGCATGCAAAGCCACCTATATACAAACCATCCTATATGAAGAAATAGAATTACATTAACTAAAAGATATTATATTTTGAATGTTTTTGAGCTTGTTACCTACAAAAAATGCAAAAAATCGATTACGAGAAACGTGTATAATGAGTGTTTTATAGATTTAAAAGAATCACAAGGCAATAAACGCAAAAAACTCGTGTATATAGAGAAATTTTTTACATACCAAAATGAATCTATGCATGAATAACACTTTTAATTGATTAACAGAACTATCTTACCAAATTGAATATTTTGAGTGTTTTTCACATTCTTAGTTACGAAAATGCCAAATTACATGCGAAACTACCATCATTTGGGAAAAAAAAATAACATTACCAGAAAAGTGTCTTTTGAGTGCTTTTCAGCGTGATATGCAACAAAGCACTAAAAAGCAGAACGATCACATTACATGGGAATAAAACCAACTTTTACGAAGAATTTGCCTTTAAAACTTTTTTAACCCCTTATGTAGCAAACCGCTAAAACGCATGCAAAACAAACTTTATGGAGAAACAGAATAACATTACCAAAAACATGTATTTTCAGTGTTTTTTGATCATGTTATCTATAAAAACGCTAAAGTACATGCAAAGAACATTATGTTTGGGAAGCAAAAGGCCATTACAAGAAACATGTATTATGAGTGTTTTTTTAAGTTCCTTAAGTACCAAAAAGCTAAAACCCACAAAAAACACTTTTTATTTAGAAAATAAAAAAAATAAAAAAAAAATAAAATTAATAGGATTTTTTTTTCTTTGTAATTCATATTCATAGGTACCGAGATGCCAAAATTCTGGGAAAATTCAAGGCAATTATGTGATAAAAGAATATTATCAAAAAAGTTAATTTCAGCTTTTTTTTTTCGAACTGTTGTGTACCAAACCCTAAAGTGCATGCAAAGCCTTTTATATGAGGAAATTAAACGACCTTAAAAGAAATCTTTCTTTTGAGTGTTTTTCCGAATTTTAGGCACCAAAACGATAAATAAATAACTCACTTTATATGGGAATCACTTTTATATGGGAAAAAAAAACTACTGAAAACGTGTCTTTTCAGTGTTTTACGTAGAAAAACGCTAAAATGGATGCAAACTAACCAATATAAAAAAAATAAAAAAACATTACCAAAAGGTACATTTTGAGTGTTTTTGAGCTTATTACCTACAAAAAACGCAAAAAAATGATGCAAAGCACTCTATATTAGAAAATAAATGGACATTGCAAGAAAAGTATATAATGAGTGTTTTATAGTTCAAAAGAACCAAAAGGCAAAAATCGTAAAAACTTGCGGATATGGAGAAGTTTCTTAGATACCAAAATCCTTAAATTCATGAATAACCTTCCTAATTGAGAAACAGAACAACCTTACTAAATGCGTGTATTTTGAGAGCTTTTCACATTCTTAGTTACCAAAACCCCAAATTGCATGCAAAACCAGCTTTATGTGAGAAAAAAAATGACATTACGAGAAAAATGTCTTGTGAGTTTTTTTTTAAGCCTGATAGGCAATAAAACACTAAAAAGCAGGGCAATCACGTTACATTTCATTAAAACCAATTTTCATCAAGAATTTGCCTTTAAGTGTTTTTGAGCTCCTTATATACTAAACCGCTAAAACGCATGCAAAACAAACTTTATGGAGAACCAGAATAACATTACCAAAAAGATGTATTTAGAGTGTTTTTGATAAAGTTATCTATAAAAACGCTTAGATAGATGCAAAGAACCTTATGTTTGGGAAACGTAAGGACATTACGAGAAACGTGTATTATGAGTGTTTTTAAGTTCCTTAACTACCAAAAAGCTAAAACTCACAAATAACATTCGTTATTTAGAAAAAAATAAAAAAAATAAAAAAAATAAATGTTTTTTTTTTTCTTTTTTTTTTATTCACCTTCATAGGTACCGAGATGCCAAAATTCCGGGAAAAATTAGGGCAATTATATGATAAGAGAATATTATAAAAAAAAAGTTGATATTAGCTTTTTTTCGGACTGTTATGTACCAAACACTAAAGTGCACTCAAAGCCACCCATATGAGGAAATTAAACGACCTTACCAGAAATCTGTGTTTTGAGTGTTTTTCATGATGTTAGGCACCAAAACGATAAATAATATGGAACTCACTCTATATGGCAAACCAAAACAAAATTACTGGAAACGTGTCTTCTCATTGTTTTACGTAGAAAAACGCTAAAACGGCTGCAAACCAATCAATATCAAGAGGTAGAAAAACATTACCAAAAAGGTATATTTTGAGTGTTTTTGAGCTTGTTACCTACAAAAAAAAAACGCGAAAATTGATAAAAAGCACTCTATATTGGGAAACAAAGGACATTGCGAGAAAAGTGTATAATGAATGTTTTATAGTTTAAAAGAACCACAAGGCAAAAAACGCAAAAACTCGTGTATATGGAGAAGTTTCCTAGATACCAAAATGCTGAAACTCCTGAATAACACTCTTAATTGAGAAACAGAACAACTTTACTAAATGCGTGTATTTTTAGTGCTTTTCACATTCGTAGTTACCAAAATACCAAATTGCATGCGAAACCAGCTTTATGTGGGAAAAAAATGACATTACCAGAAAAGTGTCTTTTGAGTGTTTTTGAGCTTGATAGGCAATAAAGCACTAAAAAGCATGGGAATCACTTTACATGGCAATAAAATCAATTTTTACCAAGAACTTGCCTTTAAGTGTTTTGAGCTCCTTACATACCAAAACGCTAAAACGCATGCAAAACACACTTTATGGAGAAAGAGAATAGCATTACTAAAAACATATATTTTGAGTGTTTTTGATCATGTTACCAATAAAAACGCTTAAATACATGCAAAGAACCCTATTTTTAGGAAATTAAAGGACATTGCAAGAAACGTGTATTACGAGTGTTTTTAAGATCATTATTTATCAAAAAGCTAAAAGCCACAAATAACACTCTTTATTGAGAAAAAATAAATAAATAAAAAAATACGATATTTTTTTTCTTTCTTTTTCATCTTCACAGGTACCGAGATGCCAAAATTTGGGCAAAATTCAGGAAATTATGTGAAATAAGAACATTATCAAAAAAGTTAAATTTAGCTTTTTTTTTTTTCGTACTGTTATGTACCAAACCATAAAGTGCATGCAAAGCCACCTATATGGGGAAATTAAACGTCTTTGCCAGAAAACTGTGTTATGAGTGTTTTTCAACTTGTTAGGCACCATAACGGTAAATAACATGCAAGTCACTCTATATGGGAATTTAAAACAAAATTACTGAAAACGTGTCTTTTCGGTGTTTTACGTAGAAAAACGCTAAAACGGATGCAAACCAACCAATAGGAAGAAATAAAATAACATTACCAAAAAGGTACATTTTGAGTGTTTTTGACCATGTTACCTACAAAAAACGCGAAAATGGATGCAAAGCACTCCCTATTGGGAAACAAAAGGACATTACGAGAAACGTGTATAATGAGTGTTTTATAATTTCACAGGAACCACAAGGCAAAAAACGCAAAAACTCGTGTATATAAAGAAGTTTCTTGGATACCAAAATGCTTAAACTCTTGAATAACAATATTAATTGAGAAACAGAACAACCTTACCAAATGCGTGTATTTTGAGTGTTTTTCACATTCATAGTTAAAAAAAAACCCCGAAAGAGCAGGCAAAACCATGTTGGAAAAAAAATGACATTACTAGAAGTGTCTTTTGAGTGTTTTTGAGCGTGTTAGACAATAAATCACAAAAAAAAAAAAAAAACAGGGCAATCACATTACATGGGAATAAAACCAACTTTTACCAAGAACTTGCCTTGAAGTGTTTTTGACCTCCTTACAAACCAAAACACTAAAACGCATGCAAAAAAACTCCTTTATGGAGATGCAGAATAACATTACTAAAAACATGTGTTTTAAGTGTTTTTGATCATGTTACCTACAAAAACGCTTAAATACATGCAAAGAACCCTATGCTTGGGAAACGAAAGGACATTACGAGGAACGTGTATTAGGACCGTTTTTATGTTCCTTAAGTACCAAAACGTTAAAACTCACAAATAACACTCTTTATAGAGAAAAATAAATAAATAGATAAAAATAGCTTTTTTTTATATTGATTTTCATTGGTACCAAGATGCCAATATTCTGCCAAAATTCAGGGAATTTATCTGGAAAAAAGAACATTATCAAAAAAAGTTAATTATAGCTCTTTTTCGGATTTTTATGTACCAAACCCTAAAGTGCATGCCACCTATATAAGGAAGTTAAACGACTTTACCAGAAACCTGTCTTTTCAGTGTTTTTCAGCATGTTAGGCACCAAAACGATAAATAATATGGAAGTCAGTCAATATGTTAATCCAAAACAAAATTACTGAAGACGTGTCTTTTCAGTGTTTTACGTAGAAAAACGCTAAAACGGATGCAAACCAACAAATATGAAGAAATAGAATAACATTACCAAAAAGTGTTTTTGAGCTTTTTACCTACAAAAAACGCGCAAATATTTGGAAAGCACTCTATATTGGGAAGCAAAAGGACATTTAGAGAAACGTGTATAATGACTGTTTTATAGTTTTACAAGAACCACAAGACAAAAAACGCAAAAACTCGTGTATATAGAGGTTTCTTATATACCAAAACCCTTAAACTAATGAATAACACTTTTAATTGAGAAACAGAACTACCTTACCAAATGTGTGTATTTTGAGTGTTTTTCACATTCTTAGTTACGAAAATCCCAAATTACATGTGAAACTAGCTTTATGTGGGAAAAAAATGACATTATCTGAAAAGTGTCTTTTGAGTGTTTTTGAACGTGACATGTAACAAAGCACTAAAAAGCAGAATAATCACATTAAATAGGAATAAAACCAACTTTTACGAAGAACTTGCCTTTAAGTGTTTTTAACTCCTTACATACCAAGACGCTAAAACGCATGCAAAACACCCTCTATGGAGAAACAGAAAAACATTACCAAAACATGTATTTTGTGTTTTTGATCATGTTACCTATAAAAACGCTTAAATACATGCAAAGAACCCTATGTCTGTGAAACGAAAGGACATTTCGAAAATCGGGTATTATGATTATTTTTAAGTTCCTTAAGTACCAAAAAACTAAAACCCACAAATAGAAAAAAAATAAATAAATAAATTTTTTTTATTTTTTTTTATTCATCTACATAGGTATGAAGATGCCAAAATTCAGGCAAAATTCAGCGAAATTATGTAAAAAAAACATTATAAAAAAAAATTTAACTTTTTTCCGAAATTATGTACCAAACCCAGAAGTGCATGCAAAGCCACCTATATGGGGAAATTACACGACTTTACCAGAAATCTGTCTTTTGAGTGTTTTTCAGCAATTTCAACAATATTACTGAAAACGTGTCTTTTCAATGATTTACGAAGAAAAACGCTAAAACGGATGCAAACCAACCAATATGAAGAAATAGAATAACATTACCAAAAAGATATATTTTGAGAGTTTTTCAGCTTGTTACCTACAAAAAATGCGAAAATGGATGGAAAGCACTCTATATTGGGAAACAAAAGAACATTACGAGAAACTTGTATAATGAGTGTTTTATAATTTCACAGGAACCACAAGCCAAAAACGCAAAAACTCATGTATATAGAGAAGTTTCTTACATACCAAAATGCTGAAATGCATGAATAACACTTTTAATTGAAAGACAGGATTACCTTACCAAATGTGTGTATTTTGAGTGTTTTTCACATTCTTAGTTACGAAAATCCCAAATTACATGCGAAACTAGCTTTATGTGGGAAAAAAAATGATATTCCCAGAAAAGTGTGTTTTGAGTGTTTTTCAGCGTGATGTGCAACAAAGCACTAAAAAACAGAACAATCAACTTACATGGAAATAAAACCAACTTTTACGAAGAACTTGCCTTTAAGTGTTTTTTTTTTTAACTCCTTACATACCAAAACGCTAAAACGCATGCAAAACAACCTTTATGGAGAAACATTACCAAAAACATGTATTTTGAGTGTTTTTGATCATGTTATTTATAAAAACGCTTAAATACATGCAAAGAACCTTATGTTTGGGAAACGAAAGGACATTACGAGAAACGTGTATTATGAGTGTTTTTATGTTCATTAAGTACCAAAAAAGCTAAAACTCAAAATTAACACTCTTTATAGAGAAAAAAAAATAATTTTTTTTTTTATTCATCTTCATAGGTACTAAGATGCCAAAATTCTGGCAATATTCTTTGGGAATCGAAAACAAAATGACTGAAAACGAGCCTTTTCGTTGTTTTACGTCGAAAAACGCTAAAACGGATGCAAACCAACCAATATGAAGAAACAGAATAACATTACCATAAAAGTATATTTTGAGTGTTTTTGAGCTTGTTACCTACAAAAAACGCGAAAATGGATGCAAAGCACTCCCTATTGGGAAAGAAAAGGACATTACGAGAAACGTGTATAATGAGTGTCTTATTATTTTCCGGCAAATGAACTTGTGGTTCACTAGAACCACAAGGCAAAAAACGCAAAAATGCTGAAACTCATGAATAACAATCTTAACTGAGAAACAGAACAACATTACCGATTGCGTGTATTTTGAGTGTTTTTTTTTTTCACATTCTTAGCAAAACCCCAAATAGCATGCGAAACAAGCTTTATGTGTGAAAAAAAAACTGACACTACCAGAAGTGTCTTTTCAGTGTTTTTTAACGTGTTAGGCAATAAATCACTAAAAAGCAGGGCAATCATATTACATTGGAATAAAACCAACTTTTACCAAGAACTTGCCTTGAAGTGTTTTTCAGCTCCTTACATAAAAAATCGCTAAAACGCATGCAAAACACTCCTTTATGGAGAAGCAGAATAACATTACCTTAAAACAAGTGTTTTTGAGTGTTTTTTTACCTATAAAAACACTTAAATACATGCAAAGATCCCTATATTTGGGAAACGAAAGGACATTACGAGAAATGTGTATTATGAATGTTTTTTAAGTTCCTTAAGTACCAAAATGTTAAAACCTACAAATAACACTCTTTATTGAGAAAAAAAATAGCATTTTTATTTTTTTGTTATTGATGTTCATAGGTACCAAGATGCCAAAATTCTGCCAAAATTCAGAGAAATTATGTGGAAAAAAGAACATTATCGAAAACGATAATTTTACCTTTTTTCGGAGTTATGTACCAAACCATAAAGTGTATGGAAAGCCACCTATTTAGGAAAATGTAACGACTTTACAAGAAACCTGTCTTTTGAGTGTTTTTTCGCATGTTAGGTACCAAAACGATAGATAATATGAAAGTCACTCTATATGGAAATCCAAAACAAAATTACTGAAAACGTGTCTTTTAAAAGATTTACGTAGAAACACGCTAAAACGGATGCAAACCAACTAATATGAAAAAATAGAATAATATTACCAGAAAAGTATATTTTGTGTGTTTTTGATCTTGTTACATAAAAAAAATGGATGGAAAGCACTGTATATTAGGAGAAAAAAGGACATAACGAAAAACGTGTATAATGAGTGTTTTATAGTTTCACCAGAATCACAAGGCAAAAATTAAAAAACTCGTATGTGTGGAGAAGTTTCCAAGATACCAAAATGCTGAAACTCATGAATAACTTTCTTAATCAAGAAACAGAGAAACCTTACTGAATGCGTGTATTTTGAGTGTTTTTTTTTTACATTCTTAGTTACCAGAATCCCAAATTCCATGCGAAACTAGCTTTATATGGGAAAATGACATTACCAGAAAAGTGTCTTTGAGTGTTCTTGAGAGTGTTAAGCAATATAGCACTAAAAAGCAGAGCAATCACATTACATGGGAATAAAACCAACTTTTACGAAGAACTTGCCTTTTAGTGTTTTTGACACGCATTTAGTAAGGTTGTTCTGTTTCTCAATTAAGAGTGTTATTCATGAGTTTCAGCATTTTGGTATCTAGGAAACTTCTCCATATACACGAGTTTTTGCGTTTTTTGCCTTGTGTTTTTTGAACTATAAAACATTCATTATACACTTTTCTCGCAATGTCCCTTTGTTTCCCAATATAGAGTGCTTTGTATCAATTTTTTGCGTTTTTTTTTTCTAGGTAACAAGCTCAAAAACACTCAAAATATACATTTTTGGTAATGTTTTTCTGCTTCTTGATATTGGTTGGTTTGCATCAATTTTAGCGTTTTTCTACGTAAAACACTGAGAAGACACATTTTCAGTAATTTTTTTTTGGATTCCCACAGAGAGTGAGTTCCTTATTATTTATCGTTTTGGTGCCTAACATGCTGAAAAAAACACTCAAAAGACAGATTTCTGGTACGGTCTTTAATTTCCTCACATGGGAGGTTTTGCATGTTTTTTTTAGTGTTTTTTGAGCGGGTTATGAAAATAAAGCACTAAAAGCCAGGGCAATCACATTACATGGGAATTAAACCAAATTTTACCAAGAACATGCCTTTAAGTGTTTTTGAGCTCCTTATATACCAAAACGCTAAAACGCATGCAAAATACGCGTACATTTTATGGAGAAACAGAAAAACATTACCAAATACATGTATTTTCAGTGTTTTTGATCATGTTATTTATAAAAACGCTTAAATACATGCAAAGAACCTTATATTTGGGAAACGAAAGGACATTACGAGAAACATGTATTATGAGGGTTTTTTTAAGTTCCTTTAGTACCAAAAAGCTAAAACCCAAAAATAACACTCTTTATTTAAAAAATAAATAATAAAAAAATAAAATAAATATGATTTTTTTTTTTTGTTATTCGTTTTCATAGGTACCGCGATGCCAAAATTCTGGGAAAATTCAGGGCAATTATGTGATAAAAGAATATTATCAAAAAAGGTAATTTCAGCTTTTTTTGTTCGGACTTATGTACCAAACCCTAAAGTGCATGCAAAGCCTTCATTATGAGGAAATTAAACGATCTTACCAGAAACCTGTGTTTTGTGTGTTTTTTTAGCATGTTACGCACAGAAACGATAAATAATAAGGAACTCACTCTATATGGGAATCCAAAACAAAGTTACAGAAAACGTGTCTTCTCAGTGTTTTACGTAGAAAAACGTTAAAACGGATGCAAACCAACCAATATCAAGAAATAGAAAAACGTTTCCAAAAAGGTATATTTTGAGTGTTTTTGATCTTTTTACCTACAAAAACGCGAAAATTGATGCAAAGCACTCTATATTTGGAAACAAGAGGACATTGCAAGAAAAGTGTATAATGAGTGTTTTATAGTTCAAAAGAACCACAACGCAAACAACGCAAAAACTCGTGTATATGGAGAGATTTCCTAGATACCAAAATGCTGAAACTCATGAATAACACTCTTAATTGAGAAACAGAACAACCTTACTAAATGCGTGGATTTTAAGTGCTTTTCACATTCTTAGTTACCAAAAACCCCAAATTGCATGTGAAAATAGCTTTGTGGGGAAAAAAAAATGAATTTACCAGAAAAGTGTCTTTTGAGTGTTTTTCAGCGTGATAGGTAATAAACCACGCAAAGGCAGGGCAATCACATTACATTGGAATAAAATCATTTTTTACCAAGAACTTGCCATAAGTGTTTTTGAGATCCTTATATACAAAACTGCTAAAACGCATGCAAAACACACTTTATTGAGAAACAGAATAACATTACCAAAACCTAGTATTTTGAGTGTTTTTGATCATGTTATCTATGAAAACGCTTAAATACATGCAAAGAACCTTTTGTTTGGGAAACGAAAGGATATTACAAGAAACGCGTATTATGAATGTTTTTAAGTTCCTTAAGTACCAAAAAGGTAAATCCCATAAATGACACTCTTCGCTGAGAAAAAATAAATAAATAAATAAAAAATAAAAAAAAAATAGGATTTTTTTTTATTTATCTCCATAGGTAGCGAGATGCCAAAATTCTGGTAAAAATTCAGCGCAATTATATGATAAAAGAATATTATCAAAAAAGTTAATTTTAGCTTTTTTTTTGGGGGGGACTGTTATGTACCAAACACTAAAGTGCATGCAAAGCCTCCTATATGAGGAAATTAAACGACCTTATCAGAAATCTCTCTTTTGAGTGTTCTTCAGCATGTTAGGCACCAAAACAATAAATAATAAGGAACTCACTCTATATGGGAATTCAAAAAAAAATTACTGAAAACGTGACTTCTCAGCGTTTTACGTAGAAAAACGCTAAAACAGATGCAAACAAACCAATATAAAAAAACAGAAAAACATTACCAAAAAGGTATATTTTGAGTGTTTTTGAGCTTGTTACCTATAAAAAAAAAACAAGAAAATTGATGGAAAGCACTCTATAATGGGAAAGAAAAGGACATTGCAAGAAAAGTGTATAATGAGTGTTTAATAGTTAAAAAGAACCACAAGGCAAAAAATGCAAAGAAGTTTCCTAGATACCAAAATGCTGAAACTCATGAACAACACTCAATTGAGAAACAGAACAATCTTACTAAAAGTGTGTATTTTGAGTGCTTTTCACATTCTTAGTTACCAAAACCCCAAATTCCATGCGAAACCAGCTTTATGTGGGAAAAAAATAACATTACTAGAAAAATCTCTGTTGATTGTTTTTGAGCGTGTTAGGTAATAAAGCACTAAAAAGTAGGGCAATAATATTACATTGGAATAAAACCAATTTTTAATAAGAACTTGCTTATCAGTGTTTTTGAGCTCCTTATATACCAAAACACTAAAACGCATGCAAAATACACTTTATTGTGAAACAGAATAACATTACCAAAAACATGTTCTTTGAGTGTTTTTGATCATGTTACCAATAAAATCGCTTAAGTACATGCAAACAACCCTATTTTTGGGAAACGAATGGACATTACGAGAAAAGTGTATTATGAGTGTTTTTAAGTTCATTAAGTACGAAAAAGCTAAAAGCCACAAATTACACTCTTTATTGAGAAAAAATAAATAAAGAAATAAAAAAATACGATATTTTTTTTCATTCTTATTCATATTCACAGGTAACGAGGTGCCAAAATTCGGTCAAATTTCAGGAAATTATATGAAATAAGAACATTATCAAAAAAGTTAAATTTAGCTTTTTTTTCGGACTGTTATGTACCAAACCCCTAAAGTGCATGCAAAGCCACCTATATGGAAAAATTAAACCTCTTTGCCAGAAAACTGTCTTATGAGTGTTTTTCATCATGTTAGGAACCATCACGATAAAACCCAAGGAAGTCAATCTATATGGGAATCTAACACACAATTATTGAAAACGTGTCTTTTCGGAGTTTTACGTACAATAACGCTAAAACGGATGCAAACCAACTAAAATGAAGATATAGAATAACATTACCAAAAAGGTATATTTTGAGGGTTTTTGAAATTGTTACCTACAAAAAAAACGCGAAAATGGATGGAAAGCACTCTATATTGGGAAGCAAAAGGACATTACGAGAAACGTATATAATGAGTGTTTTATAGTTTCACAAGAACCACAAGGCAAAAAACGCAAAAAACTCGTGTATATAAAGAAGTTTCTTACATTCCAAAATGCTGAAACTCATGAATAAGACTTTTAATTGAGAAACAGAACTATCTTAATAAATGTGAGTATTTTGAGTGTTTTTCATATTCTTAGTTACGAAAATCCGAAATTACAAGTGAAACTAGTTTTATGTGGGAAAAAATGACATTACCAGAAAAGTGTCTTGTGAGTATTTTAGAGCGTGATATACAACAAAGCACTAAAAAGCAGAACAATCACATTACGTGGGAATAAAACCAACTTTTACCAAAAATATGCCTTTAAGTGTTTTTAACTCCTTATATAACAAAACGCTAAAACGCATGCAAAACACCCTTTATGGAAAAACAAAATAACATTACCAAAAGCATGAATTTTAAGTGTCTTTGATCATGTTACCTATAAAAACGCTAAAATACATGCAAAGAACCCTATGTTTGTGAAACGAAAGGATATTTCGAAAATTGTGTATTATGAGAATTTTTAGGTTCCTTAAGTACCAAAAAGCTAAAACACACAAATAACACTCTTTATAGAGAAAAAAAAAATAAAATAAATGAATACAAATTTTTTTTTTGTTATTTATCTTCATAGGTACCGAGATGCCAAAATTCTGGCAAAATTCAGGGAAATTAGGTAAAGAAAAAAAATTATGAAAAAAAATAATTTTATCTTTTTTCCGGAGTTATGTACCAAACCCTAAGGTGCATGCAAAGCCACCTATATGGGAAAATTACACAATTTTATCAGAAACCTGTACCAGAATTAATTTCAACAAAATTACTGAAAACGAGTCTTTTCAGAGATTTACGAAGAAAAAAGCTAAAACAGATGCAAACCAACCAATGTGAAGAAATAGAATAACATTACCAAAAAGATATATTTTGAGTGTTTTTATGCTTGTTACCTACAAAAAATGCAAAAATGGATGGAAAACACTCTATATTAGGAAACAAAAGAACATAACGAGAAACGTGTATAATTAGTGTTTTATAGTTTAACAAGAACCACAAGGCAATAAACGCAAAAACTTGTGTATATAGAGAAGTTTCTTACATACAAAAATGATGAAATGCATGAAAAACACTTTTAATCGAGAAACAGAACTACCCTACCAAATTGTGTATATTGAGTGTTTTTCACATTCATAGTTACGAAAATGCCAAATTACATGCGAAACTAGCTTTATGTGGGAAAAAAAATGACATTACTAGAAAAATGTCTTTTGAGTGTTTTTGAGCGTGATGCAACAAAGCACTAAAAAGCAGAACAATCACATTACTTGGGAATAAAACCAACTTTTACGAAGAACTTGCCTTTAAGTGTTTTTTAACTCCTTACATACCAAAACGCTAAAACGCATGTAAAAACACCCTTTATGGAGAAACAGAATAACATTACCAAAAGTATGTATTTTGAGTGTTTTTGATCATGTTACCTATAAAAAAGCTTAAATACATGTAAAGAACCCCATGTTTGTATAAGAAAAGGACATTACGAAAATCATGTATTATGAGTGTTTTTAAGTTCCTTAAGCACCAAAAAGCTAAAACTCACAAATAATACTTTATAGAGAAAAAAAAATTGTTATTCATCTTCATAGGTACCGAGATACCAAATTCTGGAAAAATGCAGGGAAATTTTGTAAAAAAAAAAATCATTATGAAAAAAATAATCTTAGCTTTTTTTCCGGAGTTATGTTCCAAACCCTGAAGTGCATGCAAAGCCACCTATATGGAGAAATTGCTCAAATTTACCAGAAACCTGTCTTTTGAGTGTTTTTTTCAGCAATTTCAACAATATTACTGAAAACGTGTCTTTTTAGTGATTTATGTAGAAAAACGCTAAAACGGATGCAAACCAACCAATATGAAGAAATAGAATAACATTACCAAAAAGATATATTTTTATGTGTTTTTGAGCTTGTTACCATCAAAAAATTTCGAAAATGGATGAAGCGCACTCTATATTAGGAAAGAAAATATCATTACAAGAAATGTGTATAATGAGTGTTTTATAGTTTCACAAGAACCACAAGGCAAAAAACTCAAAAACTCGTGTACATAAAGAAGTTTCTTACACACCAAAATGCTAAAATTCATGAATAACACTTTTAATTGAGAAACAGAACTACCTTACCAAATGTGTGTATTAGAGAAGTTTTTTACATACCAAAATACTGAAGCTCATTAATAACACTTTTAATTAAAAAACAGAACAACCTTACTAAATGCCTGTATTTTAAGTGTTTTTCACATTTTTAGTTACCAAAACCCCAAATTCCATGCGGGAAAAAAATATTACCAGAAAATGTTTTTCGAGTGTTTTTGAGAGTGTTAGGCAATAAACCACTAAAAAGCAGGGCAATCACATTACATGGGAATAAAACCAACTTTTACCAAGAACTTGCTTTTAGGTGTTTTTGAGCTCATTACATACCAAAACGCTAAAATGCATGCAAAACACCTTTTATGGACAAAAAGAATAACATTACCAAAAACATGTATTTAAATACATGGAAAGAACCTTATGTTTGGGAAACGAAAGGACATTACGAGAAATATGTGTGTTATAAGTGTTTTTAACTTCCTTAAGTGTTAAAAAGCTAAAACCCACAAATAACTCTCTTTATTTAGAAAAAAACTAAATAAATAAAAAATAAAAAAATAGGATTTTTTTTTTTGTGTTAATCATCTTCATAGATACCGAGATGCCAAAATTCTGGGGAAATTCTGGGCTATTATATGATAAAAGAAAATTATCAAAAAAGTTAATTTTATTTATTTTTTTCGGACTGGTATATACCAAACCCTAAAGTGCATGCAAAGCCTCCTATATGAGGAAATTAAACGACCTTAAAAGAAATCTGTCTTTTGAGTGTTTTTCAGAATGTTAGGCACCAAAAAGATAAATAAATAAGGAACTCACTTTATATGGGAATCCAAAACAAAATTACTGAAAACGTGTCTTCCCAGTGTTTTACGTAGAAAAACGCTAAAATGGATGCAAACCAACCAATATCAAGAAATAGAAAAAACATTACCAAAAAGGTATATTTTGAGTGTTTTTGAGCTTGTTACCTACAAAAAAAAATGCTAAAATTGATACAAAGCACTCTATATAGGGAAACAGAAGGACATTGGGAGAAAAGTGTATAATGAGTGTATTATAGTTCTA
This sequence comes from Scylla paramamosain, assembly GCF_035594125.1. Taxonomy (NCBI): domain Eukaryota; kingdom Metazoa; phylum Arthropoda; class Malacostraca; order Decapoda; family Portunidae; genus Scylla; species Scylla paramamosain. The sequence goes on from NC_087175.1 coordinate 8,614,018, forward strand.
AAGAACAAGCCAAAAAACGCAAAAACACGTGTATATGGAAAAGTTTCCTAGATACCAAAATGATGAAACTCATGAATAACACTCTTAATTGAGAAACAGAACAACCTTACCAAATTCGTGTGTTTTGAGTGTTTTTTATATTCTTAGTTACTAAAAACGCAAATTTCATGCAAAACCAGATTTATATGGGAAAACATGACATTTCTAGAAAAATGTCCTTTGAATGTTTTTGAGCGTGATAGGCAATAAAGCACTAAAAAGCAGGGCAATCACTTTTCATTGGAATAAAACCAGTTTTTACCAAGAACTTGCCTTTAAATGTTTTTGAGCTCCTTATATACAAAACCGCTAAAACGCATGCAAAACAAACTTTATGGAGAAACAGAATAACATTACCAAAAACATGTAATTTGGGTGTTTTTTATCATGTTATCTCTAAAAAACGCTTAAATACATGCAAAGAACATTATGTTTGGGACACAGAAGGACATTACGAAAAACTTGGATTATGAGTGTTTTTTTAAGTTCCCTAAGTACCAAAAAGCAAAAACCCACAAATAACACTCTTTATTTAGAAAAAAAATTGGAATTTTTTATTTTCATCTTCATAGGTACCGAGATGCCAAAATTCTGGAAAAATTCAGGAAAATTTTATGAACGAAAGAATATTATCAAAAAAGTTAATTTTACCTTTTTTTTCGGAATGTTATGTACCAAACCCTAAAGTGCATGCAAAGCCTCATATATGAGGAAATTAAACGACCTTACCAGAAATCTGTCTTGTGAGTGTTTTTCAGCATGTTAGGCACCAAAACGATAAATAATAAGGAACTCACTCTATATGGGAATCCAAAACAAAAATACTGAAAATGTATCTTCTCAGTGTTTTATGTAGAAAAACGCAAAAACTCGTGTATATAAAGAAGTTTCTTAGATACAAAAATGCTGAAACTCATGAATAACAATCTTAATTGAGAAACAGAAAAACCTTAGCAAATGCATGCTTTTTGAGTGTTTTTCATATTCCTAGTTAGCAAAACCCTAAATAGCATGCGAACCTAGCTTTATGAGGGAAAAAAATGACATACCAGAAGTGTGTTTTAATTGTTTTTCAGCATGTTAGGCAATGAAGTAATAAATAGCAGGGCAATCACATTACATATGATTAAAACCAATTTTTACCAAGAACTTGCCAATATGTGTTTTTCAGCTCCTCACATACCAAACCGCTAATACGCATGGAAAACAAACTTTATGGAGAAACAGAATAACATTACCAAAAACATGTATTTTGAGTGTTTTTGACAATGTTATCTATAAAAACGCTTAAATACATGCAAAGAACCTTATGTTTGGGAAACGTAAGGACATTACGAGAAACGTGTATTATGAGTGTTTTTAAGTTCCTTAAGTAATAAAAAGCTAAAACCCACAAATAACACTCGTTATTTAGAAAAAAATAAAAAATAAAAAAAAATAAATAAAAGGACTCTTTTTTTTTTTTTTGTTATTCACCTTCTTAGGTACCGAGATGCCAAAATTCTGGGAAAAATTAGGGCAATTATATGATAAGAGAATATTGTAAAAAAATTTGATATTAGCTTTTTTTCGGACTGTTATGTACCAAACAGTAAAGTACATGCAAAGCCTCCTATATGAGAAAATTAAACGACCTTACTAGAAATCTGTGTTTTGAGTGTTTTTCAGCATGTTAGGCACCAAAACGATCAATAATAAGGAACTCACTCTATATGGCAAACCAATACAAAATTACTGAAAACGTGTCTTCTCAGTGTTTTACGTAGAAAGACGCTAAAAAGAATGCAAACCAACCAATATCAAAAAGTAGAAAAACATTACCAAAAAGATATATTTTGAGTGTTTTTGGGCTTGTTACCTATAAAAAACGCGAAAATTGATAAAAAAGCACTTTATATTGGGAAACAAAAGGACATTGCGAGAAAAGTGTATAATTAATGTTTTATAGTTCAAAAGAACCAAAAGGCAAAAAACGCAAAAACTCGTGCATATAGAGAGGTTTCCTAGATACCAAAATGCTGAAACTCATGAATAACACTCTTAATTGAGAAACAGAACAACTTTACTAAATGCGTGTATTTTGAGTGCTTTTCACATTCTTAGTTACCAAAATCACAAATTGCATGGGAAACCAGCTTTATGTGGGAAAAAAAATGACATTACGAGAAAAGTGTCTATTGAGTGTTTTTGAGCGTGATAGGGAATAGAGCACTAAAAAGCAGGGGAATCACTTTACATGGCAATAAAATAAATTTTTACGAAGAACTTGCCTTTAAATGTTTTCAGCTCCTTATGTACCAAAACGCTAAAACGCATCCAAAACACACTTGATGGAGAAAGAGAATAACATTACCAAAAACATACATTTTGCATGTTTTTGGCAAAATCTGGGCAAAAACTTCAGGAAATTATTTGTCAATTATCAAAAAAATTAATTTTAGCTTTCTTTTTCGTGCTGTTATGTACCAAACCCTAAAGTGCATGCAAAGCAACCTATATGGGGAAATTAAACGTCTTTGCCAGAAAACTGTCTTATAAGTGTTTTTCAGCTTGTTAGGCACCATAACGGTAAATAACATGCGTCACACTATATTGGAATCTAAAACAAAATTACTGAAAACGTGTCTTTTCGGAGTTTTACGTAGAAAAACGCTTAAACGGATGCAAACCAACCAATAAGAAGAAATAAAACTACATTACCAAAAAGGTACATTTTGAGTGTTTTTGAGCTTGTTACCTACAAAAAACGCGAAAATGGATGCAAAGCACTCCCTATTGGGAAACAAAAGGACATTACGAGAAACGTGTATTATGAGTGTCTTATTATTTTTGAGCAAAAGAACTTGTGGTTCACAAGAACTACAAGGCAAAAAACGCAAAAAATTTGTGTATATAAAGAAGTTTCTTAGATACCAATATGCTGAAACTCATGAATAACAATATTAATTGAGAAATAGAACAACCTTACCAAATGCGTGTATTTTGAGTGTTTTTCACATTCTTAGCTAGCAAAACCCCAAATAGAACGCGAATCTATGTTGGAAAAAAAATGACATTACCAGAAGTGTCTTTTGAGTGTTTTTGAGCGTTTTAGGAAATAAATTATATAAAAAAAAAAAACAGGGTAATCACATTACATGGGAATAAAACCAACTTTTACTAAGAACTTGCCTTGAAGTGTTTTTGACCTCCTTACAAACCAAAACGCAGGCAAAAAAACTCCTTAATGGAGAAGCAGAATAACATTACTAAAAACATGTGTTTTAAGTCATTTTGATCATGTTATCTATAAAAACGCTTAAATACATGCAAAGAACCCTATGTTTGGGAAAAGAAATTACATCACGAGAAACGTGTATTAGGACCGTTTTTAAATTCCTTAAGTAACAAAACGTTAAAACCCATAAATAACACTCTTTATAAAGAAAAAATAAATAAATAAAAAAAAATAGCTTTTTTTATATTGATTTTCATAGGTACCAAGATGCCAAAATTCTGCCAAAATTCAGGGAATTTATGTGGAAAAAAGAACATTATCAAAAAAGTTAATTATAGCTCTTTTTCGGATTTTTATGTTCCAAACTCTAAAATACATGCCACCTATATAAGGAAGATAAACGACTTTACCAGAAACCTGTCTTTTCAGTGTTTTCCAGCATGTTAGGCACCAAAACGATAAATAATATGGAAGTCATTCAATATGTTAATCCAAAACAAAATTACTGAAAACGTGTCTTTTCAGTGTTTTCGTAGATAAACGCTGAAACGGATGCAAACAAACAAATATGAAGAAATAGAATAACATTACCAAAAAGTGTTTTTTAGCTTTTTACCTACAAAAAACGCGCAAATGGATGGAAAGCACTCTATATTAGGAAGCAAAAGGACATTACGAGAAACGTGTATAATGAGTGTTTTATAGTTTCACAAGAACCACAAGGCAAAAAACGCAAAAACTCGTGTATATAGAGAAGTTTCTTACATACCAAAACGCTAAAACTCATGAATAACAATTTTAATTGAAAAACAGAACTACCTTACCAAATGTGTGTATTTTGAGTGTTTTTCACATTCTTAGTTACGAAAATCCCAAATTACATGCAAAACTACCTTTATGGGGGAAAAAAATGACATTACCAGAAAAGTGTCTTTTGAGCGTTTTTGAGCGTGATATGCAGAAAAGCACTAAAAAGCAGAATAATCACATTATATAGGAATAAAACTAACTTTTACGAAGAACTTGCCTTTACATGTTTTTAACTCCTTACATACCAAAACGCTAAAACGCATGCAAAAACACCCTTTATGCAGAAACAGAATAACATTACCAAAAACAAGTATTTTGAGTGTTTTTGATCATGTTACCTATGAAAACGCTTAAATACATGCAAAGAACCCTATGTCTGTGAAATGAAAGGACATATAAAAAGAAAATTAGATTTTTTCCGGAATTATGTACCAAACCCAGAAGTGCACGCAAAGCCACCTATATGGGGAAATTACACGACTTTACCAGAAATCTGTCTTTTGAGTGTTTTTCAGCAATTTCAACAATATTACTAAAAACGTGTCTTTTCAGTGATTTACGAAGAAAAACGCTAAAACGGATGCAAACCAACCAATATGAAGAAATAGAATAACTACCAAAAAGATATATTTTGAGTGTTTTTCAACTTGTTACCTAGGAAAAATGCGAAAATGGATGGAAAGTACTCAATATTGGGAAACAAAAGAACATTACGAGAAACGTGTACAATGAGTGTTTTATAGTTTCATACGAACCACAAGGCAAAAAACGAAAAAACTAGATATTACCAAAAAAGTGTCTTTTGAGTGTTTTTGAGCGTGATATGCAACAAAGCACTAAAAAGCAGAACAATCACATTACATGGGAATAAAACCAACTTTTACGAAGAACTTGCCTTTAATTTTTTTTTTTTTAACTCCTTACATACCAAAACGCTAAAACGCATGCAAAAATACCCTTTTATGGAGAAACAGAGTAACATTACCAAAAACATGTATTTTGAGTGTTTTTGATCATGTTATTTATAAAAACGCTTAAATACATGCAAATAACCTTATGTTTGGGAATCGAAAGGACATTACGAGTATTATGAGTGTTTTTAAGTTCCTTAAGTACTAAAAAAGCTAAAACCCACAAATAAAGCTCTTTATAGAAAAAAAAAATAATTTTTTTTTTTTTGTTATTCATCTTCATATGTTCTAAGATGGAAAAATTCTGGCAATATTCTTTGGTAATCGAAAACAAAATTACTGAAAACGTGTTTTTTCGGTGTTTTACGTAGAAAAACGTTAAAACGGATGCAAACCAACCAATATGAAGAAATAGAATAACATTACCAAAAAGTTATATTTTGAGTGTTTTTGAGCTTGTTACCTAGAAAAAACGCGAAAATGAATGCAAAGCACTCCCTATTGGGAAAGAAAAGGACATTACGAGAAACGTCTATAATGATTGTCTTTTTATATTCGGGCAAAAGAACTTGTGGTTCACAAGAACCACAAGGCAAAAAGCGCATAAAGTCGTGTATATAAAGAAGTTTCTTAGACACCAAAATGCTGAAACTTATGAATAACAATCTTAATTCAGAACCAGAACAACATTACCAAATGCGTGTATTTTGAGTGTTTTTCACATTCTTAGCAAAACCTCAAATAGCATGCAAAACTAGCTTTATGAGGGAAAAAATGACATGTTAGGCAATAAAGCACTAAAAAGCAGGCAATCATATTACATTGGGATAAAACCAACTTTTACAAAGAACTTGCCTTGAAGTGTTTTTCAGCTCCTCCCATACCAAATCGCTAAAACGTATGCAAAACACTCCTTTATGGAGAAGCAGAATAACATTACGAAAAAACAAGTGTTTTTTGAGTGTTTTTTATCATGTTACCTATAAAAACGCTTAAATACATGCAAAGATCCCTATATTTGGGAAACGAAAGGACATTACGAGAAATGTGTATTATGAATGTTTTTTAAGTTGCTTAAGTACCAAAACGTTAAAACCTACAAATAACACTTTTTATAGAGAAAAAAAATTAAATAAAAAAAAAATAGCATTTTTATTTTTTTCTTATTCATGGTAATAGGTACCAAGATGCCAAAATTCTGCCAAAATTCAGGGAAATTATGTTTAAAAAAGAACATTTGGAGTTATGTACCAAACCATAAAATGTATGCAAAGCCACCTATTTGGGAAAATTTAACGTCTTTACAAGAAACCTGTCTTTTGAGTGTTTTTACGCATGTTAGGCACCAAAACGATAGATAATATTAAAGTCACTCTATATGGAAATCCAAAACAAAATTATTGAAAACGTGTCTTTTAAAAGATTTACGTAGAAAAACGCTAAAACGGATGCAAACCAACCAATATGAAAAAATAGAATAGTATTACCAGAAAAGTATATTTTGTGTGTGTTTGATCTTGTTACATAAAAAATAACGCAAAAATGGATGCAAAGCACTGCATATTAGGAAAAACAAGGACATAACGAGAAACGTGTATAATGAGTGTTTTATAGTTTCACCAGAATCACACGGCAAACAACGCAAAAATTCGTCTGTGTAGAGAAGTTTCTAAGATACCAAAATGCTGAAACACTTTTAATCAAGAAACAGAACAACCTTACTAAATGCGTGTATTTTGAGTTTTTTTTTTTTTACATTCTTAGTTAGCAAACCCCAAATTCCATGCGAAACTAACTTTATGTGGGAAAAAAATGACATTACCAGAAAAGTGTCTTTGAGTATTTTTGAGCGTGTTAGGCAATAAAGCACTAAAAAGCAGGGCAATCACATTACATGGGAATAAAACCAACTTTTACGAAGAACTTGCCTTTTAGTGTTTTTGACACGCATTTAGTAAGGTTTTTCTGTTTCTTAATTAAGAGTGTTATTCATGAGTTTCGGCATTTTAGTATTTAGGAAGCTTCTCCATATACACGAGTTTTTGCGTTTTTTGCCTTGTGGTTTTTTTGAAATATAAAACACTTATTATACACTTTTCTTGCAATGTCCTTTTCTTTCCCAATATAGAGTGTTTTGCATCAATTTTCGCGTTTTTTGTAGGTAAAAAGCTCAAAAACACTCAAAATATACCTTTTTTTTTCTATTTCTTGATATTGGTTGGTTTCCATCCGTTTTAACGTGTTTCTACGTAAAACACTGAGAAGACACGTTTTCAGTAACTTTGTTTTGGATTCCCATATAGAGTGAGTTCCTTATTATTTATCGTTTTTGTGCCTAACATGCTAAAAAACACTAAAAACACAGATTTCTTGTAAGGTCGTTTAATTTTGCATGCACTTTAGGGTTTGGTATATAACAGTCCGAAAAAAAAAGCTGAAATTAACTTTTTTGGTAATATTCTTTTATCACATAATTGCCCTGAATTTTCCCAGAATTTTGGCATCTCTGGCATTCCATTTCTGGAATTTTGGCATTTGGCACCTTTGAAGATGAATAACAAAAAAAAAAAATTATTTTTTTTATTTTTTTATTTTATTTATTTATTTTTTAAATAAACAGTGTTATTTGTGTGTTTTAGCTTTTTGGTACTTAAGGAACTAAAAAAAACACTCAAAATACGCGCTTCTCGTAATGTCCTTTTCTTTCCCAAACATAATGTTCTTTGCGTGTACTTAAGCGTTTTTAAAGATAACATGATCAAAAACACTAAAATTACATGTTTTTGGTATATGTTATTCTGTTTCTCCATAAAGTTTGTTTTCCATGCGTTTTAGCGGTTTGGTATATAAAGGGTTAAAAAATTCTTCGTAAAAGTTGGTTTTATTCCCATGTAATATGATCGTTCTTATTTTTAGTGCTTTGTTCCATATCACGCTGAAAAACACTCAAAAGACACTTTTCTGGTAATATCATTTTTTCCCACATGAAGCTAGTTTCGCATGTAATTTGGCATTTTCGTAAGTAACGAGGGGAAAAACACTGAAAATACACAATTTTGTAAGGTAGTTCTGTTTATCTATTAAAAGTGTTATTCATGCATTTATTCATTTTGGTATGTAAGAAATTTCCTTATATACACGAGTTTTTGCGTTAATTGCCTTGTGGTTCTTTTAAAACTATAAAACACTCATTATACACGTTTCTCGTAATGTCCTTTTGTTTCCTAATATAGAGTGCATTACATCCATTTCTGCATTTTTTTTTAGGTAACAAGCTCAAAAACACTCAAAATATATCTTTTTGGTAATGTTATTCTATTTCTTCATATAGGATGGTTTGTATCTGCTTTAGCGTTTTTCTACGTAAAACACTGAAAAGACACGTTTTCAGTTATTTTCTTTTTAATTCATATATTGACTGACTTCCAAATGATTTATCGTTTTGGTGCATAACATGCTGAAAAACAATGAAAAGACAGGTTTCTGGTAAAGTCGTTTAACTTCCCTATATAGGTGGCTTTGCATGCTGTTTAGGGTTTGGTACAAAATCCGAAAAAAAAGCTATAATTAACTTATATGATAATGTTCTTTTTTCCACATAAATTCCCTGAATTTTGGCAGAATTTTGGCATCTCGGTACATATGAAGATGAATAACAAAAAAAAAAAATCCCATTTTATTATTTTTTTATTCATTATATTTTTTTTTTTTCTAAAGAGTGTTATTTGTGGGTTTTAGCTTTTTGGTACTGAAGGAACTTAAAAATCACCCATAATACACGTTTCTCGTAATGTTCTTTCGTTTCCCAAACATAAGGTTCTTTGGATGTATTTAAGCGTTTTTATACATAACATGATCAAAAACACTCAAAATACATGTATTTGGTAATGTAATTCTGTTTCTCCGAAAAATGTATTTTGCATGCGTTTTAGCGTTTTGGTACGTAAGGAGCTCAAAAACACTTAAAGGCAAGTTCTTGGTAAAATTTGGTTTTATTCCCATGTAATGAGATTGCCCTGACTTTTAGTGCTTTATTGCGTTACACGCTCAAAATCACTGAAAAGACATGCAAAGTGTCCCATATGAGGAAATTAAACACCTTACCAGAAATCTGTCTTTTGAGTGTTTTTCTGCATATTAGGCACCAAAACGATAAATAATAAGGAACTCACTCTATGCGGGAATCCAAAAGAAAACTACTGAAAATGTGTCTTCTCAGTGTTTTACGTAGAAAAACGTTAAAACTGATGCAAACCAACCAATATCAAGAAGCAGAAAAATATTACCAAAAATGTATATTTTGAGTGTTTTTGAGCTTGTTACCTACAAAAAAAAGCTCAAAAAATTGATACAAAGCACTCTATATTGGGAAACAAAGGGACATTGTGAGAAAAGTGCATAATGAATGTTTTATAGTTCAAAAAAACCACAAGGCAAAAATCGCAAAAACTCGTGTATATGCTGAAACTCATGAAAAACACACTTAATTGAGAAACAGAGCAACCTTACTAAAAGCGTGTCAAAAATACTAAAAGGCAAGTTCTTCGTAAAAGTTGGTTTTATTACCATGTATTGTGATTGCCCTGCTTTTTAGTGCTTTATTGCCTAACACGCTCAAAAACATTCAAAGACACTTTTCTGGTAATGTCATTTTTTTCCCCATATAAAGCTAGTTTCGCATGGAATTTGTGGTTTTGATAACTAACAATGTAAAAAAACACTCAAAATTCACGCATTTAGTAAGGTTAGGTAAGGTAAGGTTCTTGATTAAGAGTGTTATTCATGAGTTTCATTACTTTGGTATCCTAGAAACTTCTCCATACAGTCGAGTTTTTTGCGTTTTTTGCCTTGTGATTCTAGTGAGACTATAAAACACTTATTATACACGTTTCTCGTTATGTCCTTTCTTTTCCTTATATAGAGTGCTTTGCATCCATTTTCGCGTTTTTTTTTTTTTATAACAAGCTCAAGAACACACAAAATATAGTTTTTTGGTAATGTTATTCTATTTCTTCATATTGGTTAGTTTGCATGCGTTTTAGCGTTTTTTACGTAAATTTTTTAAAAGACATGTTTTTACAGTAATTTTGTTTTGGATTTCCATGTAGAGTGACTTTCATACTATTTATCGTTTTGGTACCTAACATGCTTTTTGGTGCCTTTTGCTTCCCTATATAGAGTGCTTTCCATCTATTTTCGCGTTTTTTGTAGGTAACAATTTCAAAAACACTCAAAATATACCTTTTTGGTAATGTTATTCTATTTCTTCATTTTGGTTGGTTTGCATTTTTTTTTAGCGTTTTCTACGTAAAACACCGAAAAGACACGTTTTCAGTAATTTTGTTTCGGATTCCCATATAGACTGACTTCCATGTTATTAATCGTGTTGGTTCCTAAGATGCTGAAAAACACTCATAAGACCGTTTTCTGGTAAAGACGTTTAATTTCCCCATATAGGTGGCTTTGCATGCACTTTAGGGGTTTGGTACATAACAGTCCGAAAAAAAAAAGCTAAATTTAACTTTTTTTATAATGTTCTTATTTCACATAATTTCCTGAATTTTGCCCGAATTTTGGCATCTTGGTACCTGTGAAGATGAAAAAAAAAATTTATTTTTTATTTATTTATTGTTTCTCAATAAAGAGTGTTATTTGTGGATTTTAGCTTTTTGGTAATTAATAAAGTTAAAAACACTCATAATACACATTTCTCGTAATCTCCTATCGTTTCCCAAAAATAGTGTTCTTTGCATGTATTTAAGCGTTTTCATTGGTAACATGATCAAAAACACTCAAAATACATGTTTTTGGTAATATTATTCTTTTTCACCATAAAGAGTGTTTTGCATGACTTTTAGTGTTTTGGTATTATAAGGAGCTCAAAAACACTTAAAGGCAAGTTCTTGGTAAAAATTTGTTTTCCTCTAATGTAATGTGATTGCCCTCCTTTTTAGTGCTTTATTGCCTATCACGGTCAAAATACTCAAAAGACACTTTTCTGGTAAAAACATTTTTTTTTCCAACAAATCTATTTTCGCATTGAATTTGGGGTTTTGGTAACTAAGAATGTGAAAAGCACTCAAAATACACGCATTTATTAAGGTTCTTCTATTTCTCAATTAGGAGTGTTATACATGAGTTTAGCATTTTTGTATCTAGGAAACCTCTCGATATACACGATACTCGTATTTTGCGTTTTTTGCCTTGTGGTTCTTTTGAACTATAAAACACTCATTATACACTTTTCTTGCAATGTCCTTTTGTTTCCCAATATAGAGTGCTTTGCATCAATTTTCGAGTTTTTTTTATAGGTAACAAGCTCAAAAACACTCAAAATATAACTTTTTAGTAACGTTTTTCTATTCCTTGATATTGGTTGATTTGCATCCGTTTTAGCGTTTTTCTAAGTAAAACACTGAAAAGACACGTTTTCAGTCACTTTGTTTTGGATTCCTATATACAGTGAGTTCCTTATTATTTATCGTTTTGGTGCCTAAAATGCTAAAAAAACCCCACTCAAAACACAGATTTCTGATAAGGTCGTTTAATTTCCTCATATAGGAGGCTTTGCATGCACTTTAGGGTTTGGTACATAACAGTCCGAAAAAAAAAAGCTGAAATTAACATTTTTGTTAATATTCTATTATCATATGATTGCCCTGAATTTTCCCAAAATTTTATCATATCGGTACTATGAAGATGAATAAGGAAAAAAAAAAATTCCTATTTTTTAATTTTTTTTTTAATTTTCTAAAAAAAGAGTGTTATTTGTGGGTTTTAGCTTTTTGGTACTTAATGAACTTAAAAAACTCATAATACACCTTTCTCGTAATGTCCTTTTGTTTCCCAAACATAATGTTCTTTGCATGTATTTAAGCATTTTTATAGATAACATGATCAAAAACACTCAAAATACATGTTTTTGGTAATGTTATTCTGTTTCTCCATAAAGTTTCTTTTGCATGCGTTTTAGCGGTTTGTTATATAAGGAGCTCAAAAACACTTAAAGGCAAGTTTTTGGTATAAATTGGTGTTATTCCAATGTAATATGATTCCCCTGCTTTTTAGTGCTTTATTGCCTCTCACGCTCAAAAACACTTAAAAGACACTTTTCTGGTAATGTCATTTTTTTCTCATATAAAGATGGTTTTGTATGCAATTTGGGATTTTTGGTAACTAAGAATGTGAAAAGCACTCAAAATACACGCATTTAGTAAGGTTGTTCTGTTTCTCAATAAAGAGTGTTATTTATGAGTTTCTGCATTTTGGTATCTAGGAACCTACTCCATATCCACGAGTTTTTGTGTTTTTTGCCTTTTGGTTCTTTTGAACTATAAAAAACTCATTATACACTTTTCTTGCAAAGTTCTTTTGTTTTCTAATTTAGAGTGCTTTGCATCAATTTTCCCGTTTTTTGTAGGTAACAAGCTCAAAAACACTCAAAATATACCTTTTTGGTAATGTTTTTCTATTTCTTGATACTGGTTGGTTTCAATGCGTTTTAGCGTTTTTCTACGTAAAACACTGAAAAGACAAGTTTTGAGCAATTTTGTTTTGGATTCTCATATAGAGTGAGTTCCTTATTATTTATCGTTTTGGTGCCTAATATGCTGAAAACACTCAAAAAACAGATTTCTGGTAAGGTCGTTTAATTTCCACATATAGGAGTCTTTGGATGCACTTTATGGTTTGGTATATAACAGTCCGAAAAAAAAGGTAAAATTAACTTTTTTAATAATTTTTTTATCACATAATAGCCCTGACGTTTTCCAGAATTTTGGCATCTCGGTACCTATGAAGATGAATAACAAAAAAAAGAAAATCGTATTTTTTTATTTTCTTACTTTGTTTCTAACTAAAGTGTTATTTGTGGGTTTTAACTTTTTGGTACTTAAGGAACTTGAAAACACTTATAATACACATTTCTCGTAATTTCCTTTCGTTTCGCAAACATAAGGTTCTTTGTATGTATTTAAGCGTTTTTATAGATAACATAATGAAAACCCTCAAAATATATGTTTTTGGTAATTTTATTCTGTTTCTCCATAAAAGGTGTTTTGCATGCCTTTTAGCGTTTTGATATGTAATGAGCTCAAAAACACTTAAAGGCAAGTTCTTGGTAAAAGTTGTTTTTATTCCCATGTAATGTGATTACCCTGCTTTTTAGTGCTTTATTGCCTAACACGCTCACAAACACTCAAAAGACACTTTTTTGGTAATATTTTTTTTTTTTTTCTCACATAAAGCTAATTTTGCATGGAATTTGGGGTTTTGGTAACTAAGAATGTGAAAAAAAAACTCAAAAGACAGGCATTTAATAAGGTTGTTCTATTTCTTAATTAAAAGTGTTATTCATGAGTTCCAGCATTTTGGTATGTAAGAAACTTTTCTTCTACACACATTTGGTAAGGTATTTCTGTTTCAAAATTAAAAGTGTTATTCATGAGTTTCAGCTTTTTGGTATGTAAGAAACTTCTTTATGTACACGAGTTTTTGAGCTTTTTACCTTGTGGTTCTTGTCAAACAATAAAACACTCATACACGTTTCTCGTAATGTCCTTTTCTTCGCCAATATGAAGTTCTTTCCATCCATTTTTGCATTTTTTGTAGGTAACAAGCTCAAAAACACATAAAAATATATCTTTTTGGTAATGTTATTGTATTTCTTCATATTGGTTAGTTTACATCCGTTTTAGCGTTTTTCTACGTAAATCACTGAAAAGACACGTTTCCAGTAATATTGTTGAAATTGCTGAAAAACGATCAAAAGACAGGTTTCTGGTAAAGTCGTGTAATTTCTCCATATAGGTGGATTTGCATACACTTCAGGGTTTGTACATAACTCCGGAAAAAAGCTAAAATTATTTTTTTATATAATGTTTTTTTTTTTTTTTTTACAAAATGTCCATTAATTTTGCCAGAATTTTACCATATCGGTACCTATGAAGATGAATAACATAATTTTTTTTTTCTCTCTATAAATAGTGTTATTTGTGGGTTTTAGCTTTTTGGTACTTAAGTAACTTAAAAACACTCATGATACACGATTTTCGTAATGTCTTTTGTTATACATACATCAGGTTCTTTACATGTATTTAAGCGTTTTTATAGGTTACATGATCAAAAACACTCAAAATACATGTTTTTCGTAATGTTATTCTGTTTCTCCATAAAGGGTGTTTTGCATGCGTTTTAGCGATTTGGCATGTAAGGATTTAAAAAACACTTAAAGGCAAGTTCTTCGTAAAAATTGGTTTTATTCCCATATAATGTGATTGTTCTGCTTTTTAGTACTTTGGTGCATATCACGCTCAAAAACACTAAAAAGACACTTTTTTGGAAATGTCATTTTTTTCTCCCACATGAAGGTAGTTTCGCATGTAATTTGGCATTTTTGAAACTATGTGAAAAACACTCAACTTTTTTCGTAATGTTCTTTTTTCCACATAAATTCCCTGAATTTTGGCAGAATTTTGGCATCTCGGTACCTATTAAGATGAATAAAAAAAATTTTAAAAATCCCATTTTCTTATTTTTTTATTTATTTTTATTTTTTATTTTTTCTAAAGAGTGTTATTTGTGGGTTTTAGCTTTTTGGTACTGAAGGAACTTAAAACTCACTCATAATACACGTTTCTCGTAATGTTCTTTCGTTTCCCAAACATAAGGTTCTTTGCATGTATTAAGCGTTTTTATAGATAACATGATCAAAAACACTCAAAATACATGTATTTGGTAATGTAATTCTGTTTCTCCATAAAATGTAGAATACATTTTATGGAGAAACAGAATTACATTACCAAATACATGTATTTTGATTGTTAGCGTTTTTTTTGAGTGTTGCGTTTAAGCGTTTTGGTACGTAAGGAGCTCAAAAACACTTAGAAGCAAGTTTTTTGGTAAAATTTGGTTTTATTCCCATATAATGTGATTGCCCTGGCTTTTAATGGTTTATTGCGTTCAAAAACTGAAAAGACATACAAAGCGTCCCATATGAGGAAATTAAAGACCTTACCAGAAATCTGTCTTTTGAGTGTTTCTCAGCTTGTTAGGCACCAAAACGATAAATAATAAGGAACTCACTCTATGTGGGAATCCAAAATAAAATTAGTGAAAACGTGTCTTTTTCAGTGTTTTACGTAGAAACACGCTAAAACTAATACAAACCAACCAATATCAAGAAGCACAAAAACATAACCAGAAATGTATATTTTGAGTGTTTTTGAGCTTGTTACCTACAAAAAAACGGGAAAATGGATACAAAGCACTCTATATTGGGAAACAAAGGGACATTGCGAGAAAAGTGTATAATAAATGTTTTATACTCGTATTTCAAAAAAAACTCTAGGCAAAAAACACAAAAACTCGTGTATATGCTGAAACTCATGAATAACACTCTTAATTGAGAAACAGAGCAACTTTACTAAATGCGTGTCAAAAACACTAAAAGGCAAGTTCTTCGCAAAAGTTGGTTTTATTCCCACGTAATGTGATTGCCCTGCTTTTTAGTGTTTTATTGCCTAACACGCTTAAAAAACACTCAAAGACACTTTCCTGGTAATGTCATTTTTTTTCCACATAAAGCTAATTTCCCATGGAATTTGGGGTTTTGGTAACTAATGATATAAAAAAAAACACTTAAAATACACGCCTTTAGTAAGGTTGTTCTGTTTCTTGATTACGAGTGTTATTCATGAGTTTCAGTATTTTGGTATTTTAGAAACTTCTCCATATAGTCGAGTTTTTGCGTTTTTTGCCTTGTGATTCTGGTAAAACTGCAAAACACTCATTATACACGTTTCTCGTTACGTCCTTTTTTTTCCTTATATAGAGTGCTTTCCATATATTTTCGCGTTTTTTTTATGTAACAAGCTCAAGAAAACACAAAATATATTTTTTGGTATTGTTATTCTCTTTCTTCATATTGGTTGGTTTGCACCAGTTTTAGCGTTTTCTACGTAAAACACCAAAAAGACACGTTTTCAGTAATTTTGTTTTGGACTTCTTTGGGTTTTATCGTTGGTTCCTAACATGCTGAAAAACCCTCAAAAGACAGTTTTCTGGCAAAGACGTTTAATTTCCCCATATAGGTGGCTTTGCATGCAATTTAGGTGTTTGATATATAACAGTCCAAAATAAAAGCTAAATGTAACTTTTTTGATAATGTTCTTATTTTATATAATTTCCTGAACTTTGCCCGAATTTTGGCATCTCCTTACCTGTAAAGATGAATAAGAATGAAAAAAAAATATCGTATTTCTTTTTATTTATTTTTATTTTTTTCTCAATAAAGAGTGTAATTTGTGGCTTTTAGCTTTTTCGTACCTAATGAACTTAAAAACACTCATAATACACGTTTCTCGTAATGCCCTTTTGTTTCCCAAAAATAGGGTTCTTTGCATATATTTAAGCGTTTTTATTGGTAACATGATCAAAACACTCAAAATACATGTTTTTGGTAATGTTATTCTGTTTTACCATCAAGTGTATTTTGCATGCATTTTAATGTTTTGGTATATAAGGAGCTCAAATACACATAAAGGCAAGTTCTTGTTAAAAATTGGTTTTATTTCAATGTAATGTGATTGCCCTGCTTTTTAATGCTTTATTGCCTAACACGCTCAAAAAACACTCAAAAGACATTTTTCTGGCAATGTCTTTTTTTTCCCACATAAAGCTGGTTTCGCATGCAATTTGGGGTTTTGGTAACTAAAGATGTGAAAAGCACTCAAAATACACGCATTTAGTAAGATTGTTCTGTTTCTCTATTAAAAGTGTTTTTCCAGAGTTTCGTCATTTTGGAATATAAGAAACTTCTCTATATACACAAGTTTTTGCGTTTTTTGCCTTGTAGTCTTGTGAAATTATAAAACACACATTATACACGTTTCTCGTAATGTCCTTTTGCTTCCCAATATAGAGAGCTTTCCATCTAATTTCGCGTTTTTTGTAGGTAACAATTTCAAAAACTCAAAATATACCTTTTTTGGTAATGTTATTTTATTCCTTCATATTGGTTGGTTTGCATCCGTTTTAGCGTTTTTCTACGTAAAACACCGAAAAGACACGTTTTTAGTAATATTGTTTTGGATTCCCATATAGATTGACTTCCATGTTATTTATCGTGTTGGTTCCTAAGATGTTGTAAAACACTCATAAGACCGTTTTCTGGCAAAAACGTTTAATTTCCCCATATAGGTGGCTTTGCATGCACTTTAGCGGTTTGGTACATAATAGTCCGAAAATAGCTAATTTTAACTTTTTTGATAATGTTCTTATTTCACATAATTTTCTGAATTTTGCCCGAATTTTGGTATCTCGGTACCAGTGAAGATGAATAAGAAAGAAAAAAAAATATCGTATTTTTTTTTTATTTATTTATTGTTTCTCAATAAAGAGTGTTATTTGTGGCTTTTAGCTTTTTGGTAATTAATGAAGTTAAAAACACTCATAATACACGTTTCTCGTAATCTCCTTTCGTTTCCCAAAAATAGTGTTCTTTGCATGTATTTAAACGTTTTCATTGGTAACATAATCAAATACACTCAAAATATATGTTTTTGGTAATATTATTCTGTTTCACCATAAAGAGTGTTTTGCAGGCGTTTTAATGTTTTGGTATATAAGGAGCTGAAAAACACTTAAAGGCAAGTTCTTGATAAAAATTCGTTTTCCTCCAATGTAATGTGATTGCCCTCCTTTTTAGTGCTTTATTGCCTATCACGCTCAAAAACACTTAAAAGACATTTTTCTGGTAAAGTCATTTTTTTTCCCACAAATCTATTTTCCCATGCAATTTGGGGTTTTGGTAACTTAGAATGTGAAAAGCACTCAAAATACACGCATTTATTAAGGTTGATCTGTTTCTCAATTAGGAGTGTTATATATGAGTTTTAGCATTTTTGTGTCTAGGAAACCTCTCCATATACACGAGATTTTGCGTTTTTTGCCTTGTGGTTCTTTTGAACTATAAAAAAATCATTATTCACTTTTCTTACAATGTCCTTTTGTTTACCAATATATAGTGCTTTGCATCAATTTTCGCGTTTTTTGTAGGTAATAAGATCAAAAACACACAAAATATACCTTTTTAGTAACGTTTTTCTATTCCTTGATATTGGTTGCTTTCCATCCGTTTTAGTGTTTTTCTACGTAAAACACTGAGAAGACACGTTTTCAGTAACTTTGGATTCCCATATATATATATGGATTCCCATATAGAGGTGAGTTCCTTATTATTTATCGTTTTGGTGCTTAACATGCTAAAAAACACTCAAAACACAGATTTCTGGTAAGGTCGTTAAATTTCTTCATATAGGAGGCTTTGCATGCACTTTAGGGTTTGGTACATAAGAGTTTGAAAAAAAAAAAAAGCTGAAATTAACTTCTTTGATAATATTCTTTTATCATACGATTGCCCTGAATTTTCCTAGGATTTCGGGATCTTGGTAATATGAAGATGAATAACAAAAAAAAAAAAAAAAAAAAAATTCCTATTTTTTATATATTTTTTTTTATTTTCTAAATAAAGAAAGTTATTTGTGGGTATTAGCTTTTTGGTACTGAAGGAACTTAAAAAACACTCATAATACACGTTTCTCGTAAAGTCCTTTTGTTTCCCAAACATAATGTTCTTTGAATGTATTTAAACGTTTTTATAGATAACATGATCAAAAAACGCTCAAAATATATGTTTTTGGTAATGTTATTCTGTTTCTCCATAAAGTTTGTTTTGCATACGTTTTAGCGGTTTGTTATATAAAGAGCTCAAAAACACTTAAAGGCAAGTTTTTTAGTATAAATTGGTGTTATTCCAATGTGATATGATTGCCGTGCTTTTTAGTGCTTTATTGCCTATCACGCTCAAAAACACTTAAAAGACACTTTTCTGGTAATGTCATTTTTTTCCTCACATAAAGGTGGTTCTGCATACAATTTCGGGTTTTGATAACTAAGAATGTGAAAAGCTCGCAAAATACTCGCATTTAGTAAGGTTGTTCTGTTTTTCAATTAAGAGTGTTATTCATGAGTTTCAGCATTTTGGTATCTAGGAACATTATCCATATACACGAGTTTTTATGTTTTTAGCCTTTTGGTTCGTTTGAACTATAAAAAACTCATTATACACTTTTCTTGCAAAGTCCTTTTCTTTTCTTATATAGAGTGCTTTGCATCAATTTTCCCGTTATTTGTAGGTAACATGTTAAAAAAACACTCAAAATATACCTTTTTGGTAATGTTTTTCTATTTCTTGATATTGGTTGGTTTGCATCCGTTTCAGCGTTTTTCTACGTAAAACACTGAAAAGACACGTTTTCAACAATTTTGTTTTGGATTCTCATATATAGTGAGTTCCTTATTATTTATCGTTTTGGTGCCTAACATGCTGAAAAACACTCAAAAAACAGATTTCTGGTAAGGCCGTTTATTTTCCTCATATAGGAGTCCTTGGATGCACTTTAGGGTTTGGTATATAACAGTCCGAAAAAAAAGCTAAAATTAACTTTTTTGATAATTTTCTTTTATCATATAATAGCCCTAAATTTTCCAAGAATTTTGGAATCTCAGTACCTATGAAGATGAATAACAAAAAAAAAATCCTATTTATTTTATTTTCTTACTTTTTTTTTAAATAAAGAGTGTTATTTGTGGGTTTTAACTTTTTGGTACTTAAGGAACTTAAAAACACTTATAATACACATTTTTTTCGTAATGTCATTTCGTTTCGCAAAAATAAGGTTCTTAGTATGTATTTAAGCATTTTTATAGATAACATGATCTAAACCCACAAAATATATGTTTTTGGTAATTTTATTCTGTTTCTCCATAAAAGGTATTTTGCATGCGTTTTAGTGTTTTGGTATGTAATGAGCTCAAAAACAATTAAAGGCAAGTTCTTGGTAAAAGTTGTTTTTATTCCCATGTAATGTTATTACCCTGCTTTTTAGTGCTTTATTGCCTAACACGCTCAAAAACACTCAAAAAACACTTTTCTTGTAATATCATTTTTTTTTTCTTACATAAAGCTAGTTTTGCATGAAATTTGGGGTTTTGGTAACTAAGAATATGAAAAAAAAACTCAAAACACAGGCATAGTGTAAGGTTGTTCTATTTCTTAATTAAAAATATTATTCATGAGTTCCAGCTTTTTGGTATGTAAGAAACTTTTCTAATACACACATTTGGTAAGGTATTTCTGTTTCAAAATTAAAAGTGTTATTCATGAGTTTCAGCTTTTTGGTATATAAGAAATTTCTTTATTTTACACCAGTTTTTTAGTTTTTTTCCTTCTGGTTCTTGTCAGACTATAAAACACTCATACACGTTTCTCGTAATGTCCTTTTCTTTGCCAATATAAAGTGCTTTCCATCCATTTTTTCATTTTTTGTAGGTAACAAGCTCAAAAACACATCAAAATATATCTTTTTGGTAATGTTATTCTATTTCTTAATATTGGTTGGTTTACATCCGTTTTAGCGTTTTTCTACGTAAATCACTGAAAAAGACACGTTTTCAGTAATATTGTTGATATTGCTGAAAAACACTCAAAACACAGGTTTCTGGTAAAGTCGTGTAGTTTCCCCATATAGGTGGATTTGCATACACTTCAGGGTTTGTACATAACTCCGGAAAAAAGCTAAATTTTTGTTTTGTTTTTGTTTTACAAAATTTCCATGAATTTTGCCAGAATTTTGGCATCTCGGTAACTATGAAGATGAATAACAAAAAAAAAAAAAATTCTCTCTATAAAGAGTGTTATTTGTGGGTTTTAGCTTTTTGGTACTTAAGTAACTTAAAAATACTCATAATACACGATTTTCGTAATGTCCTTTTGTTATACAATCATAGGGTCCTTTACATGTATTTAAGCGTTTTTATAGGTTAAATGATCAAAAACACTCAAAATACATGTTTTTGGTAATGTTATTCTGTTTCTCCATAAAGGGTGTTTGCCATACGTTTTAGAGATTTGGTATGTAAGGAGTTAAAAAACACTTAAAGGCAAGTTCTTCGTAAAAGTTGGTTTTATTCCCATGTAATGTGATTGTTCTGCTTTTTAGGGCATTGTTGCATATCACGCTCAAAAACAATAAAAATACACTTTTTTGGAAATGTCATTTTTTTTCCTACATGAATGTAGTTTCGCATGTAATTTGGCATTTTCGTAACTAAGAATGTGAAAAACACTCAAAATACACAATATGGTAAGGTAGTTCTGTATATTGATTAAAAGTGTTATTCATGCATTTCATCATTTCGGTTTGTAAGAAATTTCTCTATATACACGAGTTTTTGTTTTTATTGCCTTGTGGTTGTTTTAAAACTATAAAACACTCATTATACACGTTTCTCGTAAAGTCCTTTTGTTTCCTAATATAGAGTGCTTTACATTCATTTTTGCATTTTTTGTAGGTAACAAGCTCAAAAACACTCAAAATATATCTTTTTAGTAATGTTATTCTATTTCTTCATATATGTTGGTTTGCATCAGCTTTAGTGTTTTTTTACGTAAAACACTGAAAAGACACGTTTTCAGTAATTATGTTTTGGATTCACATATTGACTGACTTCCATATTATTTATCGTGTTGGTGCCTAACATGCTGAAAAACACTGAAAAGACAGGTTTCTGATAAAGTCGTTTAACTTCCCTATATAGATGTCTTTGCATGCACTTTAGGGTTTGGTACATAACAATCCGAAAAAAAAGCTGTAATTAACTTTTTTGGTAATGTTCTTCTTTCCACATAAATACCCTGAATTTTGGCAGAATTTTCGCATCTCGGTACCTATAAGGATGAGTAACAAAAAAAAAAAATCCCATTTTTTTATTTTTTTTGTTTATTATTTTTTTCTAAATAAAGAGTGTTATTTGTGGGTTTTAGCTTTTAGGTATTGAAGGAACTTAAAAAAACACTCATAATACACGTTTCTCGTAATGTCCTTTCGTTTCCCAAACATAAGGTTCTGTGCATGTATTTAAGTGTTTTTATAGATAATATGATAAAAAACACTCAAAATACATGAATTTGGTAATATTATTCTGTTTCTCCATAAAATGTATTTTGCAGGCGTTTTAGCGTTTTGGTATGTAAGGAGCTCAAAACATTTAAAGGCAAGTTCTTGGTAAAATTTGGTTTTATTCCCATGTAATGTGATTGCCCTTCCTTTTAGTGCTTTATTGCGTAACACGCTCAAAAACACTCAAAAGACATGCAAGGCCTCGCATATGAGGAAATAAGAGACCTTACCAGAAATATGTCTTTTGAGTGTTTTTCAGCATGTTAGGCACCAAAACGATGAATAATAAGGAACTCTCTCTATGTGGGAATCCAAAAGAAAATTACTGAAAACTTGTCTTCTCAGTCTTTTACGTAGAAAAACGCTAAAACTGATGCAAACCAACCAATATCAAGAAGCAGAAAAACATTACCAAAAATATATATTTTGAGTGTTTTTGAGCTTGTTACATACAAAAAAAACACAAAATTGATACAAAACACTCTATATTGGGAAACAAAGGGACATTGCGAGAAAAGTGTATAAGGAATGTTTTATAGTTCAAAAAAACCACAAGCCAAAATACGCAAAAACTCGTGTATATGGAAAAGCTTCCTAGATACTAAAATGCTGAAACTCATGAATAACACTCTTAACTGAGAAACAGAACAACCTTACTAAATGCGTGTCAAAAACACTAAAAGGCAAGTTTTTCGTAAAAGTTGGTTTTATTCCCATGTAATGTGATTGCCCTGCTTTTTAGTGCTTTATTGCCTAACATGCACAAAAACACTCAAAAACACTTTTCTGGTAATGTCATTTTATACCCACATAAAGTTAGTTTCGCATGGAATTTGGGGTTTTGGTAACTAAGAATTTAAAAAAACACTCAAAATACACGCATTTAGTAAGGTTGTTCTGTTTGTTGATTAAGAGTGTTATTCATGAGTTTCAGCATTTTGGTATCTTAGAAACTTCTCCACACAGACGAGTTTTTGCGTTGTTTGCCTTGTGATTCTAGTGAAACTATAAAACACTCATTATACACGTTATTCGTTATGTCCATTTTTTTTTCCTAATATACAATGCTTTGCATCCATTTTTGCGTTTTTTTTTATGTAACAAGCTCAAAAACACACAAAATATACTTTTCTGGTAATATTATTCTATTTTTTTCATATTCGTTGGTTTGCATCCGTTTTAGCGTTTTTCTACGAGGAAATTAAACGACTTTACAAGAAAACTGTCTTTTGAGCTTTTTTCAGCATGTTAAGCACCAAAACGATAAATAATATGGAATTCACTCTATATGGGAATCCAAAACAAAATTACTGAAAACGTGTCTTTTCAGTGTTTTACGTAAAAAACGTTAAAACTGATGCAAACAGACCAATATGAAGAAATAGGATAACATTACCAAAAAGATATATTTTAAGTATTTTTGAGCTTGTAACAAACAAAAAAAAAAAAAAAAACGCGAAAATAGATGCAAAGCACTCCATATTGGGAAACAAAAAGACATTACGAGAAACGTGTATAATGAGTATTTTATAGTTTCACAAGAACCACAAAGCAAAAAACGTAAAAACTAGTGTATATGGAGAAGTTTCTTAGATACCAAAATGCTGAAACGCCTGAATAACACTCTTAATTAAGAAACAGAATAACATTACTAAATGCGTGTATTTTGAGTGTTTTTCACATTCTTAGTTACTAGAACACCAAATTACATGCGAAACAAGCTTTATATGGGAAAAAAAATGATATAACTAGAAAAGTGTCTTTTGAGGGTTCTTGAGAGAGTTAGGCAATAAAGCACTAAAAAGGAGGGCAATCACATTACAACGGAATAAAACCAACTTTTACCAAGAACTTGCCTTTAAGTGTTTTTTAACTCCTTATACTCGTATACCAAAACGCTAAAAACACATGCAAAACACCCTTTACGGAGAAACAGATTAACATTACCAAAAACATATATTTTGAGTGTTTTTGATCATGTTACCTCTAAAAACACTTAAATACATGCTAAGAACCCTATGTCTGGGAAACGAAAGGACATTATGAAAAACGTGTATTATGCGTGTTTTTAAGTTCCATAAGTACCAAAAAGCTAAAACCTCTTTATAAAGAAAAAAAATAAAGAAATAATAAAAAAATAGGATTTTTTTTTTTGTTATTCTTCTTCATAGGTACTGAGATGCCAAAATTCTGGCAAAATTCAGGGAAATTATGTTTAAAAAGAACATTATCAAAAATGTTCATTTTAGCTTTTTTTTCGGACTGTTATGTACCAAAAAATGAAGTGCATGCAAACCCAATTATATACAAACGACTTCACGAGAAACCTGTGTTTCTAGTGTTTTTGAGCATGTTAGTCACCAAAACAATAAATAATATTAAAGTCATTCTATGTGGTAATCCAAAACAAAATTACTTTAAACGTATCTTTTTCGTGTTTTACGTAGAAAAACGCTAAAACGAATGCAAGCCAACCAATATAAAGAAATAGAATAAGATTACCAAAAAGGTATAATTTGAGTGTTTTATTAGCTTTTAACTTACAAAAAAAAAAACGCGAAAATGGATGGAAAGCTCTCTCTATTGGTTAAGAAAAGGACATTACGAGAAACGTGTATAATGAGTGTTTTATAGATTCTCAAGAATCACAAGACAAAAAACGCAAAAGCTCGTATATATAGAGAAGTTTCTTAGATACCAAAATGGTGAAACTCCTGAATAACACTATCAATTGAGAAACAGAACAACCTTACCAAATGCGTGTATTTTGAGTGTTTTTCACATTCTTAGTTACCAAAACCCCAAATTTTATGTGAAAGTAGCTTTATGTGGGGAAAAAAAATTACATTACCAGAAAAGTGTCTTTTAATTGTTTTTTTTTTTTTTTAGCATGATAGGCAATAAAGCACTAAAAAGCAGGGCAATCACTTTACATGGGAATAAAATCAACTTTTACCAAGTGTTTTTTCTAAGTGTTTTTGAGCTCCTTATATACCAAAACGCTAAAACGCATGTAAAACACCCTTTATTTAGAAACGGAATAACATTACCAAAAACATGTATTTTGAGTGTTTTTGATCATGTTACCTATAAAAAAGCTTAAATACATGCAAAGAATCTTATGTTTGGGAAACGAAAGGACATTTCGAGAAACGTGTATTATGAGTGTTTTTTAAGTTCTTTAAGTACCAAAAAGCTAAAACCCACAAATAACACTCTTTTTTAGAGAAAAAATAAATAAATAAATAAATAGAAAAATTGGATTTTTTTTTTATTCATATTCATAAAATGCTAAAATTCTGCCAAAAATTCAGGGAAATTGTGTGATAAAAGAACATTATGAAAAAGAGTTAATTTTAGCTTTTTTTTCGGACTGTTATGTACCAAACCCTAAAGTGCATGCAAAGCACTTTAGCATGGGGAAATTAAACGACCTTACCAGAAACCTGTCTTTTGTGTTTTTTTTTTTTCAGCATGTTAGGCACCAAAACGATAAATAATATGGAAGTCACTAAATGTGGGAATCCATCACAAAATTACTGAAAAAGTATCTTTTCAGTGTTTTACGTAGATAAACGCTAAATCGGATGCAAACCAACGAATATGGAGAAATAGAATAACATTACCAAAAAGGTATATTTTGAGTGTTTTTGAGCTTCTTACCTTCAAAAAACGCGAAAATAGATGGAAAGCACTCTATATTGGGATACAAAAGGACATTACGAGAAACGTGTTTTATAGTTTCACAACAGCCACAAGGCAAAAATCGCAAAACTCGGTGTATATGGAGAAGTTTCTTAGATACCAAAATGATGAAACTCAGAAATAACACTCTTAATTAAGAATACAGAACAACCTTAACAAATACAGGTATTTTGAGTGCTTTTCACATTCTTAGTTACCAAAACCAAAAATTGCATGCAAAACTAGCTTTATGTGGGAAAAAAAATGACATTACCAAAAAAAGTGTCTTTTGAGTGTTTTTGAGCGTGATAGGCACTAAAACTCTAAAAAGGAGGGCAATCACATTACATGGGATTAAAACCAACTTTTACCAAGAACCTGCCTTTACGTGTTTTTGAGCTTCTTACATACCAAAACGCTAAAACGCTTGGAAAACACCATTTATGGAGAAACAAAATAACATTACCAGAAACATGTATTTTGAGTGTTTTTGATCATGTTACCTATAAAAATGCCTAAATACATGCAAAGAACCCTTTGTTTGGAAAATGAAAGGACATTACGAAAATCGTGTATTATGAGTGTTTTTAAGTTCCTTAAGTACCAAAAAGCTAAAACCCAGAAATAACTTTTTATTAAGAAAACAAAAATTGTTATTCATCTTCATAGGTACCGAGATGCCAAAATTCTGCCAAAATTCATGGAAATAAAAAAAAAATCATTAAAAAAAAATTTTTTAGCTTTTTTCCGGAGTTATGTACAAACTCTGAAGTGCATGCAAATCCAGCTATATGGGGAAATAACACGACTTTACCAGAAACCTGTCTTTTGAGTGTCTTTCAGCAATCTGAACAATATTACTTAAAACGTGTCTTTTCAGTGATTTACGTAGAAAAACGCTAAAACGGATGCAAACCAACCAATATGAATAAATAGAATAACATTACCAAAAAGATATATTTTGTTGTGTTTTTGAGCTTGTTACCTACAAAAAATGCAAAAATGGATGGAAAGCACTTTATATTGGCAAAGAAGAGGACATTACGAGAAACGTGTATGAGTGTTTTATAGTTTGACAAGAACCACAAGGTAAAATACTCAAAAACTCGTGTACATAAAGAAGTTTCTTACATACCAAAAAGCTGAAACTCATCAATAACACTTTTAATTTTGAAACAGAAATACCTAACCAAATGTGTGTATTAGAAAAGTTTCTTACATACCAAAATGCTGAAACTCATGAATAACACTTTTAATTAGAAAAAAGAAAATAGTGTTTTGAGTTTTTTTCACATTCTTAGTTACCAAAACCCCAAATTCCATGCAAAACTAGCTTTATGTGGGAAAAAAAATGATATAACCAGAAAATAGTTTTTTGAGTGTTTTTGAGCGTGTTAGGCAATAAAGCACTAAAAAGCATGGAAATCACTTTACATGGGAATAATAACAACTTTTACCAAGAACTTGCCTTTAAGTGTTTTTGAGCTAATTACATACGAAAACGCTAAAACGCATGCAAAACACCTCTTATGCAGAAAGAGAATAAAATTACCAAAAAACATATATTTTGTGTGTTTTTGATCATGTTATCTATAAAAACGCTTAAATACATGCAAAAAACCTTATGTTTAAGAAACAAAAGGACATTACGAGAAATGTGTATTATAAGTGTTTTTAAGTTCCTTAAGTACCAAAAAGCTAAAACCCACAAATAACACTCTTTATTTAGAAAAAAAGTAATAAAATAAAAAAATAGGATTTTTTTTTTGTTACTCATCTTCATAGGTACAAAGATGCCAAAATTCTGGGAAAATTCAGGACAAAACAAAAATTATCAAAAAAGTGAATTTTAGCTTTTTTTTGGACTGTTATGTACCAAACCCTAAAGTGCATCCAAAGACTCCTATATGAGGAAATTAAACGAGCTTACCAGAAATCTGTTTTTTGAGTGTTTTTCAGCATGTTAGGCACCAAAACGATAAATAATAAGGATCTCACTCTATATGAGAATCCAAAACAAAAATACTGAAAAAGTGTTTTTTCTTTCTTTTACGTAGAAAAACGCTAAAACGGATGCAAACCTACCAATATCAAGAAATAGAAATACATTACCAAAAAGGTATATTTTGAGTGTTTTTGAGCTTGTTACCTACAAAAAACGCGAAAATTGATGCAAAGCACTCTATATTAAAAAACAAAAGGACTTTGCAAGAAAAGTGTATAATGAGTTTTTTATAGTTCAAAAGAACCAAAAGGCTAAAAACACAAAAACTCGTGTATATGGAGAAGGTTCCTAGATACCAAAATGCTGAAACTCATGAATAACACTTTTAATTGAGAAACAGAACAACCTTACTAAATGCGTGTATTTTGAGTGCTTTTCACATTCTTAGTTACCAAAACCCCAAATTGCATGCAAAAACACCTTTATGTGAGAAAAAAATGACATTACCAGAAAAGTGTCTTTTAAGTGTTTTTGAGCGTGATAGGCAATAAAGCACTAAAAAGCAGGGCAATCATATTACATTGGAATAACACCAATTTATACCAAAAACTTACCTTTAATTATTTTCGATGTCCTTATATACCAAACCACTAAAACCCATACAAAAACAAACTTTATGGAGAAACAGAACAACATTACCAAAAACAAGTATTTTGAATGTTTTTGATACTGTTATCTATAAAAACGCTTAATTACATGCAAAGAACATTATGTTTGGGAAACAAAAGGATATTACGAGAAACGTGTATTATTAGTGTTTTTTAAGTTCCTTAAGTACCAAAAAGCTAAAACCCACCAATAACAGTCTTTATTTAGAAAATAAAAAAATAAAAATATAAAAAAAATAGGATTTTTTTTTTTTGTTATTCATATTTATAGGTACCGAGATGCCAAAATTCTGGGAAAATTCAGGGCAATCATATTATAAAAGAGTATTATCAAAAAAGTTAATTTCCGGTTTTTTATTATTGGACTGTTATGTACCAAACCTTAAAGTGCATGCAAAGACTCCTATATGAGGAAATTAAGCGACCTTACCAGAAATATGTGTTTTGAGTGTTTTTTAGCATGTTAGGCACCAAAACGGTAAATAATAAAGAACTCACTCTATATGGGAATCCAAAAAAAAGCTACTGAAAACGTGTCTTCTCAGTGTTTTACGTAGAAAAACTCTAAAACGGATGCAAAGCAACCAATATCAAGAAATAGAAAAACATTACTAAAAAGGTATATTTTGAGTGTTTTTGAGCATGTTACCTACAAAAAACGCGAAAATTGATGCAAAGAACTCTATATTGGGAAAGAAAAGGACATTGCAAGAAAAGTGTATAATGAGTATTTTATAGTTCATAAGATCCGGGAGGCAAAAAACGCAAAATCTCGTGTATATGGAGAGGCTTCCTAGATACAAAAATGCTAAAATTCATGTATAACACTCCTAATTGAGAAAGAGAACAGCCTTAATAAATGCGTGTATTTTGATTGCTTTTCACATTCTTATCAAAACCAAAAATTGCATGCGAAAATAGATTTGTGGGAAAAAAAAAGACTTTACCAGATAAATGTCTTTTGAGTGTTTTTGAGCGTGATAGAAAATAAAGCACTAAAAAGGAGGGCAATCACATTACGTTGGAGGAAAACGAATTTTTACCAAGAACTTGCATTTATGTGTTTTTGAGCTCCTTATATACCAAAACACTAAAACGCATGCAAAACACTCTTTATGGTGAAACAGAATAACATTACCAAAAACATGTATTTTGAGTGTTTTTGATCATGTTACCAATAAAAACGCTTAAATAAATGCAAAGAACACTATTTTTTGGGAAACGAAAGGAGATTACGAGAAACGAGTATTATGAGTGTTTTTAAGTTCATTAATTACCAAAAAGCTAAAAGCCACAAATAACACTCTTTATTGAGAAACAATAAATAAATAAAAAATTAAATAAATACAATATTTTTTTCTTTCTTATTCATCTTCACAGGTACCGAAATGCCAAAATTCGGGCAAATTTTAGGAAATTATGTGAAATAAGAACATTATCAAAAAAGTTAAATCTAGCTTTTTTTTTTTCGAACTGTTATGTACCAAACCCCTGAAGTGCATGCAAAGGCACCTATATGTGGAAATTAAATGTCTTTGCCAGAAAACGGTCATATGAGTGTTTTTCAGCATGTTAAGAACCAAAACGATAAATAACTTGGAAGTCAATCTATATGGGAATCCAAAACAAAATTACAAAAAACGTGTCTTTTCGGTGTTTTACGTAGAAAAACGCTAAAACGGATCTAAACCAACCACTATGAAGAAATAAAATAACATTAACAAAAAGGTATATTTTGAGTGTTTTTGAAATTGTTACGTACAAAAAACGCGAAAATGGATGGAAAGCACTCTATATTGGGAAGCAAAAAGACATTACGAGAAACGTGTATAATGAGTGTTTTATAGTTTCACAAGAACTACAAGGCAAAAAACGCATTGAGAAGTTTCTTACATTCCAAAATGCTGTAACTCTGGAACAACACTCTTAATTGAGAAACAGAACAATCTTACTAATTGCGTGTATTTTGAGTGCTTTTCACATCCTTAGTTACCAAAACCCCAAATTGCATGCGAATCCAGTTTTTTGTGGGAAAAAAATGACATTACCAGAAAAATGTCTGAATTTTTTTGAGCGTGTTAGGCAATAAAGCACTAAAAAGCAGGGCAATCACATTACATTGGAATAAAACCAATTTTTAACAAGAATTTGCCTTTAAGTGTATTTTGAAACTCCTTATATACCAAAACACTAAAATGCATGCAAAATACACTTGATGGTGAAACAGAATAACATTACCAAAAACATGTATTTTGAGTGTTTTTGATCATGTTACCAATAAAAACGCTTATTTTTGGGAAATGAAAGGACATTACGAGAAACGTATATTATGATTGTTTTTAAGTTCACTAAGTACGAAAAAGCTAAAAGCCATAAATTACACTCTTTATTGAGAAAAAAAAAGGAAATAAATAAAAAAATACGATTTTTTTTTCATTCTAATTCCTCTTCACAGGTAACGAGGTGCCAAAATTCGGTCAAAGTTCAGGAAATTATATGAAATAAGAACATTATAAAAAACGTTAAGTTTAGCTTTTTTTTTCGGACTGTTATGTACCAAACCCCTAAAGTGGATGCAAAGCCACCTATATGGGGAAATTAAACGTGTTTGCCAGAAAACTGTCTTATGAGTGTTTTTCAGCATATTAGGAACCAACATGATAAAACCCAAGGAAGTCAATCTATATGGGAATCCAAAACAAAATTAATGAAAACATGTCTTTTCGGTGTTTTACTTACAAAACGCTAAAACGGATGCAAACTAACCAAAATGAAGAAATAGAATAACATTACCAAAAAGGTATATTTTGAGTGTTTTTGAAATTGTTACCTACAAAAAACGCGAAAATGGATGGAAAGCACTCTATATTGGGAAGCAAAAGGCATCAAAAAGCATGTTAGGCATCAAAACGATAAATAATATGAAAGTCACTCTATATGGATATCCAAAACAAAATTACTGGAAACGTGTCTTTTAAAAGATTTACGTAGAAAAACGCAAAAACGGAGGCAAACCAACCAATATGAAGGAATAGAATAACATTACCAAAAAATATATTTTGTGTGTTTTTGAGCTTGTTACATAAAAAGAACCTTGAAAATGGATGCAAAGCACTCTATATAAGGAAAAAAAAGGACATAATGAGATACGTGTATAATGAGTGTTTTATAGTTCATCAGAATCACAAGACAAAAAACGCAAACACTCGACTGTATGGAGAAGTTTCTAAGATACCAAAATACTGAAACTCATGAATAACAGTCTTAATCAAGAAACAGAACAACTTTACTAAATGCGTGCATTTTGAGTGTTTTTTTTACATTCTTGGTTACCAAAACCCCAAATTCCATGCGAAACTAGCTTTATGAGGGAAAAAAATGACATTACCAGAAAAGTGTCTTTGAGTGTTTTTAAGCGTGTTAGGCAATAAAGCACTAGAAAGCAGGGCAATCACATTACATGGGAATAAAACCAACTTTTACGAACTTGACTTTTAGTGTTTTTGACACGCATTTAGTAAGGTAGCTCTATTTCTCAATTAAGAGTGTTATTCATGAGTTTCAGCATTTACACGAGTTTTTGCGTTTTTTGCCTTGTGGATTTTTTGAACTATAAAACATTCATGATACATTTTTCTCGGAATGTTTTCTACGTAAAACACTGAGAAGACACGTTTTCAGTAATTTTCTTTTGGATTCCCACATAGAGTGAGTTCCTTATTATTTATCGTTTTGGTGCCTAACATGCTGAAAAACACTCAAAAGACAGATTTCTTGTAACGTCTTTAATTTCCTCATATAAGAAGCTTTGCATGTGTTTTCAGTGTTTTTGAGCGTGTTACGCAATAAAGCACTAAAAGCCAGGGCAATCACATTACATGGGAATAAAACCAAATTTTACCAAGAACTGGCCTTTAAATGTTTTTGAGCTCCTTACATACCAAAACGCTAAAACGCATGCAAAATACATTTTATGGAAAAACAGAATAACATTACCAAATACATGTATTTTGAGTGTTTTTGACCATGTTATCTAAAAAAACGCTTAAATACATGCAAAGAACCTTATGTTTGGGAAACGAAAGAACATTACAAGAAACGTGTATTATGAGTGATTTTAAAGTTCCTTCAGTACCAAAAAAGCTAGGGAATTTATGTGAAAAAAAGAACATTATCATGAAAGTTAATTATAGCTTTTTTTTCTGATTGTTATGTACCAAAACTTAAAGTGCATGCAAAGCCACCTATATAGGTTAAACGACTTTTCAATGGTTTTCAGCATGTTAGGCACCAATACGATAAATAATATGAAAATCAGTCAATATGTGAATCCAAAACAAAATTACTGAAAACGTGTCTTTTCAGTATTTTACGTAGAAAAACGCTAAAGCGGATACAAACCATCCTATATGAAGAAATAGAATAACATTACCAAGAAGATATTTTTTGAGTGTTTTTGAACTTGTTACCTACAAAAAATGCAAAAATGGATGTAAAGCACTCTATATTAGGAAACAAAAGGACATTACGTGAAACGTGTATAATGAGTGTTTTATAGTTTTAAAAGAACCACAAGGCAATAAACGTAAAAACTCGTGTATATAGAGAAATTTTTACATACCGAAATGATGAAATGCATGAATAACACTTTAAATTGATAAACAGAACTACCTTACCAAATTGGGTATTTTAAGTGTTTTTCACATTCTTAGTTACAAAAATGCCAAATTACATGCGAAACTAGCTTCATTTGGGAAAAAAAATGACATTACCAGAAAAGTGTCTTTTGAGTGTTTTTGAGCGTGATATGCAACAAAGCACTAGAAAGCAGAACGATCACATTACATGAGAATAAAACCAATTTGTACAAAGAATTTGCCTTTAAGTGTTTTTTAATCCCTTATATACCAAACCGCTAAAACGCATGAAAAACAAACTTTATGGAGAAACAGAATAACATTACCAAAAACATGTATTTTGAGTGTTTTTGATCATGTTATCTATAAAAACGCTTAAGTACATGCAAAGAATATTATGTTTGGGAAACAAAAGGACATTACGAGAAACGTGTATTATGAGTGTTTTTATAAGTTTCTTAAGTACCAAAAAGCTAAAACTCACAAATAACACTCTTTATTTAGAAAATAATAAAAAAAAAAAAATAGGATTTTTTTATTTGTTATTCATCTTCATAGGTACCGAGATGCCAAAATTTTGGAAAAATTCAGGGCAATTATATGATAAAAGAATATTATAAAAAAAGTTAATTTTTAACTGTTATGTACCAAACCCTAAAGTGCATGCAAAGCCTCCAATATGAGGAAATTAAACGACCTTACCAGAAATCTTTGTTTTGTGTTTTTTAGCATGTTAGGCACCAAAACGATAAATAATAAGGATCTCACTCTATATGGGAATCCAAAACAAAGTTACTAAAAACGTGTGTTCTCAGTGTTTTACGTAGAAAAACGTTAAAACGGATGCAAACTAAAAAAATATCAAGAAATAGAAAAACGTTACCAAAAAAGTATATTTTGAGTGTTTTTGAGCTTTTTACCTACAAAAACGCGAAAATTGATGCAAAATACACTATATTGGGAAACAAAAGGACACTGCAAGAAAAGTGTATAATGAGAGTTTTATAGTTCAAAAGAACCACAAAGCAAACAACGCAAAAACTCGTGTATATGGAGAGATTTCCTAGACACCAAAATGCTGAAACTCATGAATAACACTCTTAATTGAGAAACAGAACAACCTTAATAAATGCTTGTATTTTGAGTGCTTTTCACACTCTTAGTTATCAAAGACCCCAAATTACATGCGAAAATAGCTTTGTGGGAAAAAAAATTACTTTACCAGAAAAGTATCTTTTGAATTTTTTTCAACGTGATAGGTAATAAAGCATTCAAAAGCAGGACAATCACATTATATTGGAATAAAACCATTTTTTACCAAGAACTTGCTTTTAAATGTTTTTGAGCTCCTTTTATACAAAACTGCTAAAACGCTTTCAAAACACACTTTAAGGAGAAACAGAATAACATTACCAAAACCTTGTATTTTGAGTGTTTTTGATCACGTTATCTATAAAAACGCTTAAATACATGCAAAGAACCATATGTTTCGGAAACGAAAGGACATTACGAGAAACGTGTATTATGAGTGTTTTTAATAACCTTAAGTACCAAAAAGGTAAATCCCACAAATAACACTATTTATTGAGAAAAAAAATAAAATAAATAAAAAAATAAAAAAAATAGGATTATTTAATTTTTTTTTATTTATCCTCATAGGTACCAAAATGCCAAAATTCTGGGAAAATTCAGGGCTATTATATGATAAAAGAATATTACCAAAAAAAGTTAATTTTAGCTTTTTTATATACCAAACCCTAAAGTGCATGCAAAGCCTCCTATATAAGGAAATTAAACCACCTAATCAGAAATCTCTCTTTTGAGTGTTGTTTAGCATGTTAGGCACCAAAACAATAAATAATAAGGAACTCACTCTATATGGGAATTCAAAACAAAATTACTAAAAACGTGTCTTCTCAGTGTTTTACGTAGAAAAACGCTAACACGGATGCAAACAAACCAATATAAAGAAATAGAAAAACATTACCAAAAAGGTATATTTTGAGTGTTTTTGAGCTTTTTACCTATAAAAAAACACGAAAATTGATGCAAAGCACTCTATAATGGGAAAGAAAAGGACATTGCATGAAAAGTGTATAATGAGTGTTTTATAGTTCAAAAGAACCATAAGGCAAAAAATACAAAAGCTAGTGTATATGAAGAAGGTTCGTAGATACCAAAATGCTGAAACTCATGAACAACACTCTTAATTGAGAAACAGAACTATCTTATTAAATGTGCGTATTTTGAGGGCTTTTTTACATTCTTAGTTTTAAAAACCCCAAATTGCATGCGAAACCAGCTTTATGTGAGAAAAAAATGACATTACCAGAAAAATGCCTTTGAGTGTTTTTGAGCGTGTTAGGCAAAGAAGCACTGAAAAGCAGGGCAATCACATTACATTGGAATAAAACAAATTTTTAATAAGAACTTGCCTTTAAGTGTTTTTGAGCTCCTTATATACCAAAACACTAAAACGTATGCAAAATACACTTTATGGTGAAACAGAATAACATTACCAAAAACATGTATTTTGAGTGTTTTTTATCATATTTCCAATAAAAACGCTTAAATGACATTACCAGAAAAATGTCTTTTAAGTGTTTTTGAGCGTGATATGCAACAAAGCACTAAAAAGCAGAAAAATCACATAACTTGGGTATAAAACCAACTTTTACGAAGAACTTGCCTTTAAGGGTTTTTTTTTTAACTCCTTACATACCAAAACGCTAAAACGCATGTAAAACACCCTTTATGGAGAAAC
The DNA here is from genome assembly GCF_035594125.1 of Scylla paramamosain. NCBI lineage: Eukaryota > Metazoa > Arthropoda > Malacostraca > Decapoda > Portunidae > Scylla > Scylla paramamosain. Next base: position 8,649,714 of record NC_087175.1, read on the forward strand.
AGAGTAACATTACCAAAAATATGTATTTTGAGTGTTTTTGATCAAGTTACTTATAAAAATGTTTAAATACATGTAAAGAAACCTATGTTTGTATAAGAAAAAATCATTAACAAAATCGTGTATTATGAGTGTTTTTAAGTTCCTTAAGCACCAAAAAGCTAAAACACACAAATAACACTTCATAGAGAGAGAAAAAAAAAATGTTATTCATATTCATAGGTACCGAGATAACAAAATTCTGGAAAAATTCAGGGAAATAAAAAAAAAATAATAATTTCAGGTTTTTTCCGGCGTTATGTACCAAACCCTGAAGTGCATGCAAAGCCACCTATATGGAAAAATTACTCAACTTTACCAGAAACCTGTCTTTTCAATGTTTTTCTCTTTCAATGTTCAATGATTTCAAATTTTTTTCAATGTTTTTCTGGTAAAGTCGAGTAATTTTTCCATATAGGTTGCCTTGCTCTCCATAAAGGGTGTTTTACATGCGTTTTAGCGTTTTGGTATGTAAGGAGTTAAAAAAAACACTTAATGGCAAGTTCTTCGTAAAAGTTGGTTTTATACCCAAGTTATGTGATTTTTATGCTTTTTAGTGCTTTGTTGCATATAACGCTCAAAAATACTTAAAAGACATTTTTCTGTTAATGTCATTTAAGCGTTTTTATTGGAAATATGATAAAAAAACACTCAAAATACATGTTTTTGGTAATGTTATTAGCACTAAAAGCCAGGGCAATCACATTACATGGGAATAAAACCAAATTTTACCAAGAACTTGCCGTTAAATATTTTTGAGCTCCTTACATACCAAAAAGCTAAAACCAAAAAAACCTTTATGGAGAAAAACAAAAACATTACAAAAAACATGTATTTTGAGTGTTTTTGATCATGTTACCTATAAAAACGCTTAAATACATGCAAAGAATCCTATGTTTGAAAAACGAAAGGACATTACGAGAAACGTGTATTATAAGTGTTTTTAAGTTACTTAAATACCAAAAAGCTAAAATCCACAAATAACACTCTTTATGAAGAAACAAAAAAATAAATAAATAAATATAAATAAATAAATAAAAGAAAAGAAAATAATAATTTTTTTTTTTTGTTATCATCTTTAGAGGTACCGAGATGCCAAAATTCTGTTAAAATTCAGGGAAATTATGTGGATAAAAGAACATTATCGAAAAAGTTAATTTTAGCTTTTTTTTCGGACTGTTTTGTACCAAACCCTAAAGTGTATGCAAAGCCATCTATATGGGGAAATTAAACGACTTTACGAACTGTCTTTGGAATGTTTTTCAGCATATTAGGTACCAAAACGATAAATAATATGGCAGTCACTCTATATGGGAATCCAAAACAAAATTACTGAAAACGTGTCTTTTCAGTGTTTTACGTAAAAAACGCTAAAACGGATGGAAACAGACCAATATGAAGAAATAGAATAACATTACCAAAAAGGTATATTTTAAGTATTTTTGAGTTTGTGACAACAACAAAACAACAACAAAAAAAAAACGTGAAAATGGATGCAAAGCACTCTATATTGGGAAATAAAAAGACATTACGAGAAACGTGGATAATGAGTATTTTATAGTTTCACAAGAACCACGAAGCAAAAAACGCAAAAACTAGTGTATATGGAGAAGTTTCTTAGATACCAAAATGCTGAAACTCCTGAATAATACTCTTAATTAAGAAACAGAATAACATTACTAATTGCGTGTATTTTGAGTGTTTTTCACATTCTTAGTTACTAGAACCCCAAATTGCATGCGAAACTAGCTTTATGTGGGAAAAAAATGACATTACCAGAAAAGTATCTTTTGAGGGTTTTTGAGAGAGTTAGGCAATAAAGCACTAAAAAGGAGGGCAATCACATTACATGGGAATAAAACCAACTTTTAAGTGTTTTTTAACTCCTTATATACCAAAACGTTAAAACACATGCAAAACAACCTTTATGGAGAAACAGGTTAACATTATCAAAAACATTTATTTTGAGTGTTTTTGATCATGTTACCTCTAAAAACGCTTAAATTCATGCAAAGATCCCTATGTCTGGGAAAGGAAAGGACATTATGAAAAACGTGTATTATTTGTGTTTTTAAGTTCCATAAGTACCAAAAAGCTAAAACCTCTTTATAGGGAAAAATCAAGAAATAATTAACAAAATTAATTAAAATTTTATTAAAATTTATTAAAATTAACTAAAAAAAATTAACAAGCTCAAAAACACTCAAAATATACCTCTTTGGTAATGTTTTTCTATTTCTTCATATTGGTTGGTTTTCATCTGTTTTAGCGTTTTTCTACGTAAAACACCGAAAAGACACGTTTTCAGTAATTTCGTTTTCGATTCCCAAAGAATATTGCCAGAATTTTGGCATCTTAGTACCTATGAAGATGAATAAGAAAAATATAAAAAGAATATATATACTTTATTTTCTTTTTTTTTCTCTCTATAAAGAGTGGGTTTGTGGGTTTTAGCTTTTTTGGTACTTAAGGAACTTAAAAACACTCATAATACACGTTTCTCGTAATGTCCTTTCGTTTCCCAAAAATAGGGTTCTTTGCATGTATTTAAGCGTTTTTATTGGAAACATGATCAAAAACACTCAAAATACATGTTTTTGGTAATGTTATTCTGTTTCACCATAAAGTGTTTTTTGCATGCATTTTAGTGTTTTGGTATATAAGGAGCTCAAATACACTTAAAGGCAAGTTCTCGTTAAAAATTGGTTTTATTCCAATGTAATGTGATTGCTCTGCTTTTTAGTGCTTTATTGCCTAACACGCTCAAAAACACTCAAAAAACATTTTTCTGGTAGTGTCATTTTTTTCCCACATAAAGCTGGTTTCGTTTGCAATTTGGGGTTTTGGTAACTAAGGATGTGAAAAGAAGTCAAAATACACGCATTTAGTAATATTGTTCTGTTTCTCAATTAAGAGTGTTGTTCCAGAGTTTCAGCATTTTGGAATGTAAAAAAATTTCTCTATATACACGGTATTTTGCGTTTTTTGCCTTGTAGTTCTTGTGAAACTATAAAACACTCATTATACACGTTTCTCGTAATGTCCTTTTGCTTCCCAATATAGAGTGCTTTCCATCCATTTTCGCGTTTTTTTAGGTAACAATTTCAATAACACTCAAAATATTCCTTTTTGGTAATGTTATTTTATTTCTTCATATTGGTTGGTTTGCATCCGTTTTAGCGTTTTTCTACGTAAAACACCGAAAAGACACGTTTTTAGTAATTTTGTTTTGGATTCCCATATAGATTGACTTTCATGTTATTTATCGTGTTGGTTCCTAACATGCTGAAAAACACTCATAAGACCGTTTTCTGGCAAAGACGTTTAATTTCCCCATATAGGTCGCTTTGCATGCACTTTAGGGGTTTGGTACATAACAGTCCGAAAAAAAACTAAATTTAACTTTTGATAATGTTCTTATTTCACATAATTTCCTGAATTTTGCCCGATTTTTGGCATCTCGGTACCTGTGAAGATGAATAAGAAAGAAAAAATAAATATTGTATTTTTAAATTTATTTATTGTTTCTCAATGGCTTTTAGCTTTTTGGTAATTAATGAACTTAAAAACACTCATAATACACGTTTCTCGTAATCTCCTTTTGTTTCCAAAAAATACTGTTCTTTGCATGTATTTAAGCGTTTTTATTGGTAACATGATCAAAAACACTCAAAATACATGTTTTTGGTAAAGTTATTCTGTTTCACAATAAAGAGTGTTTTGCATACGTTTTAGTGTTTTGGTATATAAGGAGCTCAAAAACGCTTAAAGGCAAGTTTTTGGTAAAAATTCGTTTTCCTCCAATGTAATGTGATTGCCCTCCTTTTTAGTGCTTTATTGCCTATCACGCTCAAAAACACTCAAAAGACTCTTTACTGATACGACAAAATAAATAAATAAATAAATAAATAAAAAAATAAAAAAACACCCTATATGGATAACAAAACGTAACCGAAACCGTCTCTTTTCAGTGTTTTCAGGTAATTACGTGTCATAATGCTAAAACGCATGCAAAAAAAAAACATTTATGGCGAAACATTATATATTTGCGAAAAAAAATGTTTTTGTTACAAAAAACGACAAAATGCACACAAAGTACACTATGGGAAACGAAAGGGCATTACCTGAAACGTGTATTATTAGTGCTTTTGAGCTTCTTAGGTACCAAAATGTTAAAAGGTATCAGTGGAAAAAAAAAAAAAACATTACCAAAAACTTGCGTTTTATGTGTACGAGTATTACACATTATTAGGTGCCAAAAAGCCAAAAAACAGGAAAAATAGGCTATAGTTGGGAAAGAAAATGATATATCGTGAAACGTGTCTGTTGAGTGTTTATGATCGTGTTAGGCACCAAAATGTTTTTGAGCTACTTACATACCAAAAAGCTAAAACGCACGTGAAACATGATTTATGGAGAAACAATAAAATTACGAAAAAGAAGTGTGTTAAGGGTTTTCAGTTTGTTACCTACGAAAACGCCAAAATGTATGCAAAGTACCTAATATTAAGAAACGAAAAGACATTACAAGAAATGTGTATTACCAGTGTTTTTAAGCTTTTTAGGTACCAAAACGCTAAAAGACATAAATAGTATTACTCTATATGGAAAAAAAATAAATAAAATAAAAACACTTACCAAAAACGTGATTTTTGAGTTTTATTTTACATTGTAAGATAGCAAAAACGCCAAAATGCATGCAAGGTGCCCTCTCTAGGGAAACGAAACGAAATTTCCAGAAACATGTATTTTTTTCTTTTTTTTTTTAAGTGTTTATGAGCGTGTTAGGCACAAAAACGCTAAAAGGCATGGAAAAGTTCCTCCATGGGGAAAGCAAAACAACATTTCTAAAAACGTGTGTTTGGTGTGTTTTTGAGCTATTTATGTACAAAAACCATAATGGAAAACACCCTTTTAAAAACAAGTATTTAAATGCTTTTGAGCTTGTTACGTACAAAATCGCCAAAATGCATGCAAAGAATGAGAAAATGAAAAGACATTGCGAGAAATGTGTGTTATGAGTGTTTTTGAGTTTCCTGTCTACGAAAACGCGAAAATAATAACACTCTAAATAACACTCTGTAATAACACTCTAAATGGAGAAACAGAACAACATCAAAAGAAAAAACAAACGTGCTTTGTGTATTATTTTACACTGTTAACTAATTAAATGCATAAATATATGTAAGGTACCCTATATGAGGAAAAAAAAAAGAAGACATTTCCAGGAACATGTTTTTTTGAGTGATTATGGTCTTGTTAATTACCAAAACGCAAAAATGCATGCAAACACTCTTCATGTAGAAAACATGATAATATTACTAAAACCAAGTAATTTGAGAGTTTTTGAGCTGATTACCTAGAAAAACGCCAAAATCCTTGATTACACGATCTGAAGAAACAAAAACGCATTACTAGAAACTTGTGTTATGAGTGTTTTTTTTTTCAGTTTCTTAGGTACTGAAACGCTAAAACGCCTAAATATATGGAGAAAATTAACATTATAAAAACTTGCATTTTGAGTGTATTTCACATGGTTAGGTACCAAAATGCCAAAATGTACGCAAAGCACACTTTATAGGAAAAGGAAACGATATATCCAGAAATGTGTTTTTTGAGTGTTTATGAGCGTGTTAGGCACCAAAACGGTTAAAAAAAGCATGAAAAATACCCTATATGGAAAAAAGAAACATCATTACCAAAAACGTTTCACTTCGGTCTTTTTGAGCGAAATAGACTGAAAATATATGTTATTAATAATGTTATGTGTCTTCATATAAAGTGTTATTCATGCGTTTTAGCGTTTTTGTACCTAAGAACCAAAAACTTTCATAATACACGTTTCTCGTAAAGTCTTTTCGTTTCGAAACATGCTTTCTTGTAACAATTTAATTTCCCCATATCAAGGCCTTTCCATGCATTTTGGCGTTTCGGTACCTAATAATGTGAAATATGCTCAAAACACACGTTTTTGTTAATGTTGTTCTGTTTCTTCATAGAGTGCTGTAAATAGGTTTAGCGTTTCAATACCTAAAATGTAAAAAAAAAATAATTATAATACATGTTTTTCGTAATGTCATTACGTCTACCTATTAAGATTATTTTGCATCCATTTTAATGTTTTTGTATGCAACAAATTCAAAAAACTCAAAATACTTGTTTTTGGTAATGATATTCTTCTACATAAAAGGTGTTTTGCATGCTTTTTTAGGGTTTCGGTACGTAAGAGGCTGAAAAACACTCAAAAGACACGTTTTTTGGTAAAGTTGTTTTCTATTCCCATTTAGGGTGTTTACCATTGCATTTTAAACACTAAAAAAAAAACATTTCTTGAAATGTAGTATCGTTTCCAAATATATTGGTACTTAACAATGTGGAAAAAAAAAAACTCAAATTGCGCGGTTTTTGGTAATATTGTTCTGTTTCTTTGTATAAGGTGGTATTAACGCGTTTTCGCATTTCGGTACCTGGGAAGCTTAAAAACACTTATAATACACTTTTCTTCTAATGTCTTTTTTGTTTCCCCACATAGTATACATTTCATATATTTTGGTGTTATTCTGTAACAAGCTCAAAAACACTCAAAATACTTGTTTTTGGTAATGTTATTCTGTTTTCTGCATAAAGGGTGTTTTGCATGCATTTTACCTTTTTGGTACATAAGAAGTTCAAAAACACTCAAAAAGTCATGTTTTTCGTTAAGTCGTTTTGTATTCCCAAATAAGGTGATTTCCATGCTTTTTAGCGTACTGGTGTTTAACACGCTCAAAAACATTTAAAAGATACGTTTCTGGAAATCTCGTTTTTACCCATATAGAGGATTTTCGATGCATTTTGGCGATTTGCTATTTATTAATGTGAAACTCAAAATACACGTTATTTGGTCTCGATATCGAGTACTATTCCTGAGTTTCAGCATTTTGTTACCTCGTGATGTTCAAAACACTTATAATAGATTTTCTTCGTAATGTCCTTTCGTTTCCCCATATAACGTTATTTTCATGCATTTTTGCATTTTTGTACGTAACACGCTAAAAACACTCGAAATATTTTTTTGTAATATTATTCTTTTTCTCCATAAAGTGTTTTGTATTCGTTATAGCGTTTTGTACGTAGGAAGCTCTATAACATTCAAAGGACACGTTTTTTCGTAATGATGTTTTATATTGCCATATACGTTGCTTTGCATGCATTTTGGCATTTTGTTAAATACACTTAAATATAAATTTTAGGTAATGTTTTTTTTTTATTAAGTGCTGTCAATGCGTTTTAGCGTCTTTGTACCTAAAAAGGTAAAAAAAAAAACGATTATAATAGATCTTTCATAATGTCCTTTCGTTTCCCAAAATAGAGCACTTTGCATATATTTTGGCGTTTGTTTACGTAACAAGCTCAAAAACACTCTAAATACTTGTTTTTCGTAAGTTTATTCTCTCTTTTTTTTATAAAGTGTGTTTTGCATGTTTTAGACTTTTGGTGCTAAAGAAATTCAAAAACCCTGAAAAGACACTTGTTCGTAATGTTGTTTTACATGTATATTCCCATATAGGGTGATTTTTTTTTTTTTTTTTTAGCGTTATGATGCCTAATACGAAAAAAAATAAATAAATAAATAAAATACCATCAAAAAATATTTTTCTAGTATGTAGTTTTGTTTCCATATATAGGTGACTGTGAATACATTATGGCATTTTGGTACCTAATTATAAAAAAAAAAAAAAACACCCAAATAAAAAATTATTGTTAATGTTCTGATTTGTCGATATAAAGTGCACTATAAAATTCATGCGTTTTAGTATTTTGCTACCTAAGAAGCTCTAAAACTCTCATAATACACCTTTTTCCTAATGTCTTTTCGTTTAATATTACAGAGTCTTTTGCTTGCATTTTGGCATTTTTCCACGTACTAAGCTCAAAAACAAAAAAACACGTTTTTGATACTTATACTTTTCTTCTGATTTCTTTTTTGCAAGCGTTTCAGCGTTTTTGGTACGTAAGTAGCTCAAAAACACTATAAAGAGACGTTTTGGTAATGTCTTGTTCACCCATATAGGATACTTTCCCTCCTTTTTTTTTTTTTATCGTTTGGGTGTCTTCACGCACATAAATAAAAAAAAAAAAAAAACACGTTTCTGGAAATCTCGTTTCCTTTCTCAATATAAAGTGCTTTCCACGGATTTAAAAACCTAACAATATGATATACGTAATGTAATTCTGTTTCTTTCTATAGAGTGTTATTCATACTCATTCATAGCGTTTTGGTACTTATGAAACTAATAAAATAATCATAATACACGTTTTTCGTAATGTTTATTCATTTCCCCATTTAGGGTACTGTGCTTACTTTTTGTCGTTTTTCTACGAAACAACTTGAAAAAACACTCAAAATACTTATTTTCTTAATGTTATTAATAATATTTTACATGCGTTTCAAAGTTTTGGTACATAAGTTGCTCAAAAACAGTGGAAAAAAAATGTTTCTGGTAATGTGTTGTTTTCCCATATAGGGTGCTTTTTTGTTTCTTTTTTTTTCGTTTTGGTGTCTAAGACGCTCATTAACAATCAAAGGACACTTTTCTTGAAGTCTCGTTTTCTTTCATCCTATAGGGTGTTTTGTTTGCATTTTGGAGTTTTGGTACCTGACAATGTGAAATACACTCAAAATACATGTTTTCGGAAATTTTTTTTTTTTTTCTATAGAGTGCTAATTATTGCCTTTTAGCGGTTTGTTACCTAAGAGGTAAAAAAAAAAACCTTTCTCGTAATATTTTTTTTTTCCATTTAACCAAATAGGGTACTTGGAATGTATTTTGACGTTTTTCACGTAACAGCCTCAAAAACAATCAAAAAACTTGTTTTTGGTAATGTTATTCTGTTTCTCCATCAAGGGTGTTTTGCATGCGTTTTAGCGTTCTGATACCTAAGTTGCTCAAAAATACTGAAAAGAGACATTTTTGTTAATGTTTTGTTTTCCATTACAGTGTGATTTCCATGCTTTTCATTTTTTTGGAGGTAGAACACTCATAAACACTGAAAAGACACCTTTCTGGAAAACTCGTTTCCTTTCGCATGCTTTGCATGTGTACACTCCAATTACAAGTTTTTGGTAATGTTATTATGTTTCTCCATGAAGATTTTTTTTTTCTATTTTTTTTTGCGTGCGGCTTAGGTTTTTGGTATGTAATGAGCTCAAAAACACTTAAAAGACACGTTTTCCTTAGTGTTCTTTTCTTGTTCAAATCAAGTGATTTCCAAGCTTTATATAGGTTTAGTGTCTAAACACTCAAAAAACACGTTTCTGGAAACATCGTTTCATTTCCTCATAAAGGTTACTTTGCATGCATTTTTGCGTTTTCTACGTTACAAGCTCATAAACACATAAAATACTTGTTTTTGGGAATTTTATTCTCTTTCTCCATAAAGAGTGTTTTGCAAACGTATTAGCGTTTTGGTACGTAAGAAGCTCAAAAAGATTGAAAACACATGTTTTTGATAATGTTTTTTTTATTCCCATATCGTGATCTTTCCATGCTTTTTAGCATTCTGGTACCTAGCAGATTCATAAACATTCAAAAGACACGTTTCATTAAATTTAGTTTTGTTTGTTAGTTAGTGGGCTTCCATACATTTTGGCGTTTTGGCACCTAACAATATGAAAAAAACACTCAAAATACACGTTTTTGGTAATGTTGTTATGTTTATCCATAGAGTGCTATTCATGCGTTTTCACATTTTGCTACCTAAGAAGCTCAAATTTACTCATAATACACGTTTCTTGTAATGTCTTATTCTTTCTTCATATAGAATACTTTGCATACATTATGGCGTTTTTCTTCCTAACAAGCTCAAACACTCTCAAATGATTTTTTTTTTGGTGATATTGTTCTGTTTTTCCATAAAGTGTGTTTTTCATGCATTTTACCTTTTTGGTACGTAAGGTGAAAAAAAAAAAAAACTTAAAAGACACGTTTTTGGCAAAGTAGTTTTTTTTTTTTTTATTTCCATGTATATGTATATATAAACTTGTTAACTACAAAACAGTAAAAAGCATGAAAACTTCCCTATGCTGGAAAAGCAAAAACAACATTTTTTCAGTATTTTTCAGCTACTAACGTACAAAAACGCTAAAATGCTTGCAAAAATCCCTTCATGGAAAAAACAAATAACCTTACCAGAAACTAGTATTTCATTTTATTTCTTAAGCTTGTCACGTACAAAAGCGCCAAAATGCATGCAAAGTACACTATATATGGATACGAAAGTGCATTACGAGAAACATGCAGTATGAGTGTTTTCAAATTATTAGGTACAAAAACGCTAAAGCGAATGATATATAGAAACAAAAACGCAAAAATGCATGAAAAGCATCATATATGAGGGAAAATACGACACTTCTAGAAACGTGTCTTTTCAGTGTTTGTAATCGTATTAGGTACCAAAACGCTAAAAAGCAAGGAAAGAACCATACATGGGAAAACAAAACATTACAAAAAAGTCTTTTCATTGTTTTGAGCTACTTACATACTAAAACGCAAAGGCGCATGCAAAACACCTTTTATGGAGAAACAGCAAAACGTGTAATTACGTAAACAAATTTCAAAATTCATGTAAAGTTCCCAATATGGGGAAACGAAAAAACATTACGAGAAACATATATTATAATTGTTTTACAACTTTATTAGGTTGAAAAATACGAAAATGCATGAATACCACTCTATATGGAGTAACAGAGCAACATTACTAAAAACGTGTATTTTGTTTGTTTTAACAATGTTATGTACCAAAACGTCGAAATTCATGCAAAGTGCAATCTATGGGAGAAACGAAACGAAATTTCCAGAAACGTAAATTTTGAGTGTTTATGAGCGTGTTAGGCACCAAAACTCTAAAAAATAGAAATGGAAAGCATTCTATATGGGAATAAAAAACAAAATTATCAAAAAAATAGTATTTTTTTTAGTGTTTTTGAGCTACTTTTATATCAAAACGCTTGAACAGACGCAAAACACGCTTTATGGAAAAACAAAATAACAATACAAAAAAAAAACTATATTTTCAGTGTTTTTGAGGTATGTAAGTAGAATAACGCCGAAATGTATGCAAAGTTCCCTATGCCGGGAAACGAAGACATTTCGAGATACGTGTATTATGAGAGCTTTTGAGCTTTTTAGGTAACAAACACAAAGGCACCTTAATAGTACTCTATATGGAGAAACAAAACAACACGAATGAAAATATATATTTTGAGTGGTTTTCATATTATTAGGTACCAAAGCGCAAAAATACATGCAAAGACCTCTAAGAGACGACACAAAACGAAATTACAAGAAACCTATCTTTTGAGAGTGTTTCTACGTGTTAGGCACCAAAACAATAAGAGGTATGAAAAGAGCACTATGTTGGAAGGGAAAAAGAAATAACCAACAAAGTGACTTTTCACGTGTTTGGAAGTTTTTAAATTTATAATGTACCAAAACGATAAAACATGCAAAACACCCTTCCTGCAGAAACATAAAACATTACCAAAAAAGAGCATTTTGAGCGATTTTTCAGCTTGTTATGTACAAAAGCGTCGAAATGCATATAAAGTACCCTATATAAGAAAACGAAAAGACATTAAGAGAAACCAGTATTATGAGTTTTTTTTTTTTTTAGCTTATTAGGTACCGAAACGATAAAACGCACGATTTGCCTTATGTATGGAAAAAACGTGTATTTCAAAAGTACTTAGCTTTGTTAGGTATCAAAACGCCAAAATGCATGCAAAGCACCCGATATGGGCAAAATAAACGACATTTCCAGAAACATGTCTTTTGAGAGTTTATGAGTGTGTTAGGCACAAAAAGCTCTTAAAAAGCATGGAAAGTATCGTAAATGGGAAAACATTAAGTGTTTTAAGGTACTTATATACCAAATCGCTAAAACGGTTGGAAAACACACTTTATGTTTATGAGCATGTTAGGTACCAAGAAGCTAAAAACCAAGGAAAGCACCCTATAGGAGAAAACAAAAGATTACAAAAACTTTTAATTTCAGTGCTTATGAGCTACTTACATACAAAAACACTTAAACGCATCCAAAATGCCTTTTTTTTTTTACTGAATAATATTACCAAAAAAGCGTATATTTTCAATGTTTTGAGCTTGTTACGCAAAAAAAAAGTAACCTAAGACATTATGAGAAACTTATATAAAGAGCGTTTTTGAGCTTCTCAGGTACCAAAACGCGAAAATGCATAAATAATACTCTCTTTAGAGAAACACAACAATATTAGATACCAAAACGCTAAAATGCAACGAAAGCTCCCTATTTGGAAAAGCAAAACATTACCAAAAGCGTGTCTTTTGAGAGTTTTTACAGCTACTTACGTACCAAAACGCTAAAATGCATGCAAAGCACATTTTATGAAGAAACAGAATAACATTACCAGAAACGTGTATTTTGAGTTTTTTTTTTATCTTACGTATAAAAAAAGCAAAAATGCATGCAAAGTATCCTAAATGGCGATACGAAAAGAAATAAAAAGACACTTCATTTATCAGTGTTTTTGAGATTCTTAGGTAGCAAAATGCACAAACGCATGTATAACATTATATATGAAGAAACAGAAGAACATTACCGAAAACGTATATTTTGAGTGTTTTTTCACATTGTTACGTAACAAAAACGCCAAAATGCATGGAAATCACCCAATGTGGATAAAATAAAGGACATTACGAGAAAGATGCCATTAGTGTTTTTGAGCGTCTTAGGTACCAAACGCAAAAACTATTTAGTACCACTGTATATGGAGAAACAGAACATTACCAAAAACGTTTATTTTGTGTTTTTTTTTTTCACAATTTTATGTACCAAAACGTCAAAATGACTCCAGAGCACCATCTATGTTTGGTGAGATGAAACGATATATCCAGAAACATGTCTTTTGAGTGTCGATTATTGTTGTTAGGTACCAAAGTTATAAAAAGCATGGAAAGCTACCTATATGAAAGAACAGGTCAACCAAAAATTTATCTTTTGGGTATTTTCAGCTACTTACGTACCATAACGCTGAGATGTATGCAAAACACCCTTTACGAGACTTTACGAGAAACCTGTGTTGTGAGTGATTTCAGCATGTTAGTCACCAAAACAATAAATAATATGGAAGTCATTCTATGTGAAATCCAAAACAAAATTACTGAAAACGTGTCTTTTCCGTGTTTTACGTAGAAAAAACGCTAAAACGGATGCAAACCAAACAAAATGAAAAAATAGAAAAACATTACCAAAAAGGTACATTTTGAGTGTTTTTGAGCTCTTTACTTACAAAAAACGCGAAAATGGATGCAAAGCTCTCTATATTGGTTAAAAAATGGACATTACGAAAAATGTGTATAATGAGTGTTTTATAGATTCTCAAGAACCACAAGGCAAAAAACGCAAAAACTCGTATATATGAAGATACCAAAATGCTGAAACTCCTGAATAACACTCTTAATTGAGAAACAGAACAACCTTACTAAATACGTGTATTTTGAGTGTTTTTCACATTCTTAGTTACCAAAACCCCAAATTGCATACGAAACCAGCTTTATGTGGGGAAAAATGTGACATTACCAGAATAGTGTCTTTTCAGTGTTTTTGAGCGTGTTAGGCAATAAAGCACTAAAAAGGAGAGAAATCATATTACATGGGAATAAAACCAACATTTACCAAGAACTTGCCTTTAAGTCTTTTTGAGCCAAAACGCATGCAAAACACCCCTTATGGAGAAACAGAATAATTTCTCGTAATGTACTTTCGTATCCATATATAGTGCACTTTGCATGCATTTTGGCACTTTTGTACGTGACAAGCTTAAGAAATAAAATGAAATACTAGTTTCTGGTAAGGTTTTTTTTTTTTTTTCCATGAAGAAGATTTTGCAAGCATTTCAGCGTTTTTGTACGTAAGTAGCTGAAAAATACCCCCAAAAATACGTTTTTTGGGGAATGTTGTTTTTTGCTTTTCCAGTATAGGGAAGTTTTCATGCTTTTTACTGTTTTGTGGTTTACAAGTTCATATACACATATACATAGAAAAAAAAAAAGCTACTTTGCCAAAAGTACCAAGAAGGTAAAATGCACCCTTTATAGAAAAAACAGAATAATATCACACAAAAGAAATCATTTGAGGGTTTTTGAGCTTGTTAGGAAGAAAAACGCCATAATATATGGAAAGTATTCTATATGAAGAAAGAAAAGTCATTATGAGAAACAGTAAATTTGAGCTTCTTAGGTAGCAAAATGTGAAAACGCAAGATTAGCACTCTATGGATAAACATAACAACATTACCAAAAACGTGTATTTTGAGTGTTTTTCTCATATTGTTAGGAGCCAAAACGCCAAAATGTATGGAAGCCAACTAACAAACGAAACTAAATTTAATGAAACGTGTCTTTTGAATGTTTATGAATCTGCTAGGTACCAGAATGCTAAAAAAGCATGGAAATATCACCATATGGGAATAAAAAACATTATCAAAAACATGTCTTCAATCTTTTTGAGCTTCTTACGTACCAAAACGCTAATACGTTTGCAAAACACTTTTTATGGAGAAACATAATAAAATTGCCAAAAACAAGTATTTATGTGTTTATGAGCTTGTTACATAAAAAACGTGTCTTTGGAGTGTTTAGACACTAAATCGATATAAAGCTTGGAAATCACTTGATTTGAACAACAAAACAACACTAAGGAAAACGTGTCTTTTAAGTGTTTTTGAGCTTATTACATACCAAAAACCTAAGCTGCATGCAAAAAAAAAAAAAAAAAAAAATCGTCATCGAGAAACAAAATATTACCAAAAACTTGTAATTGGAGTGTATTTCTCATTGTTAAGTACACATGCAAAGCATGCGAAAGGAGACTAGTTTTCTAGAAAGGTGTCTTTTGAGTGTTTATCAGTGTTCTAGCTCCAAAACGATGAAAAGCATGGAAATCACACTGCAATGGAAAACAAAACATCAACAAAAATGTCTCTTTTCAGTATTTTGGAGCAACTTAGGTACCAGAACGCTAAAACGCATGCAAAACACCCTTGATGGAGAAACAGAATAACATTACCAAAAAACAAGTTTTTTTATTGTTTTTGAGGCTGTTACGTGAAAAACGTCAAAATACATTCCAAGTACCCTATTTGGTTAAATGGAAAAAAAAATATTACGAGAAACGTTTTTTTTTTTACTTCTTAGGTAACAAACCGCAAAAATGCATCCATTTTCGCGTTTTTTTGTAAGTAAAAAGCTCAAAAACATTCAAAATATAATTTTTGGTAATCTTATTCTATTTCTACATATTGGTTGGTTTGCATCCGTTTTAGCGTTTTTCTACGTAAAACACGGAAAAGACGTGTTTTCAGTAATTTGGTTTTGGATTCTCATATAGAATGACTTCCTTATTATTTATTGTTTTGGTGAATAACATGCTGAACAACACTCAAAACACAGGTTTCTAGTAAAGTCGTTTAATTTCCTCATATAGTTGGCTTTGCATGCACTTTAAGGTTTGGTACAAAACAGTCCGGAAAAAAAAGCTTAAACTAACTTTTTTGATAATGTTCTTTTTTCACATAATTTCACTGAATTTTGCCAGAATTTTGGCATCTTGGTACCTATGAAGAATATCCCCTCCAAAAAAAATCCTATTTTTTTTTTCTTTATAAAGATGTTTTAGCTTTTTGGTACTTATGGAACTTAAAAACACTCATAATACACGTTTCTCGTAATGTCCATTCGTTTCCCAGACATAGGGTTCTTTGCATGCATTTAAGCGTTTTTAGAGATAACATGATAAAAAATATTCAAAATACATGTTTTTGGTAATGCTAATCTGTTTCTCTATAAAGGGTGTTTTGCATGCGTTTTAGCGATTTGGTATATAAGGAGCTCAAAAACACTTAAAGGCAAGTTCTTGGTAAAAGAACAATTTAGGGTTTTGGTAACTAAGAATGTGAAAAACACTCAAAATGCACCCATTTGGTAAGGTTGTTCTGTTTCTGAATTCAGAGTGTTATTCATGAGTTTCAGCATTTTGGTATCTAAGAAACTTCTCCACATAACTATAAACTATAAAATACTATAAACTATAAAATACTCATTATACATTTTTCTCGTAATCTCCTTTTGTTTCCAAATAAAGAGTGGATTGCATGCATTTTCGCGTTTTTTGTAGGTAAGAAGCTCAAAAAGACTCAAAATATACCTTTTTGGTAATGTTATTCTATATATATATAATGTCCTTTTGTTTCCCAATATAGAGAGATTTGCATCCATTTTCGCTCAAAAACACAAAAAATACCTTTTTGGTAATATTATTCTATTTCATGATATTGGTTGATTTGCATTCTTTTTAGCGTTTTTCTACGTAAAACACTGAAAAGACACGTTTTCAGTAATTTTGTTTTGGATTCCCATACAGAGTGATTTCCATATTATTTATTGTTTTGGTGCCTAACATACTGAAAAAAAGGCAAAAGACCAGTTTCAGGTAAAGTCGTTTAATTTCTCAATATAGGTGGCTCTACATGCACTTTAGGGTTTGGTACATAACGGTCTGAAAAAAGCTAAAATTAACTTTTTTGATATTGTTTGTTCACATAATTTCCCTGAATTTTGCCAGAATTTTGGCATCTCGATACCTATGAAGATTAATAACAAAAAATAAATAAAAAAATGCTATTTTTTCATTTATTTATTTTTTCTCTATATAGGGTGTTATTTGTGGGTTTAAGCTTTTTGGTACGTAAGGAACGTAAAAACACTCATAATAGTCGTTTTTCGTAATGTCCTTTTGTTTCCTAAAGATAAGATTCTTTACATGTATTTAAGCGTTTTTATAGGTAACATGATCAAAACACTCAAAATATACCTTTTTGGTAATGTTATTCTATTTCTTCATATTGGCTGGTTTCCATCCGTTTTAGCGTTTTTCTACGTAAAACACAGAAAAGACACGTTTTCAGTAATTTTGTTTTGGATTCCCATATAAAGTGACTTCTATGTTATTTATCGTTTTGATGCCTAACATGCTGAAAAACACTCAAAAAGACAGGTTTCTTGTAAAGTCGTTTAATTTCCCCATATAGGTGGCTTTGCATACACTTTAGGGTTTGGTACATAACAGTCCAAAAAAATATTCTTTTTTCACGTAATTTTCCTGAATTTTGCCAGAATTTTGGCATCTCAGTGCCTATGAAGATCAATAAAAAAAAATGCTATTTTTTTTATTTTTTTTAAATTTTTTTTCTCTATAAAGAGTGTTATTTGTGGGTTTTAGCTTTTTGGTACTTAAGGAACTTATAAACACTCATAATACACATTCCCCGTAATGTCCTTTCATTCCCAAACATAGGGTTCTTTGCATGTATTTAAGCATTTTTATTGGTAACAAGCTCAAAAACACTCAAAATACATGTTTTTGATAATGTTATTCTCTTTTTGTTATGTTTTGGTATGTAATGAGCTCAAAAAAACTTAAAGGTCTTGGTAAAAGTTGGTTATATTCCCATGTAATGTGATTGCCCTGCTTTTTAGTGCTTAATTGCCTAACACGCTGAAAAACACTAAAAAGACACTTTTCTAGTGATTTCATTTTTTTTCCACAGTTTCGCATGTAATTTGGGGTTGGACCACTAAGAATGTGAAAAAAAACACTCAAAATACACTCATTTCCTAAAATTGTTCTGTTTCTCAATTCATGAGTTTCAGCATTTTGGTGTCTAAGAAACTTCTCCATATATACGAGTTTTGCGTTTTTTGCCTTATGGTTCTTGAAAACTATTAATACATTCATTATACAATTTTCTTGTAATATCCTTTTCTTTCCCAATATAGACTGTTTTGCATTTATTTTTGCGTTTTTTGTAGGTAACAAGCTCAAAAACACTCAACTTTTTTGTAATGTTATTCTATTTCTTCATATTGGTTGGTTTGCATCCGTTTTAGCGTTCTACGCTAAAACTGAAAAGACACGTTTTCAGTAATACTGTTGAAATTGCTGAAAACACCCAAAGACACGTTTCTTGTAAAGTCGTGTAACTTACCCATATAGGTGGGTTTGCATGCACTTCGTACATAACTCCGGAAAAAGCTAAAATTATTTTTTTGTTTTTTTTTCACATAATTTCCCCAGAAATTTCTCAGAATTTTGGCATCTCGTTACCTATGAAGATGAATTACAAAAAAAAGAATCTATTTTTTTAATTATTTTTTTCTCTATAAAGAGTGTTATTTGTGGGTTTTAGATTTATGGTACTTAAGGAACTTAAAAATACTCATAATACACGATTTTCGTAATGTCCTTTCGCTTCACAAACATAGGGTTCTTTGCATGAATTTAAGCGATTTTATGGGTAACATGATCAAAAACAATCAAAATACATGTTTTTGGTAATGTTATTCTGTTTCTCCATAAAGGTTGTTTTGCATGCGTTTAGCGTTTTGGTATGTAAGGAGTTAAAAAACACTTAGAGGCAAGTTCTTCGTAAAATTTGGTTTTATTCCAATGTATTGTGATTGTTCTGCTTTTTAGTGTTTTTTTGCATATAACGCTCAAAAACACTCAAAAGACACTTCTCTGGTAATGTCAATGTTTTACCACATAAAGCTAGTTTCGCATGTAATTTGGGATTTTCGTAATTAAGAAAAGAAAAACACTCAAAATACACACATTTGGTAAGGTAGTTTATTTTTTTCAATTAAAAGTGTTATTCATGAGTTTTAGCGTTTTGGTATGTAAGAAACATCTCTATATACACGAGTTTTTGCATCCGTTTTACCGTTTTTCTACGTAAAACACTGAAAAGACACGTCTTCAGTAATTTTATTTTGGATTCACATATTGACTGACTTCCATATTATTTATCGTTTTGGTGCCTAACATGCTGAAAAACACTGAAAAGACAGCTTTCTGGTAAAGTCGTTTAACTTCCTTATATAGGTGGCATGCACTTTAGAGTTTGGTACATAAAAATCCGAAAAAGAGCAATAATTAACATTTTTGATAATGTACTTTTTTCCACATAAATTCCCTGAATTTTGGCAGAATTTTGGCCTCTTGGTACCTATGAAAATCAATATAAGAAAAAAAGCTATTTTTATTTATTTTTTTTTTCTCTATACAGAGTCTTATTTGTGGGTTTTAACGTTTTGGTACTTAAGGAACTTAAAAACGGTCCTAATACACGTTTCTCGTAATGTCCTTTTGTTTCCCAAACATAGGGTTCTTTGCATGTATTTAAGCTTTTTTTGTAGGTAACATGATCAAAAACACTTAAAACACATGTTTTTAGTAATGTTATACTGCATCTCCATAAATGATTTTTTGAATGCGTTTTAGCGTTTTGGTTTGTAAGGAGGTCAAAAACACTTCTTTATGTACACTAGATTTTGCGTTTTTTGACTTGTGGTTCTGGTGAACCACAAGTTCTTTTGCTGAAAAATAATTAGACACTCATTATACACGTTTTTCGTAATGTCCTTTTGTTTCCCAATAGGGAGTGCTTTGCATCCATTTTCGCGTTTTTTGTAGGTAACAAGCTCAAAAACACTCAAAATGTACCTTTTTCGTAATGTTATTTTAATTCTTCTTATTGGTTGGTTTGCATCCGTTTTAGCGTTTTTCTACGTAAAACACCGAAAAGACACGTTTTCAGTAATTTCGTTTTAGATTCCCATATAGAGTGACTTGCATGTTATTTACGGTTATGGTGCCTAAGAAGCTGAAAAACACTCATAAGACAGTTTTCTGGCAAAGACGTTTAATTTCCCCATATAGGTGGCTTTGCATGCACTTTAGGGTTTCGTACATAACAGTACGAAAAAAAAAGCTAAAATTAAATTTATTTGATAATTAACTCATAATTTCCTGAATTTTGCCCAAATTTTGGCATCTAGGTACCTGTGAAGGTGAAAGAGAAAGAAAAAAATATCGTATTTTTTTTTTATTTTTTTTTCTCAATAAAGAGTGTTATTTGTGGCTTTTAGCTTTTTGGTAAACTCGTAATACACGTTTCTCGCAATGTCCTTTCATTTCCCAAAAATAGGGTTCTTTGCATGTATTTAAGCGTTTTTATTGGTAACATGATCAAAAACACTCAAAATATATGTTTTTGGTAATGCTATTCTCTTTCTCCATAAAGTGTGTTTTGCATGCGTTTTAGCGTTTTGGTATCTAAGGAGCTCAAAACACTTAAAGGCAAGTTCTTGGTAAAAATTGATTTTATTGCCATGTAAAGTGATTCCCCTGCTTTTTAGTGCTTTATTGCCTATCACGCTCAAAAACACTCAAAAGACACTTTTCTGGTAATGTCATATTTTTCCCACATAAAGCTGGTTTCGCATGCAATTTGGGATTTTGGTAACTAAGAATGTGAAAAGCAGTCAAAATACACGCATTTAGTAAAGTTGTTCTGTTTCTCAATTAAGAGTGTTATTCATGAGTTTCAGCATTTTGGTATATAGGAAACTTCTCCATATAGCCGAGTTTTTGCGTTTTTTGCCTTGTGGTTCTTTTAAAGTATAAAACATTCATTATACACTTTTCTCGCAATGTCCTTTGTTTCCCAATATTGAGTGCTTTGTATCAATTTTCGCGCTTTTTGTAGGTAACAAGCTCAAAAACACTCAAAATATACCTTTTTGGTAATGTTTTTCTACTTCTTGATATTGATTGGTTTGCAGCCGTTTTAGCGTTTTTCTACGTAAAACAATGAGAAGACACGTTTTCAGTAATTTTGTTTTGGTTTGCCATATAGAGTGAGTTCCTTATTATTTATCGTTTTGGTGCCTAACATCATGAAAAACACTCAAAACACAGAATTCTGGTAAGGTCGTTTAATTTCCTCATATAGGAGGCTTTGCTTGCACTTTAGTGTTTGGTACATAACAGTCCGAAAAAAAGCTAATATCAATTTTTTTTGATAATATTCTCTTATCATATAATTGCCCTAATTTTTCCCCGAATTTTGGCATCTCGTTACCAATGAAGTTGAATAACAAAAAAAAAAAAAAAAGAAAAAGAAAAGAAAATCCTTTTGTTTATTTATTTTTTTACTTTTTATTTTTTTCTAAATAACGAGTGTTATTTGTGGGTTTTAGCTTTTTAGTAGTCAAGGAACTTAAAAACACTCATAATTCACGTTTCTCGTAATGTCCTTGTTTCCCAAACATAAGGTTCTTTGCATGTATTTAAGCGGTTTTATAGATAACATTATCAAAAACACTCAAAATACATGTTTTTGGTAATGTTATTCTGTTTCTCCATAAAGTTTGTTTTCCATGCGTTTTAGCGGTTTGGTATGTAAAGAGCTCAAAAACACATATTGGCAAAATCTTGGTAAAAGTTGGATTTATTCCCATGTAATGTGATTGCCCTGCCTTTTAGTACTTCATTGCCTAACACGCTAAAAAAACAATTAAAAGACACTTCTGTTAATGTCATTTTTTTCCCTCATAAAGCTAGTTTCGCATGCTATTTTGGGTATTGCTAACTAGGAATATGAAAAACACTCAAAATACAGGCATTTGCTAAGGTTGTTCTGTTTCTCAATTAAGATTGTTATTCATGAGTTTCAGCCTTTTAGTATCTAAGAAACTTCTTTATATACACGAGTTTTTGCGTTTTTCTACGTAAAACACTAAGAAGATACATTTTCAGTAATTTTGTTTTGGATTCCCATATAGAGTGAGTTCCTTATTATTTATCGTTTTGGTGCCTAACATGCTGAAAAACACTCAAAAGACAGATATCTGTTAAGTTCGTTTAATTTCCTCATATAGGAGGTTTTCCATGCACTTTAGGGTTTGGTACATAACAGTCCGAAAAAAAAGCTAAAATTGTTCATATAATTTGTTCATATAATTTTCCTGAATTTTCCCAGAATTTTGGCATATCGGTACCTATGAAGATGGAAAAAAAAATCCTATTTTTTTTTTCTAAATAAAGAGTGTTATTTGTGGGTTTCAGCTTTTTGGTACTTAAGGAACTTAAAAAAAAACACTCATAATACACGTTTCTCATAATGTCCTTTTGTTTCCCGAACATAATGTTCTTTCCATGTATTTAAGTATTTTTATAGATAATATGATAAAAAACACCCAAATTACATGTTTTTGGTAATGTTATTCTGTTTCTCCATAAAGTTTGTTTTGCATGCATTTTAGCGGTTTGGTATATTAGGAGTTCAAAAACATTTAAAGGCAAGTTCTTGCTAAAAATTGGGTTTATTCCAATGAAAAGTCATTGCCCTGCTTTTTAGTGCTTTATTGCCTATCACGCTCAAAAACACTCAAAAGACATTTTTCTGGAAATGTTATGTTTTCCCACTTAAATCTGGTTGTGCATAAAATTTGGGTTTTTGGTAACTAAGAATATGAAAAACACTCAAAATACACGAATTTGGTAAAGTTGTTCTGTTTCTCAATTAAGTGTGTTATTCATTAGTTTCAGCATTTTGGTATCTAGGAAACTTCTCCATATACACGAGTTTTTTGCGTTTTTTGCCTTGTTGTTCTTTTGAACTATAACACACTCATTATACACTTTTCTCGCAATGTCCCTTTCTATCCCAATGTAGAGTGCTTTCTATCAATTTTAGCGTTTTTTTTTTGTAGGTAACAAGCTCAAAAACACTCAAAATATACATTTTTGGTAATGTTTTTTTCTATTTCTTGATATTGGTTGGTTTGCACCCATTTTAGCGTTTTTCTACGTAAAACACTGGGAAGACACGTTTTCAATGATTTTGTTTTGGATTCCCATATAAAGTGAGTTCCTTATTATTTATCATTTTGGTGCCTAACATGCTGAAAAACACTCAAAAGACAGATTTCTGGTAAGGTCGTTTAATTTCCTTATATAAAAGGCCTTGCATGCAGTTTAGGGTTTGGTACATAACAGTCCGAAAAAAAAGCTAAAATCAACTTTTTTGATAATATTCTCTTATCATATAATTGTCTTGAATTTTCCCAGAATTTTGGCATTTCGGTACCTATGAAGATGAATAACAAAAAAAAAAAAATCTATTTTTTTGATTTTTGTATTTATTTATTTATTTTTTCTAAATAAAAAGTGGGTTTTAGGTTTTTGGTACTTAACAAACTTAAAAACACTCATAATATACGTTTCTCGTAATGTCCTTTTGTTTCCCAAACATAAGGTTCTTTTCATGTATTTAAGCGTTTTTATAGATAACATGATCAAAAACACTGAAAATACATGTTTTTGGTAATTTCATTCTGTTTCTCCATAAAGTTTGTTTTGCATGCGTTTTAGCGGTTTAGTATATAAGGAGCTCAAAAATACTTAAAGGCAAATTCTTGATAAAAATTGGTTTTATTCAAATGTAATGTTATTGCCCTGCTTTTTAGTGTTTTATTGGCTATCATGCTCAAAAACACTCATAAGACATTTTTCTGGTAATGTCATTTTTTTTTCACATAAAGCTGGTTTCGCATGCAATTTGGGGTTTTGGTAACTAAAAATGTAAAAAGCTCTCAAAATACACGCATTTAGTAAGGTTGTTCTGTTTCTCAATTAGGAATGTTATTCATGAGTTTAAACATTTTGGTATCTAGGAAACTTCTCCATATACACATGTTTTTACGTTTTTTGGCTTTTTATTCTTTTGAACTATAAAACACTCATTATACACTTTTCTTGCAATGTCCTTTTTATTTCCTAATATAGAGTGCTTTGCATCAATTTTCGCGTTTTTTGTAGGTAACAAGCTCAAAAACACTCAAAATATACATTTTTTGGTAATGTTTTTCTATTTTTTTTTATATTGGTTTGTTTGCATCCGTTTTAGCGTTTTTCTACGTAAATCACTGAGAAGACACGTTTTCAGTAGTTTTGTTTTGGATTCCCATATAAAGTGAGTTACTTATTTATTTACCGTTTTGGTGCCTAAAATTCTGAAAAACACTCAAAAGACAGATTTCTTTTAAGGTCGTTAAATTTCCTCATGTAGGAGGCTTTGCATGCACTTTAGGGTTTGGTAGATAACAGTTCGAAAAAAAAGCTGAAATTAACTTTTTTGATAATATTCTTTTATCACATAATTGCCCTGAATTTTCCCAGAATTTTGGCATGTCGGTACCTATGAATATGAATTACAAAAAAAAAAAAAAAAAATCCTATTTATTTAATTTTTTAAATATTTTTTTTTATTTTCTAAATAAAGAGTGTTTTTTGTGGGTTTTAGCTTTTTGGTACTTAAGGAACTTAAAAAACACTCATAATACACGTTTCTCGTAATGTCCTTTTGGTTCCCAAACATAATGTTCTTTGCATGTACTTTAGCCTTTTTATAGATAACATGATCAAAAACACTCAAAATACATGTTTTTGGTAATGTTATTCTGTTTTTCCATAAAGTTTGTTTTGCATGCGTTTTAGCGGTTTGATATATAAGGGGTTAATAAACACTTAAAGGCAAATTCTTCGTAAAAGTTGGTTTTATTCCCATGTAATGTGATCGTTCTGCTTTTTAGTGCTTTGTTGCATATCACGCTGAAAAACACTCAAAAGACACTTTTCTGGTAATGTCATTTTTTTCCCAAATGATGGTAGTTTCGCATGTAATTTGGCATTTTCGTAACTAAGAATGTGAAAAATACTCAAAATACACAATTTGGTAAGGTAGTTCTGTTTATCTAAAAAAAAAAGTGTTATTCATGCATTTATTCATTTTGGTATTTAAGAAATTTCTCTATATACACGAGTTTTTGCGTTTATTGCCTTGTGATTCTTTTAAAACTATACACGTTTCTCCTAATGTCCTTTTATTTCCCAATATAGAGTGCTTTACATACATTTTTGCATTTTTTGTAGGTAACAAGCTCAAAAACATTCAAAATATATCTTTTTGGTAATGTTATTCTATTTCTTCATATAGGATGGTTTGTATCCGCTTTAGCGTTTTTCTACGTAAAACACTGAAAAGACGCGTTTTCAGTAATTTTCTTTTCGATTCACATATTGACTGACTTCCATATTATTTATCGTTTTAGTGCCTAACATGCTGAAAAACACTGAAAAGACAGGTTTCTGGTAAAGTCCATTAACTTCCTGATATAGGTGCCTTTGTATGCACTTTAGGGTTTGGTACATAACAATCCGAAAAAAAAGCTATAATTAACTTCTATAATAATATTCTTTTTTCCACAAAAATTCAGTGAATTTTGGGAGAATTTTAGCATCTCATTACCTATGAAGATGAAAAACCAAAAAAAAAAAATCCTATTTTTTTTATTTATTTATTTTTCTAAAGAGTGTTATTTGTGGGTTTTAGCTTTTTGGTACTGAAGGAACTTAAAAATCACTCATAATACACGTTTCTCGTAATGTTCTTTCGTTTCCCAAACATAAGGTTCTTTGTATGTATTTAAGCGTTTTTATACATAACATGATAAAAAAAACACTCAAAATACATGTATTTGGTAATGTTATTCTGTTTCTCCATAAAATGTATTTTGCATGCGTTTTAGCGTTTTGGTATGTAACGAGCTCAAAAACACTTAAAGGTAAGTTCTTGGTAAAATTTGGTTTTATTCCCATGTAATGTGATTGCCCTGGCTTTTAGGGCTTTATTGCGTAACACGCTCACAAACACTGAAAAGACATGCAAAGCCTCCCATATGAGGAAATTAAAGACCTTACAAGAAATATGTCTTCTGAGTGTTTTTCAGCATATTAGGCACCAAAACGATAAATAATAAGGAACTCACTCTAAGTGGAATAAAAAAGAAAATTACTGAAAACATTTCTTCTCAGTGTTTTACGTAGAAAAACGCTAAAATTGATACAAATTAACCAATATCAAGAAGCAGAAAAACATTACCAAAAATGTATATTTTAAGTGTTTGTGTGCTTGTTTCCTACAAAAAAAAAGCGAAAATTGATAAAAAGCACTCTATATTGGGAAAGAAAGGGATATTGCGAGAAAAGTGTACAATGAATGTTTTATAGTTAAAAAAAAAAAACACAAGGCAAAAAACGCAAAAACTCGTGTATATGGAGAAGTTTCTTATATACCAAAATGCTGAAACTCATGAATAACACTCATAATTGAGAAACAGAGCAACCTTACCAAAAACACTAAAAGACAAGTTCTTCGTAAAACTTGGTTTTATTCCCATGTAATGTGATTGCCCTGCTTTTTAGTGCTTTATTGCCTAACACGCTCAAGAACACTCAAAGACACTTTTCTGGTAATGTCATTTTTTTTCCCACATAAAGCTAGTTTCTCATGGAATTTGGGGTTTTGGTAACTAAGAATGTAAAAAAACACTCAAAATACACACATTTAGTAAGGTTGTTCTGTTTCTTGATTAATAGTGTTATTCATGAGTGTCAGTATTTTGGTATCTTAGAAACTTCTCCATACAGTCGAGTGTTTGCTTTTTTTGCCTTGTGATTCTGATGAAACTATAAAACACTCATTATACACGTTTCTCGTTATGTCCTCTTTTTCTTATATAGAGTGTTTTGCATCCATTTTCGCGTTTTTTTTATGTAACAAGCTAAAAAACACACAAAATATACTTTTTTTTTATGTTATTCTATTTCTTCATATTGCATCCGTTTTAGCGTTTTTCTACGTAAATCTTTTAAAAGACACGTTTTCAGTAATTTTGTTTTGGATTTCCATAGAGAGTGACTTTCATATTATTTATCATTTTGGTGGCTAAACTGCAGAAAAACACTCAAAAGACAGGTTTCTTGTAAAGTCGTTTAATTTTATCAGATAAGTGGCTTTGCATACACTTTATGGTTTGGAACATAACATATTTTTGGCATCTTGGTACCTATGAACATCAATAACAAAAAATAAAAATGCTATCTTTTTTATTTATTATTTTTTCTTTACAAAGAGTGTTATTTGTAGGTTTTAACGTTTTGGTACTTAAGGAACTTAAAAACATTCATAATACACATTTCTCGTAATGTCCTTTCGTTTCCCAAATATGGGGATCTTTGCATGTATTTAAGCGTTTTTATGGGTAACATGATAAAAAACACTCAAAACACTTGTTTTTGATAATGTTATTCTGCTTCTCCATAAAGGAGTGTTTTACATGCGTTTTAGCGATTTGGTATATAAGGAGCTGAAAAACACTTGAAGGCAAGTTCTTGGTAAAAGTTAGTTTTATTCCATTGTAATATGATTGCCCTGCTTTTCAATGCTTTATTGCCTAACACGCTCAAAAACACTGAAAAGATACTTCTGGTAATGTCATTTTTTCCCATATAAAACTAGTTTCGCATGCTATTTAGGGTTTTGCGAAGAATGTGAAAAAACTCTCAAAATACATGCATTTGGTAATGTTGTTCTGTTTCTCAATTAAGATTGTTATTCATGAGTTTCAGCATTTTGGTATCTAAGAAACTTCTTTATATACACGAGTTTTTGCGTTTTTTGCCTTGTGGTTCTTGTGAACGAAAAGTTCTTTTGCCCGAAAATAATAAGACACTCATTATACATGTTTCTCGTAATGTCCTTTTCTTTCCCAATAGGTACTGCTTTGCATCCTATTTCGCGTTTTTTGTTGGTAACAAGCTAAAAAACACTCAAAATATACCTCTTTGGTTATGTTATTGTATTTTATCATATTGGTTGGTTTTCATCTGTTTTAGCGTTTTTCTACGTAAAACACCAAAAAGACACGTTTTCAGTAATTTTTTTTAGATTCCCAAAGAATTTTGCCAGAAATTTGACATCTTAGTACCTATAAAGATGAATAAAAAAAATAAAAAAATATATACTTTATTTTATTTTTTTTTTTCTCTATATAGAGTGTTATTTCTGGGTTTTAGCTTTTTTGGTACTAAAGGAACTTAAAAACACTCATAATACACGTTTCTCGTAATATCCTTTCGTTTCCCAAAATTAGGGTTCTTTGCCTGTATTTAAGCGTTTTTATTCGTAACATGATCAAAAACACTCAAAATATATGTTTTTGGTAATTTTATTCTGTTTCACTATAAAGTTTGTTTTCCATGCGTTTTAGTGTTCTGGTATATAAGGACCTCAAAAACACTTAAAGGCAAGTTCATGGTAAAAATTCGTTTTACTCCAATGTAATGTTATTGCCCTCCTTTTTAGTACTTTATTGCCTATCTCGCTCAAAAATACTCAAAACATACTTTTCTAGTAGTCATTTTTTTTCCCACAATCGATTTTCGCATGGATTTTTGGGTTTTTTGGTAACTAAGAATGTTAAAAGCACTGAAAATACATGCATTTAGGAAGATTGTTCTGTTTCTCAATTAAGAGTGTTATATATGAGTTTTTGCATTTTGGTATCTAGGAAACCTCTCCATATTCACGAGATTTTGCGTTTTTTGCCTTGTGGTTCTTTTGAACTATAAAACACTCATTATACACTTTTCTTGCAATGTCCTTTTCTTTCCCAATTTAGAATGCTTTGCATCAATTTTCGCGTTTTTTGTAGGTAACAAGCTCAAAAACACTCAAAATATACCTTTTTAGTAACGTTTTTCTATTTCTTGATATTGGTTGCTTTGCATCCGTTTTAGCGTTTTTCTACGTAAAACACTGAGAAGACACGTTTTCAGTAACTTTGTTTTGGATTCCCATATAGAGTGAGTTCCTTATTATTTATCGTTTTGGTGCCTAACATGCGAAAAAAAAAAACACTCAAAACACAGATTTCTTGTAAGGTTGTTTAATTTCCTTATATAGGAGGCTTTGCATGCACTTTAGGGTTTGGTACATAACATTCCGAAATAAAAAGCTGAAACTAACTTTTTGATAATATTGTTTTATCATATGATTGCCCTGAATTTTCCCAGAAATTTGTCATCTCGGTACCTATGAAGAAGAATAACAAAAAAAAATTCCTATTTTTTTTATTTTTTTTATTTTTTATTTTCTAAATAAAGAGTGCTATTGTGGGTTTTAGGTTTTTGGTACTTAAGGAACTTAAAAAACACTCATAATACACGTTTCTCGTAATGTCCTTTTGTTTCCCAAACATAATGTTCTTTGCATGTATTTAAGCGTTTTTATAGATAACATGATCAAAAACACTCAAAATACATGTTTTTGGTAATGTTATTCTGTTTCTCCATAAAGTTTGTTTTGCATGCGTTTTAGCGGTTTGTTATATAAGGAGCTCAAAAACACTTAAAGGCAAGTTTTTGGTATAAATTGGTGTTATTCCAATGTAATATGATTGCCCTGCTTTTTAGTGCTTTATTGCCTCTCACGCTCAAAAACACTTAAAAGACACTTTTCTGGAAATGTAATTTTTTTCTCACATAAAGGTGGTTTTGCATGCAATTTGGGATTTTTGGTAACTAAGAATGTGAAAAGCACTCAAAATACACGCATTTAGTAAGGTTGTTCTGTTTCTCAATTAAGAGTGTTATTTATGAGTTTCAGCATTTTGGTATCTAGGAACCTACTCCATATCCACGAGTTTTTGTGTTTTTTGCATTTTGGTTCGTTTGAACTATAAAAACTCATAATACACTTTTCTTGCAAAGTCCTTTTGTTTTCTAATATAGAGTGCTTTGCATGAATTTTCCCGTTTTTTGTAGGTAACAAGCTCAAAAACACTCAAAATATACCTTTTTGGTAATGTTTTTCTATTTCTTGATATTGGTTGGTTTCAATCCGTTTTAGCGTTTTTCTACGTAAAACACTGAAAAGACACGTTTTGAGCAATTTTGTTTTGGATTCTCATATAGAGTGAGTTCCTTATTATTTATCGTTTTGGTGCCTAACATGCTGAAAAACACTCAAAAAACAGATTTCTGGTAAGGTCGTTAAATTTCCTCATATAGGAGTCTTTGGATGGTTTGGTATATAACAGTCCGAAAAAAAGGCTAAAATCAACTTTTTTAATAATTTTCTTTTATCATATAATAGCCCTGAATTTTCCCAGAATTTTGGCATCTCAGTACCTATGAAGATGAATAACAAAAAAAAAAAATTCTATTTTTTTATTTTCTTACTTTGTTTCTAAATAAAGTGTTATTTGTGGGTTTTAACTTTTTGGTACTTAAGCAACTTAAAAACACTTATAATACACATTTCTCGTAATGTCCTTTCGTTTCGCAAACTTAAGGTTCTTTGTATGTATTTAAGCGTTATTATAGATAACATGATGAAAACCCTCAAAATTTATGTTTTTGGTAATTTTATTCTGATTCTCCATAAAAGGTGTTTTGCATGCATTTTAGCGTTTTGGTATGTAATGAGCTCAAAAGCACTTAAAGACAAGTTCTTGGTAAAAGTTGTTTTTATTCCCATGTAATGTTATTACCCTGCTTTTTAGTGCTTTATTGCATAACACGCTCAAAAACACTCAAAAAAAACTTTTCTTGTAATATCTTTTTTTTTTCTCACATAAAGCTAGTTTTGCATGGAATATGCGGTTTTGGTAACTAAGAAAGTGAAAAACAACTCAAAACACAGGCATTTAGTAAGGTTATTCTATTTCTTAATTAAAAATATTATTCATGAGTTCCAGCATTTTGGTATGTAAGAAACTTTTCTAATACACACAATTGGTAAGGTATTTCTGTTTCAAAATTAAAATTGTTATTCATGAGTTTCAGCTTTTTGGTGTGTAACAAACTTCTTTATTTTACACGAGTTTTTGAGTTTTTTTCATTCTGTTTCTTGTCAAACTATAAAACACTCATACACGTTTCTCGAAATGTCCTTTTCTTTGCCAATATAAAGTGCTTTCCATCCATTTCTTTCATTTTTTGTAGGTAACAAGCTCAAAAACCTATCAAAAATATATCCTTTTGGTAATGTTATTTTATTTCTTCATATTGGTTGGTTTACATCCGTTTTAGCGTTTTTCTACGTAAATCACTGAAAAGACACGTTTTCAGTAATATTGTTGATATTGCTGAAAAACACTCAAAAGACAGGTTTCTGGTAAAGTCGTGTAATTTCCCCATATAGGTGGATTTGCATACACTTCAGGGTTTGTACATAACTCCGGAAAAAAGCTAAAATTATTTTTTATATAATGTTTTTTTTTTTTACAAAATTTCCATTAATATTGCAAGAATTTTGGCATCTCGGTAACTATGAATATGAATAAAAAAAAAAAAATTATCTCTATAAAGAGTGTTATTTGTGGGTTTTAGATTTTTGGTACTTGAGGAACTTATGTAAGGAGTTAAAAAACACTTAAAGGCAAGTTCTTCGTAAAAGTTGGTTTTATTCCCATGTAATGTGATTGTTCTGCTTTTTAGGGCATTGTTGCATATCACGCTCAAAAACAATAAAAATACACTTTTTTGGAAATGTCATTTTTTTTCCCACATGAATGTAGTTTCGCATGTAATTTGGCATTTTCGTAACTAAGAATGTGAAAAAAACTCAAAATACACAATATGGTAAGGTAGTTCTGTATATTGATTAAAAGTGTTATTCATGCATTTCATCATTTCGGTTTGTAAGAAATTTCTCTATATACACGAGTTTTTGTTTTTATTGCCTTGTGGTTGTTTTAAAACTATAAAACACTCATTATACACGTTTCTCGTAAAGTCCTTTTGTTTCCTAATATAGAGTGCTTTACATTCATTTTTGCATTTTTTGTAGGTAACAAGCTCAAAAACACTCAAAATATATCTTTTTAGTAATGTTATTCTATTTTTTCATATATGTTGGTTTGCATCAGCTTTAGTGTTTTTCTACGTAAAACACTGAAAAGACACGTTTTCAGTAATTATGTTTTGGATTCACATATTGACTGACTTCCATATTATTTATCGTGTTGGTGCCTAACATGCTGAAAAACACTGAAAAGACAGGTTTCTGATAAAGTCGTTTAACTTCCCTATATAGGTGTCTTTGCATGCACTTTAGGGTTTGGTAATTAACAATCCGAAAAAAAAGCTATAATAAACTTTTTTGGTAATATTCTTTTTTCCACATAAATTCCCTGAATTTTTTGCAGAATTTTGGCATCTCGGTACCTATAAGGATGAATAGCAAAAAAAAAATCCCTTTTTTTTTTTGTTTATTATTTTTTTTCTAAATAAAGAGTGTTATTTGTGGGTTTTAGCTTTTAGGTACTGAAGGAACTTAAAAAACACTCATAATACACGTTTCTCGTAATGTCCTTTCGTTTCCCAAACATAAGGTTCTTAGCATGTATTTAAGCGTTTTTATAGATAATATGATCAAAAACACTCAAAATACATGTATTTGGTAATATTATTCTGTTTCTCCATAAATTGTATTTTGCAAGCGTTTTAGCGTTTTGGTATGTAAGGAGCTCAAAAACACTTAAAGGTAAGTTCTAGATAAAATTTGGTTTTATTCCCATGTAATTCGATTGCCCTTCCTTTTTAGTGCTTTATTGCGTAACACGCTCAAAATTACTCAAAAGACATGCAACGCCTTGCATATGAGGAAATTAGAGACCCTACCAGAAATCTGTCTTTTGAGTGTTTTTCAGCATATTAGGCACCAAAACGATAAATAATAAGGAACTCACTCTATGTGGGAATCCAAAAGAAAATTACTGAAAACGTGTCTTCTCAGTGTTTTACGTAGAAAAACACTAAAATTGATGCAAACCAACCAGTATCAAGAAGCAGAAAAACATGACCAAAAATATATATTTTGAGTGTTTTTGAGCTTGTTACCTACAAAAAAAAAAAAATTTTCTTCATAAAGTGTGTTTTCCATGCGTTTTAGCAGTTTTGTATATAAGGAGCTCAAAAACACTTAAAGGCAAGTTTTTGGTATAAACTGATGTTATTTCAATGTAATATGATTGCCCTGCTTTTTAGTGCTTTATTGCCTATCACGCTCAAAAACTCTTAAAAGACGCTTTTCTGGTAATGTCATTTTTTTTATCACATAAATGTGGTTTCGCATGCAATTTTGAGTTTTTGGTGACTAAAAATGTGAAAAGCACTGGAAATACACGCATTTAGTAAGGTTGTTCTGTTTCTAAATTGAGTGTTATTCATGAGTTTCAGCATTTTGGAATCTAGGAAATCTCTCCATATACACGAGTATTTGCGTTTTTTGCTTTTTGGTTCTTTTGAACTATAAAACACTCGTTATACACTTTTCTTGCAATGTCCTTTTGTTTCTCAATATAGACTGTTTTGCATCAATTTTCACGTTTTTTGTAGGTAAAAAGCTCAAAAACACTCAAAATATACTTTTTTGGTAACGTTTTCTATTTCTTGATATTGGTTCGTTTCCATCCGTTCTAACGTTTTTCTACGTAAAATACTGAGAAGACACGTTTTCAGTGTTTGTTTTGGATTCCCATATAGAGTGAGTTCCTTATTATTTATCGTTTTTGTGCCTAACATGCTTAAAAACACTTAAAACACAGATTTCTGGTAAGGTCGTTTAATTTCCTCATATTGGAGGTTTTGCATGTACTTTAGGGTGTGGTACATAACAGTCCGAAAAAAAAGCTGAAATTAACTTTTTTGATAATATTCATTAATCCCTGAAATTTCCCAGAATTTTGGCATATCGGTACCTATGAAGATGAATAACAAAAAAAAAAAAAAATCCTATTTATTTTACTTTTTTTTATATAAAGAGTGTTATTTGTGTGTTTTAGCTTTTTGGTACTTATGGAACTTAAAAAAACACTCATAATACACGTTTCTCGTAATGTCCTTTTGTTTCCCAAATATAATGTTCTTTGCATGTACTCAAGCGTTTTTATAGATAACATGATCAAAAACACTCAAAATATATGTTTTTGGTAATGTTATTCTATTTCTCCATAAAGTTTGTTTTGCATGCGTTTTAGCGGTTTGGTATATAAGGGGTTAAAAAAAACTTCTTCGTAAAAGTTGGTTTTATTCTCGTAATGTGATCGTTCTGCTTTTTAGAGCTTTGTTGCATATCACGCTGAAAACACTCAAAAGACACTTTTTTGGTAATGTCATCTTTTTTTCCACATGAAGCTATTTTCGCATGTAATTAGGCATTTTCGTAACTAAGAATGTGAAAAACACTCAAAATACACAATTTGGTAAGGTAGTTCTGTTTTCGATTAAAAGTGTTATTCATGCATTTCATCATTTCGGTATGTAAGAAATTTCTCTATATACACGAGTTTTTGCGTTTATTGCCTTGTGGTTCTTTTAAGACTATAAAACACTCATTATACACGTTTCTCGTAATGTCCTTTTGTTTCCTTATATAGAGTGCTTTACATCCATTTTGGCATTTTTTTATAGGTGACAAGCTCAAAAACACTCAAAATATATCTTTTTGGTAATGTTATTGTATTTATTTATATAGGATGGTTTGTATCCGCTTTAGCGTTTTTCTACGTAAAACACTGAAAAGACATGTTTTCAGTAATTTTCTTTTGGATTCATATATTGACTGACTTCCAAATTATTTATCGTTTTTGGTGCCTACCTAACATGCTGAAAACACTGAAAAGACAGGTTTCTGTAAAGTCGTTTAACTTCCCTATATAGGTGGCTTTGCATGCACTTTAGGGTTTGGTACATAACAATCCGAAAAAAAAGCTATAATTAACTTTTACGATAATGTTCTTTTTTTAACATAAATTCCCTGAATTGTTGCTGAATTTTGGCATCTCGGTACCTATGAAGATGAATAACAAAAAAAAAAAAAAATCCCATTTTCTTATTTTTTATTTATTATTATTTTTTTTAAAGAGTGTTATTTGTGGGTTTTAGCTTTTTGGTACTAAAGGAAATTAAAAATCACTCATAATACACGTTTTTCGTAATGTTCTTTCGTTTCCCAAACATAAAGTTCTTTACATGTATTTAAGCGTTTTTATAGATAACATGATCAAAAACACTCAAAATACATGTATTTGGTAATGTAATTCTGTTTCTCCATAAAAGTATTTTGCATGCGTTTTAGTGTTTTGGTACGTAAGGAGCTCAAAAACACTTAAAGGCAAGTTCTTGGTAAAATTTTGTTTTATTCCCATGTAATGTGATTACCCTGGCTTTTAGTGATTTATTGCGTAAGACGCTCAAAAACACTGAAAACACATACAAAGCGTTCCATTTGAGGAAATCAAATACCTTACCAGAAATCTGTCTTTTGAGTGTTTTCAGCATGTTAGGCACCAAAACGATAAATAATAAGGAACTCACTCTATGTGGGAATCCAAAAATAAATTACTAAAAACGTGTCTTTTCAGTGTTTTACGTAGAAAAACGCTAAAACTGATACAAACCAACCAATATCAAGAAGCAGAAAAACATTTAATAAAAATTTTGAGTGTTTTTGAGCTTGCTACCTACAAAAAAACGCAAAAATGGATAAAAAGCACACTATATTGGGAAACAAAGTGACATTGCGAAAAAAGTGTATAATGAAATTTTTATAGTTCAAAAAAACCACAAGGCAAAAAACGCAAAAACTCGTGTATATGCTGAAACTCATGAATAACACTGTTAATTGAGAAACAGAGCAACTTTACTAAATGCGTGTCAAAAACACTAAAAGGCAAGTTCTTCGTAAAAACTGGTTTTATTCCCAAGTAATGTGATTGCCCTGCTTTTTAGTGCTTTATTGCCTAACACTCTCAAAAACACTCAAAGACACTTTTCTGGTAATGTCGTTTTTTTTCCCACATTAAGCTAGTTTCGCATGGAATTTGGGGTTTTGGTAACTAAGAATGTAAAAAAAAAAAAACTCAAAATACACGCATTTAGTAATGTTGTTCTGTATCTTGATTAAGAGTGTTATTGATGAGTTTCAGTACTTTGGTATCTTAGAAACTTCTCCATACAGTCGAGGTTTGCGTTTTTTGCCTTGTGATTCTGGTGAAACTATAAAATATTCATGATACTTGTTTCTCGTTATGTCCTTTTTTTTCCTTATATAGAGTGCTTCGCATTTATATTCGCGTTTTTTTTTTTATGTAACAAGCTGAAGAACACACAAAATATAGTTTTTTGGTAATGTTATTCTATTTCTTCATATTGGTCAGTTTCCATCCATTTTAGCGCTTTTCTACGTAAATCTTTTAAAAGACGCGTTTCCAGTAATTTTGTTTTGCATTTCCATATAGAGTGACTTTCATATTATTTATCGTTTTGGTGCCTAACATTCTTTTTGATGCCTTTTGCTTCCCAATATGGAGTGCTTTCCATCCATTTTCGCGTTTTTTGTAGGTAAGCATTTCAAAAAACACTCACAATATACCTTTTTGGTAATGTTATTCTATTTCTTTATTTTGGTTGGTTTGCATTCGTTTTAACGTTTTCTACGTATAACACCGAAAAGACACGTTTTCAGTAATTTTGTTTTGGATTCCCATATAGATTAACTTCCTTGGGTTTTATCGTGTTGGTTCCTAACATGCTGAAAAACACTCATAAGACAGTTTTCTGGCAAAGACGTTTAATTTCCCTATATAGGTGGCTTTGCATGCAATTTAGGGGTGTGTTACATAACAGTCCGAAAAAAAAACCCTAAATTTAACTTTTTTGATAATGTTCTTATTTCATATAATTTCCTGAACTTTGCCCGAATATTGGCACCTCCTTACGTGTGAAGATGAATAGAAAAAAAAAAAAAAATATCGTACTTTTTTATTTAATTTTTTTCTCAATAAAGAGTGTAATTTGTGGCTTTTAGCTTTTTCGTACTTAATGAACTTAAAAACACTCATAATACACGTTTCTCGTAATGTCCTTTCGTTTCCAAAAAATAGGGTTCTTTGCATGTATTTAAGCGTTTTTATCGGTAACATGATCAAAAACAC
This sequence comes from Scylla paramamosain, assembly GCF_035594125.1. Lineage (NCBI taxonomy): Eukaryota > Metazoa > Arthropoda > Malacostraca > Decapoda > Portunidae > Scylla > Scylla paramamosain. The sequence continues at coordinate 8,686,517 of NC_087175.1, forward strand.
TCAAAATACGTTTTGGTAATGTTATTCTGTTTCACCATCAAGTGTATTTTGCAGACATTTTAGTGTTTTGGTATATAAGGAGCTCAAATACACTTAAAGGCAAGTTCTTGTTAAAAATTGGTTTTATTCCAATGTAATGTGATTGCCCTCTTTTTTAGTGCTTTATTGCCTATCACGCTCAAAAACATTCAAAAGACACTTTTCTGGTAAAGTCATTTTTTTTTCCTACAAATCTATTTTCGCATGCAATTTGGGGTTTTGGTAACTAAGAAGGTGAAAAGCACTCAAAATACACGCATTTATTAAGGTTGTTCTGTTTCTCAATTAGGAGTGTTATACACGAGTTTTAGCATTTTAGTATCTAGGAAACCTCTCCATATACACGAGATTTTGCGTTTTTTGCCTTGTTGTTCTTTTGAACTATAAAACATTCATTATACACTTTTCTTGCAATGTCCTTTTGTTTCCCAATATAGAGTGCTTTGCATCAATTTTCGCGTTTTTTGTAGGTAACAAGCTCAAAAACACTCAAAATATACCTTTTTAGTAACGTTTTTCTATTTCTTGATATTAGTTGCTTTGCATCCGTTTCAGCGTTTTTCTACGTAAAACACTGAGAAGACACGTTTTCAGTAACTTTGTTTTGGATTCCCATATAGAGTGAGTTCCTTATTATTTATCGTTTTGGTGCCTAACATGCTAAAAAAAAACACTCAAAACACAGATTTCTGGTAAGGTCGTTTAATTTCCTAATATAGGAGGCTTTGCATGCACTTTAGGGGTTGGTACATAACAGTCCGAAAAAAAAAGCTGAAATTAACTTTTTTGATGATATTCTTTTATCATACGATTGCCCTGAATTTTCCCAGAATTTTGGCATCTCGGTACTATGAAGATGAAAAACAAAAAATTTTTGATTTTCTAAATAAAGAGTTATTTTTGGGTTTTAGCTTTTTGGTACTTAAGGAACTTAAAAACACTTATAATACTCATTTCTCGTAATGTCCTTTCGTTTCGCAAACATAAGGTTCTTTGTATGTATTTAAGCGTTTTTATAGATAACATGATTAAAACCTTCAAAATATATGTTTTTGGTAATTTTATTATGTTTCTCCATAAAAGGTGTTTTGCATGCGTTTTTGGGTTTTGGTATGTAATGAGCTCAAAAACACTTAAAAGCAAGTTATTGGTAAAAGTTGTTTTTATTACCATGTAATGTGATTACCCTGGTTTTTAGTGCTTTATTGCCTAACGCTCAAAAACACTCAAAAGACACTTTTCTGATAATATCATTTTTTTTCCCCACAAAAAGTTAATTTTGCATAGAATTTGGGGTTTTGGTAACTAAGAATGTGAAAAAAAATCAAAACACAGGCATTTAATAAGATTGTTCTATTTCTTAATTAAAAGCGTTATTCATAAGTTCCAGCTTTTCGGTATATAAGAAACTTTTCTAATACACAGATTTCGTAAGGTATTTCTGTTTCAAAATTAAAAGTGTTATTCATGAGTTACAGCTTTTTAGTATGTAAGAAACTTCTTTATGTACACGATTTTTTGAGCTTTTTACCTTGTGGTTCTTGTCAAAGTATAAAACACTCATACACGTTTCTCGTAATGTCCTTTTCTTTGCCAATATAAAGTGCTGTCCATCCATTTTTGCATTTTTTGTAGGTAACAAGCTCAAAAACACATCAAAATATATCGTTTTAGCGTTTTTCTACGTAAATCACTGAAAAGACACGTTTTCAGTAATATTGTTGAAATTGCTGAAAAACATGCAAAAGACAGGTTTTTTGTAAAATCGTGTAATTTTACCATATATGTGTATACACTTCAGGGTTTGTACATAACTCCGGAAAAAGCTAAAATTATTTTTTTTATAATTTTTTTTTACAAAATTTCCATGTATTTCGAAAGAATTTTGGCATCTTGGTACCTATGAAGATGAATAACAAAAAAAGAAAAAAAGATTCTCTCTATAAAGAGTGTTATTTGTGGGTTTTAGATTTTTGGTACTTGAGGAACTTAAAAACACTCATAATACACGATTTTCGTAATGTCCTTTTTTTATACAAACATAGGGTTCTTTACATGTATTTAAGCGTTTTTATAGGTTACATGATCAAAAACACTCAAAATACATGTTTTGGTAATGTTATTATGTTTCTCCATAAAGGGTGCTTTGCATGCGTTTTAGCGATTTGGTATGTAAGGAGTTAAAAAACACTTAAAGGCAAGATCTTCGTAAAAGTTGGTTTTATTGCCATGTAATGTGATTTTTTCTACTTTTTAGTGCTTTATTGCATATCACGCTCAAAAACACTAAAAAGACACTTTTTTGGTATTGTCTTTTTTTTTTCCAACATGAAGGTAGTTTCGCATGTAATTTGGCATTTTCGTAACTAAGAATGTGAAAAACACTCAAAATACACAATTTGGTAAGGTAGTTCTGTTTATCGATTAAAAGTGTTATTCATGCATTTCATCATTTCGGTATGTAAGAAATTTCTCTATATACACGAGTTTCTGCGTTTATTGCCTTGTGGTTCTTTTAAAACTATAAAACACTTATTATACACGTTTCTCGTAATGTCCTTTTGTTTCCTAATATAGAGTACTTTACATCCATTTTTGCATTTTTTGTTTGGTAACAAGCTCAAAAACACTCATTTATGGTAATGTTATTCTATTTCATCATATAGGTTGGTTTGCATCCGCTTGAGTGTTTTCTACGTAAAACACTGAAAAGACACGTTTTCACTAATTTTGTTTTCCATTCACATATTGACTGACTTCCATATTATTTATCATTTTGGTGCCTAACATGCTAAAAAACACAAGACAGGTTTCTGTTAAAATCGATTAACTTCCCTATATAGGTGTTTTTGCATGCTATTTAGGGTTTGGTACATAACAATCTGAAAAAAAAGCTATAATTAACTTTTTTGGTAATGTTCTTTTTTCCACATAAATTCCCTGAATTTTGGCAGAATTTTGGCATCTCGATACCTATAAGGATGAATAACAAAAAAAAATCCAATTTTTTTTGTTTATTTTTTTTCTAAATAAAGAGTGTTATTTGTGGGTTTTAGCTTTTAGGTACTAAAGGAACTTAAAAAAAACATCTATAAATCACGTTTCTCGTAATGTCCTTTCGTTTCCCAAACATAAGGTTCTTTGCATGTATATAAGCGTTTTTATAGATAATATGATCAAAAACACTTAAAATACATGTATTTGGTAATATTATTCTGTTTCTCCATAAAATGTATTTTGCATGAGTTTTAGCGTTTTGGTATGTAAGGAGCTCAAAAACACTTAAAGGCAAGTTCTTGGTAAAATTTGGTTTTATTCCCATGTAATGTGATTGCCCTTCGTTTTAGTGCTTTATTGCGTAAAACGCTCAAAAACTCTCAAAAGACATGCAAAGCCTCGCATATGATGAAACAAGAGACCTTACCAGAAAACTGCCTTTTGAGTGTTTTTCAGCATGTTAGGCACCAAAACGATAAATAATAAGGAACTCACTATATGTGGGAATCCAAAAGAAAATTACTGAAAACGTGTCTTCTCAGTGTTTTACGTAAAACTGATGCAAACCAACCAATATCAATAAGCAGAAAATACATTACCAAAAATATATATTTTGAGTGTTTTTGAGCTTGTTACATACAAAAAAAAAAAAAACACAAAATTGATACAAAACACTCTATATTGGGAAACAAAGGGACATTGCGAGAAAAGTGTATAATGAATGTTTTATAGTTCAAAAAAACCACAAGCCAAAAAACGCAAAAAATCGTGTATATGGAGAAGCTTCCTAGATACTAAAATGCTGAAACAAATGAATAACACTCTTAATTGAGAAACAGAACAACCTTACTAAATGTGTGTCAAAAACATTAAAAGGCAAGTTTTTCGTAAAAGTCGGTTTTATTCCCATGTAATGTGATTGCCCTGCTTTTTAGTGCTTTATTGCCTAACATGCTCAAAAACACTCAGACACTTTTCTGGTAATGTCATTTTTTTCCCACATAAAGTTAGTTTCGCATGGAATTTGGGGTTTTGGTAACTAAGAATGTAAAAAAACACTCAAAATACACGCATTTAGTAAGGTAGTTCTGTTTCTCAATTAAAAGTGTTATTCATGCATTTCAGCATTTTGGTATGTAAGAAACTTCTCTGTATACACGAGTTTTTGCGCTTTCTGCCTTGTGGTTCGTGTGAAACTATAACTCATTTTACATGTTTCTCGTAATGTTCTTTTGTTTCCCAATACAGAGTGCTTTCCATTTATTTTCGCATTTTTTCTAGGTAACAAGCTGAAAAACACTCAAAATATATCTTTTTGGTAATGTTATTCTATTTCTTCATATATTGGTTGGTTTGCATCCATTTTAGCGTTTTTCTTCGTAAATGACTGAAAAGAAACGTTTTTAGTAATATTGTTGATATTGCTGAAAAAAACACTCAAAAGACGGATTTCTGGTAAAGTCTTGTAATTTCCCCATATAGATGGCTTTCCATGCACTTCTGTGTTTGGTACATAATTCCGGAAAAAAGCTAAATTTTTTTTTTATATGTCCTTTCGTTTCACAGACATAGGGTTCTTTCATTTTTTTAAGCGTTTTTATAGGTAACATGATCAAAAAACATTGAAAATACATGTTTTTGGTAATGTTATTCTGTTTCTCCATAAAGGGCGTTTTGCATGCGTTTTAGCGTTTTGGTATGTAAGGAGTTAAACACACTTAAAGGCAATTTCTTCTTAAAAGTTAGTTTTATTCCTATTTAATGTGATTATTCTGTTTTTTAGTGCATTGTTGCATATCGCGCTCAAAAACACTCAAAAGACACTTTTCTGATAATGTCATTTTTTTCCCACATAAAGCTAGTTTTGCATGTAATTTGGGATTTTCGTAACTAAGAATGTGAAAAACACTCAAAATACACACATTTGGTAAGGTTGTTCTGTTTCTCAATTAAAAGTGTTATTCATGAGTTTTAGCATTTTTATATGTAAGAAACTTCTCTATATACACGAGTTTTTGCGTTTTTTGTCTTGTGTTTCTTGTGAAACTATAAATTAATCATTATACACGTTTCTCTAAATGTCCTTTTGCTTCCCAATATAGAGTGCTTTTACATCCATTTTCGCGTTTTTTGTAGGTAAAAAGCTCAAAAACACTTTTTGGTAATGTTATTTTATTTCTTCATATTTCTTGCTTTGCATCCCTTTTAGCGTTTTTTCTACATGAAACACTGAAAAGACACGTTTTCAGTAATTTTGTTTTGGATTTTTGACTGACTTCCATATTATTTATCGGTTTGGTGGCTAACATGATGAAAAACACTGAAAAGACAGGTTTCTGGTAAACTCGTTTAATTTCCTCATATAAGTGGCTTTGCATGTACTTTAGGGTTTGGTAAATAACAATCCGATAAAAAGCTATAAATAACTTTTTTTATAATGTTCTTTTTTCTTCATAAATTCCCTGAATTTTGTCAGAATTTTGGCATCTCGGTACTTATGAAAATCAATAGAAAAAATGCAATTTTTTATTTATTTTTTTATTTTATTTTTTTCTCTTTAATGAGTGTTATTTGTGGTTTTTAACGTTTTGGTACTTAAGAAACTTAAAAACAGTCATAATACACGTTTCTCGTAATGTCCTTTCGTTTCCGAAAGATAGGTTTCTTTGCATGTATTTAAGCGTTTTTATAGGTAACATGATCAAAAACACTTAAAACATGTTTTTTTGTAATGTTTTTCTGCTTCTTCATAAAGGAGTGTTTTGCATGCGTTTTAGCGTTTTGGTATGTAAGGAGCTCAAAACACATAATGGCAAGTTCTTGGTCAAAGTTGGTCTTATTTCCATGTAATGTGATTGCCCTGCTTTTTAGTGCTTTATTGCCTAACACGCTCAAAAACACTCAAAAGACACTTCTGGTAATGTCATTTTTTTCCCACATAAAGCTAGTTTCGCATGCTATTTGGGATTTTGCTAAGAATGTGAGAAATACTAAAAATACACGCTTTTGGTAAGGTTTTTCTTTTTCTCAATAAAGATTGTTGTTATTCATGAGTTTCAGCACTTTGGTATCTAAGAAACTTCTTTATATACACCAGTTTTTGCGTTTTTTGCCTTGTGGTTCTTGTGAACCACAAGTTCTTTTGCTCGAAAATAATAAGACACTCATTATACACGTTTCTCGTAATGTCCTTTTTGTTTCCCAATAGGGAGTGGTTTGCATCCATTTTCACCTTTTTTGTAGGTAACAAGCTCAAAAACACTCAAAATATACCTTTTTGGTAATGTTATTCTATTTTTTTCATATTGGTTGGTTTGCATCCGATTTAGCGTTTTTCTACGTAAAACACCGAAAAGATACGTTTTCAGTAATTTTCTTTTCCATATAAAGTGACTTCCATGTTATTTATCGTTTTGGTGCCTAACATGCTGAAAAACACTCATAAGACAGTTTTCTGGAAAAGACGTTTGATTTCCCCATATAGGTGGTTTTGCATGCACTATAGGCTTTGCTACATAACAGTCGAAGAAAAAAAAGCTAAAATTATCTTTTTTGATAATGTTCTTATTTCACAAAATTTCATGAATTTTGCCCGAATTTTGTCATCTCGGTACCTGTGGAGATGAATAAGAAAGAAAAAAAATATCGTATTTATTTATTTTTTTCTTTTTTTTCTCAATGGAGAGTTATTTGTGGCTTTTAGCTTTTTGGTTCTTAATGAATTTAGAAACACTCATAATACACGTTTCTCGTAATGTCCTTTCGTTTTCCACAAATAGGGTTCTTAGCATGTATTTAAGCGATTTATTGGTAAAATGATCAAAAACACTCAAAATACATGTTTTTGGTAATGTTATTATGTTTTTCCATAAAGTGTGTTTTGCATGCGTTTTAGTGTTTTGGTATATAAGGAGCTCAAAAACACTTAAAGGCAAGTTCTTGGTAAAAATTGGTTTTATTCCCATGTAATGTGATTGCAAATCTTTTTAGTGCTTTACTGCCTATCACGTTCAAAAACACTCAATAGACACTTTTCTGAAAATGCCATTTTTTTTTTACCACATAAAACTGGTTTCGCAATGAATTTGGGTTTTGGGTAACTAAGAATGTGAGAAGCACTCAAAATACACGCATTTAGTAAGGTTGTTCTGTTTCTCAATTAAGAGTGTTATTCATGAGTTTCAGCATTTTGATATCTAGGAAACTACTCCATATACACGAGTTTTTGCGTTGTTTGCCTTGTTGTTATTTTGAACTATAAAACACTCATTATACACTTTTTTCGCAATGTCCCTTTCTTTATCAATATAGAGTGCTTTGCATCAATTTTCTCGTTTTTTTTTTTTTTTTGTAGGTAACAAGCTCAAAAACACTCAAAATGTACCTTTTTGGTAATATTTTTCTATTTCTTGATATTGGTTGGTTTGCATCTGTTTTAGCGTTTTTCTACGTAAAATACTGAGAAGACACGTTTTAATTAATTTTGTTATGGATTCACATATTAAGTGAGTTCATTATTATTTATCATTTTTGGTGCCTAACATGCTGAAAACACTCAAAAGACAATTTTCTGGTAAAGTCATTCAATTTCCTAATATAGGAGGCTTTGCATGCTCTTTAGGGTTTGGTACATAAGAGTCCAAAAAAAAAAGCTAAAATCAACTTTTTTGATAATATTCTTTTATCATATAATTGCCCTGAATTTTCTCAGAATTTTGTCATCTCGGTACCTATGAAGATGAATGACAAAAAAAAACTTATTTTTTATTTTTTTATTTATTTATTTATTTATTCTAAATAAAGAGTGTTATTTGTGGGTTTTAGCTTTTTGGTACTTAAGGAACTTAACTACATGTTTTTGTAACGTTATACTGTTTCTCCATAAAGTGTGTTTTACAGGCGTTTTAGTGTTTTGGTATATAAGGAGCTGAAAAACACTTAAAGGCAAGGTCTTGGTAAAAATAGGTTTTATTCGAATTTAATGTGATTCCTCTGATTTTTAGTGCTTTATATCCCATCATGCTCAAAAACACTCAAAAGACACTCTTCTGGTAATGTCATTTTTTCCCACATAAATCTGGTTTCGCATGCAATTTGGGGTTTTGGTAACTAAGAATGTGAAAAGCTCTCAAAATACACGCATTTAGTAAGGTTGTTCTTTTTCTCAATTAAGAGTGTTATTCATGAGTTTCAGCATTTTGGTATCAAAGAAACTTATCCATATATACAAGGTTTTGGTAATGTTATTCTGTTTCTCCATAAAGTGTGTTTTGCATGCGTTTTAGCAGTTTTGTATATAAAGAGCTCAAAAACACTTAAAGACAAGTTATTGGAAAAAAAATGGTTTTATTCCAATATAATGTGATTATCCTGCTTTTGAGTACTTTATTACCAATCACGCTGAAAAACACTCAAAAGACGCTTTTCTGGTAAAATCTTTTTTTTTTTTTACCAAAAAGCTATTTTCGCATGTAATTTGTGGTTTTTGGTAACTAAGAATGTGAAATGCACTCAAAATACACGCATTTAGTAAGGTTGTTCTGTTTCTTAATTAAGAGTGTTATTCATGAGTTTCAGCATTTTGGTGTGTAGGAAATCTCTCCATATATACGAGTTTTTACGTTGTTTGCTTTGTGGTTCTTTTGAACTATAAAAGACTCATTATATACTTTTCTTGCAATGTCCTTTTCTTTCCCAATATATAGTGCTTTGCATCAATTGTCGCGTTTTTGTAGGTAAAGAGCTCAAAAACACTCAAAATATACCTTTTTGGTAACGTTTTTGTATTTCTTGATATTGGTTGGTTTGCATCCGTTTTAAAGTTTTTCTACGTAAAACAATAAGAATACACGTTTTCAGTAACTTTGTTTTGGATTCCCATAGAGAGTAAGTTCCTTATTATTTATCGTTTTGGTGCCTAACATGCTAATAAAAACACACAAAACGCAGATTTCTGGTAAGGTCGTTTAATTTCCTCATATTGGAGGCTTTGCATGCACTTTAGGGTTTCGTACATAAAAGTCCGATAAAAAAGCTGAAATTAATTCATTATTAAATTATTCATTTATCACATAATTGCCCTGAATTTTCCCAGAAATTTGGCATCTCGGTACCTATGAAGATGAATAACAAAAAAAAAAGTCCTATTTATTTATTTTATATATTTTTGTATTTTCTAAATAAAGAGTGTTATTTGTGGGTTTTAGCTTTTTGGTACTTAAGGAACTTATACGAGTAAAAACACGTTATAATACATGTTTCTCGTAATGTCCTTTTATTTCCCAAACATAATGTTCTTTGCATGTACTTAAGCGTTTTTATAGATAAAAACACTCAAAATACATGTTTTTGGTAATGTTATTCTGTTTCTCCATGAAGTTTGTTTTGCATGCGTTTTAGCAGTTTTGTATATAAGGGGTAAAAAAACACTTAAAGGCAAATTCTTCGTAAAAGTTGGTTTTATTCCCATGTAATGTGATTGTTCTGCTATTTAGTGCTTTGTTGCATATCACGCTCAAAAATACTCAGAAGACACTTTTCTGGTAATGTCATTTTTTTTTCCCACATGAAGCTAATATCGCATGTAATTTGGCATTTTCGTAACAAAGAATGTGAAAAACACTCAAAATACACAATTTGGTAAGGTAGTTCTGTTTATCGATTAAAAGTGTTATTTATGCATTTCATCATTTTGGTATGTAAAAATTTCTCTATATACACGAGTTTCTGCGTTTATTGCCTTGTGGTTCTTTTAAAACTATAAAACACTCATTATACACCTTTCTCGTAATGTCCTTTTGTTTCCTAATATAGAGTGCTTTACATCCATTTTGGCATTTTTTGTAAGTAACAAGCTCAAAAACACTCAAAATATATCTTTTTGGTAATGTTATTCTATTTCTTCATATAGGATCGTTTGCATTCGCTTTAGCGTTTTTCTACGTAAAACACTGAAAAGACACGTATTCAGTAACTTTGTTTTGGATTCACATATTGACTGATTTTCATATTATTTATCGTATTGGTGCCTAACAAGCTGAACAAACACTGAAACGACTGGTTTCTGGTAAAGTCGCTTAACTTCCCGATATTGGTGGCTTTGCATGCTCTTTAGGTTTTGGTACATAACAATCAGAAAAAAAAAGCTATAATTAACTTTCATGAAAGGTATATTTTGAGTGTTTTTGAAATTGTTACCTAGAAATAACGCGAAAATGGATGGAAAGCACTCTATATTGGAAAGCAAAATGCACCAAAAAGCATGTCAGGCACCAAAACGATAAATAATATGAAAGTCACTCTATATGGAAATCCAAAACAAAATTACTGGAAACGTGTCTTTTAAAAGATTTACGTAGAAAAACGTTTAAACGGATGGAAACCAACCAATATGAAGAAATAGAATAACATTACCAAAAAAGTATATTTTGTGTGTTTTTTATCTTGCTACATAAAAAAAAACGCGAAAATGGATGCAAAGCACTCTATATAAGGAAAAAAAGGACATAACGAGAAACGTGTATAATGAGTGTTTTATAGTTTCACCAGAATCACAAGGCAAAAAATGCAAAAACTCGACTGTATGGAGAAGTTTCTAGGATACCAAAATACTGAAACTCATGAATAACACTCTTAATCAAGAAACAGAACAACCTTACTAAATGCGTGTATTTTAAGTGTTTTTTTTACATTCTTAGTTACCAGAACCCCAAATTCCATTCGAAACTAGCTTTATGTGGGAAAAAAATGACATTAACAGGAAAGTGTCTTTGAGTGTTTTTGAGCGTGTTAGGCAAAAAAACACTAAAAAGCAGGGCAATCATATTACGTGGGAATAAAACCAACTTTTATGAAGAACTTGCCTTTTAGTGTTTTTGACACGCATTTAGTAAGGTTGCTCTGTTTCTCAATTAAGAGTGCTATTCATGAGTTTCAGCATATACACGAGTTTTTGCGTTTTTTGCCTTCTGTTTTTTTTGAACTATAAAACATTTATTATACACTTTTCTCGCAATGTCCCTTTGTTTCCCAATATAGAGTGCTTTGTATCCATTTTCCCGTTTTTTTGTAGGTAACAAGCTCAAAAACACTCAAAAATATACATTTTTGATAATGTTTTTCTGCTTCTTGATATTGGTTGCTTTGTATCAGTTTTAGCGTTTTATCTACGTAAAACACTGAAAAAGACACGTTTTCACTAATTTTCTTTTGGATTCCCTTATTATTATTATTATCCTTATTATTTATCGTTTTGGTGCCTAACATGCTGAAAAACACTCAAAAGACAGATTTCTGGTAAGGTCTTTAATTTCCTCATATGGGACGCTTTGCATGTCTTTTCAGTGTTTTTGGACATGTTACGCAATAAACCATTAAAAGCCAGGGCAATCACATTACATGGGAATAAGACCAAATTTTACCAAAAACTTACCTCTAAGTGTTTTGAGCTCCTTACGTACCAAAACGCTAAAAGGCATGCAAAATACATTTTATGGAGAAACAGAATTACATTACCAAATACATGTATTTTGAGTGTTTTTGATCATGTTATCTATAAAAACGCTTAAATACATGCAAAGAACTTTATGTTTGGGAAACGAAAGAACATTACGAGAAACATGTATTATGAGTGAGTTTTAAGTTCCTTCAGTACCAAAAAGCTAAAACCCACAAATAACACTCTTTAGAAAAAATAAATAAATAAATAATAAATAAAAAAAATAAGAAAATGGGATTTTTTAAATTTTCTTTATTCATCTTCATAGGTACCGAGATGCCAAAATTCTGCCAAAATTCAGAGAATTTATGTGGAAAAAAGAACACTACGAAAAAAGTTGAGTGTTTTTTACATAGTTACGAAAATGCTATTTCCAAAAAAGTGTCTTTTTAGTGTTTTTGAACGTGATATGCACCAAAGCACTAAAAAGCAGAACAATCACATTATATGGGAATAAAACCAACTTTTACGAAGAACTTGCCTTTAAGTGTTTTTTAAATCCTTATATACCAAATCGCTAAAACGCATGCAAAACACCCTTTATGGAGAAACAGAATAACATTACCAAAAACATGTATTTTGAGTGTTTTTGATCATGTAACCTATAAAAACGCTTAAATACATATAAAGAACCTTATGTTTGTATAACAAAAGGATATTACGAAAATCGTGTATTATGAGTGTTTTTAAGTTACTTAAGTACGAAAAAGCTAAAACCCACAAATAACACTCTTTATAGAGAGAAAAAAAAATTTATCTTATTCATCTTCATAGGTACCGAGATGGTAAAATTCAGGCAAAATTAATGGAAATTTTGTAAAAAAAAAAACATTATATAAAAAAAAATATTTTAGCTTTTTTTCCGGAGTTATGTACAAACCCTGAAGTGTATGTAAATCCACCTATATGGGGAAATTACACGACTTTACCAGAAACCTGTATTTTGAGTGTTTTTCAGCAATTTCAACAATATTACTGAAAACGTGTCTTTTCAGTGATTTACGCAGAAAAACGCTAAAACGGATGTAAACTAACCAATATGAAGAAATAGAATAACATTACCAAAAAGATATATTTTGATGTGTTTTTGAGCTTGTTACCTAAAAAAAATGCAAAAATGGATGGAAAGCACTTCATATTGGCGAAGAAAAGGACATTACAAGAAACGTGTATGAGTGTTTTATAGTTTGACAAGAACCACGAGGTAAAAAGCTAAAAAACTCGTGTACATAAAAGAAGTTTCTTACATACCAAAAAGCTGAAACTCATGAATAACACTTTTAATTTTGAAACAGAAATACCTTACCAAATGTGTGTAGAAGAAAAGTTTCTTACCTACCAAAATGCTGAAACACATGAATAACACTTTTAATTAAGAAATAGAACAACCTTATTAAATACCTCTGTTTTAAGTTTTTTTTCACATTCTTAGTTACGAAAACTCCAAATTCCATGCAAAACTAGCTTTATGTTAGAAAAAAAATGATATTACCATAAAAGTGTCTTTTGAGTGTTTTTGAGCGTCTTAGGCAATAAAGCACTAAAAAGCAGGGTAATCACATTACATGGGAATAAAAACAACTTTTACCTAGAACTTGCCTTTAAGTGTTTTTGAGCTCATTACATACCAAAACGCTAAAACGCATGCAAAACACCTTTTATAAAGAAACAGAATAAAATTACCAAAAACATATATTTTGAGGGTTTTCATCATGTTATCTATAAAAACGCTTAAATACATACAAAGAACCTTATGTTTGCGAAACGAAAGGACATTACGAGAAATGTGTATTATAAGTTTTTTTTAAGTTCCTTAAGTACCAAAAAGTTAAAACCCACAAATAACACTTTATTTAGAAACAAAGTAAGAAAATAAAAAAATAGTTATTTTTTTTTGTTATTCATCTTCATAGGTACCGAGATGCCAAAATTTTGGGAAAATGCAGGGCTATTATATGATAAAAGAAAATTATTAAAAAAGTTAATTTTACCTTCTTTTTCGGACTGTTATATACCAAACCATAAAGTGCATCCAAAGACTCCTATATGAGGAAATTAAACGACCTTACCAGAAATCTGTTTTTTGAGTGTTTTTCAGCATATTAGGCACCAAAACGATAAATAATAAGGAACTCGCTCTATATGAGAATCCAAAACAAAATTGCTCAAAACGTGTTTTTTCAGTGTTTTACGTAGAAAAACGCTAAAACGGATTGAAACCAACCAATATCAAGAAATAGAAAAACATTACCAAAAAGGTATATTTTGAGTGTTTTTGAGCTTGGTACCTACAAAATACGGGAAAATTGATGCAAAGCACTCTATATTAGATAACAAAAGCACTTTGCAAGAAAAGTGTATAATGAGTTTTTTATAGTTCAAACAAACCAAAAGGCAAAAAACACAAAAACTCATGGATATGGAGTAGGTTCCTAGATACCAAAATGCTGAAACTCATAAATAACACTCTTTATGCGTGTATTTTGAGTGCTTTTCACATTCTTAGTTACCAAAAATCCCAAATTGCATGCAAAACCACCTTTATGTGAGAAAAAAATGACATTAACAGAAAAGTGTCTTTTAAGTGTTTTTGAGCGTGAGAGGCAATAAAGCACTAAAAAGGAGGGCAATCCTATTACATTGGAATAACATCAATTTATACCAAAAACTTGCCTTTAAGTGTTTTTTAGCTCCTTATATAACAAACCGCTAAAACGCATGCAAAAAAAACTTTATGGAGAAACAGAATATCATTACCAAAAACATGTATTTTGAGTGTTTTTGATCATGTTGCCTATAAAAATGCTTAAAAACATGCAAAGAACATTATGTTTGGGAAACAAAAGGACATTACGGGAAACGTGTATTATGAGTGTTATTTAAGTTCCTTAAGTACCAAAAAGCTAAAACCCACAAATAACACTCTTTATTTAGAAAATAAAAAAAAAATAGGAATTATTATTTTTTTCCTTATTCATCTTCATAATACCGACATGACCAAATTTTAGGAAAATTCAGGGCAATCATATGATAATAAAATATTATCAAAAAAGTTAATTTCAGCTTTTTTTTCGGACTGTTATGTACCAAACCCTAAAGTGCATGCAAAGCCTGCTATATGAGGAAACTAAACGACCTTATCAGAAATCTGTGTTTTGAGTGTTTTTTTTTTTTAGCATTTTAGGCACCAAAACGATAAATAATAAGGAACTCACTCTATATAGGAACCCAAAACAAAGTGACTGAAAACGTGTCTTCTCAGTGTTTTACTTAGAAAAACGCTAAAACGGATGCAAAGCAACCAATATCAAGAAATAGAAAAACGTTACTAAAAAGTTATATTTTGAGTGTTTTTGAGCTTGTTACCTATAAAAAACTCGAAAATTGATGCAAAGCACTCTATATTGGGAAACAAAAGGACATTGCAAGAAAAGTGTATAATGAGTGTTTTATAGTTCAAAAGAACCACAAGGCAAAAAACGCAAAATCTCGTGTATATGGATAGGTTTCCTAGATACAAAAATGCTAAACTCATGTATAACACTCCTAATTGAGAAACAGAACAACCTTAATAAATGCGTGTATTTTGAGTGCTTTTCACATTCTTAGTTACCAAAACCCCAAATTCAATGCGATAATAGATTTGTGGGAAAAAAAAAAGACTTTACCAGAAAAGTCTTTTGGATATTTTGACCGTGATAGGCAATAAAGCACTAAAAAGGAGGGCAATCACATTACATTGGAGGAAAACAAATTTTTACCAAGAACTTGCCTTTAAGTGTTTTTGAGCTCCTTATATACCAAAACACTAAAAGGCATGCAAAACACTCTTTATGGTGAAAAAGAATAATATTACCGAAAACATGTATTTTGAGTATTTTTGATCATGTTACCAATAAAAACGCTTAAATACATGCAAAGAACACTATTTTTGGGAAACAAAAGGAGATTACGAGAAATGTGTATTATGAGTGTTTTTAAGTTGATTAATTACCAAAAAGCTAAAATCCACAAATAACACTCTTTATTCAGAAACAACAAATAAAAAAAATAAAAAAAATTTCTTTCTTATTCATCTTTACATGTACCAAGATGCAAAAATTCGGGCAAAATTCATGAAATTATGTGAAATAAGAACATTATAAAAAAATTTAAATTTAGCTTTTTTTTTCGGATTGTTATGTACCAAACCCCTAAAGTGCATGCAAAGCCACCTATATGGGGAAATTAAACGTCTTTGCCAGAAAACGGTCTTATGAGTGTTTTTCAACATCTTAGGAACCAACACGATAAATAACATGGAAGTCAATCTATATGGGAATCCGAAACAAAAATACTGAAAACGTTTCTTTTCGGTGTTTTACGTAGAAAACGCTAAAAAGAATGCAAACCAACCAAAATGAAGAAATAGAAAAACATTACAAAAAAGGTATATTTTGAGTGTTTTTGAAATTGTTACCTACAAAAAACGCGAAAATAGATGGAAAGCACTCTATATAGGGAAGCAAAAGGCACCAAAAAGCATGTTAGGTACCAAAACGATAAATAGTATGAAAGTCACTCTATATGGAAATCCAAAACAAAATTACTGGAAACATGTCTTTTCAAAAAAATTACGTAAAAAACGTTAAAACGCATGCAAACTAACCAATATGAAGAAATAGAATAACATTACCAAAAAACTATATTTTGTATGTTCTTGAGCTTGTTACATAAAAAGAAAACGCGAAAATGGATGCAAAGCACTCTATATAAAGAAAAGAAAGGACATAACGAGAAACGTGTATAATGAGTGTTTTATAGTCTTACTAGAATCACAAGGCAAAAAACTCAAAAACTCGACTGTATGGAGAAGTTTCTAGGATACCAAAATAATGAAACTCATGAATAACACTCTTAATCAAGAAACAGAACAACCTTACTAAATGCGTGAATTTTGAGTGTTTTTTTTACATTGTTAGTTATCAAAACCACAAATTCCATGCGAAACTAGGTTTATGTGGGAAAAAAATGACATTACCAGAAAAGTGTCTTTGAGTGTTTTTGAGCGTGTTAGGCAATAAAGCACTAAAAAGCAGGGCAATCACAATACATGGGAATAAAACCAACTTTTACGAAGATCTTGCCTTTTAGTGTTTTAGACACGCATTTAGTAAGGCTGCTCTGTTTCTCAATTAAGAGTGTTATTCATGAGTTTTAGCATATACACGAGTTTTTGCGTTTTTTGCCTTGTGGTTTTTTTGAACTATAAAACATTCATTATACACTTTTCTAGCAATGTCCCTTTGTTTTCCAATATAGAGTGCTTTGTATCAATTTTTTGAGTCTTTTTTTGTAGGTAACAAGCTCAAAACACTCAAAATATATATTTTTGGTAATGTTTTTCTGCTTATTGATATTGGTTGGTTTGCATCAGTTTTAGCGTTTTACTACGTAAAACACTGAGAAGACACATTTTCAGTAGTTTTCTTCTGGATTCATACATAGAGTGAGTTCATTATTATTTATCGTTTTGGTGTCTATTATGCAGAAAAACACTCAAAAGACAGATTTCTGTTAAGGTCTTTAATTTCCACATATGGGACGCTTTGCATATCTTTTCAGTGTTTTTGAGCGTGTAACGCAATAAAGCACTAAAAGTCAGGGCAATCTCATTACATGGGAATAAAACCAAATTTTACCAAGAACTTGCCTTTAAGTGTTTTTGAGCTCCTTTACGTACCAAAACACTAAAACGCTTGCAAAATACATTTTATGGAGAAACAGAATTACATTACCAAATACATGTATTTTGAGTGTTTTTGATCATGTTATCTATAAAAACGCTTAAATACATGCAAAGAACCTTATGTTTGGGAAACGAAAGAACATGACGAGAAACGTGTATTATGGGTTCCTTCAGTACCAAAAAGCTAAAACCCACAAATAACACTCTTTAGAAAAAAAAAAAAAAATATAATGAATAAAAAAATAATAAAATGGGATTTTTTTTTGTTATTCATCTTCATAGGTACCGAGATGCCAAAATTCTGCCAAAATTCAGGGAATTTATGTGGAAAAAAGAACATTATCATATAAGTTAATTATAGCTTTTTTTTTTTGGATTGTTATGTAGCAAACCCAAAACAGCATGCAAAGCCACCTATATAGGGAAGTTAAACGAGTTTACCCTAAACCTGTCTTTTCAGTGCTTTTCAGCATGTTAGGCACCAAAACGATAAATCATTTGGAAGTCAGTCAATATGTGAATCCAAAAGAAAATTACTGAAAACGTGTCTTTTCAGAGTTTTACGTAGAAAAACGTTAAAGCAGCTACAAACCATCTATATGAAGAAATAGAATAACATTACCAAAAAGATATATTTTGAGTGTTTTTGAGCTTGTTATCTACAAAAAATGCAAAAATGGATGTAAAGCACTCTATATTAGGAAACAAAAGGACATTACGAGAAACGTGTATAATGAGTGTTTTATAGTTTTAAAAGAACCACAAGGCAATAAACGCAAAAAACTCGTGTATATAGAGAAATTTTTACATATCAAATTGATGAAATGCATGAATAACACTTTTAATAGATAAACAGAACTACCTTACCAAATTGTGTATTTTCAGTGTTTTTCCAATCGTTAGTTACGAAAATGCCAAATTACATGCGAAACTAGCTTCATGTGGGGAAAAAATGATATTACCAGAAAAGTGTCTTTTGAGTGTTTTTCAGCGTGATATGGAACAAAGCACTAAAAATAAGAACGATCATATTACATGGAAATAAAACCAACTTTTACGAAGAATTTTTTAACCCCTTATATACCAAACCGCTAAAACGCATGGAAAACAAACTTTATGGAGATACAGAATAACATATACCAAAAACATGTATTTTGAGTGCTTTTGATCATGTTATCTTTAAAAACGCACATGCAAAGAACATTATGTTTGGGAAACAAAAGGACATTACGAGAAGCGTGTATTATGAGTGTTTTTTTTAAGTTCCTTAGGTACCAAAAAGCTAAAACACACAAATAACAATGTTTATTTAAAAAAAATAAATAAATAAATAAAAAAAATAAATAAATAGTTTTTTTTTTTTTTTGTCTTCCATCTTCAAAGGTACCGAGATGCCAAAAATTCTGGGAAAATTCAGGGCAATTATGTGATAAAAGAATATTATTAAAAAAGTTAATTTCAGCTTTTTTTTCCGGACTGTTATATACCAAACCATAAAGTGCATGCAAAATTAAACGACCTTACCAGAAATCTGTGTTTTTAGTGTTTTTTAGCATGTTAGGCACAAAAACGATAAATAATAAGGAACTCACTCTATATGGGAATCCAAAACAAAGTTACTGAAATTTTCTTCTCAGTGTTTTAGGTAGAAACACGTTAAAAGGGATGGAAACCAACCAATATCAAGAAATAGAAAAACATTACCAAAAAGGTATATTGTGAGTGTTTTTGAGCTTTTTACCTACAAAAAAACACGAAAATTGATGCAAAACACTCTATATTGGGAAAGAAAAGGACATTGCAAGAAAAGTGTATAATAAATGTTTTATAGTTCAAAAGAACCACTAAGCAAAAAACGCAAAAACTCGTGTATTTGGAGAGATTTCCTAGATACCAAAATGCTGAAATTCATGAATAACACTCTTAATTTGAAAAAAAAAACAGAACAACCTTAGTAAATGCGTGTATTTTGAGTGCTTTTCACATTCTTAGTTACCAAAACCCCAAATTGCATGCGAAACCACCTTTATGTGAGAAAAAAATGACATTACCAGAAAAGTGTCTTTTAAGTGTTTTTGAGCGTGATAGGTAATAAAGCAATAAAAAGCAAGGCAATCATATTACATTGGAATAACTCCAATTTATACCAAAAACTTGCCTTTAAGTGTTTTTGAGCTCCTTATATACAAAACTGCTAAAACGCATGGAAAACACTTTATGAAGAGATAAAATAACATTACAAAAAACATGTATTTTTAGTGTTTTTGATCATGTTATCTATAAAAACGCTTAAACACATGCAAAAAAACATTATGTTTGGGAAACAAAAGGACATTACGAGAAACGTGTATTATGAGTGTTTTTTAAGTTCCTTAAGTACCAAAACGCTAAAACCCACAAATAACACTCTTTATTTAGAAAATAAAAAAAATGAAAAAATAAAATAAATAGGATTTTTTTTTTTTTTCTTATTCATCTTCATAGGTACCGAGATGCCAAAATTCTGGGAAAATTCAGGGCATCAAAACGATAAATAATAAGGAACTCACTCAATATGGGAATCCAAAACAAAGTTACTGAAAACGTGTCTTCTGAGTGTTTTACGTAGAAAAACGCTAAAACGGATGCAAAGCAACCAATATCAAGAAATAGAAAAACGTTACCAAAAAGATATATTTTGAGTGTTTTTGAGCTTGTTACCTACAAGAACGCGAAAAGTGATGCAAAGCACTCTATATTGGGAAAGAAATGGACATTGCAAGAAAAGTGTATAATGAGTGTTTTATAGTTCAAAACAACCACTAGGCAAAAAACGCAAAATCTCGTGTATATGGAGAGGTTTCCTAGATACCAAAATGCTAAAACTCATGTATAACACTCTTAATTGCGAAACAGAACAACCTTACTAAATGCATGTATTTTGAGTGCTTTTAGCATTCTTAGTTACCAAAACCCCAAATTCCATGCGAAAATCGATTGTGGGAATTTGTGAGAATTTTTGAGCGTGATAGGCAATAAAGCACTAAAAAGGAGGGCAATTACATTACATTGGAGTAAAACGAATTTTTACCAAGAACTTGCTTTTAAGTGTTTTTGAGCTCCTTATATACCAAAACACTAAAACGCATGGAAAACAAACTTTATGGTGAAACAGAATAAAATTACCAAAAACATGTATTTTGAGTGTTTTTGATCATGTTACTAATAAAAACGCTTAAATACATGCAAAGAACACTATTTTTGGGAAACGAAAGGAGATTACGAGAAACGTGTATTATGATTGTTTTTAAGTTCATTAATTACCAAAAGGTAAAAGCCACAAATAACACTCTTTATTGAGAAAAAATAAATAAATAAAAAAAGATACGATATTTTTTTTCTTTTTTATTCATCTTCACAAGTACCGATATGCCAAAATTCGGGCAAAATTCAGGAAATTATGTGAAATAAGAACATTATCAAAAAAGTTAAATTTAGTTTTTTTTTCGGACTGTTATGTACAAAATCCCTAAAGTGCATGCAAAGCCACCTATAAGGAGAAATTAAACGTCTTTGCCAGAAAACGGTCTTATAAGTGTTTTTCAGCATCGTAGGAACCAACACGATAAATAACATAGAAGTCAATCTATATGGGAATACAAAACAAAATTACAAAAATCGTGTCTTTTCTGTGTTTTATGTAGGAAAACGCTAAAACGGATGCAAACCAACAAATATGAAGAAATAACATAACATTATCAAAAAGGTATATTTTGAGTGTTTTTGAAATTGTTACCTACAAAAAACGCGAAAATAGATGGAAAGCACTCTATATTGGGAAAGAAAAGGACATTACGCTCACCATGTATAATAAGTGTTTTATAGTTTCACAAGAACAACAAGGCAAGAAACGCAAAAACTCGTGTATATAGAGATGTTTCTTACATTCTAAAATGCTGAAACTCTGGAACAACACTCTTAATTGAGAAACAGAACAATCTTACTAAATGCGTTAATTTTGAATGCTTTTCACATTCTTAGTTACCAAAATCCAAAATTGCATGCGAAACCAGCTTTATGTGGGAAAAAAGTGACATTACCAGAAAAATGTCTTTTGACTGTTTTTGAGCGTGTTAGGCAATAAAACACTAAAAAGCAGGGCAAACACATTACATTGGAATAAAATCAATTTTTAACAAGAACTTGCCTTTAAGCGATTTTGAGCTCCTTATATACCAAAACACTAAAACGCATGCAAAATACACTTCATGGTGAAACAGAACATTACCAAAAACATGTATTTTGAGTGTTTTTGATCATGTTACCAATAAAAACGCTTAAATACATGCAAAGAACCCTAATTTTGGGAAACGAAAGGACATTACGAGAAACATGTATTATGAGTGTTTTTAAGTTTCTCTAGTACCAAAAAAGCTAAAACCCAGAAATAACACTCTTTATAGAGAATTTTTTTTTTTTTTGTTATTCATCTTCATAGGTACTAAGATGCCAAAATTCTGGCAAAACTCTTTGGGAATCGAAAAAAAAATACTGAAAACGTGTCTTTTCGGTGTTTTACGTAGAAAAACGCTAAAACAGATGAAAACCAACCAATATGAAGAAATACAATAACATAACCAAAGAGGTATATTTTGAGTGTTTTTGAGCTTGTTACCAACAAAAAACGCGAAAAAGGATGCAAAGCAGTCCCTATTGGGAAAGAAAAGGACATTACGAGAAACATGTATAATGAGAGTCTTATTATTTTTGGGCAAAAGAACTTTTTGTTCAGAAGAACCACAAGGCAAAAAACGCAAAAACTCGTGTATATAAAGAAGTTTCTTAGATACCAAAATGCTGAAACTCATGAATAACAACCTTAATTGAGAAACAGAACATTACCAAATGCATGTATTTTGAGATTTTTTTTCACATTCCTCGCAAAACCCTAAATAGCATGCGAAACTAGTTTTTTGTGGGAAAAAATGACATTACCAGAAATATATTTTCAGTGTTTTTGAGCGTGTTAGGCAATAAAGCACTGAAAAGCAGGGCAATCATATTACACTGGAATAAAACTAACTTTTACCAAAAACTTGCCTTGAAGTATTTTTCAGCTCCTTATATACCAAATCGCTAAAACGCATGTAAAACACTCCTTTATGGAGAAGCAAAATAACATTACCAAAAACAAGTGTTTTGAGTGTTTTTTATCATGTTACCTATGAAAACGCTTAAATACATGCAAAGATCCCCATATTTGGGAAACGAAAGGATATTACCAGAAATGTGTATTATGAATGTTTTTAAGTTCCTTAAGTACCAAAACGTTAAAACCTACAAATAATACTCTTTATAAAGAAAAAATAATAAATGAAAAGAAAGCATTCTTATTTTTTTTTGTTATTGATGTTCATAGGTACCAAGATGCCAAAATTCTGCCAAAATTCAGGGAAATTACGTGGAAAAAACATTATCAAAAAAGTTAATCTTACCTATTTTTTCGGAGTTATGTTCCAAACCATAAAGTGTATGCAAAGCCACCTATCTGATAAAATTTAACGACTTTAAAAGAAACCTGTCTTTTGAGTGTTTTTCTGCATGTTAGGCACCAAAACGATAAATAATATGAAAGTCACTCTATATGGAAATCCAAAACAAAATCACTGAAAACGTGTCTTTTAAAAGATTTACGTAGAAAAACGCTAAAACGGACGCTAACCAACCAATATGAAGGAATATAATACATTACCAAAAATGTATATTTTGTGTGTCTTTTAGCTTGTTACATAAAAAAAAAGCGAAAATGGATGCAAAACACTCTATATAAGAAAAAAGAGGACATAACGAGAAACGTGTATAATGAGTGTTTTATAGTTTCACCAGAATCACAAGGCAAAAAACGCAAACACTCGACTGTATGGAGAAGTTTCTAAGATACCAAAATACTGAAACTCATGAATAACACTCTTAATCAAGAAACAGAACAACCTTACTAAATGTGTGTATTTTGAGTGTTTTTTTACATTCTTAGTTACCAAAACCACAAATTCCATGCGAAACTAGCTTTATGTGGGAAAAAAATGACATTACCAGAAAAGTGTCTTTGAGTGATCTTGAGCGTGTTTTGCAATAAAGCACTAAAAAGCAGGGCAATCATATTACATGGGAATAATACCAACTTTTACGAAGAACTTGTCTTTTAGTGTTTTTGACACGCATTTAGTAATAAGGTTGTTCTGTTTCTTAAATAAGAGTGTTATTCATGAGTTTCAGCATTTTAGTATCTAGGAAGCTTCTCCATATACAGAAGTTTTTGCGTTTTTTGCTTTGTGTTTTTCTTTTAAACTATAAAACATTCATTATACACTTTTCTTGCATTGTCCCTTTGTTTCCCAATATAGAGTGCTTTGCATCCATTTTCGCGTTTTTTTGTAGGTAGCAAGTTCAAAAACACTCCAAATATACATTTTTGGTAATGTTTTTCTGCTTGTTGATATTGGTTGGTTTGTATCACTTTTAGCTTTTTTCTACGTAAAACACTGAAAAGACACGTTTTTAGTAATTTTCTTTTGGATTCCCACATAGAGTGAGTTCCTTATTATTTATCGTTTTGGTGCCTAACATGCTGAAAAACACTCAAAAGACAGATTTCTGGTAAGGTCTTTAATTTCCTCATATGGGACGCTTTGCATGTGTTTTCAGTGTTTTTAAGCGTGTTACGCAATAAAGCACTAAAAGCCAGGGTAATCACATTACATGGAAATAAAACCAAATTTTACCAAGAACTTGCCTTTAAGTGTTTTTGAGTTCCTTACGTACCAAAACGCTAAAACGCATGCAAAATACTTTTATGGAGAAACAGAATTACATTACCAAATACATGTATTTTTAGTGTTTTTATCATATTATCTATAAAAACGCTTAAATACATGTAAAGAACCTTATGTTTGGGAAACGAAAGAACATTACGAGAAACGTGTATTATGAGTGATTTTTAAGTTCCTTTAGTACCCAAAAGCTAAAACCCACAAATAACATTCTTAAAAAAACATAAATAAATAATAAAAAAAAAAAAAATTGGGATTTTTTTTTTTTTTTTTTGTTATTTATCTTCATAGGTACCGAGATGCCAAAATTCTGCCAAGATTCAGGGAATTTATGAGGAAAAAAGAACATTATCATAAAAGTTATTTATAGCTTTTTTTTCGGATTGTTATGTACCAAACCCTAAAGTGCATGCAAAAGCCACCTATATAGGGAAGTTAAACGACTTTACCAGAAACCTGTCTTTTCAGTTTTTTTTCAGCATGTTAGGTAGGCACCAAAAACGATAAATAATTTGGAAGTCAGTCAATATGTGAATCCAAAAGAAAATTACTGAAAACGTGTCTTTTCAGTGTTTTACGTAGAAAAACGCTAAAACGGATACAAACCATCCTATATGAAGAAATAGAATAACATTACCAAAAAGATATATTTTGAGTGTTTTTGAGCTTGTTACCTACAAAAAATGCAAAAAGGATGTAAACCACTCTATATTAGGAAACAAACGGAGAAACGAGAAACGTGTATAATGAGTGATTTATAGTTTTAAAAGAACCACAAGGCAATAAACGCAAAAACTCTTGTATATAGAGAAATTTCTTACATACCAAAATGAATAAATGCATGAATAACACTTTTAATTGATAAACAGAACTACCTTACCAAATTGTGTATTTTGAGTGTTTTTCACATTCTTAGTTACGAAAATCCCAAATTACATGCGAAACTAGATTCATGTGGGAAAAAAAAAATGACATTACCAGAAAAGTGTCTTTTGAGTGTTTTTCAGCGAGATATGCAACAAAGCTCTAAAAAGCAGAACGATCACATTATATGAGAATAAAACCCACTTTTACGAAGAAGTATTCTTGAACCCCTTATATACCAAACTGCTAAAACGCATGGAAAACAAACTTTATGGAGAAACAGAATAACATTACCAAAAACATATATTTTGAGTGGTTTTGATCATGTTATCTATAAAAACGCTTAAGTACATGCAAAGAACATTATGTTTGGGAAACAAAAGGACATTACAAGAAACGTGTATTATGAGTGTTTTTTTTAAGTTCCTTAAGTTCCAAAAAGCTAAACCACACAAATAACACTAGTTATATAAAAAAAAAAAATAAAAAAAAATAAATAAAATAAATAGGATTTTTTTTTTTTTTTGTTATTCATCTTCATAGGTACCGAGATGCCAAAATTCTGGGAAAATTCAGGGCAGTTATGTGATAAAAGAATATTATCAAAAAAGTTAATTTCAGCTTTTTTTTTTTTCGGACTTATGTACCACACCCTAAAGTACATGCAAAGCCTCCAATATGAGGAAATTAAATGACCTTACCAGAAATCTGTGTTTTAAGTGTTTTTTAGCATGTTAGGCACCAAAACCATAAATAATAAGGAACTCAATCTACATGGGAATCCAAAACAAACTTACTGAAAACGTGTCTTCTAAGTGTTTTACGTAGAAAAACGTTAAAACGGATGGAAACCAACCAATATCAAGAAATAGAAAAAACGTTACCAAAAAGGTATATTTTGAGTGTTTTTGAGGTTTTTACCTACAAAAAAAAAAAAGCGAAAATTGATGCAAAACACTCTATATTGAGAAACAAAAGGACATTGCATGAAAAGTGTATAATGAGTGTTTTATAGTTCAAAAGAACCACAAAGCAAATAACGAAAATACTCGTGTATATGGAAAGATTTCCTAGATTCCAAAATGCTGAAACTCATGAATAACACTCAATTGAGAAACAGAACAACCTTACTAAATGCATGTATTTTGAGTGCTTTTCACATTCTTAGTCACCAAAAACCCAAAATTGCATGCGAAACCACCTTTATGTGAGAAAAAAATGACATTACCAGAAAAGTGTCTTTAAAGTGTTTTTGAGCGTGTTAGGCAATAAAGCACTAAAAAGCAGGGCAATCATATTACATTGGAATAACACCAATTTATACCAAAAACTTGCCTTTAAGTCTTTTTGAGCTCATTATATACAAAACTGCTAAAACGCATGGAAACACACTTTATGGAAAAATATTTTTTTTTTTGTAGGTAACAAGCTCAAAAACACTCAAAATATACATTTTTGGTAATGTTTTTCTGCTTCTTGATATTCGTTGGTTTGCATCAGTTTTAGAAGACACGTTTTCAGTAATTTTCTTTTGGATTCCCACATAGAGTGAGTTCCTTAATATTTATCGTTTTGGTGCCTAACATGCTGAAAAACACTCAAAAGACAGATTTCTGGTAGGGTCTCTAATTTCCTCATATGCGAGGCGTTGCATGTCTTTTGAGTGTTTTTGAGCGTGTTACGCAATAAAGCACTAAAAAGGAAGGTCAATCACATTACATGGGAATAAAACCAAATTTTACCTAAAACTTGTATCCGCTAAAGCGGATAGAAACCATCCTATATGAAGAAATAGAAAAACATTACCAAAAAGATATATTTTGAGTGTTTTTGAGCTTGTTACCTACAAAAAATGTAAAAATGGATGTAAAGCATTCTATATTAGGAAACAAAAGGACTTTACGAGAAACGTGTATAATAAGTGTTTTATAGTTAAAAAAAAAAACACAAGGCAATAAACGCAAAAACTCGTGTATGTAGAGAAATTTCTTACAAACCGAAATGATGAAATTCATGAATAACACTTTTAATCAATAAAAATAACTACCTTACCAAATTGTGTATTTTGATTTTTTTTTCACATTCTTAGTTACGAAAATGCCAAATTATATGCGAAACTACCTTCATGTGAGGAAAAAAAATGACATTACCAAAAAAGTGTATTTTTAGTGTTTTTGAGCGTGATATGCAACAAAGCCCTAAAAAGGAAAATAATCACATTACATGGAATAAAACCAACTTTTACGAAGAACTTGTCTTTAAGTGCTTTTAACTCCTTACATACCAAATGTCTAAAACGTATATAAAACACCCTTTATGGAGAAACAGAATAACATTACCAAAAACACGTATTTTGAGTGCTTTTGATCATGTAACATATAAAAACGCGTAAAAACGAAAATCGTGTATTAAGAGTGTTTTTAAGTTACTTAAGTACCAAAAAGCTAAAACCAACAAATAACACTCTTTATAGAGAGAATTTTTTTTTTTTTTGTTATTCATCTTCATAGGTACCGAGATGCTAAAATTCTGGCAAAATTCATGGAAATTTTGTAAAAAAAAACATTATAAAAAAAATAATTTCAGCTTTTTTCTGGAGTTATGTACCAACCCTGAAGTGTATGCAAATCCACCTATATGGGGAAATTACACGACATTACCAGAAACCTGTCTTTGAGTGTTTTTCAGCAATATCAACAATATTACTGAAAATGTGTCTTTTCAGTGATTTACGTAGAAAAACCCTAAAACGGATGTAAACCAACCAATATGAAGAAATAGAATAACATTACCAAAAAGATATATTTTGATGTGTTTTTGAGCTTGTTACCTATCAAAAAAAGAAAAAAAAATGGATGGAAAGCACTTTATATTGGCAAAGAAAGGGACATTACGAGAAACGTGTATGAGTGTTTTATAGTTTGACAAGAACCACAAGGTAAAAAGCTCAAAAACTCGTGTACATAAAGAAGTTTCTTACATACCAAAAAGCTGAAACTCATCAATAACACTTTTAATTTTGAAACAGAAATACCTTACCAAATGTGTGTAGAAGAAAAGTTTCTTACATACCAAAATGCTGGAACTCATGAATAACACTTTTAATTAAGAAATAGAACAACCTTATTAAATGCCTGTCTTTTGAGTTTTTTTTTTCACATTCTTAGTTACCAAAACCCCAAATTCCATGCAAAACTAGCTTTATGTGAGAAAAAAAAAAGATATTACCAGAAAAGTGTCTTTTGAGTGTTTGTGAGCGTGTTAGGCAATAAAGCACTAAAAAGCAGGGTAATCACATTACATGGGAATAAAAACAACTTTTACCAAGAACTTGCCTTTAAGTGTTTTTGAGCTCATTACATATCAAAACGCTAAAAGGCATGCAAAACACCTTTTATGGAGAAACAGAATAAAATTACCAAAAACATATATTTTGTGGGTTTTGATCATGTTATCTATAAAAACGCTTAAATACATACAAAGAACCTTATGTTTGCAAAACGAAATGACATTACGAGAAATGTGTATTATAAGTGTTTTTAAGTTCTTTAAGTACCAAAAAGTTAAAACCCACAAATAACACTCTTTATTTAGAAAAAAAAAGTAAGAAAATAAAAAAAAAGGATTTTTTTTTCTTGTTATTCATCTTCATAGGTAACGAGATTCCAAAATTCTGGGAAAATTCAGGGCTATTAAAGAAAATTATCGAAAAAGTTAATATTAGCTTTTTTTTCGGATTCTTATATACAAAACCCTAAAGTGCATCTAAAGACTCCTCTATGAGGAAATTAAACGACCTTAACAGAAATCTGTTTTTTGTGTTTTTCAGCATGTTAGGCACCAAAACGATAAATAATAAGGAACTCACCCTATATGAGAATCGAAACCAAAATTGCTGGAAACGTGTCTTTTCAGTGTTTTACGTAGAAAAACGTTGAAACGGATGCAAACCAACCAATATCGACAAATAGAAAAACATTACCAAAAAGGTATATTTTGAGTGTTTTTGTGCTTGCTACCTACAAAAAACGGGAAAATTGATGCAAAGCACTCAATATAAGAAAACAAAAGGACTTTGCAAGAAAAGTTTATAATGAGTTTTTTATAGTTCAAACGAACCAAAAGGCAAAAAACACAAAAAACTCGTGTATATGGAGAATGTTCCTAGATACCTAAGTGCTGAAACTCATGAATAACACTCTTAACTGAGAAACAGAACAACCTTACTAAATGCGTGTATTTTGCGTGCTTTTCACATTCTTAGTTATCAAAACCCTAAATTACATGCGAAACTACCTTTATGTGAGAAAAAAATAACATTACCAGAAAAGTGTCTTTTAAGTGTTTTGAGCGTGATAGGCAATAAAGCACTAAAAAGCACGGCAATGAAATTACATTAAAATAACACCAATTTCTACCAAAAACTTGCCTTTAAGTGTTTTTGAGCTCTTTATTTAACGAACTGCTAAAACCTATGCAAAACAAACTTTATTGAGAAACAGAATAACATTACCAAAAACATATTTTGAGCGTTTTTTGATCATGTTATCTATAAAAACGCTTAAATACATGCAAAGAACATTATGTTTTGAAAACAAAAGGACATTACGAGAAACGTGTATTTTGAGTGTTTTTTTAAGTTCCTTAAGTATCAAAAAGCTAAAACCCACAAATAACACTCTTTATTTAGAAAATAAAAAATAAAAAAATATTAAAAATTGGAATTTTTTTTTTATTTATCTTCATAGTACCGAGATGCCAAAATTCTGGGAAAATTCAGGTCAATCGTATGATAAAAGAATATTATAAAAAAAAGTTAATTTCAGCTTTTTTATTTTCGAACTGTTATGTACCAAACCCTAAAGTGCTTGCAAAGCCTCCTATATGAAGAAATTTAACGACCTTACCAGAAATCTGTGTTTTGAGTGTTTTTTAGCATGTTAACCACCAAAACGATATATAATAAGGAACTCACCTCTATATGGGGATCCAAAACAAAGTTACTGAAAACGTGTCTTCTCAATGTTTTACGTAGAAAAACGCTAAAAGCAACCGATATCAAGAAATAGAAAAACGTTACTAAAAAGGTATATTTTGAGTGTTTTTGAGCTTATTACCTACAAAAAACGCGAAAATTGATGCAAAGCACTCTATATTGGTAAACAACAGGACATTGCAAGAAAAGTGTATAAAAAGTGTTTTATAGTTCAAAAGAACCACAGGGCAAAAAACGCAAAATCTCGTGTATATGGAGATGTTTCCTAGATACAAAAATGCTGAAACTCATGTATAACTCTCCTAATTGAGAAACAGGACAACCTTAATAAAAGCGTGTATTTTGAGTGCTTTTCACATTCTTAGTTACCATGCATGCGAAAATAGATTTGTGGGGAAAAAAATGACATTACCAGAAAAGAGTCTTTTGAGTGTTTTTGAGCGTGATAGACAATAAAGCACTAAAAAGGAAGGCAATCACATTACATTGGAGGAAAACGAATTTTTACCAAGAACTTGCCTTTAAGTGTTTTTGAGCTCCTTATATACCAAAACACTAAAACGCAGGCAAAACACTCTTTATAGTGAAACAGAATAATATTACCAAAAACATATATTATGAGTGTTTTTGATCATGTTACCAATAAAAACGCTAAAATACATGCAAAGAACACTATTTTTGGGAAACGAAAGGAGATTACGAGAAACGTGTATTATGAGTGTTTTTAAGTTCATTAATTACTAAAAAGCTAAAAGCTACAAATAACACTCTTTAGTGAGAAACAATAAATAAATAAAAAAAATACGATATTTACGAGAAACGTGTATTATGAGTGTTTTTAAGTTCATTTAGTACGAAAAAGCTAAAAGCCACAAATTACACTCTTTATTGAGAAAAAAATAAATAAATAAAAAAATACGATATTTTTTTTTTCATTCTTATTTATCTTCACAGGTAAGGAGGTGCCAAAATTCGGGCAAAGTTCAGGAAATTATATAAAATAAGAACATGAAAAAAGTTACATTTAGCTTTTTTTTTTCGGACTGTTATGTACCAAACCCCTAAATAGCATGCAAAGCCACCTATATGGGGAAACTGAACGTCTTTGTCAGAAAACTGACTTATGAGGGTTTTTCAGCATGTTAGGAACCAACACGATAAAACCCAAGGAAGTCAATCTATATGGGAATCCAAAACAAAATTACTGAAAACGTGTCTTTTCGGTGTTTTACGTAGAGAACCCTAAAACGGATGCAAACCAACCAAAATGAAAAAAATAGAAAAACATTACCAAAAAAGTATATTTTGAGTGTTTTTGATATTGTTACCTACAAAAAAACGCGAAAATGGATGGAAAGCACTCTATATTGGGAGGCAAAAGGCATCAAAAAGCATGTTAGGCACCAAAACGATAAATAATATGAAAGTCACTCTATATGGAAATCCAAAACAATATTACTGGAAACGTGTCTTTTAAAAGATTTACATAGAAAAACGCTAAAACGGATGCAAACCAACCAATATGAAGAAATAGAATAACATTACCAAAAAATATATTTAGTGTGTTCTTGAGCTTGTTACACAAAAAACCGCGAAAATATATGCAAAGCACTCTCTATAAGTAAAAAAAAAAAAAAGGACATAACGAGAAACGTGTATAATGAGTGTTTTATAGTTTCATCAGAATCACAAGACAAAAAACGCAAATACTCGACTGTATGGAGAATTTTCTAAGATACCAAAATAATGAAACTCATGAATAACACTCTTAATCAAGAAACAGAACATCCTTACTGAAAGCGTGTATTTTGAGTGATTTTTACATTCTTAGTTACCAAAACCCCAAATTCCATGCGAAATTAGCTTTATGTGGGAAAAAATGACATTATCAGAAAAGTGTCTTTGAGTGTTCTTGAGCCTGTTAGGCAATAAAGCACTAAAAAGCAGGGGAATCACATTACATGGGAATAAAACCAACTTTTACGAAGAACTTGTCTTTTAGTGTTTTTGACACGCATTTAGTAAGGTTGCTCTGTTTCTCAATTAAGAGTGGTA
This sequence comes from Scylla paramamosain, assembly GCF_035594125.1. Taxonomy (NCBI): domain Eukaryota; kingdom Metazoa; phylum Arthropoda; class Malacostraca; order Decapoda; family Portunidae; genus Scylla; species Scylla paramamosain. The sequence goes on from NC_087175.1 coordinate 8,718,502, forward strand.
TCTAGGAAACTTCTCCATATACAGGAGTTTTTGCGTTTTTTGCCTTGTGCTTATTTTGAACTATAAAACATTCATTATACACTTTTCTCGCAATGTCCCTTTCTTTCTCAATATAGAGTGCTTTGCATCAATTTTTGCGTTTTTTTTTTTGTAGGTAACAAGCTCAAAAACACTCAAATTATACATTTTTGGTAATATTTTTCTATTTCTTGTTATTGGTTGGTTTGCATCTGTTTTACCGTTTTTCTACATAAAATACTGAGAAGACACGTTTTAAGTAATTTTGTTTTGGATTCCCATATTGAGTGAGTTCATTATTATTTATCGTTTTGGTGCCTAACATGCTGAAAACACTCAAAAGACAGCGAAAAAAAAGCTAAAATTAACTTTTTTGATAATATTCCTTTATCATATAATTGCCCTGAATTTTTCCAGAATTTTGGCATCTCGGTACCTATGAAGATAAATAAAAAAAAATTTTTAAATCCTATTTCTTTCTTTTTTATTTATTTATTTACTTATTTATTTCTCAATAAAGAGTGTTATTTGTGGGATTTACCTTTTTGGTACTTAAGGAACTTAAAAACACTCATAATACACCTTTCTCGTAATGTCATTTCGTTTCCCAAACATAAGGTTCTTTGCATGTATTTAAGCTTTTTTTATAGATAACATGATCATAAACACTCAAAATACAAGGTTTTGGTAATGTTATTCTGTTTCTCCATAAAGTGTGTTTTGCATGCGTTTTAGCAGTTTTGTATATAAGGAGCTCAAAAACACTTAAAGGCAAGTTCTTGGTAAAAAATGGTTTTATTCCAATGTAATGTGATTGTCCTGCTTTTGAGGGCTTTATTACCTATCACGTTGAAAAACATTCAAAAGATACTTTTCTGGTATATTCATTTTTTTCCCCCACAAAGCTATTTTTGCATGTAATTTGGGGTTTTGGGTAACTAAGAATGTGAAAAGCACTCAAAATACACGCATTTAGTAAGGTTGTTCTGTTTCTCAATTAAGAGTGTTATTCATGAGTTTCAGCATTTTGGTATCTAAGAAATCTCTTCATATACACGAGTTTTTGCGTTGCTTGCTTTGTGGTTCTTTTGAACTATAAAACACTCAATATACACTTTTCTTGCAATGTCATTTTGTTTCCCAATATAGAGTGCTTTGCATCAATTTTCGCGTTTTTGTAGGTAAAAAGCTCAAAAACTCTCAAAATATACCTTTTTGGTAACGTTTTTCTATTTCTTGATATTGGTTGGTTTGCATCCGTTTTAACGTTTTTCTACGTAAAACACTGAGAAGACACGTTTTCAGTAACTTTGTTTTGGATTAAAATATAGAATGAGTTCCTTATTATTTTTCGTTTTGGTGCCTAACATGCTAAAAACACACAAAACAGATTTTTGGTAAGGCCGTTTAATTTCCTCATATTGGAGGCTTTGCATGCAGTTTAGGGTTTGGTACATAACAGTCCGAAAAAAAAAATGCTGAAATTAACTCTCCATATACACGAGTTTTTGCGTTGCTTGCTTTGTGGTTCTTTTGAACTATAAAACACTCAATATACACTTTTTTTGCAATGTCATTTTGTTTCCCAATATAGAGTGCTTTGCATCAATTTTCGCGTTTGTGTAAGTAAAGAGCTCAAAAACACTCAAAATATACATTTTTGGTGACGTTTTTCTATTTCTTGATATTGGTTGGTTTGCATCTTTTTTAACGTTTTTTTACGTAAAACACTGAGAAGACACGTTTTCAGTAACTTTGTTTTGGATTCCCATATAGAGAGAGTTCCTTATTATTTATCGTTTTGGTGCCTAACATGCTAAAAAACACACACAACACAGATTTCTGGTAAGGTCGTTTAATTTCCTAAAATTGGAGGCTTTGTATGCACTTTAGTGTTTGGTACATAACCGTCCGAAAAAAAAAGCTGAAATTAACTTTTTTGATAATATTCTTTCATCACATAATTGCCCTGAATTTTCCCAGAATTTTGGCATCTCGGTACCTATGAAGATGAATAACAAAAAAAAAAAAAAAAAAAAATCCTATTCATTTTATTTTTTTATTTTTTATTTTTTAAATAAAGAGTGTTATTTGTTAGTTTTAGCTTTTTGGTACTTAAGGAACTTATAAAAACACTCATAATTCACGTTTCTCGTAATGTCCTTTTGTTTCCCGAACATAATCTTCTTTGCATGTACTTAAGCGTATTTATAGAGAACATGATCAGAAACACTCAAAATACATGTTTTTGGTAATGTTATTCTGTTTCTCCATAAATTTTGTTTTGCATGCGTTTTAGCGGTTTCGTATATAACAGGTTAAAAAACACTTAAAGGCAAATTCTTCTTAAAAGTTGGTTTTATTCTCATGTAATGTGATTATTCTGCTTTTTATTGCTTTGTTTCATATCACGCTCAAAAACACTCAAAAGACACTTTTCTGGTAATGTCATTTTTTTTCCCAAATGAAGGTAGTTTCGCATGTAATTTGGCATTTTTGTAACTAAGAATGTGAAAAACACTTAAAATACACAATTTAGTAAGGTAGTTCTGTTTATCGATTAAAAGTGTTATCATGCATTTCATCATTTTGGTATGTAAAAATTTCTCTATATACAGGAGATTTTGCGTTTATTGCCTTGTTCTTTTAAAACTATAAAACACTCATTATACACGTTTCTCGTAATGTTCTTTTGTTTCCTAATATAGAGTGCTTTACATCCATTTTTGCATTTTTTGTAGGTAACAAGCTCAAAAACACTCAAAATATATCTTTTTGGTAATGCTATTCTATTTCTTCATATAGAATGGTTTGCATCCGCTTTAGCGTTTTTCTACGTAAAACACTGAAAAGACGTTTTCAGTAATTTTCTTTTGGATTCACATATTGACTGATTTTCATATTATTTATCGTATTGGTGCCTAACATGCTGAAAAACACTGAAAAGACAGGTTTCTGGTAAAGTCGTTTAACTTCCCTATATAGGTGGCTTTGCACACACTTTAGGTTTTGGTACATAATAATCAGAAAAAAAAGCTATAATTAACTTTCATGATAATGTTCTTTTTTTTCGCATAAATTCCCAGAATTTTGGCAATTCGGTACCTATGAAGATGAAAAAAAAATATTCCCATTTTTTTATTTTTTATTTATTATTTTTTTTCTAAAACGTGTTATTTGTGGGTTTTAGCTTTTCCGTACTGAAGGAACTAAAAAAACACTCATAATACACGTTTATCGTAATGTCCTTTCGTTTCCCAAACATAAAATTCTCTTTGCATGTATTTAAGCGTTTTTATAGATAACATGATCAAAAACACTGAAAATACATGTATTTGGTAATGTTATTCTGTTTCTTCATAAAATGTACTTTGCATGCGTTCTAGCGTTTTGGTATGTAAGGAGCTCAAAAACACTTAAAGGCAAGTTCTAGGTAAAATTTGGTTTTATTCCCATGTAAAGTGATTGCCGTGGCTTTTAGTGCTTTATTGCGTAACACGCTCAAAAACACTGAAAAGACATGCAAAGCCTCCCATATGAGGAAATCAAAGACCTTACCAGAAATCTGTCTTTTGAGTGTTTTTTTCAGCATGTTAGGCACCAAAACGATAAATAATAAGGAACTCACTCTATGTGGGAATCCAAAAGAAAATTACTGAAAACGTGTCTTCTCAGTGTTTTACGTAGAAAAACGCTAAAACTGATACAAATCAACCAATATCAAGAAGCAGAAAAACATTACCAAAAATGTATATTTTGAGTGTTCTTGAGCTTGTTACCTACAAAAAAACGCGAAAATGGATACAAAGCACTCTATATTGGGAAACAAAGGGACATTGCAAGAAAAGTGTATAATGAATGTTTTATAGTTCAAAAAAAACACAAGGCAAAAAAACGCAAAAACTCGTGTATATGGAGAAGTTTCCTATATACCAAAATGCTGAAACTCATGAATAACACTCTTAATTGAGAAACAGAACAACCTTACTAAATGCGTGTCAAAAACACTAAAAGGCAAGTTCTTCGTAAAAGTTGGTTTTATTGCCATGTAATGTGATTGCCCTGCTTTTTAGTGTTTTATTGCCTAATACGCTCAAAAAACACTGAAAGACACTTTTCTGCTAATGTCATTTTTTTTGGAATTTGGGGTTTTGGTAACTAAGAATGTAAAAAAAACACTCAAAATACACGCATTTAGTAAGGTTGTTCTGTTTCTTGATTATGAGTGTTATTCATAAGTTTCAGTATATTGGTATCTTAGAAACTTCTCCATTCAGTCGAGTTTTTGCGTTTTTTGCATTGTGATTCTGGTGAAACTATAAAACACTCATTATACACGTTTCTCGTTGTGTCCTTTTTTTTTTTCTTATATAGAGTTCTTTGCATCCATTTTCGCGTTTCTTTTTATGTAACAAGCTCAAAAACACACAAAATATACTTTTTTGGTAATGTTATTCTATTTCTTCATATTGGTTCGTTTGCATCCGTTTTAGCGTTTTTCTACGTAAATCTTTTAAAAGATACGTTTCCAGTAATTTTGTTTTGGATTTCCATATAGAGTGACTTTCATATTATTTATCGTTTTGGTGCCTAACATTCTTTTTGGTGCCTTTTGCTTCCTAATATAGAGTGCTTTCTATCTATTTTTGCGTTTTATGTAGGTACCAATTTCAAAAATATTTCAAACATACCTTTCTGGTAATGTTATTCTATATCTTCATTTTGGTTAGTTTGCATCCGTTTTAGCGTTTTCTACGTAAAATACCGAAAAGACACGTTTTCAGTAATTTTGTTTTGGATTCCCATATAGATTGACTTCCTTGGGTTTTATCGTGATGGTTCCTAACATGCTGAAAAACACTCATAAGACAATTTTTTGGCAAAGACGTTTAATTTCCCCATATATGTGGCTTTGCATGCACTTTAGGGGTTTGGTACATAACAGTCCGAAAAAAAAAGCTAAATTTAACTTTTTTGATAATGTTCTTATTTCATATAATTTCCTGAACTTTGCCCGAATTTTGGCACCTCCTTGCCTGTGAAGATGAATAAGAATGAAAAAAAAAAAAAAAAATTTTTTTATTTATTTATTTTTTTTTCTCAATAAAAAGTGTAATTTGTGGCTTTTTGCTTTTTCGTACTTAATGAACTTAAAAACATTCATAATACACCTTTCTCGTAATGTCCTTTTGTTTCCCAAAAATAGGGTTTTTTGCATGTATTTAAGCGTTTTTATTGAAAACATGATCAAAAACACTCCAAACATAAATACGTGTTTTGGTAATGTTATTGTGTTTCACCGTAAAGTGTATTTTGCATGCATTTTAGTGTTTTGGTATATAAGGAGCTCAAATACACTTAAAGGCAAGTTTTTGTTAAAAATTGGTTTTATTCCAATGTAATGTGATTGCCTTCCTTTTTAGTGCTTTATTGCCTATCACGCTGAAAAAACACTCAAAAGACACTTTTCTGGTAAAGTCATTTTTTTCTCACAAATCTATTTTTGCATGCAATTTGGGGTTTTGGTAACTAATAATGTGACTCAAAATACTCAAAATACTAAAAATACACAATACTCAAAATACACGCATTTATTAAGGTTGTTCTGTTTCTCAATTAGGTGTGTTATACATGAGTTTTAGCATTTTTGTATCTAGGAAACCTTTCCATATACACGAGATTTTTCGTTTTTTGCCTTGTGGTTCTTTTGAACTATGAAACACTCATTATACACTTTTCTTGCAATGTCCTTTTGTTTCCCAATATAGAGTGCTTTGGATCAATTTTCGCGTTTTTTGTTGGTAACAAGGTCAAAAACACTCAAAATATACCTTTTTAGAAACGTTTTTCTATTTCTTGATATTGGTTGCTTTACATCCGTTTCAGTGTTTTTCTACGCAAAATTCTGAGAAGACACGTTTTCAGTAACTTTGTTTTGGATTCCCACATAGAGTGAGTTCCTTATTATTTATCGGTTTGGTGCCTAACATGCTAAAAAAAAAACACTCAAAACTCAGATTTCTGCTAAGGTCTTTTAATTTCCTCATATAGGAGGCTTTGCATGCACTTTAGGTTTTGGTACATAACAGTCCGAAAAAAAAGCTGAAATTAACTTTTTTGATAATATTCTTTTATCATACGATTGCCCTGAATTTTCCCAGAATTTTGGCATCTCGGTACTATGAAGATGAATAACAAAAAAAAAAAAAAAAAAATCTTAATTTTTTTTTTTTTTTTTTTCTAATTAAAGAGTGTTATTTGTGGGTTTTAGATTTTTGGTAGTTAAGGAACTTAAAAAACACTCTTAATACGCGTTTCTCGTAATGTCCTTTTGTTTCCCAAACATAATGTTCTTTGCATGTATTTAAGCGTTTTTATAGATAACATGATCAAAAACACCCAAAATACATGATAAAGGTAATTTCTGTTTCTCAATTAAGAGTGTTATTCATGAGTTTCAACATTTTGGTATCTAGGAAACTTCTCCATATACACGAGTTTTTGCGTTTTTTGCCTTGTGCTTATTTTGAACTATAAAACATTCATTATACACTTTTTTCGCAATGTCCCTTTCTTTCTCAATATAGAATGCTTTGCATCAATTTTCGCGTTTTTTTTTTGTAGGTAACAAGCTCAAAAACACTCAAAATATACATTTTTGGTAATATTTTTCTATTTCTTGATATTGGTTGGTTTGCATCTCTTTTAGCGTTTTTCTACATAAAATACTGAGAAGACACTGTTATGTACCAATCCCTAAAGAGCATGCAAAGCCTCCTATATGAGGAAATTGAATGACTTTACCAGAAATATGTCTTTTGGGTGTTTTTCAACATGTTAGGCACCAAAACGATAAATAATAATGAACTCACTCAATATAGGAATACAAAACAAAATTACTTAAAACGTGTCTTCTCAGTATTTTATGTAGAAAAACGCTAAAACAGATGCAAACCAACCAGTATCAAGAAATAGAAAAATATTACCAAAAATGTATATTTTGAGTGTTTTTGAGCTAGTTACCTACATAAAAAAACGCGAAAATTGATGCAAAGCACTCTATATTGAGAAAGAAAGGGACATTGCGAGAAAAGTGTATAATGAATGTTTTATAGTTCAAAATAAGCACAAGGCAAAAAAACGCAAAATCTCGTGTATATGGAGAAGTTTCCTAGATACCAAAATGCTGAAACTCATGAATAACACTCTTAATTGAGAAACAGAGCAACCTTACTAAATGCGTGTCAAAAACACTAAAAGAGAAGTTCTTCGTAAAAGTTGGTTTTATTCCCATGTAATGTGATTCCCCTGCTTTTTAGTGCTTTATTGCCTAACAGGCTCAAGAACACTCAAAGACACTTTTCTGGTAATGTCATTTTTTTCCCACATAAAGCTAGTTTCGCATGGAATTTGGGGTTTTGGTAACTAAGAATGTAAAAAAAAAATCAATCAAAATACATGCATTTAGTAAGGTTGTTCTGTTTCTTGATTAAGAGTGTTATTCATGAGTTTCAGTATTTTGGTATCTTAGAAACTTCTCCATACAGTCGAGTGTTTGCGTTTTTTGCCTTGTGATTCTGGTGAAACAATAAAACACTCATTATACACGTTTCTTGTTATGTCCTCTTTTTTCTTATATAGAGTGTTTTGCATCCATTTTCGCTTTTTTTTGTTTTTTATGTAACAAGCTAAAAAACACACAAAATATACTTTTTTGGTAATGTTATTATATTTCTTCATATTGGTTGGTTTGCATCCGTTTTAGCGTTTTTCTACGTAAATCTTTGAAAAGACACATTTTCAGTAATTTTGTTTTGGATTTCCATATACGAGTAGAGTGACTCATATTATTTATCGTTTTGGTGCCTAACATGCAGAAAACACTCAGGAGACTGTTTTCTTGTAAAGTCGTTAAATTTTATCAGATAGGTGGCTTTGCATACACTTTATGGTTTGGAACATAACTCCGAAAAAAAAGATAAGTTTAACTTTTTCGATAATGTTTTTTCCACATAAATTTCCTGAATTTTGACAGAATTTTGGCATATTGGTACCTATGAACATCAATAACAAAAAAAATAAAAATATTTTTTCTTTATAAGGAGTTATTTGTAGGTTTTAACATTTTGGTATTTAAGGAACTTAAAAACATTCATAATACACATTTCTCGTAATGTCCTTTCGTTTCCCAAATATGGGAATCTTTGCATGTATTTAAGCGTTTTTATAGGTAACATGATAAAAAACACTCAAAACACTTGTTTTTGGTAATGTTATTCTGCTTCTCCATAAAGGAGTGTTTTATATGCGTTTTAGTGATTTGGTATATAAGGAGCTGAAAAACACTTCAAGGCAAGTTTTTGGTAAAAATTGGTTTTATTCCAGTGTAATATGATTGCCCTGTTTTTCAGTGCTTTATTGCCTAACACACTCAAAAACACTAAAAAGATACTTCTGGTAATGTCATTTTTTCCCACATAAAACTAGTTTCGCATGCTATTTAGGGTTTTGCGAAGAATGTGAAAAAAGTCTCAAAATACATGCATTTGGTAATGTTGTTCTGTTTCTCAAAAAAGATTGTTATTCATGAGTTTCAGCATTTTGGTATCTAAGAAACTTCTTTTTATACACGAGTTTTTGCGTTTTTTGCCTTGTGGTTCTTGTGAACAAAAAGTTTTTTTGCGCGAAAATAATAAGACACTCATTATACATGTTTCTCGTAATGTCCTTTTCTTTCCCAATAGGGACTGCTTTGTATCCTTTTTCGCGTTTTTTGTTGGTAACAAGCTCAAAAACACTCAAAATATACCTCTTTGGTAATGTTATTTTATTTTTTTCATATTGGTTGGTTTTCATCTGTTTTAGCGTTTTTCTACGTAAAACACCGAAAAGACACGTTTTCAGTAATTTTTTTTTCGATTCCCAAAGAATTTTGCCAGAATTTTGGCATCATAGTACCTATAAAGATGAATAACAAAAAAAAAATAATAATATTTATTTTTTTCTATAAAGAGTGTCATTTGTGGGTTTTAGCTTTTTTGGTACTAAAGGAACTTAAAAACACTCATAATACACGTTTCTCGTAATGTCCTTTCGTTTCCCAAAATTAGGGTTCTTTGCATGTATTTAAGCGGTTTTATTGGTAACATGATCAAAAACACTCAAAATACATGTTTTTGGTAATGTTCTGTTTCACCATGAAGTATATTTTGCATGCGTTTTAGTGTTTTGGTATATAAGGACCTCAAAAACACTTAAAGGCAAGTTCTTGGTAAAAATTCGTTTTACTCTAATGTAATGTGATTGCCCTCCTTTTTAGTGCTTTATTGCCTATCATGCTAAAAAATACTCAAAAGACACTTTTCTAGTAAAGTCTTTTTTTTTCCCACAATCTATTTTCGCATGCAATTTCGGGTTTTGGTAACTAAGAATGTTAAAAGCACTCAAAATACATGCATTTAGTAAGGTTGTTCTGTTTCTCAATTAAAAGTGTTATACATGAGTTTTAGCATTTTGGTATCTAGGAAACCTCTCCATATACACGAGATTTTGCGTTTTTGTCTTGTGGTTCTTTTGAACTATAAAACACTCCTTATACACTTTTCTTGCAATGTCCTTTTCTTTCCCAATATAGAGTGCTTTCCATCAATTTTCGCGTTTTTTGTAGCTAACAAGCTCAAAAACACTCAAAATATACTTCTTTAGTAACGTTTTTCTATTTCTTGATATTGGTTACTTTGCATCCGTTTTAGCGTTTTTCTACGTAAAACACTGAGAAGACACGTTTTCAGTAACTTTATTTTGGATTCCCATATAGAGTGAGTTCCTTATTATTTATCGTTTTGGTGCCTAATATGGTAAAAAAAACACTCAAAACACAGATTTCTGGTAAGGTCGTTTAATTTCCTTATATAGGAGGCAATGCATGCACTTTAGTGTTTGGTACATAACAGTCCAAAAAAAAAGCTAAAATTAACTTTTTGATAATATTGTTTTATCATATGATTGCCCTGAATTTTCCCAGAATTTTGTCATCTCAGTACCTATGAAGATGAATAACAAAAAAAAAAAAAAAAATCCAATTTCTTTTATTTTTTTATTTTTTTTTATTTTCTAAATAAAAGTGTTATTTGTGGGTTTTAGCTTTTTCGTACTTAATGAACTTAAAAAACACTCATAATACACGTTTCTCGTAATGTCCTTTTGTTTCCCAAATATAATGTTCTTCTCGTGTATTTAAGCGTTTTTATAGATAACATGATCAAAAACACATACAAATACATGTTTTTGGTAATGTTATTCTGTCTCTCCATAAATTGTGTTTTCCATGCGATTTAGCAGTTTTGTATATAAGGAACTCAAAAACACTTAAAGTTTTTGGTATAAATTGGTGTTATTCCAATGATTGCCCTGCTTTTTATTGCTTTATTACCTATCACGCTCAAAAACACTTAAAAGATACTTTTCTGGTAATGTCATTTTTTTCTCACATAAAAGTGGTTTCGCATGCAATTTGGGGTTTTGGTAACTAAGAATGTGAAAAGCACTCAAAATACATGCATTTAGTAAGGTTGTTCTGTTTTTTTTTTTTTCAATTAAGAGTGTTATTCTTGAATTTCAGCATTTTGTATCTAGGAAATCTCTCCATATACACGAGTTTTTGCGTTTTTTGCTTAGTGGTTCTTTTGAGGTATAAAACACTTATTATACACTTTTCTTGCAATGTCCTTTTCTTTCCCAATATAGAGTGTTTTGCATCAATTTTCGCGTTTTTTGTAGGTAAGAAGCTCAAAAACACTTAAGATATATCTTTTTGGTAACGTTTTTATATTTCTTGATATTGGTTGGTTTCCATCCGTTTTAACGTGTTTCTACGTAAAACACTGAGAAGACATGTTTTCAGTAACTTTGTTTTGGATTCCCATATAGAGTGAGTTCCTTATTATTTATCGTTTTTGTGCTTAACATGCTAAAAAACACTCAAAACACAGATTTCTTGTAAGGTCGTTTAATTTCCTTATATAGGAGGCTTTGCATGCACTTTAGGGTTTGGTACATAACAGTCCGAAAAAAAAAGCCTAAATTAACTTTTTGATAATATTGTTTTATCATATGATTGCCCTGAATTTTCCAAGAATTTTGGCATCTCGGTACCTATGAAGATGAATAACAAAAAAAAAAAAAAAAAAAAAATTCCTATTTTTTTTATTTTATTTTTTATTTTTTTTATTTTCTAAATAAAGAGTGTTATTTGTGGGTTTTAGCTTTTTGGTACTTAAGGAACTTAAAAAAACACTCGTTTCTCGTAATGTCCTTTTGTTTCCCAAACAATGTTTTTTGCATGTATTTAAGCGTTTTTATAGATAACATGATCAAAAACACAAAAAATACATGTTATTTTGTAATGTTATTCTATCTCTTCCTAAAGTGTGTTTTCCATGCGTTTTAGCAGTTTTGTATTATAAGGAGCTGAAAAACACTTAAAGTTAAGTTTTTGGTATAAATTGGTGTTATTCCATTGATTGCCCTGCTTTTTATTGCTTTATTACCTATCACGCTCAAAAACACTTAAAAGACACTTTTCTGGTAGTTATTTTTTTCTCACATATAAGTGGTTTCCCATGCAATTTTGGGTTTTGGTAACTAAGAATGTGAAAAGCACTCAAAATACACGCATTTAGTAAGGTTGTTCTGTTTTTTTTAAATTAAGAGTGTTATTCATGAATTTCACCATTTTGGTATCTAGGAAATCTCTCCATATTACACGAGTTTTTGCATTTTTTGTTTAGTGGTTCTTTTGAACTATAAAACACAGATATCTGGTAAGGTCGTTTAATTTTGCATGCACTTTAGGGTTTGGTATATAACAGTCCGAAAAAAAAAGCTGAAATTAACTTTTTTAATAATATTCTTTTATCACATAATTGCCCTGAATTTTCCCAGAATTTTGGCATCTCGGTACCTTTGAAGATGAATGACAAAAAAAAAAAAACTATTTATTTTATTTTTTTTATTATTTTTTTCATTTTTTTTTTAAATAAACAGTGTTATTTGTGTGTTTTAGCTTTTTGGTACTTAAGGAACTTAAAAAAACAATCATAATACACGCTTCTCGTAATGTCCTTTTGTTTCCCAAACATAATGTTCTTTGCATGTACTTGAGCGTTTTTAAAGATAACATGATCAAAAACACTCAAAATACATGTTTTTGGTATATGTTATTCTGTTTCTCCATAAAGTTTTTTTTTCCATGTGTTTTAGCGGTTTGGTATATAAGGGGTTAAAAAATTCTTCGTAAAAGTTGGTTTTATTCCCCTGTAATATGATCGTTCTTATTTTTAGTGCTTTGTTCCATATCACGCTGAAAAACACTCAAAAGACACTTTTCTGGTAATATCATTTTTTTTCCCACATGAAGCTAGTTTTGCATGTAATTTGGCATTTTCGTAACTAACGATGGGAAAAACACTGAAAATACACAATTTGGTAAGGTAGTTCTGTTTATCTATTAAAAGTGTTATTCATGCATTTATTCATTTTGGTATGTAAGAAATTTCCCTATATACACGAGTTTTTGCGTTTATTGCCTTGTGGTTTTTTTTAAACTATAAAACACTCATTATACACGTTTCTCGTAATGTCCTTTTGTTTCCTAATATAGAGTGCTTTACATCCATTTTTGCATTTTTTGTAGGTAACAAGCTCAAAAACACTCAAAATATATCTTTTTGGTAATGTTATTCTATTTCTTCATATAGGATGGTTTGTATCTGCTTTAGCGTCTTTCTACGTAAAACACTGAAAAGACACGTTCTCAGTAATTTTCTTTTGGATTCACATATATATATTTTGAGTGTTTTTGAGCTTGTTACCTACAAAAAAAAAAAAACTAAAAAAATTGATACAAAGCACTCTATATTGGGAAACAAAGGGACATTGCGAGAAAAGTGTATAATGAATGTTTTATAGTTCAAAAAAACCACAAGGCAAAAACGCAAAAACTCGTGTATATGCTGAAACTCATGAATAACACTCTTAATTGAGAAACAGAGCAACCTTACTAAATTCGTGTCAAAAACACTAAAAGGCAAGATCTTCGTAAAAGTTGGTTTTATTCCCATGTATTGTGATTGCCCTGCTTTTTAGTGCTTTATTGCCTAACACGCTCAAAAACACTCAGACACTTTTCTGGTAATGTCATTTTTTTCCCACATAAAGCTAGTTTCGCATGGAATTTGTGGTTTTGATAACTAACAATGTAAAAAAAAAAAAACTCAAAATTCACACATTTAGTAAGGTTGTTCTGTTTCTTGATTAAGAGTGTTATTCATGAGTTTCATTATTTTGGTATCCTAGAAACTTCTCCATACAGTCGAGTTTTTGCGTTTTTTGCCTTTTTTTAAACTATAAAACACTCATTATACACGTTTCTCGTTATATCCTTTCTTTACCTTATATAGAGTGCTTTGCATCCATTTTCGCGTTTTTTTTATGTAACAAGCTCAAGAACACACAAAATATAGTTTTTTGGTAATGTTATTCTATTTCTTCATATTGGTTAGTTTGCATGCGTTTTAGCGTTTTTTACGTAATTTTTTTTAAAAAGACATGTTTCCTGTAATTTTGTTTTGGATTTCCATATAGAGTGACTTTCATACTATTTGTCGTTTTGGTACCTAACATGCTTTTTTGGTGCCTTTTGCTTCCCTATATAGAGTGCTTTCCTTCTATTTTCGCGTTTTTTGTAGGTAACAATTTCAAAACCACTCAAAATATACCTTTTTGGTAATGTTATTCTATTTCTTCATTTTGGTTGGTTTGCATTCTTTTTAGCGTTTTCTACGTAAAACACCGAAAAGACACGTTTTCAGTAATTTTGTTTCGGATTCCCATATAGATTGACTTCCATGTTATTTATCGTGTTGGTTCCTAACATGCTGAAAAACACTCATAAGACCGATTTCTGGCAAAGACGTTTAATTTTCCCATATAGGTGGCTTTGCATGCACTTTAGGGGTTTGGTACATAACAGTCCGAAAAAAAAAGCTAAATTTAACTTTTTTTATAATGTTCTTATTTCACATAATTTCCTGAATTTTGCCGAAATTTTTGCATCTTGGTACCTGTGAAGATGAATAAGAGAGAACATTTTTTTTTTTATTTATTTTTTGTTTCTCAATAAAGAGTGTTATTTTTGGATTTTACCTTTTTGGAAATTGATAAACTTAAAAACACTCATAAGACCGTTTTCTGGCAAAGACGTTTAATTTTCCCATATAGGTGGCTTTGCATGCACTTTAGGGGTTTGGTACATAACAGTCCGAAAAAATCGTAATCTCCTTTCGTTTCCCAAAAATAGTGTTCTTTACATGTATTTAAGCGTTTTCATTGGTAACATGATCAAAAACACTCAAAATACATGTTTTTGGTAATATTATTTTTTTTCACCATAAAGAGTGTTTTGCATGCCTTTTAGTGTTTTGGTATATAAGGAGCTCAAAAACACTTCAAGGCAAGTTCTTCGTAAAAACTTGTTTTCCTCCAATGTAATGTGATTGCACTCCTTTTTAATGATTTATTGCCTATCACGGTCAGAATACTCAAGACACTTTTCTGGTAAAGTCTATTTTTTCCCACAAATCTATTTTTGCATTGAATTTGGGATTTTGGTAACTAAGAATGTGAAAAGCACTCAAAATACACGCATTTATTAAGGTTGTTCTGTTTCTCAATTAGGAGTGTTATACATGAGTTTAGCATTCTTGTATCTAGGAAACCTATCCATATACCCGAGATTTTGGGTTTTTTGCCTTATGGTTCTTTTGAACTATAAAACACTCATTATACACTTTTCTTGCAATGTCCTTTTCTTTCCCAATATAGAGTGCTTTGCGTCAATTTTCGAGTTTTTTTTATAGGTAAAAAGCTCAAAAACACTCAAAATATAACTTTTTAGTAACGTTTTTCTATTTCTTGATATTGGTTGCTTTGCATCCGTTTTAGCGTTTTTCTAAGTAAATCACTGAGAAGACACGTTTTCAGTCACTTTGTTTTGGATTCCTATATAGAGTGAGTTCCTTATTATTTATCGTTTTGGTGCCTAAAATGCTAAAAAAAAAACACTTAAAACACAGATTTCTGATAAGGTCGTTTAATTTCCTCATATAGGAGGCTTTGCATGCACTTTAGGGTTTGGTACATAACAGACCGAAAAAAAAAGCTGAAATTAACTTTTTTGATAATATTCTCTTATCATATGATTGCCTTGAATTTTCCCATAATTTTGTCATCTCGGTACTGTGAAGATGAATAATGAAAAAAAAAAAAATTCCTATTTTTTTTTTCTAAATAAAGAGTGTTATTTGTGGGTTTTATCTTTTTGGTACTTAAGGAACTTAAAAAACACTCATAATACATGTTTCTCGTAATGTCCTTTTGTTTCCCAAACATAATGTTCTTTGCATGTATTTAAGCATTTTTATAGATAACATGATCAAAAACACTCAAAATACATGTTTTTGGTAATGTTATTCTGTTTCTCCATAAAGTTTGTTTTGCATGCGTTTTAGCGGTTTGTTATATAAGGAGCTCAAAAACACTAAAGGGCAAGTTTTTGGTATAAATTTGTGTTATTCCAATGTAATATGATTGCCCTGCTTTTTAGTGCTTTATTGCCTCTCACGCTCAAAAACACTTAAAAGACACTTTTCTGTTAATGTAACTTTTTCTCGCATAAAGGTGGTTTTGCATGGAATTTGGGATTTTTGGTAACTAAGAATGTGAAAAGCACTCAAAATTTAGTAATGTTGTTCTGTTTCTCAATAAAGAGTGTTATTTATGAGTTTCAGCATTTTGGTATCTAGGAACCTACTCCATATCCACGAGTTTTTGTGTTTTTTGCCTTTTGGTTCGTTTGAACTATAAAAAAATCATTATACACTTTTATTGCAAAGTCCTTTTTTTTTCTAATATAGAGTGCTTTGTATCAATTTTCCCGTTTTTTGTAGGTAACAAGCTCAAAAACACTCAAAATATACCTTTTTGGTAATGTTTTTCTATTTCTTGATATTGATATTAGTTTCAATCCGTTTTAGCGTTTTTCTACGTAAAACACTGAAAAGACACGTTTTGAGCAATTTTGTTTTGGATTCTCATATAGAGTGAGTTCCTTATTATTTATCGTTTTCGTGCCTAATATGCTGAAAAACACTCAAAAAACAGATTTCTGTTAAGGTCGTTTAATTTCCTCATATAGGAGTATTTGGATGCACTTTATGGTTTGGTATATAACAGTCCGAAAAAAAAGGTAAAATTAACCTTTTTAATAATTTTCTTTTATCATATAATAGCCCTGAATTTTCCCAGAATTTTGGCATCTCGGTACCTATGAAGATGAATAACAAAAAAAAAAAATCCTATTTTTTTTATTTTCTTACTTTGTTTCTAAATAAAGTGATATATGTGGGTTTTAACTTTTTGGTACTTAAGGAACTTAAAAACACTTATAATACACATTTTTCGTAATGTCCTTTCGTTTCGCAAACATAAGGTTCTTTGTATGTATTTAAGCGTTTTTATAGATAACATGATGAAAACCCTCAAAATATATGTTTTTGGTAATTTTATTCTGTTTCTCCATAAAAGGTATTTTGCATGCGTTTTAGCGTTTTGGTATGTAATGAGCTCAAAAACACTTAAAAGCAAGTTGTTGGTAAAAGTTGTTTTTATTCCCATGTAATGTGATTACCCTGGTTTTTAGTGCTTTATTGCCTAACACGCTCAAAAACACTCAAAAGACACTTTTCTGGTAATATCATTTTTTTTCTAACATAAAGCTAGTTTTGCATGGAATTTGGGGTTTTGGTAACTAAGAATGTGAAAAAAAAACTCAAAACAGGCATTTAATAAGGTTGTTCTATTTTTTAATTAAAAGTGTTATTCATGAGTTCCAGCATTTTGGTATGTAAGAAACTTTTCTTCTACACACATTTGGTAAGGTATTTCTGTTTCAAAATTAAAAGTGTTATTCATGAGTTTCAGCTTTTTGGTATGTAAGAAACTTCTTTATGTACACGAGTTTTTGAGCTTTTTACCTTGTGGTTCTTGTCAAACTATAAAACACTCATACATGTTTCTCGTAATGTCCTTTTCTTCGCCAATATGAAGTGCTTTCCATCCATTTTTGCATTTTTTGTAGCTAACAAGCTCAAAACACATAAAAATATATATTTTTGGTAATGTTATTCTATTTTTTCATATTGGTTAGTTTACATCCGTTTTAGCGTTTTTCTACGTAGATCACTGAAAAGACACTTTTTCAGTAATATTGTTGATATTGCTGAAAAACACTCAAAAGACAGGTTTTGGGTAAACTCGTGTAATTTCCCCATATAGGTGGATTTTCATGCACTTCAGGGTTTGTACATAACTCCGGAAAAAAGCTAAAATTATTTTTTTATATAATGTTTTTTTTTTTTTTTACAAAATTTCCTTTAATATTGCCAGAATTTTACCATCTCGGTACCTATGAAGATGAATAACATAATTTTTTTTCCTCTATAAAGACTGTTATTTGTGGGTTTTAGCTTTTTAGTACTTAAGTAACTTAAAAACACTCATAATACACGATTTTCGTAATGTCCTTTTGTTATACAAACATAAGGTTCTTTACATGTATTTAAGCGTTTTTATAGGTTACATGATCAAAAACATTCAGAATACATGTTTTTGGTAATATTATTCTGTTTCTCCATAAAGGGTGGTTTAAATGCGTTTTAGCGATTTGGTATGTAAGGATTTAAAAAAACACTTAAAGGCAAGTTCTTCGTAAAAGTTGGTTTTATTCCCATATAATGTGATTGTTCTGCTTTTTAGTGCTTTGGTGCATATCACGCTCAAAAACACTAAAAAGACGTTTTTTTGGAAATGTCATTTTTTTTCCGACATGAAGGTAGTTTCGCATGTAATTGGTATTTTCGTAACTAAGTATGTGAAAAGCACTAAACTTTTTTCCACATAAATGTTCTTTTTTCCACATAAATTCCCTGAATTTTGGCAGAATTTTGGCATCTCGGTACCTATGAAGATGAATAAAAAAAATTTTAAAAATCCCATTTTCTTATTTTTTTATTTATTTATTTATTTTTTTCTAAAGAGTGTTATTTGTGGGTTTTAGCTTTTTGGAACTGAAGGAACTTAAAACTCACTCATAATACACGTTTCTCGTAATGTTCTTTCGTTTCCCAAACATAAGGTTCTTTGCATGTATTTAAGCGTTTTTATAGATAACATGATCAAAAACACTCAAAATACATGTATTTGGTAATCTAATTTTTTTTCTCTATAAAATGTATTTTGCATGCGTTTTAGCGTTTTGGTACGTAAGGAGCTCAAAAACACTTAGCAAGTTTTTGGTAAAATTTGGTTTTATTCCCATGTAATGTGATTGCCCTGGCATTTAAATGGTTTATTGCGTAACACGTCCAAAAACACTGAAAAGACATGCAAAGCGTCCCATATGAGAAAATTAAAGACCTTACCAGAAATCTGTCTTTTGAGTGTTTTTTTGCACAATAGGCACCAAAACGATAAATAATAAGGAACTCACTCTATGTGGGAATCCAAAAGAAAATTAGTGAATACGTGTCTTTTTCAGTGTTTTACGTAGATAAACGCTAAAACTGATACAAACCAACCAATATCAAGAAGCAGAAAAACATTACCAAAAATGTATATTTTGAGTGTTTTTGGGGTTGTTACCTACAAAAAAAAAACGGGAAAATGGATACAAAGCACTCTATATTGGGAAACAAAGGGACATTGCGAGAAAAGTGTATAATAAATGTTTTCGAGTTCAAAAAAATCACAAGGCAAAAAACGCAAAAACTCGTGTATATGCTGAAACTCATGAGTAACACTCTTAATTGAGAAACAGAGCAACCTTGCTAAATGCGTGTCAAAAACACTAAAAGGCAAGTTCTTCGTAAAAGTTGGTTTTATTCCCACGTAATGTGATTGCCTTGCTTTTTACTGTTTTATTGCCTAACACGTTCAAAAACACCCAAAGACACTTTCCCGGTAATGTCATTTTTTTCCCTCATAAAGCTAGTTTCGCATGGAATTTGGGGTTCTGGTAACTAAGAATTTAAAAAAACACTTAAAATACACGTATTTAGTAAGGTTGTTCTGTTACTTGATTAAGAGTGTTATTCATGAGTTTAAGTATTTTGGTATCTTAGAAACTTCTCCATATAGTCGAGTTTTTCCGTTTTTTGCCTTGTGATTCTGGTGAAACTATAAAACAGTCATTATACATGTTTCTCGTTATGTTCTTTTTTTTTTCCTTATATAGAGTGCTTTGCATATATTTTCGCGTTTTTTTTATGTAACATGCTCAAGAAAACAAAATATATTTTTTGGTAATATTATTCTATTTCTTCATATTGGTTGGTTTGCATCCGTTTGAGCGTTTTTCTACGTAAATCTTTTAAAAGACACGTTTCCAGTAATTTTGTTTTGGATTTCCATATAGAGTGACTCATATTATTTATCGTTTTGGTGCCTAACATGCTTTTTGGTGCCTTTTGCCTCCCAATATAGAGTGCTTCCCATCCATTTTCGCGTTTTTTGTAGGTAACAATTTCAAAAACACTCAAAATATACATTTTTGGTAATATTATTCTATTTCTTCATTTTGGTTGGTTTGCATCCGTTTTAGCGTTTTCTACGTAAAACACCAAAAAGACACGTTTTCAGTAATTTTATTTTGGATTCCCATATAGATTGACTTCCTTGGGTTTCATCGTGTTGGTTCCTAACATGCTGAAAACCCTCATAAGACAGTTTTCTGGCAAAGACGTTTAATTTCCCCATATAGGTGGCTTTGCATGCAATTTAGGGGTTTGATACATAACAGTCCAAAAAAAAAGCTACATGTAACTTTTTTTATAATGTTCTTATTTTATATAATTTCCTGAAATTTGCCCGAATTTTGGCACCTCCTTACCTGTGAAGATGAAATAAGAATGAAAAAAAATATCGTATTTTTTCATTTATTTATTTATTTTTTTGTCAATTAAGAGTGTAATTTGTGGCTTTTAGCTTTTTCGTACTTAATGAACTTAAAAACACTCATAATACACGTTTCTCGTAATGTCCTTTCGTTTCTCAAAAATAGGGTTCTTTGCATGTATTTAAGCGTTTTTATTGGTAACATGATCAAAAAACACTCAAAATACATGTTTTTGGTAATGTTATTCTGTTTCACCATAAAGTTTATTTTGCATGCATTTTAGTGTTTTGGTATATAAGGAGCTCAAATACACTTAAAAGCAAGTTCCTATTAAAAATTGGTTTTATTTCAATATATTGTGATTGCCCTGCTTTTAGTGCTTTATTGCCTAACACGCTCAAAAACACTCAAAAGACATTTTTCTGGTAATGTCATTTTTTCCCACATAAAGCTGGTTTCGCATGCAATTTGGGGTTTTGGTAAATAAGGATGTGAAAAGCACTCAAAATACACGCATTTAGTAAGATTGTTCTGTTTCTCAATTAAAAGTGTTGTTCCAGAGTTTCGGCATTTTGGAATGTAAGAAACTTCTCTATATACACGAGTTTTTGCGTTTTTTGCCTTGTAGTCCTTGTGAAATTATAAAACACACATTATACACGTTTCTCGTAATGTCCTTTTGCTTCCCAATCTATTTTCGCGTTTTTTGTAGATAACAATTTCAAAAACTCTAAAAATATACCTTTTTGGTAATGTTATTTTATTCCTTCATATTGGTTGGTTTACATCCGTTTTATCGTTTTTCTACGTAAAACACCGAAAAGACACGTTTTTCGTAATATTGTTTTGGATTCCCATATAGATTGACTTCCATGTTATTTATCGTGTTGGTTCCTAAGATGCTGAGAAACACTCAAAAGACCGTTTTCTGGCAAAAACGTTTAATTTCCCCATATAGGTGGCTTTGCATACACTTTAGGGGTTTGGTACATAATAGTCCGAAAAAAAAGCTAAATTTAACTTTTTTGATAATGTTCTTATTTCACATAATTTCCTGAATTTTGCCTGAATTTTGGCATCTCGGTACCAGTGAATATGAATAAGAAAGAAAAAAAAAGTCTTATTTTTTTTATTTATTTATTGTTTCTCAATAAAGAGTGTTATTTGTGGCTTTTAGCTTTTTGGTAATTAATGAAGTTAAAAACACTCATAATACACGTTTGTCGTAATCTCCTTTTGTTTCCCAAAAATAGTGTTCTTTGCATGTATTTAAACGTTTTCATTGGTAACATAATCAAATACATTCAAAATATATGTTTTTGGTAATATTATTCTGTTTCACCATAAAGATTGTTTTGCAGGCGTTTTAGTGTTTTGGTATATAAGGAGCTCAAAAACACTTAAAGCCAAGTTCTTGGTAAAAATTCGTTTTCCTCCAATGTAATGTGATTGCCCTCCTTTTTAGTGCTTTATTGCCTAACACGCTCAAAAACACTTAAAAGACATTTTTCTGGTAAAGTCTTTTTTTTTACCCAAAAATCTATTTTCCCATGCAATTTGGGGTTTTGGTAACTTAGAATGTGAAAAGCACTCAAAATACACGCATTTATTAAGGTTCTTATGTTTCTAGATTAGGAGTGTTATACATGAGTTTTAGCATTTTTGTTTTCTAGGAAACCTCTCCATACACACGAGATTTTGCGTTTTTTGCCTTGTGGTTCTTTTGAACTATAAAACAATCATTATTCACTTTTCTTGCAATGTCCTTTTTGTTTACCAATATAAAGTGCTTTGCATCAATTTTCGCGTTTTTTGTAGGTAATAAGCTCAAAAACACTCAAAATATACCTTTTTAGTAACGTTTTTCTATTCCTTGATATTGGTTGCTTTGCATCCGTTTTATCGTTTTTTTTGACGTAAAACACTGAGAAGACACGTTTTCAGTAACTTTGTTTTGGATTCCAATATAAAGGTGAGTTCCTTATTATTTATCGTTTTGGTGCTTAACATGCTAAAAAACACTCAAAACACAGATTTCTGGTAAGGTCGTTAAATTTCTTCATATAAGAGACTTTGCATGCACTTTAGGGTTTGGTACATAACAGTTTAAAAAAAAAAAACCTGAAATTAACTTTTTTGATAATATTCTTTTATCATACGATTGCCCTGAATTTTCCCAGAATTTCGGCATCTCGGTACTATGAAGATGAATAACAAAAAAAAAATCCTATTTTTTATATTTTTTTATTTTTTTTTATTTTGTAAATAAAGAAAGTTATTTGTGGGTTTTAGCTTTTTGGTACTAAAGGAACCTAAAAAACACTCATAATACACGTTTCTCGTAATGTCCTTTTTTTTTTCCCAAACATAATGTTTTTTGCATGTATTTAAACGTTTTTATAGATAACATGATCAAAAAACGCTCAAAATATATGTTTTTGGTAATGTTATTCTGTTTCTCCATAAAGTTTGTTTTGCATGCGTTTTAGCGCTTTGTTATATAAAGAGCTCAAAAACACTTAAAGGCAAGTTTTTGGTATAAATTGGTGTTATTCCAATGTGATATGATTGCCGTGCTTTTTAGTGCTTTATTGCCTATCACGCTCAAAACACTTAAAAGACACTTTTCTGGTAATGTCATTTTTTTCCTCACATAAAGGTGGTTTCGCATGCAATTTGGGGTTTTGATAACTAAGAATGTGAAAAGCTCGCAAAATACACGAATTTAGTAAGGTTGTTCTGTTTCTCAATTAAGAGTGTTATTCATGATCTTCAGCATTTTGGTATCTAGGAACATTCTCCATATACACGAGTTTTTTGGTTCGTTTGAACTATAAAAAACTCATTATACAATTTTCTTGCAAAGTCCTTTTTTTTTTCTTATATAGAGTACTTTGCATCAATTTTCCCGTTTTTTGTAGGTAACAAGCTCAAAAACACTCAAAATATACCTTTTTGGTAATGTTTTTCTATTTCTTGATATTGGTTGGTTTGCATCCATTTCAGAGTTTTTCTACGTAAAACACTGAAAAGACACGTTTTTAGCAATTTTGTTTTGGATTCTCATATAGAGTGAGTTCCTTATTATTTATCGTTTTGTTGCCTAACATCTTGAAAAACACATTAAAAAAACAGATTTCTGGTAAGGTCGTTTAATTTCATCATATAGGAGTCTTTGGATGCACTTTAGGGTTTGGTATATAACAGTCCGAAAAAAAAGCTAAAATTAACTTTTTTGATAACTTTCTTTTATCATGTAATAGCCCTGAATTTTCCAAGAATTTTTGAATCTCAGTACCTATGAAGATGAATAAAAAAATTTTTTTATTTTTTTATTTTCTTACTTTTTTTTTTTTTTAATAAAGTGTTATTTGTGGGTTTTAACTTTTTGGTACTTAAGGAACTTAAAAAAAACTTATAACACACATTTCTCGTAATATCATTTCGTTTCGCAAACATAAGGTTCTTTGTATGTATTTAAGCATTTTAGAGATAACATGATCTAAACCCTCAAAATATATGTTTTTGGTAATTTTATTCTGTTTCTCCATAAAAGGTGTTTTGCATGCATTTTAGCGTTTTGGTATGTAATGAGCTCAAAAACACTTAAAGGCAAATTCTTGGTAAAAGTTGTTTTTATTCCCATGTAATGGGAATAAAAACTGCTCTTTAGTGGGAACTGGGAACCCTGCTCTTTAGTGCTTTATTGCCTAACACGCTCAAAAACACTCAAAAAACACTTTTCTTGTAATATCTTTTTTTTTTCTTACATAAAGCTAGTTTTGCATGAAATTTGGGGTTTTGGTAAACAAGAATGTGAAAAAAATTTCAAAACACAGGGTTTAGTAAGGTTGTTCTATTTCTTAATTAAAAATATTATTCATAAGTTCCAGCATTTTGGTATGTAAGAAACTTTTCTAATACACACATTTGGTAAGGTATTTCTGTTTCAAAATTAAAAGTGTTATTCATGAGTTTCAGCTTTTTGGTATGTAAGAAACTTCTTTATTTTACACGAGTTTTTGAGTTTTTTTCCTTCTGGTTCTTGTCAAACTATAAAACACTCATACACGTTTCTCGTAATGTCCTTTTCTTTGCCAATATAAAGTGCTTTCCATCCATTTTTTTCATTTTTTGTAGGTAACAAGCTCAAAAACACAACAAAATATATCTTTTTGGTAATGTTATTCTATTTCTTCATATTGGTTGGTTTACATCCGTTTTAGCGTTTTTCTACGTAAATCACTGAAAAGACACGTTTTCAGTAATATTGTTCATATTGCTGAAAAACACTCAAAAGACAGGTTTCTGGTAAAGTCGTGTAATTTCCCCATATAGGTGGATTTCTATAACACTTCAGGGTTTGTACATAACTCCGTAAAAAAGCTAAAATTATTCTTTTTTTGTTTATTTTTTACAAAATTTCCATGAATTTTGCCAGAATTTTAGCATCTCGGTAACTTGAAGATGAATAACAAAAAAAAAAAAATTCTCTCCATAAAGAGTGTTATTTGTGGGTTTTAGCTTTTTGGTACTTAAGTAACTTAAAAACACTCATAATACACGATTTTCGTAATGTCCTTTTGTTATACAAACATAGGGTCATTTACATGTATTTAAGTGTTTTTATAGGTTAAATGATCAAAAACACTCAAAATACATGTTTTTGTAAATGTTATACTGTTTCTCCATAAAGGGTGTTTTCCATACGTTTTAGAGATTTGGTATGTTAGGAGTTAAAAAACACTTAAAGGCAAGTTCTTCGTAAAAGTTGGTTTTATTCCCATGTAATGTGATTGTTCTGGTTTTTAGGGCATTGTTGCATATCACCCTCAAAAACACTAAAAAGACACTTTTTTGGTAATGTCATTTTTTTTCCCACATGAAGGTAGTTTCGCATGTAATTTGGCATTTTCGTAACTTTGAATGTGAAAAACACTCAAAACACACAATATGGTAAGGTAGTTCTGTTTATTGATTAAAAGTGTTATTCATGCATTTCATCATTTCGGTTTGTAAGAAATTTCTCTATATACACGAGTTTTTGCGTTTATTGCCTTGTTGTTGTTTTAAAACTATAAAACACTCATTATACACGTTTCTCGTAAAGTCCTTTTGTTTCCTAATATAGAGTGCTTTACATCCATTTTTGCATTTTTTGTAGGTAACAAGCTCAAAAACACTCAAAATATATCGTTTTAGTAATGTTATTATATTTCTTCATATAGGTTGGTTTGCATCCGCTTTAGTGTTTTTCTACGTAAAACACTGAAAACACACGTTTTCAGTAATTTTATTTTGGATTCACATATTAACTGACTTCCATATTATTTATCGTGTTGGTGCCTAACATGCTGAAAAACACTGAAAAGACAGGTTTCTGATAAAGTCGTTTAACTTCCCTATATAGGTGTCTTTGCATGCACTTTAGGGTTTAGTACTTAATAATCCGAAAAAAAAACCTATAATAACTTTTTTGTTAATGTTCTTTTTTCCACATAAATTCCCAGAATTTTGGCAGAATTTTGGCATCTCGGTACCTATAAGTATGAATAACAAAAAAAAAAAATCCCATTTTTTTTATTTTTTTTGTTTATTATTTTTTTTCTAAATAAAGAGTGTTATTTATGGGTTTTAGCTTTTAGGTACTGAAAGAACTTGAAAAAACACTCATAATACACGTTTCTCGTAATGCCCTATCGTTTCCCAAACATAAGGTTCTTTGCATGTATTTAAGTGTTTTTATAGATAATATGATAAAAACACTCAAAATACATGTATTTGGTAATATCATTCTGTTTCTCCATAAAATGTATTTTGCAGGCGTTTTACCGTTTTGGTATGTAAGGAGCTCAAAAACACTTAAAGGCAAGTTCTTGGTAAAATTTCGTTTTATTCCCATGTAATGTGATTGCCCTTCCTTTTAGTGCGTTATTGCGTAACACGCTCAAAAACACTCAAAAGACATGCAAGGCCTCGCATATGAGGAAATAAGAGACCTTATCAGAAAACTGTCTTTTGAGTGTTTTCCAGCATGTTAGGCACCAAAACGATAAATAATAAGGAACTCTCTCTATGTGGGAATCTAAAAGAAAATTACTGAAAACTTGTCTTCTCAATATTTTACGTAGAAAAACGCTAAAACTGATGCAAACCAACCAATATCAAGAAGCAGAAAAACATTACCAAAAATATATATTTTGAGTGTTTTTGAGCTTGTTACATAAAAAAAAAACACAAAATTGATAAAAAACACTCTATATTGGGAAAGAAAGGGACATTGCGAGAAAAGTGTATAATGAATGTTTTATAGTTCAAAAAAACCACAAGCCAAAAAACGCAAAAACTCGTGTATATGGAAAAGCTTCCTAGATACTAAAATGCTGAAACTCATGATTAACACTCTTGATTAAGAAACAGAACCTTAATAAATGCGTTTCAAAAACACTAAAAGGCAAGTTTTTCGTAAAAGTTGGTTTTCTTCCCATGTAATGTGATTGCTCTGCCTTTTAGTGCTTTATTGCCTAACATGCTCAAAAACACTCAAAGACACTTTTCTGGTAATGTCATTTTTTTCCCACATAAAGTTAGTTTCGCATGAAATTTGGGGTTTTGGTAACTAAGAATGTAAAAAAACACTCAAAATACACGCATTTAGTAAGGTTGTTCTGTTTGTTGATTAAGAGTGTTATTCATGAGTTTCAGCATTTTGGTATCTTAGAAACTTCTCCACACAGACGAGTTTTTGCGTTGTTTGCCTTGTGATTCTGGTGAAACTATAAAACACTCATTATACACGTTTCTCGTTATGTCCATTTTTTTTCCTAATATATAGTGCTTTGCATCTATTTTTGCGTTTTTTTTTTATGTAACAAGCTCAAAAACACACAAAATATACTTTTCTGGTAATATTATTCTAGTTTTTCATATTCGTTGGTTTGCATCCGTTTTAGCGTTTTTCTACGTAAATCTTTTAAAAGACACGTTTTCAGTAATTTTGTTTTGGATATCCATATAGAGTGACTTTAATATTATTTATCGTTTTGGTGCCTAACATGCGTAAAAACACTCAAAAGACAGGTTTCCTGTAAAGTCGTTAAATTTTCCCAAATAGGAGGCTTTGCATATACTTTATGGTTTGGTACATAACTCCGGAAAAAATGTAAAATTAACTTTTTCGATAATGTTCTTTTTTTCTACATAATTTCCTTGAATTTTCGCAGAATTTTGGCATCTTGATACCTCTGGACATGAATAACAAAAAAACAAAAATGCTTTTTTTTTATTTATTTAATTTTTTTCTCTATAAAGAGCGTTATTTGTAGGTTTTAACGTTGTTGGTACTTGAGCAATTTAAAAACATACATTATACACATTTCTCGTAATGTCCTTTCGTTTCCCAAATATAGGGATCTTTGCATGTATTTAAGCGTTTTTATAGGTAATATGATAAAAAAAACACTCAAAAACACTTGTTTTTTGGTAATGTAATTCTGCTTCTCCATAAAGCAGTGTTTTGTATGCGTTTTTTAGCGATTTGGTATATAAGGACCTAAAAAACACTTCAAGGCAAGTTGGTTTTATTCTAATGTAATATGATTGCCCTGCTTTTTAGTGCTTTATTGCCTAACACGCTCAAAAACACTCAAAAGACACTTCTGGTAATGTCATTTTTTTCCCACATAAAGCTTGTTTCGCATGCTATTTGAGGTTTTGCTAAGAATGTGAAAAAAAAAACACTCAAAATGCACGCATTTGGTAATGTTGTTCTGTTTCTCAATTAAGATTGTTATTCATAAGTTTCAGCATTTTGGTATCTAAGAAACTTCTTTATATACACGACTTTTTGCGTTTTTTACCTTGTGGTTCTTGTGAACCACAAGTTCTTTTCCCCGAAAATAATAAGACACTCATTATAGATGTTTCTCGTAATGTCCTTTTCTTTCCCAATAGGGAGTGCTTTGCATCCATTTTCACGTTTTTTCTAGGTAACAAGCTCAAAAACACTCAAAACACTTTTTTGGTAATGTTATTCTTTTTCTTCATAATGGTTGGTTTCCGTCTGATATAGCGTTTTTCTACGTAAAACACCGAAAAAACACGTTTTCAGTAATTTTGTTTTCGATTCCCAAAGAATATTGCCTGAATTTTGGCATCTTAGTACCTATGAAGATGAATAACAAAAAAAAAAAAATTTTTATTTTTTTTCTTTATAAAGAGTTTTATTTGTGGGTTTTAGCTTTTTTGGTACTTAAGGAACTTAAAAGCACTCATAATACACGTTTCTCGTAATATCCTTTCGATTCTCAAACATAAGGTTCTTTGCATGAATTTAAGCGTTTTTATAAATAACATGATCAAAAACAGTCAAAATACTTGTTTTTGGTAATGTTACTCTGTTTCTCCATAAAAGGGTGGTTTTGCATGCGTTTTAGCGTTTTGGTATGTAAAGAGTTAAAAAAAAAAAACACTTAAAGGCAAGTTCTTCTTAAAAGTTGGTTTTATTCCCATGTGATGTGATTGTTCTGCTTTTAGTGCTTTCTTGCATATCACGCTCAAAAACACTCAAAAGACACTTTTCTGGTAATTTTTTTTTCCAACAAAAAGCTAGTTTCGCATGTAATTTGGGATTTACGTAACTAAGAATGTGAAAAACACTCAAAATACACACATTTGGTAAGGTAGTTCTGTTTCTCAATTAAAAGTGTTATTCATGCATTTCAGCATTTTGGTATGTAAGAAACTTCTCTATATACACGAGTTTTTGCGTTTTTTGCCTTGTGGTTCGTGTGAAACTATAAAACACTCATTATACACGTTTCCCGTAATGTTCTTTTGTTTCCCAATATAGAGTGCTTTCCATCCATTTTCGCATTTTTCTAGGTAAAAAGCTGAAAAAACACTCAAAATATATCTTTTTGGTAATGTCATTCTATTTCTTCATATTGGTTGGTTTGCATCCGTTTTAGCGTTTTTCTTCGTAAATGACTGAAAAGACACGTTTTTAGTAATATTGTTGAAATTGCTGAAAAAAAACACTCAAAAGAAAGATTTCTGGTAAAGTCTTGTTATTTCCCCATCTAGATGGCTTTGCATGCACTTCTGGGTTTGGTACATAATTCCGGAAAAAAAATTTTTTTTTTTTTTTATATGTCCTTTCGTTTCACAGACATAGGGTTCTTTGCATGTATTTAAGCGTTTTTATAGGTAACATGATCAAAAACATTCAAAATACTTGTTTTTGGTAATGTTATTCTGTTTCTCCATAAAGGGTGTTTTGCATGCGTTTTAGCGTTTTAGTATGTAAGGAGTTAAACACACTTAAAGGCAATTTCTTCTTAAAAGTTAGTTCTATTCCTATATAATGTGATTATTCTGTTTTTTAGTGCTTTGTTGCATATCTCAAAAGCTCAAAAACACTCAAAAGACACTTTTCTAATAATGTCATTTTTTTCCCACATAAAGCTAGTTTCGAATGTAATTTGGGATTTTCGTAACTAAGAATGTGAAAAACACTCAAAATACATACATTTGGTAAGGTAGATCTGTTTCTCAATTAAAAGTGTTATTCATGAGTTTTAGCATTTTGGTATGTAAGAAACTTCTCTATATACACGAGTTTTTGCGTGTTTTGTCTTGTGGTTCTTGTGAAACTATAAATTAATCATTATACACGTTTCTCTAAATGTCCTTTTGCTTCCCAATATAGAGTGCTTTTACATCCATTTTCGTGTTTTTCGTAGGTAAAAAGCACGAAAACACTTTTTGGTAATGTTATTCTATTTCTTAATATTTGTTGGTTTGCATCCCTTTTAGCGTTTTTTCTACGTGAAACACTGAAAAGACACGTTTTCAGTAATTTTGTTTTAGATTCCCACATAGAGAGAGTTCCTTATTATTTATCGTTTTGGTGCCTAACATGCTGGAAAACACTCAAAAGACAGTTTTCTGGTAAGGTCTCTTATGTCTCTTATTTTTGGATTCACATATTCACAAACTTCCATATTATTGATATGTTTGGTGCCTAACATGCTGAAAAACACTGAAAAGACAGGTTTCTGGTAAACTCGTTTAATTTCCTCATATAGGTGGCTATGCATGTACTTTAGGGTTTGGTAAATAACAATCCGAAAAAAAGCTATAATTAACTTTTTTTGATAATGTTCTTTTTTCCACATAAATTCCCTGAATTTTGGCAGAATTTTTGCATCTCGGTACTTATGAAAATCAATACAAAAAAATGCAATTTTTTATTTATTTTTTAACGTTTTGGTACTTAAGAAACTTAAAAACAGTCATAATACACGTTTCTCGTAATGTCCTTTCGTTTCCGAAAGATAGGTTTCTTTGCATGTACTTAAGCGTTTTTATAGGTAACATGATCAAAAACACTTAAAACATGTTTTTTGTAATGTTTTTCTTCTTCTCCATAAAGGAGTGTTTTGCATGCGTTTTAGCGTTTTGGTATGTAAGGAGCTCAAAACACATAATGGCAAGTTCTTGGTCAAAGTTGATTTTATTCCCATGTAATGTGATTGCCTTGCTTTTTAGTGCTTTATTGCCCAACACGCTCAAAAACACTCAAAAGACACTTCTGGTAATGTCATTTTTTTTCCCACATAAAGCTAGTTTCGCATGCTATTTGGGATTTTGCTAAGAATGTGAAAAACACTGAAAATACACGCTTTTGGTAAGGTTTTTCTTTGTCGTTCTTGTGAACCACAAGTTCTTTTGCTCGAAAATAATAAGACACTCATTATACACGTTTCTCGTAATGTCCTTTTGTTTCCCAATAGGGAGTGGTTTGCATCCATTTTCACCTTTTTTGTAGGTAACAAGCTCAAAAACACAAAATATACCTTTTTGGTAATGTTTTTTTTCATATTGGTTGGTTTGCATCCGATTTAGTGTTTTTCTACGTAAAACACCGAAAAGACACGTTTTCAGTAATTTTGTTTTAGATTCCCATATAGAGTGACTTCCCTGTTATTTATCATTTTGGTGCCTAACATGCTGAAAAACACTCATAAGACATTTTTCTGGCAAGGACGTTTGATTTCCCCATATAGGTGGTTTTGCATGCACTATAGGGTTTGCTACATAACAGTAGAAGAAAAAAAAGCTAAAATTATCTTTTTGGATAATGTTCTTATTTCTCAAAATTTCATGAATTTTGCCCGAATTTTGGCATCTCGGTACCTGTGAAGATGAGTAAGAAAGAAAAAAAAATATCGTATTTTTTTATTTATTTATTTTTTCTCAATAGAGAGTTATTTGTGGCTTTTAGCTTTTTGGTTCTTAATGAATTTAAAAACACTCGTAATACACGTTTCTCGTAATGACCTTTCGTTTTCCACAAATAGGGTTCTTAGCATGTATTTAAGCGATTTATTGGTAAAATGATCAAAAACACTCAAAATACATATTTTTGGTAATGTTATTCTGTTTTTCCATAAAGTGTGTTTTGCATGCGTTTTAGTGTTTTGGTATATAAGGAGCTCAAAAACACTTAAAGGCAAGTTCTTGGTAAACATTGGTTTTTGTTCCCATGTAATGTGATTGCCCTTGTTTTTAGTGCTTTATTGCCTATCACGCTCAAAAACACTCAATAGAAACTTTTCTGAAAATGCCATTTTTTTTTTTTTTTTACCACATAAAGCTGGTTTAGCAATGAATTTGGGTTTTGGGTAACTAAGAATGTGAAAAGCACTCAAAATGCACGCATTTAGTAAGGTTGTTCTGTTTCTTAATTAAGAGTGTTATTCATGAGTTTCAGTATTTTGTTATTTAGGAAACTACTCCACGAGTTTTTGCGTTTTTTGCCTTGTTGTTATTTTGAACTATAAAACACTCATTATACACTTTTCTCGCAATGTCCCTTTCTTTCTCAATATAGAGTGCTTTGCATCAATTTTCGCGTTTTTTTTTTTTGTAGGTAACAAGCTCAAAAACACTCAAAATGTACCTTTTTCGTAATATTTTTCTATTTCTTGATATTGGTTGGTTTGCATCTGTTTTAGCGTCTTTCTACGTAAAATACTGAGAAGACACGTTTTAAGTAATTTTGTTTTGGATTCACATATTGAGTGAGTTCATTATTATTTATCATTTTGGTGCCTAACATGCTGAAAACACACAAAAGACAATTTTCTGGTAAAGTCATTCAATTTCGTAATATAGGAGGCTTTGCATGCTCTTTAGGGTTTGGTACATAACAGTCCGAAAAAAAAAGCTAAAATCAACTTTTTTGATAATATTCTTTTATCATATAATTGCCCTGAATTTTCCCAGAATTTTGTCATCTCGGTACCTATGAAGATGAATGACAAAAAAAAAATTCTATTGTTTATATTTTTATTTTTTTATTTATTTTTTTCTAAATAAAGAGTGTTATTTGTGGGTTTTAGCTTTTTGGTACTTAAGAAACTTAAAAACACTCATAATACACGTTTCTCGTAATGTCCTTTCGTTTCCCAAACATAATGTTCTTTTTATGTATTTAAGCGTTTTTATAGATAACATGATCAAAAACACTCAAATTACATGTTTTTTTGTAATGTTATACTGTTTCTCCATAAAGTGTGATTTACTGGCGTTTTAGTGTTTTGGTATATAAGGAGCTGAAAAACAATTAAAGGCAAGTTCTTGGTAAAAATTGGTTTTATTCGAATTTAATGTGATTCCCCTGATTTTTAGTGCTTTATATTCTATCACGCTCAAAAACACTCAAAAGACACTTTTCTGGTAACGTCATTTTTTCCCACATAAATCTGGTTTCGCATGCAATTTGGGGTTTTGGTAACTAAGAATATGAAAAGCTCTCAAAATACACGCATTTAGTAAGGTTGTTCTGTTTCTCAATTAAGAGTGTTATGAGTTTCAGCATTTTGGTATCTAAGAAACTTATCCATATATACAAGGTTTTGGTAATGTTATTTTGTTTCTCCATAAAGTGTGTTTTGCATGCGTTTTAGCAGTTTTGTATATAAGGAGCTCAAAAACACTTAAAGACAAGTTATTGGTAAAAAATGGGTTTATTCCAATATAATGTGATTGCCCTGCTTTTGAGTGCTTTATTACCAATCACGCTGAAAAACACTCAAAAGACGCTTTTCTGGTAAAAAAATTTTTTTTTCCACAAACCTATTTTCGCATGTAATTTTGGGTTTTTGGTAACTAAGAACGTGAAAAGCACTAAAAATACACGCATTTAGTAAGGTTGTTCTGTTTCTCAATTAAGAGTATTATTCATGGGTTTCAGCATTTTGCGTTGTTTGCTTTGTGGTTCTTTTGAACTATAAAACACTCATTATACACTTTTCTTGCAAAGTCCTTTTCTTTCCCAATATAGAGTGCTTTGCATCAATTTTCGCGTTTTTGTAAGTAAAGAGCTCAAAAACACTCAAAATATACCTTTTTGGTAACGTTTTTCTATTTCTTGATATTTGTTGGTTTGCATCCGTTTTAACGTTTTTTTACGTAAAACAATAAGAAGACACGTTTTCAGTACCTTTGTTTTGGATTCCCATATAGAGTAAGTTCCTTACTATTTATCGTTTTGGTGCCTTTCGTGGAGTTCTGGTAAGGTCGTTTAATTTCCTCACATTGGAGGCTTTGCATGCACTTTAGGGTTTCGTAAATAAAAGTCCGAAAAAAAAAGCTGAAATTAGATTTTTTTATAATATTCATTTATCACTTAATTGCCCTGAATTTTCCGAGAATTTTGGCATCTCGGTACCTATGAAGATGAATAACAAAAAAAAAAAAAAAATCCTATTTATTTTATTTTTTTATTTTTTTATTTTCTAAATAAAGAGTGTTATTAGTGGGTTTTAGCTTTTTGGTACTTGAGGAACTTATAAAAACACGTTATAATACATGTTTCTCGTAATATCCTTCATGTACTTAAGCGTTTTTATAGATAACATGATCAAAAACACTCAAAATACATGTTTTTGGTAATGTTATTCTGTTTCTCCATAAAGTTTGTTTTGCATGCGTTTTAGCAGTTTTTTTATATAAGGGGTTAAAAAACACTTAAAGGCAAATTCTTCGTATAAGTTGGTTTTATTCCCATGTAATGTGATTGTTCTGTTTTTTAGTGCTTTGTTGCATATCACGCTCAAAAACACTCAAAAGACACTTTTCTGGTAATGTCATTTTCTTCCCACATGAAGCTAATTTCGCATGTAATTTGGCATTTTCTTAACAAAGAATGTGAAAAACACTCAAAATACACAATTTGGTAAGGTAGTTCTGTGTATTGATTAAAAGTGTTGTTCGTGCATTTCATCATTTTGGTATGTAAAAATTTCTCTATATAGACGAGTTTTTTGCGTTTATTGCCTTGTGGTTCTTTTAAAACTATAAAACACTCATTATACACCTTTCTCGTAATGTCCTTTTGTTTCCTAATATAGAGTGCTTTACATCCATTTTTGCATTTTTTGTAAGTAACAAGCTCAAAAACACTCAAAATATATTTTTTTGGTAATGTTATTCTATTTCTTCATATAGGATGGTTTGTATCCGCTTTAGCGTTTTTCTACGTAAAACACTGAAAAGACACGTTTTCAGTAATTTTTGTTTTGGATTCACATATTGACTGATTTTCATATTATTTATCGTATTGGTGCCTAACATGCTGAAAAACACTGAAAAGACTGGTTTCTGGTAAAGTCGTTTAACTTCCCTATATTGGTGGCTTTGCATGCACTTTAGGTTTTGGTACATAACAATCAGAAAAAAAAGCTATAATTAACTTTCATGATAATGTTCTTTTTTCCACATAAATTCCCTGAATTTTGGCAGAATTTTAGCAATTCGGTATCTATGAAGATGAAAAAAAAAAAAAAAATTCCCATATTTTTTATTTATTATTTTTTTTTCCTAAAAAGTGTTATTTGAGGGTTCTAGCTTTTTGGTACTAAAGGAACTTAAAAAAAACACTCATAATACACGTTTATCGTAATGTCCTTTTGTTTCCCAAACATAAGGTTCTTTGCATGTATTTAAGCGTTTTTATAGATAACATGATCAAAAACACTCAAAATACATATATTTGGTAATGTTATTCTGTTTCTCCATAGAATGTATTTTGTATGCGTTTTAGCGGTTTCGTATGTAAGGACTTCAAAAACACTCAAAGGCAAGTTCTTGGTAAAATTTGGTTTTATTCCCATGTAATGTGATTGCCCTGGCTTTTTGTGCTTTATTGCGTAACACGCTCAAAAACACTGAAAAGACATGCAAAGCCTCCCATATGAGGAAATTAAAGACCTTACCAGAAATCTGTCTTTTGAATGTTTTCATCATGTTAGGCACCAAAACGATAAATAATAAGGAACTCACTCTATGTAGAAATCCAAAACAAAATTACTGCAAACGTGTCTTCTCAGTGTTTTACGTAGAAAAACGCTAAAACTGATACAAACCAACCAATATCAAGAAGCAGAAAAACATTACCAAAAAAGTATATTTTGAGTGTTTTTGAGCTTGTTACCTACAAAAAACGCGAAAATGGATACAAAGCACTGTATATATGGAAACAAAGGGACATTTCGAGAAAAGTGTATAATGAATGTTTTATAGTTAAAAAAAAAACACAAGGCTAAAAACGCAAAAACTCGTGTATATGCTGAAACTCATGAATAACACTCTTAATTGAGAAACAGAGTAACCTTACTAAATGCGTGTCAAAAACACTAAAAGGCAAGTTTTTCGTAAAAGTTGGTTTTATTCCTATATGTAATGTGATTGCCCTGCTTTTTAGTGCTTTATTGCCTAACACGCTCAAAAACACTAAAAGACACTTTTCTGGTAATGTCATTTTTTTCCCACATAAAACTAGTTTCGCTTGGAATTTAGGGTTTTGGTAACTAAGAATGTAAAAAAACACTCAAAATACACGCATTTTGTTCTAGTTCTTCTGTTTCTTGATTAAGAGTGTTATACATGAGTTTCAGTATTTTGGTATCCTAGAAACTTCTCCCTACAGTCGAGTTTTTGCGTTTTTTGCCTTGTGATTTTGGTGAAACTATAAAACACTCATTATACACGTTTCTCATTATGTCCTTTTTTTCCTTATATAAAGTGCTTTGCATCCATTTTCGCGTTTTTTTTATGTAACAAGATAAAAAACAAGCAAAATATACTTTTTTGGTAATGTTATTCTATTTTTTCATATTGGTTTGTTTGCATCCGTTTTAACGTTTTTCTACGTAAATCTTTTAAAGGACACGTTTCCAGTAATTTTGTTTTGGATTTCCATATAGAGTGACTTTCATATTATTTATCGTTTTGGTGCCTGACATGCTTTTTGGTGCCTTTTGCTTACCATCCATTTTCGCGTTTTTTGTAGGTAACAATTTCAAAAACACTCAAAATATACCTTTTTGGTAATGTTATTCTATTTCTTCATTTTGGTTGGTTTGCATCCGTTTTAGCGTTTTCTACGTAAAACACCGAAAAGACACGTTTTCAGTAATTTTGTTTTGGATTCCCATATAGATTGAATTCCTTGGGTTTTATCGTGTTGGTTCCTAACATGCTGAAAAACACTCATAAGACAGTTTTTTGGCAAAGACGTTTGATTTCCCCATATAGGTGTCTTTGCATGCAATTTAGGGATTTGGTACATAGCAGTCCAAAAAAAAAGCTAAATTTAACTTTTTTGATAATATTCTTATTTCATATAATTTCCTGAACTTTGCCCGAATTTTGGCACCTCGTTACCTGTGAAGATAAATAAGAATGAAAAAAAAAAAATCGTATTTTTTTAATTAATTAATTTATTTTTTTCTCAACAAAGAGTGTAATTTGTAGCTTTTAGCTTTTTCGTACTTAATGAACTTAAAAACACTCATAATACACGTTTCTCGTAATGTCTTTTCGTTTCCCAAAAATAGGGTTCTTTGCATGTATTTAAGCGTTTTTATTGGTAACATTATCAAAAACACTCAAAATATATGTTTTTGGTTATGTTATTCTGTTTCACCATAAAGTGCATTTTGCATGCATTTTAGTGTTTTGGTATATAAGGAGCTCAAATACACTTAAAGGCAAGTTGTTGTTAACAATTAATTTTATTCCAATTTAATGTGATTACCCTGCTTTTTAGTGCTTTATTGCCTAACACGCTTTGGAAGTTTTTAAATTTATAATGTTCCAAAACGATAAAATATGCATAACACCATTCCTGCAGAAATATAAAAACATTAACAAAAACGAGCATTTTGGGCGATTTTTCAGCTTATGTACAAATGCGTCAAAATGCATATAAAGTACCCTATATAAGAAAACGAAAAGACATAAAAAGAAACCAGTATTATGAATTTTTTTTTTTTAGCTTATTAGGTACCGAAACGATAAAACGCACGATTTGCCTTCTGTATGGAGAAAACGTGCTATTTAAGTATATTTAGCTTTGTTAGGTATCAAAACGCCAAAATGCATGCAAAGCACCCGATATGGGGAAAATAAACGATATTTCCAGAAACATGTCTTTTGAGATTTTATGAGTGTGTTAGGCACAAAAAGCTCTTAAAAAGCATGGAAAGTGTCGTAAATGGAAAACATTAAGTGTTTTGAGGTACTTACATACCAAACCGCTAAAACGGTTGCAAAACACTCTTTATGGAGAAACTCAACAGCTTTACCAAAAACATGCATTTTGAGAGATTTTGCGCCTTTTACGTACAAAAACGATAAAATACATGCAAATAACCCTAAAAGGAGAAAAGAAAACATTAAAAGAAACGTATATTTTGAGTGGTATTGAGCTTCATAGGTACCAGAACACTAAAACGTATGAATGATACTCTATATGGAGAAACGGAACAAGATTAACCAACCCTTGTGTTTTAAGGCTTTTTTCACGTTATTAAGTACCGCAACGCGAAAATGCATGCAAAGCATACTATATGGGGAAAGGAAACATTTCCAGAAACATGTCCTTTCACTGTTTATGAGCATGTTAGGTGCCAAGAAGCTAAAAACCAAGGAAAGCACCCTATAAGAGAAAACAAAAGATTACAAAAACTTTAATTTCAGTGCTTATGAGCTACTTACATATAAAAACACTTAAACGCATCCAAAACGCCTTGGAAAAACTGAATAATATTACCAAAAAAGCGTGTATTTTCAGTGTTTTGATCTTGTTACGCAAAAAAAAAAGTAACCAACGACATTATGAGAAACTTATATAAAGAGCGTTTTTGAGCTTCTTAGGTACCAAAACGCGAAAATGCATAAATAATACTCTCTTTAGAGAAACACAACAATATTAGATACCAAAACGCTAAAAACCAACGAAAGCTCCCTATCTGGAAAAGCAAAACATTACCAAAAGCGTGTCTTTTGGTACTTACGTACCAAAACGCTAAAATGCATGCAAAGCACATTTTATGGAGAAACAATAACATTACCAGAAATGTGCATTTTGAGTTTTTTTTTATCTTACGTATAAAAAAAAAAGCAAAAATGGATGCAATGTATCTTAAATGGCGATACGAAAAGAAATGAAAAGACACTTCATTTATCAGTGTTTTTGAGATTCTTAGGTAGCAAAATGCACAAACACATGTATAACATTATATATGAAGAAGCAGAACATTACCGAAAACGTATATTTTGAGTTTTTTTTTCACATTGTTACGTAACAAAAACGCCAAAATGCATGGAAATCACCAAATATGGATAAAATAAAGGACATTACGAGAAAGATGCCATTAGTGTTTTTGAGCGTCTTAGGTACCAAATGCGAAAACTATTTAGTACCACTGTATATGGAGAAACAGAACATTACCAAACACGTTTATTTTGTGTTTTTCACAATTTTATGTACCGAAAGGTCAAAATGACTCCAGAGCACCATCTATGGGGAGATGAAACGATATTTCCAGAAACATGTCTTTTGAGTGTCGATTGTTGTTGTTAGGTACCAAAGTTATAAAAAGCATGGAAAACTACCTATATGAAAGAACAAGTAAACCAAAAATTTATCTTTTGGGTATTTTCAGCTACTTACGTACCATAACGCTGAGCTGTAGCTGTATGCAAAACACCCTTTATTAACATAAACAATTTTCTTTTTTTTACTCATATAAAGAAACATAAATGCATGCAAAATACTTTGCATGAGGAAACGAAAAGACATTAGAAGAAACTTATATAATAAGTGTTTTTTTTTTTATTTCTTAGGTACCAAGATTTATTTGACGCATTGAAGAACAGTCTATATAGATAAAAGAGCAAGATTACCAAAAATGTGCTTTTTGAGTGTTTTTCACATTGTTAGGTACGAAAACACTCTATAAAGAGTGTTATTTGTGGCTTTTAGCTTTCTCATACTTAAAAAACTTAAAAAAAAACTCATAATACACGTTTCTCGTAACGTCCTTTCATTTTCCAAACATAGGGTTCTTTCCATGTATTTTAGCTTTTTTTTTATAGGTAACATGATGAGAAACACTCAAAATACATGCTTTTTGGTAATATTATTCTGTTTCTCCATAAAGGGTGTTTTGCATGCGTTTTGGCGTTTTGGTATGTAAGGAGCTCAAAAACACTTAAAGGCAAGTTCTTGGTAAAAGTTCGTTTTATTCCCATGTAATGTGATTCCCGTGCTTTTTACTGCTTTATTGACTATTACGCTCAATAACTTTTTGGAAATGTCATTTTTTTTCCCACAAAGCTAGTTTCGCATGCAATTTGGGGTTTTGGTAACTAAGAATGTGAAAAGCACTCAAAATACACGCATTTGGTAAAGTTGTTCTGTATTCTTAATTAAGAGTGTTATTCCTGAGTTTCAGCATTTTGGTATCTAAGAAAATTCTTTATATACACGAGTTTTTTGCGTTTTTTGCCTTGTGGTTCTTGTGAAACTATAAAACACTCATTATACACATATCTCGTAATGTCCTTTTTTATCCCAATATAGAGTGCTTTCTATCCATTTTCGCATTTTTTGAAGGTAAGAAGCTCAAAAACATTAAAAATATACCTTTTTGGTAATAATATTATATTTCTTCATATTCATTGGTTTGCATCCTGTTTAGCGTTTTTCTACGTAAAACACTTAAAAGACACTTTTTTTCAGTAATTTTGTGATGGATTCCCATTTTGAGTGACTTCCATATTATTTATCGTTTTGGTGCCTAACATACTAAAAAACACTCAAAAGACAGGTTTCTGGTAAAATCGTTTAATTTCCCAATATAGGAGGCTTTGGATGCACTTTAGGGTTTGGTACATAACAGTCCGAAAAAAAAGATAAAATTAACTTTTTTTCATAATGTTCTTTTTTCACATAATTTCCCTGAATTTTTCCAGAATTTTGGCATCTCGCTACCAATGAAGATGACTAACAAAAAAAAATTCCTATTTTTTTTATTTATTTATTTTTTCTCTATAAAGAGTGTTATTTGTGGGTTTTAGCTTTTCGGTACTTAAGGAACTTAAAAACACTCATTATACACGTTTCTCGAAGTGATCTTTCGTTTCTCAAAGATAAGGTTCTTTGCATGTACTTAAGTGCTTTTATAGGTAACATGATCAAAAACACTCAAAATACATGTTTTTTGGTAATGTTATGATGATTCTCCATATAGGGTGTTTTGCATGCTTTTTTTTAGCGTTTTGGTATATAAGGAGCTCAAAAACACTTAAAGGCAAGTTCTTGCTAAAGGTTTGTTTTATTCCTATGTAATGCGATTGCCCTGCTTTTTATTGCTTTATTGCCTATCATGCTAAAAAAAAACACTTAAAAGACACTTTTCTGATAATGTCATTTTTTTCCCACATAAAGCTACTTTCACATGCAATTTGGGATTTTGGTAACTAAGAATGTGAAAAACATTCAAAATACACGCATTTGGTAAGGTTGTTTTGTTTCTCAATTAAGAGTGTTATTGAGGAGTTTCACCATTTTGGTATCTAAGAAACTTCTCCATATATACGAGTTTTTTGCTTTTTTTTGCCTTGTGGTTCTTCAGAATCTATAAAACACTCATTATACACATTTTTCGTAATGTCCTTTTGTTTACCAATATAGAGAGCTTTGCATCCATTTTCGCGTTTTTTGTAAGTAAAGAGCTCAAAAACACTCAAAATGTACCTTTTTGGTAATTTTTGGTTATTCTATTTCTTCATATTGGTTGGTTTGCATCCGTTTTAGCGTTTTTGTACGTAAATCACGGAAAAGACACGTTTTCAGTAATTTTGTTTTGGATTCCCACATAGAATGACTTCCATATTATTTATTGTTTTAGTGATTAACATGCTGAAAAACACTCACAATACAGGTATGTCGTAAAGTCATTTAATTTCCTCATATTTTGCATGCATATTTTGCATTATAGGGTTT
The DNA here is from genome assembly GCF_035594125.1 of Scylla paramamosain. Lineage (NCBI taxonomy): Eukaryota > Metazoa > Arthropoda > Malacostraca > Decapoda > Portunidae > Scylla > Scylla paramamosain. The sequence goes on from NC_087175.1 coordinate 8,759,895, forward strand.
GGTACATAACAGTCCGAAAAAAAAGCTGAAATTAACTTTTTTTGATAATGTTCTTTTTTCACATAATTTCTCTGAATTTTGCGAGAATTTTAGCATCTCGTTACCTATGAAGAAGAATAACAAAAAAAAATCCTATTTTTTTTTTTTCTCTCTATAAAGAGGTTTTAGCACGAGTTTTTTTGCGTTTTTTGCCTTGTGGTTCTTTTGAACTATAAAACATTCATTATACACTTTTCTCACAATGTCCCTTTCTTTCCCAATATAGAGTGCTTTGCATAAATTTTCGCGTTTTTTTGCAGGTAACAAGCTCAAAAACACTCAAAATATACCTTTTTGGTAATGTTTTTCAACTTCTTGATATTGGTTGCTTTGCATCCGTTCTAGCGTTTTTTCTACGTAAAACACGTTTTCAGTAATTTTGTTTTGGTTTGCCATATAGAGTGAGTTCCTTATTATTTATCGTGCTGAAAAATATCAAAACACAGATTTCTGGTAAGGTCGTTTAATTTCCTCATATGGGAGGCTTTGCATGCACTTTGGTGTTTGGTACATAACAGTCCGAAAAAAAAGCTAATACCAACCTTTTTGATAATATTCTCTTATCATATAATTGCCCTGATTTTTCACAGAATTTTGGCATCTCGGTACCTATGAAAGAGAATAAAAAAAAATAAAAAAAAACTTTTGTTTATTTATTTATTATTTATTTTTTTTTAAATAACGAGTGTTATTTGTGGGTTTTAGCTTTTTGGTAGTTAATGAACTTAAAAACACTCATAATACACGTTTCTCGTAATGTCCTTACGTTTCCTTAACATAAGGTTCTTTGCATGTATTTAAGCGTTTTTATAGATAACATGATCAAAAACACTCAAAATATATGTTTTTGGTAATGTTATTCTGTTTCTCCATGAAGTTTGTTTTCCATGCGTTTTAGCGGTTTGGTATGTAAGGAGCTCAAAAACACATATTGGCAAGTTCTTTGTAAAAGTTGGTTTTATTCCCACGTAATGTAATGCCCTGCTTTTTAGTACTTCATTGCCTAACACGCTCAAAAACAATTAAAAGACACTTCTGGTAATGTCATTTTTTTCCCTCATAAAGCTAGTTTCGCATGCTATTTTGGGTATTGCTAACTAGGAATATGAAAAACACTCAAAATACAGGCATTTGCTAAGGTTGTTCTGTTTCTCAATTAAGATTGTTATTCATGAGTTTCACCATTTTGGTATCTAAGAAACTTCTTTATATACACGAATTTTTGCGTTTTTCTACGTAAAACACTAAAAAGATACATTTTCAGTAATTTTGTTTTGGATTCCCATATAGAGTGAGTTCCTTATTATTTATCGTTTTGATGCCTAACATGCTGAAACACACACAAAAGACAGATTTCTGGTAAGGTCGTTTAATTTCCTCATATAGGAGGCTTTGCATGCACTTTAGGGTTTGGTATATAACAGTCCGAAAAAAAAAACTAAAATCAACTTTTTTGATAATATTCTCTTATCATATAATTGCTTTGAATTTTCCCAGAATTTTGGCATTTCGGTACCTATGAAGATGAATAAGATGAATAACAAAAAAAAATTCCTATTTTTTATTTTTTTTTATTTATTTTTTTCTAAATAAAGAGTGGGTTTTAGGTTTTTGGTAAACAAACTTAAAAACACTCATAATATACGTTTCTCGTTATGTCCTTTTCTTTCCCAAACACAAAGTTCTTTTCATGTATTTAAGCGTTTTTATAGATAACATGATGAAAAACACACGAAATACATGTTTTTGGTATTTTTATTCTGTTTTTCCATAGAGTTTGTTTTATATGCGTTTTAGCGGTTTAGTATATAAGGAGCTCAAAAACACTTAAAGGCAAGTTCTTGATAAATATTGGGTTTATTCAAATGTAATGTGATTGCCCTGCTTTTTAGTGCTTTATTGCCTCTCAGGCTCAAAAACACTCAAAAGACATTTTCTCGTAATGTCATTTTTTTCATATAAAGTTTTTCACATAAAGTTGGTTTCGCATGCAATTTGGGGCTTTGGTAACCAAGAATGTGAAAAGCTCTCAAAATACACGCATTTAGTAAGGTTGTTCTAAATGAATAAAGGTTTCTAAATGAGGAATGTTATTCATGAGTTTCAGCATTTTGGTATCTAGGAAACTTGATATCCACAAGTTTTTGCGTTTTTTGCCTTTTGGTTGTTTTGAACTATAAAACACTCATTACACAATTTTCTTGTAATGTCCTTTCATGTCCTAATATAGAGTGCTTTGCATCAATTTTCGCGTTTTTTGTAGGTAACAAGCTCAAAAACACTCAAAATATACCTTTATGGTAATGTTTTTCTATTTTTTTTTATATTGGTTGGTTTGCATCCGTTTTTGCGTTTTTCTACATAAAACACTGAGAAGACACGTTTTCAGTATTTTTGTTTTGGATACCCATATAGAGTGAGTTCCTTATTTATTGATCGTTTTGGTGCCTAACATTCTCAAAAACACTCAAAAGACAGATTTCTTTTAAGGTCGTGTAATTTCCTCATATAGGAGGCTTTGCATGCACTTTAGGGTTTGGTTATAATAGTCCGAAAAAAAAGCTAAAATTAACTTTTTTGATAATTTTCTTTTATCATACAATAGCCCGGAATTTTCCTAGAATTTTGGCATCTCGGTACCTATGAAGATGAATAACAAAAAAAAAATAAATCGTATTTTTATTTTTTATTTTTTTGTTTTTCTAAATAAAGGGTGTTATTTGTGGGTTTTAGCTTTTTGGTACTTAAGGAACTAAAAAAACACTTATAATACATATTTCTCGTAATGTCCTTTCGTTTCCCAAACATAAGGTTCGTTGCATGTATTTATGCGTTTTTGTAGATAACATGATCAAAAACACCCAAAATACATGTTTTTTGGTAATGTTATTCTGTTTGTCCATAAAAAGGTGTTTTGCATGCGTTTTAGCGTTTTTGTATGTAATGAGCTCAAAAACACCTAAAGGCAAGTTCTTGGTAAAAGTTGGTTTTATTGAAATGTAATGTGATTGCCCTGCTTTTTAGTGGTTTATTGCCTAACACGCTCAAAAACACTCGAAAGACATTTTCTGGTAATATTATTTTTTTCCCATATAAAGCTAGTTTCGCATGGAATTTGGGGTTTTGGTAACTAAGAATGTGAAAAACACTCAAAATACAGGCATTTAGTAAGGTTGTTCTGTTTCTTAATAAAAAGTGTTATTCATGAGTTTCAGCATTTTGGTATGTAAGAAACTTCTCTAATACACACATTCGGTAAGGTAGTACTGTTTCTCAATTAAAAGTGTTATTCATGAGTTTCAGGATTTTGGTATGTAAGAAACTTCATTATGTACACGAGCTTTTGAGTTTTTTGCCTTGTGGTTCTTGTGAAACTATAAAACACTCATTATACACGTTTCTCGTAATGTCCTTTTCTTTCCTAATATAGAGTGCGTTTCATCCATTTTCGCATTTTTTTTGTAGGTAACAAGCTCAAAAACACCAAAATATATCTTTTTGGTAATGTTATTCTATTTCGTCATATTGGTTAATTTCCATCCGTTTTAGCGTTTTTTTTTTTATGTAAATCACTGAAAAGACACGTTTTCAGTAATATTGATGAATTTGCTGAAAACACACTCAAAAGACAGGTTTCTTTGTAAAGTCGAGTAATTTCTCCATATAGGTGGCTTTGCATGCACTTCAGGGTTTGGTACATAACTCCGGAAAAAAGCTAAAATTATTTTTTATAATGATTTTTTTTTTTTATTTCCCTGAATTTTTCCAGAATTTCGGTATCTCGGTACCTATTTTTTTTCTCTATAAAGTGTTATTTGTGAGTTTTAGCTTTTTGGTACTTAAGGAACTTAAAAACACTCATAATACACGATTTTCGTAATGTCCTTTTCTTATAGAAACATAGGGTTCTTTACATGTTTTTATAGGTAACATGATCAAAAACACTCAAAATACATATTTTTGTTAATGTTATTCTGTTTCTCCATAAAGGGTGTTTTACATGCGTTTTAGCGTTTTGGTATGTAAGGAGTTAAAAAACACTTAAAGGCAATTTCTTCGTAAAAGTTGGTTTTATTCCCAAGTAATGTGATTGCCTTCCTTTTTAGTACTTTATTGCCTATCTCGCTCAAAAACACTCAAAAGACACTTTTCTGGTAAATCATTTTTTTTCCCACAAATCTATTTTCGCATGCAATTTGGGGTTTTGGTAACTAAGAATGTTAAAAGCACTCAAAATACACGCATTTAGTAAGGTTGTTCTGTTTCTCAATTAGGAGTGTTATACATGAGTTTTAGCATTTTAGTATCTACAAAACTTCTCCATCTACACGAGATTTTGCGTTTATTGCCTTGTGGTTCTTTTGAACTATAAAACACTCATTATTTACTTTTATTGCAATGTCCTTTTGTTTCCCAATATAGAGTGCTTTGCATCAATTTTCGCGTTTTTTTATAGGTAACAAGCTCAAAAACACTCAAAATATACCTTTTTAGTAACGTTTTTCTATTTCTTGATATTGGTTGCTTTGCATCTGTTTTAGCGTTTTTCTATGTAAAACACTGAGAAGACATGTTTTCAGTAACTTTGTTTTGGATTCCCATATAGAGTGAGTTCCTTATTATTTATCGTTTTGGTGCCTAACATGCTAAAAAAACACCCAAAACACAGATTTCTGGTAAGGTCGTTTAATTTCCTAATATTGTAGGCTTTCCATGCACTTTAGGGTTTCGTATATAACAGTCCGAAAAAAAAAGAGCTGAAATTAACTTTTTTTGATAATATTCTTTTATCACATAATTGCCATGAATTTCCCCAGAATTTGTGCATCTCGGTACTTATGAAGATGAATAAAAAAAAAATAATAAATAAATAAATAATTTTTGTTTATTTTTTTATTTTCTAAATAAAGAGTTTTATTTGTGGGTTTTAGCTTTTTGCTACTTAAGGAATTTAAAAAAAAACAGTCATAATACACGTTTCTCGTAATGTCCTTATGTTTTCCAAACATAATGTTCTTTGCATATACTTAAGCGTTTTTATAGATAACATGATCAAAAACACTCAAAATACATGTATTTGGTTATGTTATTATGTTTCTCCATAAAATGTATTTTGCATGTGTTTTAGCGTTTTGGTATATAAGGTGCTCAAAAACACTTAAAGGCCAGTTCTTGGTAAAAATATGGTTTTATTCCCATGTAATGTGATTGCCCTGGCTTTTAGTGCTTTATTGCGTAACACGCTCAAAAATACTGAAAAGACATGCAAAGCCCCCATATGAGGAAATTAAAGACCTTACCAGAAATCTGTTTTTTGTGTTTTTTTTTCAGCATGTTAGGCATCAAAACGATAAATAATAAGTAACTCACTCTATGTGGGAAACCAAAAGAAAATTACTGAAAACGTGTCTTCTCTGTGTTTTACGTACAAAAACGCTAAAACTGATACAAACCAACTAATATAAAGAAGCAGAAAAACATTACAAAAAATGTATATTTTGAGTGTTTTTGAGCTTGTTACCTACAAAAAAATGCGAAAATGGATACAAAAATCTCTATATTGAGAAACAAAGGGACATTGCGACAAAAATGTATAATGAATGTTTTATAATTCAAAAAAACCACAAGGCAAAAAACGCAAAAACTCGTGTAAATGCTGAAATTCATAAATAACACTCTTAATTGAGAAACAGAGCAATCTTACTAAATGCGTGGCAAAAACACTAAAAGGTAAGTTCTTCCTAAAGTTGGTTTTATTCCCATGTAATGTGATTGCCCTGCTTTTTAATGCTTTATTGCTTAACACGCTCAAAGACACTTTTCTGGTAATGTCATTTTTTTTCCCACATAAAACTAGTTTCGCATGGAATTTGGGGTTTTGGTAATTAAGAATGTAAAAAAAACACTCAAAATACACGCATTTAGTAAGGTTGTTCTGTTTCTTGATTATGAGTGTTATTCATGAGTTTCAGTATTTTGGTATCTTAGAAACTTCTCCATACAGTCGAGTTTTTGCGTTTTTTGCCTTGTGATTCTGGTGAAACTATCAAACACTCATTATACACGTTTCTCGTTATGTCCTTTTTTTTTTCCTTATATAGAGTGCTTTGCATCCATTTTCGCGTTTCTTTTTATGTAACAAGCTCAAAAACACACAAAATATACTTTTTTGGTAATGTTATTCAATTTCTTCATATTGGTTGGTTTGCATCCGTTTTAGCGTTTTTCTATGTAAATCTTTTAAAAGACACGTTTCCATTAATTTTGTTTAGGATTTCCATATAGAGTGACTTTCATATTATTTATCGTTTTGGTGCCTAACATACTTTATGGTGCCTTTTGCCTCCTAATATAGAGTGCTTTCCATCCATTTTCGCGTTTTTTGTAGGTAACAATTTAAAAAAACACTCAAAATATACCTTTTTGGTAATGTTATTCTATTTCTTCATTTTGGTTAGTTTGCATCCGTTTTAGCGTTTTCTACGTAAAACACCGAAAAGACACGTTTTAAGTAATTTGGTTTTGGATTCCCATATAGATTGAATTCCTTGGGTTTTATCGTGTTGGTTCCTTACATGCTGAAAAACACTCATCATAAGACAGTTTTCTGGCAAAGACGTTTAATTTCCCCATATAGATTACTTTGCATGCACTTTAGGGGTTTGGTACATAACAGTCTGAAAAAAAGCTAAATTTAACTTTTTTGATAATATTCTTATATTATATAATTTCCTGAACTTTGCCCGAATTTTGGCACCTCGTTACCTCTGAAGATGAATAAGAATGAAAAAAAAATCGTATTTTTTCATTTATTTGTTTATTTTTTCTCAATAAAGAGTGTAATTTGTGGATTTTAGCTTTTTCGTACTTAATGAACTTAAAAACACTCATAATACACGTTTCTCGTAATGTCCTTTCATTTCCCCCCAAAAAAACGGTTCTTTTCATGTATTTAAGCGTTTTTATTGGCAACATGATCAAAAACACTCAAAATACATGTTTTTGGTGATGTTATTTCGCTTCCACTATAAAGTGTATTTTGCATGCATTTTAGTGTTTTTGTATATAAGGAGCTCAAAAACACTTAAAGGCAAGTTCTTGGTAAAAATTTGTTTTCCTCCAATGTAATGTGATTGCCTTCCTTTTTAGTGCTTTATTTTCTATCACGCTCAAAAACACTCAAAAGACACTTTTCTGGTAAATCATTTTTTTTCCCACAAATCTATTTTCGCATGCATTTGGGGTTTTGCTAACTAAGAATGTGAAAAGCACTCAAAATACACGCATATATTAAGGTTGTTCTGTTTCTCAATTAGGAGTGTTATACATGAGTTTTAGCATTTTTGTATTTAGGAAACCTCTCTATATACACGAGATTTTGCGTTTTTTGCCTTGGTGCTTTTGAACTATAAAACACTCATTATACACTTTTCTTGCAATGTCCTTTTGTTTCCCAATATAGAGTGCTTTGCATCAATTTTCGCGTTTTTTGTAGGTAACAAGCTCAAAAACACTCAAAATATACCTTTTTTAGTAACGTTTTTCTATTTCTTGACATTGGTGGCTTTGCATCCGTTTTAGCTTTTTTCTACGTAAAACACTGAGAAGACATGTTTTCAGCAACTTTTTTTTGGATTCCCATATAGAGTGAATTCCTTATTATTTATCGTTTTGGTGCCTAATATGTTAAAAACACTCAAAACACATATTTCTGGTAAGTTCGTTTAAATTCCTCATATAGGAGTCTTTGTATGCACTTTAAGGTTTGGTAAATAACAGTCCGAGAAAAAAAAAGCTGAAATTAACTTTTTTGATATTCTTTTATCATATGATTGCCCCGAATTTTCCCAGAATTTTGGCATCTCGGTACCTATGAATATGAATAACAAAAAAAAAAAAAATTCCTATTTTTTATATTTTTTTTATTTATTATTTTCTAAATAAAGAGTGTTATTTGTGGGTTTTAGCTTTTTCAAACTTAAGGAACTTAAAAAAAAACACTCATAATACACGTTTCTCGTAATGTCCTTTTGTTTCCCAAACATAATGTTCTTTGCATGTATTTAAGCGTTTTTTTTTAGATAATATGATCAAAAACACTCAAAATACATGTTTTTGGTAATATTATTCTGTTTCTCCATAAAGTTTGTTTTGTATGCGTTTTAGCGGTGTGGTATATAAGGAGCTCAAAACACTTAAAAGCAAGTTTTTGGTATAAATTGTTGTTATTCCAATGTAATATGATTGCCCTGCTTTTTAGTGCTTTATTGCCTATCATGCTCAAAAACACTTAAAAGATACTTTTCTGGTAATGTCATTTTTTCCTCACGTAAAGGTGGTTTTGCATGCAATTTGGGGTTTTGGTAACTAAGAATGTGAAAAACACTTAAAATAAACGCATTTAGTAAGGTTGTTCTGTTTCTCAATTAAGAGTGTTATTCATTCATTTTGGTATCTAGGAACCTTCTCCATATAAACGAGTTTTTGTGTTTTTTGCCTTTTGGTTCTTTTGAACTATAAAAAAACTCATTATACACTTTTCTTGCAAAGTCCTTTTGTTTTCTAATATAGAGTGCTTTGCATCAATATTCGCGTTTTTTGTAGGTAACAAGCTCAAAAAATGTTTTTCTATTTCTTGATATTGTTATGTTTGCATCCGTTTTAGCGTTTTTCTATGTAAAACAAAGAAAAAACACGTTTTCAGCAATTTTGTTTTGGATTCTCATATAGAGTGAGTTCCTTATTATTAATCGTTTGGTGCCTAACATGCTGAAAACACTCAAAAAACAGATTTCTGGTAAGGTCGTTTAATTTCCTCATATAGGAGTATTTAGGATGCACTTTAGAGTTTGGTACATAACAGTCCGAAAAAAAAGCTATAATTTACTTTTTTGATAATTTTTGTTTTATCATATAATAGCCTTGAATTTTCCCAGAATTTTGGCATCTCGGTACCTATGAAGATTAATAAGTAAAAAAAAAAATCCTATTTTTTTTATTTTCTTACATTTTTTTTCTAAATAAAGAGAGTTATTTGTGGGTTTTAGGTTTTTGGTACTTAAGGAACTTAAAAACACTTATAATACACGTTTCTCATAATGTCCTTTCGTTTCGCAAACATAAGGTTTTCTGCATGTATTTAAGCGTTTTTATAGATAACATGATCAAAAACACTTAAAATATATGTTTTTGGTAATTTTTTTCTGTTTCTCCATAAAAGGTATTTTGCATGCGTTTTAGCGTTTTGGTATATAATGAGTTCAAGAACACTTAAAGGCAAGTTCTTGGTAGAAGTTGTTTTTATTCCCATGTAATGTGATTGTCCTGCTTATTAGCGCCTTAATGCCTAACACGCTCAAAAACACTTAAAAGACACTTTTCTGGTAATATCATTTATTTTCCCACATAAAGCTAGTTTTACATGGAATTTGGGGTTTTGGTAACTAAGAATGTGAAAAAAAACTCAAAACACAGGCATTTAGTAAGGTTGCTCTATTTATTAATTAAAAGTGTTATTCATGAGTTTCAGCATTTTGGTATGTAAGAAACTTTTCTAACACACACATTTGGTAAGGTATTTCTGTTTCAAAATTAAAGGTGTTATTCATGAGTTTCAGCTTTTTGGTATGTAAGAAACTTCTTTATGTACACGAGTTTTTGAGTATTTTACCTTGTGGTTCTTGTCAAATTATAAAACACTCATACACGTTTCTCGTAATGTCCTCTTCTTTGCCAATATAAAGTGCTTTCTATCCATTTTTGCATTTTTTGTAGGTAACAAGCTCAAAAACACATCAAAATATATCTTTTTGGTAATGTTATTCTATTTCTTCATATTGGTTGGTTTGCATCCGTTTTAGCGTTTTTCTACGTAAATCACTGAAAAGACACGTTTTAAGTAATATTGTTGAAATTGCTGAAAAACACTCAAAAGACAGGTTTCTGGTAAAGTCTTGTAATTTCCCTATATAGGTGGATCTGCATGCACTTCAGAGTTTGTACATAACTTCGGAAAAAAGCTAAAATTATTTTTTTTATAAATATTTTTTTTTACAAAATTTCCATGAATTTTGCCAGAATTTTGGCATCTTGGTACCTATGAAGATGAATAAAAAATTTTTTTTTTTCTCTATAAAGAGTTATTTGTGGGTTTTAGCTTTTTGGTAGTTAAGGAACTTAAAAACACTCATAATACACGATTTTCGTAATGTCCTTTCATTTTCCAAACATAGGGTTCTTTGCATGTATTTAGGCGATTTTATAGATAACATGATTAAAAACACTCAAAATACATGTTTCTGGTAATGTTATTCTGTTTCTCCATAAAGGGTGTTTCGCATACGTTTTAGCGTTTTGGTATGTAAGAAGCTCAAAAACACATAAAGGCAGGCTTTTGTTAAAAGTTGTTTTTATTCCCATATAATGTGATTGCCCTCCTTTTTAGTGCTTTAGTGCCTATCACGTTGAAAAACACTCAAAAGACACTTTTCTGGTAATGTCATTTTTTTTCCCACATAAAGCTAGTTTTGCATGCAATTTTTGGTTTTGGTAACTAAGAATGTGAAAAGCACTCAAAATACCTGCATTTGGTATGGTTGTTCTGTATTCTTAATTAAGAGTGTTATATCTGAGTTTCAGCATTTTGGTATCTAAGAAACTTCTCCCCGAGTTTTTCGATTTTTGTCTTGTGGCTGTTGTGAAACTATAAAACACTCATTATACACGTTTCTCGTAATGTCCTTTTGTATCCCAATATAGAGTGCTTTCCATCCATTTTCACGTTTTTTGAAGGTAAATTCAAAAACACTCAAAATATACCTTTTTGGTAATGTTATTCTATTTCTTAATATTCGTTGGTTTGCATTCGATTTAGCGTTTTTCTACGTAAAACACTGAAAAGACACTTTTTCAGTAATTTTGTGATGGATTCCCACATTGAGTGACTTCCATATTATTTATCGTTTTGGTGCCTAACATCCTGAAAAAAAAACACACGAAAGACAGGTTTCTGGTAAGGACGTTTAATTTCCCCATATACGTGGCTTTGCATGCACTTTAGTGTTTGGTACATAACAGTCCAAAAAAAAAGCTAAAATTAACTTTATTTCATAATGTTCTTTTTTCACATAATTTCTTAGAATTTTGCCAGAATTTTGGCATCTTGGTACCTATGAAGATGAATAACAAAAAAAAAAATAAATAAATTCCTATCTTTTTATTTTATTTATTTATTTTCTATAAACAGTGTTATTTATGGGTTTTAGTTAAATGGTACTTAAAGAACTTAAAAACACTCGTAATACATGTTTCTCGAAATGTCCTATAATTTCCCAAACATAAGGTTCTTTGCATGTATTTAAGTGTTTTATAGGTAACATGATCAAAAACACTCAAAATACATGTTTTTGGTAATGTTATTCTGTTTCTCCATAAAGGGTGTTTTGCATTCGTTTTAGCGTTTTGGTATATAAGGAGTTCAAAAACACTTAAAGGCAAGTTCTTAGTAAAAGTTAGTTTTATTCCCATGTAATGTGATTGCCCTGCTTTTTAGTGCTTTACTGCCTATTATGCTAAAAAAAAAAAAATCACTTAAAAGACACTTATCTGGTAATGTCATTTTTTTTTCCATATAAAGCTATTTTCACAAAAAAATTTGGTGTTTTTGGTAACTAAGAATGTGAAAAACACTCAAAATACACACATTTGGTAAGGTTGTTCTGTTTCTCAATTTAGGGTGTTATTCAGGAGTTTCAGCATTTTTGTATCTAAGAAACTTCTCCATATATATGAGTTTTTGAGTTTTTTGCCTTTTGATTCTTGAGAATCTATAAAACACTCATTATACACGTTTCTCGTAATGTCCTTTTATTAACCAATAGAGAGAGCTTTGTATCCATTTTCGCTTTTTTTGTAAATAAAAACCTAAAAAAAACACTCAAATTATACTTTTTTGGTAATCTTATTCTATTTCTTCATATTGGTTGGTTTGCATCCGTTTTAGCGTTTTTCTACGTAAAACACGAAAAAGACACGTTTAAAGTAATTTTGTTTTGGATTCCTACATAGAATGACTTCAATATTATTTATTGTTTTGGTGACTAACATGCTCAAAACACTAGAAACACAGGTTTCTCGTAAAGTCGTTTAATTTCCCCATATAGTTGGCTTAGGCATGCACTTTATGGTTTGGTACATAACAGTCCGAAAAAAAAAGCTGAAATTAACTTTTTGATAATGTTTTTTTTACACATAATTTCCCTGAATTTTGCTAGAATTTTGGCATCTCAGTACCTATGAAGAAGAATAACAAAAAAAAAAACATCGTATTTTTAATTATTTCTTTATTTTTTCTCTATAAAGAGGTTTTAGCTTTTTGGTACTTATGGAACATAAAAACACGCATAATACACGTTTCTTGTAATGTCCTTTTGTTTCCCAATTATTGGGTTCTTTGCATGTATTTAAGCGTTTTTAGAGGTAACTTGATCAAAAACACTCAAAATACATGTTTTTGGTAATGTTAATCTGTTTCTCCATAAAGGGTGTTTTGCATGTGTTTTAGAGTTTTAGTATATAAGGAGTTAAAAAACACTTAAAGGCAAGTTCTTGGTAAAAGGTAGTTTTATTCCCATGTAATGTGATTGCCCTCCTTTTTAGTGCTTTATTGCCTAACTCTCTCAAAAACCCTCAAAAGACACTTTTCTAGTAATGTCATTTTTTTTTCACATAAAGCTAGTTTCGCATGCAATTTGGGGTTCTAGTAACAAAGAATGTGAAAAACAATCAAAATACACGCATTTAGTAATGTTATTCTGTTTCTTAATTAAGAGTGTTATTCAGGAGTTTCAGCATTTTGGTACCTAAGAATATACAATATATATACAATATACAATAGTTTTTGCGTTTTTTGCTTCGTGGTTCTTGTGAAACTATAAAATACTCATTATACACGTTTCTCGTAATGTGTTTTTATTTCCCAATATAGAGTGCTTTGCATCCATTTTCGCTTTTTTTTTTTTGTTGTTGGTTACAAGCTCAAAAATACTTAAAATATAACTTTTTCGTAATGTAATTCTATTTCTTCATATTGGTCTGTTTGCGTCCGTTTTAGCGTTTTTTACGTAAAACACTGAAAAGACATGTTTTCTGTAATTTTGTTTTGGATTCCCATATAGAGTGACTTCCATATTATTTATCGTTTCGGTGCCTAACATGCTGAAAAACTCTCAAAAGACAGTTTTCTTTTAAAGTCGTTTAATTTCCTCATATAGCTGGCTTTACATGCATTTTAGGGTTTGGTACATAACAGTCCGAAAAAAAAGCTAAAATTAACTTTTTCGATCATGTTCTTTTATCCACATAATTTCCCTGAATTTTAACAGAATTTTGGCATCTCGGTACCTATGAAGATGAATAACAAAAAAAAATATTATTTTCTTTTATTTCATTTATTTATTTTTATTTTTACTTTTTTGTTTCTTCATAAAGAGTGTCATTTGTGGGTTTTAGCTTTTTGGTATTTAAGTAACTTAAAAGCACTTATAATACACGTTTCTCGTAATGTCCTTTTGTTTCCCAAACATAGGATTCTTTGCAGGTATTTAAGCGTTTTTATAGGTAACATGATCAAAAACACTCAAAATACATGATTTTTGTAATGTTATTGTGTTTCTCCATAAAGGATTTTTTGCATTCGTTTTAGCGTTTTTGTATGTAAGGAGCTCAAAAATATTTAACGGCAAGTTCTTGGTAAAAGTTTGTTTTATTCACATGTAATGTGATTGCCCTTCTTTTAAGTACTTTATTGCCTAACACGCTCATAAACACTCAAAAGACATTTTCTGGCAATATAATTTTTTCCCCACATAAACCTAGTTTCGAATGCAATTTCGTGTTTCGGTAACTAAGAATGTGAAAAACACTCAAAATACACGCATTTGGTAAGGTTGTTCTGTATCTCAATCAAGAGTGTTATTCATGAGTTTCAGCATTTTGGTATCTAAGAAACTTTTGCCTTGTGGTTGTTGTGAAACTATAAAACACTCATTATACAGGTTTCTCGTAATGTCCTTTTGTTTCCCAATATAGTGTGCTTTGCATCCATTTTCGCTTTTTTTGTAGGTAACAGGCTCAAAAACACTCAAAATATACCTTTTTGGCAGTGTTATTCTATTTCTTCATACTGGTTTCTTTGCATCAATTTTAGCGTGTTTCTACGTAAAACACTGAAAAGACAAGTGTTAAGTGATTTTGTTTTGGATTCCCATATAGAGTGACTTCCATATTATTTATTGTTTTGGTGCCTAACATGCTGAAAAACACTCAAAAGACAGGATTCTGGTAAAGTCGTTTAATTTCCCTATAGAGGTGACTTTGCATGCAATTTAGGTTTTGGTACATAACTGTCCGAAAAAAAGCTAAAATTAACTTTTTTTGATAATGTTCTTTTTTCCACATAATTTCCATGAATTTTGCCAGAATTTTGGCATCTCGGTACCTATGAAGAAGAATAACAAAAAAAAAGGAAAATTCTTTTTTTTTCTGTATAAAGAGTGTTATTTGTGGATTTTAGCTTTTTGGTGCTTAAGGAATTTAATAACATTCATAATACACGTTTCTCGTAATGTCCTTTCGTTTCCCAAACATAGGGTTCTTTGCATGTATTTAAGCGTTTTTATAGGTAACATGATAAAAAACACTCAAAATACATGTTTTTGGTAATGTTATTCTGTTTTTTCATAAAGGGTGTTTTGCATGCGTTTTAGCGTTTTGGTATGTTAGGCAACTAACACTTAAAACACTTAAAGGCAAGTTCTTGGTAAAAGTTGGTTTTATCCCCATGTAATGTGATTGCCCTGCTTTTTAGTGCTTTATTGCCTAACACGCTCAAAAACACTCACAAGACGCTTTTCTGGAAATATCTTTTTTTTTCCACATAAAACTAGTTTCGTATGCAATTTGGGTTTTTGGTAACCAAGAATGTGAAAAACACTCAAAATGCACCCATTTGGTAAGGTTGTTCTGTTTCTCAATTAAGAGTGTTATTCATGAGTTTCAGGGTTTTGGTATCTAAGAATCTCAAAAACACTTATAATGCACGTTTCTCGTAATGTCCCTTTTTTTCCTCATTTATGGTGCTTTGCATGCATTTTGGTATTTCATTTTTCACGGAATAGCTGAAAAACACTGAAAATACACGCTTTTGGTAATAAGAACATAAGAACATAAGAAATAAGTAAATATGCAAGAAGACATCTGGCCTACACGTGGCAGTACTTGTATGAAATATGCCTACGTATTTCCACCTATCATCCCCATCTATAAATGTGTAATTTTCTCTTACAGTTGCCAAATGCCTCAGCACTAACAGCTTGATTACTAAGTCCGTTCCAATCATCTACTTCTGTATTTGAAAACCAATTCCTTCCTGTTTCCTTTTTGAACATCAAGATTTCAGGCTCAAGCCTGAAAACTTGATGTTTTATTTTTCTTGTTCTATCATGGTTACAGATTCTAAGAATTTTCATTATGTTCCCCTTGTTATAACCCATATACCACTTAAAGACTTCTATCAGGTCCACTCTTAACCTACGTCTCTCTAAAGAATGTAAATTTAACAGTTTGAATCTCGCTTCGTAAGGAATACTCCTCATCCCCTGTATCCTTTTAGTCATTCTCCTTTGAAGTGATTCTAATAGACATCCTTCCTGTGATGTGGTGACCAGAATAGGACAGCGTAGTCTAGATGAGGTCTGACCAGCGCTAAATGTAACTTTAATATTACTTTGGGAGTTTTACTTTTAGCATTCCTGAAAATGAATCATATACACTATTTGCTTTGTTTCTGGCCTCTTGGCATTGCTTTCTTAGACTGAGCTCAGAGCTAACTTTAAATCTCAAATCTTTTTCTAACCCTGAACCTACCAGAACTTGGTTGTTCATTGTGTAACTACTGTGTGGGTTTCTTCTACTTACGCTAAGTGCTTTGCATTTGTTGATATTAAACTGCATTTGCCATCTGTCTGTCCATTCGTTCATCCTATCCAAATCTGCCTGCAAGGCGATGGTATGCGATTCTGACCTAATTAATCTACATATTCTCGTGTCATCCGCAAATTTACTAACAACACTACTAATTCCACTATCCAAGTCATTGACATATATTACAAACAACATCGGCCCTAATACTAATAATCCCTTTGTCACCCCACTAATCACTTGACCCCACTCGGATTTAGAGTCGTTTATTACAACACTCTGTCGCCTGCCGCTTGGCCATGACCTTATCCAGATTACTTATAACCTTTTTCCAATTCTTAAATACTCTGGAATATATTTCATCTGGTCCTGGTGATTTGAACTTTTCAGCTTATCTATCTCCTGTTCCACTATCTCTTTAGTTAAGAAAATATCTGTCAGCTTCTCATTTTCTTCTACTCTAAATATCTTGTCACTATTCGGCAAATCCTGCATGTTTTCCTGGGCAAAGCCAGTTAAAAAAATACTCGTTTACAATTATACTAATCTCCTCCCAACAACTAAGCAGGTCCCATTCTGCTGTCTTTAAGGAACTATTGTTTCTCTATTCTTCGTCTTATATGCCTGATAAAATCCCTTGGGGTCCATCTTCGCTTGGCTGGCTACCTTTAATTCATAACTAATTTTAGCTTTCCTTGTTAAACTCCTGACTTTTCTAATTCATTATATTATGGCCTTAAAACCACTTCCCCTGTCTTTAATCTCATATATACTTCTCTTTCGCCCTATGTAATGTTTTAACCTCAGTCATCCATTTAGGATCATTCTTCTGCGATCTTATTCTTCTGTAAGGGATATTCCCTAACTTTCCTGAATGTAATTTATCAACGAAATATTTATTTCGCTTCTCTATAAAGGGTGTTTTGCTTGAGTTTTAGCGTTTCTGTACATAAGAACCTTTAAAACAGGTTTTTAGAAATGTTATTTTGTATTCCTTTATGGAGCGCTTTCCATGCTTTTCAGCGTTTTGGTGTCTAACACGTTGAAAAACACTCAAAAGACACGTTGATGATAATGTCGTTTCGTTTCCCGATAAAGGGGGCTTCCAATGCATTTTGTCTTTTGGTACTTAACAATATGAAATAAAAAGTTTAAGTAAAAGTTTTCGGTTGAGTTATTTTTCCATATAAAGTTCTAATCATGTGTTTTTGAGTCTGGGTTTCTAAAAAGCTCAAAATCTTTCATAATACACTTTTCTCGTAATGTCCTTTCTTTTCTCCATGTAGGATGGTTTGCGTGTAATTTGGCACTTTTATACTTAACAAGCACAAAAACATTCAAAATACAAGTTTTTGGTAATGTTAATTTGTTTCTCCGTAAAAGTTGTTTTGCATGCTTTTCAGCGATTTCGGATGTAAGAAGGTGAAAAACACTCTAAAGACACTATCTTGGTAATGTTATTTTATATTGCCAAATAGGGTGCTTTCAATGCTTTTTAGCATTTTGATTCCTAACACTCAAGTAAACACTCAAAAGACACGTTTCCTGTAATATCGTTTTGGTTCTTCATATAGGGATCTGCATGCATTATGATGTTTTGCTACATAATGTGAAAAACGCTCAAAATAAAGATTTTAGGTAATGTTGTTCTTTTTCTCGATATAGAGTGCTATTCATCCTTTTTAGCGTTTTGGTACTTAGGAAGCTTACTTAGGAAGCTCAGAAACACATATAAAACTTGTTTCTCCAAACGTCTTTCCATTTCCTCATATAGGATGCTTCGTATGTATTTTGACGTTTTGGTACATAAAAAAGGAAAAAAAAAACACTCAAAAACACGTTTTTGGTGATGTTCTGTTTCTCTATTAAGAGATATAGAATATATTTAATTTTCATTCAGGCGGTTTAGTGTTTGGTACCTAAGAGACTCAAAACTCTGATAATACACGTTTCTCGTAATGTCCTATCGTTTCCTCATACAGGGTGCTTTACATGCATTTTTAAGATGATGTACGTAACAGACTCAAAAAGACTAAAAATACACATTTTTGGTAAGGTTTTTTTTTCTGTTTGGTAAGATTATTCGTGTTTGTTGCACGTGTTTTTGCGTTTTGGAACGTAAAAAGTTTAAAACATTTAAAAGACATGCTAATTATTTTGCATTTCTATATAAGGTGCTTTCCATGCTTTTTAGCGTTTTCGTGCCTAACACGCGGAAAAACACATAAAAACACATTTCTTACATTGTTGTTTAATTTTCTCGTATAGCGAGCAAGCATTATGGTGTTTTGCTACCTGACAATGTGAAAAACATTCAAATTACACGATTTTGGTAATGGTTTTTCTTTCTCCATTTTTGCGTTTAGGTACCTGAGAAGCTAAAAAAAAAAAAAAAACTCATAATACACGTTTTTTGTCATGTCTTTTCGTTTCCTCATATAGGCTGTTTTTGGTGCTTTGGTACCTAACAGGGTGTTTGCATGTATTTTGACATTTTACTTCGTAAGAACCTAAAAAAAAAACACTCTAAAGACACGTTTTAGTAAAGTTCTTTTGTATTCCCCTATAGGGTGATTTCGTTGCTTCTTACTGATTTGGTGCCTAACACGTCCAAAAAATAACAAAAGACAAGTTTCTAGTGATTTCGTTTCGTGTCTTCATATAGGTTGCTTTACATGCATGTTGGCGTTTTGGTAATTATCAATGTAAAAAAATACCCGTTTTTGGTAAGTTTGTTCTTTTTCTTCAGAGCATTATTGAAGTACTGATTTGGTACTTAAGAAAGTAATAAAAAAAAAAAAAAACACACAACAAACGTTTCTCGTAATGTCCTTTTTATTTCCATATGCAGGGTGAATTGTTTGATGACAGGCGATTTTGTATATAATAAGCTAAAAAATATAAATGAAAAACACAAAATACACGTTTTTGGTTATTCTGTTTCTCTATACATGGTATTTTCATACGTTTTTAAAGTCGTTTCATTTATCTATATATGGGTCTTTGCATGAATTTTGGCTTTTTGGTAACTAACAATGTCATAACACTCAAAATGCACGATTTTTTTTTGGCAGTATTGTTCTGTTTCTCCATATAGAGTGTTTTTCATGCATTTTACCCTTTTGATACTAAGAAAATCAAAAACACTCATAATACACGTTTCTTGTAATGTCTTTTAATTTTTCCCATATAGGATATTTCCGATTCATTTAGTTGTTTTTTTACGTAACAATCTTACAAAAGACTCAAAATACTTGTTTTGTATGCGTTTTAGCGTTTTTGTATGTAAGGAGCTTAAAAACACTTAAAGGCAAGTTATTGGTAAAAGTTGGTTTTATTCCCATGTAATGTGATTGCCCTGCTTTTTAGTGCTTTACTGCCTAACACGCTAAAAAAAACAAGACACTTTTCTGGCAATATTTTCTTTTTCACACAAAAAGCTAGTTTCGCATGCAATTTGGGGTTTTGGTAAGTAAGAATGTTAAAAAGATTCAATATACACCCATCTGGTAAGGTTGTTCTGTTTCTCAATTAAGAGTGTTATTCACATTACATTATTACATTTACAGCGTTACATTAATAAAAACGCTTAAATCCTATGTTTGGGAAACAAAAGGACATTACGAGAAACGTGTATTTTAAGTGTTTTTAAGTTACTTAAATACCAAAAAGCTAAAACCCACAAATAACACTCTTTTTCAAGAAACGAAAAAATAAAAATAAAAATAAATAAATGAAATAAAAGAAAATATTTGTTTTTTTTCTTATTCATCTTCATAGGTACCGAGATGCCAAAATTATGTTAAAATTCAGGGAAATTATGTGAATAAAAGAACATTATCGTAAAAGTTAATTTTAGCTTTTTTTTCTCGGACTGTTATGTACCAAACCCTAAAGTGCATGCAAAGCCATCTATATGAGGAAATTAAACGACTTTACAAGAAAACTGTCTTTTGAGTGTTTTTCAGCATGTTAAGCACCAAAACGATAAATAATATGGAAGTCACTCTATATGGGAATCCAAAACAAAATTACTGAAAACGTGTCTTTTCAGTGTTTTACGTAAAAAAACGCTAAAACTGATGCAAACAGACCAATATGAAGAAATAGAATTACATTACCAAAAAGGTATATTTTAAGTATTTTTGAGCTTGTAACCAACAACAAAAAAAAAAAAAAAACGCGAAAATAGATGCAAAGCACTCTATATTGGGAAACAAAAAGACATTACGAGAAACGTGTATAATCAGTATTTTTTAGTTTCACAAGAACCACAAAGCAAAAAACGCTAAAACTAATGTATATGGAGAAGTTTCTTAGATACCAAAATGCTGAAACTCCTGAATAACACTCTTAATTAAGAAACAGAATAACATTACTAAATGCGTGTATTTTGAGTGTTTTTCACATTCTTAGTTACTAGAACCCCAAATTGCATGCGAAACAAGCTTTATGTGGGAAAAAAAATGATATAACCAGAAAAGTGTCTTTTGAGGGTTTTTGAGAGAGTTAGGCAATAAAGCACTAAAAAGGAGGGCAATCACATTACATCGGAATAAAATCAACTTTTACCAAGAACTTGCCTTTAAGTGTTTTTAAGCTCCTTATATACCAAAACGCTAAAACACATGCAAAACACCCTTTATGGAGAAACAGATTAACATTACCAAAAACATATATTTTGAGTGTTTTTGATCATGTTACCTCTAAAAACACTTAAATACATTCTAAGAACCCTATGTCTGGGAAACAAAAGGACTTTACGAGAAACGTGTATTATGCGTGTTTTTAAGTTCCATAAGTACCAAAAAGTAAAACCTCTTTATAAAGAAAAAAAAAAAGAAAAAAATAATAAAAAAATAGGATTTTTTTTTTTATTCTTCTTCATAGGTACTGAGATGCCAAAATTCTGGCAAAATTCATGGAAATTATGTGTAAAAAGAACATTATCAAAAATGTTAATTTTAGCTTTTTTTTCGGACTGTTATGTACCAAACCATGAAGTGTATGCAAACCCAATTATATGGAGAAATTAGACGACTTTACGAGAAACCTGTGTTTCTAGTGTTTTTGAGCATGTTAGTCACCAAAACAATAAATAATATTGAAGTCATTCTATTTGGTAATCCAAAACAAAATTTCTTTAAACGTGTCTTTTTCGTGTTTTACGTAGAAAAACGCTAAAACGGATGCAAGCCAACCAATATAAAGAAATAAAATAAGATTACAAAAAAGGTATAATTTGAGTGTTTTTTTTTAGCTTTTTACTTACAAAAAAAAAAAAAAAACGCGAAAATGGATGGAAAGCTCTATCTATTGGTTAACAAAAGGACATTACGAGAAACGTGTATAATGAGTGTTTTATAGATTCTCAAGAATCACAAGGCAAAAAACGCAAAAACTCGTATATATGGAGAAGTTTCTTAGATACCAAAATGGTGAAACTCCTGAATAACACTATCAATTGAGAAACAGAACAACCTTACCAAATGCGTGTATTTTGAGAGTTTTTCACATTCTTAGTTACCAAAACCCCAAATTTTATGTGAAAGTAGCTTTATGTGGGAAAAAAAATGACATTACCAGAAAAGTGTCTTTTAAGTGTGTTTTTTTTTTTTTTTTTAGCTTGATAGGCAATAAAGCACTAAAAGCAGGGCAATCACATTACATGGGAATAAAATCAACTTTTACCAAGTGTTTTTTCTAAGTGTTTTTGAGCTCCTTATATACCAAAACGCTAAAACGCATGTAAAACACCCTTTATTTAGAAACGGAATAACATTACCAAAAACATGTATTTTGAGTGTTTTTGATCATGTTACCTATAAAAACGCTTAAATACATGCAAAGAATCTTATGTTTGGGAAACGAAAGGACATTTCGAGAAACGTGTATTATGAGTGTTTTTAAGTTCTTTAAGTACCATAAAGCTAAAACCCACAAATAACACTCTTTATAGAGAAAAAAAAGAAAATAAATAAATAAATGAAAAAATAGAATTTTTTTTTTATTCATCTTCATAGGTACCGAGATACTAAAATTCTGCCAAAAATTCAGGGAAATTATGTGAAAAAGAACATTATGAAAAAGAGTTAATTTTAGGTTTTTTTTCGGACTGTTATATACCAAACCCTAAAGTGCATGCAAAGCCACCTATATGGGGAAATTAAACGACCTTACCAGAAACCTGTCTTTTGTGGTTTTTTTTCAGCATGTTAGGCATCAAAACGATAAATAATATGGAAGTCACTAAATGTAGGAATCCATCACAAAATTACTGAAAAAGTGTCTTTTCAGTGTTTTACGTAGAAAAATGCTAAATCGGATGCAAACCAACGAATATGAAGAAATAGAATAACATTACCAAAAGGTATATTTTGAGTGTTTTTGAACTTTTTATCTTCAAAAAACGCGAAAATGGATGGAAAGCACTCTACATTGGGATACAAAAGGACATTACGAGAAACGTGTATAATGAGTGTTTTATAGTTTCACAACAGCCACAAGGCAAAAATCGCAAAACTCGGTGTATATGGAGAAGTTTCTTAGATACCAAAATGCTGAAACTCAGAAATAACACTCTTAATTAAGAATACAGAACAACATTAGCAAATGCATGTATTTTGAGTGCTTTTCACATTCCTAGTTACCAAAACCAAAAATTGCATGCGAAACTAGCTTTATGTGGAAAAAAAAATGACATTACCAAAAAAGTGTCTTTTGAGTGTTTTTGAGCGTGTTAGGTACTAAAGCACTAAAAAGGAGGGCAATCACATTATATGGGAATAAAACCAACTTTTAACAAGAACCTGCCTCTACGTGTTTTTGAGCTTCTTACATACAAAAACGCTAAAACGCTTGCAAAACACCCTTTAAGAAGAAACAGAATAACATTACCAGAAACATGTAATGTGAGTGTTTTTGTTCATATTACCTAAAAAAATGCCTAAATACATGCAAAGAACCCTATGTTTGCAAAATGAAAGGACATTACGAAAATCGTGTATTATGAGTATTTTTAAGTTCCTTAAGTACCAAAAAGCTAAAACCCACAAATAACTTTTTATAGAGAAAAAAAAAATTGTTTTTCATCTTCATACGTACCGAGATGCCAAAATTCTGCCAAAATTCATGGAAATTTTGTAAAAAAAAAAAATCATTATAAAAAAATAATTTTAGCTTTTTTCCGGAGTTATGTACAAACTCTGAAGTGCATGCAAATCCACCTGTATGGGGAAATTACACGACTTTACCAGAAACCTGTCTTTTGAGTGTTTTTCAGCAATCTCAACAATATTACTTAAAACGTGTCTTTTCAGTGATTTACGTAAAAAAACGCTAAAACGGATGCAAACCAACCAATATGAAGAAATAGAATAACATTAACAAAAAGATATATTTTGTTGTGTTTTTGAGCTTGTTACCTACAAAAAATGCAAAAATCGATGGAAAGCACTTTATATTGGCAAAGAAGAGGACATTACGAGAAACATGTGTGAGTGTTTTATAGTTTGACAAGAACCACAAGGTAAAATACTCAAAAACTCATGTACATAAAGAAGTTTCTTACATACCAAAAAGCTGAAACTCATCAATAACACTTTTAATTTTGAAACAGAAATACCTTACCAAATGTGTGTATTAGAAAAGTTTCTTACATACCAAAATGCTGAAACTCATGAATAACACTTTTAATTAAGAAATAGAACAAAATTACTAAACCCTGTGTTTTGAGTTTTTTTTTCACATTCTTAGTTACCAAAACCCCAAATTCCATGCAAAACTAGCTTTATGTGGGAAAAAAAAATGATATTACCAGAAAAGTATTTTTTGAGTGTTTTTGAGCGTGTTAGGCAATAAAGCACTAAAAAGCAGGGGAATCACATTACACGGGAATAATAACAACTTTTACCAAGAACTTACCTTTAAGAGTTTTTGAGCTAATTACATACGAAAACGCTAAAACGCATGCAAAACACCTTTTATTGAGAAAGAGAATAAAATTACCAAAAACATATATTTTGAGTGTTTTTTATCATGTTATCTATAAAAACGCTTAAATACATGCAAAAAACCTTTTGTTTAAGAAACGAAAGGACATTACGAGAAATGTGTATTATAAATATTTTTAAGTTCCTTAAGTACCAAAAAGCTAAAACCCACAAATAACACTCTTTATTTAGAAAAGAAGTAAGAAAATAAAAAAATAGGATTTTTTTTTTGTTATTCATCTTCATAGGTACCGAGATGCCAAAATTCTGGGAAAATTCACGACTATTATATGTTAAAACAAATATTATCAAAAAAGTAAATTTTAGCTTATTTTTCGGACTGTTATGTACCAAACCCTAAAGTGCATCCAAAGAGTCCTATATGAGGAAATTAAACGAGCTTACCAGAAATCTGTTTTTTGAGTGTTTTCCAGCATGTTAGGCACCAAAACGATAAATAATAAGGAACTCACTCTATATGAGAATCCAAAACAAAAATACTGAAAATGTGTTTTTTCTTTCTTTTACGTAGAAAAACGCTAAAACGGATGCAAACCTACCAATATGAAGAAATAGAAAAACATTACCAAATAGGTATATTTTGAGTGTTTTTGAGCTTGTTACCTACAAAAAACGGGAAAATTGATGCAAAGCACTCTATATTAAAAAACAAAAGGACTTTGCAAGAAAAGTGTATAATGAGTTTTTTTATAGTTCAAAAGAAACAAAAGGCTAAAAACACAAAAACTCGTGTATATGGAGAAGGTTCCTAGATACCAAAATGCTGAAACTCATGAATAACACTCTTAATTGAGAAACAGAACAACCTTACTAAATGCGTGTATTTTGAGTGCTTTACACATTCTTAGTTACCAAAACCCCAAATTGCATGCAAAACCACCTTTATGTGAGAAAAAAATGACATTACCAGAAAAAGTGTCTTTTAAGTGTTTTTGAGCGTGATAGGCAATAAAGCACTAAAAAGCAGGGCAATCATATTACATTGGAATAACACCAATTTACACCAAAAACTTGCCTTTAAGTGTTTTTGATGTCCTTATATGCCAAACCGCTAAAACGCATAGAATAATAAATTTTATGGAGAAACAGAACAACATTACCAAAAACATGTACTTTGAGTGTTTTTGATATTGTTATCTATAAAAACGCTTAATTACATGCAAAGAACATTATGTTTAGGAAACAAAAGGATATTACGAGAAACGTGTATTATGAGTGTTTTTTTAAGTTCCTTAAGTACCAAAAAGCTAAAACCCACCAATAACACTCTTTATTTAGAAAATAAAAAATAAAAATAAAAAAAAAAAATAGGATTTTTTTTTTTTTTTTCATATCCATAGGTAAAGAGATGCCAAAATTCTGGGAAAATTCAGGGCAATCGTATGATAAAAGAGTATTATCAAAAAAGTTAATTTCCGGTTTTTTTTATCGGACTGTTATGTACCAAACCTTAAAGTGCATGCAAAGACTCCTATATGAGGAAATTAAACGACCTTACCTTATGTGTTTTGAGTTTTTTTTAGCATGTTAGGCACCAAAACGATAAATAATAAAGATCTCACTCTATATGGGAATCCAAAAAAAAGCTACTGAAAACATGTCTTCTCAGTGTTTTACGTAGAAAAAAACGATAAAACGGATGCAAAGCAACCAATATCAAGGAATAGAAAAACGTTACTAAAAAGGTATATTTTGAGTGTTTTTGAGCTTATTACCTACAAAAAACGCGAAAATTGATGCAAAGCACTCTATATTGGGAAAGAAAAGGACATTGCAAGAAAATTGTATAATGAGTGTTTTATAGTTCATAAGAACCGCAAGGCAAAAAAAGCAAAATCTCGTGTATATGGAGAGGTTTCCTAGATACAAAAATGCTAAAACTCATGTATAACACTCCTAATTGAGAAACAGAACAGCCCTAATAAATGCATGTATTTTGATTGCTTTTCACATTCTTATCAAAACCCAAAATTGCATGCGAAAATAGATTTGTGGGGAAAAAAAAGACTTTACCAGAAAAGTGCCTTTTGAGTGTTTTTGAGCGTGATAGAAAATAAAGCACTAAAAAGGAGGGCAATCACATTACATTGGAGGAAAACGAATTTTTACCAAGAACTTGCATTTATGTGTTTTTGAGCTCCTTATATACCAAAACACTAAAACGCATGCAAAACACTCTTTATGGTGAAACAGAATAACATTACCAAAAACATGTATTTTGAGTGTTTTTGATCATGTTACCAATAAAAACGCTTAAATAAATGCAAAGAACACTATTTTTGGGAAACGAAAGGAGATTACGAGAAACGAGTATTATGAGTGTTTTTAAGTTAATTAATTACCAAAAAGCTAAAAGCCACAAATAACACTCTTTATTGAGAAACAATAAATAAATAAAAAAATAAATAAATACAATATTTTTTTTCATTCTTATTCATCTTCACAGGTACCAAAATGCCAAAATTCGGGCAAATTTTAGGAAATTATGTGAAATAAGAACATTATCAAAAAAGTTAAATTTAGCTTTTTTTTTTTCGAACCGTTATGTACCAAACCCCTAAAGTGCATGCAAAGCCACCTATATGGGGAAATTAAACGTCTTTGCCAGAAAACGGTCATATGAGTGTTTTTCAGCATGTTAAGAACCAACACGATAAATAACATGGAAGTCAATCTATATGGGAATCCATAACAAAATTACTAAAAACGTGTCTTTTCGGTGTTTTACGTAGAAAAACGCTAAAACGATGTAAACCAACCAATATGAAGAAATAAAATAACATTACCGAAAAGGTATATTTTAAGTGTTTTTGAAATTGTTACCTACAAAAAACGCGAAAATGGATGGAAAGCACTCTATATTCTGAAGCAAAAGGACATTACGAGAAACGTGTATAATGAGTGTTTTATAGTTTCACAAGAACTACAAGACAAAAAACGCAAAAAACTCGTGTATTTTGAGAAGTTTCTTACATTCCAAAATGCTGTAACTCTGGAACAACACTCTTAATTGAGAAACAGATCAATCTTACTAATTGCGTGTATTTTGAATGCTTTTCACATCCTTAGTTACCAAAACCCCAAATTGCATCTGAATCCAGCTTTTTTGTGGGAAAAAAATGACGTTACCAGAAAAATGTCTTTTGAGTTTTTTTGAGCGTGTTAGGCAATAAAGCACTAAAAAGCAGGGCAATCACATTACATTGGAATAAAACCAATTTTTAACAAGAACTTGCCTTTAAGTGTATTTGAGCTCCTTATATACCAAAACACTAAAATGCTTGCAAAATACACTTGATGGTGAAACAGAATAACATTACCAAAAACATGTATTTTGAGTGTTTTTGATCATGTTACCAATAAAAACGCTTAAATATATGCAAAAAACCGTATTTTTGGGAAATGAAAGGACATTACGAGAAACGTGCATTATGATTGTTTTTAAGTTCATTAAGTAAGAAAAAGCTAAAAGCCATAAAGTACACTCTTTATTGACAAAATAAAGTAAATGAATAAAAAAATACGATTTTTTTTTCATTCTTATTCATCTTCACAGGTAACGAGGTGCCAAAATTCGGGCAAAGTTCAGGAAATTATATGAAAAAAGAACATCATCAAAAAAGTTAAATTTAGCTTTTTTTTCGGACTGTTATGTACCAAACCCTTAAAGTGCATGCAAAGCCACCTATATGGGGAAATTAAACGTGTTTGCCAGAAAACTGTCTTATGAGTGTTTTTCAGCATGTTAGGAACCAACATGATAAAACCCAAGGAAGTCAATCTATATGGGAATCCAAAACAAAATTACTGAAAACGTGTCTTTTCAGTGTTTTACGTACAAAACGCTAAAACGGATGCAAACTAACCAAAATGAAGAAATAGAATAACATTACCAAAAAGGTATATTTTGAGTGTTTTTGAAATTGTTACCTACAAAAAACGCGAAAATGGATGGAAAGCAAAAGGCATTAAAAAGCATGTTAGGCACCAAAACGATAAATAATATGAAAGTCACTCTATATGGAAATCCAAAACAAAATTACTGGAAACGTGTCTTTTAAAAGATTTACGTAGAAATACGCTAAAACGGAGGCAAACCAACCAATATGAAGGAATAGAATAACATTACCAAAAAAGTATATTTTGTGTGTTTTTGAGCTTGTTACATAAAAAGAAACTCGAAAATGGATGCAAAGCACTCTATAAACAAAAGGACATTACGAGAAACGTGTATTATGAGTGTTTTTAAGTTCCTTAAGTACCAAAAAGCTAAAACCCACAAATAACACTCTTTATTTAGAAAAAAAAAATAATAGGATTTTTTTTTTTTTTCATAGATACCGAGATGACAAAATTCTGGGAAAATTCAGGGCAATCATATGATAAAACAATATTATCAAAAAGTTAATTTCAGCTTTTTTTTCGGACTGTTATGTACCAAACCCTAAAGTGCATGCAAAGCCTCTATATGAAGAAATTAAACAATCTTACAAGAAATCTGTGTTTTGAGTGTTTTTTTTAGCATGTTAGGCACCAAAACAATAAATAATACGGAACTCACTCTATATGGGAATCCAAAAGAAATTTACTGAAAACGTGTCTTCTCAGTGTTTTACGTAGAAAAACGCTAAAATGGATACAAAGCAACCAATATCAAGAAATAGAAAAACGTTATTAAAAAGGTATATTTTGAGTGTTTTTGAGCTTGTTACCTACAAAAAAACGCGAAAATTGATGCAAAGCACTCTATATTGGGAAAGAAAAGGACATTGCAAGAAAAGTGTATAATGAGTGTTTTATAGTTCAAAAGAACCACAAGGCAAAAAACGCAAAATCTCGTGTATATGGAGAGGTTTCCTAGATACCAAAATGCTAAAACTCATGTATAACACTTTTCATCATATTGGTTGGTTTTCATCTGTTTTAGCGTTTTTTCTACGTAAAACACCAAAAAGACACGTCTTCAGTAATTTTTTTTTCGATTCCCAAAGATTTTTCCCAGAATTTTGACATCTTAGTACCTATGAAGATGAATAACAAAAAAAAAAAATATATATACTTTATTTTATTTTTTTTCTCTATAAAGAGTGTTATTTCTGGGTTTTAGCTTTTTTGGTACTAAAGGAACTTAAAAACACTCATAATACACGTTTCTCGTAATGTCCTTTCGTTTCCCAAAATTAGGGTTCTTTGCATGTATTTAAGCGTTTTTATTGGTAACATGATCAAAAACACTCAAAATACATGTTTTTGGTAATTTTATTCTGTTTCACTATAAAGTTTGTTTTCCATGCGTTTTAGTGTTCTGGTATATAAGGACCTCAAAGACACTTAAAGGCAAGTTCTTGGTAAAAATTCGTTTTACTCCAATGTAATGTTATTGCCCTCCTTTTTAGTGCTTTATTGCCTATCACGCTCAACAATACTCAAAAGACACTTTTCTAGTAAAGTCATTTTTTTTTCCCACAATCAATTTTCGCATGGAATTTGGGGTTTAGGTAACTAAGAATGTTAAAAGCACTGAAAATACATGCATTTAGTAAGGTTGTTCTGTTTCTCAATTATCATCATATTTCAAAAAATTCTCAAAACACATATTTCTGGTAAGCTCGTTTAATTTCCTTATATAAGATTCTTTCCATGCACTTGAAGGTTTGGTACATAACAGTCCGAAAAAAAAAACAGGAAATTATTTTTTTTGATAATACTCTTTTATCATATGATTGCCCTGAATTTTCCCAAAATTTTGGCATCTCGGTACCTATGAATATGAATAAAAAAAAAAGAAAAAAAATCCTATTTTTTTTACATTTTTATTTTTTATTTTCTAAATAAAGAGTGTTATTGGTGGGTTTTAGCTTTTTGTTACTTAAGGAATTTAAAAAACACTCATAATACACGTTTTTCGTAATATCCTTTTGTTTCCCAAACATAATGTTCTTTGCATGTAATTAAGCGTTTTTATAGATAACAATATCAAAAACACTCAAAATACATGTTTTTGGTAATGTTGTTCTGTTTCTCCATAAAGTTTGTTTTTGTACGCGTTTTAGCGGTTTGGTATATAAGGACCTCAAAAACACTTAAAGGCAAGTTTTTGGTATAAATTGGTGTTATTCCAATGTAATATGATTACCCTGCTTTTTAGTGCTTTATTGCCTATCACGCTCAAAAACACTTAAAAGACACTTTTCTGATAATTTCATTTTTTTCTCACATAGAGGTGGTTTCGCATGCAATTTGGGGTTTTGGTAACTAAGAATGTGAAAAGCACTCAAAATACACGCATTTAGTAAGGTTGTTCTGTTTCTCAATTAAGAGTGTTATTCATAAGTTTCATCATTTTGGTATCTAGGAACCTTCTCCATATACACGAGTTTTTGTGTTTTTTGCCTTTTGGTTCTTTTGAACTATAAAAACTCATTATACACTTTTCTTGCAAAGTCCTTTTTTTTCTAATATAGAGTGCTTTGCATCAATTTTCGCGTTTTTTTGTAGGTAACAAGCTTAAAAACATTCAAAATATAGCTTTTTGGTAATGTTTTTCTATTTCTTGATATTGGTAGGTTTGCATCCGTTTTAGCGTTTTTCTACGTAAAAGAAAGAAAAAACACGTTTTCAGCAATTTTGTTTTGGATTCTCATATAGAGTGAATTCCTTACTATTTATCGTTTTGGTGCCTAACATGCTGAAAAACACTCAAAAAAGAGATTTCTGGTAAGGTCGTTTAATTTCCTCATATAGGAGTCTTTAGATGCACTTTAGGGTTTAGTACATAACAGTCCGAAAAAAAGCTAAAATTTACTTTTTTGATAATTTTTGTTTTAACATATAATAGTCGTGAATTTTCCCAGAATTTTGGCATCTCAGTACCTATGAAGATGAATAACAAAAAAAAAATCCTATTTTTTTTTTTTTACTTTTTTTTTCTAAATAGTGTTATTTGTGGGTTTTAGCTTTTTGGTACTTAAGGAACTTAAAAACACTTATAATACACATTTCTCGTAATGTCCTTTCCTTTCTTAAACATAAGGTTTTTTGCATATATTTAAGCGTTTTTATAGATAACATGATCAAAAACACTCAAAATATATGTATATATGTTTTTTGGTAATTTTCTTTTCTTTCTTCATAAAAGGTGTTTTGCATGCTTTTTAGCGTTTTCGTATGTAATTAGCTCAAAAACCTTCAAGGCAAGTTCTTGGTAAAAGTTGTTATTATCCCCATGTAATGTGATTCCCCTGCTTTTTAGTGCTTTATTGCCTAACACGCTCAAAAACACTCAAAAGACACTTTTCTGGTAATATCATTTTTTTCCCACATAAAGCTAGTTTTGCACCGAATTTGGGGTTTTGGTAACTAAGAATGTGAAAAAAAACTAAAAAAAACTGGCATTTAGTAAGGTTGTTCTATTTCTTAATTAAAAGTGTTATTCATGAGTTTCAGCATTTGGTATGTAAGAAACTTTTCTAATACACACATTTGGTAAGGTGTTTCTGTTTCAAAATTAAAAGTGTTATTGATGAGTTTTGAGCTTTTTGGTATGTAAGAAACTTCTTTATGTACACGAGTTTTTGAGGATTTTACCTTGTGGTTCTTGTCAAACTATAAAACACTCATACACGTTTCTCGTAATGTCCTTTTCTTTGCCAATATAAAGTGCTTTCCATCCATTTTTGCTTTTTATGTAGGTAAGAAGCTCAAAAACACATCAAAATATATCTTTTTGATAATGTTATTCTATTTCTTCATATTGGTTGGTTTGCATCCGTTTTAGCGATTTTCTACGTAAATCACTGAAAAGACACGTTTTAAATAATATTGTTCAGATTGCTGAAAAACACTCAAAAGACAGGTTTCTGGTAAAGTCGTGTAATTTCCCCATATAGGTGGATTTGCATGCACTTCAAAGTTTGTACATAACTCCGGAAAAAGCTAAAATTATTTTTTTTTAATGAGTTTTTTTTTTACAAGATTTCCATGAATTTTGCCAGAATTTTGGCAACTCTGTACCTATGAAGATGAAAAACATTTTTTTTTCTATAAAAAGTTATTTGTGGGTTTTAGCTTTTTGGTACTTAAGGAACTTAAAAATACTCATAATACACGATTTTCGTAATATTCTTTCATTTTCCAAATATAGGGTTCTTTGCATGTATTTAGACATTTTTATAGGTAACATGATCAAAAACACTCAAAATACATTTTTCTGGTAATGTTATTCTGTTTCTCCATAAAGGGTGTTTTGCAAGCGTTTTAGCGTTTTGGTATGTAAGAAGCTAAAAAACACGTAAAGGCAGGTTCTTGGTAAAAGTTGGTTTTATTCCCATATAATGTTATTGCCCTCCTTTTTAGTGCTTTAGTGCCTAACACGCTCAAAAACACTCAAAAGACACTTTTTTTGGTAATGTCATTTTTTTTCCACATAAAGCTAGTTTCGCATGCAATTTTTGGTTTTGGTAACTAAGAATGTGAAAAGCACTCAAAATACATGCATTTGGTAAGGTTGTTCTGTATTCTTAATTAAGAGTGTTATTTCTGAGTTTCAGCATTTTGGTATCTAAGAAACTTCTCCATATACACCGAGTTTTGCGATTTTTGCCTTGTGGCTGTTGTGAAACTATAAAACACTCATTATACACGTTTCTCGTAATGTCCTTTTGTATCCCAATATAGAGTGTTTTCCATCCATTTTCGCGTTTTTTGAAGATAAAAAGCTCAAAAACACTCAAAATATACCTTTTGGTAATGTTATTCTATTTCTCCATATTCGTTGGTTTGCATCCGATTGAGCATTTTTCTACGTAAAACACTGAAAAGACAGTTTTTCAGTAATTTTGTGATGGATTCCCACATTTAGTGACTTCCATATTATTTATCGTTTTGATGCCTAACATGCTGATAAAAAAACAACACAAAAGACAGGTTTCTGGTAAGGTTGTTTAATTTCCCCATATAGGTGGCTTTGGATGCACTTTAGGTTTTGGTACATAACAGTCCGAAAAAAAAGCTAAAATTAACTCTTTTTCATAATGTTCTTTTTTCACATAATTTCCCTGAATTTTGGGAGAATTTTAGTATCTTGGTACCTATGAAGATGAATAAAAAAAAATGCTATTTTTTATTTATTTTTTTTTTTCTCTATAAATAGTGTTATTTCTGGGTTTTAGCTTTTTGGTACTTAAAGAACTTAAAAACACTCATAATACACGTTTCTCGAAATGTCCTTTCGTTTCCCAAACATAAGATTCTTTGCATATATTTAAGCGTTTTTATAGGTAACATGATCAAAAACACTCAAAATACATGTTTTTGGTAATGTTATTCTGTTTCTAAATAAAGGGTGTTTTGCATGCGCTTTAGCGTTTTGGTATATAAGGAGCTCAAAAACACTTAGAAAAAGCACTTGGTTAAAGTTGATTTTATTCCCATGTAATGTGATTGCCCTGCTTTTCAGTGCTTTATCGCCTATCATGCAATCACACTTAAAAGACACTTTTCTGGTAATGTCATTTTTTTTCCCAAATAAAGCTACTTTCACATAAAATTTGGGGTTTTGGTAACTAAGAATGTGAAAAACACTCAAAATACACGCATTTGGTAAGGTTGTTCTGTTTCTCAATTAATAGTGTTATTTAGGAGTTTCACCATTTTGGTATCTAAGAAACTTCTCCATATATACGAGTTTTTGCGTTTTTTGCCTTGTGCTTCTTGAAAATCTATAAAACATTCATTATACACGTTTCTCGTAATGTCCTTTTGTTAACCAATATAGAGAGCTTACCATCCATTTTCGCGTTTTTTTTTTTTTTTTTTTTTTTTAAAGCTCAAAAATACTCAAAGTTTTTGGTAAACTTATTCTATTTTTTCATGTTGGCTGGTTTGCATCCGTTTTAGCATTTTTCTACTTAAAACACGGAAAAGACACGTTTTCAGTAATTTGTTTTAGATTCCCAAATAAAATGAATTCCATATTGTTAATTGTTTTGGTGACTAACATGCTGAAAAACACTAGA
The DNA here is from genome assembly GCF_035594125.1 of Scylla paramamosain. Lineage (NCBI taxonomy): Eukaryota > Metazoa > Arthropoda > Malacostraca > Decapoda > Portunidae > Scylla > Scylla paramamosain. The sequence continues at coordinate 8,793,940 of NC_087175.1, forward strand.
AACACAGGTTTCTCGTAAAGTCGTTTAATTTCCCCATATAGTTAGCTTTGCATGCACTTTAGGGTTTTGTGCAAAACAGTCTGAAAAAATACTAAAATTAACTTTTTTTATAATGTTCTTTTTTCATATAATTTCCCTGAATTTTGCCAGAATTTTGTGATCTCGGTACCTATGAAAAAGAATAACAAAAAAAAAATCCTATTTATTTATTTACTTTTTTCTTCTCTATAAAGAGGTTTTAGCTTTTTGGTACTTATGGAACTTAAAAAGACTCATAATACACGTTTCTCCTAATGTCTTTTCGTTTCCCAGACATAGGGTTTTTTGCATTTATTAAAGCGTTATTAGAGGTAACATGATCAAAAACTCTCAAAATACATGTTTTTGGTAATGTTAATCTGTTTCTCCATAAAGGGTGTTTTCCATGCGTTTTAGCGTTTTGGTATATAAGGAGCTCAAAAACACTTAAAGGCAAGTTCTTGGTAAAAGATGGTTTTATTCCCATGTAATGTGATTGCCCTCCTTTTTAGTGCTTTATTGCCTAACACGCTCAAAAACACTCAAAAGACACTTTTCTGGTAATGTCATTTTTTTACAACATAAAGCTAGTTTTGCATGCAATTTGAGGTTTTGGTAAATAAGAATGTGAAAAACCGTCAAAATACACGAATATCGTAATGTTGTTTTGTATTCTCAATTAAGAGTGTTATTCGTCAGTTTCAGCATTTTGGTATCTAAGAAACTTATCCATATTTACGAGTTTTTTTCGTTTTTTGCCTTGTGGTTCTTGTGAAACTATAAAACACTCATTATGCAAGTTTCTCGTAATGTCCTTTTGTATCTCAATATAGAGTGCTTTCTATCCATTTTCGCGTTTTTTGTAGATAAGAAGCTCAAAAACACTGAAAATATACCTTTTTTGGTAATGTTATTCTGTTTCTTCATATTCGTTGGTTTGCATCCGTTTTAGCGTTTTTTTACGTAAAACACTGAAAAGACACTTTTTCAGTAATTTTGTGATGGATTCCCATATTGAGTGACTTCCATATTATATATCGTTTTGGTGCCTAACATGCTGAAAAACACTCAAAAGACAGGTTTCTCGTAAAGTCGTTTAATTTCCTCATATAGGTGGCTTTGCATGCACTTTAGGGTTTGGTACATAACAGTCCGAAAAAAAAAGCTAAAATTAAATTTTTTTCATAATTTTCTTTTTTCACATAATTTTCCTGAATTTTGCCAGAATTTTGGCATCTTGGTACCTATGAAGATGAATAACAAAAAAAATAAATAAATTCCTATCTTTTTATTCATTTATTTATTTTTTTTCTATAAACAGTGTTATTTATGGGTTTTAGTTAAATGGTACTTAAAGAACTTAAAAATACTGGTAATACATGTTTCTCGAAATGCCCTTTAATTTCCCAAACATAAGGTTCTTTGCATATATTTAAGAGTTTTACAGGTAACATGATCAAAAACATTAAAAATACATGTTTTTGGTAATGTTATTCTCTTTCTCCATAAAGGGTGTTTTGCATTCGTTTTAGCGTTTTGGAATATAAGGAGCTCAAAAACATTTAAAAGCAAGTTGTTAGTAAAAGTTAATTTCATTCCCATGTAATGCGATTGCCCTGCTTTTTGGTGCTTTATTGCCTATCGTGCTAAAAAAAAAAAAAAAAAACATTTAAAAGACACTTTTCTGGTAATGTCAATTTTTTTCCCACAAATAGCTACTTTCACATAAAATTTGGGGTTTTGGTAACTAAGAATGTGAAAAACACTCAAAATACACGCATTTGGTAAGGTTGTTCTGTTTCTCAATTTAGAGTTTTATTCAGGTGTTTTAGCATTTTGGTATCTAAAAAACTTTTCCATATATATGAGTTTTTGCGTTTTTTGCCTTGTGATTCTTGAGAATCTATAAAACACTCATTATACACGTTTCTCGTAATATCCTTTTGTTAACCAATAGAGAAAGAGAAAAAAACCCAAAAGACAGGTTTCTCGTAAAGTCGTTTAATTTCCCCATATAGTTGGCTTTGCATGTACTTCATGGTTTGGTACATAACAGTCCGAAAAAAAAAAACTAAAATTAACTTTTTCGATAATGTCCTTTTTGCACATAATTTCCCTGAATTTTGCCAGAAATTTGGCATCTCAGTACCTATGAAGAGGAAGAACAAAAATAAAAGAATCCTATTTTTTTATTATTTCTTTATTTTTTTTTCTCTATAAACGGGTTTTAGCTTTTTGGTACATATGGAACTTAAAAACACATAATACACGTTTCTCATAATGTCCTTTCGTTTCCCAGACATAGGGTTCTTTGCATGTATTTAAGCGTTTTTAGAGGTAACATGATCAAAAACACTCAAAATAAATGTTTTTGGTAATGTTAATCTGTTTCTGGTTCGTTTTGGTATATAAGGAGTTAAAAAAACACTTAAAAGTTGGTTTTATTCCCATTTAATGTGATTGCCCTCCTTTTTAGTGCTTTATTGCCTAACTCTCAAAAACCCTTAAAAGATACTGTTCTGGTAATGTCATTTTTTTTTCCCACATAAAGCTAGTTTCGCATGCAATTTGGGGTTCTAATAACTAAGAATTTAAAAAACCACTCAAAATACACGCATTTAGTAATGTTATTCTGTTTCTTAATTAAGAGTGTTATTCAGGAGTTTCAGCATTTTTGTATCTAAGAAACTTATCCATATACACTAGTTTTTGCGTTTTTTGCTTCGTGGTTCTTTTGAAACTATAAAATACTCATTATAAAAGTTTCTCGTAATGTCTTTTTATTTCCCAATATAGAGTGCTTTGCATCCATTTTCACGTTTTTTTTTTGTTGGTCACAAGCTCAAAAATACTTAAAATATACCTTTTTGGTAGTTATTCTATTTCTTCATATTGGTCTGTTTGCATCCGTTTTAGCGTTTTTTTACGTAAAACACTGAAAAGACACGTTTTCAGTAATTTTGTTTTGGATTCCCATATAGAGTGACTGCCATATTATTTTTCGTTTTGGTGCCTAATATGCTGAAAAACACTCAAATGACAGTTTGAAAAGTCGTTTAATTTCCCCATATAGATGACTTTGCATGCACTTTAGGGTTTGGTACATAACAGTCCGAAAAAAAAGCTAAAATTAACTTGTTCGATAATGTTCTTTTATCCACATAATTTCCCTGAATTTTAACAGAATTTTGGCATCTCGGTACCTCTGAAGATGAATAACAAAAAAAAAAAAAAAAAAAAATTTTCTTTTATTTTATTTTTTATTTTTATTTATTTTTTTTTTTTTTTTGTTTCTTCATAAAGAGTGTTATTTGTGGGTTTTAGCTTTTTGGTATTTAAGTAACTTAAAAAAAACTTATAATACATGTTTTTTGTAATGTCCCTTCGTTTCCCAAACATAGGATTCTTTGCGTGTATTTAAGCGTTTTTATAGGTAACATGATCAAAAACACTCAAGATACATGTTTTTTGTAATGTTTTTGTTTTTCTCCATAAAGGATTTTTTGCATTCGTTTTAGTGTTTTGGTATGTAATGAGCTCAAAAATATTTAACTGCAAGTTCTTGGTAAAATTTTTTTTATTCACATGTAATGTGATTGCCCTTCTTTTAAGTACTTTATTGCCTAACACGCTCATAAACACTGAAAAATTTTGGTGACAAAGAATGTGAAAAACACTCAAAATACACGCATTTGGTAAGGTTGTTCTGTATCTCAATCAAGAGTGTTATTCATGAGTTTCAGCATTTTGGTATCTAAGAAACTTTTGCCTTGTGGTTGTTGTGAAACTATAAAACACTCATTATACAGGTTTCTCGTAATGTCCTTTTGTTTCCCAATATAGAGTGCTTTGCATCCATTTTCGCGTTTTTTGTAGGTAACAGGCTCAAAAACACTCAAAATATACCTTTTTTGGCAATGTTATTCTATTTCTTCATACTGGTTTGTTTGCATCCGTTTTAGCGTGTTTCTACGTAAAACATTGAAAAGACAAGTGTTAAGTGATTTTGTTTTGGATTCCCATATAGAGTGACTTCCATATTATTTATTGTTTTGGTGCCTAACATGCTGAAAAACACTCAAAAGACAGGTTTCTGGTAAAGTCGTTTAATTTTCTATAGAGGTGGCTTTGCATGCAATTTAGGTTTTGGTACATAACTGTCCGAAAAAAAAGCTAAAATTAACTTTTGTTGATAATGTTCTTTTTTCCATGTAATTTCCCTGAATTTTGCCAGAATTTTGGCATCTCGGTACATATGAAGAAGAATAAGAAAAAAAAGGAAAATTCTCTTTTTTTTTCTCTATAAAGAGTGTTATTTGTGGATTTTAGCTTTTTGGTGCTTAAGGAATTTAATAATATTCATAATACACGTTTCACGTAATGTACTTTCGTTTCCCAAACATAGGGTTCTTTCCATGTATTTAAGCGTTTTTATAGGTAACATGATCAAAAACACTCAAAATACATGTTTTTGGTAATGTTATTCTGTTTCTTCATAAAGGGTGTTTTGCATGCGTTTTAGTGTGTTGGTATGTTAGGAGCTCAAAAACACTTAAAGGCAAGTTCTTGGTAAAAGTTGGTTTTATTCCCATGTAATGTGATTCCCTTGCTTTTTAGTGCTTTATTGCCTAACACGCTCAAAAACACTCAAAAGACATTTTTCTGGAAATGTCTTTTTTTTTCTTTCCACATAAAGCTAGTTTCGTATGCAATTTGGGGTTTTGGTAACCAAGAATGTGAAAACACTCAAAATACACGCATTTGGTAAGGTTGTTCTGTTTCTCAATTAAGAGTGTTATTCATGAGTTTTAGGGTTTTGGTATCTAAGAATCTCAAAAACACTTATAATGCACGTTTCTCGTAATGTCCCTTTTTTTCCTCATTTAGGGTGCTTTGCATGCACCCTAAATTTACTAACAACACTACTAATTCCACTATCCAAGTCATTGACATATATTACAAACAACATCGGCCCTAATACTAATAATCCCTTTGTCACCCCACTAATTACTTGACCCCACTCGGATTTAGAGCCGTTTATTACAACACTCTGTCGCCTGCCGCTTGGCCATGACGTTATCCAGATTACTTATAACCTTTTTCCAATTCTTAAATACTGTGGAATATATTTCATCTGGTCCTGGTGACTTGAACTTTTCAGCTTATCTATCTCCTGTTCCACTATCTCTTTAGTTATGGTAATATCTGTCAGCTTCTCATTTTCTTCTACTCTAAATATCTTGTCACTATTCGGCAAATCCTGCATGTTTTCCTGGGCAAAGACAGTTAAAAAATACTCGTTCACAATTTTACTAATCTCCTCCCAACAACTAAGCAGGTCCCATTCTGCTGTCTTTAAGGAACTATTGTTTCTCTATTCTTCGTATTATATGCCTGATAAAATCCCTTGGGGTCCATCTTCGCTTGGCTGGCTACCTTTAATTCATAACTATTTTTAGCTTTCCTTGTTAAACTCCTGACTTTTCTAATTCATTATATTATGGCCTTAAAACCACTTTCCCTGTCTTTAATCTCATATATACTTCTCTTTCGCCCGATGTAATGTTTTAACCTCTGTCATCCATTTATGATCATTTTTTCTGCGATCTTATTCTTGTGTAAGGGATATTCCCTAACTGTCCTGAATGTAATTTATCAACGAAATATTTATTTCGCATCTCTATAAAGGGTGTTTTGCTTGAGTTTTAGCGTTTCTGTACATAAGAACCTTTAAAACACGTTTTTAGTAATGTTATTTTGTATTCCTTTATGGAGCGCATTCCATGCTTTTCAGCGTTTTGGTGTCTAACACGTTGAAAAACACTCAAAAGACACGTTGATGAAAATGTCGTTTTGTTTCCCGATAAAGGGGGCTTCCAATGCATTTTGTCTTTTGGTACTTTACAATATAAAAAAAAAGTTTAAGTAAAAGTTTTCGGTTGAGTTATTTTTCCATATAAAGTTCTAATCATGTGTTTTTGAGTCTGGGTACCTAAAAAGCTCAAAATCTCTCATTATACACTTTTCTCGTAATGTCCTTTCTTTTCTCCATGAAGGATGCTTTGCGAGTAATTTGGCACTTTTATACTTAACAAGCACAAAAACAATCAAAATACAAGTTTTTGGTAATGCTAATTTGTTTCTCCGTAAAGGTTGTTTTGCATGCTTTTCTGCGATTTCGGATGTAAGGTGAAAAACACTCTAAAGATACTTTCTTGGTAATGTTATTTTATATTGCCAAATAGGGTGCTTTCAATGCTTTTTAGCATTTTGATTCCTAACACTCAAGTAAACACTCAAAAGACACGTTTCCTGTAATATCGTTTTGCTTCTTCATATAGGGATCTGCATGCATTATGATGTTTTGCTACATAATGTGAAAAACGCTCAAAATAAAGATTTTAGGTAATGTTGTTCTTTTTCTCTATCCTTTTTAGCGTTTTGGTACTTAGGAGGCTTACTTAGGAAGCTCAGAAACACAAAAAAAACTTGTTTCTCCAAACGTCTTTCCATTTCCCCATAAAGATTGCTTTGTATGTATTTTGACGTTTTGGTACATAAAAAGGAAAAAAAAACACAAAAACACGTTTTTGGTGATGTTCTGTTTCTCTATTAAGAGATATAGAATATATTTAATTTTCATTCAGGCGGTTTAGTGTTTGGTACCTAAGAGACTCAAAACTCTGATAATACACGTTTCTCGTAATGTCCTATCGTTTCCTCATACAGGGTGCTTTAAATGCATTTTTAAGATGATGTACGTAACAGACTCAAAAAGACTCAAAATACACGCTTTTGGTAAGGTTTTATTCTGTTTGGTAAGATTATTCGTGTTTGTTGCACGCGTTTTAGCGTTTTGGAACGTAAAAAGTTTAAAACAAAAGACATGCTTATTATTTTGCATTTCTATATAAGGTGCTTTCCATGCTATTTAGCGTTTTCGTGCCTAAGACGTGGAAAAACACATAAAAACACATTTCTTACATTGTTGTTTAATTTTCTCGTATAGCGAGCGAGCATTATGATGTTTTGCTACCTGACAATGTGAAAAACATTCAAATTACACGATTTTGGTAATGTTTTTTTCTTTCTCCATTTTTGCGTTTTGGTACCTGAGAAGCTAAAAAAAAAAAAAAAAAAAACATAATACACGTTTTTTGTCATGTCCTTTCGTTTCCTCATATAGGCTGTTTTTGGTGCTTTGGTACCTTACAGGGTGTTTGCATGTATTTTGACATTTTAGTTCGTAAGAACCTAAAAAAACACTCTGAAGACACGTTTTAGTAAAGTTCTTTTGTATTCTCCTATGGGGTGATTTCGTTGCTTCTTACTGATTTGGTGCCTAACACGCCCAAAAAATAACAAAAGACAAGTTTGTAATGATTTCGTTTCGTTTCTTCATATAGGTTGCTTTACATGCATGTTGGCGTTTTGGTAATTATCAATGTAAAAAAATACCCGTTTTTGGTAAGTTTGTTCTTTTTCTTCAGAGCACTATTGATGTACTGATCTGTTACTTAAGAAAGTAATAAAAAAAAAAAAAAAAAAAAAAAACGTTTCTCGTAATGTCCTTTTTATTTCCATATGCAGGGTGATTTGTTTGATGACAGGCGATTTTGTACATAAGCTAAAAAAAAAAAAACACACAAAATACACGTTTTTGGTTAATTTATTCTGTTTCTCTATATATGGTATCTTCATACGTTTTTAAAGTCGTTTCATATATCTATATATGAATTTTGGCTATATATGAATTTTGGCTTTTTGGTAACTAACAATGTCATAACACTCAAAATGCACGTTTTTTTTTTTTTTTTTGGCAGTATTGTTCTGTTTCTCCATATAGAGTGTTTTCATGCGTTTTACCCTTTTGATACTAAGAAAATAAAAAACACTCATAATACACGTTTATCGTAATGTCTGTTAATTTTTCCCATATAGGGTATTTCCGATTCATTTAGAAGTTTTTTTACGTAACAATCTTACAAAAGACTCAAAATACTTGTTTTGTATGCGTTTTAGCGTTTTCGTATGTAAGGAGCTTAAAAACACTTAAAGTCAAGTTATTGGTAAAAGATGGTTTTATTCCCATGTAATGTGATTGCCCTGCTTTTTAGTGCTTTATTGCCTAACACGCTAAAAAAAAAAAACGCGACACTTTTCTGGTAATATATTTTTTTTCACACATAAAGCTAGTTTCGCATGTAATTTGGGGTTTTGGTAAGTAAGAATGTTAAAAAGATTCAAAATACACCCATTTGGTAAAGTTGTTCTGTTTCTCAATTGAGTGTTATTCATGAATTTCAGCATTTTGGTATAAAAGAAACATCTCCATATACACGAGTTTTTGCGTGTTTTGCCTTGTGGTTCTTGTGAAACTATAAAACACTCATTATACACGTTTCTCGTAATGTCCTTTTCTTTCCCAATATAGAGTGCTTTGCAACTATTTTCGCGTTTTCTGTAGGTAACAAGCTCAAAAACACTCAAAATTTAACTTTTTAGTAATATTATTCTGTTTCTTCATATTGGTTGGTTTGCATCCGTTTTAATGTTTTTCTAAGTAAAACACTAAAAAGACACGTTTTCAGTAATTTTGTTTTGGATTCCCATATAGAGTGACTTCCATATTATTTATTGTTTTGGTGCCTAACATACTGAAAAACAGGCAAAAGACAGGTTTCAGGTAAAGTCGTTTAATTTCCTCATATAGGTGGCTTTCCATACACTTTAGGGTTTGGTACATAACAGTCCGAAAAAAAAAAAAAGCTAAAATTAACTTTTTTTCATAATATTATTTTTTTTCACATAATTTCCCTGAATTTTGCCAGAATTTTGGCATCTCAGTACCTATGAAGATAAATAACAAAAAAAAAAATATATATCCTAGTTTTTATTTATTTATTTATTTTCTCTATAAAGAGTATTTTTTGTGGGATTTAACTCTTTTCGTACTTATGGAACTTAAAAACGCTCATAATATACGTTTCTCGTAATGTCCTTTTGTTTCCCAAACATAGATTTCTTTGCATGTATTTAAGCGTTTTTATACGTAACAGATCAAAAACACTGAAAATTAATGTTTTTCGTAATGTTTTTTTGTTTCTCCATAAAGGGTGTTTTGCATGCATTTTAGTGTTTTGGTATGTAAGGAGCTGAAAAACACTTAAAGACAAGTTCTTGATAAATGTTAGTTTTATTCCCATGTAATGTCATTGCCCTGCTTTTTTGTGCTTTATTTCCTAACACGCTCAAAAACACTCAAAAGACACTTTTTTTTTTGGTAATGTCATTTATTTCCCATATAAAGCTAGTTTCGCATGTAATTTCGGGTTTTGGTAACTAAGAATGTGAAAAAACTCAAAATACACGCATTTGGTATGGTTGTTCTGTTTCTCAATTAAGAGTGTTATTCATGAATTTCAGCGTTTTGGTATCTAAGAAACATCTCCATATACACGAGTTTTTGCTTGTTTTTTTCCTTGTGGTTTTTGTGAAACTATAAAACACATTATAAACGTTTCTCGTAATGCATTTTGTTTCCCAATATAGAGAGATTTGCATCCATTTTCGCTCAAAAACAAAAAATAATACCTTTTTCGGTAATATTATTCTATTTCATAATATTGGTTGATTTGCATTCGTTTTAGCGTTTTTCTACGTAAAACACTGAAAAGACACGTTTTCAGTAATTTTGCTTTGGATTTCCATACAGAGTGACTTCCATATTATTTATTGTTTTGGTGCCTAACATACTGAAAAACAGGCAAAAGACAGGTTTCAGGTAAAGTCGTTTAATTTCCCCATATAGGTGGCTCTACATGCAGTTTAGGGTTTGGTACATAACAATCTGAAAAAAAAGCTAAAATTAACTTTATTGATTTTTTTTTTCACATAGATTTTCTGAATTTTGCCAGAATTTTGGCGTCTCGGTACCTATGAAGATTAATAAAAAAAAATGCTATTTTTTCATTTATTTATTTATTTTTGGTACTTAAGGAACGTATAAAAACTCATAATACTCGTTTCTCGTAATGTCCTTTTGTTTCCTAAAGATAAGGTTCTTTGCATGTATTTAAGCGTTTTTATAGGTAACATGATCAAAAACACTCAAAATATACCTTTTTCGTAATGTTATTTTATTTCTTCATATTGGTTGGTTTCCATCCGTTTTAGCGTTTTTCTACGTAAAACACAGAAAAGACACGTTTTCAGTAATTTTGTTTTGGATTCCCATATAGAGTGACTTCCATGTTATTTATCGTTTTGGTGCCTAACATGCTGAAAAAACAATCAAAAGACGGGTTTCTTGTAAAGTCGTTTAATTTCCCCATATAGGTAGCTTTCCATACACTTTAGGGTTTGGTACATAACAGTCCGAAAAAAAGCTAAGATTAACCTTTTTCATAATATTCTTTTTTCACGTAATTTTCCTGAATTTTGCCAGAATTTTGGCATCTTGGTACCTATGAAGATCAATAAAAAAATGCTATTTTTTTTTTCTCTATAAAGAGTGTTATTTGTGGGTTTTAGCTTTTTGGTACTTAAGGAACTTCTAAACACTCATAATACACATTCCTCGCAATGTCCTTTCATTCCCAAACATAGGGTTCTTTGCATGTATTTAGGCGTTTTTATTGGTAACAAGCCCAAAAACACTCAAAATACATGTTTTTGAGAATGTTATTCTGTTTTTCCATAAAGGGTGTTTTGCATGGGTTTTAGCGTTTTGGTATGTAAGGAGCTCAAAAAAAACTTAAAGGCAAGTTCTTGGTAAAAGTTGGTTATATTCCAATGTAATGTGATTGCCCTGCTTTTTAGTGTTTTATTACCTAACACGCTGAAAATCACTAAAAAGACACTTTTCTAGTAATTTTTTTTTCCACAGTTTTGCATGTAATTTGGGGTTGGGCCACTAAGAATGTAAAAAAAAAACACTCAAAATACACTCATTTCCTAAGATTGTTCTGTTTCTCAATTAAGAGTATTATTCATGAGTTTCAGCATTTTTTGCCTTTTTTTTTTTTTTGCGTTTTTTGCCTTATGGTTCTTGAAAACTATTAAAACATTCATTATACAATTTTCTTGTAATATCCTTTTTTTTTCCCAATACAGACTGCTTTGCATTCATTTTTACGTTTTTTTGTAGGTAACAAGCTCAAAAACACTCAATTTTTTTGTAATGTTATTCTATTTCTTCATATTGGTTGGTTTGCATCCGTTTTAGGGTTCTACGCTAAAACTGAAAAGACATGTTTTCAGTAATATTGTTGAAATAGCTGAAAACAAAGACACGTTTCTTGTAAAGTCGTGTAATTTCCCGATATAGGTTGCTTTGCATGCAATTCCGTGTTTCGTACATAACTCCGGAAAAAGCTAAATTTTTTTTTTTCACATAATTTCCCTGAATTTTCTCAGAATTTTGGCATCTCGGCACCTATGAAGATGAATAACAAAAAAAAATCTATTTTTTTTTTTTCTCTATAAAGAGTGTTATTTGTGGGTTTACATTTTTGGTACTTAAGGAACTTAAACATACTCATAATACACGATTTTCGTAATGTCCTTTCGTTTCACAAACATAGCGTTCTTTGCATGTATTTAAGCGATTTTATAGGTAACATGATCAAAAACACTCAAAATACATGTTTTTGGTAATGTTATTCTGTTTCTCCATAAAGGTTGTTTTGCATGTGTTTAGCGGTTTGGTATGTAAAGAGTTAAAAAACACTTAAAGGCAAGTTCTTCGTAAAATTTGGTTTTATTCCAATGTAATGTGATTGCTCTACTTTTTAGTGTTTTGTTGCATATAACGCTCAAAAACACTGAAAAGACACTTTTCTGGTAATGTCATTTTTTTCCCACATAAAGCTAGTTTTGCATGTAATTTGGTATTTTCGTAACTAAAAATGTGAAAAACACTCAAAATACACACATTAGGTAAGGTAGTTCTGTTTTTTAATTAAAAGTGTTATTCATTAGTTTTAGCGTTTTGGTATGTAAGAAACTTCTCTATATACACGAATTTTTGCGTTTTTTGTCTTGTGGTTCTTGTGAAACTATAAAACACTCATTATACACGTTTCTTGTAACGTCTTTTGCTTCCCTATATAGAGTGCTTACCATCCATTTGCGCGTTTTTTGTAGGTAAAAAGCTCAAAAACACTTTTTGGTAATGTTTTTCTATTTCTTCATATTTGTTGGTTTGCATCCGTTTTAGTGTTTTTCTACGTAAAACACTGAAAAGACATGTTTTCAGTAATTTTGTTTTGGATTCACATATTGACTGACTTTCACATTATTTATCGTTTTAGTGCCTAACATGCTGAAAAACACTGAAAATACAGGTTTCTGGTAAAGACGTTTAACTTCCTTATATAGGTGGCATGCACTTTAGAGTTTGGTACATAAAAATCAGAAAAAGAGCTATAATTAACTTTTTGGATAATGTTCTTTTTTTCCACATAAATTCCCTGAATATTGGCAGAATTTGTCATCTTGGTACCTATGAAGATGAAAAAAAAAGCTATTTTTGTATTTTTCTATTTATTTTTGTGGGTTTTAGCGTTTTGGTACTTAAGGAACTTAAAAACGGTCCTAATACACGTTTCTCGTAATGTTCTTTCGTTCCCAAAAACCTAGGGTTTTTTCATGTATTTAAGCGTTTTTATAGGTAACATGATCAAAACACTTAAAACACATGTTTTTAGTAATGTTATTCTGCTTCTCCATAAAGGAGTTTTTTGCATGGGTTTTAGCGTTTTGGTTTCTAAGGAGGTCAAAAACACTTCAAGGCACGTTCTTGGTAAAAGTTGGTTTTATTCCCATGTAATGTGATTGCCCTGTTTTTTTTTGTGATTTATTGCCTAACACGCTCAAAAACACTCAAAAGACACTTCTGGTAATGTCATTTTTTTTTCCAACATAGTTTCGAGTGCTATTTCGAGTTTTGCTGTATAAGAATGTGAAAAACACTCAAAATACACGCATATGGTAACGTTGTTCTGTTTCTCAATTAATATTGTTATTCATGAGTTTCAGCATTTTGGTATCTAAGAAACTTCTTTATATACACGAGTTTTTGCGTTTTTTGCGTTTTGGTTCTTGTGAACCACAAGTTCTTTTGCTTAAAATTAATAAGACACTCATTACACACGTTTCTTGTAATGTCCTTTTGTTTCCCAATAGGGAGTGCTTTGCATCCATTTTCGCGTTTTTTGTAGGTAACAAGCTCAAAAACACTCAAAATGTACCTTTTTGGTAATGTTATTTTATTTCTTCTTATTGGTTGGTTTGCATCCGTTTTAGTGTTTTTCTACGTAAAACACCGAAAAGACACGTTTTCAGTAATTTTGTTTTACATTCCCATAGAGAGTGACTTGCATATTATTTACCGTTATGGTGCTTAACAAGCTGAAAAACACTCATAAGACAGTTTTCTGGCAAAGACGTTTGATTTCCCCATATAAGTGGCATTGCATGCACTTTAAAGTTTGGTACATAACAGTACGAAAAAAAAAGCTAAAATTAACTTTTTTGATAATTGACTCATAATTTCCTGAATTTTGCCCAAATTTTGGCATCTAGGTACCTGTAAAGATGAAAAAAGAAAGAAAAAATATCGTATTTATTTATTTTTTTCTCAATAAAGAGTGTTATTTGTGGCTTTTAGCAATTTGGTAAATAGTGATCTTAAAAACACTCATAATACACTTATCTCGTAATGTCCTTTCGTTTTCCAAAAATAGGGTTCTTTGCATGTATTTAAGCGTTTTTATTGGTAACATGATCAAAAACACTCAAAATATGTTTTAGGTAATGCTATTCTCTTTCTCCATAAAGTGTGTTTTGCAGGCGTTTTAGTGTTTTGGTATATAAGGAGCTCAAAACACTTAAAGGCAAGTTCTTGGTAAAAAATGATTTTATTGCCATGTAAAGTGATTCCCATGCTTTTTAGTGCTTTATTGCCTATCACGCTCAAAAACACTCAAAAGACACTTTTTTGGTAATGTCATTTTTTTCCCCACATAAAGCTGGTTTCGCATGCAATTTGGGATTTTGGTAACTAAGAATGTTAAAAGCACTCAAAATACACGCATTTAGTAAAGTTGTTCTGTTTCTCAATTAAGAGTGTTATACATGAGTTTCAGCATTTTGGTATCTAGGAAACTTCTCCATATACACGAGTTTTTGCGTTTTTTGCCTTGTTGTTCTTTTGAACACTCATTATACACTTTTCTCGCAATGTCCCTTTGTTTCCCAAAATAGAGTCCTTCGTATCAATTTTAGCGTTTTTTTTTTTGTAGGTAACAAGCTCAAAAACACTCAAAATATACCTTTTTGGTAATGTTTTTTCTATTTCTTGATATTGGTTAGTTTGCATCCATTTTAACGTTTTTCTACGTAAAACACTGGGAAGACACGTTTTCAGTAATTTTGTTTTGGATTCCCATATAAAGTGAGTTCCTTATTATTTATCATTTTGGTGCCTAGCATGCTGAAAAAACACTCAAAAGACAGATTTCTGGTAAGGTCGTTTAATTTCCTCATATAAGAGGCTTTGCATGCACTTTAGGGTTTGGTATATAACAGTCCGAAAAAAAAGTTAAAACAAAACTTTTTTTATAATTTTCTTTTATCATATAATAGCCCGGAATTTTCCCAGAATTTTGGCATCTCGGTACCTATGAAGATGAATAACAAAAGAAAAAAATCCTATTTTTTTATTGTTTATTTATTTATTTTTTTTAAATAAAGAGTGTTATTTGTGGGTTTTAGCTTTTCGGTACTTAAGGAACTAAAAAACACTCATAATACATATTTCTCGTAATGTCCTTTTGTTTCCCAAACATAAGGTTCTTTGCATGTATTTAAGCGTTTTTATAGATAACATGATGAAAAACACTCAAAATACATATTTTTCGTAATGTTATTCTGTTTCTCCATAAAGTTTGTTTTGCATGCGTTTTAGCGGTTTGGTATATAAGGAGCTCAAAAACACTTAAAGGCAAGTTTTTGGTATAAATTGGTGTTATTCCAATGTAATATGATTACCCTGCTTTTTAGTGCTTTATCGCCTATCACGCTCAAAAACACTTAAAAAACACTTTTCTGGTAATGTCATTTTTTTCTCACATAAAGGTTGTTTCGCATGCAATTTGGGGTTTTGGTAACTAAGAATGTGAAAAGCACCCAAAATACACGCATTTATTAAGGTTTTTCTGTTTCTATATTAAGAGTGTTATTCATGAGTTTCAGCATTTTGGTATCTAGGAACCTTCTCCATATACACGAGTTTTTGTGTTTTTTGCCTTTTGGTTCTTTTGAACTATAAAAAAAAAACTCATAATACACATTTGCCAAAAACGTGTATTTTGAATGTTTTTCAGCTTATTTCGTACCAATACGCAAAAATTCATCCATTTCACCCTCTATAGGGTAAAGAGACGACATTCCCAGAAAAAATGTTATTTCGGGGTTTTTCAGCGTTAGGCACCAAAACTCTAAAGAGCATGGAAGACTCTATATAAAAATCAAAACAACATTATCAAAATGGTGTCTTTTGAGTGTTTTTGAGCTTCTTACATTCCAAAATGCTAAAATGCCTTTATCGGGAGACATTACCAAAAACGTATGATTTAAGCGTTTTCCAGCTTTTTAGAAACCAAAACGCCTAAATGGATGTGCTAATCACGTGTTTCAGTATTTTATTACCTAAGAAGCTCAAAAACACTTATAATATACGTTTTTGGTAATGTTCTGTTTTTTATATATGGTATTCTGTATAGATTGTTGTACCTAACATGAGGAAAAAACCCATTTGTTTGGTTAATGCTTTTTTCTCCATATAGAGTGATATTCAAGTGTTTTAGTGTTTTCGTACTCTCATAATAATATTTTTTCTTAATAACTTTTCGTTTTTCAATGTCCGTTAATTTGTGTGCATTTTGGCGTTTTCGTACCCAACAAGCTCAAAAACACTCAAAACACACATTTTTGGTAATGTTCTATTTCACCATAAAGGATGTTTTGCACGCTTTTAAGAATTCGGTACGTAAGAAGCTCAAAACATTCAAAAGACACGTTTTCGATGTTTTATATATTTTTTTTTTTCCTATAATAGAGTTCTCCATGTTTTTTTTTTTTTGTTGGGTTGGTTTCTAATATGGTCAAAACACTCAAATGACACGTTTCCAGTAATATAATTTCTTTACATCAAATAGTGTGCTGTCTGCATTTTGGCGTTTTGGTAGCTAATGATCGGGAAAACTCTCAAAACACGAGTTGTCCTCTTTCTCCATAAAGGGTGTTTTTCATG
Organism: Scylla paramamosain; assembly: GCF_035594125.1. NCBI lineage: Eukaryota > Metazoa > Arthropoda > Malacostraca > Decapoda > Portunidae > Scylla > Scylla paramamosain. The sequence goes on from NC_087175.1 coordinate 8,810,276, forward strand.
CGTTTTAGAGTTTTAGTACGTAAGAAACTGAAAAACACTCAAAAGACAAGTTTTTGTTAATATTGATTGCTTTTCCTATACAGGTTCTCTTGCATGCACTTTGGTGTTTTTGTATCTAACAAGCTCAAAAACACTCAGCATACAAGTTTTTCGTAATGTTGGTCTGCTTTTTTTTTTTTTTTTTATGTATGGTGTTCACTATGCTTTTAGGCGTTTTGGTACCTATCATGGGGAAAAAAACTTATAAAGTACGCTTTTGGTAATGTTGTTTTCTTTCTGCAAATATAGTATTATTCACGTGTTTTAGACTCTTGGTATCTATGAAGCTGAAAAAGACATAATACACCTTTATGTTAATATCGTATCTTTTACCTATATAGGGTAATTTGCATACATTTTGGAGTTTTGTTACCTAACAAGCTAAAAAAAAATCTCAGAACATACGTTTTTACTAATATTGTTTTGGACAACTTTTATCGTTTTGGTACGTAAAAAGCTCAAAAACGCTCGATTTTGTTAATGTTATCTTTTTTCCCATATAGGGTGTTTTCCTTGCTTTTTTAGCGTTTTGCTGCCTAATACGCTCAAAACACCTAAATGACAAGTTTCTGGTGGTTTTGCTACTGGTTTTGTTAATGTTTGTTTTTTTTATTTCTCTGTCTCATATAGAGTAATATTCACGTGTTTTAGCGTTTTGTACATAAAAAAAAATAAAAATAAAAACACTCATAATACACGTTTCTGTTAATATCGTTTCGTTTCCTCAAATAGGGTTCTTTGCATGCAATATGGGGTCTAGTACCTAACAAGTTAAAAGACACTGAAATAAGAATTTTTTGCTAAAGTTTCCCATAAATGTTTCTTTGCTCACATTTTAGCGTTTTGTACGCTCAAAAACACTAAAAAGAAACGTTTTTGACAATATTATTCTGTTTCTCCATGAAGTTTCTTTTCTATGCATTATAGTGTTTTGGTACGTAAAAAGCTGAAAACACTCAAAAGACATGTTTTTCTTTGTTTCTCCAGTATAGCTTACTTTCCATGCACTTTGGCGTTTTTGAAAACACTACTAATACATGTGTTTGTACCCTAAATGAGAAAAGGAAACGCGATTTCCAGAAAAGTGCCTTTTGAATGTTTATTGGCGTGCTAGGCACCAAAACGCTAAAAAGCATGGAAAGCACCCTATAAAGGAAAACAAAACAACTTAACCAAAACGTCTGTTTTCAGTGTTTTTGAGTTTCTTACCTACCGAAACGCTAAATGGCATGAAAAAAAACAAAAACATGGAGAAATAATATTATCAAAAACAAATATTCCGAGTGTTAAGTAGAAAAACGCCAAAATGCATATATAGTATCTTAAATAGGAAAATGAAAAGACGTTACTAAAATGTGTACTATTGGTGTTTTTTTTTTTAACTTATTAGGTACGAAGTCGCTAAAATGCATGAATAACACTCTATATGAAATAACATTACCAAAAAACGTATATTTTCAGTGTTATCACATTGTTATGAATGAAAACGCCATAATGCATGTAAAGCCCCCAATTTGAGGAAAGGAAACGAGATTTCAGAAACGTGTCTAAAATGTGTTCTTCAGCGTGTTAGGCACAAAAATGCTAAAAAGCATACAAATCACCTGATATGGGAATACAAAACAACATAAAGAAAACGTTTCTTTTGAGTGTCCTACGTACCAAAACGAAAAAAAAAAAACATCCTTTATGGAGAAACAGAATAACATTACCAAAAACAAGTATTTTTAATGTTTTATAAGATTGTTACGTAAAAAAACGCCTAAATGAATCGAAAATACCCTATATAGGAAAAATGAAAAGACATTACGTGAAACGTGTATTATGAGTGTTTTCGACCTTCTTAGTATCAAAAGGGTAAAACGCATGAATAACGCTCTATATAGAGAAAAAGAACAATATTGCCCCCAAAAAAAACGTGCATTTTGAGTGTTATGACATTGTTAGTTACCAAAATGCCAAAATGCATGCAAAGACCCATATATAGATATATGAAACGACATTAAAAACGCATGAAAATACCCTATATGGAGAAACAGAATACATTTACCCAAAACGTGTATTTTGAGTGTTTTTGAGCTTGTTATGTACAAAATCGCCTATCATCAAACAAAACACCCTGCATATGGAAATGAAAGGACATTACGAGAAACGTTTGTTATGTTTTTTTATTTTTTATTATTACTCTCTTAAGTACCAAATCAGTAAAAAGCTTCAATAGTGCTCTGAAGAAAAAGAACAAACTTACCAAAAACGTGTATATTTTACATTGATAATTACCAAAATGCCAACATGCATGTAAAGCAACCTATATGAAGAAATGAAACGAAATCATTAGAAACTTGTCTTTTGATATTTTTTGAGCGTGTTCGGCACCAAATCAGTAAGAAGCAACGAAATCACCCTATAGGGGAATACAAAACTACTAAAACGTCTCTTTAGAGTGTTTTTTTTTAGGTTCTTACGAACTAAAATGTCAAAATACACTTCTTTATGGAGAAACAGAATAACATTAACAAAAGTAAGTGTTTTTGAGTGTTTTTTTTTTTTTATCATGTTACGTGTAAAAAACGCTTAAATACATGCAAAGATCCCTATATTTGGGAAACGAAAGGACATTACGAGAAATGTGTATTATGAATGTTTTTATGTTCCTTAAGTACCAAAACGTTAAATCCTACAAATAACACTCTTTATAGAGAAAAAAAAAAATAAACAAAAAAATAGCATTTTTATATTTTTGTTATTAATGTTCATAGGTACCAATATACCAAATTTCTGCAAAAATTCAGGGAAATTATGTTAAAAAAGAACATTATCGAAAAAGTAAATTTTACCTTTTTTTCGGAGTTATGTACGAAACCATAAAGTGTATGCAAAGCCACCTGTTTCGGAAAATTTAACGACTTTACAAGAATCCTGTCTTTCGAGTGTTTTTCCGCATGTTAGGCACCAAAACGATAGCTAATATGAAAGTCACTCTATATGGAAATCCAAAACAAAATTACTGAAAACGTGTCTTTTAAAAGATTTAGGTAGAAAAATGCTAAAACGGATGCAAACCAACCAATATGAAAAAATAGAATAACATTACCAGAAAAGTATATTTTGTGTGTTTTTGAGCTTGTTACATGAAAAAAAAAACCGCAAAAATGGATGCAAACCACTGTATATTAGGAAAAAAAATGACATAACGAGAAACGTGTATAATGAGTGTTTTATAGTTTCACCAGAATCACAAGGCAAAAAACGCAAAAACTCGTCTGTGTGGAGGTTTCTAAGATACCAAAATGCTGAAACTCATGAATAACACTCTTAATCAAGAAACAGAGCAACCTTACTAAATGCATGTATTTTAAGTGTTTTTTTACATTCTTAGTTACCAAAACCCCAAATTCCATGCGAAACTAGCTTTATGTGGGAAAAAAATGACATTACCAGAAAAGTGTCTTTGTTTTTGAGCGTGTTAGGCAATAAAGCAGGGCAATCATATTACATGGGAATAAAACCAACTTTTACGAAGAACTTGCCTTTTTTTGTGTTTTTGACACGCATTTAGTAACGTTGTTCTGATTCTCAATTAAGAGTGTTATTCATGAGTTGCTGCATTTTGGTATCTAGGAAACTTCTCCATATACACGAGTTTTTGCGTTTTTTGAATTGTGTTTTTTTTTAACTATAAAACATTCATTATACACTTTTCTCGCAATGTCTCTTTGTTTCCCAATATAGAGTGCTTTGTATCAATTTTTGCGTTTCTTTGTAGGTAACAAGCTCAAAAACACTCAAAATATACATTTTTGGTAATGTTTTCCTGCTTCTTGATATTGGTTGGTTTGCATCAGTTTTAGCGTTTTTCTACGTAAAACACTGAGAAGACACGTTTTCAACAATTTTCTTTTCGATTCCCACATAGAGTGAGTTCCTTATTATTTATCGTTTTGGTGCCTAACATGAAAAACACTCAAAAGACAGATTTCTGGTAATGTTTTCAATATCCTCATATGCGAGGCCTATCATGTCTTTTGAGTGTTTTTGAACGTGTTACGCAATAAAGCACTGAAAGGAAGGGCAATCACATTACATGGGAATAAAACCAAATTTTACCAAGAACTTGCCTTTAAATGTTTTTGAGCTCCTTACATACCAAAACGCTAAAACGCATGCAAAATACTTTTTATAGAGAAACAGAATAATATTACCAAATACATGTATTATGAGTGTTTTTGATCATGTTATCTATAAAAACGCTTAAATACATGCAAAGAACCTTATGTTTGGGAAACGAAAGGACATTACGAGAAACGTGTATTATGAGTGTTTTTTTTAAGTTCCTTCAGTACCTAAAAGCTAAAACTCACAAATAACACTCTTTATTCACAAAAAAATAAAATAAAATAAAATAAACAAAAAAATTAAGAAATAGCATTTTTTTTTTGTTATTCATCCTTATAGGTACCGAGATGCCAAAATTCTGCTAAAATTCAGGGAATTTGTGTGGAAAAAAGAACATTACCAAAAAAGTTAATTATAGCTTTTTTTTCGGATTGTTATGTACCAAACCCTAAAGTGCATGCAAAGCCACCTATATAGGGAAGTTAAACGACTTTACCAGAAACCTGTCTTTTCAGTGTTTTTCAGCATGTTAGGCACCAAAACGATAAATAATATGGAAGTTAATTACTGAAAACTGAAAATTACTGAAAACGTGTCTTTTCAGTGTTTTACGTAGAAAAACGCTAAGCGTTGAGTGTGTTTTCACCAAATTCAACAATATTACTGAAAACGTGTCTTTTCAGTGATTTACGTAGAAAAACGCTAAAACGGATGCAAACCAACCTATATGAAGAAATAGAATAACATTACCAAAAAGATATATTTTGAGTGTTTTTGAGCTTTTTACCTACAAAAAAAAAATGCAAAAATGAATGTAAAGCACTCTATATTAGGAAACAAAAGGACATTACGAGAAACGTGTATAATGAGTGTTTTATAGTTTTAAAAGAACCACAAGGTAATAAACGCAAAAACTCGTGTATATAGAGAAATTTCTTACATAGAAAAAAAAGATGAAATGCATGAATAACACTTTTAATCGATAAACAGAACTACCTTACCAAATTGTGTATTTTGAGTGTTTTTCACATTCTTAGTTACGAAAATGCCAAATTACATGCGAAACTACCTTCATGTGGGGAAAAAAAATGACTACCAAAAAAGTGTCTTTTTAGTGTTTTTGAGCGTGATATGCAAGAAAGCACTAAAAACAGAACAATCACATTACATGGGAATAAAACCAACTTTCACAAAGAACTTGCCTTTAAGTGTTTTTTAACTCCTTACATACCAAATCGCTAAAACGCATGCAAAACACCCTTTATGGAGAAACAAAATAATATTACGAAAAACATGTATTTTGAATGTTTTTGATCATGTAACCTATAAAAACCCTTAAATACATGTAAAGAACCCTATGTTTGTATAACAAAAGGACATTATGAAAATCGTGTATTATGAGTGTTTTTAAGTTCCTTAAGTACCAAAAAGCTAAAACCCACAAATAACACTCTTTATAGAGAAAAAAATTTTTTTTGTTATTCATCTTCATAGGTACCGAGATGCCAAAATTCTGGCAAAATTCATGGAAATTTTATAAAAAAAATCATCATAAAAAAATAATTTTATCTTTTTTCCGGAGTTATGTACAAACCTTGAAGTGCAGGAATATCCTCCTATATGGGGAAATTACACGACTTTACCAGAAACCTGTCTTTTGAGTGTTTTTCAGCAATTTCAAAAATATTACTGAAAACGTGTCTTTCAGTGATTTACGTAGAAAAACGTTATTCTGTTTCTCCATGAAGTTTGTTTTCGATGCGTTTTAGCAGTTTGGTATGTAAGGAGCTCAAAAACACATATTGGCAAGTTCTTGGTAAAAGTTGGTTTTATTCCCATGTAATGTGATTGTCCTGCTTTTTAGTACTTCATTGCCTAACACGCTCAAAAACAATTAAAAGACACTTCTGGTAATGTCATTTTTTTCCCTTATAAAGCTAGTTTCGCATGCTATTTTGGGTATTGCTAACTAGGAATATGAAACACACTCAAAATACAGGCATTTGCTTAGGTTGTTCTGTTTCTGAATTAAGATTGTTATTCATGAGTTTCAGCATTTTGGTATCTAAGAAACTTCTTTATATACACCAGTTTTTGCGTTTTTCTACGTAAAACACAGAGAAGATACATTTTCAGTAATTTTGTTTTGGATTCCCATATAGAGTGAGTTCCTTATTATTTATCGTTTTGGTGCCTAACATGCTGAAAAACACACAAAAGACAGATTTCTGGTAAGGTCGTTTAATTTCCTCATATAGGAGGCTTTGCATGCACTTTAGGGTTTGGTACATAACAGTCCGAAAAAAAGCTAAAATCAACTTTTTTGATAATATTCTCTTATAATATAATTGCCTTGAATTTTCCCAAAATTTTGGGATTTCAGTACCCATGAAGATGAATAAAAAAAAAAAAATACTATTTTTTTATTTTTTTATTTATTTATTTTTTTCTAAATAAAGAGTGGGTTTTAGGTTTTTGGTACTTAACAAACTTAAAAACACTCATAATATACGTTTCTCGTAATGTCCTTTTGTTTCCCAAACATAAGGTTCTTTTCATGTATTTAAGTGTTTTTATAGATAATATGATCAAAACACTCAAAATACATACATGTTTTTGGTAATTTTATTCTGTTTTTCCATAAAGTTTTTTTTATTTTTGACATGCGTTTTAGCGGTTTAGTATATAAGGAGTTCAAAAACACTTAAAGGCAAGTTCTTGATAAAAATTGGGTTTATTCAAATATAATGTGTTTGCCCTGCTTTTTAGTGCTTTATTGCCTATCAGGCTCAAAAACACTCAAAAGATATTTTGAGTGTTTTTGAGCCTGGTAATGTCATTTTTTTCTCACATAAAGCTGGTTTCGCATGCAATTTGGGGTTTTGGTAACCAAGAATGTGAAAAGATCTCAAAATACTCACATTTAGTAAGGTTGTTCTGTTTCTAAATTAGGAATGTTATTCATGAGTTTCAGCATTTTGGTATCTAGGAAACTTCTCCATATCCACAAGTTTTTGCGTTTTTTGCCTTTTGGTTCTTTTGAACTATAAAACACTCATTATACGCTTTTCTTATAATGTCCTTTTATTTCCTAATATAGAGTGCTTTGCATCAATTTTCGCGTTTTTTTTTTGTAGGTAAGAAGCTCAAAACACTCAAAATATACTTTTTTGGTAATGTTTTTCAATTTTTTTTATATTAGTTGGTTTGCATCCGCTTTTGGGTTTTTCTACGTAAAACACTGGGAAGACACGTTTTCAGTAGTTTTGTTTTGGATTCCCATATAGAGTGAGTTCCTTATTTATTTATCGTTTTTGTGCCTAACATTCTGAAAAACACTCAAAAGACAGATTTCTTTTAAGGTCGTGTAATTTCCTCATATAGGCTTTGCATGCACTTTAGGGTTTGGTATATAACAGTCCGAAAAAAAAGCTAAAATTAACTTTTTTGATAATTTTCTTTTATCATATAATAGCCCGGAATTTTCCCATAATTTTGGCATATCGGTACCTATGAACAAAAAAAATGAAAAATAAATAAATCGTATTTTCTATTTTTTAATTATTTATTTTTCTAAATAAAGAGTGTTATTTGTGGGTTTTAGCTTTTTGGTACTTAAGGAACTAAAAAAACACTTATAAGACATATTTCTCGTAATGTCCTTTCGTTTCCCAAACATAAGGTTCTTTGCATGTATTTAAGCGTTTTTATAGATAACACGATCAACAACACTCAAAATACATGTTTTTGGTAATGTTATTCTGTTTCTCCATAAAAGGTGTTTTGCATGCGTTTTAGCGTTTTTTGTATGTAATGAGCTCAAAAACACCTAAAGGCAAGTTCTTGGTAAAATTTAGTTTTATTCAAATGTAATGTGATTGCCCTGCTTTTTAGTGGTTTATTGCCTAACACGCTCAAAAACACTCGAAAGACATTTTCTGGTAATATTATTTTTTTCCCATATAAAACTAGTTTCGCATGGAATTTGGGGTTTTGGTAACTAAGAATGTGAAAAACACTCAAAATACAGGCATTTAGTAAGGTTGTTCTGTTTCTTAATTAAAAGTGTTATTCATGAGTTTCAGCATTTTGGTATGTAAGAAACTTCTCTAATACACACATTCGGTAAAGTAGTTCTGTTTCGCATTTAAAAGTGTTATTCATGAGTTTCAGCATTTTGGTATGTAAGAAACTTCTTTATGTACACAAGCTTTTGAGTTTTTTTGCCTTGTGGTTCTTGTGAAACTATAAAACGCTCTTTATACACGTTTCTCGTAATGTCCTTTTCTTTCCTAATATAGAGTGCGTTTCATCCATTTTCGTAATTTTTTTTGTAGGTAACAAGCTCAAAAACACATCAAAATATATCTTTTTGGTAATGTTATTCTATTTCTTCATATTGGTTAATTTGCATCCGTTTTAGCGTTTTTCTACGTAAATCACTGAAAAGACACGTTTTCAGTAATATTGTTGAATTTGGTGAAAACACACTCAAAAGAGAGGTTTCTGGTAAAGTCGAGTAATTTCTCCATATAGGTGGCTTTGCATGCACTTCAGAGTTTGGTACATAACTCCGGAAAAAAAGCTAAAATTATTTTTTTATAATGATTTTTTTTTACAAAATTTCCCTGAATTTTTCTAGAATTTTGGTATCTCGGTACCTATGAAGATGAATAACAAATTTTTTTTTTCTCTCTCTATAAAGTGTTATTTGTGAGTTTTAGCTTTTTGGTACTTAAGGAACTTAAAAACACTCATAATACACGATTTTCGTAATGTCCTTTTCTTATAGAAACATAGGGTTCTTTACCTGTTTTTATAGGTAACATGATCAAAAACACTCAAAATACATATTTTTGGTAATGTTATTCTGTTTCTCCATAAAGGCTGTTTTACATGCGTTTTAGCGTTTTGGTATGTAAGGAGGTAAAAAACACTTAAAGGCAAGTTCTTCGTAAAAGTTGATTTTATTCCCAAGTAATGTGATTGTTCTGCTTTTTAGTGCTTTGTTGTATATCACGTTCAAAAACAGTCAAAAGACTAGTAATGTCATTTTTATTCCCACATAAAGCTACTTTCGCATGTAATTTGGCAATTTCGTAACTATGAATGTGAAAAACACTCAAAACACACAATTTGGAAGGGTGGTTCTGTTTCTCGATTAAAAGTGTTATTCCTGCATTTGTTCACTTTGGTATGTAAGAAACTTTTCTATATACACGAGTTTTTGCCCTTATTGCCTTGTGGTTCTTGTGAAACTATAAAACACTCATTATACATGTTTCTCGAAATGTTCTTTTGTTTCCTAATATAGAGTGTTTTCCATCCATTTTTACATTTTTTTGTAGGTAACAAGCTTAAAAACACTCAAAATATATCTTTTTGGTAATGTTATTCTATTTCTTCATATTGGTTGGTTTGCATCCGTTTTAGCGTTTTTCTTCGTAAATCTCTGAAAAGACTCGTTTTCAGTAATATTGTTGAAATTGCTTCTGGTACAGGTTTCTGGGAAATTCGTGTAATTTTCCCATATAGGTGAATTTGCATGCACCTCAGGGTTTGGTAGATAACTCCGGAAAAAAGATAAAATTATTTTATTTATTTATTTTTTTTTTTCTTTATCTAACTTCCCTAAATTTTGTCATTTTAACATCTCGGTACCTATGAAGATGAATAACAAAAAAAAATGTATTTATTTATTTTTTTTCTCTATAAAGAGTGTTATTTGTGTGTTTTAGCTGTTTTTAGTTATTTGTGTTGAGTTTAGTTTAGTCTAAACTAACTAGTTTAGTTAGTGTTTTTAGTTATTTGTGTGTTTTTATTTGTGTGTTTTTGGTACTTAAGGAACCTAAAAACTCTCATAATATACAATTTTCGTAATATCCTTTCGTTTTACAAACATAGGGTTCTTTGCATGTATTTACGCGTTTTTATAGGTAACATGATCAAAAACACTTAAAATTCATGTTTTTGGTAATGTTATTTTGTTTCTCCATAAAGGGTGTTTTGTATGCGTTTTAGCGTTTTGTTATGTAAACACTTAAAGGCATGTTTTTGGTAAAAGTTGGTTTTATTCCCATGTGATGTAATTGTTCTGCTTTTTAGTGGTTTGTTGCATATCATGCTCTAAAACACTCGAAAGACACTTTTCTGGTAATGTCATTTTTTGCCACATAAAACTAGTTTTCTTATAATTTCGGATTTTCGTAACTAAGAATGTTAAAAACACTCAAAATACTCACATTTGGTAAGATAGTTCTGTTTCTCAAATAAAAGTCTTATTCATGAGTTTCAGCATTTTGGAATGTAAGAAACTTCTTTATATACACGAGTTTTTGCGTTTTTTGCCTTGTGGTTCTTGGAAAAATATAAAACACTCATTATACACGTTTCTCGTAATGTTCTTTTGCTTCCCAATATAGAGTACTTTCCATCCATTTTCGCGTTTATTGTAGGTAACAATTTCAAAAACACTCAAAATATACCTTTTATGTAATGTTATTCTATTTCTTCATTTTGGTTGGTTTGCATCCGTTTTAGCGTTTTTTTAAGTAAAACACCGAAAAGACAAGTTTTCAGTAATTGTGTTTTGGATTCCCATATAGATTGACTTCCTTGGGTTTTATCGTGTTGGTTCCTAACATGCTGAAAAACACTCATAAGCCAGTTTTCTGGCAAAGAGGTTTAATTTCCCCATATAGATGGCTTTGCATGCACTTTAGGGGTTTGGTAAATAACAGTCCGAAAAAAAGAGCTAAATTTAACTTTTTTGATAATGTTCTTATTTCATATAATTTCCTGAACTTTGCCCGAATTTTGGCACCTCGTTACCTGTGAATATGAATAAGAATGAAAAAAAAATATCGTATTTTTTTATTTATTTATTTATTTTTTCTCAATAGAGAGTGTAATTTGTGGCTTTTAGCTTTTTCGTACTTAATGAACTTAAAAACACTCATAATACACGTCTCTCGTAATGTCCTTTAGTTCCCCAAAACTAGGGTTCTTTGCATGTATTTAAGCGTTTTTATTGAAAACATGATCAAAAACACTCAAAATACATGTTTTTGGTAATGTTATTCCTTTTCACCATAAAGTGTGTTTTGCATGCGTTTTAGTGTTTTGGTATATAAGGAGCTCAAAAACATTTAAAGGCAAGTTCTTGGTAAAAATTCGTTTTACTCCAATGTAATGTGATTGCCCTCCTTTTTAGTGCTTTATTGCCTAGCACGCTCAAAAACACTCAAAAGACACTTTTATGGTAGTCTTTTTTATCCCACAAATCTATTTTCGCATGCAATTTGGGGTTTTGGTAACTAAGAATGTTAAAAGCACTCAAAATACACGCATTTAGTAAGGTTGTTCTGTTTCTAAATTAAGAGTGTTATACATAAGTTTTAGCATTTTTGTATCTAGGAAACCTCTCCATATACACGAGATTTTGCGTTTTTTGCCTTATGGTTCTTTTCAACTATAAAACACTCATTATACAGTTTTCTTGCAATGTCCTCTTTTTCCCAATCTAGAGTGCTTTGCATCAATTTTCGCGTTTTTTGTAGGTAACAAGCTCAAAAACACTCAAAATATACCTTTTTAGGAACTTTTTTCTATTTCTTGATATTGGTTGCTTTGCATCCGTTTTAGCGTTTTTCTACGTAAAACACTGAGAAGACACGTTTTCAGTAAGTTTGTTTTGGATTCCCATATAGAGTGAGTAGCTTTTTATTTATCGTTTTGGTGCCTAATATGCTAAAAAAAAACACTCAAAATACAGATTTCTGGAAAGAACGTTTAATTTCCTCATATTGGAGGCTTTGCATGCACTTTAGGGTTTGGTACATAAAAGTCCGAAAAAAAAAGCTGAAAGTAATTTTTTTGATAATATTCTTTTATCACATAATTGCCCTGAATTTTTCTAGAATTTTGCCATCTTGGTGCCTATGAAGATGAATAAGAAAAAAAAAATCCTATTTATTTTATTTTATTATTTTTATTTATTTATTTTTTCTAAATAAAGAGTGTTATTTGTGGGTTTTAGCTTTTTGGTACTTAAGGAACTTAAAAAAAAACACTCATAATACAATTTTTTTGTAATGTCCTTTTGTTTCCCAAACATAATATTCTTTGCATATACTTAAGCGTTTTTTTATAGATAACATGATCAAAAACACTCAAAACACATGTTTTTGGTAATGTTATTCTGTTTCTCCATAAAGTTTTTTTTGCATGCGTTTTAACGGTTTACTATATAAGGGGTTAAAAAACACTTAAAGGCAAATTCTTCGTAAAAGTTGGTTTTATTCCCATGTAATGTGATCGTTCTGCTTTTTAGTGCTTTGTTGGATATCACGCTGAAAAACACTCAAAAGACACTTTTCTGGTAATGTCTTTTTTTTTTCGAAAATGATGCTAGTTTCGCATGTAATTTGGCATTTTCGTAACTAAGAATGTGAAAAATATTCAAAATACACAATTTAGTAAAGTAGTTCTGTTTATCGATTAAAAGTGTTATTCATGCATTTATTCATTATGTTATGTAAGAAATTTCTCTATATACACGAGTTTTTTGCGTTTATTGCCTTGTGGTTCTTTTAAAACTATAAAACACTCATTATACACGTTTCTCGTAATGTCCTTTTCTTTCCTAATATAGAGTGCTTTACATCCATTTTTGCATTTTTTGTAGGTAACAAGTTCAAAAACACTCAAAATATATCTTTTTGGTAATGGTATTCTATTTCTTCATATAGGATGGTTTGTATCCACTTTAGCGTTTTTCTACGTAAAACACTGAAAAGACACGTTTTCAGTAATTTTCTTTTGGATTCACATATTGACTGACTTCCATATTATTTATCGTTTTGGTGCCTAACATGCTGAAAAAACACTGAAAAGACAGGTTTCTGGTAAAGTCGATTAACTTCCCTATATAGGTGGCTTTGCATGCACTTTAGGGTTTGGTACATAACAATCCGAAAAAAAAACTATAATTAACTTTTATGATAATGTTCTTTTTTCCACATAAATTCCCTGAAATTTGGCACAGTTTTGGCATCTCGGTACCTATGATGATGAATAACAAAAAAAAAAAAAAAAATAATAATACCATTTTTTTATTTTTTTATTTATTATTTTTTTTTCTAAAGTGTGTTATTTGTTGGTTTTAGCTCTATGGTACTGAAAGAACTTAAAAAATCACTCATAATACACGTTTCTCGTAATGTTCTTTCGTTTCCCAAACATAAGGTTCTTTGCATGTATTTAAGCGTTTTTATAGATAACATGATCAAAAACACTCAAAATACATGTATTTCGTAATGTTATTCTGTTTCTCCATAAAATGTATTTTGCTAGCGTTTTAGCGTTTTGTTATGTAAGGAGCTCAAAAACACTTAAAGGCAAGTTCTTGGTAAAATTTGGTTTTATTCCAATGTAATGTGATTTCTCTGGCTTTTAGTGCTTTATTGCGTAACACGCTCAAAAATACTGAAAAGACAAGCAAACACTCCCATATGAGGAAATTAAAGACCTTACCAGAAATCTGTCTTTTGAGTGTTTTTCAGCATGTTAGGCACCAAAACGATAAATAATAAGGAACTCACTCTATGTAGGAATCCAAAAGATAATTACTGAAAACGTGTCTTCTCAGTGTTTTACGTAGAAAAACGCTAAAACTGATACAAACCAACTAATATCAAGAATCAGAAAAGCATTACCAAAAATGTATATTTTCAGTGTTTTTGAGCTTGTTACCTACAAAAAAAACGCGAAAATTGATACAAAGCACTCTATATTGGGAAACAAAGGGGCATTGCGAGAAAAGTGTATAATGAATGTTTTATACTTCAAAAAAACCACAATTCAAAAAACGCAAAAACTCGTGTATATGGAGAAGTTTCCTATATACAAAAATGCTAAAATTCATGAATAACACTCTTAATTAAGAAAAAGAGCAACCTTACTAAATGGGTGTCAAAAACACTAGAAGGCAAGTTCTTCGTAAAAGTTGGTTTCATTCCTATGTAATGTGATTGCCCTGCTTTTTAGTGCTTTATTGCCTAACACGCTCAAAAACACTCAAAGACACTTTTCTGGTAATGTCGTTTTTTTCCAACATAAAGCTAGTTTCGCATGGAATTTGGGGTTTTGGTAACTAAGAATGTAAAAAAACACTCAAAATATTCACATTTAGTAAGGTTGTTCTGTTTCTTGATTAAGAGTGTTATTCATGAGTTTCAGTATTTTGCTATCTTAAAAACTTCTCCATACAGTCGAGTTTTTGCGTTTTTTGCCTTGTGATTCTAGTGAAACTATAAAACATTCATTATACACGTTTTTGTTATCTTTTTTTTCCTTATATAGAGTACTTTGCATCCATTTTCGCGCTTTTTTTTATGTAACAAGCTCAAAAACACACAAAATATGCTTTTTTGGTAATGTTATTCTACTTCTTCATATTGGTTGGTTTGCATCCGTTTTAGCGTTTTTCTACTTAAATCTTTTTAAAGACCCGTTTTCAGTAATTTTGTTTTGGATTTCCATATAGAGTGACTTTCACATTATTTATCGTTCTGGTGCCTAACATGCAGAAAAACACTCAAAAGACAGGTTTCTTGGAAATTCGTTAAATTTTATCAGATAGGTGGGTTTGCATACACTTGATGGTTTGAAACATAACTCCGAAAAGAAAAGTAAAATTAACTTTTTCGATAATGTTTTTTCCACATAATTTCCTTGAATTTTGCCAGAATTTTGGGATCTTGGTACCTATGAACATCAATAACAATAAAATAAAAATGCTATTTTTTATTTATTTTATTTTTTCTCTATAAAGAGTGTTATTTGTAGGTTTTAACGTTTTGGTACTTAAGGAACTTAAAAACATTCATAATACACATTTTTCATAAAGTCCTTTCGTTTCCCAAATATAGGGATCTTTGCATGTATTTAAGCGTTTTTATAGGTAACATGATAAAAAACACTCAAAACACTTGTTTTTGGTAATGTTATTCTGCTTCTCCAAAAAGGAGTTTTTTGCATGCGTTTTAACGATTTGGTATATAAGGAGCTGAAAAACACTTCAAGGTAAGTTCTTGGTAAAAGTTGGTTTTATTCCAATGTAATATGATTGCCCTGCTTTTTAGTGGTTTATTGCCACGCTCAAAAACACTGAAAAGATACTTCTGGTAATGTCATTTTTGTCCCACATAAAGCTAGTTTCGCATGCTATTTAGGGTTTTGCGAATCATGTGAAAAAACACTCAAAATACACGCATTTGGTAATGTTGTTCTGTTTCTCAATTAACATTGTTATTCATGAGTTTCAGCATTTTGGTATCTAAGAAACTTCTTTATATACACGAGTTTTTGCGTTTTTTGACGTAGTTCTTGTGAACCACAAGTTCTTTTGCCCGAAAATAATAAGACACTCACTATACATGTTTCTTGTAATGTCCTTTTCTTTCCCAATAAAGAGTGCTTTGCATCCATTTTCGCGTTTTTTGTAGGTAACAAGCTCAAAAACACTCAAAATATACCTCTTTCGTAATGTTATTCTATTTATTCATATTGGTTGGTTTTCATCTGTTTTAGCGTTTTTCTACGTAAAACACCGAAAAGACACGTTTTCAGTAATTTTGTTTTCGATTCCCAAAGAATATTGCCAGAATTTTGGCATCTTAGTACCTATGAAGATGAATAACAAAAATAAAAAAAAGAATATAATTATATACTTTATTTTCTTTTTTTTTCTCTCTATAAAGAGTGGGTTTGTGGGTTTTAGCTTTTTTGGTACTTAAGGAACTTAAAAACACTCATAATACACGTTTCTCGTAATGTCCTTTCGTTTCCCAAAAATAGGGTTCTTTGCATGTATTTAAGCGTTTTTATTGGAAACATGATCAAAAACACTCAAAATACATGTTTTTGGTAATGTTATTCTGTTTCACCATAAAGTGTTTTTTGCATGCATTTTAGTGTTTTGGTATATAAGAGCTCAAATACACTTAAAGGCAAGTTCTTGTTAAAAATTGGTTTTATTCCAATGTAATGTGATTGCTCTGCTTTTTAGTGTTTTATTGCCTAACAGGCTCAAAAACACTCAAAAGACATTTTTCTGGTAATGTCATTTTTTTCCCACATAAAGCTGGTTTCGCATGCAATTTGGGAATTTGGTAACTAAGGATGTGAAAAGCACTCAAAATACACGCATTTAGTAATATTGTTCTGTTTCTCAATTAAGAGTGTTGTTCCAGAGTTTCAGCATTTTGGAATGTAAAAAAACTTCTCTATATACACGAGTTTTTGCGTTTTTTGCCTTGTAGTTCTTGTGAAACTATAAAACACTCATTATACACGTTTCTCGTAATGTCCTTTTGCTTCCCAATATAGAGTGCTTTCCATCCATTTTCGCGTTTTTTTAAGGTAACAGTTTCAATAACACTCAAAATATTCCTTTTTGGTAATGTTACTTTATTTCTTCATATTGGTTAGTTTGCATCCGTTTTAGCGTTTTTCTACGTAAAACACCGAAAAGACACGTTTTTAGTAATTTTGTATTGGATTCCCATATAGATTGAGTTTCATGTTATTTATCGTGTTGGTTCCTAACATGCTGAAAAACACTCATAAGACCGTTTTCTGGCAAAGACTTTTAATTTTCCCATATAGGTCGCTTTGCATGCACTTTAGGGGGTTTGGTACATAACAGTCCGAAAAAAAAAAAACTAAATTTAACTTTTTTGATAATGTTCTTATTTCACATAATTTCCTGAATTTTGCCCGATTTTTGGCATCTCGGTACCTGTGAAGATGAATAAGAAAGAAAAAATAAATATTGTATTTTTTTAATTTATTTATTGTTTCTCAATGGCTTTTAGGTTTTTGGTAATTAATGAACTTAAAAACACTCATAATACACGTTTCTCGTAATTTCCTTTTGTTTCCCAAAAATAGTGTTCTTTGCATGTATTTAAGCGTTTTTATTGGTAACATGATGAAAAACACTCAAAATACATGTTTTTGGTAAAGTTATTCTGTATCACCATAAAGTGTGTTTTCCATACGTTTTAGTGTTTTGGTATATAAGGAGCTCAAAAACACTTAAAGGCAAGTTCTTGGTAAAAATTTGTTTTCCTCCAATGTAATGTGATTGCCCTCCTTTTTAGTGCTTTATTGCCTATCACGCTGAAAAACACTCAAAAGACAATTTTCTGATACGAAAAAAAAAAAAAATAAATAAATAAATAAAAAATAAAAAAAACACCCTATATGGATAACAAAACGTAACCGAAACCGTCTCTTTTCAGTGTTTTCAGGTAATTACGTGTCATAATGCTGAAACGCATGCAAAAAAAAAAATATTTATGGCGAAACATTATATATTTGCGAAAAAAAAAAATGTTTTTGTTACAAAAAACGACAAAATGCACTCAAAGTACACTATGGGAAACGAAAGGGCATTACCTGAAACGTGTATTATTAGTGCTTTTGAGCTTCTTAGGTACCAAAATGTTAAAAGGTATCAGTGGAAAAAAAAAAAACATTACCAAAAACTTGCGTTTTATGTGTATTACACATTATTAGGTGCCAAAAAGCCAAAAAACAGGAAAATAGGCTATAGTTGGGAAAGAGAATGATATATCGTGGAACGTGTCTGTTGAGTGTTTATGATCGTGTTAGGCACCAAAATGTTTTTAAGCTACTTACATACCAAAAAGCTAAAACGCACATGAAACATGATTTACGGAAAAACAATAAAATTACGAAAAAGAAGTGTGTTAAGGGTTTTCAGTTTGTTACCTACGAAAACGCCAAAATGTATGCAAAGTACCTAATATTAAGAAACGAAAAGACATTACAAGAAAAGTGTATTATCAGTGTTTTTAAGCTTTTTAGGTACCAAAACGCTAAAAGACATAAATAGTATTACTCTATATGGAAAAAAAAATAAATAAAATAAAAACACTTACCAAAAACGTGATTTTTGAGTTTTATTTTACATTGTAAGATAGCAAAAACGCCAAAATGCATGCAAGGTGCCCTCTCTAAGGAAACGAAACGAAATTTCCAGAAACATGTATTTTTTTTCTTTTTTTTTTAAGTGTTTATGAGCGTGTTAGGCACAAAAACGCTAAAAGGCATGGAAAAGTTCCTCCATGGGGAAAGCAAAACAACATTTCTAAAAACGTGTGTTTGGTGTGTTTTTGAGCTATTTATGTACAAAAACCATAAAACGAATGGAAAACACCCTTTTAAAAACAAGTATTTAAATGCTTTTGAGCTTGTTACGTACAAAATCGCCAAAATGCATGCAAAGAATGAGGAAATGAAAAGACATTGCGAGAAATGTGTGTTATGAGTGTTTTTGAGTTTCCTGTCTACGAAAACGCGAAAATCCTGTAATAACACTCTAAATGGAGAAACAGAACAACATCAAAAGAAAAAACAAACGTGCTTTGTGTATTCTTTTACACTGTTAAGTAATTAAATGCATAAATATAAGTAAGGTACCCTATATGAGGAAAAAAAAAGAAGGCATTTCCAGGAACATGTTTTTTTCAGTGATTATGATCTTGTTAATTACCAAAACGTAAAAATGCATGCAAACACTCTTCATGTAGAAAACATGATAATATTACTGAAACCAAGTATTTTGAGAGTTTTTGAGCTTATTACCTAGAAAAACGCCAAAATCCTTGATTACACGATCTGAAGAAACAAAAACGTATTACGAGAAACTTGTGTTATGAGTGTTTTTTTCAGTTTCTTAGGAACTGAAACGCTAAAACGCCTAAATATATGGAGAAAATTAACATTATAAAAACTTGCATTTTGAGTGTATTTCACATGGTTAGGTACCAAAATGCCAAAATGTACGCAAAGCACACTTTATGGGAAAAGGAAACGATATATCCAGAAATGTGTTTTTTGAGTGTTTATGAGCGTGTTAGGCACCAAAACGGTTAAAAAAGCATGAAAAGTACCCTATATGGAAAAAAGAAACATCATTACCAAAAACGTTTCTCTTCGGTCTTTTTGAGCGAAATAGACTGAAAATATATGTTATCAATAATGTTATGTGTCTTCATATAAAGTGTTATTCATGCGTTTTAGCGTTTTTGTACCTAAGAACCAAAAACTTTCATAATACACGTTTCTCGTAAAGTCTTTTCGTTTCGAAACATGCTTTCTTGTAACAATTTAAATTCCCCATATCAAGGCCTTTTCATGCATTTTGGCGTTTCGGTACCTAATAATGTGAAATATGCTCAAAACACACGTTTTTGTTAATGTTGTTCTGTTTCTTCATAGAGTGCTGTTTATAGGTTTAGCGTTTCAATACCTAAAATGTTAAAAAAATAATTATAATACATGTTTTTCGTAATGTCATTACGTCTACCTATTAAGATTATTTTGCATCCATTTTAATGTTTTTGTATGGAACAAACTCAAAAAACTCTCAAAATACTTGTTTTTGGTAATGATATTCTTCTACATAAAAGGTGTTTTGCATGCTTTTTTAGGGTTTCGGTACGTAAGAGGCTGAAAAACACTCAAAAGACACGTTTTTTGGTAAAGTTGTTTTCTATTCCCATTTAGGGTGTTTACCATTGCATTTTAAACACTAAAAAAAAAACATTTCTTGAAATGTAGTATCGTTTCCAAATATATTGGTATTTAACAATGTGGAAAAAAAAAACACTGAAATTGCGCGGTTTTTGGTAATGTTGTTCTGTTTCTTTGTATAAGGTGGTATTAACGCGTTTTCGCATTTCGGTACCTGGGAAGCTCAAGAACACTTATAATACACTTTTCTTCTAATGTCTTTTTTGTTTCCCCACATAGTATACATTTCATATATTTTGGTTTTATTCTGTAACAAGCTCAAAACACTCAAAAAACTTGTTTTTGGTAATGTTATTCTGTTTTCTGCATAAAGGGTGTTTTGCATGCATTTTACCATTTTTGGTACATAAGAAGTTCAAAAACACTCAAAAGTCATGTTTTTCGTTAAGTCGTTTTGTATTCCCAAATAAGGTGATTTCCATGCTTTTTAGCGTACTGGTGTTTAACACGCTCAAAAACATTTAAGAGATACGTTTCTGGAAATCTCGTTTTTACCCATATAGAGGATTTTCGATGCATTTTGGCGATATGCTATTTATTAATGTGAAACACGTTATTTGGTCTCGATATCGAGTACTATTCCTGAGTTTCAGCATTTTTTTACCTCGTGATGTTCAAAACACTTATAATAGATTTTCTTCGTAATGTCCTTTCGTTTCCCCATATAACGTTATTTTCATGCATTTTTACATTTTTGTACGTAACACGCTAAAAACACTCGAAATAGTTATTTTTTGTAATGTTATTCTTTTTCTCCATAAACTCTTTTGTATTCGTTATAGCGTTTTGTACGTAGGAAACTCTATAACATTCAAAAGACACGTTTTTTCGTAATGATCTTTTATATTACCATATACGTTGCTTTGCATACATTTTGGCATTTTGTTAAATACACTTAAAATATAAGTTTTAGGTAATGTTTTTTTTTTTTATTAAGTGCTGTCAATGCGTTTTAGCGTCTTTGTACCTAAAAAGGTAAAAAAAAAAAAAAAGATTATAATAGATCTTTCATAATGTCCTTTCGTTTCCTAAAATAGAGGACTTTGCATATATTTTGGCGTTTGTTTACGTAACAAGCTCAAAAAAACTCGTTTTAGCGGTTTGGTATGTTAGGAGCTCAAAAACACATATTGGCAAGTTCTTGGTAAGAGTTGGTTTTATTCCCATGTAATGTGATTGCCCTGCTTTTTAGTACTTCATTGCCTAACACGCTCAAAAACAATTAAAAGACACTTCTGGTCATTTCATTTTTTTCCCTCATCAAGCTAATTTTGCGTGCAATTTTGGGTATTGCTAACTAGGAATAAAAAAACACTAAAACTACACGCATTTACTAAGGTTGTTCGGTTTCTCAATTATGATTGTTATTCATGAGTTTTAGCATTTTGGTATCTAAAAAACTTCTTTATATACACGAGTTTTTGCGTTTTTCTATGTAAAACACTGAGAAGATACATTTTCAGTAATTTTGTTTTGGATTCCCATATAGAGAGAGTTCCTTATTATTTATCGTTTTAGTGCCTAACATGCTGAAAAACACTCAAAAGACAGATTTCTGGTAAGGTCGTTCAATTTCCTCATATAGGAGACTTTGCATGCACTTTAGGGTTTGGTACATAACAGTCTGAAAAAAATGCTAAAATTAACTTTTTTGATAATATTCTTTTGTTCATATAACTTTCCTGAATTTTCCCAGAATTTTGGCATTTCGGTACCTATGAAGATGAAAAAAAAAATCCTATTTTTCTTTTTTTTTTTCTAAATAAAGAGTGTTATTTGTGGGTTTTAGCTTTTTGGTACATAAGGAACTTAAAAAAAACACTCATAATACACGTTTCTCGTAATGTCCTTTTGTTTCCCAAACATAATGTTCTTTGCATGTATTTAAGCGTTTTTATAGATAACATGATAAAAACACCCAAATTACATGTTTTTGGTAATGTTATTCTGTTTCTCCATAAAGTTTGTTTTGCATACGTTTTAGCGATTTGGTATATAAGGAGCTCAAAAACATTTAAAGGCAAGTTCTTGCCAAAAAAATTGGTTTTATTCCAATGAAAAGTGATTGTCCTACTTTTTAGTGCTTTATTGCCTATCACGCTCAAAAACACTCATAAGACATTTTTCTGGAAATGTCATGTTTTCGCACATAAATCTGGTTTCGCATGAAATTTGGGTTTTTGGTAACTAAGAATATCAAAAACACTCAAAATACACGAATTTGGTAAGGTTGTTCTGTTTCTCATGTGTTATTCATGAGTTTCAGCATTTTGGTATCAAAGAAACTTCTCCATATACACGAATTTTTGCGTTTTTTGCCTTGTTGTTCTTTTGAACTATAATACACTCATTATACACTTTTCTTGCAATGTCCCTTTGTTTCCCAATATAGAGTGCATTGTATCAATTTTAGCGTTTTTTTGTAGGTAACAAGCTCAAAAACAATCAAAATATACCTTTTTGGTAATGTTTTTTCTATTTCTTGATATTGGTTGGTTTGCATTTATTTTAGCGTTTTTTCTACGTAAAACACTGGGAAGACACTTTTTCAGTAATTTTGTTTTGCATTCCCATATAAAGTGAGTTCCTTATTATTTATCATTTTGGTGACTAACATGTTGAAAGACACTCAAAAGACAGATTTCTGGTAAGGTCGTTTAATTTCCTTATATAAGAGGCAGTTTAGGGTTTGGTACATAACAGTCCAAAAAAAAAGCTAAAATCAACTTTTTTGATAATATTCTCTTATCATATAATTGCCTTGAATTTTCCCAGAATTTTGGCATTTCGGTACCTATGAAGATGAATAACAAAAAAAAAAAAAAATTCCTATTTTTTTTTTTTTTATTTATTCATTTTTGTAAATAAAGTTTGGGTTTTAGGTTTTTGGTACTTAACAAACTTAAAAACACTCATAATATACGTTTCTCGTAATGTCCTTTTCTTTCCCAAACATAAGGTTCTTTGCATGTATTTAAGCGTTTTTATAGATAACACGATCAAAAACACTTAAAATACATGTTTTTGGTAATTTTATTCTGTTTCTCCATAAAGTTTGTTTTACATGCGTTTTAGTGGTTTAGTATATAAGGAGCTCAAAAACACTTAAAGGCATGTTCTTGATAAAAATTGGTTTTATTCAAATGTAATGTGATTGCCCTGCTTTCTAGTGCTTCATTGCCTAACACGCTCAAAAACACTCAAAAGACATTATTCTGGTAATGTCATTTTTTTCTCACATAAAGCTGGTTTCGCATGCAATTTGGGGTTTTGGTAACTAAGAATGTGAAAAGCTCTCAAAATAGACGCATTTAGTAAGATTGTTCTGTTTCTCAATTAGGAATGTTATTCATGAGTTTTAGCATTTTGGTATCTAGGAAACTTCTCCATATCCACATGTTTTTGCGTTTTTTGCCTTTTGTTTTTTTTTTTAACTATAAAACACTCATTATACACTTTTCTTGCAATGCCTTTTATTTCCTAATATAGAGTGCTTTGCATCAATTTTCATGTTATTTGTAGGTAAGAAGCTCAAAAAAACTCAAAATATACCTTTTTGGTAATATTTTTCTATTTTTTTTTATATTAGTTGGTTTGCATCCGTTTCACCGTTTTTCTACGTAAAACACTGAGAAGACACGTTTTCGGTAATTTTGTTTTGAATTCCCATATAGAGTGAGTTCCTTATTTATTTATCGTTTTGATGCCTAACATTCTGAAAAAAAACACTCAAAACACAGATTTCTTTTAAGGTCGTTTAATTTCCTCATATAGGAGGCTTTGCAGGCAATTTAGGGTTTGGTATATAACAGTCCGAAAAAAAAAGCTAAAATTAACTTTTTTGATAATTTTCTTTTATCATATTATAGCCCGGAATTTTGCCAAAATTTTGGCATCTTGGTACCTATAAAGATGAACAACAAAAAAAAAGAAAATCCAATTTTTTAATTTTTTTATTTATTTATTTTTCTAAATAAAGAGTCTTATTTGCGGGTTTTAGCTTTTTGGTACTTAAGGAACTAAAAAACACTCATAATACATATTTTTCGTAATGTCCTTTCGTTTCCCAAACATAAGGTTCTTTGCATGTATTTAAGCGTTTTTATAGATAACATGATCAAAAACACTCAAAATACAAGTTTTTGGTAATGTTATTATGTTTGTACATAAAAGGTGTTTTGCATGCATTTTAGCGTTTTGGTATGTAATGAGCTCAAAAACACCTAAAGGCAAGTTCTTGGTAAAAGTTGCTTTTTATTCCTATGTAATGTGATTGCACTGCTTTTTAGTGGTTTATTGCCTAACACGCTCAAAAACACTCGAAAGACATTTTCTGGTAATATTATTTTTTTCCCACATCAAGCTAGTTTCGCATGGAATTTGGGGTTTTGGTAACTAAGAATGTGAAAAACGCTCAAAATACAGGCATTTAGTAAGGTTGTTCTGTTTCATAATTAAAAGTGTTATTCATGAGTTTCAGCATTTTTGTATATAATAAACTTCATTATGTACACGAGTTTTTGAGTTTTTTGCCTTGTGGTTCTTGTGAAACTATAAAACACTCATTATACACGTTTCTCGTAATGTCCTTTTCTTTCCTAATATAGAGTGCGTTTCATCCATTTTCGCATTTTTTTGTAGGTAACAAGCTCAAAAACACATCAAAATATATCTTTTTTGTAATGTTATTATATTTCTTCATATTGGTTGGTTTGCATCCGTTTTAGCGTTTTTCTTCGTAAATCACTGAAGAGACACGTTTTCAGTAATATTGTTGAAATTGCTGAAAAAAACACTCATAAGACAGGTTACTGGTAAAGTTGAGTAATTTCTCCATATAGGTGGCTTTGCATGCACTTCAGGTTTTGGTATATAACTCCGGAAAAATGCTGAAATTATTTTTTTATAATGATCTTTTTTACAAAATTTCCCTGAATTTTTCCAGAATTTTGGTATCTCGGTACCTATGAAGATGAATAACAAATTTTTTTTTTCTCTCTATAATGTGTTATTTGTGAGTTTTAGATTTTTGGTACTTAAGGAACTTAAAAACACTCATAATACACGATTTTCGTAATGTCCTTTTCTTATACAAACATAGGGTTCTTTACATGTATTTAAGCGTTTTTATAGGTAACATGATCAAAAACACTCAAAATACATATTTTTGGTAATGTTATTCTGTTTCTCCATAAAGGGTGTTTTGCATGCGTTTTAGCGTTTTGGTATGTAAGGAGTTAAAAAAAACACTTAAAGGCATGTTCTTCGTAAAAGTTGGTTTTATTCCCAAGTGATGTGATTGTTCTGCTTTTTAGTGCTTTGTTGCATATCACGCTCAAAAACACTGAAAAGACATTTTTCTGGTAATGTAATTTTTTTTTCCCATATAAAGATAGTTTCGCATGTAATTTGCCAACTTCGTAACTAAGAATGTGAAAAACACTCAAAATACTCGATTTAAAAAACACTCAAAATATACCTTTTTGCTATTTCTTCATTTTGGTTGGTTTCCATGTGTTTTAGCATTTTCTACGTAAAACACCGAAAAGACACGTTTTCAGTAATTTTGTTTTGGATTCCCATATAGATTGACTTTCTTGGGTTTTATCGTGTTGGTTCCTAACATGCTGAAAAACACTCATAAGACAGTTTTCTTGCAAACACGTTTAATTTCCCCATATAGGTGGCTTTGCATGCAATTAAGGGGTTTGGTACATAACAGTCCGAAAAAAAAAGATAAATTTAACTTTTTTGATAATGTTCTTATTTCATATAATTTCCTGAACATTGCCCGAATTTTGGCAACTCGTTACCTGTGAAGACGAATAAGAATGAAAAAAAATATCGTATTTTTTTTATTTATTTATTTATTTTTTCTCAATAAAGAGTGTAATTTGTGGCTATTAGCTTTTTCGTACTTAAAGAACTTAAAAACACTCATAATACACGTTTCTCGTAATGTCCTTTCATTTCCCAAAAATAGGGTTCTTTGCATGTATGTAAGCGTTTTTGTTGGTAACATGATCAAAAACACTCAAAATACATGTTTTTGGTAATGTTATTCTGTTTCTCCATAAAGTGTATTTTGCATGCATTTTAGTGTTTTGGTATATAAGGAGCTCAAACACACTTAAAGGCAAGTTCTTGTTAAAAATTTTTTTTATTCCATTGTAATGTGATTGCCCTGCTTTTTAGTGCTTTATTGCCTAACACGCTCAAAAACACTCAAAAGACATTTTTCTGGTAATGTCATTTTTTTCCCACATAAAGCTGGTTTCGCATGTAATTTGGGGTTTTGGTAACTAAGAATGTGAAAAACACTCAAAATACTCACATTTGGTAAAATAGTTCTGTTTCTCATTTAAAATTCTTATTCATGAGTTTCAGCATTTTGGAATGTAAGAAACTTCTTTATATACACGAGTTTTTGCGGTTTTTGCCTTGTGGTTCTTGTGAAACTATAAAACACTCATTAGACTCGTTTCTCGTAATGTCCATTTGCTTCCCAATATAGAGTGCTTTCCATCCATTTTCAAGTTTTTTGTAGGTAACAATTTCAAAAACTCAAAATATACCTTTTTGGTAATGTTTTTCTATTTCTTCATTTTGGTTGGTTTGCATCCGTTTTAGCGTTTTCTACGTAAAACACCGAAAAAACACGTTTTCAGTAATTTTGTTTTGGATTCCCATATAGATTGACTTTCTTGGGTTTTATCGTGTTGGTTCCTAACATGCTGAAAAACACTCATAAAACAGTTTTCTGGCAAAGACGTTTAATTTCCCCATATAGGTGGCTTTGCATGCACTTTAGGGGTTTGGTACATAACAGTCCGAAAAAAAAAAGCTAATTTTAACTTTTTGAATAATGTTCTTATTTCATATAATTTTCTGAACTTTGCCCGAAATTTGGCATCTCTTTACCTGTGAAGATGAATAAGAATGAAAAAAAAATATTGTATTTTTTTATTTATTTATTTGTTTTTTCTCAATAAAGAGTGTAATTTGTGGCTATTAGCTTTTCTTACTTAATGAACTTAAAAACACTCATAATACACGTTTCTCGTAATGTCCTTTCATTTCCCAAAAATAGGGTTCTTTGCATGTATTTAAGCGTTTTTATTGGCTACATGATCAAAAACACTGAAAATACATGTTTTTGGTAATGTTATTCTGTTTCACCATAAAGTGTATTTTGCATGCGTTTTAGTGTTTTGGTATATAAGGAGCTCAAAAACACTTAAAGGCAAGTTCTTACTAAAAATTGGTTTCATTCCAATGTAATGTGATTGCCCTGCTTTTCAGTGCTTCTTTGCCTAACACGCTCAAAAACACTCAAAAGACATTTTTCTGGTAATGTCATTTTTTTCCCACATAAAGCTGGTTTCGCATGCAATTTGGGGTTTTGGTAACTAAGAATGTAAAAAAGCACTCAAAATACACATATTTAGTAAGATTGTTCTGTTTCTCAATTAAGTGTTGTTCATGAGTTTCAGCATTTTGGTATCCACGAAACTTCTTCATATACACTAGCTTTTGCAATTTTTGCCTTATGGTTCTGCATCCGTGTTAGCGTTTTTCTACGTAAAACACTGAGAAGACACGTTTCCAGTAATTTTGTTTTGAATTCCCATATAGAGTGAGTTCCTTATTATTAATTGTTTTGGTGCCTAACATGCTGAACAACACTGAAAAGAGAGATTTCTGATAAGGTGGTTGAATTTCCTTATATAGGAGGCTTTGCATGCACTTTAGGGTTTGGTATATAAAAAAGCTAAAATTAACTTTTTTGGTAATATTCTTTTATCATATAATTGCCCTGAATTTTCCCAGAATTTTTGCATTTTGGTACCTATGAAGATAAATAAAAAAAATAAAAAAAAATCCTATTTTTTTATTTTATATTTATTTATTTATTTTTTCTCAATAAAGAGAGTTATTTGTGGGATTTACCTTTTTGGTACTTAAGGTTATTAAAAACACTGATAATACACGTTTCTCGTAATGTCCTTTCGTTTCCCAAATATAATGTTCTTTGCATGTATTTAGGCGTTTTTATAGATAACATGATCAAAAACACTCAAAATACAAGGTTTTGGTAATGTTATTCTGTTTCTCCATAAAGTGTGTTTTGCAAGCGTTTTAGCAGTTTTGTATAAAAGGAGCTCAAAAACACTTAAAGGCAAGTTCTTGGTAAAAAATGGTTTTATTCCAATTTAATGTGATTGTCCTGCTTTTGAGTACTTTATTACCTATCACGTTGAAAAACATTCAAAAGATACTTTTCTGGTAAAGTCATTTTTTTCCCCACAAAATTATTTTCGCATGTAATTTGGGGTTTTTGGTAACTAAGAGTGAAAAGCACTCAAAATACACGCATTTAGTAAGGTTGTTCTGTTTCTCAATTAAGAGTGTTATTCATGAGTTTCAGCATTTTGGTATCTAAGAAATCTCTCCATATACACGAGTTTTTGCGTTGTTTGCTTTGTGGTTCTTTTGAACTATAAAACTCTCATTATACAATTTTCTTGCAATGTCCTTTTGTTTCCCAATATAGAGTAATTTGCATCAATTTTCGCGTTTTTTGTAGGTAAAAAGCTCAAAAACACTCAAAATATACATTTTTGGTAACGTTTTTCTATTTCTTGATTTTGGTTAGTTTGCATCCGTTTTAACGTTTTTCTACGTAAAACACTGAGAAGACACGTTTTTAGTAACTTTGTTTTGGATTCCCATATAGAGTGAGATCCTTATTATTTATCGTTTTGGTGCCTAATATGCTAAAAAAAAAACACACAAAACAAAGATTTCTGGTAAGGTCGTTTAATTTCCTCATATTGGAGGCTTTGCATGCACTTTAGGGTTTGGTACATAACAGTCCGAAAAAAAAAAAAGCTGAAATTAACTTTTTTTGATAATATTCTTTTATCACATAATTGCCCTGAATTTTTCCAGAATTTTCGTATCTCGGTACCTATGAAAATGAATAACAAAAAAAAAAATCCTATTTATTTTATTTTTTTATTTTTTATTTTCTAAATAAAGAGTGTTATTTGTGAGTTTTAGCTTTTTGATACTTAAGGAACTTATAAAAACATTCATAATACACTTTTCTCGTTATGTCCTTTTGTTTCCCAAACATAATGTTCTTTGCATGTACTTAAGCGTTTTCATAGATAACATGATCAAAAACACGCAAAATACATGTTTTTGGTAATGTTATTCTGTTTCTCCATAAAGTTTCTTTTTCATGCGTTTTAGCGGTTTGGTATATAAGGCAAATTCTTCGTACAAATTGGTTTTATTCTCATATAATGTGATCGTTCTGCTTTTTAGTGCTTTGTTGCATATCACGCTCAAAAACATTCAAAAGACACTTTTCTGGTAATGTCATTTTTTTCCAAAATGAAGCTAGTTTCGCATGTAATTTGGCATTTTTGTAACTAAGAATGCGAAAGACACTTAAAATACACAATTTGGTAAGGTAGTTCTGTTTAAGGTAGTAAGGTAGTTCTGTTCTGTTTAAAAGTGTTATTCATGCATTTCATCATTTTGGTATATAAAAATTTCTCTATATACACGAGTTTTTACGTTTATTGCCTTGTGGTTCTTTTAAAACTATAAAACACTCATTATACACGTTTCTCGTAATTTCCTTTTGTTTCCTAATATAGAGTGCTTTACATCCATTTTTGCATTTTTTGTAGGTAACAAGTTCAAAAACACTCAAAAAATATCTTTTTGTTAACGTTATTCTATTTCTTCATATCGGATGGTTTGTATCCGCTTTAGCGCTTTTCTACGTAAAACACTGAAAAGACACGTTTTCAGTAATTTTGTTTTGGATTCACATATTGACTGATTTTCATATTATTTATCGTATTGGTGCCTAACATGCTAAAAAACATTGAAAAGACAGGTTTCTGGTAAAGTCGCTTAACTTCCCTATATAGGTGGCTTTGCATGCACTTTAGGTTTTGGTACATAACAATCAGAAAAAAAAGCTTTAAATAACTTTCATGATAATGTTCTTTTTTTCACATAAATTCCCTGAATTTTGGCAGAATTTTGGCAATTCGGTACCTATAAAGATGAAAAACAAAAAACAAAATTTCCATTTTTTTATTTTTTTTATTTATTTATTTATTTTTTTTCTAAAGAGTGTTATTTGTGGGTTTTAGCTTTTTTGGTACTGAAGGAACTTAAAAATCATTTATAATACACGTTTCTCGTAATGTTCTTTCGTTTCCCAAACATAAGGTTCTTTGCATGTATTTAAGCGTTTTTTTAGATAACATGATCAAAAACACTCAAAATACATGTATTTGGTAATGTTATTCTGTTTCTCCATAAAATGTATTTTGCATGGGTTTTAGCGTTTTGTTATGTAAGGAGCTCAAAAACATTTAAAGGCCAGTTCTTGGTAAAATTTGGTTTTATTCCCATGTAATGTGATTGCCCTGGCTTTTAGTGCTTTATTGCGTAACACACTCAAAAACAATGAAAAGACATGCAAAGCCTCCTATATGAGGAAATTAAAGACGTTACCAGAAATCTGTCTTTTGAGTGTTTTTCAGCATGTTAGGCAACAAAACGATAAATAATAAGGAACTCACTCTATGTGGGAATCCAAAAGAAAATTACTGAAAACGTGTCTTCTCAGTGTTTTGCGTAGAAAACATTGCGAGAAAAATGTAAAATAAATGTTTTATAGTTCAAAAAATCCACAAGGCAAAAAACGCAAAAATTCGTGTAAATGCTGAAACTCATGAATAACGCTCTTAATTGAGAAACAGAGCAAACTTACTAAATGCGTGTCAAAAACACTAAAAGGCAAGTTCTTCGTAAAAGTTGGTTTTATTCCCATGTAATGTGATTGCCCTGCTTTTTAGTGCTTTATTGCCTAACACACTCAAAAACACTCAAAGACACTTTTCTGGTAATGTCATTTTTTTCCCACATAAAGCTAGTTTCGCATGGAATTTGGGGTTTTGGTAACTAAGAATGTAAAAAAAACACTCAAAATACACGCATTTAGTAAGGTTGTTTTGTTTCTTGATTAAGAGTGTTATTCATGAGTTTCAGTATTTTGGTATCTTAGAAACTTCTCCATACAGTCGAATGTTTGCGTTTTTTGCCTTGTGATTCTGGTGAACTATAAAACACTAATTATACACGTTTCTCATTATGTCCTTTTTTTTTCTTATATAGAGTGCTTTGCATCCATTATCGAGTTTATTTTTATGTAACAAGCTCAAAAACACACAAAATATACTTTTTTGGTAATGTTACTCGTATTCTATTCCTACATATTGATTGGTTTGCCTCCGTTTTAGCATTTTTTCTACGTAAATCTTTTAAAAGACACGTTTCCAGTAATTTTGTTTTGAATTTCAATATAGAGTGACTTTCATATTATTTATCGTTTTGGTTCCTAACATGCTTTTTGATGCCTTTTGCTTCCCAACATAGAGTGCTTTCCATCCATTTTCGCGTTTTTTGTAGGTAACAATTTCAAAAAAACTCAAAATATACCTTTTTGTTAATGTTATTCTATTTCTTCATTTTGATTAGTTTGCATCCGTTTTAGCGTTTTGTACGTAAAACACCGAAAAGACACGTTTTCAGTAATTTTGTTTTAGATTCCCATATAGATTGACTTCCTTGGGTTTTATCATGTTGGTTCCTAACATGCTGTAAACACTCATAAGACAGTTTTCTGGAAAACACGTTTAATTTCCCCATATAGGTGGCTTTGCATGCACTTTAAGGTTTGGTACATAACAGTCCGATAAAAAAAAAACGAAAATTAACTTTTTTGATATTTTATCATATGATTGCCCTGAATTTTCCCAGAATTTTGGCATCTCTGTACCTATGAATATGAATATCAAAAAAAAAAAAAAAATCCTATTTTTTTATATTTTTATTTTTTATTTTCTAAATAAAGAGTGTTATTGGTGGGTTCTAGCTTTTTGGTATTTAAGGAACTTAAAAAAACACTCATAATACACGTTTCTCGTAATATCCTTTTGTTTCCCAAACATAATGTTCTTTGCATGTAATTAAGCGTTTTTATAGATAACAATATCAAAAACACTAAAAATACATGTTTTTGGTAATGTTGTACTGTTTCTCCATAAAGTTTGTTTTTGTATGCGTTTTAGCGGTTTGGTATAATGGACCTCAAAAACACTTAAAGGCATTGGTGTTATTCCAATGTAATATGATTGCCCTGCTTTTTAGTGCTTTATTGCCTATCATGCTCAAAAACACTTAAAAGACACTTTTCTGGTAATGTCATTTTTTTCTCACATAAAGGTGGTTTCTCATGCAATTTGGGGTTTTTGTAACTAAGAATGTGAAGAGCACTCAAAATACACGCATTTAGTAAGGTTTTTCTGTTTCTCAATTAAGAGTGTTATTCATGAGTTTCAGCATTTTAGTATCTAAGAAACTTATCCATATATACAAGGTTTTGGTAATGTTATTCTGTTTCTCCATAAAGTGTGTTTTGCATGCGTTTTAGCAGTTTTGTATATAAGGAGCTCAAAAACACTTAAGGACAAGTTATTGGTAAAAAATGGTTTTATTCCAATATAATGTGATTGCCCTGTTTTTGAGTGCTTTATTACCAATCACGCTGAAAAACACTCAAAAGACGCTTTTCTGGTAAAATCTTTTTTTTTCCACAAAGCTATTTTCGCATGTAATTTGGGGTTTTTGGTAACTAAGAATGTGAAATGCACTAAAAATACACGCATTTAGTAAGGTTGTTCTGTTTCTCAATTAAGAGTATTATTCATGGGTTTCAGCATGTTGATGTGTAGGAAATCTCTCCATATACACGAGTTTTTGCCTTGTTTGCTTTGTGGTTCTTTTGAACTATAAAACACTCATTATACACTTTTCTTGCAAAGTCCTTTTCTTTCCCAATATAGAGTGCTTTGCATCAATTTTAGCGTTTTTGTAGGTAAAGAGCTCAAAAACACTCAAAATATACCTTTTTGGTAACGTTTTTCTATTTCTTGATATTGGTTGGTTTGCATCCGTTTTAACGTTTTTCTACGTAAAACAATAAGAAGACACGTTTTCAGTAACTTTGTTTTGGATTCCCATATAGAGTAAGTTCCTTATTATTTATCGTTTTGGTGCCTAACACGCTAAAAAAAAACACACAAAACACTTCTGGTTCTGGTAAGGTCGTTTAATTTCCTCACATTGGAGGCTTTGCATGCGCTTGAGGGTTTCGTACATCAAAGTCCGAAAAAAAAGCTGAAATTAACTTTTTTGATAATATTCATTTATCACATAATTGCCCTGAATTTTCCCAGAATTTTGGCATCTCGGTACCTATGAAGATGAATAACAAAAAAAAAAAAATCCTATTTATTTTATTTTTTTATTTTTTATTTTCTAAATAAAGAGTGTTATTATTGGGTTTTAGGTTTTTGGTACTTAAGGAACTTATAAAAACACATTATAATACATGTTTCTCGTAATATCCTTTTATTTCCTAAACATAATGTTCTTTGCATGTACTTAAGCGTTTTTATAGATAACATGATCAAAAACACTCAAAATACATGTTTTTGGTAATGTTATTCTGTTTCTCCATAAAGTTTGTTTTGCATGCGTTTTTAGCAGTTTTGTATATAAGGGGTTAAAAAACACTTAAAGGCAAATTCTTCGTAAAAGTTGGTTTTATTCCCATGTAATGTGATTGTTCTGCTTTTTAGTGTTTTGTTGCATATCACGCTCAAAAACACTCAAAAGACACTTTTCTGGTAATGTCATTTTTTTTCCTACATGAAGCTAATTTCGCATGTAATTTGGCATTTTCGTAACAGAGAATGTGAAAAACACTCAAAATACACAATTTGGTAAGGTAGATCTGTTTATCGATTAAAAGTTTTATTCATGCATTTCATCATTTTGGTATGTAAAAATTTCTCTATATACACGAGTTTTTGCGTTTATTGCCTTGTGGTTCTTATAAAACTATAAAACACTCATTATACACGTTTCTCGTAATGTCCTTTTGTTTCCTAATATAGAGCGCTTTACATCCATTTTTGCATTTTTTGTAAGTAACAAGCTCAAAAACACTCAAAATATTTCTTTTTGGTAATGTTATTCTATTTCTTCATATAGAATGGTTTGCATCCGCTTTAGCGTTTTTCTACGTAAAACACTGAAAAGACACGTTTTCAGTAATTTTGTTTTGGATTCACATATTGACTGATTTTCATATTATTTATCGTATTGGTCCCGAACATGCTGAAAAACACTGAAAAGACTGGTTTCTGGTAAAGTCGTTTAACTTCCCTATATTAGTGGCTTTGCATGCACTTTAGGTTTTGGTACATAAAAATCAGAAAAAAAAGCTATAATAACTTTCATGATAATGTTCTTTTTTCCACATAAATTCCCTGAATTTTGGCAGAATTTCGGCAATTCGGTACCTATGAAGATGAAAAAAAAATAAAAAATTCCCATTTTTTTTATCTATTATTATTTTTTTTTCTAAAAAGTGTTATTTGAGGGTTTTAGCTTTTTGGTACTAAAGGAACTTTAAAAACACTCATAATACACGATTATCGTAATGTCCTTTTGTTTCCCAAACATAAGGTTCTTTGCATGTATTTAAGCGTTTTTATAGATAACATTATCAAAAACACTCAAAATACATATATTTGGTAATGTTATTCTGTTTCTCCATAGAATGTATTTTGCATGCGTTTTAGCGGTTTCGTATGTAAGGACTTCAAAAACACTTAAAGGCAAGTTCTTGGTAAAATTTGGTTTTATTCCCATGTATTGTGATTGCCCTGGCTTTTTGTGCTTTATTGCGTAACACGGTCAAAAACACTGAATAGACATGCAAAGCCTCCCATATGAGGAAATTAAAGACCTTACCAGAAATCTGTCTTTTGAGTGTTTTCATCATGTTAGGCACCAAAACGATAAATAATAAGGAACTCACTCTATATTGAAATCCAAAACAAAATTAATAAAAACGTGTCTTTTCAGTGTTTTACGTAGAAAAACGCTAAAACTGATACAAACCAACCAATATCAAGAAGCAGAAAAACATTACCAAAAATGTATTTTTTGAGTGTTTTTGAGCTTGTTACCTACAAAAAAACGCGAAAATGGATACAAAGCACTGTATATTATGAAACAAAGGGACATTGCGAGAAAAGTGTATAATGAATGTTTTATAGTTCAAAAAAACCACAAGGCAAAAAACGCAAAAACTCGTGTATATGCTAAAACTCATGAATAACACTCTTAATTGAGAAACAGAGAAACCTTAGTAAATGCGTGTCAAAAACACTAAATGGCAAGTTTTTCGTAAAAGTTGGTTTTATTCCTATGTAATGTGATTGCCCTGCTTTTTAGTGCTTTATTGCCTAACACGCTCAAAAACACTCAAAGACACTTTTCTGGTAATGACATTTTTTTCCCATATAAAACTAGTTTCGCTTGGAATTTAGGCTTTTGGTAATTAAGAATGTAAAAAAACACTCAAAATACACGCATTTTGTTCTGGTTGTTCTGTTTCTTGATTAAGAGTGTTATTCATGAGTTTAAGTATTTTGGTATCCTAGAAACTTCTCCATACAGTCGAGTTTTTTGCGTTTTTTGCCTTGTGATTCTGGTGAAACTATAAAACACTCATTATACACGTTTCTCGTTATGTCCTTTTTTTTCCTTATATAGAGTGCTTTGCATCCATTTTCGCGTTTTTTTTTTTATATAGCAAGATAAAAAACACAAAAAATATACTTTTTTGGTAGTTATTCTATTTCTTCATATTGGTTGGTTTCCATCCGTTTTTACTGAAAACGTGTCTTTTCAATGTTTTACGTAGAAAAACGCTAAAGCGGATGCAAACCATCCTATATGAAGAAATAGAATAACATTACCAAAAATATATATTTTGAGTGTTTTTGAGGTTGTTACTTACAAAAAATGCAAAAATGGATGTAAAGCACTCCATATTAGGAAACAAAATTACATTACGAGAAAGGTGTATAATGAGTGTTTTATAGTTTTAAAAGAACCACAAGGAAATAAACGCAAAAACTCGTGTATATAGAGAAATTTTTACATACCAAAATGATGAAATGCATAAATAACACTTTTAATCGATAAACAGAACTACCTTACCAAATTGTGTATTTTTAGTGTTTTTCACATTCATTGTTACAAAAATGCCAAATTACATGCGAAATTAGCTTCATGTGGGAAAAAAAATGACATTACCAGAAAAGTGTCTTCTGAGTGTTTTTTGAGCGTGATATGCAACAAAGCACTAAAAAGCAGAACAATCACATTACATGGGAATAAAACCAACTTTTACGAAGAATTTGCCTTTAAGTGTTATTTAACCCCTTATATACAAAACTGCTAAAACGTATGGAAAACAAACTTTATGGAGAAAAAAAATAACATTACCAAATACATGTATTTTGAGTGTTTTTATCTATAAAAACGCTTAAGTACATGCAAAGAGCATTATGTTTGGGAAATATAAGGATATTACGAGAAACATGTATCATAACGTGTTTTTATAAGTTCCTTAAGTACCGAAAAGCTAAAACCCACAAATAACACTCTTTATTTAGAAAATACAAAAATAAAAAAAGTAAATAAATAGGATTTTTTTTTTTTGTTATTCATCATCATAGGTACCTAGATGCCAAAATACTGGGAAAATTCACTGCAATTATGTGATAAATGAATATTATGAAAAAAATTAAATTTCAGCTTTTTTTTCAGACTTTTATGTACGAAACCCTAAAGTGCATGCAAAGCCTCCAATATGAGGAAATTAAACGACCTTACCAGAAATCTGCGTTTTGTGTGTTTTTTTTTAGCATGTTAGGCACCAAAACGATAAATAATAAGGAACTTACTCTATATGGGAAAGTTACTGAAAACGTGTCTTCTTATTGTTTTACGTAGAAAAACGTTAAAACGGATGCAAACCAACCAATATCAAGAAATAGAAAAACGTTACCAAAAAGGTATATTTTGAGTGTTTTTGAGCTCTTTACCTACAAAAACGCGAAAATTGATGCAAAGCACTCTATATTGGGAAAGAAAAGGACTTTGCAAGAAAAGTGTATAATGAGTCTTTTATAGTTCAAAAGAACCACAAAGCAAACAACGCAAAAACTCGTGTATATGGAGAGATTTCCTACACACCAAAATGCTGAAACTCATGAATAACACTCTTAATTAAGAAACAGAACAACCTTACTAAATGCGTGTATTTTGAGTGCTTTTCACATTCTTAGTTACCAAAAACCCCAAATTACATGCAAAAATAGCTTTTTTGGTAAAAAAAAAGATTTTTGCAGAAAAGCGTCTTTTGAGTGTTTTTCAGAGTGATTGGTAATAAAGCACTCAAAAGCAGGGCAATCACATTATATTGGAATAAAACCATTTTTTTCCAATAATTTGCCTTTAAGTGTTTTTGAGCTCCTTATATACAAAACTGCTAAAACGCATGCAAAACACACTTTATGGAGAAACAGAGTAACATTACCAAAACCTTGTATATATGGATAAGTTTCTTAGATACCAAAATGCTGAAACTCATGAATAACACTCTTAATTGAGAAAAAGAACAACCTTACTAAATGCGTGTAGTTTGAGAGCTTTTCACATTCTTAGTTACCAAAACCCCAAATTGCATGCGAAACCAGATTGATGTGGGAAAAAATGACATTACCAGAAAAGTGTCTTTTGAGTATTTTTGAGCGTGATAGGATATAAAGCACTAAAAATCAGAGGAATCACATTAAATTCGAATAAAAAAATTTTTTACCAAGAACTTGCCTTTAAGTGTTTTTTCAGCACATTATATACCAAAACACTGAAACGCCTGTAAAACTTTATGGAGAAACAGTATAGCATTACACAAATCATGTAATTTGAGTGTTTTTGATCATGTTATAGATAAAAACGCTTAAATACATAAAAAGAACCTTATGTTTGGGAAACGAAAGGACATTACGAGAAACGTGTATTATGAGTGTTTCCTTAAGTACCAAAAAGCTAAAACCCACAAATAACACTCTTTATTTAGAAAAAAAAAAATAAATAAATAATTTTTTTTTTTTTTTTTTTTTTTTTTTGTCATTCATCTTCATAGGTACCGAGATGACAAAATTCTGGGAAAATTCAGGGCAATTATATGATAAAAGAATATTATCAAAAAAGTTGATTTTAGCTTTTTTTTCGGACTGTTATGTACCAAACCCTAAAGAGCATGCAAAGCCTCCTATATTAGGAAATTGAATGACTTTACCAGAAAATTGTCTTTCGAGTGTTTTTCAGCATGTTAGGCACCAAAATGATAAATAATAATGAACTCACTCAATATGTGAATCCAAAACAAAATTAATTAAAACGTGTCTTCTCAGTATTTTACGTAGAAAAACGCTAAAACAGATGCAATCCAACCAATATCAAGAAATAGAAAAATATTACCAAAATGGTACATTTTGAGTGTTTTTGAGCTTGTTACCTACAAAAAAAAAAAAAAAACGCGAAAATTGATGCAAAGCACTCTATATTGAGAAAGAAAGGGACACTGCGAGAATAGTGTATAATGAGTGTTTTATAGTTAAAAATAACAACAAGGCAAACAACGCAAAAACTCGTGTATATGGAGTAGTTTCCTAGGTATCAAAATGCTGAAACTCATGAATAACACTCTTAATTGAGAAACAGAACAACCTTACTAAATGCGTGTATTTTGAGTGCTTTTCACATTCTTAGTTACCCAAAACCCAAATTCATTGCGAAACCAGCTTTATGTGTAAAAAAAAAAAAAAATTTCAGAAAAGTGTCTATTGAGTGTTTTTGAACGTGATAGCCAGTAAAGCACTAAAAAGAAGGGCAATCACATTACATGGGAATAAAACCAATGTTTACCAAGAACTTGCCTTTAAGTGTTTTTGAGCTCCTTATACACCAAAACACTAAAACGCATGCAAAACACTCTTTATGGAAAAACAGAATAACATTACCAAAAACATGTATTTTGAGTGTTTTTGATCATTTTACCAATGAATCGCTTAAATACATGCTAAGAACCCTATTTGTGGAAAACAAAAAGACATTACGAGAAACGTGTATTATGAGTATTTTTAAATTCATTAAGAACCAAAAAGCTAAAAGCCACAAATAACTTTCTATTGAGAGAAAAAAAAAAATAAATAAATAAATACGATATTTTTTTTCTTTCTTATTCATCTCCACAGGTACCGAGATGACAAAATTCGGGCAAAATTTATGAAATTTTGTGAAATAAGAACATTATCAAAAAAGATAATTTTAGCTTTTTTTTCTTCGACTGTTATGTAGCAAACCCTATAGTGCATGCAAAACCACCTATATGGAGAAATCAAACGTCTTTTCCAGAAAACTGTCTTATGAGTGTTTTTCAGCATGTTAGGCACCAAAACGATAAATAACATGGAATTCACTTTATATGGGAAACAAAATTACTGAAAACGTGTCTTTTCGGTGTTTTACGTAGAAAAACGCTAAATCGGATGCAAACCAACCAATATGAAAAAAAAATAGAATAACATTCCCAAAAAGGTATATTTTGAGTGTTTTTGAGCTTGTTACCTACAAAAAAGTTGAAAATGGATGCAAACCACTCCCTATTGGGAAACAAAAGGACATTACGAGAAACGTGTATAATGAGTGTCTTATTATTTTCGAGCAAAAGAACTTGTGGTTCACAAGAACCACAAGGCAAAAAACGCAAAAACTGGTGTATATAAAGAAGTTTCTTAGATACCAAAATGCTGAAACTCATGAATAACAACAATCTTTATTAAGAAAAAGAAAAACCTTACCGCGTGTATTTTCAGTGTTTTTCAAATTCTTAGCAAAATCCGAAATAGCATGCGAAACTAGCTTTATGTGGGAAAAAAGTGACATTACCAGAAGTGTCTTTTGAGTCTTTTTGAGCGTGTTAGGCAATAAAGCACTAAAAAGCAGGGCAATCACATTACATGGAAATAAAACCAACTTTGACCAAGAACTTGCCATTATGTGTTTTGAGCTCCTTACATACCAAAACGCTAAAACGCATGCAAAACACTCCTTTATGAAGAAGCAGAAAAAACATTACAAAAAACATGTTTTAAGTGTTATTGATCATGTTACCTATAAAAACGCTTAAATACATGCAAAGAAACCTATCTTTCGGAAACGAAAGGACATTACGAGAAACGTGTATTATGACTGTTTTTAAGTTTCTTAAGTACCAAAACGTTAAAAACCACAAATAACACTCATTAAAGAGAAAAAAAAAAAAATAAATAAATAAAAAATTGCATTTTTTTTTTGTATTGATTTTCATAAGTACCGAGATGCAAAAATTCTGCCAAAATTCAGGGAATTTATGAGGAAAAAAGAACATTATCAAAAAAGTTAATTATAGCTTTTTTTCGGATTGTTATTTACCAAACCCTAAAGTACATGCAAAGCCACTTATATAAGGAAATTAAACGAGTTTACCAGAAACCTGTCTTTTCAGTGCTTTTCAGCATGTTAGGCACCAAACCGATAAATAATATGGAAGTCAGTCAATATGTGAATCCAAAACAAAATTACTGAAAACGTGTCTTTTCAGAGTTTCACGTAGAAAAAACGCTAAAAGGAATGCAAAGCAACAAATATGAAGAAATACACGTAGAATAACATTACCAAAAAGTGTTTTTGAGATTTTTACCTACAAAAAACGCGAAAATGGATGTAAAAGCACTCTATATTGGGAAGCAAAAGGACATTTAGAGAAACGTGTATAATGATTAATTTATAGTTTCACAAGAACCACAAGATAAAAAACGCAAAAACTCGTGTATATAGAGAAGTTTCTTACATATAAAAATGCTAAAACTCATGAATAACACTTTTAATTGAGAAACAGAACTACCTTACCAAATGTGTGTATTTTGAGTGTTTTTCACATTCTTAGTTACGAAAATCCCAAATTACATGCGAAACTAGCTTTATGTGGGAAAAAAATGACATTATCAGAAAAGTGTCTTTTGAGAGTTTTTGAGCGTGATATGCAACAATGCACTAAAAAACAGAATAATCACATTATATAGGAATAAAACTAACTTTTAAGAAGAAATTGCCTTTAAGTGTGTTTAACTCGTTACATACCAAAACGCTAAAACGCATGCAAAACACCCTTTATGGAGAAACAGAATAACATTACCAAAAACATGTATTTTGAATGTTTTTTGATCATGTTACCTAGAAAAACGCTTAAAAACATGCAAAGAACCCTATGTCTGTGAAACGAAAGGACATATAAAAAAATTAGCTTTTTTTCCGGAATTATGTACCAAACCCAGAAGTGCATGCAAAGCCATCTATATGGGGAAATTACAAGACTTTACCAGAAATCTGTCTTTTGAGTGTTTTTTTTCAGCAATTTCAACAATATTACTAAAAACGTGTCTTTTCAGTCATTTACGAAGAAAAACGCTAAAACGGATGCAAACCAACCAATATGAAGAAATAGAATAACATTACCAAAATGATATATTTTGAGTGTTTATCAGCTTGTTACCCAGAAAAAATGCGAAAATGAATGGAAAGCAGTCTATATTGGGAAACAAAAGAACATTACGAGAAACGTGTATAATGAGTATTTTATAATTTCACACGAACCAAAAGGCAAAAAGCGCAAAAACTCGTGTATATAGAGAAGTTTCTTACATACCAAAATGCTGAAATAACACTTTTAATTAAGAAACAGGACTACCTTACTAAATGCGTGTATTTTGAGTGTTTTTTTTTACATTCTTAGTTACCAAAACCCCAAATTCCATGCGAAACTAACTTTATGTGGGAAAAAAAATGACATTACCAGAAAAGTGTCTGAGTGTTTTTGAGCATGTTAGGCAATAAAACACTAAAAAGCAGGGCAATCACATTACATGGGAATAAAACCAACTTTTACGAAAAACTTGCCTTTTAGTGTTTTTGACACGCATTTAGTAAGGTTGTTCTGTTTCTCAATTAAGAGTGTTATTCATGAGTTTCATCATTTTAGTACCTAGGAAGCTTCTCCATATACACGAGTTTTTGCGTTTTTTGGCTTGTGGTTTTTTTGAACTATAAAACATTCATTATACACTTTTCTCGCAATATCCCTTTGTTTCCCAATATAGAGTGTTTTGTATCAATTTTGTGTTTTTTTGTATGTAACAAGCTCAAAAACACTCAAAATATATATTTTTGGTAATGTATTTTCTGCTTCTTGATATTGGTTGGTTTGCATCAGTTTTACGTAAAACACTGAGAAGACACGTTTTCAGTAATTTTCTTTTGGATTCCCACATATAGTGAGTTCCTTATTATTTATCGTTTTGGTGCCTAACATGCTGGAAAAACACTCAAAAGGCAGTTTTCTGGTAAGGTCTCTTATTTCATCATATGCGAGGCCTTGCATATCTTTTGAGTGTTTTTGAGCGTGTTACGCAATAAACTCTTAAAAGCCAGGGCAATCACATTATATGGGAATAAAACCAAATTTTACCAAGAACTTGCCTTTAAGTGTTTTTGAGCTCCTTACATACCAAAACGCAAAAATTCATGCAAAATACATTTTATGGAGAAACAGAATAATATTACCAAATACATGTATTTTAAGTGTTTTTGATCATATTATCTATAAAAACGCTTAAATACATGCAAAGAACCTTATGTTTGGGAAACAAAAGGACATTACGAGAAACGTGGATTATAGATGTTTTTTTTAAGTTCCTTTAGTACCTAAAAGCTAAAACCCACAAATAACACTCTTTATTTAAAAAAAAAAAAAAAATA
Organism: Scylla paramamosain; assembly: GCF_035594125.1. Classification (NCBI taxonomy): domain Eukaryota; kingdom Metazoa; phylum Arthropoda; class Malacostraca; order Decapoda; family Portunidae; genus Scylla; species Scylla paramamosain. Next base: position 8,852,939 of record NC_087175.1, read on the forward strand.
TTTTTTTTTTTGTTATTCATCCTTATAGGTACCGAGATGCCAAAATTCTGCCAAAATTCAGGGAATTTATGTGGAAAAAAAAACATTACCAAAAAAGTTAATTATAGCTTTTTTTTTCGGATTGTTATGTACCAAACCCTAAATAGCATGCAAAAACACCTATATAGGGAAGTTAAACGATTTTAACAGAAACCTGTCTTGTCAGTGTTTTTCAGCATGTTAGGCACCAACACGATAAATAATATGGAAGTCAGTCAATATGTGAATGCAAAACAAAATTAGTGAAAACGTGTCTTTTCAGTGTTTTACGTAGAAAACACTCAAGCGGATGCAAACCAACCTATATGATGAAATAGAATAACATTACCAAAAAGATATATTTTGATTGTTTTTGTGCTTGTTACCAACAAAAAATGCAAAAATGGATGTATAGTACTCTATATTAGGAAACAAAAGGACATTACGAGAAACGTGTATAATAAGTGTTTTATAGTTTTAAAAGAACCACAAAACAATAAACGCAAAAACTCGTGTATATAGAGAAATTTCTTACATACCGAAATGATGAAATGCATGAATAACACTTTTAATCGATAAACAGAACTACCTTACCAAATTGTGTATTTTGAATGTTTTTCACATTCTTAGTTACGAAAATGCCAAATTACATGCGAAACTACCTTCATGTGGGAAAAAAAAATGACAATACCAAAAAAGTGTCTTTTTAGTGTTTTTGAGCATGATATGCAATAAAGCACTAAAAAGTAGAAAAATCACATTACATGGGAATAAAACCAACATTTACGAAGAACTTGCCTTTAAGTGTTTTTTATCTCCTTACATACCAAATCGCTAAAACGCATGCAAAGCACCCTTTATTTATTCTTTCGAAATTCATGGAAATTTTGTAAAAAAAAAAATTATAAAAAAAATAATTTTTGCACAAACACTGAAGTGTATGCAAATCCACCTATATGGGGAAATTACACTACATTACCAGAAACCTGTCTTTTGAGTGTTTTCAGCAAATTCAACAATATTACTGAAAACGTGTCTTTCCAGTGATTTACGTAGAAAAACGCTTAAACGATATATTTTGATGTGTTTCTGAGCTTGTTACCTACAAAAAATGCAAAAATGGATGGACAGCACTTTATATTGGCAAAGAAAAGGACATTACGAGAAACGTGTATGAGTGTTTTATAGTTTGACAAGAACCACAAGGTAAAATGCTAAAAAAATCGTGTACATAAAGAAGTTTCTTACATACTAAAAAGCTGAAACTCATGAATAACACTTTTAATTTTGAAACAGAAATACCTTACGAAATGTGTGTATTAGAAAAGTTTCTTACATACCGAAATGCTGGAACTTATGAATAACATTTTTAATTAAGAAATAGAACAACCTTACTAAATGCCTGTGTTTTGAGTTTTTTTTTCACATTCTTAGTTACCAAAACCCCAAATTCCATGCAAAACTAGCTTTATGTGGGAAAAAAAAATGATATTATCAGAAAAGTGTCTTTTGAGTGTTTTTGAGCGTGTTAGGCAATAAAGCACTAAAAACCAGGGTAATCACATTACATTGTAATAAAAACAACATTTACCAATAACTTGCTTTTAAGTGTTTTTGAGCTCATTACATATAAAAACCCTAAAACGCATGTAAAACACCTTTTATGGAGAAACAAAATAAAATTACCAAAAACATATATTTTGAGGGTTTTAATCATGTTATCTATAAAATCGCTTAAATACATACAAAGAACCTTAAGTTTGCGAAACGAAAGGACATTACGAGAAATGAGTATTATAAGTGTTTTTAAGTTCCTTAAGTACCAAAAAGCTAAAACCCACAAATAACACTCTTTATTTAGAAAAAAAAAAAAAAAAAAATAGGAATTTTTTTTTTTTTTTGTTATTCATCTTTGTAGTACCGAGATGCCAAAATTCTGGGAAAATTCAGGGCAATCGTATGATAAAAGAATATTATCAAAAAAGTTAATTTCAGCTTTTTTTTTTCGGACTTATGTACCAAACCCTAAAGTGCATGCAAAGTCTCCTATATTAGGAAATTAAACGACCTTACCAGAAATCTATGTTTTGAGTGTTTTTTAGCATGTTAGGCACCAAAACGATAAATAATAAGGCACTCACTCTATATGGGAATCCAAAACAAAGTTACTGAAAACGTGTCTTCTCAGTGTTTTACGTAGAAAAACGCAGAAACGGATGCAAAGCAACTAATTTCAAGAAATAAAAAAACGTTACTAAAAAGGTATGTTTTGATTGTTTTTGAGCTTGTTACCTACAAGAAACGCGAAAATTGATGCAAAGCACTCTATATTACGAAACAAAAGGACATTGCAAGAAAAGTGTATAATGAATTTTTTATAGTTCAAAAGAACAACAAGGCAAAAATCGTAAAATCTCGTGTATATGGAGAGGTTTCCTAGATACTAAAAAGCTAAAACTCGTGTATAACACTCCTAATTGAGAAATAGAACAACCTTAATAAATGAGTGTATTTTGAGTGCTTTTCACATTCTTAGTTACCAAAACCCCAAATTGCATGCGAAAATAGATTTGTGGGAAAAAAAAATGACTTTACCAGAAAAGTGTCTTTTGAGTGTTTTTGAACTTGCCTTTAAGTGTATTTGAGCTCCTTATATACCAAAACACTAAAATGCCTGCAAAATACACTTTATGGTGAATCAGAATAACATTACCAAAACATGTATTTTGAGTGTTTTTCATCATGTTACCGATAAAAACTCTTAAATACATGCAAGGAACCCTATTTTTTGGAAACGAAAGGACATTACGAGAAACGTGTATTATGAGTGTTTTTAAGTTCATTAAGTACGAAAAAGCTAAAAGCCACAAATTACACTCTTCATTGAGAAAAATAAATAAATAAAAAAGTACGATATTTTTTTTTCATTTCTATTCATCTTCACACGTAAGGAGGTGCCAATATTCGGGCAAAGTTCAGGAAATTATATGAAATAAGAACATTATCAAAAAAGTTAAATTTAGGGTTTTTTTTCGGACTGTTATGTAACAAACCCCTAAATTGCATGCAAAGCCACCTATATAGGGAAATTAAACGTCTTTGCCAGAAAACTGTTATGAGTGTTTTTCAGCATGTTAGGAACCAACACGATTAAACCCAAGGAAGTCAATCTATATGGGAATCCAAAACAAAATTACTGAAAGCGTGTCTTTTCGGTGTTTTACGTAGAAAACGCTAAAACGGATGCAAACCAACCAAAATAAAGAAATAGAATAACATTACCAAAAAGGTATAATTTGAGTGTTTTTGAAATTCTTACCTACAAAAAACGCGAAAATGGATGGAAAGCACTCTATATTGGGAAGCGAAAGGCATAAAAAAGAATCTTAGGCACCAAAATGATAAATAATATGAAAGTCACTCTATATGGAAATCCAAAACAAAATTACTGGAAACGCGTCTTTTAAAAGATTTACGTAGAAAAACGCTAAAATGGATGGAAACTGACCAATATGAAGAAATAGAATAACATTACCAAAAAACTATATTTTGTGTGTTCTTCAGCTTGTTACATAAAAAAAAAAACGCGAATATGGATGCGAAGCACTCTATATAAGGAAAAAAAAGGACATAACGAGAAACAAGTATCATGAATATTTTATAGTTTCACCAGAATCACAAGGCAAAAAACGCAAACCTCGACTGTATGGAGAAGTTTCTAAGATACCAAAATACTGAAACTCATGAATAACACTCTTAATCAAGATACAGAACAATATTAAAAAATGCGTGTATTTTGAGTGTTTTTTTTTACATTCTTAGTTACCAAAACCCCAAATTCCATGCGAAACTAGCTTAATGTGGGAAAAAAATGACATTACCAGAAAAGTGTCTTTGAGTGTTTTTGAGCGTGTTAGGCAATAAAGCACTAAAAAGCAGGGCAATCACATTACATGGGAATAAAACCAACTTTTACGAAGAACTTGAATTTTAGTGTTTTTGACGCATTTAGTAAGGTTACTCTGTTTCTCAATTAAGAGTGTTATTCATGAGTTTCAGCATATACACGAGTTTTTGCGTTTTTTGCCTTGTGGTTTTTTTGAACTATAAAACATTCATTATACACTTTTCTCGGAATGTCACTTTGTTTCCCAATATAGAGTGCTTTCTATCCATTTTCGCGTTTTTTTGTAGGTAGCAACCTCAAAAACACTCAAAATATACATTTTTATTAAATGTTTTTCTGCTTCTTGATATTGGTTGGTTTGTATCAGTTTTAGCGTTTTTCTACGTAAAACAGTGAAAAGACACGTTTTTAGTAATTTATTTTTGGATTCCCACATAGAGTGAGTTCCTTATTATTTATCGTTTTGGTGCCTAACATGCTGAAAAACACTCAAAAGACAGATTTCTGGTAAGGTCTTTGATTTCCTCAAATGAGACGCTTTACATGTGCTTTCAGTGTTTTTGAGCGTCTTACGCAATAAAGCACTAAAAGCCAGGGTAATCACATTACATGGGAATAAAACAAAATTTTACCGAGAACTTGCCTTTAAGTGTTTTTGAGATCCTTACGTACCAAAACACTAAGAAGCATGCAAAATACTTTTATGGAGAAACAGAATTACATTATCAAATATATGAATTTTGAGTGTTTTTGATCATGTTATCTATAAAAACGCCTAAATACATGTAAAGAACCTTATGTTTGGGAAACGAAAGAACATTACGAGAAACGTGTATTATGAGTGATTTTTAAGTTCCTTCAGTACCAAAAAGCTAAAACCCACAAATAACACTCTTTAGAAAAAAATAAATAAATAATAAATAAAAAATAAGCAAATGGGATTTTTTTTTTAATTTTTTATTCATCTTCATAGGTACCGAGATGCCAAAATTCTGCAACAATTCAGGGAATTTATGTGGAAAAAAGAACATTATCGTAAAAGTTAATTATAGCTTTTTTTTTCGGATTGTTATGTACCAAACCCTAAAGTGCATGCAAAGCCACCTATATAGGGAAGTTAAACGACTTTACCAGAAACCTGTCTTTTCAGTGTTTTCAGCTTGTTAGGTAGGCACCAAAAAAGATAAATAGTTTGGAAGTCAGTCAATATATGAATCCAAAAGAAAATTACTGAAAACGTGTCTTCACTGTTTTACGTAGAAAAACGCTAAAGCGGATACAAACCATCCTATATGAATAAATACAATAACATTACCAAAAAGATATATTTTGAGTGTTTTTGAGCTTGTTACCTACAAAAAAATGCCAAAATGGATGTAAAGCACTCTATATTAGGAAACAAAAGGACATTACGAGAAACGTGTAAAATGAGTGTTTTATAGTTTTAAAAGAACCACAAGGCAATAAACGCAAAAACTCGTGTATATAGAGAAATTTCTTACATACCAAAATGAATAAATGCATGAATAACACTTTTAATCGAAAACAGAACTACCTTACCAAATTGTGTATTTTGAGTGTTTTTCACATTCTTAGTTACGAAAATGCCAAATTACATGCGAAAATAGCTTCATGTGGGAAAAAAAATGACATTACCAAAAAATTGTCTTTTGAGTGTTTTCAGCGTGATATGCAACAAAGCTCTAAAAAGCAGAACATTACATGAGAATAAAACCCACTTTTACGAAGAAGTATTTTTTAACCCCTTATATACCAAACCGCTAAAACGCATGCAAAACAAACTTTATGAAGAAACAGAATAACATTACCAAAAACATATATTTTGAGTGTTTTTGATCATGTTATCTATAAAAACGCTTAAGTACATGCAAAGAACATTATATTTGGAAAACAAAAGGACATTACGAGAAACGTGTATTATGAGTGTTTTTTTTAAGTTCCTTAAGTACCAAAAAGCTAAAACACACAAATAACACTCTTTATATAAAAAAAAGTAAAATAAATAGGATTTTTTTTTTATTCATCTTCATAAGTACCGAGATGCCAAAATTCTGGGAAAATTCAGGGCAATTATGTGATTAATGAATATTATCAAAAAAGTTAATTTCAGCTTTTTTTTTGGGACTGTTATGTACCACACCCTAAAGTACATGCAAAACCTCCAATATGAGGAAATTAAACGACCTTACCAGAAATCTGTGTTTTAAGTGTTTTTTAGCATGTTAGGCACAAAAACGATAAATAATAAGGAACTCACTCTATATGGGAATCCAAAACAAACTTACTGAAAACGTGTCTTCTCAGTGTTTTACGTAGAAAAACGTTAAAACGGATGGAAACGAACCAATATCAAGAAATAGAAAAACGTTACCAAAAAGGTATATTTTGAGTGTTTTTGAGCTTTTTACCTACAAAAAACGCGAAAATTGATGCAAAACACTCTATATTGAGAAACAAAAGGACATTGCAAGAAAAGTGTATAACGAGTGTTTTATAGTTCAAAAGAACCACAAAGCAAAAAACGCAAATACTCGTGTATATGGAGAAATTTCCTAGATTCCAAAATGCTGAAACTCATGAATAACACTCAATTGAGAAACAGAACAACCTTACTAAAGCGTGTATTTTCAGTGCTTTTCACATTCTTAGTCACCAAAAACTCAAAATTGCATGCGAAACCACATTTATGTGAGAAAAAAAATGACTACCAGAAAAGCCTCTTTTAAGTGTTTTTGATTGTGATAGGCAATAAAGCACTAAAAAGCAGGGCAATCATATTACATTGGAATAACATCAGTTTATAACAAAAACTTGCCTTTAAGTGTTTTTGAGCTCCTTATATACAAAACTGCTAAAACGCATGGAAAACACACTTTATGGAGAAACATTTTTTTTTTTTGTAGGTAACAAGCTCAAAAACACTCAAAATATACATTTTTGGTAATGTTTTTTTGCTTCTTGATACTGGTTGGTTTGCATCAGTTTTAGTGTTTTTCTACGTAAAACACTGAGAAGACACGTTTTCAGTAATTTTCTTTTGGATTCCCACATAGAGTGAGTTCCTTATTATTTATCGTTTTGGTGCCTAATATGCTGAAAAACACTCAAAAGATAGATTTCTGGTAGGGTCTCTAATTTAGTCATATGCGAGGCGTTGCATGTCTTTTGAGTAATTTTGAGCGTGTTACGCAATAAAGCACTAAAAAGGAAGGGCAATCGAATTACATGGGAATAAAACCAAATTTCATCTAGAACTTACCTTTAAGTGTTTTTGAGCTCCTTACATACCAAAACGCTAAAACACTTGCAAAATACATTTTATGGATAAACAGAATAATATTACCAAATACATGTATTTTGAGTGTTTTTGATCATATTATCTATAAAAACGCTTAAATACATGCAAAGAACCTTATGTTTGGGAAACGAAAGGACATTACGAGAAACGTGTATTATGAGTGTTTTTTAAGTTCCTTCAGTACCTAAAACCTAAAACCCACAAATAACACTTTATTTAGAAAAAAAAAAAAAAAATAATAAACAAAAAAAAATGGGATTTTTTTTTTTTGCTATTCATCCTTATAGGTACCGAGATGCCAAAATTCTGCCAAAATTCAGGGAATTTATGTGGAAAAAAGAACATTACCAAAAAGATATATTTTGAGTGTTTTTGACCTTGTTACCTACAAAAAATGCAAAAATGGATGTAAAGCACTCTATATTAGGAAACAAAAGGACTTTACGAGAAACGTGTATAATGAGTGTTTTATAGTTTTAAAACAACCACAAGGCAATAAACGCAAAAATTCGTGTATATAGAGAAATTTCTTACAAACCGAAATGATGAAATGCATGAATAACACTTTTAATCAATAAACAGAACTACCTTACCAAATTGTGTATTTTAAGTGTTTTTCACATTCTTAGTTACGAAAATGCTAAATTACATGCGAAACTACCTTCATGTGGGAAAAAAAATGACATTACCAAAAAAATTTTTTTGTGTGTTTTTGAGCGTGATATGCAACAATGCCCTAAAAAGCAGAACAATCATATTACATGGGAATAAAACCAACTTTTACGAAGAACTTGCCTTTAAGTGTTTTTAACTCCTTACATACCAAATCTCTAAAACGTATGGAAAACACCCTTCATGGAGAAACCGAATAACATTACCAAAAACATGTATTTTGAGTGTTTTTGATCATTTAACCTATAAAAACGCTTAAATACATTTAAAGGACCCTATGTTTGTATAACCAAAGGACATTACGAAAATCGTGTATTATGAGTGTTTTTAAATTACTTAAGTACCAAAAAGCTAAAACCCACAAATAACACTCTTTATAGATAGAAATTTTTTTTTTATTTATGTTCATAGTTACCGAGATGCCAAAATTCTGGCAAAATTAATGGAAATTTTGTAAAAAAAAAAAACATTATATAAAAAATAATTTTAGCTTTTTTCCGGAGTTATGTACAAACCCTGAAGTGTATGCAAATCCACCTATATGGGGAAATTACACGACTTTACCAGAAACCTGTCTTTTGAGTGTTTTTCAGCAATATCAACAATATTACTGAAAACGTGTCTTTTCAGTGATTTACGTAGAAAAACGCTAAAACGGATGTAAACTAACCAATATGATGAAATAGAATAACATTACCAAAAAGATATATTTTGATGTGTTTTTGAGCTTGATACCTACAAAAAATGAAAAAAATGGATGGAAAGCACTTTATATTGGCAAAGAAAAGGACATTACGAGAAACGTGTATGAGTGTTTTATAGTTTGATAAGAACCAGAAGGAAAAAACTCAAAAACTCGTGTAAAATAAAGAAGTTTCTTACACACCAAAAAGGTGAAACTCTTGAATAACAATTTTAATTTTGAAACAGAAATACCTTACCAAATGTGTGTATTAGAAAAGTTTCTTACATACCAAAATGCTGGAACTCATGAATAATATTTTTAATTAAGAAATAGAATAACCTTACTAAATGATTGTGTTTTGAGTTTTTTTTCACATTCTTAGTTACCAAAACCGCAAAATCCATGCAAAACTAGCTTTATGTGGGAAAAAAAAATGATATTAAAAGAAAAGTGTTTTTTGACTGTTTTTGAGCGTGTTAGGCAATAAAGCACTAAAAAGCAGGGTAATAACATTACATGGGAATAAAAACAACTTTTACCAAGAACTTGTCTTTAAGTGTTTTTGAGCTCATTATATACCAAAACGCTAAAAGGCATGCAAAACACCTTTTAGGTAGAAACAGAATAAAATTACCAAAAACATATATTTTGAGGGTTTAGATCATGTTATCTATAAAAACGCTTAAATACATACAAAGATCCTTATGTTTGCGAAACGAAAGGACATTACGAGAAATGTGTATTATAAGTGTTTTTAAGTTTCTTAAGTACCAAAAAGTTAAAACCCACATATAACACTCTTTATTTTAAAAAAAAATGTAAGAAAATAAAAAAATAGGAATTTTTCTTTTTTGTTATTCATCTTCATTAGGTACCGAGATTTTAAACTTCTGGGAAAATCCAGGGCTATTATATGATAAAAAAAAATTACCCAAAAAATTAATTTTAGCTTTTTTTTCGGACTGTTATATACCAAACCCTAAAGTGCATCCAAAGACTCCTATATGAGGAAATTAAACGACCTTACCAGAAATCTGTTTTTTGAGTGTTTTTCAGCATGTTAGGCACCAAAACAATAAATAATAAGAAACTCACTCTATATGGGAATCCAAAACAAAATTGCTGAAAACGTGTCTTTTCAGTGTTTTACGTAGAAAAACGCTGAAACAGATGCAAACCAACCAATATCAAGAAATAGAAAAACATTATCAAAAAAGTATATTTTGAGTGTTTTTGAGCTTGTTACCTACAAAAAACGGGAAAATTGATGCAAACCACTCTATATAAGAAAACAGAAGGACTTTGCAAGAAAAGTGTATAATGAGTTTTTTATAGTTCAAACGAAACAAAAGGCAAAAAACACAAAAAACTCGTGTATATATGGAGAATGTTCATAGATACCAAAATGCTGAAACTCATGAATAACACTCTTAATTGAGAAACAGAACAACCTTACTAAATGCGTGTATTTTGCGAGCTTTTCACATTCTTACTTATCAAAACCCCAAATTGCATGCAAAACCACCTTTATGTGAGAAAAGCGTCTTTTAAGTGTTTTTGAGCGTGATAGGCCATAAAGCACTAAAAAGCACGGCAATCATATTACATGGGAATAACACCAATTTATACCAAAAAACTTGCCTTTAAGTGTTTTTGAGCTCTTTATATAACAAACCGCTAAAACGCATGCAAAACAAACTTTATGGAGAAACAGAATAGCATTACCAAAAATATATATTTTGAGCGTTTTTAATCATATCTATAAAATCGTTTAAATACATGCAAAGAACATTATGTTTGGGAAAGAAAAGGACATTACGAGAAACGTGTATTATGAGTGTTTTTTTAAGTTCCTTCAGTAACAAAAAGTTAAAACCCACAAATAACTTTCTTTATTTAGAAAATAAAAAATATAAAAAATATAAAAAATTGGAATTTTTTTTTTTTTTTATTCATCTTCATAGTACCGAGATGCCAAAATTGTGGGAAAATTCAGGGAAATCGTATGAAAAAAGAATATTATCAAAAAAGTTAATTTCAGCTTTTTTTTCGAACTGTTATGTACCAAACCCTAAAGTGCATGCAAAGACTCCTATATGAAGAAATTTATCGACCTTACCAGATATCTGTGTTTTGAGTGTTTTTTAGCATGTTAAGCACCAAAACGATAAATAATAAGGAACTCACCTCTATATGGGAATCCAAAACAAAGCTACTGAAAACGTGTCTTCTCAGTGTTTTACGTAGAAAAACACTAAAATGGATGCAAAGCAACCAATATCAAGGAATAGAAAAACGTAACTAAAAAGGTATATTTTCAGTGTTTTTGAGCTTATTACCTACAAAAAACGCGAAAATTGATGCAAAGCACTCTATATTGGTAAACAAAAGGACATTGCATGAAAAGTGTGTAATGATTGTTTTATAGTTCAAAAGAACCACAAGGCAAAAAACGCAAAATCTCGTGTATATGGAGAGGTTTCCTAGATACAAAAATGCTAAAACTCATGTATAACACTCCTAATTGAGAAACAGAACAACCTTAATAAATGCGTGTATTTTGAGTGCTTTTCACATTCTAAGTTACCAAAACCCCAATTTGCATGGGAAAATAGATTTGTGGGAAAAACAATGACTTTACCAGAAAAGTGTCTTTTAAGTGTTTTTGAGCGTGATAGGCAATAAAGCACTAATAAGGAGGGCAATCACATTACATTGGAGGAAAACGAACTTTTACCAAGAACTTGCCTTTAAGTGTTTTTGAGCTCCTTATATACCAAAACACTAAAACGCCTGCAAAACACTCTTTATGGTGAAACAGAATAATTTTACCAAAAACATATATTTTGAGTGTTTTTGATCATGTTACCAATGAAAACGTTTAAATACATGCAAAGAACACTATTTTTGGGAAACGAAAGGAGATTACGAGAAACGTGTATTATGAGTGTTTTTAAGCTCATTAATTACGAAAAAGCTAAAAGCCACAAATAACACTCTTTATTGAGAAACAATATATAAATAAAAAAATACGATATTTTTTTTCTTTCTTATTCATCTTCACAGGTACCGAGATGCCAAAATTCGGGCAAAATTCAGGAAATTATGTGAATTAAGAACATTACAAAAAAGTTAAATTTAGCTTTTTTTTCGGACTATTATGTACCAAACCCCTAAAGTGCATGCAAAGCCACCTATATGGGGAAATTAAACGTTTTTGCCAAAAAATGGTCTTATGAGTGTTTTTCAGCATCTTAGGAACCAACACGATAAATAACATGGAAGTCAATCTATATGGGAATCCAAAACAATATTACTAAAAACGTGTCTTTTCGGTGTTTTACGTTGAAAAACGCTAAAACGGATGCAAATCAACCAATATGAAGGAATAAAATAACATTACCAAAAAGGTATATTTTGAGTGTTGTTACCTACAAAAAACGCGAAAATAGATGGAAAGCTCTCTATACTGGGAAGCAAAAGGACATTACGAGAAACGTGTATAATGTGTGTTTTATAGTTTCACAAGAACTACAACGCAAAAAACGCAAAAACTCGTGTATATAGAGAAGTTTCTTACATTCCAAAATGCTGAAACTCTGGGACAACACTTTTAATTGAGAAACAAAACAATCTTACTAAATGCGTGTATTTTGAGTGCTTTTCACGTCTTTAGTTACCAAAACCCCAAATTCCATGCGAAACCAGCTTTATGTGGGAAAAAAATGACATTACCAGAAAAATGTCTTGAGTGTTTTTGAGCGTGTTAGGCAATAAAGCACTAAAAAGCAGTGCAATCATATTACATTGAAATAAAACCAATTTTTAACAACAACTTGCCTTCAAGTGTATTTGAGCTCCTTATATACCAAAACACTAAAATACATGCAAAATACACTTTATGGTGAAACAGAATAACATTACCAAAAACATGTATTTTGAGTGTTTTTGATCACGTTACCAATAAAAACGCTTAAATACATGCAAAGAACCTTATTTTTGGGAAACGAAAGGACATTACGAGAAACGTGTATTATGAGTGTTTTTAAGTTCATTAAGTACGAAAAAGCTAAAAGCCACAAATTACACTCTTTATGGAGAAAAAAAAATACGATATTTTTTTTCATTCTTATTCATCTTCACAGGTAAGGAGGTGCCAAAATTCGGGCAAAGTTCAGGAAATTATATAAAATAAGAACATTATAAAAAAAGTTACAATTAGCTTTTTTTTTGGACTGTTATGTACCAAACCCCTAAACTGCATGCAAAGCCACCTATATGGGGAAATTAAACGTTTTTGCCAGGAAACTGTCTCATGTGGGTTTTTCAGCATGTTAGGAACCAACACGATAAAACCCAAGGAAGTCAATCTATAAGGGAATCAAAAACAAAATTACTGAAAACGTGTCTTTTTGGTGTATTACGTAGAAAACGCTAAAACGAATGCAAACCAACCAAAATGAAGAAATAGAATATCATTACCAAAAAGGTATAATTTGAGTGTTTTTGAAATTGTTACCTACAAAAAACGCGAAAATGGATGGAAAGCACTCTATATTGGGACACAAAAGGCACCAAAAAGCATGTTAGGCACTAAAACGATAAATAATATGAAAGTCACTCTATATGGAAATCCAAAACAAAATTACTGGAAACGTGTCTTTTAAAAGATTTACGTAGAAAAACGCTAAAACGGATGCAAACCAACCAATATGAAGAAATAGAATAACATTACCAAAAAATATATTTTGTGTTTTCTTGAGCTTGTTACATAAAAAAAAACGCGAAAATATATGCAAAGTACTCTATATAAGGAAAAAAAACAACAACGAGAAATGTGTATAATGAGTGTTTTATAGTTTCACCAGAATCACAAGGCAAAAAACGCTAAAACTCGACTATATGGAGAAGTTTCTAAGATACCAAAATACTGAAACTCATGAATAACACTCTTAATCAAGAAACAGAACAACCTTACTAAATGCGTGTCTTTTGAGTGTTTTTTTACATTCTTAGTTACCAAAACCCCAAATTCCATGCGAAACTAGCTTTATGTGGGAAAAAAATCACATTACCAGAAAAGTGTCTTTGAGTGTTTTTGAGCGTGTTAGGCAATAAAGCACTAAAAAGTAGGGCAATCACATTACATGGGAATAAAACCAACTTTTACGAAGAACTTGCCTTTTAGTGTTTTTGACACGCATTTAGTAAGGTTCCTCTGTTTCTCAATTAAGAGTGTTATTCATGAGTTTCAGCATATACACGAGTTTTTGCGTTTTTTGCCTTGTGGTTTTTTTGAACTATAAATTATTTATTATACACTTTTCTCGCAATGTCCCTTTGTTTCCCAATATAGAGTGCTTTGTATCCATTTTCCCTTTTTTTTGTATGTAACAAGCTCAAAAACACTCAAAATATACATTTTTGGTAATGTTTTTCTGCTTCTTGATATTGGTTGGTTTGTATCAGTTTTAGCGTTTTCTACGTAAAACACTGAAAAAGACACGTTTTCACTAATTTTCTTTTGGATTCCCACATAGAGTGAGTTCCTTCTTATTTATAGTTTTGGTGCCTAACATTCTGAAAAACACTCAAAAGACAGATTTCTGGTAAGGTCTTTAATTTCCTCATATGGGACACTTTGCATGTCTTTTCAGTGTTTTTGGACATGTTACGCAATAAACTCTTAAAAGCCAGGGCAATCACATTATATGGGAATAAAACCAAATTTTAACAAAAACTTGCCTATAAATGTTTTTGAGCTCCTTACGTACCAAAACGCTAAAACGCATGCAAAATACATTTTATGGAGAAACAGAATTTCATTACCAAATATATGTATTTTGAGTGTTTTTGATCATGTTATCTATAAAAACGCTTAAATACATGCAAAGAACCTTATGTTTGGGAAACGAAAGAACGTTACGAGAAACGTGTATTATGAGTGATTTTTAAGTTCTTTCAGTACCAAAAAGCTAAAACCCACAAATAACACTCATTAGAAAAAAAATAATAATAATGAATAAAAAAATAAGAAAATGGGATTTTTTATTTTTTTTTATTCATCTTCATAGGTACCGAGATGCCAAAATTCTGCCAAAATTAAGGGAATTTATGTGGAAAAAAGAACATTACGAAAAAAGTTGAGTGTTTTTCACATACTTAGTTACGAAAATGTCAAATTACATGCGAAACTACCTACATATGGGAAAAAAAAAATGACATTTCCAAAAAAGTGTCTTTTTAGTGTTTTTGAGCGTGATATTCACCAAAGCACTAAAAAGCAGAACAATCACATTATATGGGAATAAAACCAACTTTTACGAAGAACTTGCCTTTAAGTGTTTTTTAAATCCTTACATACCAAATCGCTAAAACGCATGCAAAACACCCTTTATGGAGAAACAGAATAACATTACCAAAAACATGTATTTTGAGTGTTTTTGATCATGTAACCTATAAAAATGCTTAAATACATGTAAAGAACCTTATGTTTGTATAACAAAAGGACATTACGAAAATCATGTATTGTGAGTGTTTTTAAGTTACTTAAGTACCAAAAAGCTAAAACCCACAAATAAAACTCTTTATAGAGAGAGAGAAAAAAAAAAATTCGTTATTCATCTTCATAGGTACCGAGATGGCAAAATTCTGGCAAAATTCATGGAAATTTTGTAAAAGAAACAAAAAAAAAAATTTAGCTTTTTTCCGGAGTTATGTACAAACCCTAAAGTGTATGCAAATCCACCTATATGGGGAAATTACACGACTTTACCAGAAACCTGTCTTTTGAGTGTTTTTCAGCAATTTCAACAATATTACTGAAAACGTGTCTTTTCAGTGATTTACGTAGAAAAACGCTAAAACGGATGTAAACTAACCAATATGAAGAAATAGAATAACATTACCAAAAAGATATATTTTTATGTATTTTTGAGCTTGCTAACTACAAAAAAAACGCAAAAATGGATGGAAAGCACTTTATATTGGCGAAGAAAAGGACATTATGTGAAACGTGTATGAGTGTTTTATAGTTTGACAAGAACCACAAGGTAAAAAGCTCAAAAACTCGTGTACATGAAGAAGTTTCTTACATACCAAAAAGCTGAAACTCATGAATAACACTTTTAATTTTGAAACAGAAATACCTTACCAAATGTGTGTAGAAGAAAAGTTTCTTACATACCAAAATGCTGGAACTCATGAAAAACACTTTTAATTAAGAAATAGAACAACCTTACTAAATGTCTCTGTTTTGAGTTTTTTTTCACATTCTTAGTTACCAAATCCCCAAATTCCATGCAAAACTAGCTTTATGTGGGAAAAAAAAAATGATATTACCAGAAAAGTGTCTTTTGAGTGTTTTTGAGCGTGTTAGGCAATAAAGCACTAAAAAGCAGGGTAATCACATTACATGGGAATAAAAACAACTTTTACCAAGAACTTGCCTTTAAGTGTTTTCAGCTCATTACATACCAAAACGCTAAAACGCATGCAAAACTCCTTTTATAGAGAAACAGAATAAAATTACCAAAAACATAAATTTTGAGGGTTTTCATCATGTTATCTATGATAACGCTTAAATACATACAAAGAACCTTAAGTTTGCGAAACGAAAGGACATTACGAGAAATGTATATTATAAGTGTTTTTAAGTTGCTTAAGTATCAAAAAGTTAAAACCCACAAATAACACTTAATTTAGAAACAAAGTAAGAAAATAAAAAAAATAGGATTTTTTTTTTTTGTTATTCATCTTCATAGGTACCGAGATGCCAAAATTCTGGGAAAATTCAGGGCTATTATATGATAAAAGAAAATTATTAAAAAAGTTAATTTTAGCTTTTTTTCGGACTGTTATATACCAAACCATAAAGTGCATCCAAAGACTCCTATATGAGGAAATTAAACCTTACCAGAAATCTGTTTTTTGAGTGTTTTCAGCATGTTAGGCACCAAAACGATAAATAATAAGGAACTCACTCTATATGAGAACCCAAAACAAAATTGCTCAAAACGTGTCTTTTCAGTGTTTTACGTAGAAAAACGCTAAAACGGATTGAAACCAACCAATATCAAGAAATAAAAAAACATAAAAAAAGTGTATAATGAGTTTTTATAGTTCAAACGAACCAAAATGCAAAAAACAAAAAAACTCGTGGATATGGAGTAGGTTCCTAGATACCAAAATGCTGAAACTCATAAATAACACTCTTAATTGAGAAACAGAACAACCTTACTAAATGCGTGTATTTTGAGTGCTTTTCACATTCTTAGTTACCAAAAATCCCAAATTGCATGCAAAACACCTTTATGTGAGAAAAAAATGACATTTCCAGAAAAGTGTCTTTTAAGTGTTTTTGAGCGTGAGAGGCAATAAAGCACTAAAAAGCAGGGCAATCATATTACATTTATTTATATTACACCAATATATGTATATTACACCAAATTATACCAAAAACTTGCCTTTAAGTGTTTTTGAGCTCCTTATATAACAAACCGCTAAAACGCATGCAAAACAAACTTTATGGAGAAACAGAATAACATTACCAAAAACATGTATTTTGAGTGTTTTTGATCATGTTATCTATAAAAACGCTTAAATACATGCAAAGAACATTATGTTTGGGAAACAAAAGGACATTACGAGAAACGTGTATTATGAGTGTTTTTTAAGTTCCATAAGTACTAAAAAGCTAAAACCCACAATAGCACTCTTTATTTAGAAAATAAATATAAAAAAAATAGGATTTTTTTTTTTTGTTATTCATCTTCATAGGTACCGAGATGACAAAATTCTGGGAAAATTCAGGGCAATCATATGATAAAACAATATTATCAAAAAGTTAATTTCACCTTTTTTTTTCGGACTGTTATGTACCAAACCCTAAAGTGCATGCAAAGCCTCCTATATAAGGAAATTAAACAACCTAACAAGAAATCTGTGTTTTGAGTGTTTTTAAAAGTGCCTTTGCTCTTAAAAAAAAAAAAAGACTATAACCAGGTTTTCTGGCGCGGGGTGGCAATGCTAAGTCCCCTTGAAGATCCGTATTAAAGGCTATGAAGTGAAGGGGAACAGCCAGCAATCTAGCAGCCTCGTGATCATAAGCATTCAGACACAGTACTGGCAGCAGACTGTGGCGAGCCCTTCCTCACGAGGTGACAGTCTCAGGCCCTTCATTTCCTATTAACTGTTTACTACATTCGTCTTTTAGTAACAGTCAGAACAGTGTAAAAATCTAGTTTGCATGGACAGAGTAAAGAGAGGTTAAAAGATTAATTTTATATCTTACAGGGTGCATGAATATTCAACATGCTCTAGTACAAAAATAAGTGTCTGGAAAGTTATAAGGGGTTATGGAATATTAATGAGTAGTTAAAGGGTTAATGATCCATATTAATCCTTTCGGTACTAGATTTTTTTCCCCTATAATCACTTCATAGATAATTCTATAGTTTAGTTTTGGTAAAATCGGCCTCTTACTTTGTTTTGTAACTTGGAAGGGATAAGATCGACCTCTATTCTGTTCTCTCTATTCAGTTTTTACCATCTTTTCCGGTAATTATCTCAGCAATAATTATGTAGCGTAGGGAACACAAAATCATTCTGCTCCTCTCTTTTATGTAACTAAGAAAAGACAATTAACGTCATATTCTCTTTCTCGGTACATACGACTTTTTTTTATGACCTTTTCCCGTGATCGCCATCAATAATTATGTAGCTAAGAAAAGGCAAAATCAACCTCCTACTTTGTTCTTTAACTTAGAAAAGGAAAATTCACCTTTCTATTCTGTATTTCTGTGTCCATGCAATTCTTTTGACTATATTTTCCTATAACATAAATAATTCTGCAGCTTATAAAAGACAAAAATAAATAAATAAATAAAATAAAATAAATAATAAAATCAAATAAATAATAAAATAAATAAATAAATAAATAAATAAATAGATAAATAAATAAATAAAATAAACAAATAAATGAATAAATAAATAAATAAATAAAACAAATCAGCGTTTATGTTCTCTAACTTAGAACAAAACAAAATGAACCATATCCTTTCATTTTACTGTCTCATACTTTCCGTTCTCTGACTTAGAAAACAAAATTAACCATATTCTTTCATTTTTCTGTCTCCTAATTTATGTTCTCGAACTTCAAAAACACCAAACTCACCATATTCTTTCATTTTACTGTGTCTCATGGTTTCCGTTCTCAAACTTAGAAAACACATAACCATATCCTTTCATTTTTCTCTGTCAGGGCATTTTTTCCCCAGTGCTCTAAATGTCAAAGGACGACCATAGGAGAAAAAAGTTAAAGAGTTGACCAAAAACCAAAATGCACCGTCAGGAACGCAAGGCGAGGCAAGGCAAGGCAAGCAGGTCGTCGGCGGAATGCCCTTCACGGAACCTTTGCTGGTGCCTTAAAGACGAAAGACCCATCGTAGCCTCGCCTCAAAACTCCCGGCCACCCGCCACCGCCAGTCACCCTCTCGTGGGTTACTTTCTTCCGGGCAGCGGCTGAGAGGGCGGGGACGGGGAGGGAGTGACGGAGGGA
This sequence comes from Scylla paramamosain, assembly GCF_035594125.1. Lineage (NCBI taxonomy): Eukaryota > Metazoa > Arthropoda > Malacostraca > Decapoda > Portunidae > Scylla > Scylla paramamosain. Next base: position 8,872,098 of record NC_087175.1, read on the forward strand.
AGGAAGACGGAAGTGAGATGGCTGGAAGTGACAGGGGCAGGCTAGAGTTCGTTCATGGGTGACTCTAATGAACTAATGAATGAGTGAAGAAAGAACGGGACGAGTAGGGGAAAGGGTCGGTGGGAGGGTGTGGTGGATGGAGTGGAGAAGGAAGGGAGGGAGATGGGAGATGAGAGAAGGAAGGGAAGCAGAAGAGATGTGGAATATTTCCCTCATGGGTGATTAGTGAATAAATGAAGGCAGGAAGGAAAGGCAGGGAGAAGGGAAGGAATGGAAGAGACAGGACTCAATTCTGACTTGAGAAGGAAGGAAGAAAGGAAGAAAGTGAAGGGAGGAAGAGAAGGATCTGTAAACCGGGAGAGTAAATTTCTTTAATATGAAAACAGTAATGAATGAATAAATGAACTGAGGACGAGATAAAAGAAAAAAGAAAGGAAAGGGGTGAGAGAAATACAGAGAGAGGACAGCTTTCCTCCTTGTGGGACTCAAATAAAAGAAGGATGAGAGTGAGAGAGGACAAGTGGAGACAGGAGGCAGGAGAGACAGACTTCCTCCTTGGGGTACTGCCTTAATTTATGTATGGGATCTGGAGACTGGTACATATCACGGAGGATGTGAACGGCGGGCGGCAGATGAAAGGACAATGAATAAGGAATGGGAAGTCTCTCGGTCTGTCTGTGTGTGTGTAGATGGGCTGGTTGGGAGGGAAGAAGAAAGAACCAAGTAATAGCTTCTTCCGCCTCCTTCCCTTCTCTTCTTCCTCTTCCTCTTCTTCCCGTTCATGCCGTTTTCACACACGCACGTAACCCTCCACCTCGTACCATGCATCTGGAGCGCCTCTCGTGGATCTACTGAGGCACGGCAGGAAGATACGGTTCCTCCTCCTCCTCCTCCTCCTCCTCCTCCTCCTCCTCCTACTTTTTTGTTTTTCGTCCCAGAAGTGTTGTCCTCATAAGAGTGATTCAAAACACAGGGAAAGTCACTGGACCGCATTTTGAAACTTTGCGCCGCACCTCCACTACTTTCAGAAGGCTGTAGTTAAAGATATACGGGTTTTTAAACGTGTTTTTTTACGCTTCTTGTGACAGATTAACAAGATTTCTACATTATCATCAGAAGAAACACTCCTGACAGCCCGGCTCATCATCTCTGTAGCCTTGGAAATTAGTCGTGGTGAGAGAGCAAAGCGTATCTGAGTGCGGGTCTGTGTAGCGTGAGTCAGTTTTGTTTTGAGTCAGTTTACAGCGTGAGTCACAGCAGGCAGCCTACACACTGCGGATGGCCTGCGGCGCCCGTCCTGCCCTTACGTCACTGCAATAAACACGGTAACATAATCCTACATTTTGTGCTTGGCGAGTTTCAATAAAGAACACCCGAGGCATTGCGTGTCAGGTAGCACGTGAGTCCCACCTGCCACTCAGGGCTGCTTCTCCTACCTACCTGCCGGCTCTGACCTGTTGTTGTTGTTGTCTTCATCATCATCATCATCATCGTCTTTATTTTGTTGTTGTTGTTGTTATTGTTGTTGTTGTTGTTGTTGTTGTTGTTGTTGTTGTTGTTGTTGTTGTTGTTGCTATTTTTTCTTCTTGTTCTTGTTCTTCTTCATTCTTACCTGGTATAATTATCTTATATTTTATTTTCATCTTCACTGATATTCACGATAATTTAAGTAGTATAATTACATAACCTTGCATGATGATGACGTTACCTGTTATAATTGTCTTGCCTAGTATTACTACTTTTACTGGCATTAGTATAATCATGCCTGGTATTATCGTGTTAAGTGGTGTAATGATGTAATATAGTGATTCACATCCGGCTGAACTGCTTTCGACGTTTTAATAAACAGTAGTAATGATATTAATTAAAGTGATTAGTCTCTCTCTCTCTCTCTCTCTCTCTCTCTCTCTCTCTCTCTCTCTCTCTCTCTCTCTCTCTCTCTCTCTCTCTCTCTCTCTCTCTCTCTCTCTCTCTCTCTCTCTCTCTCTCGCTGTGTGTGTGTGTGTGTGTGTGTGTGTGTGTGTGTGTGTGTGTGTGTGTGTGTGTGTGTGTGTGTGTGTGTAGCATATTAAGTGTGTATAGCATATTAAGTGCCGCACACTGGTGGAGGAGGAGGAGGAGGAGGAGGAGGAGGAGGAGGAGGAGGAGGAGGAGGAGGAGGAGATGAGAGGAGAGTGGAGTGGAGTGGAGATGGGGAGGGGAAGGGAGAAAGAGATGAGACTGTGGGCTGTTGATTTTTTTTTTTGTCCTCCTCCTCCTCCTCTTCCTCCTCCTCCTCCTCCTCCTCCTCCTCCTCCTCCTCCTCCTCCTCCTCCTCCTCCTCCTCCTCCTGCTCCTCCTCCTCCTCTATGCTAATGTTTGACTCACCTTCCCATTCAAGTTTCATTTGCACACCTGGCCCTTGTTACTCGTAGCCTTTGCCGGCAGGTGTGTCAGTGCTGTACCTTTATTTTCACCTGCCATTCACCTTTGTCACCTGTGCAGAAGTACAGGCGACATTTGTTTCTGCGTACATTGATCTCTTCACCGGTTTTCTCATCGCACCTTTCAACTGTCACCTGTCCTTTATGTTGGATTTTTTTTCACTGTCAATTTGTTTTTATTTATTTATTTTTATTTATTGGCGTTCATATTGTGTATTTTATCAGTAGACTTGCCTTTAATCTCATAGTTTCTAATTATTTTCTTGTTAATTTGACTTGGCTTTAATTCCTTCCTAGATCTTTCCCCAAAAATACATAGGAATTTGTAGAATATTACGTGTTTTTTTTCGTATCTATACAGTAGTACCTTTGCAACCTATTCATATTTGTGTATAATAATAATAATAATAATAATGATAAAAGACGCATATATATAAACTTTAATATTGTATACCTTTCTTATTGTTGATCTGACCCCGCTAAAGTTTTGTCGTAACAGTATTTTGATGTAACTTTTTCCCTATTATTCTTTCTGCGATCTCTCCCTAATACGTATCGCTAATACGCAAGTGACCCATATGCTGAAACGCCTTGCTCTCTCGCGAAGACTATTTTCCAAGGCTACAGAGATGGTCAGTCGGCTTTCCATAAGTTATGTTTTTTTTCCCCTTTGATGATGTGAAATACTTGTTAAACTATCACTGGAACAGTAAAATTATCCTTTAAAGCTCCGATAATTTCCACTGAATGTAATTCTCTCTCTCTCTCTCTCTCTCTCTCTCTCTCTCTCTCTCTCTCTCTCTCTCTCTCTCTCTCTCTCTCTCTCTCGTTTTTTTTTCACTTTTACACTAGGAATACCCATAAAATATCCCTTTGTCTCCTCTTCCTTCCCCCTTCATTCTCACTCCCTTTCCCTGCTTCCCTTTCCTTCCTTCCCCTTCTCTCCCTTCCTTCCTTCCTTGCTTCCTTCCTCCCCTACCCTCCCCTTCCCCCTCCTCTCCACCCCCTTCCCTCCTCCCCACCCCTCCCCTTCCCACCCTCTCTCCCTCCCTCCCTCCCTCCCTCCAACTCACTTGTCCGCCGCGGGATCAGCTGCTCCTTTCACACCTGAGGCCACGATCGTGTTTTGTTTGTCCTTAATGTGGCAGGAAAAATACCTTGCGTCCCTTGCCTTGGTCTCCCACGCTGACCGCTGCACTGGCGCGTTTGTTTGGTCCACGGTGTTTATCTGGTAGGTTTTCCTTCTCTTGTCTTGTCTGTATCTGTTTTTTTTTTACTTTTTTATTCCTTTATTTCTTTAGTTTTTCTGTATTTTTTCTTTTCTATCTTTTGGTTTCTTGTATCTTTCTTTATCTGGTGTGTTTTCCTTCTCGTTGTCTTGTCTGTTTTTTTTTTTTACTTGTTTTCCCGTTTTTTTTGTATCTTTCTCTCTTCTCTTTTATCTTTATCTTTTTCTCGGATTTATTTCTTTTTATTTCTTAACCTTTTTCTGCTTTATTACATTTTTCGTGTTTTTATTGTGTTGCTTTCCTTAATTCCTTCATTTCCTGTCTTGATTCCCCTCGTTTCTCTTTGTTCTTTCTTTTCCTTCCTTCCTTCCTTACTTCCCTCTTTCATTTAATTTGTATAAGAGATATGATAGAGAGAGAGAGAGAGAGAGAGAGAGAGAGAGAGAGAGAGAGAGAGAGAGAGAGAGAGAGAGAGAGAGAGAGAGAGAGATACACGGCCAAGACTGGAAGTAGATATAAAGAGGAATAAGTAGAACAAAAATGGAAATAAAGTAATAAAAGGGAAAAAGGAAATTATAAAAAGAAACGAGAAAAAAAGGATGAAAAGGAGAAAATAAAATATAAAAAAGAAAAAAGACTGAAAAGAATGAATGAAAAAAGGAAGAAAAATACTAAACGTGAGCGCGAAGCATAGAGAGAGAGAGAGAGAGAGAGAGAGAGAGAGAGAGAGAGAGAGAGAGAGAGAGAGAGAGAGAGAGAGAGAGAGAGAGTGTCCCTTTCCACAGGCCAAGGGAAACACTTAGGGAATCGTGTAGCATCTTAAGGACATCTCATAGCCAGCAGAGTGGAGGGTTTGGTTATGTTGTGGTGGTAATTAGTCTCTCTCTCTCTCTCTCTCTCTCTCTCTCTCTCTCTCTCTCTCTCTCTCTCTCTCTCTCTCTCTCTCTCTCTCTCTGTATTTTTCTTTCCTTTCTCAGTTATTTTTTTTTCTTTTTCGTTTTGTAAGTTTTCGTCTGTTTCTTCAATATTTCTTTTCTTATTTTTCATAATATTCCTTTTCGTTTTACCATTTTATTTTATTTTATTTATTCCACTTTATATGTACTTCCAACCTTGCCCTCTCTCTCTCTCTCTCTCTCTCTCTCTCTCTCTCTCTCTCTCTCTCTCTCTCTCTCTCTCTCTCCTCCTCCTCCTCCTCCTCCTCCTCCTCCTCCTCCTCCTCTTCCTCCTCCTCCCAGGAAGAGTAGTTGATGTATGTTTGAACGCGTCTTGCAATGAAGCTTATGTAACACCTGTATCAGCGACGCTTTTGTCCCTGGCAGTGTTAATAATTTGGGATCATATGAAGCACACAACACACCCCACACACTCTTGTCTAGTCAGAGGCGAAGGTTGGGTTTGGGTTGAGTTTGCGAAGGAGTTTCGAGTTTCATTTCCTACATTGTAACGCTTTAAGTTTTCACGCCACGCCTGCTCCTCAGCTGGTATGTTTTTCCTTTTGATATTTTCGTTTTTTTTTTTTTTTCACGTTTGTTCGTGTGTGTGTTTCATGATCTGGTTTTTGTACCGTCTTTTGTTTTCCAAGTTACGTAACATTGATTCAAACTTGTGCTTTTCGTTATCTACTTTCCTTTATTTATTTTTATTTTATTTTTTTATTTTCGTTTTTATTTATTTTTTTTTTCTTGCGTCTGTGTTTCCTCTCATCACTCTCTGGTGGACACGCTCACGCCAGATGCTCAATATTGGCACGCTGCTAACTGCTGCTGCTGCTTCTGCTGCCGCCTCACCACTGTTGTCTTTTGCTCCCTGTCTCTGTGTTTTTAACGTGTCAAATTGGTGTGCGTTGCTGCGGAGGGTGAAAGGTTGAAAGGTCCTGGCGAAATGAGTGGCGTGGCTGTGGGTTGCTTGCGTGAATGGTGGTGAGTGCGTTTGGTGGAGTAAAAATGAGGAAGAAGAATAGTTATTGGTATTAGAGGTGGTGATTTAGTCATGTTTAGAATTGCAGGGAAAGGATTAAAAAATGTTGTTTATACTTGGGCATGATATTTTCTTCTAGAGAGAGAGAGAGAGAGAGAGAGAGAGAGAGAGAGAGAGAGAGAGAGAGAGAGAGAGAGAGAGAGAGAGAGAGAGAGAGAGAGAGAGAGAGAGAAAATCACCTTACATCTAACTTAAAAGAAAAAAAATAAAATAAAATTTATATATATATATATATATATATATATATATATATATATATATATATATATATATATATATATATATATATATATATATATATATATATATATATATATATATATATATATATATATATTCAAGGTTTAAACTTGAGGAAGGACTACTACTATTACTACTACTACTACTACTACTACTACTACTACTACTACTACTTTCCACCATCACCGCCACCACTTTCAATTTCTCTCCTGCATTCAAGAGAAGTAGTTTAATTGACATGCCGGGCCGCCCTTCAAACACAGACTTGGGGACTGACTTTCGAATTGGGATTTAGAGAAGAGCCAATTCATCACGCAGGTAAATGTTTAATCAAATCCCCCAGCAGGTAAACACTCGCAGACTCCAAAAAGAAACAGGTAGCTAATCAGAAATCAGGTTGGGGGCGTCCTTTCTCTCTAAAACTCTTCGTCCCTTTCCCTTTAACCACCACTCTTTCTTCTACCACGTCCCACAGTACTTCCCCCCTACTTCCGCTTAATTTTCTCTAACTTCTACAAAATTCCTACACCTACTCCCCGCTCCTCAAAAATTCTCCCTAATTTCTTCTAACTTCCTGTCTCCCTTTGACCTTGCTACTCCCACGTCCTTAAGTCCTCCCCTTAATTCTTCACCCCTGCTTTACTTCTCCTCAAAAGCTCCCCTTAATTCTTTTCAACTTTCCCTATCTCCTCTTAATTCCAGTCCTGCTACTACTACCTCCTCCACTACTCCCGTTAACTCCCCTTGCTTCTCCTTTACTCTCACTTAACTCCACGCTCCCCAGAACAAATGATTCCTCCCAGCTTTCTTTATCTCCCCTTAAAATCCCTTTCCTGCTAATCCAACGTCCCTAAAACTCCTTTATCTGCCCTTCATTCCATTCCTTCTCCCTCAATTCTCCCACACCTACTCCCCATCCCATCCTGTGCTCTAGATGCCTTCCTCTAATTTACCTTATCTTCCTACCGCCCCTCCCCGCCAGCAGTGCATCTGACGGCGTAGTGGGGGGAGAGGAGAGGCAGGGAGAGGCGGAGGGTGGATCCTGCGCTGGACTGCCTCGCGATGGCGTCCCTCTGCCTCTGCGTCATTAGTAATGGGATTAGATCTAGTGGCTGGCGAGGAGGTTGAAGGGTCTCAGATGCACAGCGCGGAGGGAAAAGACCTTCTGGTGTGGGTGATGGGAGGGATGAGAAGATGGTGAAGGTTGCATATAGACACTAGTAATTTTGGGTATTTTTTTTAATAATTCTCTTTTTGGACTGGAGGATGGCGAGGACTACGGATAGACACAAATTTTTATTTTATTTATTTATTATTTCTTGTGGTATATTCTCTTTTTGGGACTGGCATCCTCCGTGAGGGTTTGGCGGGGGCTGGTGATAGGCACACTCAATAATGTAGGGTATTCTTTCCGATAATTCTTCTTTGGGACTGGATCTTCCGTGGGGCTTCTTTTGCTTTTTTTTTTTTTTTTCTTTAGTCTTGGCCAGAACCCCTGGCCAGAACCCCGTCTTGTATAGAAAGAGTAGTGTTCAAAGTTGGCTTGGAGCTGAAGGAGTGTGTGGTATAGCAAAGGGACAGGGAATGGATGACGTGAGGGGAGACTAACGGTAAGGAAGAGGTACTGTGATGGGAGATTTCGATGCTTAAGAGTGTGGAGAGAGAGAGAGAGAGAGAGAGAGAGAGAGAGAGAGAGAGAGAGAGAGAGAGAGAGAGAGAGAGAGAGAGAGAGAGAGAGAGAGAGAGAGAGAGAGAGAGAGAGAGAGAGGTGGGGGGAGGTTATGGGGGGACAAGAGGGAACACTCGCATTTCAGAAAGATTGTGTTAGTAAAGAAGTTAGTAAGGCAGTAAGTTAAGGATCACCACCACCACCACCACCATAACCACCACCACCACCACCACCACCTGTCGTGCACCAGTACACGTATATATATATTTTTTGTTGTATTTCATTCTGTCCTGCCTTGCTCAGAGACAGACGTGCAGTGTCAATTAGAGAACAGTCCAGTGCCTGCCGCTCCGTCACTAGTGGTCAGTCCTTCCTGGCATTCCTGCAGCGGACCAGTGTTCAAGTCATGCCTCTGTTGACAGTCTCTTTATGAAACCTAACATCTATTCTCGGCAGATCAGAGGAATTGAGATTGAGATAAAGCGGTAAATACTTAGTCAAGAACTTAACGTAGGATCAAATGAGCATAATCAAGTAAAGAAAGTTGCAAGAAGCCATCAGACCTACACGTGGCAGTCCCTTTATAAAATATATCTGCTGTATATTCACCTATCATCCACATTCATCTATTTGTCTAATCCTCTATTAAAGTTCTCGGCACTGAGAACTTGATTACTGAGTCGATTCCATTCATCCACCAATTTATTTCTGAACCACTTCATTCCTCCTGTCTCTGAGTGTGGCATTCAACTCCATTGATGTCCGTGACTATCATAAACGGAGAAAAGCCACCAGCCACCTACACTCGCGGCGCCAGCACCATCCTTCCGTCACTATCACCGCCAGGACCATCAAGGTGATTCCTCTCTGAGTTCACCCACTTCGACAAATGGCCGCCCCTCATACGGCACTTTGTCAGCCGGCGCTTCCACGAACTTCAAAACCGTTCTTGGGAATTCTGTCTGCAGGGAGAAGAGAACCTTTTATGGCGCCCCGCGAATCGATGGTGATCCTTGCTGAGTGCTGGTGGTGGTACTCGAGGCTGTCTGTCTGTTGGCGGTCGTAATGAATACTGACACTACTAAGAGAACCTTGTGTACTGTGTCTTGCCTGTTGTGAAAGCAGCGGAAGTCGTAACGAAACAAAATGGAGTGAAGGCGGAAACGTAATACCTATGGTGAGAGAGGGAGGGACATTAATCGAGGAAAGTAGCGCCTGCAATCACAACATTAGGAAAGGTGAAAAGTAAAAAAAAAAAAAGGTAGAGTTTCTGTGCCTGAAGAGACTGAGGAAACGACATCTGTATTTCAGTGTTAGTTATCAAACGTGAAGGACAGATGTTGACTTTCTTATTAACTTCAAGCTCTTATGTTTTTTTTCCTATTCTATTTTATTGCAAAGGATAATAGCAATAGTGAACATCAGTATTTTACCTGAAGTATTCGGCTCATTATATTGGATTAATTACTCAAAGAAATCATGGTATAGGACAGTGGAAGGCTTCTCTGTGCCCTTGTTGTTATCAGTCACTCATTCCCTCAGAGGTAATCATGTTTTCCTCACTGTCATGTCACTCACTCAATGTTTCCTCCTTTCCTCCTTCCTTTTTGGCCTTCATATTACTCTTGTATCCTCCTCCTCCTCCTCTTCCTCCTCCCCATCATATCAATCTTTCCATCAGCACTTCCACTAGTATCATTCCCTCTTCGGGGCCGCCTCCCAATTTCCCACCTCTCAAGTTGCCTCACACTGCTCCTCTCTTCTTCGCTATAACCCTCCACACGAACACCCGCCATCCGTCTCCTGCCATACGATTGTGGCAGAAGGAATCACATCGTCCATCAGAGATACTTGGGGACCTGTGTGGACCGTGAGCTGGTGGTGGTGGTGGTGGTGGTGGTGTTTGGAAGTGCTAGGTATTAGAATGAATGAAGGAAGGAAGATGTGATGTAAGGAAGACAAGGGTAAAGGAGGAAAAGAAAGAGTGGAGGAGGAGGAAGGGAAAGATTAGACGTTAGATTAAGTGAAGGAAGAAGGTGTTAGGAAGAAAAGAAGTGAGGTTTAGTGAGAAAAGTAAAGGAGGAAGAGAAGAAGAAGGTAAAGGAGGAGGAGGAGGAGGAGGACAACAGTAGTTCTCTCTCTCTCTCTTTTTTTTGTGAATAACGCAGCACATTTATTTTTCAACCTTGACACGTGCTTTTCCCCAGCCGTGTCGTGGCCGCATTAGGGAAGATTAGCCTGGCTCTTTCTTAGTTCTTGTGTCCTGTGGCTCTGTTTTTGCGCCCTTAAGTTCCCCACACCCGGCCCCACAACACCCAGGATGCAGTGTGTCTGTGACCAGCGTATCTGTAAACCTTCCTGTGTGATCCCCAAGGCTGGCAGTTAAAATAGGATAGTTTAGGTTAGGAAGGGATGGGATAACATATTTTAGGGTAGGGTAGAATAGATTAAGTTGGGCTGTGTTGGATTGGGTTGGGATAGGTTTGGCTTGGGCTGGCTTGAATTTGGTTAGATGTGTTAGGTTTATTTAGATTGTTTTGTTAGGGTAGCGTAGGTTAGGTTTAATTAGGTCAGATTGTGTTACGTTAGATTGTTAGGTTTAGTTAGATTATGCAATTTTAGGTTAGATTATGCAAGGTTAGGTTAGCGGACGTTGTATTTAGTTAGGTAAGATTAAGTTAGGTTAGTTAGTTTAGCTTAAGGGCCATGCTGCGCCTCCCTTCCGTGCAGCCTTCACATTAATCATTAGCTCAACAAAGTATTAAGTCGACGCTATTAATTAATTATGCTATTAGGGAGTCATTAAAAACTCATTGTGTGTGCCGTTCTCAGAGAAGCTGGGGATGGAGGGTGAGGGAGGTGAGGGAGATAGTGGGGGGTGGCGTGGGGCGTGAGGGTGACCCAGACTCCCCGTATATCTTGAGAGTAGTGGTGTGACCTGAAGACTAGCGCAGGGAGTAAATAGGTAAGGCATCATCAGTTTATTTCTTTAAGTTTCGAGTGCTGTCGTAATAGTGAAAATACAAAACTTAAGACATTAGAGAAATAGTGAATGTGCTTCAATAACTTTATCATTCATTTTAAACAAGAACGTAAAAAAAAAAAAAAAATAAGCCATCAGACCTACATACACGTGGCAGTCCACCTATCATCTCCATCCATAAATTTGTCTAATCTTTTAAAGCTCCCTAATGACTCAGCACTAAGAATCTGATTGCTGGGACATTTCCATTGATCCACCATTCTGTTTGAGAGCCAGTTTCTTCTTGTCTCTTCTTTAAAATCTAACTTTATCAAGATTTCATTTACTTGACTATTTCTTTAAATCTACCTTTATCAAACTCATTTATTTGACTTATTAATACATCAGTGAAAGGTATATGCACATTTACGTAGATGATATCGATTTTTTAGAAGACTGGTGCAGGAAGTGACTGGAGACAACTATAGGAATGGAACGCTGAGGAAGCTTTTCTGAGAGCCGGAACTGCGTGTGGGAATCTCGTCTGAAGGAATTTTTCGTCTATGGAATGACAAGTGTATGAAATTGCGCTCGAAAGCATGTAACCAGTTTATTTCTGCTGGTGTGGGGGAGGTGGGGGGTCAGAAATGTCCAATATGAGGCGTAGGTGAAGTAGAGACTGGTGGAAGGCAGGCGGACTATCAGAACTCGCCCCTCCCGCCACTCTTTCCTCGCTTGGTTTAGTTTTCCTGGGACTCGTTGCTGCCGCGTCTTCTATCTTGGGTGAGTGAACTTAGTATCCTTTATGAGTTATTTACCTGCTTACATTAAGTTGGCGAAGAGCTAGGCACGTATTCTTACTTGCGCTTTATTTTTACACTTTGGTTCTTATCATAACTATTTTCAAAAGTCCCAGAGACCATTATTCTTATGAGTGCTTTTCTTATTGGTGATGTAGAAATCGTGTTAAACTTATCGGTAGACTCGTGAAAACAAACTTCAAAATCTCGCTGACTTCCTGTACAGTTTGTTAAAAGTCGTGAAGATAAGGTGCCCAGACGTTTAAGAATACTGATCCTAAAGTTAAGGACAAGACGTAGAATGTTCATCACGGAAAGAGAAAACACGCAGGGAACTGAAGAATGTTTGGTGTCCGCAGAAAGGTGCCTTGGTGAAGGAAGGCTGCGCTGTGTAGCCAGTCCTGCCAAGTCTTGTATGTATGGTCGGTAGTTGTCTAGCTTGCCGCACTCACTCCCACTGTCTTCTGGAATCACCACAGTCTGATCTGCTGGGGATGTTTTTAAATGTTACCAGTGCATTAGGATTAACAAAGGATATGCGCCAAACATAAGATACTCTGAAGTGAAACTTTCTTGTCAACCCAAAGAAAACTTCAGTGTGAGCCTTTCGATCCGCTGAAAAACAAATAGATCAGGTGACTTCAGATTGAGGAAAATGGTAAATATATCAGAGATTAATGAAGCAGATAGCAGATTTCTTACTGCCGCCCATGACTGTACTCGTGCTACATGTCTTTTGTTGTGTGTGGTGGTGGAGGGACAGAAACAAGGCCAACACTGCAGTACATATAATAAAGACCTCCTTATGCTGTTACTCCATTAAAAAAACACGAGTAAACCTGCTTTTTCCACCAGAATAGTGTGTGTGTGTTGATGGAGGCGGCGGGGGAGCAAAGCCAACACTTCAGTAAATACAATAACTGCTACTGTTGCTCCATTCAGTGACATGAGTAAACTTACACGCTATATATTTCCCACTAGAACAGTTCCCTACACCTCCCTGGCTTTGTATCTGGAGGGCGTGTGTTTTTCCATGTCTGCCGGCAGCCATACACACACAACACTTGCCTTTTAATAATAGATCACTTTGTACAAACTTCCGCCGTGTTGAGGCAGGAAATGTTTGCCCTTCCTGCGTCGCCTTTCTTCTGTCCTCCCAGAATAGTTCAGGCCAGCGTGGTGCACACCCCCTCTGGCTCATTCCTTCGGGACGCGGCTCCACCTCATCAGTTCCTTGAGGCCACAGGTTAAAGTGCCCCGCCCCATCCACCGCGTCCGCTATTCTCCCCTTTCCTCCCTTTTCTTCTCCGCCTCCATCGATCTGTCCCACTATCTTATAGTTATGACGTATTATATCTGGACTTTAGTAAAGCTAAAGAGGCTCCTGAGAAAGGTTAGGGCACACGGGAGAGTTGGGAAGGTGTTGGGATGGATAAGGTCATGGCTAAGCGATAGGCGACAGAGAGTTGTAATAAACGGCTCTAAATCTGAGTGGGGTCATGTAATTAGTGGGGTGCCACAGTGATCAGTATTAGGACCATTGTTGTTTTTAATATATATCAATGACTTGGATAGTGGAATTAGTAGTAATGTTAGTAAATTTGCTGATGACACAAAGATAGGTAGATTAATTAGGTCAGAATCGGATGCCATCACCTTGCAGGCAGATTTAGATAGGATGAATGAATGGACGGACAGATGGCAAATGCAGATTAATATCAACAGATGCAAAGTACTTAGCGTAGGTAGAGGAAACCCACATAGTAGGTACACAATAAACAAAGAAACTCTGGTAGGTTCAAGGTACGAAAAAGATTTAAGAGTTATAGTTAGCTCTGAACTCTGTGTAGGAAAGCAATGCATAGAGGCCAGAAACAGGGCAAATACTCGTAGGATATTAGGATTAATTTTTAGGAGTGGTAAAAGTAGAAGGCCCGAAGTAATATTAAAGTTATATTTGGCGCTAGTCAGACCTCATCTAGACTACGCTGTGCAGTTCTGGTCCCCACGTTACAGGAAGGAAATATGTCTATTAGACATATATGACTAAATGTATGTAGGGAATGAGGAGTATTCCTTACGAGGCGAGATTGAAGCTGTTAAATTTACATTCTTTAGAGAGACGTAGTTTAAGAGGAAACCTGATAGAAGTCTTAAAGTGGTATAAGGGTTATAACAAAGGGGACGTAAGCAAAATTCTTAGGATCAGCAACCAAGATAGAACAAGAAATAACGGACTTAAGCTTGAAAAATTTAGGTTTAAGAAAAAGGAAGAAATTAGTTCTCAAATAGAGTGGTAGATGAATGGAACTGACTCAGTAATCAAGTTGTTAGTGCTAAGACATTAGGGAGCTTTAAGAGAAGATTAGACAGTTTTATGGATAGGGATGATAGGTAGAAATAGACAGGTATATTTCATACAGGGACTGCCACGTGTAATCCTGGTGGCTTCTTGCAGCTTCCCTTATTTCTTATGTTCTTATGTTCTTATGTTGTTATCTTACTCATAGCACAGAGAACATGGAATAACATTACGGAATCTGCAAGAAAACACTACTACTACTACTACTACTACTACTACTACTACTACTACTACTTTTCTTTTTCACTTATAACCCTTAAAAAAGGTAGCCGTAACTCTCTCTCTCTCTCTCTCTCTCTCTCTCTCTCTCTCTCTCTCTCTCTCTCTCTCTCTCTCTCTCTCTCTCTCTCTCTCTCTCTCTCTCTCAACAGTGGCACATAATAAAAACGAAAGCCAAATGCAAAGGACATTAAACTCTATTTTGAAAGTTTGGATACGGATCTCTAGAACGGCAGAGAGAGAGAGAGAGAGAGAGAGAGAGAGAGAGAGAGAGAGAGAGAGAGAGAGAGAGAGAGAGAGAGAGAATGGAGTTGCAAGTAAAGAGAGAGAGAGAGAATGGAGTTGCTCGTAAACAGTCTTGGAAATCCCAGCTATCTCCGCTAGTGTTCTGTGTAGTCAAGATCAGACACCACAACGTTTTGAAGCGAGCTTGGAGTTGAATGGTCGAGCCAATTTGACATAAATGAAAATATGGAAGTTAGATATTTATGGGTGGGCCTACTGGCAGCCTCTTGCTCTGTATGACTACGGTCACCCCTGTGTCCTCAGGACCACATCTCTGCCTCAAGGGAATCAACACAACTCCCAGAGACTTTTCCGCTGCGAATCGCTCAGAGGACTTATCGCTGCCAGTGACTGAGACAAATTCTGACGGTAAGATGAAAAAGAAGCGATGTTTCTCCCGGCTGTGGCGCAGCCTGCGAAAGCTGTGCCGACTGAAGCGGCGCGCACCACGTGGTGCTGACGGAGTGACTGCCCCGGGCACGGAGCGCGGCGAGGAGGTACAGGCGTCTGTTACGGTGAGCAGCGTCATGGAAGTTCCCGCACCACGCTGCACTGGATTCACCTCTCCAGTCATTGTCGGCGTGGTGTGGAAGAAGAAGTATGGATGCAGTGGTGATGATAATGAAGGTGGCGATAAGGAACAGGATAAGAAGACCCACGTGGCTTCAGTGAGCAGCGTTATGGAAGTTCCCGCACCACGCTGCACTGGATTCACCTCTCCAGTCATCGTTGGCGTGGTGTGGAAGAAGAAGTATGGATGCAGTGGTGAGCAGGATGATGCAAAGGAGATGGAACAGGAGGGGAACAGCCGGACAGCTTCTGTGAGCAACGTTATGGGAGTTCCTGCACCACGCTGCACTGGATTCACCTCTCCAGTCATCGTTGGCGTGGTGTGGAAGAAGTTTGGATGCAGTAGTGAGCAAGATGATGATGGTGATGTGGAGGAAGATAAGAAGACCCACGTGGCTTCAGTGAGCAACGTTTTGGGAGTTCCTGCACCACACCGCACTGGATTCACCTCTCCAGTCATTGTGGGCGTGGTGTGGAAGAAGAAGTTTGGATGCAGTGGTGAGCAGGATGATGGAAAGGAGATGGAACAGGATAAATGCCACTCTGTGGCCTGAGGCAATGTTATGGAAACAGTGAACTAAGAATGAGAATGAAGAAGAGTAGAGTAACAATGAGAATGAAGAAGAATAGAGTAACGAAGAGAATGAAGAAGAATAGTCACAATGGGAATGAAGAAGAACAGAGTCACACTGAGAATGAAGAAGAATAGATTAACAATAGCAATGAAGAAGAATAGAGTCACAATGAGAATGAAAGAGAACTGAATCACTTTGAGAATGAAGTAGAGTAACAATGGGAATGAAGAGGAATAGCCTAACAATGGGGATGAAGAATAAAGTCACAATGGGAATGAAGAATAGTCACAATGGGAATGAAAAAAAGAATATAGTAACAATGGGGATGAAAAGGAATAGAGTAGTAATGGGAATAAAAAAAAGAATAGAGTAAGTGGGAATGAAGAGGAATTAGAGTAATAATGGGAATGAAGAATAGCGTAACAATGGGAATGAAGAATAGTCACAATGGGAATGAAAAAAGAACAGAGTAACAATGGGATGAAAAGGAATAGAGTAGTAATGGGAATAAAAAAAGAATAGTCAGTGGGAATGAAGAAGAATTAGAGTAACAATGGGAATGAAGAAGAATAGCGTAGCAATGGGAATGAAGTAATGTAACAGTAGGAATTAAGAAGAATTAGAGTAACAATGGGAATTAAGAAGAATAGTCACAATGGGAATGAAGAAGGAGTAACAATGGGAATGAAAAAGAAGAGACTAACAAAGAGAATAAAGAAAAGAGAAAGAAAGACAATGAAGAAGAATAGTCTCACAATGAGTATGAAGAAAAAGAGAGAAACAAAGAGAACGAAGAAGAACAGAGTAACATTGAGAATAAAGAAAAATAGAGTAACAATAATGATAAAGAAAAAGAGAGTCACAATGAAAATGATGATAGAGTCACAGAAAGGAAGAGGATTTGGCGATGGATGCTGAAGAAAATTAAGGCAATGTGTTTAAGGAATTTAATGTTAAAGGCAGTTAAGAAGCCATGTTTTGTTGATGTTTTTGAACAAGAAAAGAAAAAAATGAATAGAAATATATCGAAGAGTGCTTTAATAATGTTTACGTTACTACTGTCAGAATTGCATGCATTGTTTTCTTGTATCACAGTGATGACAATGATGATGCGTGTTTTGCATCACTTTGTTTAACTTGAAATGCACTCTCATGCAAATAAATACTGCTTATCCATAGAAAGAGAGAATAAAGCCAATGCTGCACTATGGAAATTATATACTCTGCGAGATCTGTCAGCCAAAATTAAAACTCACCTGGTTAAGAGATTAGTAATACCCATTTTAGAATATCCCCCTATTCCTATTCATGCATTATCCACTACCCAGATTAGTATTCTACAGCCGGTACAAAATAGGGCACTTCGCTTCGCTACAGGTCAAAAGTACCCATATACACTCACCACAAAGGAAATTCATAAAGCTACCAAAACAAAACCTATAAATATTAAATTTCAAAAATCTGACAGCATTACTCCTGGACGATCATTATATCTATAAAAATCTAATTCATAGTCAAGTAAACATTGATAGATGTAATCAAAATTTCCTGAGCAGTTTATCTAGTATACTAACTTCTCCGACTCCTGAATTTCACCAGACCACATCTCAGTCCCTGAAACACCTCGAGTCTTCACACTGCCATGAATAATTCTTCAGTTTACACTTAACAAGTCAATACTTACCAGTATTTCCTACTTATCTTTCCTGGCACTGCTCTGTGACTTACAGGATAATGAAACAAAGTGACTGGATATACGGTTTATTAAATCTTCTTTATTGCATAGAAAAAAAAAGAGTATATTATACGTTATAGTTTTTTTGAGTTTTCTTTTAAGATTAATACTTTACCTTCTTTATTGCATAAAAAAAGAGGTATATTATACGTTATGCTTTTTTAGTTTTTAATGTTTTATGACTAATACTTGCCTCTACTCACCTAGTTCAGTACTGATCAGGGTTTATTTATATAACGGATATTGAATCCAGTAAAGGACCTGTAAAAGAAAAAGAATATTAGTACAATGATGTACTTACACACTTCTTGAGATTACATAAAATCATAAGAACATAAGAAATAAGGAAAGTTGCAAGAAGCCATCAGGCTTACACGTGGCATTCCCTGTATGAAACATACCTACCTATTTCCTACTATCATCCTCATCCATAAATCCGTCTAATCTTCTCTTAAAGCTCCCTAATGTAATAGCACTAACAACTTGAACACTGAGTCCGTTCCATTCATCTACCACTCTTTTTTTTAAACCTGAATTTTTCAAGCTTGAACCCGTTATTTCTTGTTCTGTCCTGGATAGTGATCCTAAGAATTTTGCTTACGTCCCCCTTGTTATAGCCCTTATACAACTTAGACTTCTATCAGGTCCCCTCTTAACCTACGTCTCTCTAAAGAATGCAAAATTTAACAGCTTCAACCTCGTCTCGTAAGGAATACTCCTCATCCCCTGTATCCTTTTAGTCATTCTCCTTTGTACTAATTCTAGTAGACCTATATCCTTCTTGTAATATGGGGACTAGGACTGCGCAGCGTAGTTTAGATAAAAAAAAAAAAATAAAATAAATAAATAAATGAATAAGTATAGAAATAAAATAAAAGTAACTATCTAGGTTCGGTAAAGAAACCTAACCGGCGACTCCTACCTTGATCTCCAGCCAGCAAAAAACTCACTATAACTCTTACACAAGAATAGCAAGGTGGACAGACCACCAACTTTTAACTCCTCCTTTCCTTCCTATTTCCTTCTATGTGTACAAACTCCCCCATCTCTTCTTCACAAAAAAAAAAAAAAATCCTTATCATTCTCCAGCCTTAAGAGAGAGAGAGAGAGAGAGAGAGAGAGAGAGAGAGAGAGAGAGAGAGAGAGAGAGAGAGAGAGAGAGAGAGAGAGAGAGAGAAGTACGAAAGGGAAAGATATATAGCCTTTAAAACCTTGACTTCTTGGTCAACACACACACACACACACACACACACAGGTGCCATGTGGTGTGCAGGTAATTGGCGTGAGCGGTGTGGTGGTGTGGTGTGGTGGTGCGTCGTGGTGCAGACAACAGGTGTTCCCATAACAACATTTGCCGCATTATCTAAGAAGCGGCGCCAGACTCGTAGATTTGCATGAGGCGGCGCAGGATTAGGGGGGACAACCTCCATTTTGGGGGAATAGAGTAAAGATGGTAATATTTTTGTTTTTGTTGTATATCTTCTATCATTGATATTAATGTTTCGTTTGTGTGATTGGTTTGAATTGTTGAAGTTTTTAATATTCTTACTACTACTACCAGTACTACTACTACTACTACTACTACTACTACTACTGCTGCTGCTGCTGCTGCTGCTGCTGCTGCTGCTGCTGCTTTTACGCCGTTTCATTCCTTATTTCCTACCGTTTCATCTCCATTTTAATTTTCTCCTTTTCCATCATTTTCCTGTGTTCATGTTTCATCTATCACTTGTTTTGTGTTTTTCGCATGCTCTCGCTCTTTTTTAATTAGATATTTCTCCTTTCTCTTTTCTCTTGTTTCTCTCTTTCTCCTTTGCTTCCACAAATTTAATTTTGATGTAATTACTTTATATATATTCACTTATTCTTTAATTTACTCAATCTTCTTCTTCTTCTTCTTCTTCTTCTTCTTCTTCTTCTTCTTCTTCTTCTTCTTCTTCTTCTTTTTCTTCTTCTTCTTCTTCGAGAAGGTTGCATGTCGCTACAATATTGATATTGTAGCAGCGGCAGCAGCAGCAGTTGTTGTTATTGTTGTTGTTGTTGTTGTTGTTGTTCAGGAAGTGTGTGTTCACTTAATTTGCATGTGGAATAAAACACGTCAGCATTATTGTGTTTGATAAATGAGAAATGGAGGGAACCAGAATCATGGATTTATTGTAGCAACGCACACACACACACACACACACACACACACACACACACACACACACACGATAAACTCCCATTATCGGCTCCCTTTTCCTGGTAAATCCTCCAATTTTATCGGCGTTATTATTTATTCCTTCTTTTCTTTCCTTCTCTCCATTTATTAATTTCCTTTCCTTCCATCTCTTCCTCGCCATTTCTTTCTTTTGTTTCACTTCTTTCATTATTCCTTTTTTTTCTCCCATACCTTATTACTTCCTTAATTACTTTTTTCCTATTCTTCCTCGCTATATTCTGTCTACTCTTATCTTTTTCGTTTTCATTATTACCTTTCTTTCCTTCATTACTTTATTCTTTATTTTATGTCTTTCGTTGTTTTCATTCCTCCCTGTCTTCCTTCATTCATTACTCTATTTCATAATTTCTTCCTTATTTGATCATTTCTTGCTCCTACCTTCGATCCATCCATCCATCCATCCTTCCTTCCTTCCTTCCTTCCTTCCTTCCTTCCTTCCTTCCTTCCTTCCCTTTTCTTCCTTTCCTTCCTTCATTCCCTTTCTTCCTTCCTTTCCTTCCTTTCCCATCATCTGTATTTATGAGTCACCGAGCTCTTTCTTCTTTTTCCTTCAAATTGAAACTTTACCATTGATTTCTTTAACAGTTTTTCTTCCCTCTTCTTTCTTTTTTCCTCCCGTCCTCGCACCCTGGCGGCGAAGTTGGAGAAGTTTGTCAAATTTTGGTTTTTCTTTTCTCGCCGCGTCATTTGCATACCAGCTTCATTACTGGACTTTGTATTGGAAACTGTTTCTTTTATTCTTAAAGGTCGCCATCTGTAGAGAGAGAGAGAGAGAGAGAGAGAGAGAGAGAGAGAGAGAGAGAGAGAGAGAGAGAGAGAGAGAGAGAGAGAGAGAGAGAGGTGGAGGGAGGGAGGGAGTGGTTGCCAAATTTGATTATAATGATTCGTGTGTGTGTGTGTGTGTGTGTGTGTGTGTGTGTGTGTGTGTGTGTGTGTGTGTGTGTGTGTGTGTGTGTGTGATTGGTTTTCCTCCCCTATTTTTTTCTCTCCCTTTGCATTTTTTCCATTTGTATTTTTCCTCTATTTTTTTATTTTTCATATTTATTTATATGTATTTTTTTTATTTACCCAGCAGTTCACCTTTCCATATATTCGTCTCTCTCTCTCTCTCTCTCTCTCTCTCTCTCTCTCTCTCTCTCTCTCTCTCTCTCTCTCTCTCTCTCTCTCTCTCTCTCTCTCTCTCTACCACCCACCCACACACACACAGCTATAGTTTAGTTTCATTCATTTAGTTAGGTAGTATGTAAGTCATTTAGAGCGAACCCCAATTGCCTCCTGCTGGTCATTACTGCCTGGCTGTGGATCAGTGTGTGTTGGATGAGATTAGGAGTAATGGGGCAAGTTTAGTCTTTTGGGAGGAGCGCAGTGTAAAGTTGTGATGTGTTGGTAAAAATATCACATACTCGTAGCTATGTATTGGGGATCTGTCTGGTAATGGTTGTGTGTGTGTGTGTGTGTGTGTGTGTGTGTGTGTGTGTGTGTGTGTGTGTGTGTGTGTGTGTGTGTGTGTGTGTGTGTGTGTGTGATTGGTTCTCTCCCTAATTTTGTTTCTCTTTCCCCTTGCATATTTTTGGACTAATATTTTTTTTAGTATTTTTTTTTTTATAGAATTCTCACTTTTCCAAAAACTCGGCATCCAGGAAAAGGGAAATTGGAAAACAGAAAAAAAAATTCAGCAATAGTATCTTTATATAATAAGTGTCAGTAAGCAAATTGAGTGGAATTACTGTATGATTCAGAAAAAAAAAATGTAATTGTACAGAAAAAATATTTATATAAACGAAAATAGTGTGAAATTAATGTATGATAAGATAAAAATAGAGTAATTAATAAGTACATACACCTTTCTACAAATGGAAAGTACATGTAGCAAGGTAATGGATTCTTACATTTCCTTGTACGAATTCCAGTGCCTCTATTACCCACCCCCCCTTCCCCTCTCTTTACTCCCGAGCTCCTTGTCCCTTCTGTCCTCTTTCCTCACCCTGTCTATTCCAGTACCTCTTTTACCCTCCTCTTACCCCTATTGCTCAGCTCCTTGTCCCTTCTTTCCCCTTCCCTTTCCATATATTGTTTCCTTTCCCTTCTTCCTTCTCCTTTCTTCCATCTCCTGTCCTTTCTTCCCTTTCCTCCTGCCCCTTGTCCCTCCTTACCTTTTCCTTGTCGATTTTCTCCCCTCTCCTTTCCCGCTCCCTATCCTTTACTCCTCCTCCTTCCAGTCCCTCCCCTTCCTCTCCCCCTCCCCTGTCCCCTCACAGAATCCCTGACTAGTTGCCATTAATGAAGAAAGCCATACATGTTAAGAGTTTCCCATTATGCATATTGATATCAAGGCTTCTCCTCCTCCTCCTCTTTCTCCTCCTCCTCCTCCTCCTCCTCCTCCTCCTCCTCCTCCTCCTCCTCCTCCTCCTCCTCCTCCTCCTTCTCCTCCTCCTCCTCTTTCCTCGTCGGTGCTGTGAATATTCTTTCTTGAAATGTAATATAGTTGAAAAGTGGTGGGAAGAGGATGTGGTGGTGGTGGTGGTGGTGGTGGTGGTGAGTGAGGGGGAGTTAAAATATGTACTCGTATGTGTTTGTTTGATTGTATCTATTTGTTTATTTATCCATTTGTTTATTTATTTGTTTTTCATTTGATATTGGTTTTGTTTTCCGATATTTTCCATTTCTTTTTACAATTGCCATTCCTTGCCCCGTTTTGTTCTGCTCTGTTGTCTATTTGCTTTAGTTGACTGGCTTATTGGGTTGTATATGTTTGTATTTTATAGCAGATGAGTACAGAAAATTAAACATAGTGTCGTAAGTCTTGTGTTGTGGCAAAGGGCGGCAGAGATGAAGTGAAGAGCCAGAGGGAATGTGTTAATGTCACGTGACACTTCACCTTTGCTCTCCGCTGATCTTTATACTTGTCACAGTGCAAGACTTGAATCTCTACCTTGTTTTGTATTCACCTGCTACATTTTTTTTTATTTTTTACTTGGTTTGCAGTAAATGTAAGAACTTTTTGTATTAATTCTGTGTGGGATGTGGTGGTGAGGAAACATAGGATTAAACAGATCTTTATTTCGTGTTTGCTTTATCCAGTGTTTTACTAACTTAATACAACACTGACTCTTTAATACAGTTACGGTGGCTGTATGATACGTCTCTCTATCCCTTTCTTTAATCAACATTTGTCTAATACAGTGATGGTTCTATTATACACTCCACTTAACGATGACTAGCCTTTAACATGTGTCCCTTTACTCTTTCTATTGATCCATACTTGGTCATGTTAAATAATTCTGTCTTGTCCACTGCAATGCTTATACGAGTTGTTCTTTGAGGACAGTTTATTGTTTCTTAGTTCAGCTCGTGATGGGGAGTATCTTGAAGTGCTGGTGGATAGTGTGTGTGTGTGTGTGTGTGTGTGTGTGTGTGTGTGTGTGTGTTCTCAAGAAGGTCAATATTTGTGCCATTACTTCTCGTTAATGATTCACCAAGTTTGCTTTTTTTTTTTTTTAATTTATATATATATTTTTTTGTGATATAATGTTTCACAGACCTTAGGTACTGAAGGTTATCATTATTATTATTATTATTATTATTATTATTATTATTATTATTATTATTATTGTTATTATCATCATCATCATCACCACCGCCCTCCTCTGCATTACATAAATTTAACTGTCGTATTTTAATGATAATTATAAAAAGAACTTTTAATACTTTTACTGTCTTATAATCACGCTGATTACATGAGTCAGTGGCTTCTCCATTATCTGTTCAGTAATGTGTTCCTTTTCTCTTTGCAGGTGAGTGTTTGCACCTGGTGGCAGAGGGCAGGTGGAGGAGAAGGTAGGAAGGTGGTGGCAGCGTCCTTTGGCGGTCAGCGGGGTAAGGTCAGCTTCGAGGTTGTGGACATTTTTCCTCGGCGTTCCTTTATTATTTTGTGGAGTCTTTGTGAAGGTTGGACGGATCAGGGAGGCAGCCTCTATAATACGCTCTTCTCCGGCCGGCGCTGCTCACCCCTGACATCCACCGCTCTATGCACGCCAAAGTTCACTGCAATAATTGTTTTTAATAATGTATTGCACGTGTCGGAGGTGTTTATAGTCAGGTGAATCAGGTGTAATTTGACTTTTGTTTTAAAGATTCAGTGGCAAAGGGTACCGGTACTCGCTGGGGAAGACTCGTTGTGGTTTGCTTTGTGGTTATAAATATCTTTTCTGGCGCCCCTTGCAAAAAGGAACGGTCCCATTCAGAGCCAGTTCTCTCTAAACTGTGGCGCCAGGGACGAGTGCTGTGGCGTAAGACGTAGTTATAGATAGGAAAGGGTCTCTTCTTCAGGGATGCAGGACATGACACGTTATTTTTACATTGAACGCTGCCAAGTATCAGGGGTTTGGTTGTGACAAGACTGTTTTGTCCTGTCCTGGAACAACAACAACAACAACAACAACAACAACAACCACAACAACAACAACAAAACAATAACAAAACAACAACAACAACAACAACAACAACTACTACTACTACTACTACTACTACTACTACTACTACTACTACTACTACTATAATGATAATAATAATAATGATAATAATAATAATAATAATAATAATAATAATAATAATAATAATAATAATAATAATAATAATAATAAAACTTATTTCGCGTAAGGTGCGTACATATTTTTTGGTATGCCCTTACACACAGCACACATGAATGGTAAAAACAAAAAATTCTGAAAAAAAAATAAACATAGTGCACATAAACCTCGAACTTTTTGAGGTAGACGAGCACGCTGACAGTGGCGCTACAGTGTGTGTGACGCGGTGAAGGGACAGCAGCAACAATGTGACTGGCTTATGCTTGAGTAACTGTGTAGATGAGTGGATGGATGGGTAGAGAGTGGATGGGTGAGTGGGTGAATGGGTGAGTGGCTAGATGGGTGAATGGCTGGTTGGGTGGATGTGTCTGTGAATATCGTCAAGGGGGTTATCCTGGAGCTCACTGGTAGGAACATTACTTATTGAACGGCCTGCCCATGACTGCCCGACCCTCCTCCCTGTGTCCCGCCCCGCCCCGCCCCGCCTCGCCAAGCCTCCGCAGCAGTCATTGAAATAGAGAGGAAAAAAACAAACAAAAAAACGTTGAAACTGATACCAAAGTCAGGCGTGCAGCGATGTCCCCGCGGTTGATGCTTTGACCTTTGCCCACATACCTGTATCTATCAATATCTGTATCAAGCCGGATGTCCCCCCGCAGCCCTGTCTGTCATCCCATCTGTATATACTCGTCTGCGTCTGTCAATCAATCTATGTGTGTACGTGTGCCAAGCATAGGCGTTGACGTGTCGTGTCGGGGAAAGGGATAGGGATGCAGAAACTAGAGTCAACGAGGCCTGAGCAAAATGTGTGTTAAATCTCGCGCAGCTTCGTACATTCTCTTTTGTTCTCTCTCCTCACCACGTCACTGCGCTGAGTCTTGGCGTGTTGGTGGGGTGAGGGCGGTGACGAAGGGCTGCCTGTAGTGTTGTTTAGGATGAGCTGTGGTGCTTTTTTGGAGGGCTGTCTGCTGTGTGGGGCTGCTATGGGCTGTGATGCTGTGTGAGGAGCTGTTATGCTGTGCTGGACTGTGATGCTGTGGTGTTGTGTTTGTGGAGCTGTGTGAGAGACTGGTGCTGTGAGAGACATTGTTGATGTGTGAGTTTGTGTGGTGGTGTGTTATGGGCTGGGATGCTGTGTGAGAGGCTGTGGTACTTTGTATAGGGGCTGTGATGCTGTGTGAGAGGCTGTGATACTTTGCATAGGGGCTGTGATGCTGTAAAACGAACTATGATTCTAGATGGAGGGACTGTAGTGGTTTGTGATGTAATGCTGTAGTATCCTCCTTAGCTAGAATTTTTTTTTTCTTTTTGTCTCTACCCAACGGGAAATACTGAAGTAATTAATTGCCTCGCTTGAAGCAGTTGGGTGATCAGTAGTGAAGATAGATGTGGTTACCTTAACTAATTTAGGTTAAGTTAGCCACGGAATGAAATACGCAAGAACAGAGAGAGAGAGAGAGAGAGAGAGAGAGAGAGAGAGAGAGAGAGAGAGAGAGAGAGAGAGAGAGAGAGAGAGAGAGAGAGAGAGAGAGAATTAAGTAATGAAAATAGAAATGCATAGAACCTCACGGATGAATAAATGACAGAAAGAGAGAGAGAGAGAGAGAGAGAGAGAGAGAGAGAGAGAGAGAGAGAGAGAGAGAGAGAGAGAGAGAGAGAGAGAGAGAGAGAGAGAGAGCGAGCATGGTGACAGGTCAGTAAAAACCGTGCATTGCTGGTGACCCATTTGGGCTTCTAAGATTTTGAAGCATGTAACAGAAAAAGATCTGTTTGTTTGCTGATAAAAGTCGAAAAATGCACGGTAAGTAAAGAGCTCTGGTTTTATTAGACTTTCTACCGACATTTTTTTTCTTTCTTTCACTTTTGGGAGCTGCAAATGAACGTAAATATTTGTGAATAGATTAAATGGAGGATGGGGAGAGGAGAGGGGAAAAAGGGGGTAAGAGGTCAGAAGGTTCGTATATAAGGGGTGAACAGAAATTTACCGAGGAATATCGTGTTTTTTCTTATTGTTAATCCCTCTTTTTCTTTTTCTTATTGTTTTCTTTCTTCTTCTGCTTCTGCTTCTGATTATTCTTCTTCTTTTACTCTTCACTCTTCTTCCCTTTTCCTCTCCGCCTCCGTCGATCTGTCCCACCATCTTATAGTTATGACGTATTATATCTGGACTTTAGTAAAGCTAAAGAGGCTCCTGAGAAAGGTTAGGGCACACGGGAGAGTTGGGAAGGTGTTGGGCTGGATAAGGTCATGGCTAAGCGACAGGCGACAGAGAGTTGTAATAAACGGCTCTAAATCTGAGTGGGGTCATGTAATTAGTGGGGTGCCACAGTGATAGGTAGATTAATTAGGTCAGAATCGGATGCCATCGCCTTGCAGGCAGATTTAGATAGGATGAATGAATGGACGGACAGATGGCAAATGCAGATTAATATCAACAGATGCAAAGTACTTAGCGTAGGTAGAGGAAACCCACATAGTAGGTACACAATAAACAAAGAAACTCTGGTAGGTTCAGGGTACGAAAAAGATTTAAGAGTTATAGTTAGCTCTGAACTCTGTGTAGGAAAGCAATGCATAGAGGCCAGAAACAGGGCAAATAGGATATTAGGATTAATTTTTAGGAGTGTTAAAAGTAGAAGGCCCGAAGTAATATTAAAGTTATATTTGGCGCTAGTCAGACCTCATCTAGACTACGCTGTGCAGTTCTGACCCCCACGTTACAGGAAGAAAATATGTCTATTAGACATATGACTAAATGTATGCAGGGAATGAGGAGTATTCCTTACGAGGCAAGATTGAAGCTGTTAAATTTACATTCTTTAGAGAAACGTAGTTTAAGAGGAAACCTGATAGAAGTCTTAAAGTGGTATAAGGGTTATAACAAAGGGGACGTAAGCAAAATTCTTAGGATCAGCAACCAAGATAGAACAAGAAATAACGGACTTAAGCTTGAAAAATTTAGGTTTAAGAAAGAGGAAGAAATTGGTTCTCAGATAGAGTGGTAGATGAATGGAACTGACTCAGTAATTAAGTTGTTTGTGCTAAGACATTACGGAGCTTTAAGAAAAGATTAGACAGTTTTATGGATAGGGATGATAGGTAGAAATAGACAGGTATATTTCATACAGGGACTGCCACGTGTAATCCTGGTGGCTTCTTGCAGCTTCCCTTATTTCTTATGTTCTTATGTTCTTATGTTCTTATATTCTTATCTTACTCATACCACAGAGAACATGGAATAACATCACGGAATCTGCAAGAAAACAACACTACTACTACTACTACTACTACTACTACTATTTGTTTTTCACTTATAACCCTTTAAAAAGGTAGCCGTAACTCTCTCTCTCTCTCTCTCTCTCTCTCTCTCTCTCTCTCTCTCTCTCTCTCTCTCTCTCTCTCTCTCTCTCTCTCTCTCTCTCTCTCTCTCTCTCTCAACTGTGGCACATAATAAAAACGAAAGCAAAATGCAAAGGACATTAAACTCTTTTGGAAGTTTGGATACGGATCTCTAGAACGGGAGAGAGAGAGAGAGAGAGAGAGAGAGAGAGAGAGAGAGAGAGAGAGAGAGAGAGAGAGAGAGAGAGAGAGAGAGAGAGAGAGAGAGAGAAAAAAAGAGAGAGAGAGAGAGAGTGGAGTTGATAGTAAATGGTCTTGAAAATCCCAGCTATCTCCGCTAGTGTTCTGTGTAGTCAAGATCAGACACCACAACGTTTTGAAGCGAGCTTGGAGTTGAATGGGCGAGCCAATTTGACATAAATGAAAATATGGAAGTTAGATATTTATGGGTGGGCCTACTGGCAGCCTCTTGCTCTGTATGACTACGGTCACCCCTGTGTCCTCAGGACCACATCTCTGCCTCAAGGGAATCAACACAACTCCCAGAGACTTTTCCGCTGCGAATCGCTCAGAGGACTTATCGCTGCCAGTGACTGAGACAAATTCTGACGGTAA
Organism: Scylla paramamosain; assembly: GCF_035594125.1. Lineage (NCBI taxonomy): Eukaryota > Metazoa > Arthropoda > Malacostraca > Decapoda > Portunidae > Scylla > Scylla paramamosain. The sequence goes on from NC_087175.1 coordinate 8,899,911, forward strand.
GATGAAAAAGAAGCGTTGCTTCTCCCGGCTGTGGCGCAGCCTGCGAAAGCTGTGCCGACTGAAGCGGCGCGCACCACGTGGTGCTGTCGGAGTGACTGCCCCGGGCACGGAGCGCGGCGAGGAGGTACAGGCGTCTGTTACGGTGAGCAGCGTCATGGAAGTTCCCGCACCACGCTGCACTGGATTCACCTCTCCAGTCATTGTCGGCGTGGTGTGGAAGAAGAAGTATGGATGCAGTGGTGATGATAATGAAGGTGGCGATAAGGAACAGGATAAGAAGACCCACGTGGCTTCAATGGGCAGCGTTATGGAAGTTCCCGCACCACGCTGCACTGGATTCACCTCTCCAGTCATTGTCGGCGTGGTGTGGAAGAAGAAGTATGGATGCAGTGGTGATGATAATGAAGGTGGCGATAAGGAACAGGATAAGAAGACCCACGTGGCTTCAGTGAGCAGCGTTATGGAAATTCCCGCACCACGCTGCATTGGATTCACCTCTCCAGTCATCGTTGGCGTGGTGTGGAAGAAGAAGTATGGATGCAGTGGTGAGCAGGATGATGCAAAGGAGATGGAACAGGAGGGGAACAGCCGGACGGCTTCTGTGAGCAACGTTATGGGAGTTCCTGCACCACGCTGCACTGGATTCACCTCTCCAGCCATCGTTGGCGTGGTGTGGAACAAGAAGTTTGGATGCAGTAGTGAGCAAGATGATGCTGGTGATGTGGAGGAAGATAAGAAGACCCACGTGGCTTCAGTGAGCAACGTTTTGGGAGTTCCTGCACCACACCGCACTGGATTCACCTCTCCAGTCATTGTAGGCGTGGTGTGGAAGAAGTAGTTTGGATGCAGTGGTGAGCAGGATGATGCTGGTGATGTGGAAGAAGATAAGAAGACCCACGTGGCTTCTGAGTAGCGTTATGGGAGTGCCTACATCGCGCCGCACTGGATTCACCTCTCCACTCATTGTGGGCGTGGTGTGGAAGAAGAAGTTTGGATGAAATGGTGAGCAGGATGATGCAAAGGAGGTGGAACAGGAGGGGAACAGCCAGACGGCTTCTGTGAGTAGCGTTATGGAAGTGCCCGCACCACTCCACACTGGATTCACCTCTCCAGTCTTTGTTGGCGTGGTGTGGAAGAAGAAGTATGGATGCAGTGTTGAGCAGGATGAAGGAGACGAGATGGAACAGGATAAATGCCACGCTGTGGCCCGAGGCAATGTTATGGAAACAGTGAACTAAGAATGAGAATGAAGAAGAGTAGAGTAACAATGAGAATGAAGAAGAATAGAGTCACACTGAGAATGAAGAAGAATAGTCACAATGGGAATGAAGAACAGAGTTACACTGAGAATGAAGAAGAATAGATTAACAATAGCAATGAAGAAGAATAGAGTCACAATGAGAATGAAAGAGAACTGAATCACTTTGAAAATGAAGTAGAGTCACAATGGGGATGAAGAGGAATAGAGTCACAACGGGAATGAAGAATAGTCACAATGGGAATGAAAAAAAGAACAGAGTAACAATGGGGATGAAAGTGAATAGAGTAGTAATGGGAATAAAAAAAGAATAGTCAGTGGGAATGAAGAAGAATTAGAGTAACAATGGGAATGAAGAAGAATATTCACAATGGGAATGAAGAAGGAGTAATAATGGGAATGAAAAATGAGACTAACAATGAGAATGAAAGAGAACTGAATCACTTTGAGAATGAAGTAGAGTAACAATGGGAATGAAGAGGAATAAAGTCACAATGGGAATGAAGAATAGTCACAATCGGAATTAAAAAAGAATAGAGTAACAATGGGGATGAAAAGGAATAGAGTAGTAATGGGAATAAAAAAAGAATAGTCAGTGGGAATGAAGAAGAATTAGAGTAACAATGGGAATGAAGAAGAATAGCGTAGCAATGGGAATGAAGTAAAGTAACAGTAGGAATTAAGAAGAACTAGAGTAACAATGGGAATGAAGAAGAATATTCACAATGGGAATGAAGGAGTAATAATGGGAATGAAAAAGAGACTAACAATGAGAATGAAGAAAAGAAAGAAACAAAGAAAATGAAGGTCACACAACGAGTATGAAGAGAAAAACAAAGAGAAGGAAGAAGAATGGAGTAACATTGAGAATAAAGAAAAATAGAGTAACAATAATGATAAAGAAAAAGAGTCACAATAAGAATGATGATAGAGTCACAGAAAGGAAGAGGATTTGGCGATGGATGCTGAAGAAAATTAAGGCAATGTGTTTAAGGAATTTAATGTTAAAGGCAGTTAAGAAGCCATGTTTTGTTGATGTTTTTGAAAAAAAAAAATAATAGAAATATATCGAAGAGTGCTTTAATAATGTTTACGTTACTACTGTCAGAATTGCATGCATTGTTTTCTTGTATCACAGTGATGACAATGATGATGCGTGTTTTGATCACTTTGTTTAACTTGAAATGCACTCTCATGCAAATAAATACTCGTACTGCTTATCCATAGAAAGAAAGAATAAAGCCAATGCTGCACTATGGAAATTATATACTCTGCGAGATCTGTCAGCCAAAATTAAAACTCACCTGGTTAAGACATTAGTAATACTCATTTTAGAATATCCCCCTATCCCTATTCATGCATTATCCACTACCCAGATTAGTATTCTACAGCCGGTACAAAATAGGGCACTTCGCTTCGCTACAGGTCAAAAGAACCCATATACACTCACCACAAAGGAAATTCATAAAGCTACCAAAACAAAACCTATGAATATTAAATTTCACGAACAAACAGCAAAAATCTGACAGCATTACTCCTGGACGATCATTATATCTATAAAAATCTAATTCATGCTGAAGTAAACATTGATAGATGTAATCAAAATTTCCCGAGCAGTTTATCTAGTATACAAACTTCTCCGACTCCTCAATTTCACCAGACCACATCTCAGTCCCTGAAACACCTCGAGTCTTCACACTGCCATGAATAATTGTTCAGTTTACACGTAACAAGTCAATACTTACCAGTATTTCCTACTTACCTTTCCTGGCACTGCTCTGAGACTTACAGCATAATGAAACAAAGTGACTGGATATACGGTTTATTAAATCTTCTTTATTGCATAGGAAAAAAAGAGTATATTATACGTTATAATCTTTTTTGAGTTTTCTTTTAAGATTAATACTTTACCTTCTTTATTGCATAAAAAAAGAGGTATATTATACGTTATGCTTTTTTAGTTTTTAATGTTTTATGACTAATACTTGCCTCTACTCACCTAGTTCAGTACTGATCAGGGTTTATTTATATAACGGATATTGAATCCAGTAAAGGACCTGTAAAAGAAAAAGAATATTAGTACAATGATGTACTTACACACTTCTTGAGATTACATAAAATCATAAGAACATAAGAAATAAGAAAAGTTGCAAGAAGCCATCAGGCTTACACGGGGCATTCCGTGTATGAAACATACCTACCTATTTCCTACTATCATCCCCATCCATAAATCCGTCTAATCTTCTCTTAAAGCTCCCTAATGTCATAGCACTAACAACTTGAACACTGAGTCCGTTCCATTCATCTACCAAAACGATAAATAATAAGGAACTCACTCTATATGGGAATCCAAAGCAAAGTTACTGAAAACGTGTCTTCTCAGTGTTTTACGTAGAAAAACGCTAAAACGGTTGCAAAGCAACCAATATCAAGAAATAGAAAAACGTTACTAAAAAGGTATATTTTGAGTGTTTTTGAGCTTGTTATCTACAAAAAACGCGAAAATTCATGCAAAGCATTCTATATTGGGAAAGAAAAGGACATTGCAAGAAAAGTGTATAATGAGTGTTTTATAGTTCAAAAGAACCACAAGGCAAAAAACGCAAAATCTCGTGTATATGGGGAGGTTTCCTAGATACCAAAATGCTAAAACTCATATATAACACTCTTAATTGAGAATCAGAACAACCTTACTAAATGCATGTATTTTCAGTGCTTTTAACATTCTTAGTTACTAAAACCCCAAATTCCATGCGAAAATCGATTGTGGGAAAAAAATGACTTTACTAGAAAAGTGTCTTTTGAGTATTTTTGAGCGTGATAGGCAATAAAGCACTAAAAAGGAGAGCAATAACATTACTTTGGAGTAAAACGAATTTTTACCAAGAACTTGCCTTTAAGTGTTTTTTGAGGTCCTTATATACCAGAACACTAAAACGCATGGAAAACAAACTTTATAGTGAAAGAGAATAAAATTACCAAAAACATGTATTTTGAGTGTTTTTGATCATGTTACCAATAAAAACGCTTAAATACATGCAAAGAACCCTAATTTTGGGAAACGTGTATTATGAGTGTTTTTAAGTTCCTTTAGTATAAAAAAAGCTAAAACCCAGAAATGACACTCTTTATAGAGAAAAAAAAAATAAAATGAAGTATATATTTTTTTATTTTTGTTATTCATCTTCATAGGTACTAAGATGTCAAATTTCTGGCAAAATTCATTGGGAATCGAAAAAAAATTACTGAAAACGTGTCTTTTTGGTGTTTTACGTAGAAAAACGCTAAAACAGATTAAAACCAACCAATATGATGAAATACAATAACATAACCAAAGATATATTTTGAGTGATTTGAGCTTGTTACCAACAAAACACGTGAAAAAGGATGCAAAGCAGTACCTATTGGGAAAGAAAAAGACATTACGAGAAACATGTATAATGAGTGTCTTATTATTTTCGGGCAAAAGAACTTTTCGTTCACAAGAACCACAAGGCAAAAAACGCAAAAACTCGTGTATATAAAGAAGTTTCTTAGATACCAAAATGCTGAAACTCATGAATAACAATCTTAATTGAGAAACAACAACATTACCAAATGCATGTATTTTTAGTGTTTTTTCACATTCTTCGCAAAACCCTAAATAGCATGCGAAACTAGTTTTATGTGGGAAAATATGACATTACCAGAAGTATCTTTTTCGTGTTTTTGAGCGTGTTAGGCAATAAAGCACTGAAAAGCAGGGCAATCATATTACAATGGAATAAAACTAACTTTTACCAAGAACTTGCCTTCAAGTGTTTTTCAGCTCCTTATATACCAAATCGCTAAAACGCATGTAAAACACTCCTTTATGGAGAAGCAGAATAACATTATCAAAAACAAGTGTTTTGAGTGTTTTTTTATCATGTTACCCATAAAAACTCTTAAATACATGCAAAGATCCCCATATTTGGGAAACGAAAGGACATTACGAGAAATGTGTATTATGAATGTTTTTAAGTTCCTTAAGTACCAAAACGTTAAAACCTACAAATAACACTCTTTATAAAGAAAAAATAATAAATAAAAAAATAGCATTTTTATTTTTTGTTATTGATTTTCATAGGTACCAAGATGCCAAAATTATGTTATGTTCCAAACCATAAAGTGTATGCAAAGCAACTTATCTGATAAAATTTAACGACTTTACAAGAAACCTGTCTTTTGAGTGTTTTTCTGCAGTTTAGGCACCAAAATGATAAATAATATGATTCACTCTATATGGAAATCCAAAACAAAATTACTGGAAACGTGTCTTTTAAAAGATTTACGTAGAAAAACGCTAAAACGGATGCAAACCAAGCAATATGAAGAAATAGAATAACATTACCAAAAAAGTATATTTTGTGTGTTTTTTAGCTTGTTACATAAAAAAAAACGCGAAAATGGATGCAAAACACTCTATATAAGAAAAAAGAGGACATAACGAGAAACGTGTATAATGAGTGTTTTATAGTTTCATCAGAATCACAATGCAAAAAAAGCAAACACTCGACTGTATGGAGAAGTTTCTAAGATACCAAAATACTGAAACTCATGAATAACACTCTTAATCAAGAAACAGAACAACCTTACTAAATGTGTGTATTTTGAGTGTTTTTTTTTTACATTCTTAGTTACCAAAACCCCAAATTCCATGCGAAACTAGCTTTATGTGGGAAAAAAATGACATTACCAGAAAAGTGTCTTTGAGTGTTCTTGAGCGTGTTAGGCAATAAAGCACTAAAAAGCAGGGCAATCACATTACATGGGAATAAAACCAACTTTTACGAAGAACTTGTCTTTTAGTGTTTTTGACACGCATTTAGTAAAGTTGCTCTGTTTCTCAATTAAGAGTGTTATTCATGAGTTTCAGCATTTTGGTATATAGTAAACTTCTCCATATACACGAGTTTTTGCGTTTTTTACCTTGTGTTTTTTTTAACTATAAAACATTCATTGTACACTTTTCTCGCAATATCCCTTTCTTTCCCAATATACTCGTAGAGTGCTTTTTATCAATTTTCGCTTTTTTTTGTAGGAAACAAGCACACAAACACTTAAAATATACATTTTTGGTAATGTTTTTCTGCTTCTTGATATTGGTTAGTTTGTATCATTTTTAGCGTTTTTCTACGTAAAACACTGAGAAGAAACGTTTTCAGTAATTTTCTTTTGGATTCCCACTTAGAGTGAGTTCCTTATTATTTATCGTTTTGGTGCCTAATATGCTGAAAAACACTCAGAAGACATATTTCTTGTAAGGTCTTTAATTTCCTCATATGGGAGGCTTTGCATGTCTTTTCAGTGTTTGTGAGCGTGTTACGCAATAAAGCCCTAAAAGCCAGGGCAATCACATTACATGGGAATAAAACCAAATTTTACCAAGAACTTACCTTTAAGTGTTTTTGAGCTCGTTACATACCAAAACGCTAAAACGCATGCAAAATACATTTTATGGAGAAACAGAATAAAATTACCAAATACATGTATTTTGAGTGTTTTTTTTATCATGTTAGTATAAAAACGCTTAAATACATACAAAGAACCTTATGTTTGGGAAACGAAAGAACATTACGAGAAACGTGTATTATGAGTGATTTTTAAGTTCCTTCAGTACCAAAAAGCTAAAACCCACAAATAACACTCTTTAGAAAAATAAATAAATAAAAAAAAATTGGATTGTTTTTTTTGGGGGGTTATTCATCTTCATAGGTACCGAGATGCTAAAATTCTGCCAAAATTCACGGAATTTATGTGGAAAAAAGAATATTATTATAAAAGTTAATTATAGCTTTTTTTTCGGATTGTTATGTACCAAACCCTAAAGTGCATACAAAGCCACCTATATAAGGAAGTTAAAGGACTTTACCAGAAACCTGTCTTTTCAGTGTTTTTCAGCATGTTAGGCACCAAAACGATAAATAATATGGAAGTCAGTCAATATGTGAATCGAAAAGAAAATTACTGAAAACGTGTCTTTTCAGTGTTTTACGTAGAAAAACGCTAAAGCGGATACAAAGCATCCTATATGAAGAAATAGAATAACATTACCAAAAAGATATATTTTGAATGTTTTTGAGATTGTTACCTACAAAAAATGAAAAAATGTATGTAAAGCACTCTATATTAGGAAATAAAAGGACATTAGGAGAAACGTGTATAATGAGTGTTTTATAGTTTTAAAAGAATCACAAGGCAATAAACGCAAAAACTCGTGTATATAGAGAAATTTCTTAAATACCAAAATTAATAAATGCATGAATAACACTTTTTTTTTTTGATAAACAGAACTACCTTACCAAATTGTGTATTTTGAGTATTTTTCACATACTTAGTTACGAAAATGCCAAATTACATGCGAAACTACCATCATTTGGGAAAAAAAATGACATTACCAGAAAAGTGTCTTTTGAGTGTTTTTCAGCGTGATATGCAACAAAGCACTAAAAAGCAGAACGATCACATTACATGGGAATAAAACCAACTTTTACGAAGAATTTGCCTTTAAGTGTTTATTAACCCCTTATATACCAAACCGCTAAAACGCATGCAAAACATGCGAAAATTGATACAAAGCACTCTATATTGAGAAACAAAGGACATTGCGAGAAAAGTGTATAATGAATGTTTTATAGTTTAAAAGAACCACAAGGCAAAAAACGAGAAAACTCGTGTATATGGAGAAGTTTCCTATATAATAAAATGCTGAAACTCATGAATAACACTCTTAATTGAGAAACAGAACAACCTTACCAAATTCGTGTATTTTGAGTGTTTTTCATATTCTTAGTTACCAAAATCCCAAATTGCATGCGAAACCAGCTTTATGTGGGAAAAGTATGACATTACCAGAAAAGTGTCTTTTGAGTGTTTTTGAGCGTGATAGGCAATAAAGCACTAGAAAGCAGGAGAATCACTTTACATGGCAATAAAATAAATTTTTACCAAGAACTTGCCTTTAAGTGTTTTGAGCTCCTTAGATACCAAAACGCTAAAACGCATGCAAAACACACTTAATGGAGAAAGAGAATAGCATTACCAAAAACATATATTTTGAGTGTTTTTGATCATGTTACCAATAAAAACGCATAAATACATGCAAAGATCCCTATTTTTTGGGAAATGAAAGGACATTGGGAGAAATGTGTATTACGAGTTTACCAAAAAGCTAAAAGCAACAAATAACACTCTTTATTGAGAAAAAATAAATAAATAAAAAAATACGATATTTTTTTCTTTCTTTTTCATCTTCACAGGTACCTAGATGCCAAAATTTGGGCAAAATTCAGGAAATTATGGGTTAATTATCAAAAAAATTTAATTTTAGCTTTTTTTTTTCGTAGTTATGTACGAAACCCTAAAGTGCATCGAAAGCCACCTATATGGGGAAATTAAACGTCTTTGCCAGAAAACTGTCTTATGAGTGTTTTTCAGCTTCTTAGGCACCATAACCGTAAATAACATGCAAGTCACTCTATATGGGAATCTAAAACAAAATTACTGAAAACGTGTCTTTTCGGTGTTTTACGTAGAAAAACGCTAAAACGGATGCAAACCAACCAATAAGAAGAAATAAAATAACATTACCAAAAAGGTACATTTTGAGTGTTTTTGAGCTTGTTACCTACAAAAAACGCGAAAATGGATGCAAAGCACTTCCTATTGGGAAACAAAAGGACATTACAAAAAACGTGTATAATGAGTGTCTAATTATTTTTGAGCAAAAGAACTTGTGGTTCACCAGAACCACAAGTCAAAAAACGCAAAAACTAGTGTACATAAAGAAGTTTCTTAGGTACCAAAATGCTGAAACTCTTGAATAAAAATATTAATTGAGAAACAGAACAATCTTACCAAATGCGTGTATTTTGAGTGTTTTTCACATTCATAGTCAGCAAAACCCCAAATAGAACGCGAAACTATGTTGGAAAAAAAATGACATTACCAGAAGTGTCTTTTGAGTGTTTTTGAGCGTGTTAGACAATAAATCACAAAAAAAACAGGGCAATCACATTACATGGGAATAACACCAACTTTTTACCAAGAACTTGCCTTGAAGTGTGTTTGACCTCCTTACAAACCAAAACGCTAAAACGCATTCAAAAAATCATTTACGGAGATGCAGAATAACATTACTAAAAACATGTGTTTTAAGTGTTTTTGATCATGTTACCTACAAAAAATGCTTAAATATATGCAAAGAACCCTATGTTTGGGAAACGAAAGGACATTACGAGAAACGTGTATTAGGACCGTTTTTAAGTTCCTTAAGTACCAAAACGTTAAAACCCACAAATAACACTCTGTATAGAGAAAAAATAAATAAATAAAAATAGCTTTTTTTCCTATATTGATTTTCATAGGTTTCAAGACGCCAAAATTCTGCCAAAATTCAGGGAATTTATGTGGAAAAAAGAACATTATCAAAAAAGTTAATTATAGCTCTTTTTCGGATTTTCATGTACCAAACTCTAAAGTGCATGCCACTTATATAAGGAAGTTAAACGACTTTACCAGAAAGCTGTCTTTTCAGTGTTTTTCAGCATGTTAGGCACCAAAACGATAAATAATATGGAAGTCAGTCAATATGTGAATCCAAAACAAAATTACTGAAAACGTGTCTTTTCAGTGTTTTAAGTAGAAAAACGCTAAAACGGATGCAATCCAACAAATATGAAGAAATAGAATAACATTACCAAAAAGTGTTTTTGAGCTTTTTACCTACAAAAAACGCGCAAAAGGATGGAAAGCACTCTATATTGGGAAGCAAAAGGATATTACGAAAAACGTGTATAATGAGTGTTTTATAGTTTCACAAGAACCACAAGGCAAAAAACGCAAAAACTCGTGTATATAGAGAAGTTTCTTACATACCAAAACGTTAAAACTCATGAATAACACTTTTAATTGAAAAAAAGAACTACCTTACCAAATATGTGTATTTTGAGTGTTTTTCACATTTGGGATTCGAAAATCCCAAATTACATGCGAAACTAGCTTTATGTGGTAAAAAATTGACATTACCAGAAAAGTGTCTTTTGAGTGTTTTTGAGCGTTATATGCCAAAAAAACACTAAAAAGCAGAACAATCACATTACATTGGAATAAAACCAAATTTTACGAAGAACTTGCCTCTAAGTGTTTTTTAACTCCTTACATACCAAAACGCTAAACGCATGCAAAACAACCTTTATGGAGAAACAGAATAACATTACCAAAAACATGTATTTTGATTGTTTTTGATCATGTTACCTATAAAATCGCTTAAATACATGCAAAGAACCCTATGTTTGTGAAGCGAAAGGACATTACGAAAATCGTGTATTATGAGTATTTTTAAGTTCCTTAAGTACCAAAAATCTAAAACCCACAAATAACACTCTTTATAGAGAAAAGAAAAAAATTTTTAAATAGATTTTTTTTTTGTAATTCATCTTCATAGGTAACGAGATGCCAAAATTCTGAGAAATTTCTGGGAAATTATGTGAAAAAAAAAAAATAATTTTAGCTTTTTCCGGAGTTATGTACGAAGTGCATGCAAACCCACCTATATGGGTAAGTTACAGGACTTTACAAGAAACGTGTCTTTGGGTGTTTTCAGCAATTTCAACAGTATTACTGAAAACGTGTCTTTTCAGTTTTAGCATAGAACGCTAAAACGGATGCAAACCAACCAATATGAAGAAATAGAATAACATTACAAAAAAGTTGAGTGTTTTTGAGCTTGTTTCCTACAAAAAACGCAAAAATGAATACAAAGCAGTCTATATTGGGAAAGAAAAGGATATTACAAGAAAATTGTATAATGAATGTATTAATAGTTTTCAAGAACCATAAGGCAAAAAACGCAAAACTCGTATATATGGAGAAGTTTCTTAGACACCAAAATGCTGAAACTCATGAATAATACTCTTAATTGAGAAACAGAACAATTTTAGGAAATAAGTGTATTTTGAGTGTTTTTTTTCACATTCTTAGTGGTCCAACCTCAAATTACATGCGAAACTGTGGAAAAAAAATGAAATTACTAGAAAAGTGTCTTTTTTAGTGTTTTTCAGCGTGTTAGGCAATTAAGCACTAAAAAGCAGGGCAATCACATTACATGGGAATATAACCAACTTTTACCAAGAACTTTTTTGAGCTCGTTACATACCAAAACGCTAAAACCCATGCAAAACACCCTTTATGGAAAAACAGAATAACATTATCAAAAACATGTATTTTGAGTGTTTTTGAGCTTGTTACCAATAAAAATGCTTAAATACATGCAAAGAACCCTATGTTTGGGAATGAAAGGACATTACGGGGAATGTGTATTATGAGTGTTTATAAGTTCCTTAAGTACCAAAAAGCTAAAACTCACAAATAACACTCTTTATTGAGAAAAAAAAATAAAATAAAAAAAATAAAAAAATAGCATTTTTTTTATTGATCTTCATAGGGACTGATATGCCAAAATTCTGGCAAAATTCAGGAAAATTACGTGAAAAAAGAATATTATGAAAGAGGTTAATTTTAGCTTTTTTTTTGGACTGTTATGTACCAAACCCTAAAGTGTATGCAAAGCCACCTATATGGGGAAATTAAACGACTTTACAAGAAACCTGTCTTTTGAGTGTTTTTCAGCATGTTAGGCATCAAAACGATAAATAACATAGAAGTCACTCTATATGGGAATCCGAAACAAAATTACTGAAAACGTGTCTTTTCTGTGTTTTACGTAGAAAAACGCTAAAACGGATGGAAACCAACCAATATGAAGATATATAATAACATTACCAAAAAGGTATATTTTGAGTGTTTTTGATCATGTTACCTATAAAAACGCTTAAATACATGTAAAGAACCTTATCTTTAGGAAACAAAAGGACATTACGAGAAACGAGTATTATGAGTGTTTTTACGTTCCTTACGTACCAAAAAGCTTAAACCCACAAATAACACTCTATATAGAGAAAAAATAAATAAATGAAAAAAATAGCATTTTTTTTATTTTTTTTGTTATTAATCTTCATAGGTATCGAGATGCCAAAATTCTGGCAAAATTCAGGGAAATTATGTGAAAAAAGAATATCAAAAAAGTTAATTTTAGCTTTTTTTCAGACCGTTATATACCAAACCCTAAAGTGCATGTAGAGCCACCTATATTGGGAAATTAAACGACTTTACCTGAAACCTGTCTTTTGCCTTTTTTTTCAGTATGTTAGGCACCAAAACAATAAATAATATGGAAATCACTCTGTATGGGAATCCAAAACAAAATTACTCAAAACGTGTCTTTTCAGTGTTTTACGTAGAAAAACGCTAAAGAGAATGCAAATCAACCAATATCATGAAATAGAATAATATTACCAAAAAGGTATTTTTTGTGTTTTTGAGCGAAAATGGATGCAAATCTCTCTATATTGGGAAACAAAAGGACATTATATATATATATATATATATATATATATATATATATATATATATATATATATATATATATATATATATATATATATATATATATATATATATATATATATATATATATATATATATATATATATATATATATATATATATATATAGAATAACATTACCAAAAAGGTATATTTTGAGTCTTTTTGAGCTTCTTACCTACAAAAAACGCGAAAATGCATGCAATCCACTCTTTATTTGGAAACAAAAGGAGATTACGAGAAAAATGTATAATGAGTATTTTATAGTTTCACAAGAACCACAAGGCAAAAAACGCAAAAACTCGTGTATGTGGAGAAGTTTCTTAGATACCAAAATGCTGAAACTCATGAATAACACTATGAATTCAGAAACAGAACAACCTTACCAAATGGGTGTATTTTGAGTGTTTTTCACATTCTTAGTTGCCAGAACCCCAAATTGCATGCGAAACTATCTTTATGTGGGAAAGAAATGACATTACGAGAAAAGTGTCTTTTGAGTGTTTTTGAGCGTGTTAGGCAATAAAGCACTAAAAAGGAGGGCAATCATATTACATGGGAATAAAACCAACTTTTACCAAGAACTTGCCTTTAAGTGTTTTTGAGCTCCTTATATACCAAATCGCTAAAACGCATGCAAAACACCCTTTATAGAGAAACAGATTAGCATTACCAAAAACATGTATTTTGAATATTTTTGATCATGTTATCTCTAAAAACGCTTAAATGCATGCAAAGAACCCTATGTCTGGGAAACGAATGGACATTACGAGAAACGTGTATTATGAGTGTTTTTAAGTTCCATAAGTACCAAAAAGCTAAAACATCTTTATAAAGAAAAAAAAAAAAAATAGGATTTTTTTTTGGGGGGGGTATTCTTCATAGGTACCGAGATTCCAAAATTCTGGCAAAATTCAGTGAAATTATGTGAAAAAAGAACATTATCAAAAAAGTTAATTTAAGCTTTTTTTCCGGACTGTTTTGTACCAAACCTTAAAGTGGATGCAAAGCCAACTATATGAGGAAATTAAATGACTTTACGACATACCTGTGTTGTGAGTGTTTTTCAGCATGTTATTCACCATAACAATAAATAATAAGGAAGTCATTCTATATGAGAATCCAAAACCAAATTACTGAAAACACGTCTTTTCCGTGTTTTACGTAGATAAACGCTAAAACGGATGCAAACCAACCAATATGTAGAAATAGAATAAGATTACCAAAAATTATATTTTGAATGTTTTTGAGCTTTTTACTTACAAAAAACGCGAAAATGGATGCCTTTTAGCGGTTTGTTACCTAAGAAGTAAAAAAAAAAACGTTTCTCGTAATATTTTTTTTCCATTTAACCAAATAGGGTACTTGGAATGTATTTTGACGTTTTTCACGTAACAGCCTCAAAAACAAAAAAAAAAAAACTTGTTTTTTGGTAATGTTATTCTGTTTCTCCATCAAGGGTGTTTTGCATGCGTTTTAGCGTTTTGGTACCTAAGTTGCTCAAAAATACTGAAAAGAGACATTTTTGTTGATGTTTTGTTTTCCATTGCAGTGTGATTTCCATGCTTTTCATCGTTTTGGAGCTAGAACACTGATAAACACTCAAAAGACACCTTTCCAGAAAACTAGTCTCCTTTCGCATGCTTTGCATGTGTACTTAACAATGAGAAATACACTCCAATTACAAGTTTTTGGTAATATTATTATGTTTCTCGATGACGATTTTTTTTTTTTTTTGCATGCAGCTTAGGTTTTTGGTATGTAATAAGCTCAAAAACACTTAAAAGACACGTTTTCCTTAGTGTTGTTTTGTTGTTCAAATCAAGTGATTTCCAAGCTTTATATCGATTTAGTGTCTAAACACTCCAAAGACACGTTTCTGGAAAAATCGTTTCATTTCCTCATAAAGGTTACTTTGCATGCATTTTTGCGTTTTTTATGTAACAAGCTCATAAACACATAAAATACTTGTTTTTGGCAATTTTATTATGTTTCTCCATAAAAAGTGTTTTGCAAACGTATTAGCGTTTTGGTACGTAAGAAGCTCAAAAAGATTGAAGACATGTTTTTGATAATGTTTTTTATTCCCAAATGGTAATATTTCCATGCTTTTTTAGCATTCTGGTACCTAGCAGATTCATAAACATTCAAAAGACACGTTTCATTAAATTTAGTTTCGTTAGTTAGTTGGCTTCCATACATTTTGGCGTTTTGGCTCCTAACAATATGAGAAAAACACTCAAAAAACACGTTTTTGGTAATGTTGTTATGTTTATCCATAGAGTGCTATTCATGCGTTTTCACATTTTGCTACCTAAGAAGCTCAAATTTACTGTTTCTCATAATGACTTTTCTTTCTTCCTATAGAATACTTTCCATATATTATGGCGTTTTTCTTCCTAACAAGCTCAAAAACCCTCAAATGATTTCTTTTGTGTGATATTATTCTGTTTTTTTTTTCTATAAAGGGTGCATTTTACCTTCTTGGTACTTTTGGCAAAGTAGCTTTTTTTTTTTTCTATGTATATGTGTATATGAACTTGTAAACCACAAAACAGTAAAAAGCATGAAAACTTCCCTATACTGGAAAAGCAAAAAACAACATTCCCCAAAAAACGTATTTTTGGGGGTATTTTTCAGCTACTTACGTACAAAAACGCTGAAATGCTTGCAAAATCTTCTTCATGGAAAAAAAAATAACCTTACCAGAAACTAGTATTTAATTTTATTTCTTAAGCTTGTCACGTACAAAAGTGCCAAAATACATGCAAAGTGCACTATATATGGATACGAAAGTACATTACGAGAAACGTGCAGTATGAGTGTTTTCAACTTATTAGGTACCAAAACGCTAAAGCGAGTGAATAGCACTCTATATGGAGAAATAAAAACGCTAAAATGCATGCAAAGCATTATATATGAGGGAAAATACGACACTTCTAGAAACGTGTCTTTTCAGTGTTTGTAAGCGTATTAGGTACCAAAACGCTAAAAAGCAAGGAAAGAACCATACATGGGAAAACAAAACATTACAAAAAAAGTCTTTTCATTGTTTTGAGCTACTTACATGCTAAAACGCAAAGGCGCATGCAAAACACCTTTTATGGAGAAACAGCAAAACGTGTATTTTTCAATGTTTTAAGATAATTACGTAAAAACATTCAAAATTCATGTAAAGTTCCCAATATGGGGAAACGAAAAGACATTACGAGAAACGTATATTATAAGTGCTTTACACCTTATTAGGTTGAAAAATACGAAAATGCATGAATACCACTCTATATGGAGCAACATTACTAAAAAACGTGTATTTTGTTTGTTTTCACAATGTTATGTACCAAAACGTCGAAATTCATGCAAAGTTCAATCTATGGGAGAAACGAAACGAAATTTCCAGAAACGTAAATTTTGAGTGTTTATGAGCGTGTTAGGCACCAAAACTCTAAAACAATAAAAAATGGAAAGCATCCTTCCTATATTGGAATACAAAACAAAATAAAAATAAAAAATAGTATTGTTTTTAGTGTTTTTGAGCTACTTTTATATCAAAACGCTTGAATAGACGCAAAACACGCTTTACAGATAAACAAAATAACAATACAAAAAATATATATATATTTTCAGTGTTTTTGAGGTATGTAAGTAGAATAACGCCGAAATGTATGCAAAGTTCCCTATGCCGGGAAACGAAGACATTTCGAGAAATGTGTATTATGAGAGCTTTTCAGCTTTTTAAGTACCAAACACAAAGGCACCTTAATAGTACTCTATAAGGAGAAACAAAACAACACGAATGAAAATATATATTTTGAGTGGTTTTCATATTATTAGGTACCAAAGCGCAAAAATACATGCAAAGACCTCTAAGAGACGACACAAAACGAAATTACAAGAAACCTATCTTTTGAGAGTGTTTCTACGTGTTAGGCACCAAAACAATAAGAGGTATGAAAAGAGAACTATGTTGGAAGGGAAAAAGAAATAACCAACAAAGTGACTTTTCACGTGTTTGGAAGTTTTTAAATTTATAATGTACCAAAACGATAAAACATGCAAAACACCCTTCCTGCAGAAACATAAAACATTACCAAAAAAGAGCATTTTGAGCGATTTTTCAGCTTGTTATGTGCAAAAGCGTCAAAATGCATATAAAGTACCCTATATAAGAAAACGAAAAGACATTAAGAGAAACCAGTATTATGAGTTTTTTTTTTTTTTAGTTTATTAGGTACCGAAACGATAAAACGCACGATTTGCCTTATGTATGGAGAAAACGTGTATTTCAAAAGTATTTAGCTTTGTTAGGTATCAAAACGCCAAAATGCATGCAAAGCACCCGATATGGGCAAAATAAACGACATTTCCAGAAACATGTCTTTTGAGAGTTTATGAGTGTGTTAGGCACAAAAAGCTCTTAAAAAGCATGGAAAGTACCGTAAATAGGAAAACATTGTTTTAAGCTACTTACGTACCAAATTGCTAAAACGGTTGGAAAAAACACTTTATGGAGAAACTCGACAGATTTACCAAAAACATGCATTTTGAAAAATTTTGCACCTGTTACGTACAAAAACGATAAAATACATGGAAATAACCCTAAAGGGGGAAAAGAATACATTAAAAGAAACGTATATTTTGAGTAGTATTGAGCTTCATAGGTACCAGAACACTAAAACGTATGAATAATACTCTATATGGAGAAACAGAACAAGATTAACCAAAACTTGTGTTTTAAGGCTTTTTTCACGTTATTAGGTACCGCAACGCGAAAATGCATGCAAAGCATACTATATGGGGAAAGGAAAATTTCCAGAAACATGTCCTTTCAGTGTTTATGAGCGTGTTAGGTACAAAGAAGCTAAAAACCAAGGAAAGCACCCTATAGGAAAAAACAAAAGATTACAAAAACTTTTCATTTCAGTAGTTATGAGCTACTTACATACAAAAACACTTAAACGCATCCAAAACGCCTTTTTTGGAAAAAAAAAAACTTAAAAACATTACCAAAAAAAGTATATTTTGAATGTTTTGAGCTTCTTAACCCCCCCCAAAAAAAAACATAAAAAGTAACCAAAGGCATTATGGGAAACTTATATTAAGAGCGTTTTTGAGCTTCTGAGGTACCAAAACGCGAAAATGCATGAATAATACTCTCTTTGGAGAAACACAACAATATTAGATACCAACACACTAAAAAGCAACGAAAACACTCTATTTGGAAAAGCAAAACATTACCAAAAGCGTGTCTTTTGAGAGCTTTTATAGCTAGTTACGTACCAAAACGCTAAAATGCATGCAAAGCACATTTTATGGAGAAACAGAATAACATTACCAGAAACGTGTATTTTGAGTTTTTTTTTTTTATCTTACGTATAAAAAAAAACAAAAATGCATGCAAAGTATCCTAAATGGCGATACGGAAAGAAATAAAAAGACACTTCATTTATCAGTGTTTTTGAGATTTTTAGGTAGCAAAATGCACAAACACATGTATAACATTATATATGAAGTAACAGAAGAACATTACCGAAAACGTATATTTTGAGCATTTTTCACATTGTTACGTAACAAAAACACCAAAATGCATGGAAATCTCCCAATATGGATAAAATAATGGATATTACGAGAAAGATGTATTATTAGTGTCTTTGAGCGTCTTAGGTACCAAACGCAAAAACTATTTAGTACCACTGTATATGGAGAAACAGAACATTACCAAAAACGTTTATTTTGAGTGTTTTTCACAATTTTATGTACCAAAACGTCAAAATGCCTCCAGAGCACCATCTATGGGGAGATGAAACGACATTTCAAGAAACATGTCTTTTGAGTGTTGATGAACGTGTTAGGTACCAAAGTTATAAAAAAAAACATTGAAAGCTACCTATATGAAAGAACAAGACAACCAAAAATTTTTCTTTTGGGTATTTTCAGCTACTTACGTACCATAACGCTGAGATGTATGCAAAACACACTTTGCATGTGGAAACGAAAAGACATTAGAAGAAACTTTTATAATGAGTGTTTTTTTTTATTTCTTAGGTACCAAGACCTATTTGACGCATTGAAGAGCACTCTATATGGAGAAAAGAACAAAATTACCAAAAATGTGCTTTTTGAGTGTTTTTCACATTGTTAGGTACGAAAACACTCCATAAAGAATGTTATTTGTGGGTTTTAGCTTTTTCATACTTAACAAACTTAAAAAAAAAAACTCATAATACACGTTTCTCGTAACGTCCTTTCATTTTCCAAATATAGGGTTCTTTGCATGTATTTAAGCTTTTTTATAGGTAACATGATCAAAAACACTCAAAATACATGTTTTTGGTAATGTTATTCTGTTTCTCCGTTTTGATATGTAAGGAGCTCAGAAACACTTAAAGGCAAGTTCTTGGTAAAAGTTGGTTTTATTCCCATGTCATGTGATTTCCCTGCTTTTTAGTGCTTTATTGCCTATCACGCTCAAAAACACTCAAAAGACACTTTTCTGGTAATGTCATTTTTTCCCCACATAAAGCTGGTTTCGCATGCAATTTGGAGTTTTGGTAACTAAGAATGTGAAAAGCACTCAAAATACACAAATTTGGTAAGGTTTTTCTGTATTCTTAATTAAGAGCGTTATTCCTGAGTTTCAGCATTTTGGTATCTAAGAACATTCTTTATATACACGAGTTTTTGCGTTTTTTGCCTTGTGGTTCTTGTGAAACTATAAAACACTTATTATACACGTTTCTCGTAATGTCCTTTTGTATCCCAATATAGAGTGCTTTCCATCTCTTTTCGCTTTTTTTGTAGGTAAGAAGCTCAAAAACATTCATAATATACCTTTTGGTAATATTATTCTATTTCTTCATATTCGTTGGTTTGCATCCTTTTTAGCGTTTTTTTACGTAAAACACTGAAAAGACACTTTTTCAGTAATTTTGTGATGGATTCCCATTTTGAGTGACCCATATTATTTATCGTTTTGGTGCCTAACATGCTGAAAAACGCTCAAAAGACAGGTTTCTGGTAAAGTCGTTTAATTTCCCAATATAGGTGGCTTTGCATCCAGTTTAGGGTTTGGTACATAACAGTCCGAAAAAAAAGCTATAATTAACTTTTTTTCATAATGTTCTTTTCTCACATAATTTTCCTGAATTTTGCCACAATTTTGGCATCTCGGTACCTATGAAGATAAATAACAAAAAAAAATCCAGTTTTTTTATTTATTTATTTTTTTCTCTCTAAAGATTGTTATTTTAGGGTTTTAGCTTTTTGGTACTTAAAAAAAATTAAAAACACTCATAATACACGTTTCTCGAAATGTTCTTTCGTTTCCCAAACATAAGGTTCTTTGCATTATTAGAGTTTTTATAGGTAACATAATCAAAAACACTCAAAATACGTTTTTGGTAATGTTATTCTGTTTCTCCATAAGGGGTGTTTTGCATGCGTTCTGGCTCAAAAAGACTTAAAGGCAAGTTCTTGGTAAATGTTGGTTTTATTCCCATGTAATATGATTTCTCTCCTTTTTAGTGCTTTATTGCCTAACACGCTCAAAAACACTGAAAAGACACTATTCTGGTAATGTCACTTTTTTCCCCACATCAAGCTGGTTTCGTATGCAATTTGGGGTTTTGGTAACTAAGAATGTGAAAAACACTCAAAATACACGTATTTAGTAAGGTTGTTCTGTTTCTCAATTAAGAGTGTTATTCAGGAGTTTCAGCATTTTGGTATCTTCATATAAACGAGTTTTTGCGTTTTATGCCTTGTGGTTCTTGAGAATCTATAAAACACTCATTATACACATTTTTCGTAATGTCCATTTTTTAACCAATATAGAGAGCTTTGCATCCATTTTCGCGTTTTTTGTAAGTAAAGAGCTCAAAAACACTCAAAATGTACCTTTTTGGTAATGTTTTTCTATTTTTTTCATTTTGTTTGGTTTGCATCCGTTTTAGCGTTTTTTCTACGTAAAACACGGAAAAGACACGTTTTCAGTAATTTTGCTTTGGATTTCACATAGAATGACTTCCATATTATTTATTGTTTTGGTGACTAACATGCTGAAATCACTCACAACACAGGTTTCTCGTAAAGTCTCGTAAAGGGTGTTTTGCATACATCTCAGCGTTATGGTACGTAAGTAGCTGAAAATACCCAAAAGATAAATTTTTGGTTGACCTGTTCTTTCATATAGGTAGCTTTCCATGCTTTTTATAACTTTGGTACCTAACAACAATAATCGACACTCAAAAGACATGTTTCTGGATATATCGTTTCATCTCACCAAACATAGATGGTGCTCTGGAGTCATTTTGACGTTTTGGTACATAAAATTGTGAAAAAAAACACAAAATAAACGTTTTTGGTAATGTTCTGTTTCTCCATATACAGTGGTACTAAATAGTTTTTGCGTTTGGTACCTAAGACGCTCAAAAACACTAATGGCATCTTTCTCGTAATGTCCTTTATTTTATCCACATTGGGTGATTTCCATGCATTTTGGCGTTTTTGTTACGTAACAATGTGAAAAAACACTCAAAATATACGTTTTCGGTAATGTTCTTCTGTTTCTTCATATATAATGTTATACATGCGTTTGTGCATTTTGCTACCTAAGAATCTCAAAAACACTGATAAATGAAGTGTCTTTTTATTTCTTTTCGTATCGCCATTTAGGATACTTTGCATGCATTTTTGCTTTTTTTATACGTAAGATAAAAAAAAAAAAACTCAAAATACACGTTTCTGGTAATGTTATTCTGTTTCTTCATAAAATGTGCTTTGCATGCATTTTAGCGTTTTGGTACGTAAGTAGCTGTAAAAACTTTCAAAAGACACGCTTTTGGTAATGTTTTGCTTTTCCAAATAGGGAGCTTTCGTTGCTTTTTAGCGTTTTGGTATCTAATATTGTTGTGTTTCTCTAAAGAGAGTATTATTTATGCATTTTCGCGTTTTGGTACCTCAGAAGCCCAAAAACGCTCTTTATATAAGTTTCTCATAATGTCTTAGGTTACTTTTTTTTGCGTAACAAGCTCAAAACATTGAAAATATACGCTTTTTTGGTAATATTATTCAGTAAAAAAAAAAGGCATTTTGGATGCGTTTAAGTGTTTTTGTATGTAAGTAGCTCATAAGCACTGAAATTAAAAGTTTTTGTAATCTTTTGTTTTCTCCTATAGGGTGCTTTCCTTGGTTTTTAGCTTCTTGGTACCTAACATGCTCATAAACATAAAGTGTGTTTTCCAACCGTTTTAGCGATTTGGTATATAAGTACCTTAAAACACTTAATGTTTTCCCATTTACGATACTTTCCATGCTTTTTAAGAGCTTTTTGTGCCTAACACACTCATAAACTCTCAAAAGACATGTTTCTGGAAATGTCGTTTATTTTGCCCATATCGGGTGCTTTGCATGCATTTTGGCGTTTTGATACCTAACAAAGCTAAGTACTTTTGAAATACACGTTTTTTCCATACATAAGGCAAATCGTGCGTTTTATCGTTTCGGTACCTAATAAGCTAAAAAAAAAAAACCTCATAATACTGGTTTCTCTTAATGTCTTTTCGTTTTCTTATATAGGGTACTTTATATGCATTTCGACGCTTTTGTACATAACAAGCTGAAAAATCGCTCAAAATGCTCTTTTTTGGTAATGTTTTATGTTTCTGCAGGAAGGGTGTTTTGCATGTTTTATCGTTTTGGTACATTATAAATTTAAAAACTTCCAAACACGTGAAAAGTCATTTTGTTGGTTATTTCTTTTTCCCTTCCAACATAGTGCTCTTTTCATACCTCTTATTGTTTTGGTGCCTAACACGTAGAAACACTCTCAAAAGATAGGTTTCTTGTAATTTCGTTTTGTGTCGTCTCTTAGAGGTCTTTGCATTTATTTTTGCGCTTTGGTACCTAATAATATGAAAACCACTCAAAATATATATTTTCATTCGTGTTGTTTTGTTTCTCCTTATAGAGTACTATTAAGGTGCCTTTGTGTTTGGTACTTAAAAAGCTGAAAAGCTCTCATAATACACGTATCTCGAAATGTCTTCGTTTCCCGGCATAGGGAACTTTGCATACATTTCGGCGTTATTCTACTTACATACCTCAAAAACACTGAAAATATATATATATTTTTTGTATTGTTATTTTGTTTATCTGTAAAGCGTGTTTTGCGTCTATTCAAGCGTTTTGATATGAAAGTAGCTCAAAAACACTAAAAACAATACTATTTTTTATTTTTATTTTGTTTTGTATTCCAATATAGGAAGGATGCTTTCCATTTTTTATTGTTTTAGAGTTTTGGTGCCTAACACGCTCATAAACACTCAAAATTTACGTTTCTGGAAATTTCGTTTCGTTTCTCCCATAGATTGAACTTTGCATGAATTTCGACGTTTTGGTACATAACATTGTGAAAACAAACAAAATACACGTTTTTTAGTAATGTTGCTCCATATAGAGTGGTATTCATGCATTTTCGTATTTTTCAACCTAATAAGGTGTAAAGCACTTATAATATACGTTTCTCGTAATGTCTTTTCGTTTCCCCATATTGGGAACTTTACATGAATTTTGAATGTTTTTACGTAATTATCTTAAAACATTGAAAAATACACGTTTTGCTGTTTCTCCATAAAAGGTGTTTTGCATGCGCCTTTGCGTTTTAGCATGTAAGTAGCTCAAAACAATGAAAAGACTTTTTTTGTAATGTTTTGTTTTCCCATGTATGGTTCTTTCCTTGCTTTTTAGCGTTTTGGTACCTAATACGCTTACAAACACTGAAAAGACACGTTTCTAGAAGTGTCGTATTTTCCCTCATATATGATGCTTTGCATGCATTTTAGCGTTTTTATTTCTCCATATAGAGTGCTATTCACTCGCTTTAGCGTTTTGGTACCTAATAAGTTGAAAACACTCATACTGCACGTTTCTCGTAATGTACTTTCGTATCCATATATAGTGCACTTTGCATGCATTTTGGCACTTTTGTACGTGACAAGCTTAAGAAATAAAATTAAATACTAGTTTCTGGTAAGGTTATTTTTTTTTCCATGAAGAAGATTTTGCAAGCATTTCAGCGTTTTTGTACGTAAGTAGCTGAAAAATACCCCCAAAAATACGTTTTTTGGGGAATGTTGTTTTTTGCTTTTCCAGTATAGGGAAGTTTTCATGCTTTTTACTGTTTTGTGGTTTACAAGTTCATATACACATATACATAGAAAAAAAAAAAAGCTACTTTGCCAAAAGTACCAAGAAGGTAAAATGCACCCTTTATAGAAAAAACAGAATAATATCACACAAAAGAAATCATTTGAGGGTTTTTGAGCTTGTTAGGAAGAAAAACGCCATAATATATGGAAAGTATTCTATAGGAAGAAAGAAAAGTCATTATGAGAAACAGTAAATTTGAGCTTCTTAGGTAGCAAAATGTGAAAACGCATGAATAGCACTCTATGGATAAACATAACAACATTACCAAAAACGTGTTTTTTGAGTGTTTTTCTCATATTGTTAGGAGCCAAAACGCCAAAATGTATGGAAGCCAACTAACTAACGAAACTAAATTTAATGAAACGTGTCTTTTGAATGTTTATGAATCTGCTAGGTACCAGAATGCTAAAAAGCATGGAAAGATCACGATATGGGAATAAAAAACATTATCAAAAGCATGTGTTTTCAATCTTTTTGAGCTTCTTACGTACCAAAACGCTAATACGTTTGCAAAACACTCTTTATGGAGAAACAGAATAAAATTCCCAAAAACAAGTATTTTATGTGTTTATGAGCTTGTAACGTAGAAAACGCAAAAATGCATGCAAAGTAACCTTTATGAGGAAATGAAATGATGTTTCCAGAAACGTGTTTTTTGAGTGTTTAGACACTAAACCGATATAAAGCTTGGAAATCACTTGATTTGAACAAGAAAAGAACACTAAGGAAAACGTGTCTTTTAAGTGTTTTTGAGCTCATTACATACCAAAAACCTAAGCCGCACGCAAAAAAAAAAAATAGAAAAAAAAAATCTTCATGGAGAAACATAATAACATTACCAAAAACTTGTAATTGGAGTGTACACATGCAAAGCATGCGAAAGGAAACGAGTTTTCCAGAAAGGTGTCTTTTCAGTGTTTATGAGTGTTCTACCTCCAAAAAAATGAAAAGCATGGAAATCACACTGTAATGGAAAACAAAACATTAACAAAAATGTCTCTTTTCAGTATTTTTTGAGCAACTTAGGTATCAGAACGCTAAGACGCATGCAAAACACCCTTGATGGAGAAACAGAATAACATTACCAAAAACAAGTTTTTTGATTGTTTTTGAGGCTGTTACGTGAAAAACGTCAAAATACATTCCAAGTACCCTATTTGGTTAAATGGAAAAAAAAAAATATTACGAGAAAGGTGTTTTTTTTTTACCTCTTAGGTAACAAACCGCTAAAAGGCAATAATTAGCACTCTATAGAAAAAAAAAAAAACAATATTTCCGAAAACATGTATTTTGAGTGTATTTCACATTGTCAGGTACCAAAACTCCAAAATGCAAACAAAACACCCTATAGGGTGAAAGAAAACGAGACTTCAAGAAAAGTGTCCTTTGATTGTTAATGAGCGTCTTAGACACCAAAACGAAAAAAAAAAAGAAACAAAAAAACACCCTATATGGGAAAACAACACATTACCAGAAACTTTTTTTTTTCCACTGTTTTTGAGCAACTTATGTACCAAAACTTTGAAACGCATGTAAAATATTATTAATAACATTAAGAAAATAAGTATTTTGAGTGTTTTTTCAAGTTGTTTCGTAGAAAAACGACAAAAAGTAAGCACAGTACCCTAAATGGGGAAATGAATAAACATTACGAAAAACGTGTATTATGATTATTTTATTAGTTTCATAAGTACTAAAACATAGAGTATGAATAACACTCTATAGAAAGAAACAGAATTACATTACGTATATCATATTGTTAGGTTTTTAAATCCGTGGAAAGCACTTTATATTGAGAAAGGAAACGAGATTTCCAGAAACGTGTTTTTTTTTTTTATATATATATATTTATGTACGTGAAGACACCCAAACGATAAAAAAAAAGGAGGGAAAGTATCCTATATGGGTGAACAAGACATTACCAAAACGTCTCTTTATAGTGTTTTTGAGCTACTTACGTACCAAAAACGCTGAAACGCTTGCAAAAAAGAAATCATGAAGAAAAGTATAAGTATCAAAAACGTGTTTTTTTGTTTTTGAGCTTAGTACGTGGAAAAATGCCAAAATGCAAGCAAAAGACTCTGTAATATTAAACGAAAAGACATTAGGAAAAAGGTGTATTATGAGAGTTTTACAGCTTCTTAGGTAACAAAATACTAAAACGCATGAATTTTATAGTGCACTTTATAGCGACAAATCAGAACATTAACAATAATTTTTTATTTGGGTGGTTTTTTTTTTTTATAATTAGGTACCAAAATCCCATAATGTATTCACAGTCACCTATATATGGAAACAAAACTACATACTAGAAAAATATTTTTTGATGGTATTTTATTTATTTATTCTATTTTTTTTTTTCGTATTAGGCATCATAACGCTAAAAAAAAAAAAAAAAAAAATCACCCTATATGGGAATATACATGTAAAACAACATTACGAACAAGTGTCTTTTCAGGGTTTTTTAATTTCTTTAGCACCAAAAGTCTAAAACATGCAAAACACACTTTATAAAAAAAAAGAGAGAATAACCTTACGAAAAACAAGTATTTAGAGTGTTTTTGAGCTTGTTACGTAAACAAACGCCAAAATATATGCAAAGTGCTCTATTTTGGGAAACGAAAGGACATTATGAAAGATCTATTATAATCGTTTTTTTTTTACCTTTTTAGGTACAAAGACGCTAAAACGCATTGACAGCACTTAATAAAAAAAAAAAACATTACCTAAAACTTATATTTAAGTGTATTTAACAAAATGCCAAAATGCATGCAAAGCAACGTATATGGCAATATAAAACATCATTACGAAAAAACGTGTCCTTTGAATGTTATAGAGCTTCCTACGTACAAAACGCTATAACGAATACAAAACACTTTATGGAGAAAAAGAATAATATTACAAAAAATATTTCGAGTGTTTTTAGCGTGTTACGTACAAAAATGCAAAAATGCATGAAAATAACGTTATATGGGGAAACGAAAGGACATTACGAAGAAAATCTATTATAAGTGTTTTGAACATCACGAGGTAACAAAATGCTGAAACTCAGGAATAATACTCGATATCGAGACCAACTAACGTGTATTTTGAGTTTCACATTAATAAATAGCAAATCGCCAAAATGCATCGAAAATCCTCTATATGGGTAAAAACGAGATTTCCAGAAACGTATCTTTTAAATGTTTTTGAGCGTGTTAAACACCAATACGCTAAAAAGCATGGAAATCACCTTATTTGGGAATACAAAACGACTTAACGAAAAACGACTTTTTGAGTGTTTTTGAACTTCTTATGTACCAAAAAGGTAAAATGCATGCAAAACACCCTTTATGCAGAAAACAGAATAACATTACCAAAAACAAGTATTTTGAGTGTTTTTGAGCTTGTTACAGAATAACACCAAAATATATGAAATGTATAATATGTGGGGAAACAAAAAAGACATTAGAAGAAAAGTGTATTATAAGTGTTTTTAAGCTTCCCAGGTACCGAAATGCGAAAACGCGTTAATACCACCTTATACAAAGAAACAGAACAATATTACCAAAAACCGCGCAATTTGAGTTTTTTTTTTCCACATTGTTAAGTACCAATATATTTGGAAACGATACTACATTTCAAGAAATGTTTTTTTTTTAGTGTTTAAAATGCAATGGTAAACACCCTAAATGGGAATAGAAAACAACTTTACCAAAAAACGTGTCTTTTGAGTGTTTTTCAGCCTCTTACGTACCGAAACCCTAAAAAAGCATGCAAAACACCTTTTATGTAGAAGAATATCATTACCAAAAACAAGTATTTTGAGTTTTTTGAGTTTGTTGCATACAAAAACATTAAAATGGATGCAAAATAATCTTAATAGGTAGACGTAATGACATTACGAAAAACATGTATTATAATTATTTTTTTTTTACATTTTAGGTATTGAAACGCTAAACCTATTTACAGCACTCTATGAAGAAACAGAACAACATTAACAAAACCGTGTGTTTTGAGCATATTTCACATTATTAGGTACCGAAACGCCAAAATGCATGGAAAGGCCTTGATATGGGGAAATTAAATTGTTACAAGAAAGCATGTTTCCAAACGAAAAGACTACGAGAAACGTGTATTATGAAAGTTTTTGGTTCTTAGGTACAAAAACGCTAAAACGCATGAATAACACTTTATATGAAGACACATAACATTATTAATAACATATATTTTCAGTCTATTTCGCTCAAAAAGACCGAAGAGAAACGTTTTTGGTAATGATGTTTCTTTTTTCCATATAGGGTATTTTTCATGCTTTTTTAACCGTTTTGGTGCCTAACACGCTCATAAACACTCAAAAAACACATTTCTGGATATATCGTTTCCTTTTCCTATAAAGTGTGCTTTGCGTACATTTTGGCATTTTGGTACCTAACCATGTGAAATACACTCAAAATGCAAGTTTTTATAATGTTAATTTTCTCCATATATTTAGGCGTTTTAGCGTTTCAATACCTAAGAAACTGAAAAAAACACTCATAACACAAGTTTCTAGTAATGCGTTTTTGTTTCTTCAGATCGTGTAATCAAGGATTTTGGCGTTTTTCTAGGTAATAAGCTCAAAAACTCTCAAATTACTTGGTTTTAGTAATATTATCATGTTTTCTACGTGAAGAGTGTTTGCATGCATTTTTGCGTTTTGGTAATCAACAAGATCATAATCACTCAAAAAAACATGTTCCTGGAAATGTCTTTTTTTTTTTTTTCCTCATATAGGGTACCTTACATATATTTATGCATTTAATTAGTTAACAGTGTAAAATAATACACAAAGCACGTTTGTTTTTTCTTTTGATGTTGTTCTGTTTCTCCATTTAGAGTGTTATTACAGGGTTTTCGCGTTTTCGTAGACAGGAAACTCAAAAACACTCATAACACACATTTCTCGCAATGTCTTTTCATTTTCTCATTCTTTGCATGCATTTTGGCGATTTTGTACGTAACAAGCTCAAAAGCATTTAAATACTTGTTTTTAAAAGGGTGTTTTCCATTCGTTTTATGGTTTTTGTACATAAATAGCTCAAAAACACACCAAACACACGTTTTTAGAAATGTTGTTTTGCTTTCCCCATGGAGGAACTTTTCCATGCATTTTAGCGTTTTTGTGCCTAACACGCTCATAAACACTTAAAAAAAAAAGAAAAAAATACATGTTTCTGGAAATTTCGTTTCGTTTCCCTAGAGAGGACACCTTGCATGCATTTTGGCGTTTTTGCTATCTTACAATGTAAAATAAAACTAAAAAATCACGTTTTTGGTAAGTATTTTTATTTTATTTATTTTTTTTTCTATATAGAGTAATACTATTTATGTCTTTTAGCGTTTTGGTACCTAAAAAGCTTAAAAACACTGATAATACACATTTCTTGTAATGTCTTTTCGTTTCTTAATATTAGGTTTTTTGCATACATTTTGGCGTTTTCGTAGGTAACAAACTGAAAACCCTTAACACACTTCTTTTTCGTAATTTTATTGTTTCTCCATAAATCATGTTTCACGTGCGTTTTAGCTTTTTGGTATGTAAGTAGCTCAAAAACATTTTGGTGCCTAACACGATCATAAACACTCAACAGACACGTTTCACGATATATCATTTTCTTTCCCAACTATAGCCTATTTTTCCTGTTTTTTTTGGCTTTTTGGCACCTAATAATGTGTAATACACATAAAACGCAAGTTTTTGGTAATGTTTTTTTTTTTTTTTCCACTGATACCTTTTAACATTTTGGTACCTAAGAAGCTCAAAAGCACTAATAATACACGTTTCAGGTAATGCCCTTTCGTTTCCCATAGTGTACTTTGTGTGCATTTTGTCGTTTTTTGTAACAAAAACATTTTTTTTTCGCAAATATATAATGTTTCGCCATAAATGTTTTTTTTTTTTTGCATGCGTTTTAGCATTATGACACGTAATTACCTGAAAACACTGAAAAGAGACGGTTTCGGTTACGTTTTGTTATCCATATAGGGTGTTTTTTTTATTTTTTATTTATTTATTTATTTATTTATTTTGTCGTATCAGTAAAGAGTCTTTTGAGTGTTTTTGAGCGTGATAGGCAATAAAGCACTAAAAAGGAGGGCAATCACATTACATTGGAGGAAAACGAATTTTTACCAAGAACTTGCCTTTAAGCGTTTTTGAGCTCCTTATATACCAAAACACTAAAACGTATGCAAAACACTCTTTATTGTGAAACAGAATAACTTTACCAAAAACATATATTTTGAGTGTTTTTGATCATGTTACCAATAAAAACGCTTAAATACATGCAAAGAACAGTATTTTTTGGAAACAAAAGGAGATTACGAGAAACGTGTATTATGAGTGTTTTTAAGTTCATTAATTACCAAAAAGCTAAAAGCCATTGAGAAACAATAAATAAATTTAAAAAATACAATATTTATTTTTTCTTTCTTATTCATCTTCACAGGTACCGAGATGCCAAAAATCGGGCAAAATTCAGGAAATTATGTGAAATAAGAACATTATCAAAAGTTAAATTTAGTTTTTTTTCGGACTGTTATGTACCAAACCCCTAAAGTGCATGCAAAGCGACCTATATGGGGAAATTAAACGTCTTTGCCAGAAAACGGTCTTATGAGTGTTTTTCAGCATGTTAGGAACCAACACGATAAATAACATGAAAGTCAATCTATATAGGAATCCAAAACAAAATTACTAAAAACGTGTCTTTTCGGTGTTTTACGTAGAAAAACGCTAAAACGGATGCAAACCAACCAATATGAAGAAATAAAATAACATTACCAAAAAGGAATATTTTGAGTGTTATTGAAATTGTTACCTAAAAAAACGCGAAAATGGATGGAAAGCACTCTATATTGGGAAGCAAAAGGACATTACGAGAAACGTGTATAATGAGTGTTTTATAGTTTCACAAGAACTACAAGGCAAAAAACGCAAAATACCGTGTATATAGAGAAGTTTTTTTACATTCCAAAATGCTGAAACTCTGGAACAACACTCTTAATTGAGAAACAGAACAATATTACTAAATGCGTGTATTTTGACTTCTTTTCACATCCTTAGTTACCAAAACCCCAAATTGCAAACGAAACCAGCTTTATGTGGGAAAAAAATGACACTACCAGAAAAATGTTTTTTGAGTGTTTTTGAGCGTGTTAGGCAATAAAGCACTAAAAGGCAGAGCAATCACATTACATTGGAATAAAACCAATCTTTAACAAGAACTTGCCTTTAAGTGTATTTGAGCTCCTTATATACCAAAACACTAAAATGCATGCAAAAAACACTTTATGGTGAAACATTACCAAAAACATGTATTTTGAGTGTTTTTGATCATGTTTCCAATAAAAACGCTTAAATACATGCAAAGAACCCTATTTTTGAGAAACGAAAGGACATTACGAGAAACGTGTATTATGAGTGTTTTTAAGTTCCTTAAGTACCAAAAAAGCTAAAACCCACAAACCCACTCTTTATAGAGAGAAAAAAAAAGAAAAGAAAAGAAAGTATATATATTCTTTTTTTATTTTTCTTATTCATCTTCATAGGTACTAAGATGCCAAAATTCTGGCAATATTCTTTGGGAATCGAAAACGAAATTACTGAAAACGTGTCTTTTCGGTGTTTTACGTAGAAAAACGCTAAAACAGATGAAAACCAACCAATATGAAGAAATAGAATAACATTACCAAAGAGGTATATTTTGAGTGTTTTTGAGCTTGTTAATTTTTTTAATTAATTTTAATAAATTTTAATAAAATTTTAATTAATTTTGTTAATTATTTCTTGATTTTTCCCTATAAAGAGGTTTTAGCTTTTTGGTACTTATGGAACTTAAAAACACAAATAATACACGTTTTTCATAATGTCCTTTCCTTTCCCAGACATAGGGATCTTTGCATGAATTTAAGCGTTTTTAGAGGTAACATGATCAAAAACACTCAAAATAAATGTTTTTGATAATGTTAACCTGTTTCTCCATAAAGGTTGTTTTGCATGTGTTTTAGCGTTTTGGTATATAAGGAGTTAAAAAACACTTAAAAGTTGGTTTTATTCCCATGTAATGTGATTGCCCTCCTTTTTAGTGCTTTATTGCCTAACTCTCTCAAAAACCCTCAAAAGATACTTTTCTGGTAATGTCATTTTTTTCCCACATAAAGCTAGTTTCGCATGCAATTTGGGGTTCTAGTAACTAAGAATGTGAAAAACACTCAAAATACACGCAATTAGTAATGTTATTCTGTTTCTTAATTAAGAGTGTTATTCAGGAGTTTCAGCATTTTGGTATCTAAGAAACTTCTCCATATATACTAGTTTTTGCGTTTTTTGCTTCGTGGTTCTTGTGAAACTATAAAAT
Source organism: Scylla paramamosain (assembly GCF_035594125.1). Lineage (NCBI taxonomy): Eukaryota > Metazoa > Arthropoda > Malacostraca > Decapoda > Portunidae > Scylla > Scylla paramamosain. The sequence continues at coordinate 8,932,220 of NC_087175.1, forward strand.
ACTCATTATCCACGTTTCTCGTAATGTCTTTTTATTTCCCAATATAGAGTGCTTTGCATCCATTTTCACGTTTTTTTTTGTTGTTTTGTTGTTGTCACAAACTCAAAAATACTTAAAATATATCTTTTTGGTAATGTTATTCTATTTCTTCATATTGGTCTGTTTCCATCCGTTTTAGCGTTATTTACGTAAAACACTGAAAAGACACGTTTTCAGTAATTTTGTTTTGGATTCCCATATAGAGTGACTGCCATATTATTTATCGTTTTGGTACCTAATATGCTGAAAAACATTCCAAAGACAGTTCGTAAAGTCGTTTAATTTCCCCATATAGATGGCTTTGCATACACTTTAGGGTTTGGTACAAAACAGTCCGAAAAAAAAGCTGAAATTAACTTTTTCGATAATGTTCTTTTATCCACATAATTTCCCTGAATTTTAACAGAGTTTTGGCATCTCGGTACCTCTGAAGATGAATAACAAAAAAAAATAAATTATTATTTTCTTTTCTTTTATTTATTTATTTTTATTTATTTATTTTTTTTTTGTTTCTTCATAAAGAGTGTTATTTGTGGATTTTAGCTTTTTGGTATTTAAGTAACTTAAAAACACTTATAATACACGTTTCTCGTAATGTCCTTTCGTTTTTCAAACATAGGATTCTTTGCATGTATTTAAGCGTTTTTATAGGTAACATGATCAAAAACACTCAAAATACATGTTTTTTGTAATGTTTTTGTTTTTCTCCATAAAGGTTTTTTTGGTTTTAGCTTTTTGGTATGTAAGGAGCTCAAAAATATTTAACGGCAAGTTCTTGGTAAAATTTGGTTTTATTCCCATGTAATGTGATTGCCCTGGCTTTTAGTGCTAATAACATTACCAAAAACATGTATTTTGAGTGTTTTTTATCATATTTCCAATAAAAACGCTTAAATGACATTAACAGAAAAATGTCTTTTAAGTATTTTTGAGCGTTATATGCAACAAAGCACTAAAAAGCATAAAAATCACATAACTTGGGTATAAAACCAACTTTTACGAAGAACTTGCCATTAAGTGTGTTTTTTAACTCCTTACATACCAAAACGCTAAAACGCATGTAAAACACCCTTTATGGAGAGCAAGGCATCCTATATGGAAAAATTACTCGACTTTACCAGAAAAACATTGAAAAAAATTGAAATCATTGAACATTGAAAAAGAAAAACATTGAAAAGACAGGTTTCTGGTAAAGTTGAGTAATTTTTCCATATAGGTGGCTTTGCATGCACTTCAGGGTTTGGTACATAACGCCGGAAAAAACCTGAAATTATTATTTTTTTTTAATTTCCCTGAATTTTTCCAGAATTTTGTTATCTCGGTACCTATGAATATGAATAACATTTTTTTTTTTCTCTATGAAGTGTTATTTGTGTGTTTTAGCTTTTTGGTGCTTAAGGAACTTAAAAACACTCATAATACACGATTTTGTTAATGATTTTTTCTTATACAAACATAGGTTTCTTTACATGTATTTAAGCATTTTTATAAGTAACTTGATCAAAAACACTCAAAATACATATTTTTGGTAATGTTACTCTGTTTCTCCATAAAGGGTGTTTTACATGCGTTTTAGCGTTTTGGTATGTAAGGAGTTAAAAAAAAAACCCTTAAAGGCAAGTTCTTCGTAAAAGTTGGTTTTATACCCAAGTTATGTGATTTTTCTGCTTTTTAGTGCTTTGTTGCATATCACGCTCAAAAACACTTAAAAGACATTTTTCTGGTAATGTCATTTAAGCGTTTTTATTGGAAATATGATAAAAAACACTCAAAATACATATTTTTGGTAATGTTATTCTGTTTCACCATAAAGTGTATTTTGCATACGTTTTAGTGTTTTGGTATATAAGGAGCTCAAAAACACTTAAAGGCAAGTTTTTATTAAAAAATTGTTTTATTCCAATGTAATGTGATTGCCCTGCTTTTCAGTGCTTCTTTGCCTAACACGCTCAAAAACACTCAAAGGCATTTTTCTGGTAATGTCATTTTTTTCTCACATAAAGCTGGTTTCGCATGCAATTTGGGGTTTTTAAAACTAAGAATGTAAAAAAGCCCTCAAAATACGCACATTTAATAAGATAGTTCTGTTTCTCAATTAAGAGTGTTGTTCATGAGTTTCAGCATTTTGGTATCTACGAACCTTCTTCATATACACTAGCTTTTGTATTTTTTGCCTTATGGTTCTTTTGAACTATAAAACACTCATTATACACTTTTCATGCAATGTCCTTTTCTTTCCCATTATAGAGTGCTTTGCATCAATTTTCGTGTTTTTTTATAGGTAAAAAGCTCAAAAACACTCAAAATATACCTTTTTGGTAATGTTTTTCTATTTCTTTATATTGGTTTGTTTGCATCCGTGTTAGCGTTTTTCTACGTAAAACACTGAGAAGACACGTTTTTAGTAATTTTATTTTGAATTCCCATATAGAGTGAGTTCCTTATTATTTATTGTTTTGGTGCCTAACATGCTAAACAACACTCAAAAGAGAGATTTCTGATCAGGTGGTTTAATTTCCTTATATAGGAGGCTTTGCATGCACTTTAGGGTTTGGTATATAAAAAAGCTAAAATTAACTTTTTTTGGTAATATTCTTTTATCATATAATTGCCCTGAATTTTCCCAGAATTTTGGCATTTTGGTACCTATGAGGTTAAATAAAAAAAAATTAAATAATCCTATTTTTTTATTTATTTATTTATTTATTTTTTTTCTTAATAAATAGTGTTATTTGTGGGATTTACCTTTTTGGTACTTAAGGTTATTAAAAACACTCATAATACACGTTTCTCGTAATGTCCTTTCGTTTCCCAAACATATGGTTCTTTGCATGTATTTAAGCGTTTTTATAGATAACGTGATCAAAAACACTAAAAATAAAAGGTTTTGGTAATGTTATTCTGTTTCTCCTTAAAGTGTGTTTTGAAAGCGTTTTAGCAGTTTTGTATAAAAGGAGCTCAAAAACATTTAAAAGCAAGTTCTTGGTAAAAAATGGTTTTATTCCAATATAATGTGATTGTCCTGCTTTTGAGTGCTTTATTACCTATCACGTTGAAAAAAATTCAAAAGATACTTTTCTGCTAAAGTAATTTTTTTTTCCCACAAAGCTATTTTCGCATGTTATTTGGGGTCTTTGATAACTAAGAGTGTGAAAAGCACTCAAAATACAAGCATTTTTAAGGTTGTTCTGTTTCTCAATTAAGAGTGTTATTCATGAGTTTCAGCATTTTGGTGTCTAGGAAATCTCTCCATATACACGAGTTTTTGCGTTGTTTGCTTTGTGGTTCTTTTGAACTATAAAACTCTCATTATACACTTTTCTTGCAGTGTCCTTTTGTTTCCCAATATAGAGGATTTTGCATCAATTTTCGCGTTTTTTGTAGGTAAAAAGCTCAAAAACACTCAAAATATACTTTTTTGGTAACGTTTTTCTATTTCTTGATATTTTTTTAGTTTGCATCCGTTTTAACGTTTTTCTACGTAAAACACTGAGAACACACGTTTTTAGTAACTTTGTTTTGGATTCCCATTTAGAGTGAGATCCTTATTATTTATCGTTTTGGTGCCTAACATGCTAAAAAACACAAAACAAAGATTTCTGGTAAGGTCGTTTAATTTCCTCATATTGGAGGCTTTGCATGCACTTTAGGGTTTGGTACATAACAGTTAAAAATTAACTTTTTTTATAATATTCTTTTATCATATAATTGCCCTGAATTTTTCCAAAATTTTGGCATCTCGGTACCTATGAAGATGAATAACAAAAAAAAAATCCTTTTTTTTTTATTTTTTTATTTTTTATTTTCTAAATAAAGAGTTATTTGTGAGTTTTAGCTTTTTGGTACTTAAGAAACTTATAAAAACACTCATAATACACGTTTCTCGTAATGTCCTTTTGTTTCCCAAACATAATATTCTTTGCATGTACTTAAGCGTTTTTATAGATAACATGATCAAAAACACTCAAAATACATGTTTTTGGTAATGTTATTCTGTTTCTCCATAAAGTTTGTTTTTCATGCGTTTTAGCGGTTTGGTATATAAGGGATTAAAAAACACTTAAAGGCAAATTCTTTGTACAAATTGGTTTTATTCTCATGTAATGTGATCGTTCTGCTTTCTAGTGCTTTGTTGCATATCACGCTCAAAAACACTCAAAAGACACTTTTCTGGTAATGTCATTTTTTTTCCTTTTTTTCCCAAATGAAGCTAGTTTTGCATGTAATTTGGCATTTTTGTAACTAAGAATGTGAAAAACACTTAAAATACCCAATTTGGTAAGGTAGTTCTGTTTATCAATTTAAAGTGTTATTCATGCATTTCATCATTTCGGTATGTAAAAATTTCTCTATATACACGAGTTTTTACGTTTATTGCCTTGTGGTTCTTTTAAAACTATAAAACACTCATTATACACGTTTCACGTAATGTCCTTTTGTTTCCTAATATAGAGTGCTTTACATCCATTTTTGCATTTTTTGTAGGTAACAAGTTCAAAAACACTCAAAAAATATCTTCTTGGTAATGTTATTCTATTTCTTCATATAGGATGGTTTGTATCCGCTTTAGCGTTTTTCTACGTAAAATACTGAAAAGACACGTTTTCAGTAATTTTGTTTTGGATTCACATATTGACTGATTTTCATATTATTTATCGTATTGGTGCCTAACATGCTGAAAACCATTGAAAAGTCGTTTAACCTATATAGGTGGCTTTGCATGCACTTTAAGTTTTGGTACATAACAATCAGAAAAAAAAGCTATAATTAACTTTCATGATAATGTTCTTTTTTTCACATAAATTCCCTAAATTTTGGCAGAATATTGACAATTCGGTACCTATGAAGATGAAAAACAAAAACAAAAAATTTCCATTTCTTTATTTTTTTTATTTATTTATTTATTTTTTTTTTCTAAAGAGTGTTATTTGTGGGTTTTAGCTTTTTTGGTACTGAAGGAACTTTAAAATCACTCATAATACACGTTTCTCGTAATGTTCTTTCGTTTCCCAAACATAAGGTTCTTTGCATGTATTTAAGCGTTTTTTTAGATAACATGGTCAACAACACTCAAAATACATGTATTTGGTAATGTTATTCTGTTTTTCCATAAAATGTATTTTGCATGCGTTTTAGCGTTTTGGTATGTAAGGAGCTCAAAAACATTTAAAGGCCAGTTCTTGGTAAAATTTGGTTTTATTCCCATGTAATGTGATTGCCCTGGCTTTTAGTGCTTTATTGCGTAACACGCTCAAAAACACTAAAAACACATGCAAAGCCTCTTATATGAGGAAATTAAAGACGTTACAAGAAATCTGTCTTTTGAGTGTTTTTCAGCATGTTAGGCACCAAAACGATAAATAATAAGGAACTCACTCTATGTGGGAATCCAAAAGAAAATTACTGAAAACGTGTCTTCTCAGTGTTTTACGTAGAAAACATTCCGAGAAAAATGTATAATGAATGTTTTATAGTTAAAAAAATCCACAAGGCAAAAAACGCAAAAACTCGTGTAAATGCTGAAACTCATGAATAACACTCTTAATTGAGAAATAGAGCAACCTTACTAAATGCGTGTCAAAAACACTAAAAGTCAAGTTCGTAAAAGTTGGTTTTATTCCCATGTAATGTGATTGCCCTGCTTTCTAGTGCTTTATTGCCTAACACGCTTAAAAACACTCAAAGACACTTTTCTGGTAATGTCATTTTTTTCCCTCATAAAGCTAGTTTCGCATGGAATTTGGGGTTTTGGTAACCAAGAATGTAAAAAAACACTCAAAATGCACGCATTTAGTAAAGTTGTTCTCTTTCTTGATTAAGAGTGTTATTCATGAGTTTCAGTATTTTGGTATCTTAGAAACTTCTCCATACAGTCGAGTGTTTGCGTTTTTTGTCATGTGATTCTGATGAACTATAAAACACTCATTATACACGTATCTCATTATGTCCTTTTTTTTCCTTATATAGAGTGCTTTGCATCCATTTTCAAAGTTCTTTTTACGTAACAAGCTCAAAAACACACAAAATATATTTTTTGGTAATGTTATTCTATTCCTTCATATTGGTTGGTTTGCCTCCGTTTTTGCGTTTTTCTACGTAAATCTTTTAAAAGACACGTTTCCAGTAATTTTGTTTTGGATATCCAAATAGAGTGACTTTCATATTATTTATCGTTTTGATGCCTAACATGCTTTTTGATGCCTTTTGCTTCCCAATATAGAGTGCTTTCCATCCATTTTCGCGTTTTTTGTAGGTAACAATTTCAAAAACACTCAAAATATACCTTTTTGGTAATGTTATTATATTTCTTCATTTTGGTTAGTTTGCATCCGTTTTAGCGTTTTGTAAGTAAAACACCGAAAAGACACGTTTTCATTAATTTTGTTTTGGATTCCCATATAGATTGACTTCCTTGGGTTTTATCATGTTGGTTCCTAATATGCTGAAAAACACTCATAAGACAGTTTTCTGGCAAACACGTTTAATTTCCCCATATAGGTGGCTTTGCATCCACTTTAGGGGTTTGGTACATAACAGTCCGAAAAAAAAAAAGCTAAACTTAACTTTTTTGATAATGTTCTTATTTCATATAATTTTCTGAACTTTGACCGAATTTTGGCACCTCGTTACCTGTGAAGAGGAATAAGAATGAAAAAAAAATCGTATTTTTTTATTTATTTACTTTTTTTTTCTCAATAAAGAGTGTAATTTATGGCTTTTAGCTTTTTCGTACTTAGTGAACTTAAAAACAATCATAATATACGTTTCTCGTAATGTCCTTTAATTTCCCAAAAATAAGGTTCTTTGCATATACTTAAGCGTTTTTATTGGTAACATGATCAAAAACACTCAAAATACATGTTTTTGGTAATGTTATTCTGTTTCACCATCAAGTGTATTTTGCATGCATTTTAGTGTTTTGGTATATAAGGAGTTTCAAAATACACTTAAAGGCAAGTTCTTGTTAAAAATTGGTTTTATTCCAATGTAATGTGATTGCCCTGCTTTTTAGTGCTTTATTGCCTAACACGCTCAAAAAAATTCAAAAGACATTTTTCTGGTAATGTCATTTTTTTCCCACAAAAAGCTGGATTCGCATGCAATTTGGGGTTTTGGTAACTAAGGATGTGAAAAGCACTCAAAATACACGCAATTAGTAAGATTGTTCTGTTTCTCAATTAAGAGTGTTGTTCCAGAGTTACAGCATTTTGGAATGTAAGAAACTTCTCAATGCGTTTTTTTGTCTTGTAGTTCTTGTGAAACTATAAAACACTCATTATACACGTTTCTCGTAATGTCTTTTTGCTTCCCAATATAGAGTGCTTTCCATCCATTTTCGCGTTTTTTGTACGTAACAATTTCAAAAACACTCAAAATATACCTTTCTGTTAATGTTATTTTATTTCTTCATATTGGTTGGTTTAGATCCGTTTTAGCGTTTTTCTACGTAAAACACCGAAAAGACACGTTTTTAGTAATTTTGTTTTGGATTCCCATATAGATTGACTTTCATGTTAATTATCGTGTTGGTTCTTAACATGCTGAAAAACACTCATATGACCGTTTTCTGGCAAAGACATTTAATTTCCACATATAGGTGCCTTTGCATGCACTTTAGGGGTTTGGTACATAACAGTTCGAAAAAAAAAAGCTAAATTTAACTTTTTTGATAATGTTCTTATTTCACATAATTTCCTAAAATTTCCCCGAATTTTGGCATTTCGGTACCTGTGAAGATGAATAAAAAAAGAAAAAGAATATTGTATTTATTTAATTTTTTATTTATTTATTGTTTCTCAATAAAGAGTGTTATTTGTGGCTTTTAGCTTTTTGGTAATTAATGAACTTAAAAACACTCATAATACACGTTTCTCGTAATCTCCTTTCGTTTCCCAAAAATTAGTGTTCTTTGCATTTATTTAAGCGTTTTTATTGGTAACATGATCAAAAACACTCAAAATACATGTTTTTGGTAATGTTATTCTGTTTCACCATAAAGAGTGTTTTGCATGCATTTTAGTGTTTTGGTATATAAGGAGCTCAAAAACACATAAATGCAAGTTCTTGGTAAAAATTCGTTTTCCTCCAACGTAATGTGATTGCCCTCCTTTTTAGTGCTTTATTTTCTATCACGCTCAAAAACACTCAAAAGACATTTTTTCTGGTAAAGTCTTTTTTTTTCCCACAAATCTATTTTCGCATGCAATTTTTGGTTTTGATAAGAATGTGAAAAGCAATCAAAATACACGCATTTATTAGGGCTGTTCTGTTTCTCAATTAGGAGTGTTATACATGAATTTTAGCATTTTTGTATCTAGGAAGCCTCTCCATATACACGAGATTTTGCGTTTTTTGCCTCCTGGATCTTATGAACTATAAAGCACTCATTATACACTTTTCTTGCAATGTCCTTTTCTTTCCCAATATAGAGTTCTTTGCATCAATTTTCGCGTTTTTTGTAGGTAACATGCTCAAAAACACTCAAAATATACCTTTTTAGTAACGTTTTTCTATTTCTTGATATTGGTTGCTTTGCATCCGTTTTAGAGTTTTTCTACGTAAAACACTGAGAAGACACGTTTTCAGTAGCTTTTTTTTGGATTCCCATATAGAGTGAGTTCTTTATTATTTACCGTTTTGGTGCCTAACATGCTAAAAAACACTCAAAACACATATTTCTGGTAAGGTCGTTTAATTTCCTCATATAGGAGTCTTTGCATGCACATTGCCTAACATGCACAAAAACACTCAAAGACACTTTTCTGGTAATGTCATTTTATACCCACATAAAGTTAGTTTCGCATGGAATTTGGGGTTTTGGTAACTAAGAATGTAAAAAAACACTCAAAATACACGCATTTAGTAAGGTTGTTCTGTTTGTTGATTAAGAGTGTTATTCATGAGTTTCAGCATTTTGGTAACTTAGAAACTTCTCCACACAGACGAGTTTTTGCGTTGTTTGCCTTGTGATTCTAGTGAAACTATAAAACACTCATTATACACGTTTTTCGTTATGTCCATTTTTTTTTTCCTAATATACAGTGCTTTGCATCCATTTTTGCGTTTTTTTTTATGTAACAAGCTCAAAAACACACAAAATATACTTTTCTGGTAATATTATTCTATTTTTTTCATATTCGTTGGTTTGCATCCGTTTTAGCGTTTTTCTACGAGGAAATTAAACGACTTTACAAGAAAACTGTCTTTTGAGCTTTTTTCAGCATGTTAAGCACCAAAACGATAAATAGTATGGAATTCACTCTATATGGGAATCCAAAACAAAATTACTGAAAACGTGTCTTTTCAGTGTTTTACGTAAAAAACGTTAAAACTGATGCAAACAGACCAATATGAAGAAATAGGATAACATTACCAAAAAGATATATTTTAAGTATTTTTGAGCTTGTAACAAACAAAAAAAAAAAACGCGAAAATAGATGCAAAGCACTCTATATTGGGAAACAAAAAGACATTACGAGAAACGTGTATAATGAGTATTTTATAGTTTCACAAGAACCACAAAGCAAAAAACATAAAAACTAGTGTATATGGAGAAGTTTCTTAGATACCAAAATGCTGAAACGCCTGAATAACACTCTTAATTAAGAAACAGAATAACATTACTAAATGCGTGTATTTTGAGTGTTTTTCACATTCTTAGTTACTAGAACACCAAATTACATGCGAAACAAGCTTTATGTGGGAAAAAAAATGATATAACTAGAAAAGTGTCTTTTGAGGGTTTTTGAGAGAGTTAGGCAATAAAGCACTAAAAAGGAGGGCAATCACATTACAACGGAATAAAACCAACTTTTACCAAGAACTTGCCTTTAAGTGTTTTTTAACTCCTTATATACCAAAACGCTAAAAACACATGCAAAACACCCTTTACGGAGAAACAGATTAACATTACCAAAAACATATATTTTGAGTGTTTTTAATCATGTTACCTCTAAAAACACTTAAATACATGCTAAGAACCCTATGTCTGGGAAACGAAAGGACATTATGAAAAACGTGTATTATGCGTGTTTTTAAGTTCCATAAGTACCAAAAAGCTAAAACCTCTTTATAAAGAAAAAAAATAAAGAAATAATAAAAAAATAGGATTTTTTTTTGTTATTCTTCTTCATAGGTACTGAGATGCCAAAATTCTGGCAAAATTCAGGGAAATTATGTTTAAAAAGAACATTATCAAAAATGTTCATTTTAGCTTTTTTTTTCGGACTGTTATATACCAGAAAATGAAGTGCATGCAAACCCAATTATATACAAACGACTTCACGAGAAACCTGTGTTTCTAGTGTTTTTGAGCATGTTAGTCACCAAAACAATAAATAATATTAAAGTCATTCTATGTGGTAATCTAAAACAAAATTACTTTAAACGTATCTTTTTCGTGTTTTACGTAGAAAAATGCTAAAACGAATGCAAGCCAACCAATATAAAGAAATAGAATAAGATTACCAAAAAGGTATAATTTGAGTGTTTTATTAGCTTTTAACTTACAAAAAAAAAAACGCGAAAATGGATGGAAAGCTCTCTCTATTGGTTAAGAAAAGGACATTACGAGAAACGTGTATAATGAGTGTTTTATAGATTCTCAAGAATCACAAGACAAAAAACGCAAAAGCTCGTATATATAGAGAAGTTTCTTAGATACCAAAATGGTGAAACTCCTGAATAACACTATCAATTGAGAAATAGAACAACCTTACCAAATGCGTGTATTTTGAGTGTTTTTCACATTCTTAGTTACCAAAACCCCAAATTTTATGTGAAAGTAGCTTTATGTGGGGAAAAAAATGACATTACCAGAAAGTGTCTTTTAATTGTTTTATTTTTTTTTAGCATGATAGGCAATAAAGCACTAAAAAGCAGGTTAATCACTTTACATGGGAATAAAATCAACTTTTACCAAGTGTTTTTTCTAAGTGTTTTTGAGCTCCTTATATACCAAAACGCTAAAACGCATGTAAAACACCCTTTATTTAGAAACGGAATAACATTACCAAAAACATGTATTTTGAGTGTTTTTGATCATGTTACCTATAAAAAAGCTTAAATACATGCAAAGAATCTTATGTTTGGGAAACGAAAGGACATTTCGAGAAACGTGTATTATGAGTGTTTTTAAGTTCTTTAAGTACCAAAAAGCTAAAACCCACAAATAACACTCTTTTTTAGAGAAAAATAAATAAATAAATAAATAGAAAAATAGGATTTTTTTTTTATTCATATTCATAGGTACCGAGATGCTAAAATTCTGCCAAAAATTCAGGGAAATTGTGTGAAAAAAGAACATTATGAAAAAGAGTTAATTTTAGCTTTTTTTTCGGACTGTTATGTACCAAACCCTAAAGTGCATGCAAAGCACTTTAGCATGGGGAAATTAAACGACCTTACCAGAAACCTGTCTTTTGTGTTTTTTTTTCAGCATGTTAGGCACCAAAACGATAAATAATATGGAAGTCACTAAATGTGGGAATCCATCACAAAATTACTGAAAAAGTATCTTTTCAGTGTTTTACGTAGATAAACGCTAAATCGGATGCAAACCAACGAATATGGAGAAATAGAATAACATTATCAAAAAGGTATATTTTGAGTGTTTTTGAGCTTCTTACCTTCAAAAAACGCGAAAATAGATGGAAAGCACTCTATATTGGGATACAAAAGGACATTACGAGAAACGTGTATAATGAGTGTTTTATAGTTTCACAACAGCCAAAAGGCAAAAATCGCAAAACTCGGTGTATATGGAGAAGTTTCTTAGATACCAAAATGATGAAACTCAGAAATAACACTCTTAATTAAGAATACAGAACAAACTTAACAAATGCAGGTATTTTGAGTGCTTTTCACATTCTTAGTTACCAAAACCAAAAATTGCATGCAAAACTAGCTTTATGTGGGAAAAAAAATGACATTACCAAAAAAAGTGTCTTTTGAGTGTTTTTGAGCGTGATAGGCACTAAAGCTCTAAAAAGGAGGGCAATCACATTACATGGGATTAAAACCAACTTTTACCAAGAACCTGCCTTTACGTGTTTTTAAGCTTCTTACATACCAAAACGCTAAAACGCTTGCAAAACACCATTTATGGAGAAACAAAATAACATTACCAGGAACATGTATTTTGAGTGTTTTTGATCATGTTACCTATAAAAATGCCTAAATACATGCAAAGAACCCTATGTTTGGAAAATGAAAGGACATTACGAAAATCGTGTATTATGAGTGTTTTTAAGTTCCTTAAGTACCAAAAAGCTAAAACCCAGAAATAACTTTTTATTAAGAAAAAAAAAAATTGTTATTCATCTTCATAGGTACCGAGATGCCAAAATTCTGTCAAAATTCATGGAAATAAAAAAAAATCATAAAAAAAAATTTTTTTAGCTTTTTTCCGGAGTTATGTACAAACTCTGAAGTGCATGCAAATCCAGCTATATGGGGAAATAACACGACTTTACCAGAAACCTGTCTTTTGAGTGTCTTTCAGCAATCTGAACAATATTACTTAAAACGTGTCTTTTCAGTGATTTACGTAGAAAAACGCTAAAACGGATGCAAACCAACCAATATGAATAAATAGAATAACATTACCAAAAAGATATATTTTGTTGTGTTTTTGAGCTTGTTACCTACAAAAAATGCAAAAATGGATGGAAAGCACTTTATATTGGCAAAGAAGAGGACATTACGAGAAACGTGTATGAGTGTTTTATAGTTTGACAAGAACCACAAGGTAAAATACTCAAAAACTCGTGTACATAAAGAAGTTTCTTACATACCAAAAAGCTGAAACTCATCAATAACACTTTTAATTTTGAAACAGAAATACCTTACCAAATGTGTGTATAAGAAAAGTTTCTTACATACCAAAATGCTGAAACTCATGAACAACACTTTTAATTAGAAAATAGAAAATAGTGTTTTGAGTTTTTTTTCACATTCTTAGTTACCAAAACTCCAAATTCCATGCAAAACTAGCTTTATGTGGGAAAAAAAATGATATAACTAGAAAATAGTTTTTTGAGTGTTTTTGAGCGTGTTAGGCAATAAAGCACTAAAAAGCATGGGAATCACATTACATGGGAATAATAACAACTTTTACCAAGAACTTGCCTTTAAGTGTTTTTGAGCTAATTACATACGAAAACGCTAAAACGCATGCAAAACACCTTTTATGGAGAAAGGGAATAAAATTACCAAAAAACATATATTTTGTGTGTTTTTGATCATGTTATCTATAAAAACGCTTAAATACATGCAAAAAAACCTTATGTTTAAGAAACGAAAGGACATTACGAGAAATGTGTATTATAAGTGTTTTTAAGTTCCTTAAGTACCAAAAAGCTAAAACCCACAAATAACACTCTTTATTTAGAAAAAAAGTAATAAAATAAAAAAATAGGATTTTTTTTTTGTTATTCATCTTCATAGGTACAAAGATGCCAAAATTCTGGGAAAATTCAGGACAAAACAAAAATTATCAAAAAAGTGAATTTTAGCTTTTTTTTGGACTGTTATGTACCAAACCCTAAAGTGCATCCAAAGACTCCTATATGAGGAAATTAAACGAGCTTACCAGAAATCTGTTTTATGAGTGTTTTTCAGCATGTTAGGCACCAAAACGATAAATAATAAGGATCTCACTCTATATGAGAATCCAAAACAAAAATACTGAAAAAGTGTTTTTTCTTTCTTTTACGTAGAAAAACGCTAAAACGGATGCAAACCTACCAATATTAAGAAATAGAAATACATTACCAAAAAGGTATATTTTGAGTGTTTTTGAGCTTGTTACCTACAAAAAAACGCGAAAATTGATGCAAAGCACTCTATATTAAAAAACAAAAGGACTTTGCAAGAAAAGTGTATAATGAGTTTTTTATAGTTCAAAAGAACCAAAAGGCTAAAAACACAAAAACTCGTGTATATGGAGAAGGTTCCTAGATACCAAAATGCTGAAACTCATGAATAACACTTTTAATTGAGAAACAGAACAACCTTACTAAATGCGTGTATTTTTGGTAATGTTACTTTCTTTCTTTATATTGATTGGTTTGCATCCGTTTTAGCGTTTTTCTTCGAAAATGACTGAAAAGACACGTTTTTAGTAATATTGTTGAAATTGCTTAAAAAAACACTCAAAAGACAGATTTCTGGTAAAGTCTTGTTATTTCTCCATATAGATGGCTTTGCATGCACTTCTGGGTTTGGTACATAATTCCGGAAAAAAGCTAATTTTTTTTTTTTTATATGTCGTTTCGTTTTACAGACATTTTACCAATAAATCGCTTAAATACATGCTAAAAACCCTATTTGTGGAAAACGAAAGGACATTACGAGAAACGTGTATTATGAGTGTTTTTAAATTCATTAAGAACCAAAAAGCTAAAAGCCACAAATAACTCTCTATTGAGAAAAAAAATTAGCTTTTTTCCGGAATTATGTACCAAACCCAGAAGTGCATGCAAAGCCATCTATATGGAGAAATAACAAGACTTTACCAGAAATCTGTCTTTTGAGTGTTTTTTTAAGCAATTTCAACAATATTACTAAAAACGTGTCTTTTCAGTCATTTTCGAAGAAAAACGCTAAAACGGATGCAAACCAATCAATATAAAGAAAGAGAGTAACATTACCAAAAAGATATATTTTGAGTGTTTTCAGCTTTTTACCTAGAAAAAATGCGAAAATGGATGAAAAGCACTCTATATTGGGAAACAAATGAACATTACGAGAAACGTGTATAATGAGTGTTTTATAGTTTCACACGAACCACAAGGCAAGAAACGCAAAAACTCGTGTATATAGAGAAGTTTTTTACATACCAAAATGCTGAAATGCATGAATAACACTTTTAATTGAGAAACAGAACTACCTTACCAAATGTGTGTATTTTGAGTTTTTTTCACGTTCTTAGTTACGAAAATCCCAAATTACATGCGAAACTAGCTTTATGAGGGAAAAAAAACAAACATTACCAGAAAAGTGGCTTTTGAGTGTTTTTGAGCGTGATATGCAACAAAGCACTAAAAAACAGAACAATCACATTATATGGGAATAATATCAACTTTTACGAAGAACATGCATTTAAGTGTTTTTTTTTTAACTCCTTACATACCAAAACGCTAAAACGCATGCAAAAACACCCTTTTATGGAGAAACAGAGTAACATTACCAAAAACAAGTATTTTGACTGTTTTTGATCATGTTATTTATAAAAACGCTTAAATTCATGCAAAGAACCTTATGTTTGGGAATCGAAAGGACATTACGAGAAACGTGTATTATGAGTGTTTTTAAGTTCCTTAAGTACCAAAAAAGCTAAAACCCACAAATAAAACTCTTTATAGAGAAAAAAAAAATAATAATTTTTTTTTTGTTATTCCTCTTCATAGGTACTAAGATGCTAAGATTCTGGGAATATTCTTTGGGAATAAAAAACAAAATTACTGAAAACGTGTTTTTTCGGTGTTTTACGTAGAAAAACGCTATATCGGACGGAAACCAACCATTATGAAGAAAAAGAATAACATTACCAAAAAGGTATATTTTGAGTGTTTTTGAGCTTGTTACCTAGAAAAAACGTGAAAATGGATGCAAAGCACTCCCTATTGGGAAAAGAAAGGACATTACGAGAAACATCAATAATGAGTGTCTTATTATTTTCGGGGAAAAGAACTTGTGGTTCACAAGAACCACAAGGTAAAAAACGCAAAAAGTCGTGTATATAAAGAAGTTTCTTAGATACCAAAATGCTGAAACTTATGAATAACAATCTTAATTGAGAAAGAGAACATTACCAAATGCGTGTATTTTGAGTGTTTTTTTTTTTCACATTCTTAGCAAAACCTCAAATAGTATGCGAAACAAGCTTTATGTGGGAAAAAAATGACATTACCAGAAGTGTCTTTTGAGTGTTTTTGAGCGTGTTAGGCAATAAAGCACTAAAAAGCAGGGCAATCATATTACATTGGAATAAAACCAACTTTTACCAAGAACTTGCCTTGAAGTGTTTTTTTAGATCCTTATATACCAAATCGCTAAAATACGCATGCAAAACACTCCTTTATAGAGAAGCAGAATAACATTACCAAAAAACAAGTGTTTTTGAGTGTTTTTTTTATCATGTTACCTATAAAAACGCTTAAATACATGCAAAGATCCCGATACTTGGGAAACGAAAGGACATTACGAGAAATGTGTATTATGAATGTTTTTAAATTGCTTAAGTACCAAAACGTTAAAACCTACAAATAACACTCTTTATAGAGAAAAAAATTAAATAAATAAAAAATAGCATTTTAATTTTTTTGTTATTCATGTTCATGGGTACCAAGATGACAAAATTCTGCCAAAATTCAAGGAAATTATGTGGAAAAAAAGAACATTATCGAAAAAGTTAATTTTACATTTTCCGGGGTTATGTACCAAACCATAAAGTGTATGCAAAGCCACCTATTTGGGAAAATTTAACGACTTTACAGGAAACCTGTCTTTTGAGTGTTTTTACGCATGTTAGGCACCAAAACGATAAATAATATTAAAGTCACTCTATATGGAAATCCAAAACAAAATTACTGAAAACGTGTCTTTTAAAAGATTTACGTAGAAAAACGCTAAAACGGATGCAAACCAACGAATATGAAAAAATAGAATAATATTACCAGAAAAGTATATTTTGTGTGTTTTTTCGCTTGTTACATAAAAAAAAACGCAAAAATGGATGGAAAGCACTGTATATTAGGAAAAAAAATGGACATAACGAGAAACGTGTATAATGAGTTTTTTATAGTTTCACCAGAATCACAAGGCAAACAAACTCATGAATAACACTCTTAATCAACAAACAGAACAACCTTACTAAATGCGTGTATTTTGAGTGTTTTTTTACATTCTTAGTTACCGAAACCCCAAATTCCATGCGAAACTAACTTTATGTGGGAAAAAAATGACATTACCAGAAAAGTGTCTTTGAGTGTTTTTGAGCATGTTAGGCAATAAAGCACTAAAAAGCAGAGCAATCACATTACATGGGAATAAAACCAACTTTTACGAAAAACTTGCCTTTTAGTGTTTTTGACACGTATTTACTAAGGTTGTTCTGTTTCTGAATTAAGAGTGTTATTCATGAGTTTCAGCATTTTAGTATCTAGGAAGCTTTTCCATATACACGAGTTTTTGCGTTTTTTGGCTTGTGGTTTTTTTTAACTATAAAACATTCATTAAACACTTTTCATGCATTGTCCCTTTGTTTCCCAATATAGAGTGTTTTGTATCAATTTTGTGTTTTTTTGTATGTAACAAGCTCAAAAACACTCAAAATATATATTTTTGGTAATGTTTTTCTGCTTCTTAATATTGGTTGGTTTGCATCAGTTTTAGCGTTTCTCTACGTAAAACACTGAGAAGACAAGTTTTCAGTAATATTCTTTTAGATTCCCACATAGAGAGAGTTCCTTATTATTTATCGTTTTGGTGCCTAAAATGCTGAAAAACACTCAAAAGACAGATTTCTGGTAAAGTCTCTTATTTCCTCATATGCGAAACCTTGCATGTCTTTTGAGTGTTTTTGAGCGTGTTACGCAATAAAGCACTAAAAGGAAAGGCAATCACATTACATGGGAATAAAACCAAATTTTACCAAGAACTTGCCTTTAAGTGTTTTTGAGCTCCTTACATACCAAAACGCTAAAACGCCTGCAAAATACATTTTATGGAGAAACAGAATAATATTACCAAATACATGTATTTTGAGTGTTTTTGATCATATTATCTATAAAAACACTTAAATACATGCAAAGAACTTTATGTTTGGGAAACGAAAGGACATTACGAGAAACGTGTATTATGAGTGTTTTTTATGTTCTTTCAGTACCTAAAAGCTAAAACCCACAAATAACACTCTTTATTTAGAAAAAAAAATAATAAACAAAAAAAATAAATAAATGGGATTTTTTTTTTTTTTTTGTTATTCATCCTTATAGGTACCGAGTTGCCAAAATTCCGCCAAAATTCAGGGAATTTATGTGGAAAAAAGAACATTACCAAAAAAGTTAATTATAGCTTTTTTTTCGGATTGTTAAGTACCTTAAAGTGCATGCAAAGACACCTATATAGGGAAGTTAAACGACTTTATCAGAAACCTGTCTTTTCAGTGTTTTTCAGCATGTTAGGCACCAACACGATAAATAATATGGAAGTCAGTCGATATGTGAATCCAAAACAAAATTACTGAAAACGTGTCTTTTCAGTGTTTTACTTAGAAAAACACTAAAGCGGATGCAAACCAACCTATATGAAGAAATAGAATAACATTACTAAAAAGATATATTTTGAGTGTTTTTTAGCTTGTTACCTATAAAAAATGCAGAAATGGATGTAAAGCACTAAATTAGGACTTTACGAGAAACGTGTATAATGAGTGTTTTATAGTTTTAAAACAACCACAAGGCAATAAACGCAAAAACTCGTGTATATAGAGAAATTTCTTACAAACCAAAATGATGAAATGCATGAATAACACTTTTAATCAATAAACAGAACTACCTTACCATATTGTGTATTTTAAGTGTTTTTCACATTCTTAGTTACGAAAATGCCAAATTACATGCGAAACTACCTTCATGTGGGAAAAAAAAAATGACATTGCAAAGCCACCTATATAGGGAAGTTAAACGAGTTTACCAGAAACCTGTCTTTTCAGTGTTTTTCAGCAAAACGATAAATCATTTGGAAGTCAGTCAATATGTGAATCCAAAAGAAAATTACTGAAAACGTGTCTTTTCAGAGTTTTACGTAGAAAAACGTTAAAGCAGATACAAACCATCTATATGAAGAAATAGAATAACATTACCAAAAAGATATATTTTGGGTGTTTTTGACCTTGTTATCTACAAAAAATGCAAAAATGGATGTAAAGCACTCTATATTAGGAAACAAAAGGACATTACGAGAAACGTGTATAATGAGTGTTTTATAGTTTTAAAAGAACCACAAGGCAATAAACGCAAAAACTCGTGTATATAGAAAAATTTTTACATATCAAATTGATGAAATGCATGAATAACACTTTTGATAGATAAACAGAACTACCTTACCAAATTGTGTATTTTCAGTGTTTTTCCAATCGTTAGTTACGAAAATGCCAAATTACATGCGAAACTAGCTTCATGTAGGGAAAAAATGATATTACCAGAAAAGTGTCTTTTGATTGTTTTTCAGCGTGATATGGAACAAAGCACTAAAAATAAGAACGATCATATTATATGGAAATAAAACCAACTTTTACGAAGAATTTTTTAACCCCTTATATACCGAACCGCTAAAACGCATGGAAAACAAACTTTATGGAGAAAACATGTATTTTGAGTGTTTTTGATCATGTTATCTTTAAAAACGCACATGCAAAGAACATTATGTTTGGGAAACAAAAGGACATTACGAGAAGCGTGTATTATGAGTGTTTTTTTTAAGTTCCTTAGGTACCAAAAAAGCTAAAACACACAAATAACACTGTTTATTTAAAAAAAATAAATAAATAAATAAATAAATAAAATAAATAGTTTTTTTTTTTTGTCTTCCATCTTCAAAGGTACCGAGATGCCAAAATTCTGGGAAAATTCAGGGCAATTATGTGATAAAAGAATATTATTAAAAAAGTTAATTTCAGCTTTTTTTTCCGGACTGTTATATACCAAACCATAAAGTGCATTCAAAATTAAACGACCTTACCAGAAATCTGTGTTTTTAGTGTTTTTTAGCATGTTAGGCACAAAAACGATAAATAATAAGGAACTCACTCTATATGGGAATCCAAAACAATGTTACTGAAAACGTGTCTTCTCAGTGTTTTACGTAGAAACACGTTAAAACGGATGGAAACCAACCAATA
Source organism: Scylla paramamosain (assembly GCF_035594125.1). Classification (NCBI taxonomy): domain Eukaryota; kingdom Metazoa; phylum Arthropoda; class Malacostraca; order Decapoda; family Portunidae; genus Scylla; species Scylla paramamosain. The sequence goes on from NC_087175.1 coordinate 8,952,165, forward strand.
TCAAGAAATAGAAAAACGTTACCAAAATGGTATATTTTGAGTGTTTTTGAGCTTTTTACCTACAAAAAACGCGAAAATTGATGCAAAACACTCTATATTGGGAAAGAAAAGGACATTGCAAGAAAAGTGTATAATAAGTGTTTTATAGTTCAAAAGAACCACTAAGCAAAAAACTCAAAAACTCGTGTATATGGAGAGATTTCCTAGATACCAAAAGGCTGAAATTCATGAATAACACTCTTAATTTGAAAAAAAAAACAGAACAACCTTAGTAAATGCGTGTATTTTGAGTGCTTTTCACATTCTTATTTACCAGAACCCCAAATTGCATGCGAAACCACCTTTATGTGAGAAAAAAATGACATTACCAGAAAAGTGTCTTTTAAGTGTTTTTGAGCGTGATAGGTAATAAAGCAATAAAAAGCAAGGCAATCATATTACATTGGAATAACTCCAATTTATACCAAAAACTTGTCTTTAAGTGTTTTTGAGCTCCTTATATACAAAACTGCTAAAACGCATGGAAAACACACTTTATGAAGAGATAAAATAACATTACAAAAAACATGTATTTTTAGTGTTTTTCATCATGTTATCTATAAAAACGCTTAAACACATGCAAAAAACATTATGTTTGGGAAACAAAAGGACTTTACGAGAAATGTGTATTATGAGTGTTTTTTAAGTTCCTTAAGTACCAAAAAGCTAAAACCCACAAATAACACTCTTTATTTAGAAAATAAAAAAAAATGAAAAAATAAAAAAAATAGGATTTTTTTTTTTTTTTTATTCTTCTTCATAGGTACCGAGATGCCAAAATTCTGGGTAAATTCAGGGTAATCATATGATAAAACAATATTATCAAAAAGTTAATTTCAGCTTTTTTTTTTTGGAGTGTTATGTACCAAACCCTAAAGTGCATGCAAAGCGCCTACTATATAAGGAAATTAAACGACCTTACAAGAAATCTGTGTTTTGAGTATTTTTTAGCATGTTAGGCACCAAAACGATAAATAATAAGGAACTCACTCTATATGGGAATCCAAAACAAAGTTACTGAAAACGTGTCTTCTGAGTGTTTTACGTAGAAAAACGCTAAAACGGATGCAAAGCAACCAATATCAAGAAATAGAAAAACGTTACCAAAAAGATATATTTTGAGTGTTTTTGAGCTTGTTACCTACAAAAACGCGAAAAGTGATGCAAAGCACTCTATATTGGGAAAGAAAAGGACATTGCAAGAAAAGTGTATAATGAGTGTTTTATAGTTCAAAAGAACCACTAGGCAAAAAACGCAAAATCTCGTGTATATGGAGAGGTTTCCTAGATACCAAAATGCTAAAACTCATGTATAACACTCTTAATTGCGAAACAGAACAACCTTACTAAATGCATGTATTTTGAGTGCTTTTAGCATTCTTAGTTACCAAAACCCCAAATTCCATGCGAAAATCGATTGTGGGAATTTGTGAGAATTTTTGAGCGTGATAGGCAATAAAGCACTAAAAAGGAGGGCAATTACATTACATTGGAGTAAAACGAATTTTTAACAAGAACTTGCCTTTAAGTGTTTTTGAGCTCCTTATATACCAAAACACTAAAACGCATGGAAAACAAACTTTATGGTGAAACAGAATAAAATTACCAAAAACATGTATTTTGAGTGTTTTTGATCATGTTACTAATAAAAACGCTTAAATACATGCAAAGAACATTATTTTTGGAAAACGAAAGGAGATTACGAGAAACGTGTATTATGATTGTTTTTAAGTTCATTAATTACCAAAAGGTAAAAGCCACAAATAACACTCTTTATTGAGAAAAAAATAAATAAATAAAAAAAGATACGATATTTTTTTTCTTTTTTATTCATCTTCACAAGTACCGATATGCCAAAATTCGGGCAAAATTCAGGAAATTATGTGAAATAAGAATATTATCAAAAAAGTTAAATTTTTTTTTTTCGGACTGTTATGTACAAAATCCCTAAAGTGCATGCAAAGCCACCTATAAGGAGAAATTAAACGTGTTTGCCAGAAAACGGTCTTATAAGTGTTTTTCAGCATCGTAGGAACCAACACGATAAATAACATAGAAGTCAATCTATATGGGAATACAAAACAAAATTACAAAAATCGTGTCTTTTCTGTGTTTTATGTAGGAAAACGCTAAAACGGATGCAAACTAACAAATATGAAGAAATAACATAACATTATCAAAAAGGTATATTTTGAGTGTTTTTGAAGTTGTTACCTACAAAAAACGCGAAAATGGATGGAAAGCACTCTATATTGGGAAAGAAAAGGACATTACGCTCACCATGTATAATAAGTGTTTTATAGTTTCACAAGAACAACAAGGCAAGAAACGCAAAAACTCGTGTATATAGAGATGTTTCTTACATTCTAAAATGCTGAAACTCTGGAACAACACTCTTAATTGAGAAACAGAACAATCTTACTAAATGCGTTAATTTTGAGTGCTTTTCACATTCTTAGTTACCAAAACCCAAAATTGCATGCGAAACCAGCTTTATGTGGGAAAAAAGTGACATTACCAGAAAAATGTCTTTTGACTGTTTTTGAGCGTGTTAGGCAATAAAACACTAAAAAGCAGGGCAAACACATTACATTGGAATAAAATCAATTTTTAACAAGAACTTGCCTTTAAGCGTTTTTGAGCTCCTTATATACCAAAACACTAAAACGCATGCAAAATACACTTCATGGTGAAACAGAACATTACCAAAAACATGTATTTTGAGTGTTTTTGATCATGTTACCAATAAAAACGCTTAAATACATGCAAAGAACCCTAATTTTGGGAAACGAAAGGACATTACGAGAAACATGTATTATGAGTGTTATTAAGTTTCTCTAGTACCAAAAAATCTAAAACCCAGAAATAACACTCTTTATAGAAAATTTTTTTTTTTTGTTATTCATCTTCATAGGTACTAAGATGCCAAAATTTTGGCAAAACTCTTTGGGAATCGAAAAAAAATAAATTACTGAAAACGTGTCTTTTTGGTGTTTTACGTAGAAAAACGCTAAAACAGATGAAAACCAACCAATATGAAGAAATACAATAACATAACAAAAGAGGTATATTTTGAGTGTTTTTGAGCTTGTTACCAACAAAAAACGCGAAAAAGGATGCAAAGCAGTCCCTATTGGGAAAGAAAAGGACATTACGAGAAACATGTATAATGAGAGTCTTATTATTTTCGGGCAAAAGAACTTTTTGTTCAGAAGAACCACAAGGCAAAAAACGCAAAAACTCGTGTATATAAAGAAGTTTCTTAGATACCAAAATGCTTAAACTCATGAATAACAACCTTAATTGAGAAACAGAACATTACCAAATGCATGTATTTTGAGAGTTTTTTCACATTCGTCGCAAAACCCTAAATAGCATGCGAAACTAGTTTTATGTGGGAAAAAATGACATTACCAGAAGTATATTTTCAGTGTTTTTGAGCGTGTTAGGCAATAAAGCACTGAAAAGCAGGGCAATCATATTACACTGGAATAAAACTAACTTTTACCAAGAACTTGCCTTGAAGTGTTTTTCAGCTCCTTATATACCAAATCGCTAAAACGCATGTAAAACACTCCTTTATGGAGAAGCAAAATAACATTACCAAAAACAAGTGTTTTGAGTGTTTTTTATCATGTTACCTATAAAAACGCTTAAATACATGCAAAGATCCCCATATTTGGGAAACGAAAGGATATTACCAGAAATGTGTATTATGAATGTTTTTAAGTTCCTTAAGTACCGAAACGTTAAAACCTACAAATAATACTCTTTATAAAGAAAAAATAATAAATGAAAAGAAAGCATTCTTATTTTTTTTTTGTTATTGATGTTCATAGGTACCAAGATGCCAAAATTCTGCCAAAATTCAGGGAAATTACGTGGAAAAAACATTATCGAAAAAGTTAATCTTACCTATTTTTTCGGAGTTATGTTCCAAACCATAAAGTGTATGCAAAGCCACCTATCTGATAAAATTTATCGTCTTTACAAGAAACCTGTCTTTTGAGTGTTTTTCTGCATGTTAGGCACCAAAACGATAAATAATATGAAAGTCACTCTATATGGAAATCCAAAACAAAATCACTGAAAACGTGTCTTTTAAAAGATTTACGTAGAAAAACGCTAAAACGGATGGTAACCAACCAATATGAAGGAATAGAATACATTACCAAAAATGTATATTTTGTGTGTCTTTTAGCTTGTTACATAAAAAAAAAAAACGCGAAAATGGATGCAAAACACTCTATATAAGAAAAAAGAGGACATAACGAGAAACGTGTATAATGAGTGTTTTATAGTGAGAAAAAAATGACATTACCAGAAAAGTGTCTTTAAAGTGTTTTTGAGCGTGATAGGCAATAAAGCACTAAAAAGCAGGGCAATCATATTACATTGGAATAACACCAATTTATACCAAAAACTTGCCTTTAAGTCTTTTTGAGCTCATTATATACAAAACTGCTAAAACGCATGGAAAACACACTTTATGGAAAAACATTTTTTTTTGTAGGTAACAAGCTCAAAAACACTCAAAATATACATTTTTTGTAATGTTTTTCTGCTTCTTGATATTCGTTGGTTTGCATCAGTTTTAGTGTTTTTCTACGTAAAACACTGAGAAGACACATTTTCAGTAATTTTCTTTTGGATTCCCACATAGAGTGAGTTCCTTAATATTTATCGTTTTGGTGCCTAATATGCTGAAAAACACTCAAAAGACAGATTTCTGGTAGGGTCTCTAATTTCCTCATATGCGAGGCGTTGCATGTCTTTTGAGTGTTTTGAGCGTGTTACGCAATAAAGCACTAAAAGGAAGGTCAATCACATTCCATGGGAATAAAACCAAATTTTACCTAAAACTTGTATCCGCTAAAGAGGATAGAAACCATCCTATATGAAGAAATAGAAAAACATTACCAAAAAGATATATTTTGAGTGTTTTTGAGCTTGTTACCTACAAAAAATGTAAAAATGGATGTAAAGCATTCTATATTAGGAAACAAAAGGACTTTACGAGAAACATGTATAATATGTGTTTTATAGTTAAAAAAAACACAAGGCAATAAACGCAAAAACTCGTGTATATAGAGAAATTTCTTACAAACCGAAATGATGAAATTCATGAATAACGCTTTTAATCAATTAAAAGAACTACCTTACCAAATTGTGTATTTTGATTTTTTTTCACATTCTTAGTTACGAAAATGCCAAATTATATGCGAAACTACCTTCATGTGGGGAAAAAAAATGACATTACCAAAAAAGTGTCTTTTTAGTGTTTTTGAGCGTGATATGCAAGAAAGCCCTAAAAAGGAAAATAATCACATTACATGAAATAAAACCAACTTTTACGAAGAACTTGTCTTTAAGTGCTTTTAACTCCTTACATACCAAATGTCTAAAACGTATATAAAACACCCTTTATGGAGAAACAGAATAACATTACCAAAAACACGTATTTTGAGTGCTTTTGATCATGTAACATATAAAAACGCGTAAAAACGAAAATCGTGTATTGAGTGTTTTTAAGTTACTTAAGTACCAAAAAGCTAAAACCAACAAATAACACTCTTTATAGAGAGAAAATTTTTTTTTTTTGTTATTCATCTTCATAGGTACCGAGATGCTAAAATTCTGGCAAAATTCATGGAAATTTTGTAAAAAAAAAACATTATAAAAAAAATAATTTCAGCTTTTTTCTGGAGTTATGTACCAACCCTGAAGTGTATGCAAATCTATATATGGGGAAATTACATGACATTACCAGAAACCTGTCTTTGAGTGTTTTTCAGCAATATCAACAATATTACTGAAAATGTGTCTTTTCAGTGATTTACGTAGAAAAACTCTAAAACGGATATAAACCAACCAATATGAAAAAATAGAATAACATTACCAAAAAGATATATTTTGATGTGTTTTTGAGCTTGTTACCTATCAAAAAAAGAAAAAAAAATGGATGGAAAGCACTTTATATTGGCAAAGAAAAGGACATTACGAGAAACGTGTATGAGTGTTTTATAGTTTGACGAGAACCACAAGGCAAAAAACTCAAAAACTCTTGTAAAATAAAGAAGTTTCTTACATATCAAAAAGCTGAAACTCATGAATAACACTTTTAATTTTGAAACAGAAATACCTTACCAAATGTGTGTATTAGAAAAGTTTCTTACATACCAAAATGCTGGAACTCATGAACAATATTTTAAATTAAGAAATAGAACAACCTTACTAAATGCCTGTGTTTTGAGTTTTTTTCACATTCTTAGTACCAAAACCCCAAATTCCATGCAAAACTAGCTTTATGTGGGAAAAAATGATAGTACAAGAAAAGTGTCTTTTGAGTGGTTTTGAGCGTGTTAGGCAATAAAGCACTAAAAAACAGGGTAATAACATTACATGGGAATAAAAACAACTTTTACCAAGAACTTGCCTTTAAGTGTTTTTGAGCTCATTACATACCAAAACGCTAAACCGCATGCAAAACACCTTTTATGGAGAAACAGAATAAAATTACCAAAAACATATATTTTGTGGGTTTTGATCATGTTATCTATAAAAACGCTTAAATACATACAAAGAACCTTATGTTTGCGAAACGAAATGACATTACGAGAAATGTGTATTATAAGTGTTTTTAAGTTCTTTAAGTACCAAAAAGTTAAAACACACAAATAACACTCTTTATTTAGAAAAAAAAGTAAGAAAATAAAAAAAATAGGATTTTTTTTCTTGTTATTCATCTTCATAGGTACCGAGATTCCAAAATTCTGGGAAAATTCAGGGCTATTAAAGAAAATTATCAAAAAAGTTAATATTAACTTTTTTTTCGGATTCTTATATACAAAACCCTAAAGTGCATCTAAAGACTCCTATATGAGGAAATTAAACGACCTTAACAGAAATCTGTTTTTTGTGTTTTCAGCATGTTAGGCACCAAAACGATAAATAATAAGGAACTCACCCTATATGAGAATCGAAACCAAAATTGCTGGAAACGTGTCTTTTCAGTGTTTTACGTAGAAAAACGTTGAAACGGATGCAAACCAACCAATATCAACAAATAGAAAAACATTACCAAAAAGTTATATTTTGAGTGTCTTTGTGCTTGCTACCTACAAAAAAACGGGAAAATTGATGCAAAGCACTCAATATAAGAAAACAAAAGGACTTTGCAAGAAAAGTTTATAATGAGTTTTTTATAGTTCAAACGAACCAAAAGGCAAAAAACACAAAAACTCGTGTATATGGAGAATGTTCCTAGATACCTAAGTGCTGAAACTCATGAATAACACTCTTAACTGAGAAACAGAACAACCTTACTAAATGCGTGTATTTTGCGTGCTTTTCACATTCTTAGTTATCAAAACCCTAAATTACATGCGAAACCACCTTTATGTGAGAAAAAAATAACATTACCAGAAAAGTGTCTTTTAAGTGTTTTTGAGCGTGATAGGCAATAAAGCACTAAAAAGCACGGCAATGAAATTATATTAAAATAACACCAATTTCTACCAAAAACTTGCCTTTAAGTGTTTTTGAGCTCCTTATATAACAAACTACTAAAACCTATGCAAAACAAACTTTATGGAGAAACAGAATAACATTACCAAAAACATATTTTGAGCGTTTTTTGATCATGTTATCTATAAAAACGCTTAAATACATGCAAAGAACATTATGTTTTGAAAACAAAAGGACATTACGAGAAACGTGTATTTTGAGTGTTTTTTTAAGTTCCTTAAGTATCAAAAAGCTAAAACCCACAAATAACACTCTTTATTTAGAAAATAAAAAAATAAAAAAATATAAAAAAATTGGAATTTTCTTTAATTTATCTTCATAGTACCGAGATGCCAAAATTCTGGGAAAATTCAGGTCAATCGTATGACAAAAGAATATTATAAAAAAAGTTAATTTCAGCTTTTTTATTTTCGAACTGTTATGTACCAAACCCTAAAGTGCTTGCAAAGCCTCCTATATGAAGAAATTTAACGACCTTACCAGAAATCTGTGTTTTGAGTGTTTTTTAGCATGTTAACCACCAAAACGATATATAATAAGGAACTCACCTCTATATGGGGATCCAAAACAAAGTTACTGAAAACGTGTCTTCTCAATGTTTTACGTAGAAAAACGCTAAAACGAATGCAAAGCAACCGATATTAAGAAATAGAAAAACGTTACTAAAAAGGTATATTTTGAGTGTTTTTGAGCTTATTACCTACAAAAAACGCGAAAATTGATGCAAAGCACTCTATATTGGTAAACAACAGGATATTGCAAGAAAAGTGTATAAAAAATGTTTTATAGTTCAAAAGAACCACAGGGCAAAAAACGCAAAATCTCGTGTATATGGAGATGTTTCCTAGATACAAAAATGCTGAAACTCATGTATAACACTCCTAATTGAGAAACAGGACAACCTTAATAAAAGCGTGTATTTTGAGTGCTTTTCACATTCTTAGTTACCAAAACCCCAAATTGCATGCGAAAATAGATTTGTGGGGAAAAAAATGACATTACCAGAAAAGAGTCTTTTGAGTGTTTTTGAGCGTGATAGACAATAAAGCACTAAAAAGGAAGGCAATCACATTACACTGGAGGAAAACGAATTTTTACCAAGAACTTGCCTTTAAGTGTTTTTGAGCTCCTTATATACCAAAACACTAAAACGCAGGCAAAACACTCTTTATAGTGAAACAGAATAATATTACCAAAAACATATATTTTGAGTGTTTTTGATCATGTTACCAATAAAAACGCTAAAATACATGCAAAGAACACTATTTTTGGGAAACGAAAGGAGATTACGAGAAACGTGTATTATGAGTGTTTTTAAGTTCATTAATTACTAAAAAGCTAAAAGCTACAAATAACACTCTTTAGTGAGAAACAATAAATAAATAAATAAAAAAAAGATATTTTTTTCTTTCTTATTCATCTTCACAGGTACCGAGATGCCAAAATTCGGGCAAAATTCAGGAAATTATGTGAAATAAGAACATTATCAAAAAAGTTAAGTTTAGTTTTTTTTTTTTCGGACTATTATATACCAAACCCCTAAAGTGCATGCAAAGCCACCTATATGGGGAAATTAAACGTCTTTGCCAGAAACGGTCTTATGAATGTTTTTCTGCATCTTAGGAACCAACACGATAAATAACATGGAAGTCAATCTATATTGGAATCCAAAACAATATTACTAAAAACGTGTATTTTCGGTGTTTTACGTAGAAAAATGCTAAAACGGATGCAAACCAACCAATATGAAGGAATAAAATATCATTTCCAAAAAGGTATATTTTGAGTGTTTTTGAAATTGTTACCTACAAAAAAACGCGAAAATGGATGGAAAGCTCTCTATATTGGGAAGCAAAAGGACATTACAAGAAACGTGTATAATGAGTGTTTTATAGTTTCACAAGAACTACAAGGCAAAAAACGCAAAAACTCGTGTATATAGAGAAGTTTCTTACATTCCAAAATGCTGAAACTCTAGAACAACACTTTTAATTGAGAAACAGAACAATCTTACTAAATGCGTGTATTTTGAGTGCTTTTCATATCCTTAGTAACCAAAACCCCAAATTGCATGAGAAACCAGCTTTATGTTGGAAAAAAATGACATTACCAGAAAAATGTCTTTTGAGTGTTTTGAGCGTGTTAGGCAATAAAGCACTAAAAAGCAGGGAAATCACATTACATTGAAATAAAACCAATTTTTAACAAGAACTTGCCTTTAAGTGTATTTGAGCTCCTTATATACCAAAACACTAAAATGCATGCAAAATACACTTTATGGTGAAACAGAATAACATTACCAAAAACATGTATTTTGAGTGTTTTTGATCATGTTACCAATAAAAATGCTTAAATACATGCAAAAAACCCCATTTTTGGGAAACGAAAGGAAATTACGAGAAACGTGTATTATGAGTGTTTTTAAGTTCATTTAGTACGAAAAAGCTAAAAGCCACAAATTACACTCTTTATTGAGAAAAAATAAATAAATAAAAAAATACGATATTTTTTTTTCATTCTTATTTATCTTCACAGGTAAGGAGGTGCCAAAATTCGGGCAAAGTTCAGGAAATTATATAAAATAAGAACATCATGAAAAATGTAACATTTAGCTTTTTTTTCGGACTGTTATGTACCAAACCCCTAAATTGCATGCAAAGCCACCTATATGGGGAAACTGAACGTCTTTGTCAGAAAACTGACTTATGAGGGTTTTTCAGCATGTTAGGAACCAACACGATAAAACCCAAGGAAGTCAATCTATATGGGAATCCAAAACAAAATTACTGAAAACGTGTCTTTTCGGTGTTTTACGTAGAAAACCCTAAAACGGATGCAAACCAACCAAAATGAAAAAAAATAGAAAAACATTACCAAAAAAGTATATTTTGAGTGTTTTTGATATTGTTACCTACAAAAAAACGCGAAAATGGATGGAAAGCACTCTATATTGGGAGGCAAAAGGCATCAAAAAGCATGTTAGGCACCAAAACGATAAATAATATGAAAGTCACTCTATATGGAAATCCAAAACAATATTACTGGAAACGTGTCTTTTAAAAGATTTACGTAGAAAAACGCTAAAACGGATGCAAACCAACCAATATGAAGAAATAGAATAACATTACCAAAAAATATATTTAGTGTGTTCTTGAGATTGTTACACAAAAAACCGCGAAAATATATGCAAAGCACTCTATATAAGTAAAAAAAAAAAAAAAGGACATAACGAGAAACGTGTATAATGAGTGTTTTATAGTTTCATCAGAATCACAAGACAAAAAACGCAAACACTCGAGTGTATGGAGAATTTTCTAAGATACCAAAATAATGAAGCTCATGAATAACACTCTTAATCAAGAAACAGAACATCCTTACTGAAAGCGTGTATTTTGAGTGTTTTTTTTACATTCTTAGTTACCAAAACCCCAAATTCCATGCGAAACTAGCTTTATGTGGGAAAAAATGACATTACCAGAAAAGTGTCTTTGAGTGTTCTTGAGCCTGTTAGGCAATAAAGCACTAAAAAGCAGGGGAATCACATTACATAGGAATAAAACCAACTTTTACGAAGAACTTGTGTTTTAGTGTTTTTGACACGCATTTAGTAAGGTTCCTCTGTTTCTCAATTAAGAGTGGTATCTAGGAAACTTCTCCATATACACGAGTTTTTGCGTTTTTTGCCTTGTGCTTATTTTGAACTATAAAACATTCATTATACACTTTTCTCGCAATGTCCCTTTCTTTCTCAATATAGAATACTTTGCATCAATTTTTGCGTTTTTTTTTTGTAGGTAACAAGCTTAAAAACACTCAAAATATACATTTTTGGTAATATTTTTCTATTTCTTGTTATTGGTTGGTTTGCATCTGTTTTACCGTTTTTCTACATAAAATACTGAGAAGACACGTTTTAAGTAATTTTGTTTTGGATTCCCATATTGAGTGAGTTCATTATTATTTATCGTTTTGGTGCCTAACATGCTGAAAACACTCAAAAGACAGCGAAAAAAAAAAGCTAAAATTAACTTTTTTGATAATATTCCTTTATCATATAATTGCCCTGAATTTTTCCAGAAATTTGGCATCTCGGTACCTATGAAGATAAATAAAAAAAAAATTTAAAATCCTATTTCTTTATTTTTTATTTATTTATTTACTTATTTATTTCTCAATAAAGAGTGTTATTTGTGGGATTTACCTTTTTGGTACTTAAGGAACTTAAAAACACTCATAATACACGTTTCTCGTAATGTCCTTTCGTTTCCCAAACATAAGGTTCTTTGCATGTATTTAAGCTTTTTTATAGATAACATGATCATAAACACTCAAAATACAAGGTTTTGGTAATGTTATTCTGTTTCTCCATAAAGTGTGTTTTGCATGCGTTTTAGCAGTTTTGTATATAAGGAGCTCAAAAACACTTAAAGGCAAGTTCTTGGTAAAAAATGGATTTATTCCAATGTAATGTGATTGTCCTGCTTTTGAGTGCTTTATTACCTATCACGTTGAAAAACATTCAAAAGATACTTTTCTGGTATATTCATTTTTTTCCCCACAAAGCTATTTTTGCATGTAATTTGGGGTTTTGGGTAACTAAGAATGTGAAAAGCACTCAATATACACGCATTTAGTAAGGTTGTTCTGTTTCTCAATTAAGAGTGTTATTCATGAGTTTCAGCATTTTGGTATCTAAGAAATCTCTTCATATACACGAGTTTTTGCGTTGCTTGCTTTGTGGTTCTTTTGAACTATAAAACACTCTATATACACTTTTCTTGCAATGTCATTTTGTTTCCCAATATAGAGTGCTTTGCATCAATTTTCGCGTTTTTGTAGGTAAAAAGCTCAAAAACTCTCAAAATATACCTTTTTGGTAACGTTTTTCTATTTCTTGATATTTGTTGGTTTGCATCCGTTTTAACGTTTTTCTACGTAAAACACTGAGAAGACACGTTTTCAGTAACATTGTTTTGGATTAAAATATAGAGTGAGTTCCTTATTATTATTCGTTTTGGTGCCTAACATGCTAAAAACACACAAAACAGATTTTTGGTAAGGTCGTTTAATTTCCTCATATTGGAGGCTTTGCATGCAGTTTAGGGTTTGGTACATAACAGTCCGAAAAAAAAAAAATGCTGAAATTAACTCTCCATATACACGAGTTTTTGCGTTGCTTGCTTTTTGGTTCTTTTGAACTATAAAACACTCATTATACACTTTTCTTGTAATGTCATTTTGTTTCCCAATATAGAGTGCTTTGCATCAATTTTCGCGTTTGTGTAAGTAAAGAGCTCAAAAACACTCAAAATATACTTTTTTGGTGACGTTTTTCTATTTCTTGATATTGGTTGGTTTGCATCTTTTTTAACGTTTTTTTACGTAAAACACTGAGAAGACACGTTTTCAGTAACTTTGTTTTGGATTCCCATATAGAGAGAGTTCCTTATTATTTATCGTTTTGGTGCCTAACATGCTAAAAAACACACACAACACAGATTTCTGGTAAGGTCGTTTAATTTCCTCAAATTGGAGGCTTTGCATGCACTTTAGTGTTTGGTACATAACAGTCCGAAAAAAAAAGCTGAAATTAACTTTTTTGATAATATTCTTTCATCACATAATTGCCCTGAATTTTCTCAGAATTTTGGCATCTCGGTACCTATGAAGATGAATAACAAAAAAAAAAAAAATCCTATTTATTTTATTTATTTTTTTTTATTTTCTAAATAAGAGTGTTATTTGTTAGTTTTAGCTTTTTGGTACTTAAGGAACTTATAAAAACACTCATAATACACGTTTCTCGTAATGTCCTTTTGTTTCCCGAACATAATCTTCTTTGCATGTACTTAAGCGTGTTTATAGATAACATGATCAGAAACACTCAAAATACATGTTTTTGGTAATGTTATTCTGTTTCTCCATAAAGTTTGTTTTGCATGCGTTTTAGCAGTTTCGTATATAACGGGTTAAAAAACACTTAAAGGCAAATTCTTCTTAAAAGTTGGTTTTATTCTCATGTAATGTGATTATTCTGCTTTTTATTGCTTTGTTTCATATCACGCTCAAAAACACTCAAAAGACACTTTTCTGGTAATGTCATTTTTTTTTTCCCAAATGAAGGTAGTTTCGCATGTAATTTGGCATTTTTGTAACTAAGAATGTGAAAAACACTTAAAATACACAATTTAGTAAGGTAGTTCTGTTTATCGATTAAAAGTGTTATCATGCATTTCATCATTTTGGTATGTAAAAATTTCTCTATATACAGGAGATTTTGCGTTTATTGCCTTGTTGTTCTTTTAAAACTATAAAACACTCATTATACACGTTTCTCGTAATGTTCTTTTGTTTCCTAATATAGAGTGCTTTACATCCATTTTTGCATTTTTTGTAGGTAACAAGCTCAAAAACACTCAAAATATATCTTTTTGGTAATGCTATTCTATTTCTTCATTTAGGATGCTTTGCAACCGCTTTAGCGTTTTTCTACGTAAAACACTGAAAAGACGTTTTCAGTAATTTTCTTTTGGATTTACATATTGACTGATTTTCATATTATTTATCGTATTGGTGCCTAACATGCTGAAAAACACTGAAAAGACAGGTTTCTGGTAAAGTCGTTTAACTTCCCTATATAGGTGGCTTTGGACGCACTTTAGGTTTTGGTACATAATAATCAGAAAAAAAAAGCTATAATTAACTTTCATGATAATGTTCTTTTTTTTTCGCAAAAATTCCCAGAATTTTGGCAATTCGGTACCTATGAAGATGAAAAAAAAATATTCCCATTTTTTATTTTTTTTATTTATTAATTTTTTTCTAAAACGTGTTGTTTGTGGGTTTTAGCTTTTTCGTACTGAAGGAACTAAAAAAACACTCATAATACACGTTTATCGTAATGTCCTTTCGTTTCCCAAACATAAAATTCTCTTTGCATGTATTTAAGCGTTTTTATAGATAACATGATCAAAAACACTGAAAATACATGTATTTGGTAATGTTATTCTGTTTCTCCATAAAATGTACTTTGCATGCGTTCTAGCGTTTTGGTATATAAGGAGCTCAAAAACACTTAAAGGCAAGTTCTAGGTAAAATTTGGTTTTATTCCCATGTAAAGTGATTGCCGTGGCTTTTAGTGCTTTAATGCGTAACACGCTCAAAAACACTGAAAAGACATGCAAAGCCTCCCATATGAGGAAATCAAAGACCTTACCAGAAATCTGTCTTTTGAGTGTTTTTTTTTTCAGCATGTTAGGCACCAAAACGATAAATAATAAGGAACTCACTCTATGTGGGAATCCAAAAGAAAATTACTGAAAACGTGTCTTCTCAGTATTATACGTAGAAAAACGCTAAAACTGATACAAACCAACCAATATCAAGAAGCAGAAAAACATTACCAAAAATGTATATTTTGAGTGTTCTTGAGCTTGTTACCTACAAAAAAACGCAAAAATGGATACAAAGCACTCTATATTGGGAAACAAAGGGACATTGCAAGAAAAGTGTATAATGAATGTTTTATAGTTCAAAAAAACCACAAGGCAAAAAAACGCAAAAACTCGTGTATATGGAGAAGTTTCCTATATACCAAAATGCTGAAACTCATGAATAACACTCTTAATTGAGAAACAGAGCAACCTTACTAAATGCGTGTCAAAAACACTAAAAGGCAAGTTCTTCGTAAAAGTTGGTTTTATTGCCATGTAATGTGATTGCCCTGCTTTTTAGTGCTTTATTGCCTAATACGCTCAAAAACACTGAAAGACACTTTTCTGCTAATGTCATTTTTTTTGGAATTTGGGGTTTTGGTAACTAAGAATGTAAAAAAAACACTCAAAATACACGCATTTAGTAAGGTTGTTCTGTTTCTTGATTATGAGTGTTATTCATAAGTTTCAGTATATTGGTATCTTAGAAACTTATCCATTCAGTCGAGTTTTTGGGTTTTTTGCATTGTGATTCTGGTGAAACTATAAAACACTCATTATACACGTTTCTCGTTGTGTCCTTTTTTTTTTTTTTCTTATATAGAGTGCTTTGCATCCATTTTCGCGTTTCTTTTTATGTAACAAGCTCAAAAACACACAAAATATACTTTATTGGTAATGTTATTCTATTTCTTCATATTGGTTGGTTTGCATCCGTTTTAGCGTTTTTCTACGTAAATCTTTTAAAAGATACGTTTCCAGTAATTTTGTTTTTGATTTCCATATAGAGTGACTTTCATATTATTTATCGTTTTGGTGCCTAACATTCTTTTTGGTGCCTTTTCCTTCCTAATATAGAGTGCTTTCTATCTATTTTTGCGTTTTATGTAGGTACGAATTTCAAAAACATTCCAAATATACCTTTCTGGTAATGTTATTCTATATTTTCATTTTGGTTAGTTTGCATCCGTTTTAGCGTTTTCTACGTGAAATACCGAAAAGACACGTTTTCAGTAATTTTGTTTTGGATTCCCATATAGATTGACTTCCTTGGGTTTTATCGTGATGGTTCCTAACATGCTGAAAAACACTCATAAGACAGTTTTTTGGCAAAGACGTTTAATTTCCCCATATAGGTGGCTTTGCATGCACTTTAGGGGTTTGGTACATAACAGTCCGAAAAAAAAAGCTTAATTTAACTTTTTTGATAATGTTTTTATTTCGTATAATTTCATGAACTTTGCCCGAATTTTGGCACCTCCTTGCCTGTGAAGATGAATAAGAATGAAAAGAAAAATATGGTATTTTTTTTATTTATTTTTTTTTTTTTCTCAATAAAAAGTGTAATTTGTGGCTTTTTGCTTTTTCGTACTTAATGAACTTAAAAACATTCATAATACACCTTTCTCGTAATGTCCTTTCGTTTCCCAAAAATAGGGTTTTTTGCATGTATTTAAGCGTTTTTATTGAAAACATGATCAAAAACACTCCAAACAAAAATACGTGTTTTGGTAATGTTATTGTGTTTCACCGTAAAGTGTATTTTGCATGCATTTTAGTGTTTTGGTATATAAGGAGCTCAAATACACTTAAAGGCAAGTTTTTGTTAAAAATTGGTTTTATTCCAATGTAATGTGATTGCCCTCCTTTTTAGTGCTTTATTGCCTATCACGCTGAAAAACACTCAAAATACTTTTCTGGTAAAGTCATTTTTTTCCCACAAATCTATTTTTGCATGCAATTTGGGGTTTTGGTAACTAATAATGTGACTCAAAATACTCAAAATACTAAAGATACACAATACTCAAAATACACGCATTTATTAAGGTTGTTCTGTTTCTCAATTAGGAGTGTTATACATGAGTTTTAGCATTTTTGTATCTAGGAAACCTCTCCATATACACGAGATTTTTCGTTTTTTGCCTTGTGGTTCTTTTGAACTATGAAACACTCATTATACACTTTTCTTGCAATGTCCTTTTGTTTCTCAATATAGAGTGCTTTGAATCAATTTTCGCGTTTTTTGTTGGTAACAAGGTCAAAAACACTCAAAATATACCTTTTTAGTAACGTTTTTCTATTTCTTGATATTGGTTGCTTTACATCCGTTTTAGCGTTTTTCTACGTAAAACACTGAGAAGACACGTTTTCAGTAACTTTATTTTGGATTCCCATATAGAGTGAGTTCCTTATTATTTATCGTTTTGGTGCCTAATATGGTAAAAAAAACACTCAAAACACAGATTTCTGGTAAGGTCGTTTAATTTCCTTATATAGGAGGCAATGCATGCACTTTAGTGTTTGGTACATAAGAGTCCAAAAAAAAAGCTGAAATTAACTTTTTGATAATATTGTTTTATCATATGATTGCCCTGAATTTTCCCAGAATTTTGGCATCTCGGTACCTATGAAGATGAATAACAAAAAAAAAAAAAAAAAAAAATCCAATTTCTTTTATTTTTTTATTTTTTTTATTTTCTAAATAAGAGTGTTATTTGTGGGTTTTAGCTTTTTGGTACTAAATGAACTTAAAAAACACTCATAATACACGTTTCTCGTAATGTCCTTTTGTTTCCCAAATATAATGTTCTTCTCATGTATTTAAGCGTTTTTATAGATAACATGATCAAAAACACATACAAATACATGTTTTTGGTAATGTTATTCTGTCTCTCCATAAAGTATGTTTTCCATGCGATTTTGCAGTTTTGTATATAAGGAACTCAAAAACACTTAAAGTTTTTGGTATAAATTGGTGTTATTCCAATGATTGCCCTGCTTTTTATTGCTTTATTACCTATCACGCTCAAAAACACTTAAAAGACACTTTTCTGGTAATGTCATTTTTTTCTCACATAAAAGTGGTTTCGCATGCAATTTGGGGTTTTGGTAACTAAGAATGTGAAAAGCACTCAAAATACATGCATTTAGTAAGGTTGTTCTGTTTTTTTTTTTTTTTTCAATTAAGAGTGTTATTCTTGAATTTCAGCATTTTGTATCTAGGAAATCTCTCCATATACACGAGTTTTTGCGTTTTTTGCTTAGTGGTTCTTTTGATTTATAAAACACTTATTATACACTTTTCTTGCAATGTCCTTTTTTTTCCCAATATAGAGTGTTTTGCATAAATTTTCGCGTTTTTTTGTAGGTAAGAAGCTCAAAAACACTTAAAATATACCTTTTTGGTAACGTTTTTATATTTCTTGATATTGGTTGGTTTCCATCCGTTTTAACGTGTTTCTACGTAAAACACTGAGAAGACATGTTTTCAGTAACTTTGTTTTGGATTCCCATATAGAGTGAGTTCCTTATTATTTATCGTTTTTGTGCTTAACATGCTAAAAAACACTCAAAACACAGATTTCTTGTAAGGTCGTTTAATTTCCTTATATAGGAGGCTTTGCATGCACTTTAGGGTTTGGTACATAACAGTCCGAAAAAAAAAGCCTAAATTAACTTTTTGATAATATTGTTTTATCATATGATTGCCCTGAATTTTCCCAGAATTTTGGCATCTCGGTACCTATGAAGATGAATAACAAAAAAAAAAAAAAAAATTACTATTTTTTTATATTTTATTTATTTATTTTTTTTCTAAATAAAGAGTGTTATTTGTGGGTTTTAGCTTTTTGGTACTTAAGGAACTTAAAAAAAACACTCGTTTCTCGTAATGTCCTTTTCTTTCCCAAACATAATGTTTTTTGCATGTATTTAAGCGTTTTTATAGATAACATGATCAAAAACACAAAAAATACATGTTATTTTGTAATGTTATTCTATCTCTTCCTAAAGTGTGTTTTCCATGCGTTTTAGCAGTTTTGTATATAAGGAGCTGAAAAACACTTAAAGTTAAGTTTTTGGTATAAATTGCTGTTATTCCATTGATTGCCCTGCTTTTTATTGCTTTATTACCTATCACGCTCAAAAACACTTAAAAGACACTTTTCTGGTAGTTATTTTTTTCTCACATAAAAGTGGTTTCCCATGCAATTTTGGGTTTTGGTAACTAAGAATGTGAAAAGCACTCAAAATACACGCATTTAGTAAGGTTGTTCTGTTTTTTTTAAATTAAGTGTTATTCATGAATTTCAGCATTTTGGTATCTAGGAAATCTCTCCATATTACACGAGTTTTTGCGTTTTTTGTTTAGTGGTTCTTTTGAACTATAAAACACTTATTATACACTTTCACTAAAAAACACAGATATCTGGTAAGGTCGTTTAATTTTGCATGCACTTTAGGGTTTGGTATATAACAGTCCGAAAAAAAAAGCTGAAATTAACTTTTTTAATAATATTCTTTTATCACATAATTGCCCTGAATTTTCCCAGAATTTTGGCATCTCGGTACCTTTGAAGATGAATGACAAAAAAAAAAAAACTATTTATTTTATTTTTTTATTATTTTTTTCATTTTTTTTTTTAAATAAACAGTGTTATTTGTGTGTTTTAGCTTTTTGGTACTTAAGGAAATTAAAAAAACAATCATAATACACGCTTCTCGTAATGTCCTTTTGTTTCCCAAACATAATGTTCTTTGCATGTACTTAAGCGTTTTTAAAGATAACATGATCAAAAACACTCAAAATACATGTTTTTGGTATATGTTATTCTGTTTCTCCATAAAGTTTTTTTCCATGCGTTTTAGCGGTTTGGTATATAAGGGGTTAAAAAATTCTTCGTAAAAGTTGGTTTTATTCCCATGTAATATGATCGTTCTTATTTTTAGTGCTTTGTTCCATATCACGCTGAAAAACACTCAAAGGACACTTTTCTGGTAATATCTTTTTTTTTCCCACATGAAGCTAGTTTCGCATGTAATTTGGCATTTTCGTAACTAACGATGGGAAAAACACTGAAAATACACAATTTGGTAAGGTAGTTCTGTTTATCTATTAAAAGTGTTATTCATGCATTTATTCTTTTTGGTATGTAAGAAATTTCCCTATATACACGAGTTTTTGCGTTTATTGCCTTGTGTTTTTTTTTTTTTAAACTATAAAACACTCATTATACACGTTTCTCGTACTGTCCTTTTGTTTCCTAATATAGAGTGCTTTACATCCATTTTTGCATTTTTTGTAGGTAACAAGCTCAAAAACACGCAAAATATATCTTTTTGGTAATGTTATTCTATTTCTTCATATAGGATGGTTTGTATCTGCTTTAGCGTCTTTCTACGTAAAACACTGAAAAGACACGTTTTCAGTAATTTTCTTTTGGATTCACATATTGACTGACTTCCAAATGATTTATCGTTTTGGTGCCTAACATGCTGAAAAACACTGAAAAGACAGGTTTCTGGTAAAGTCGTTTAACTTCCCTATATAGGAGGCTTTGCATGCTGTTTAGGGTTTGCTACATAACAAACCGAAAAAAAAGCTATAATTAACTTATATGATAATTTTTTTTTTTTTCCACATAAATTCCCTGAATTTTGGCAGAATTTTGGCATCTCGGTACCTATGAAGATGAATAACAAAAAAAAAAATCCCATTTTATTATTTTTTTTTCATTATATTTTTTTTTTTTCTAAAGAGTGTTATTTGTTTGTTTTAGCTTTTTGGTACTGAAGGAACTTAAAAATCACACATAATACACGTTTCTCGTAATGTTCTTTCGTTTCCCAAACATAAGGTTCTTTGCATGTATTTAAGCGTTTTTATAGATAACATGATCAAAAACACTCAAAATACATGTATTTGGTAATGTAATTCTGTTTCTCCATAAAATTTATTTTGCATGCGTTTTAGCGTTTTGGTACGTAAGGAGCTCAAAAACACGTAAAGGCAAGTTCTTGGTAAAATTTGGTTTTATTCCCATGTAATGAGATTGCCCTGACTTTTAGTGCTTTATTGCATTACACGCTCAAAAACACTGAAAAGACATGCAAAGCGTCCTATATGAGGAAATTAAAGACCTTACCAGAAATCTGTTTTTTGAGTGTTTTTTTGCACAATAGGCACCAAAACGATAAATAATAAGGAACTCACTCTATGTGGAAATCCAAAAGAAAACTACTGAAAATGTGTCTTCTCAGTGTTTTACGTAGAAAAACGCTAAAACTGATGCAAACCAACCAATATCAAGAAGCAGAAAAACATTACCAAAAAAATATATTTTGAGTGTTTTTGAGCTTGTTACCTACAAAAAAAAAAACTAAAAAATTGATACAAAGCACTCTATATTGGGAAAGAAAGGGACATTGCGAGAAAAGTGTATAATGAATGTTTTATAATTCAAAAAAACCACAAGGCAAAAACGAAAAAACTCGTGTATATGCTGAAACTCATGAATAACACTCTTAATTGAGAAACAGAGCAACCTTACTAAATTCGTGTCAAAAACACTAAAAGGCAAGATCTTCGTAAAAGTTGGTTTTATTCCCATGTATTGTGATTGCCCTGCTTTTTAGTGCTTTATTGCCTAACACGCTCAAAAACACTCAGACACTTTTCTGGTAATGTCATTTTTTTCCCACATAAAGCTAGTTTCGCATGGAATTTGTGGTTTTGATAACTAACAATGTAAAAAAAAAAAACTCAAAATTCACACATTTAGTAAGGTTGTTCTGTACAGTCGAGTTTTTGCGTTTTTTGCCTTTTTTTTAAACTATAAAACACTCATTATACACGTTTCTCGTTATATCCTTTCTTTACCTTATATAGAGTGCTTTGCATCCATTTTCGCGTTTTTTTTATATAACAAGCTCAAGAACACACAAAATATAGTTTTTTGGTAATGTTATTCTATTTCTTCATATTGGTTAGTTTGCATGCGTTTTAGCGTTTTTTACGTAATTTTTTTAAAAAGACATGTTTCCTGTAATTTTGTTTTGGATTTCCATATAGAGTGACTTTCATACTATTTGTCGATTTGGTACCTAACATGCTTTTTGGTGCCTTTTGCTTCCCTATATAGAGTGCTTTCCTTCTATTCTCGCGTTTTTTGTAGGTAACAATTTCAAAACCACTCAAAATATACCTTTTTGGTAATGTTATTCTATTTCTTCATTTTGGTTGGTTTGCATTCTTTTTAGCGTTTTCTACGTAAAACACCGAAAAGACACGTTTTCAGTAATTTTGTTTCGGATTCCCATATAGATTGACTTCCATGTTATTTATCGTGTTGGTTCCTAAAATGCTGAAAAACACTCATAAGACCGTTTTCTGGCAAAGACGTTTAATTTTCCCATATAGGTGGCTTTGCATGCACTTTACGGGTTTGGTACATAACAGTCCGAAAAAAAAAAGCTAAATTTAACTTTTTTTATAATGTTCTTATTTCACATAATTTCCTGAATTTTGCCGAAATTTTTGCATCTTGGTACCTGTGAAGATGAATAAGAGAAAACATTTATTTTTTAATTTATTTTTTGTTTCTCAATAAAGAGTGTTATTTGTGGATTTTAGCTTTTTGGAAATTGATAAACTTAAAAACACTCATAATACACATTTCTCGTAATCTCCTTTCGTTTCCCAAAAATAGTGTTCTTTACATGTATTTAAGCGTTTTCATTGGTAACATGATCAAAAACACTCAAAATACATGTTTTTGGTAATATTATTCTTTTTCATCATAAAGAGTGTTTTGCATGCCTTTTAGTGTTTTGGTATATAAGGAGCTCAAAAACACTTCAAGGCAAGTTCTTCGTAAAAACTTGTTTTCCTCCAATGTAATGTGATTGCACTCCTTTTTAATGATTTATTGCCTATCACGGTCAGAATACTCAAAAGACACTTTTCTGGTAAAGTATTTTTTCCCACAAATCTATTTTTGCATTGAATTTGGGGTTTTGGTAACTAAGAATGTGAAAAGCACTCAAAATACACGCATTTATTAAGGTTGTTCTGTTTCTCAATTAGGAGTGTTATACATGAGTTTAGCATTCTTGTATCTATTAAACCTATCCATATACCCGAGATTTTGCGTTTTTTGCCTTATGGTTCTTTTGAACTATAAAACACTCATTATACACTTTTCTTGCAATGTCCTTTTCTTTCCCAATATAGATTGCTTTGCATCAATTTTCGAGTTTTTTTTATAGGTAACAAGCTCAAAAACACTCAAAATATAACTTTTTAGTAACGTTTTTCTATTTCTTGATATTGGTTGCTTTGCATCCGTTTTAGCGTTTTTCTAAGTAAATCACTGAGAAGACACGTTTTCAGTCACTTTGTTTTGGATTCCTATATAGAGTGAGTTCCTTATTATTTATCGTTTTGGTGCCTAAAATGCTAAAAAAAAAACACTTAAAACACAGATTTCTGATAAGGTCGTTTAATTTCCTCATATAGGAGGCTTTGCATGCACTTTAGGGTTTGGTACATAACAGTCCGAAAAAAAAAGCTGAAATTAACTTTTTTGATAATATTCTCTTATCATATGATTGCCCTGAATTTTCCCAAAATTTTGTCATCTCGGTACTATGAAGATGAATAATGAAAAAAAAAAATTCCTAATTTTTTTTTTTTCTAAATAAAAAGTGTTATTTGTGGGTTTTATCTTTTTGGTACTTAAGGAACTTAAAAAACACTCATAATACATGTTTCTCGTAATGTCCTTTTGTTTCCCAAACATAATGTTCTTTGCATGTATTTAAGCATTTTTATAGATAACATGATCAAAAACACTCAAAATACATGTTTTTGGTAATGTTATTCTGTTTCTCCATAAAGTTTGTTTTGCATGCGTTTTAGCGGTTTGTTATATAAGGAGCTCAAAAACACTTAAGGGCAAGTTTTTGGTATAAATTTGTGTTATTCCAATGTAATATGATTGCTTTTTAGTGCTTTATTGCCTCTCACGCTCAAAAACACTTAAAAGACACTTTTCTGTTAATGTCATTTCTTTCTCACATAAAGGTGGTTTTGCATGCAATTTGGGATTTTTGGTAACTAAGAATGTGAAAAGCACTCAAAATTTAGTAATGTTGTTCTGTTTCTCAATAAAGAGTGTTATTTATGAGTTTCAGCATTTTGGTATCTAGGAACCTACTCCATATCCACGAGTTTTTGTGTTTTTTGCCTTTTGGTTCGTTTGAACTATAAAAAAATCATTATACACTTTTATTGCAAAGTCCTTTTGTTTTCTAATATAGAGTGCTTTGTATCAATTTTTTCCTTTTTTTGTAGGTAACAAGCTCAAAAACACTCAAAATATACCTTTTTGGTAATGTTTTTCTATTTCTTGATACTGGTTGGTTTCAATGCGTTTTAGCGTTTTTCTACGTAAAACACTGAAAAGACACGTTTTGAGCAATTTTGTTTTGGATTCTCATATAGAGTGAGTTCCTTATTATTTATCGTTTTGGTGCCTAATATGCTGAAAAACACTCAAAAAACAGATTTCTGTTAAGGTCGTTTAATTTCCTCATATAGGAGTCTTTGGATGCACTTTATGGTTTGGTATATAACAGTCCGAAAAAAAGGTAAAATTAACTTTTTTAATAATTTTCTTTTATCATATAATAGCCCTGAATTTTCCCAGAATTTTGGCATCTCGGTACCTATGAAGATGAATAACAAAAAAAAAAATCCTATTTTTTTCATTTTCTTACTTTCTTTCTAAATAAAGTGATATTTGTGGGTTTTAACTTTTTGGTACTTAAGGAACTTAAAAACACATATAATACACATTTTTCGTAATGTCCTTTCGTTTCGCAAACATAAGGTTCTTTGTATGTATTTAAGCGTTTTTATAGATAACATGATGAAAACCCTCAAAATATATGTTTTTGGTAATTTTATTCTGTTTCTCCATAAAAGGTATTTTGCATGCGTTTTAGCGTTTTGGTATGTAATGAGCTCAAAAACACTTAAAAGCAAGTTGTTGGTAAAAGTTGTTTTTATTCCCATGTAATGTGATTACCCTGGTTTTTAGTGGTTTATTGCCTAACACGCTCAAAAACACTCAAAAGACACTTTTCTGGTAATATCATTTTTTTTGCTAACATAAAGCTAGTTTTGCATGGAATTTGGGGTTTTGGTAACTAAGAATGTGAAAAAAAACTCAAAACAGGCATTTAATAAGGTTGTTCTATTTTTTAATTAAAAGTGTTATTCATGAGTTCCAGCATTTTGGTATGTAAGAAACTTTTCTTCTACACACATTGGTAAGGTATTTCTGTTTCAAAATTAAAAGTGTTATTCATGAGTTTCAGCTTTTTGGTATGTAAGAAACTTCTTTATGTACACGAGTTTTTGAGCTTTTTACCTTGTGGTTCTTGTCAAACTATAAAACACTCATACACGTTTCTCGTAATGTCCTTTTCTTCTCCAATATGAAGTGCTTTCCATCCATTTTTGCATTTTTTGTAGCTAACAAGCTCAAAAACACATAAAAATATATATTTTTGGTAATGTTATTCTATTTTTTCATATTGGTTAGTTTACATCCGTTTTAGCGTTTTTCTACGTAGATCACTGAAAAGACACGTTTTCAGTAATATTGTTGAAATTGCTGAAAAACACTCAAAAGACAGGTTTCGGGTAAACTCGTGTAATTTCCCCATATAGGTGGATTTGCATGCACTTCAGGGTTTGTACATAACTCCAGAAAAAAGCTAAAATTATTTTTTTATATAATTTTTTTTTTTTACAAAATTTCCTTTAATTTTGCCAGAATTATACCATCTCGGTACCTATGAAGATAAATAACATAATTTTTTTTCCTCTATAAAGAGTGTTATTTGTGGGTTTTAGCTTTTTAGTACTTAAGTAACTTAAAAACACTCATAATACACGATTTTCGTAATGTCCTTTTGTTATACAAACATAAGGTTCTTTACATGTATTTAAGCGTTTTTATAGGTTACATGATCAAAAACATTCAAAATATATGTTTTTGTAATGTTATTCTGTTTCTCCATAAAGGGTGGTTTGCATGCGTTTTAGCGATTTGGTATGTAAGGATTTAAAAAAACACTTAAAGGCAAGTTCTTCGTAAAAGTTGGTTTTATTCCCATATAATGTGATTGTTCTGCTTTTTAGTGCTTTGGTGCATATGACGCTCAAAAACACTAAAAAGACACTTTTTTGGAAATGTCATTTTTTTTCCGACATGAAGGTAGTTTCGCATGTAATTGGCATTTTCGTAACTAAGTATGTGAAAAGCACTTAACTTTTTTCCACATAAATGTTCTTTTTTCCACATAAATTCCCTGAATTTTTCAGAATTTTGGCATCTCGGTACCTATGAAGATGAATAAAAAAAATTTAAAAAATCCCATTTTCTTATTTTTTTATTATTTTTTTTTTCTAAAGAGTGTTATTTGTGGGTTTTAGATTTTTGGAACTGAAGGAACTTAAAACTCACTCATAATACACGTTTCTCGTAATGTTCTTTCGTTTCCGAATCATAAGGTTCTTTGCATGTATTTAAGCGTTTTTATAGATAACATGATCAAAAACACTCAAAATACATGTATTTGGTAATGTAATTCTGTTTCTCCATAAAATGTATATTGCATGCGTTTTAGCGTTTTAGTACGTAAGGAGCTCAAAAACACTTAAAAGCAAGTTTTTGGTAAAATTTGGTTTTATTCCCATGTAATGTGATTGCCCTGGCATTTAAATGGTTTATTGCGTAACACGTCCAAAAACACTGAAAAGACATGCAAAGCGTCCCATATGAGAAAATTAAAGACCTTACCAGAAATCTGTCTTTTGAGTGTTTTTCAGCATGTTAGGCACCAAAACTATAAATAATAAGGAACTCACTCTATGTGGGAATCCAAAAGAAAATTAGTGAATACGTGTCTTTTTCAGTGTTTTACGTAGATAAACGCTAAAACTGATACAAACCAACCAATATCAAGAAGCAGAAAAACATTACCAAAAATGTATATTTTGAGTGTTTTTGAGCTTGTTACCTACAAAAAAACGGGAAAATGGATACAAAGCACTCTATATTGGGAAACAAAGAGACATTGCGAGAAAAGTGTACTCGTATAATAAATGTTTTAGAGTTCAAAAAAATCACAAGGCAAAAAACGCAAAAACTCGTGTATATGCTGAAACTCATGAATAACACTCTTAATTGAGAAACAGAGCAACCTTACTAAATGCGTGTCAAAAACACTAAAAGGCAAGTTCTTCGTAAAAGTTGGTTTTATTCCCACGTAATGTGATTGCCCTGCTTTTTAGTGTTTTATTGCCTAACACGCTCAAAAACACCCAAAGACACTTTCCTGGTAATGTCATTTTTTTCCCTCATAAAGCTAGTTTCGCATGGAATTTGGGGTTTTGGTAACTAAGAATGTAAAAAAAACACTTAAAATACACGTATTTAGTAAGGTTGTTCTGTTACGTGATTAAGAGTGTTATTCATGAGTTTAAGTATTTTGGTATCTTAGAAACTTCTCCATATAGTCGAGTTTTTCCGTTTTTTGCCTTGTGATTCTGGTGAAACTATAAAACAGTCATTATACATGTTTCTCGTTATGTTCTTTTTTTTTTCCTTATATAGAGTGCTTTGCATATATTTTCGCGTTTTTTTTTATGTAACAAGCTCAAGAAAACAAAATATATTTTTTGGTAATATTATTCTATTTCTTCATATTGGTTGGTTTGCATCCGTTTTAGCGTTTTTCTACGTAAATCTTTTAAAAGACACGTTTCCAGTAATTTTGTTTTGGATTTCCATATAGAGTGACTCATATTATTTATCGTTTTGGTGCCTAATATGCTTTTTGGTGCCTTTTGCCTCCCAATATAGAGTGCTTCCCATCCATTTTCGCGTTTTTTGTAGGTAACAATTTCAAAAACACTCAAAATATACATTTTTGGTAATGTTATTCTATTTCTTCATTTTGGTTGGTTTGCATCCGTTTTAGCGTTTTCTACGTAAAACACCAAAAAGACACGTTTTCAGTAATTTTATTTTTGATTCCCATATAGATTGACTTCCTTGGGTTTTATCGTGTTGGTTCCTAACATGCTGAAAACCCTCATAAGACAGTTTTCTGGCAAAGACGTTTAATTTCCCCATATAGGTGGCTTTGCATGCAATTTAGGGGTTTGATACATAACAGTCCAAAAAAAAAAGCTACATTTAACTTTTTTGATAATGTTCTTATTTTATATAATTTCCTGAAATTTGCCCGAATTTTGGCACCTCCTTACCTGTGAAGATGGAATAAGAATGAAAAAAAAATATCGTATTTTTTCATTTATTTTTTTTTTCTCAATAATGAGTGTAATTTGTGGCTTTTAGCTTTTTCGTACTTAATGAACTTAAAAACTCATAATACACGTTTCTCGTAATGTCCTTTCGTTTCCCAAAAATAGGGTTCTTTGCATGTATTTAAGCGTTTTTATTGGTAACATAATCAAAAACACTCAAAATACATGTTTTTGGTAATGTTATTCTGTTTCACCATAAAGTTTATTTTGCATGCATTTTAGTGTTTTGGTATATAAGGAGCTCAAATACACTTAAAAGCAAGTTCCTGTTAGAAATTGGTTTTATTTCAATATAATGTGATTGCCCTGCTTTTAGTGCTTTATTGCCTAACACGCTCAAAAACACTCAAAAGACATTTTTCTGGTAATGTCATTTTTTCCCACATAAAGCTGGTTTCGCATGCAATTTGGGGTTTTGGTAAATAAGGATGTGAAAAGCACTCAAAATACACGCATTTAGTAAGATTGTTCTTTTTCTCAATTAAAAGTGTTGTTCCACAGTTTCAGAATTTTGGAAGGTAAGAAACTTCTCTATATACACGAGTTTTTGCGTTTTTTGCCTTGTAGTCCTTGTGAAATTATAAAACACACATTATACACGTTTCTCGTAATGTCCTTTTGCTTCCCAATATAGAGAGCTTTCCATCTATTTTCGCGTTTTTTGTAGGTAACAATTTCAAAAACTCTAAAAATATACCTTTTTGGTAATGATATTTTATTCCTTCATATTGGTTGGTTTGCATCCGTTTTATCGTTTTTCTACGTAAAACACCGAAAAGACACGTTTTTCGTAATATTGTTTTGGAGAAATTACTCGACTTTACCAGAAACCTGTCTTTTGAGTGTGTTTTCAGCAAATTCATCAATATTACTGAAAACGTGTCTTTTCAGTGATTTACATAAAAAAAAAGATATATTTTGGTGTTTTTGAGCTTGTTACCTACAAAAAAAAATGCGAAAATGGATGAAACGCACTCTATATTAGGAAAGAAAAGGACATTACGAGAAACGTGTATAATGAGTGTTTTATAGTTTCACAAGAACCACAAGGCAAAAAACTCAAAAGCTCGTGTACATAATGAAGTTTCTTACATACCAAAATCCTGAAACTCATGAATAACACTTTTAATTGAGAAACAGTACTACCTTACTGAATGTGTGTATTAGAGAAGTTTCTTACATACCAAAATGCTGAAACTCATGAATAACACTTTTTATTAAGAAACAGAACAACCTTACTAAATGCCTGTATTTTGAGTGTTTTGCACATTCTTAGTTACCAAAACCCCAAATTCCATGCGAAACTAGCTTTATATGGGAAAAAAATAATATTACCAGAAAATGTCTTTCGAGTGTTTTTGAGCGTGTTAGGCAATAAACCACTAAAAAGCAGGGCAATCACATTACATTTGAATAAAACCAACTTTTACGAAGAACTTGCCTTTAATTGTTTTTGAGCTCATTACATACAAAAACGCTAAAACGCATGCAAAACACCTTTTTATGGACAAAGAGAATAACATTACCAAAAAACATGTATTTTGAGTGTTTTTGATCATGTTATCTACAAAAACGCATAAATACATGCAACGAACCTTATGTTTGGGAAACGAAAGGACATTACGAGAAATATGTATTATAAGTGTTTTTTAGTTCCTTAAGTACCAAAAAGCTAAAACCCACAAATAACACCCTTTATTTAGAAAAACAAAATAAATAAAAAATAAAAATACGATTTATTTTTTTTTGTTATTCATCTTCATAGGTACCGAGATGCCAAAATTCTGGGAAAATTCCGGGCTATTGTATGATAAAAGAAAATTATCAAAAAAGTTAATTTTAGCTTTTTTTTTCGGACTGTTATATACCAAACCCTAAAGTGCATGCAAAGCCTCCTATATGAGGAAATTACACGACCTTAAAAGAAATCTGTCTTTTGAGTGTTTTTGAGAATGTTAGGCACCAAAACGATCAATAAATAAGGAACTCACTCTATATGGGAATCCAAAACAAAAAATACTGAAAACGTGTCTTCTCAGTGTTTTACGTAGAAAAACGCAAAAACGGATGCAAACCAACCAATATAAAAAAAATAGAAAAACATTACCATAAAGGTATATTTTGAGTGTTTTTGAGCTTGTTACCTACAAAAAACGCGAAAATTGATGCAAAGCACTCTATATTAGGACATGAAAGGACATTACAAGAAAATTGTGTAATGAGTGTTTTATAGTTCAAAACAACCAAAAGGCAAAAAACGCAAAAACTTGTGGATATCAAGTTTCCTAGATACCAAAATGCTGAAACTCATGAATAACATTCCTCATTTAGAAACAGAACAACCTTACTAAATGCGTGTATTTTGAGAGCTTTTCACATTCTTGGTTACCAAAGCCCCAAATTGCATGCGAAACCAACTTTATGTGAAAAACTTTATATGAAAAAAATGACATTACGAGAAAATGTCTTTTGAGTGTTTTTGAGCCTGATAGGCAATAAAGCACTAAAAAGCAGGGCAATCACATTACATTTGAATAAACCCAATTTTTATCAAGAACTTGCCTTTAAGTGTTTTTGAGCTCCTTATATACTAAACCGCTAAAACGCATATAAAACAAACTCTATGGAAAAAACAGAATATAATTACCAAAAACATGTATTTCGAGTGTTTTTCATCATGTTATCTATAAAAACGCTTAAATACATGAAAAGAACCTTGTGTTTGAGAAAGAAAAGGACATAACGAGAAACGTATATTATGAGTGTTTTTAAGTTTGTTTACCAAAAACCTAAAACCCACTCTTTATTTAGAAAAAAATAAATAAATAAAAAATAAAAAAATAGGAATTTTTTTTTTGTTATTCATCTTATTCATCTTCATAGGTACCGAAATGCCAAAATTCTGGGAAAATTCAAAGCAATTATATGATAAGAGAATATTATCAAAAAAGTTGATTTTAGCTTTTTTTTCGGACTGTTATATACCAAACCCTAAAGTGCATGCAAAGCCTCCTATATGAGGAAATTAAACGACCTTACCAGAAATCTGTCTTTTTTGTGTGTTTCAGCATGTTAGGCACCAAAACGATAAATAATAAGGAACTCACTCTATATGGGAATCCAAAACAAAATTACTGAAAATGTATCTTTTTAGTGTTTTACGTAGAAAAACGCAAAAATTCGTGTATATAAAGAAGTTTCTTAGATACCAAAATGGTGAAACTCATGAATAACAATCTTAATTGAGAAACAGAACAACCTTAGCAAATGCCTGTATTTTGAGTGTTTTTCATATTCCTAGTTAGCAATACCCAAAATAGCATGCGAAACTAGCTTTATGAGGGAAAAAAATGACATTACCAGAAGTGTCTTTTAATTGTTTTTGAGCGTGTTAGGCAATGAAATACTAAAAAGCAGGGCATTACATTACGTGGGAATAAAACCAACTTTTACAAAGAACTTGCCAATATGTGTTTTTGAGCTCCTTACATACCAAACCGCTAAAACGCATGGAAAACAAACTTCATGGAGAAACAGAATAACATTACCAAAAACATATATTTTGAGTGTTTTTGATCATGTTATCTATAAAATCGCTTAAATACATGCAAAGAACCTTATGTTAAGGAAACGTAAGGACATTACGAGAAACTTTTTTTATTCTCTTTCATAGGTACCGAGATGCCAAAATTCTGGGAAAAATCAGGGCAATTATATGATAAGAGAATATTATCAAAAAGGTTGGTATTAGCTTTTTTTTCGGACTGTTATGTACCAAACACCAAAGTGCATGCAAAGCCTCCCATATGAGGAAATTAAACGACCTTACCAGAAATCTGTGTTTTGATTGTTTTCAGCACGATAAATAATAAGGAACTCACTCTATATGGCAAACCAAAACAAAATTACTGAAAACGTGTTTTACGTAGAAAAACGCTAGAACGGATGCAAAGCAACCAATATCAAGAAGTTGAAAAACATTACCAAAAAGGTATATTTTGAGTGTTTTTGAGCTTGTTACCTGCAAAAAAAACACGAAAATTTATGCAAAGCACTCTATATTGGGAAAGAAAGGGACATTTTGAGAAAAGTGTATAATGAATGTTTTATAGTTCAAAAGAACCACAAGGCAAAAAACGCAAAAAAACTCGTGCTAAAACCTCTTTATAGAGAAAAAAAAAATAGGATATTTTTTTGTTATTCTTCTTCATAGGTAACGAGATGCTAAAATTCTCGCAAAATTCAGAGAAATTATGTGAAAAAAGAACATTATCAAAAAAGTTAATTTCAGCTTTTTTTTCGAACTGTTATGTACCAAACCCTAAAATGCATGCAAAGCTAACTATATGAGGAAATTAAACGACTTTACGACACACCTGTGTTGTGAGTGTTTTTCAGCATGTTAATCACTAAAACAATAAATAATATGGAAGTCATTCTATGTGGGAATCCAAAACAAAATTACTGAAAACGTGTCTTTTCCGTGATTTACGTACAAAAACGCAAAAAACGGATGCAAACCAACCAATATGAAGAAATAGAATAACATTACCAAAAAGGTACATTTTGAGTGTTTGTGAGCTCTTTACTTACAAAAAACGCGAAAATGGATGCAAAGCTCTCTATATTGGTAAACAAAAGGACATTACGAAAAATATGTATAATGAGTGTTTTATAGATTCTGAAGAACCACAAGGCAAAAAAAAGCAAAAAACTCGTATATATGGAGAAGTTTCTTAGATACCAAAATGCTGAAACTCAGGAATAACACTCTTAATTAAGAATACAGAACAACTTTACCAAATGCGTGTATTTTGAGTGCTTTTCACATTCTTAGTTACCAAAACCCCAAATTGCATGCGAAACTAGCTTTGTGGGAAAAAAATGACATTTCCAAAAAGTTATTGAGCGTCATAGTCAATAAAGCAGTAAAAAGCACGGGAATCACATTACATGGGAATAAAACGAACTTTTACCAAGAACTTGCCTTTAAGTGCTCCTTACATACCAAAACGCCAAAACGCATGCAAAACACCCTTTATGGAGAAACAGAATAATATTACCAAAAAGCATGTATTTTGAGTGTTTCTCATCATGTTACCTATAAAAAAAAGCTAAAATACATGGAAAGAACCCTATGTTTGGAAAATGAAAGGACGTTACGAGAAACGTGTATTATGAGTTTTTTTTTAAGTTTGTTAAGTATGAGAAAGCTAAAACCCACAAATAACACTCTTTATAGAGTGTTTTCGTACCTAACAATGTGAAGAACACTCAAAAAGCACATTTTTGGTAATCTTGCTCTTTTATCTATATAGACTGTTCTTCAATGCGTCAAATAAATCTTGGTACCTAAGAAATAAAAAAAAAAAAACACTTATTATATAAGTTTCTTCTAATGTCTTTTCGTTTCCTCATGCAAAGTATTTTGCATGCATTTATGTTTCTTTATATGTGTAAAAAAAAGAAAATTGTTTATGGTAATAAAGGGTGTTTTGCATACAGCTCAGCGTTATGGTACGTAAGTAGCTGAAAATACTCAAAAGATAAATTTTTGGTTGACTTGTTCTTTCATATTGGTAGTTTTCCATGCTTTTTATAACTTTGGTACCTAACAACAACAATCGACACTCAAAAGACATGTTTCTGGAAATATCATTTCATCTCCCCATAGATGGTGCTCTGGAGTCATTTTGACCTTTTGGTACATAAAATTGTGAAAAACACAAAATAAACGTGTTTGGTAATGTTCTGTTTCTCCATATACAGTGGTACTAAATAGTTTTCGCATTTAGTACCTAAGACGCTCAAAAACACTAATGGCATCTTTCTCGTAATGTCCTTTATTTTATCCATATTTGGTGATTTCCATGCATTTTGGCGTTTTTGTTACGTAACAATGTGAAAAAAAAACTCAAAATATACGTTTTCGGTAATGTTCTGCTTCTTCATATATAATGTTATACATGTGTTTGTGCATTTTGCTACCTAAGAATCTCAAAAACATTGATAAATGAAGTGTCTTTTCATTTCTTTTCGTATCGCCATTTAAGATACATTGCATGCATTTTTGCTTTTTTTTTATAAGTAAGATAAAAAAAAAAAACTCAAAATGCACATTTCTGGTAATGTTATTGTTTCTCCATAAAATGTGCTTTGCATGCATTTTAGCGTTTTGGTACGTAAGTACCAAAAGACACGCTTTTGGTAATGTTTTGCTTTTCCAGATAGGGAGCTTTCGTTGGTTTTTAGCGTTTTGGTATCTAATATTGTTGTGTTTCTCTAAAGAGAGTATTATTTATGCATTTTCGCGTTTTGGTACCTGAGAAGCTCAAAAACGCTCTTTATATAAGTTTCTCATAATGTCGTTGGTTACTTTTTTTTTGCGTAACAAGATCAAAACACTGAAAATACACGCTTTTTTGGTAATGTTATTCAGTTTTTCCAAGGCGTTTTGGATGCGTTTAAGTGTTTTTATATGTAAGTGGCTCATAAGCACTGAAATTAAAGTTTTTGTAATCTTTTGTTTTCTCTTATAGGGTGCTTTCCTTGGTTTTTAGCTTCTTGGCACCTAACATGCTCATAAACAGTGAAAGGACATGTTTCTGGAAATGTTTCCTTTCCCCATATAGTATGCTTTGCATGCATTTTCGCGTTGCGGTACCTAATAACGTGAAAAAAGCCTTAAAACACAAGGGTTGGTTAATCTTGTTCCGTTTCTCCATATAGAGTATTATTCATACGTTTTAGTGTTCTGGTACCTATGAAGCTCAATACCACTCAAAATATACGTTTCTTTTAATGTTTTCTTTTCCCCTTTTAGGGTTATTTGCATGTATTTTATCGTTTTTGTACGTAAAAGGCGCAAAATCTCTCAAAATGCATGTTTTTGGTAAAGCTGTTGAGTTTCTCCATAAAGAGTGTTTTGCAACCGTTTTAGCGGTTTGGTATGTAAGTACCTCAAAACACTTAATGTTTTCCATTTACGACACTTTCCATGCTTTTTAAGAGCTTTTTGTGCCTAACACATACAATCTCAAAAGACATGTTTCTGGAAATGTCGTTTAATTTCCCCATATCGGGTGCTTTGCATGCATTTTGGCGTTTTGATACCTAACAAAGCTAAATACACTTAAATAGCACGTTTTCTCCATACAGAAGGCAAATCGTGCGTTTTATCGTTTCGGTACCTAATAAGCTAAAAAAAAAAAATTCATAATACTGGTTTCTTTTTATGTCTTTTCGTTTTCTTATATAGGGTACTTTATATGCATTTTGACGCATTTGTACATAAGCTGAAAAATCGCCCAAAATGCTCGTTTTTGTTAATGTTTTTATATTTCTGCAGGAAAGGTGTTATGCATATTTTATCGTTTTGGAACATTATAAATTTAAAAACTTCCAAAGCGTGTTAGGCAATAAAGCACTAAAAAGCAGGGCAATCACATTAAATTGGAATAAAATTAATTGTTAACAACAACTTGCCTTTAAGTGTATTTGAGCTCCTTATATACCAAAACACTAAAATGCATGCAAAATGCACTTTATGGTGAAACAGAATAACATAACCAAAAACATATATTTTGAGTGTTTTTGATCATGTTACCAATAAAAACGCTTAAATACATGCAAAGAACCCTATTTTTGGGAAACGAAAAGACATTACGAGAAACGTGTATTATGAGTGTTTTTAAGTTCATTAAGTACGAAAAAGCTAAAAGCCACAAATTACACTCTTTGTTGAGAAAAAAATAAATAAATAAATTAAAAAATACGATATTTTTTTTTCATTCTTATTTATCTTCACACGTAACGAGGTGCCAAAATTCGGGCAAATTTCAGGAAATTATATGAAATAAGAATATTATCAGAAAAGTTAAATTTAGCTTTTTTTTCGGACTGCTATGTACCAAACCCCTAAATTGCATGCAAAGACACCTATATGGGGAAATCAAACGTCTTTGCCAGAAAACTGTCTTATGAGTGTTTTTCAGCATGTTAGGAACTAACACGATAAAACCCAAGGAAGTCAATCTATATGGGAATCCAAAACAAAATTACTGAAAACGTGTCTTTTCGGTGTTTTACGTAGAAAACGCTAAAACGGATGCAAACCAACCAAAATGAAGAAATAGAATAACATTACCAAAAAGGTATATTTTGATTGTTTTTGAAATTGTTACCTACAAAAAACGCGAAAATGGATGGTAAGCAAAAGGCACCAAAAAGCATGTCAGGCACCAAAACGATAAATAATATGAAAGTCACTCTATATGGAAATCCAAAACAAAATTACTGGAAACGTGTCTTTTAAAAGATTTACGTAGAAAAACGTTAAAACGGATGCAAACAAACCAATATGAAAAAATAGAATAACATTACCAAAAAAGTATATTTTGCTTGTTTTTTATCTTGTTACATAAAAAAAAAACGCGAAAATGGATGCAAAGCACTCTATATAAGGAAAAAAAGGACATAACGAGAAACGTATATAAAGAGTGTTTTATAGTTTCACCAAAATCACAAGGCAAAAAACGCAAAAACTCGACTGTAGGGAGAAGTTTCTAGGATACCAAAATACTGAAACTCATGTATAACACTCTTAATCAAGAAACAGAAGAACCAGAACAAAATGCGTGTATTTTGAGTGTTTTTTTTACATTCTTAGTTACCAAAACTCTAAATTCCAAGCAAAACTAGTTTTATGTGGGAAAAAAATGACATTACCAGAAAAGTGTCTTTTAGTGTTTTTGAGCGTGTTAGGCAATAAAGCACTAAAAAGCAGGGCAATCACATTACATAGGAATAAAACCAACTTTTACGAAAAACTTGCCTTTTAGTGTTTTTGACACGCATTTAGTAAGGTTACTCTGTTTCTCAATTAAGAGTGCTATTCATGAGTTTCAGCATATACACGAGTTTTTGCGTTTTTAGCCATGTGTTTTTTTTTTAACTATAAAACATTCATTATACACTTTTCTCGAAATGTCCCTTTGTTTCCATATATACAGTGCTTTGTATCCATTTTCGCGTTTTTTGTAGGTAACAAGCTCAAAAACACTCAAAATATACTTTTTTGGTAATGTTTTTCTGCTTCTTGATATTGGTTGGTTTGTATCAGTTTTAGCGTTTTTCTACGTAAAACACTGAGAAGACACGTTTTCAGTAATTTTGTTCCTTATTATTTATCGTTTTGGTGCCTAACATGATGAAAACATTCAAAAGACAGATTTCTGGTAAGGTCTTTAATTTCCTCATATGGGAGGCTTTGCATGTCTTTTCAGTGTTTTTGAGCGTGTTACGCAATAAAGCACAAAAAGCCAGGGCAATCACATTACATGGGAATAAAACCAAATTTTACCAAGAACTTGCCTTTGAGTGTTTTTGAAGTCCTTACATACGAAACCGCTAAAACGCATACAAAATACATTCTATGGAGAAACAGAATAACATTACCAAATATATGTATTTTGAGTGTTTTTGATCATGTTATCTATAAAAACGCTTAAATACATGCAAAGAACCTTATGTTTGGGAAATAAAAGGACATTACGATAAACGTGTATTATGAGTGTTTTTTTTTTAAGTTCCTTTAGTACCAAAAAGCTAGAACCCTCAAATAACACTTTTTAGAAAAAAAAAATAATAAATAAAAAAAATGGGAATTTTTTTTTTTTTCATCTTCATAGGTACCGAATTGCTAAAATTCTGCCAAAATTCAGGGAATTTATGTGGAAAAAAGAACATTATCATGAAAGTTATTTATAGCTTTTTTTTCTGATTGTTATGTACCAAAACCTAAAGTGCATGCAAAGCCACCAATATAGGGAAGTTAAACGACTTTACCACAAACCAGTCTTTTCAGTGTTTTTCAGCATGTTAGGCACCAATACGATAAATAATATGAAAATCAGTCAATATGTGAATCCAAAACAAAATTACTGAAAACGTGTCTTTTCAGTGTTTTACGTAGAAAAACGCTAAAGCAGATACAAACCATCCTATATGAAGAAATAGAATAACATTACCAAAAAGATATATTTTGAGTGTTTTTGAGCTTGTTACAAAAAATGCAAAAAATGGATGTAAAGCACTCTATATTAGGAAACAAAAGGACATTACGAGAAAGGTGTATAATGAGTATTTTATAGTTTTAAAAGAACCACAAGGCAATAAACGCAAAAAACTCGTCTATATAGAGAAATTTTTACATACCAAAATGATGAAATGCACGAACAACACTTTTAATCGATACACAGAACTACCTTACCAAATTGTGTATTTTGAGTGTTTTTCACATTCTTTGTTACGAAAATACCAAATTACATGCGAAATTAGCTTCATGTGGGAAAAAAATGACATTACCAGAAAAGTGTCTTTTGAGTGTTTTTGAGCGTGATATGCAACAAAGCACTAAAAAGCAGAACAATCACATTACATGGGAATAAAACCAACTTATACGAAGAATTTGCCTTTAAGTGTTTTTTAACCCCTTATATACAAAACTGCTAAAACGCATGGAAAACAAACTTTATGGAGAAACAGAATAACATTACCAAAAACATGTATTTTGAGTGTTTTTGATCATGTTATCTATAAAAACGCTTAAGTACATAAAGGATATTACGAAAAACATGTATTATAACGTGTTTTTATAAGTTCCTCAAGTACCAAACAGCTAAAACCCACTAATAACACTCTTTATTTAGAAAATAAAAAAAATAAAAAAATAAAATAAATAGGATTTTTTTTTTTTTTGTTATTCATCTTCATAGGTACCGAGATGCCAAAATTCTCGGAAAATTCAGGGCAATTAAGT
Source organism: Scylla paramamosain (assembly GCF_035594125.1). Classification (NCBI taxonomy): domain Eukaryota; kingdom Metazoa; phylum Arthropoda; class Malacostraca; order Decapoda; family Portunidae; genus Scylla; species Scylla paramamosain. The sequence continues at coordinate 8,991,167 of NC_087175.1, forward strand.
GATAAATGAATATTATAAAAAAAGTTAATTTCAGCTTTTTTTTCGGACTTTTATTTACGAAACCCTAAAGTGCATGCAAAGCCTCCAATGTGAGAAAATTAAACGACCTTACCAGAATTCCACCAAAGGCACCAAAACGATAAATAGTAAGGAACTTACTCTATATGGGAATCCAAAACAAAGGTACTGAAAACGTGTCTTCTTATTGTTTTACGTAAAAAAACGTTAAAACGGATGCAAACCAACCAATATCAAGAAATAGAAAAACGTTACCAAAAAGGTATATTTTGAGTGTTTTTGAGCTCTTTACCTACAAAAACGCGAAAAATGATGAAAAGCACTCTATATTGGGAAAGAAAAGGACTTTGCAAGAAAAGTGTATAATGAGTGTTTTATAGTTCAAAAGAACCACAAAGCAAACAACGCAAAATGCTGAAACCCATGAATAATACTCTTAATTGAGAAACAGAACAACCTTACTAAATGCGTGTATTTTTAGTGCTTTTCACGTTCTTAGTTACCAAAAACCCCAAATTACATGCGAAAATAGCTTTGTGGAAAAAAAAAGATTTTACCAGAAAAGCGTCTTTTGAATGTTTTTCAGCGTGATTGGTAATAAAGCACTCAAAAGCAGGGCAATCACATTATATTGGAATAAACCCATTTTTTACCAATAACTTGTCTTTAAGTGTTTTTGAGCTCCTTATATACAAAACTGCTAAAACGCATGCAAAACACACTTTATGGAGAAACAGAATAACATTACCAAAACCTTGTATATATGGATAAGTTTCTTAGATACCAAAATGCTGAAACTCATGTATAACACTCTTAATTGAGAAACAGAACCACCTTACTAAATGTGTGTATTTTGAGAGCTTTTCACATTCTTAGTTACCAAAACCCCAAATTGCATGCAAAACCAGATTTATGTGGGAAAAAATGACGTTACCAGAAAAGTGTCTTTTGAGTGTTTTTGAGCGTGATAGAATATAAAGCACTAAAAATCAGGGGAATCACATTAAATTCGAATAAAACCAATTTTTACCAAGAACTTGCCTTTAATTGTTTTTCAGCTCCTTATATACCAAAACACTAAAACGCCTGTAAATCACACTTTATGGAGAAACAGTATAACATTACAAAAAACATGTAATTTGAGTGTTTTTGATCATGTTATCTATAACAACGCTTAAATACATAAAAAGAACATTATGTTTGGGAAACGAAAGGACATTACGAGAAACGTGTATTATGAGTGTTTTTAAGTTTCTTAAGTACCAAAAAGCTAAAACCCACAAATAACACTCTTTATTTAGAAAAAAATAAATAAAAAAATATAAATATAAAAAATAGAATTTTTTTTTTTTGTCATTCATCTTCATAGATACCGAGATGACAAAATTCTGGGAAAATTCAGGGCAATTATATGATAAAAGAATATTATCAAAAAAGTTGATTTTAGCTTTTTTTTTCGGACTGTTATGTACCAAACCCTAAAGAGCATGCAAAGCCTCCTATATTACGAAATTGAATGACTTTACCAGAAAATTGTCTTTTGAGTGTTTTCAGCATGTTAGGCACCAAAATGATAAATAATAATGAACTCACTCAATATGTGAATCCAAAACAAAATTACTTAAAACGTGTCTTCTCAGTATTTTACGTAGAAAAACGCTAAAACAGATGCAAACCAACCAATATCAAGAAATAGAAAAATATTACCAAAAAGGTACATTTTGAGTGTTTTTGAGCTTGTTACCTACAAAAAAAAAAAAAAACGCGAAAATTCATGCAAAGCACTCTATATTGAGAAAGAAAGGGACATTGCGAGAAAAGTGTATAATGAGTGTTTTATAGTTCAAAATAACAACAAGGCAAAAAACGCAAAAACTCGTGTAGTTTCCTAGATAACAAAATACTGAAACTCATGAATAACACTCTTAATTGAGAAACAGAACAACCTTACTAAATGCGTGCATTTTGAGTGCTTTTCACATTCTTAATTACCCAAAACCCAAATTCATTGCTAAACCAGCTTTATGTGGTGAAAAAAAAAAAAGGCATTTTCAGAAAAGTTTCTATTGAGTGTTTTTGAGCGTGATAGGCAATAAAGCACTAAAAAGAAGGGCAATCACATTACATGGGAACAAAAACCAATGTTTACCAAGAACTTGCCTTTAAGTGTTTTTGAGTTCCTTATATACCAAAACACTAAAATGCATGCAAAACACACTTTACTGAAAAACAGAATAACATTACCAAAAATATGTATTTTGAGTGTTTTTGATCATTTTACCAATATATCGCTTAAATACATGCTAAGAACCCTATTTGTGGAAAACGAAAGGTCATTACGAGAAACGTGTATTACGAGTGTTTTTAAATTCATTAAGAACCAAAAAGCTAAAAGCCACAAATAACTCTCTATTGAGAAAAAATAAATAAATAAAAAAATACGATATTTTTTTTCTTTCTTACTCATTTTCACAGGTACCGAGATGCCAAAATTCGGGCAAAATTCATGAAATTTTGTGAAATAAGAACATTATCCAAAAAGATAATTTTAGCTTTTATTTCTTCTACTGTTATGTAGCAAACCCTATAGTGCATGCAAAACCACCTATATGGGGAAATCAAACGTCCTTGCCAAAAAAATGTCTTATGAGTGTTTTTCAGCATGTTAGGCACCAAAACGATAAATAACAGGGAAGTCACTCTATATGGGAATCTAAAACAAAATTACTGAAAACGTGTCTTTTCGGTGTTTAACGTAGAAAAACACTAAATCGGATGCAAACCAACCAATATGAAAAAAAAAATAGAATAACATTACCAAAAAGGTATATTTTGTGTTTTTGAGCTTGTTACCTACAAAAAAGGTGAAAATGGATGCAAACCACTCCTTATTGGGAAACAAAAGGACATTACGAGAAACGTGTATAATGAGTGTCTTATTATTTTCGAGCAAAAGAACTTGTGGTTCACAAGAACGACAAAGAAAAACCTTACCAAAAGCGTGTATTTTCAGTGTTTTTCACATTCTTAGCAAAATCCCAAATAGCATGCGAAACTAGCTTTATGTGGGAAAAAAAATGACATTACCAGAAGTGTCTTTTGAGTGTTTTTGAGCGTTTTGGGCAATAAAGCACTAAAAAGCAAGGCAATCACATTACATGGGAATAAAATCAACTTTGACCAAGAACTTGCCATTATGTGTTTTGAGCTCCTTACATACCAAAACGCTAAAACGCATGCAAAACACTCCTTTATGGAGAAGAAGAAAAACATTACAAAAAACATGTTTTAAGTGTTTTTGATCATTTTACCTATAAAAACGCTTAAGTACATGCAAAGAAACCTATCTTTCGGAAACGAAAGGACATTACGAGAAACGTGTATTATGACTGTTTTTAAGTTTCTTAAGTACCAAAACGTTAAAACCCACAAATAACACTCTTTCAAGAGAAAAAAAATATAAAAAAAAATTTAAAAATTGCATTTTTTTGTATTGATTTTCATAAGTACCGAGATGCAAAAATTCTGCCAAAATTCAGGGAATTTATGTGGAAAAAAGAACATTATCAAAAAAAGTTAATTATAGCTTTTTTTCGGATTGTTATTTACCAAACCCTAATGTACATGCAAAGCCACCTATATGAGGAAATGAAACGAGTTTACCAGAAACCTGTCTTTTCAGTGTTTTTCAGCATGTTAGGCACCAAACCAATAAATAATATGGAAGTTTGTGAATATGTGAATCCAAAAATAAGAGACATAAGAGACCTTACCAGAAAACTGTCTTTTGAGTGTTTTCCAGCATATTAGGCACCAAAACGATAAATAATAAGGAACTCTCTCTATGTGGGAATCTAAAACAAAATTACTGAAAACGTGTCTTTTCAGTGTTTCACGTAGAAAAAACGATAAAAGGGATGCAAACCAACAAATATTAAGAAATAGAATAACATTACCAAAAAGTGTTTTCGTGCTTTTTACCTACGAAAAACACGAAAATGGATGTAAAAGCACTCTATATTGGGAAGCAAAAGGACATTTAGAGAAACGTGTATAATGATTAATTTATAGTTTCACAAGAACCACAAGACAAAACACGCAAAAACTCGTGTATATAGAGAAGATTCTTACATACCAAAATGCTAAAACTCATGAATAACACTTTTAATTGAGAAACAGATCTACCTTACCAAATGTGTGTATTTTGAGTGTTTTTCACATTCTTAGTTACGAAAATCCCAAATTACATTCGAAACTAGCTTTATGTGGGAAAAAAATGACATTATCAGAAAAGTGTCTTTTGAGTGTTTTTGAGCTTGATATGCAACAAAGCACTAAAAAACAGAATAATCACATTATATAGGAATAAAACTAACTTTTAAGAAGAAATTGCCTTTAAGTGTGTTTAACTCCTTACATACCAAAACGCACTGAAAAGACAGGTTTCTGGTAAAGTCGTTTAACTTCCCTATATAGGTGGCTTTGCATGCACTTTAGGGTTTGGTACATAACAATCCGAAAAAAAAAGCTATAATTAACTTTTACCTGAATTGTTGCAGAATTTTGGCATCTCGGTACCTATGAAGATGAATAACAAAAAAAAAAAAAAAATCCTATTTTCTTATTTTTTTATTTATTATTATTTTTTTTAAAGAGTGTTATTTGTGGGTTTTAGCTTTTTGGTACTAAAGGAAATTAAAAATCACTCATAATACACGTTTCTCGTAATGTTCTTTCGTTTCCCAAACATAAGGTTCTTTACATATATTTAAGCGTTTTTATAGATAACATGATCAAAAACACTCAAAATACATGTATTTGGTAATGTAATTCTGTTTCTCCATAAAAGTATTTTGCATGCGTTTTAGTGTTTTGGTACGTAAGGAGCTCAAAAACACTTAAAGGCAAGTTCTTGGTAAAATTTTGTTTTATTCCCATGTAATGTGATTACCCTGGCTTTTAGTGCTTTATTGCGTAAGACGCTGAAAAACACTGAAAACACATACAAAGTGTCCCATTTGAGGAAATCAAATACCTTACCAGAAATCTGTCTTTTGAGTGTTTTCAGCATGTTAGGCACCAAAACGATAAATAATAAGGAACTCACTCTATGTGGGAATCCAAAAATAAATTACTAAAAACGTTTCTTATTAGTGTTTTACGTAGAAAAACGCTAAAACTGATACAAACCAACCAATATCAAGAAGCAGAAAAACATTTAATAAAAATTTTGAGTGTTTTTGAGCTTGCTACCTACAAAAAAACGCAAAAATGGATAAAAAGCACACTATATTGGGAAACAAAGTGACATTGCGAAAAAAGTGTATAATGAAATTTTTATAGTTCAAAAAAACCACAAGGCAAAAAACGCAAAAACTCGTGTATATGCTGAAACTCATGAATAACACTGTTAATTGAGAAACACAGCAACCTTACTAAATGCGTGTCAAAAACACTAAAAGGCAAGTTCTTCGTAAAAACTGGTTTTATTCCCAAGTAATGTGATTGCCCTGCTTTTTAGTGCTTTATTGCCTAACACTCTCAAAAACACTCAAAGACACTTTTCTTGTAATGTCGTTTTTTTCCCACATTAAGCTAGTTTCGCATGGAATTTGGGGTTTTGGTAACTAAGAATGTAAAAAAAAAAAACTCAAAATACACGCATTTAGTAATGTTGTTCTGTATCTTGATTAAGAGTGTTATTGATGAGTTTCAGTATTTTGGTATCTTAGAAACTTCTCCATACAGTCGAGGTTTGCGTTTTTTGCCTTGTGATTCTGGTGAAACTATAAAATATTCATGATACTTGTTTCTCGTTATGTCCTTTTTTTTCCTTATATAGAGTGCTTCGCATCCATATTCGCGTTTTTTTTTTTTATGTAACAAGCTCAAGAACACACAAAATATAGTTTTTTGGTAATGTTATTCTATTTCTTCATATTGGTCAGTTTCCATCCATTTTAGCGCTTTTCTACGTAAATCTTTTAAAAGACGCGTTTCCAGTAATTTTGTTTTGGATTTCCATATAGAGTGACTTTCATATTATTTATCGTTTTGGTGCCTAACATTCTTTTTGTTGCCTTTTGCTTCCCAATATGGAGTGCTTTCCATCCATTTTCGCGTTTTTTGTAGGTAAGAATTTCAAAAAACACTCACAATATGCCTTTTTGGTAATGTTATTCTATTTCTTTATTTTGGTTGGTTTGCATTCGTTTTAACGTTTTCTACGTATAACACCGAAAAGACACGTTTTCAGTAATTTTATTTTGGATTCCCATATAGATTAACTTCCTTGGGTTTTATCGTGTTGGTTCCTAACATGCTGAAAAACACTTATAAGGCAGTTTTCTGGCAAAGACGTTTAATTTCCCTATATAGGTGGCTTTGCATGCAATTTAGGGGTGTGTTACATAACAGTCCGAAAAAAAACCCTAAATTTAACTTTTTTGATAATGTTCTTATTTCATATAATTTCCTGAACTTTGCCCGAATATTGGCACCTCCTTACGTGTGAAGATGAATAGAAATGAAAAAAAAATATCGTACTTTTTTATTTAATTTTTTTCTCAATAAAGAGTGTAATTTGTGGTTTTTAGCTTTTTCGTACTTAATGAACTTAAAAACACTCATAATACACGTTTCTCGTAATGTCCTTTCGTTTCCAAAAAATAGGGTTCTTTGCATGTATTTAAGCGTTTTTATCGGTAACATGATCAAAAACACTCAAAATACGTTTTCGTAATGTTATTCTGTTTCACCATCAAGTGTATTTTGCAGACATTTTAGTGTTTTGGTATATAAGGAGCTCAAATACACTTAAAGGCAAGTTCTTGTTAAAAATTGGTTTTATTCCAATGTAATGTGATTGCCCTCTTTTTTAGTGCTTTATTGCCTATCACGCTCAAAAACATTCAAAAGACACTTTTCTGGTAAAGTCATTTTTTTTTTCCTACAAATCTATTTTCGCATGCAATTTGGGGTTTTGTTAACTAAGAAGGTGAAAAGCACTCAAAATACACGCATTTATTAAGGTTGTTCTGTTTCTCAATTAGGAGTGTTATACACGAGTTTTAGCATTTTAGTATCTAGGAAACCTCTCCATATACACGAGATTTTGCGTTTTTTGCCTTATTGTTCTTTTGAACTATAAAACATTCATTATACACTTTTCTTGCAATGTCCTTTTGTTTCCCAATATAGAGTGCTTTGCATCAATTTTCGCGTTTTTTGTAGGTAACAAGCTCAAAAACACTCAAAATATACCTTTTTAGTAACGTTTTTCTATTTCTTTTTATTAGTTGCTTTGCATCCGTTTCAGCGTTTTTCTACGTAAAACACTGAGAAGACACGTTTTCAGTAACTTTGTTTTGGATTCCCATATAGAGTGAGTTCCTTATTATTTATCGTTTTGGTGCCTAACATGCTAAAAAAAAAACACTGAAAACACAGATTTCTGGTAAGGTCGTTTAATTTCCTAATATAGGAGGCTTTGCATGCACTTTAGGGTTTGGTACATAACAGTCCGAAAAAAAAAGCTGAAATTAACTTTTTTATGATATTCTTTTATCATACGATTGCCCTGAATTTTCCCAGAATTTTCCCAGAATTTTGGCATCTCGGTACTATGAAGATGAAAAACAAAAATTTTTGATTTTCTAAATAAAGAGTTATTTTTGGGTTTTAGCTTTTTGGTACTTAAGGAACTTAAAAACACTTATAATACTCATTTCTCGTAATGTCCTTTCGTTTCGCAAACATAAGGTTCTTTGTATGTATTTAAGCGTTTTTATAGATAACATGATTAAAACCCTCAAAATATATATTTTTGGTAATTTTATTCTGTTTCTCCATAAAAGGTGTTTTGCATGCGTTTTTGGGTTTTGGTATGTAATGAGCTCAAAAACACTTAAAAGCAAGTTATTGGTAAAAGTTGTTTTTATTACCATGTAATGTGATTACCCTGGTTTTTAGTGCTTTATTGCCTAACACGCTCAAAAACACTCAAAAGACACTTTTCTGATAATATCATTTTTTTTTCCCAAAAAAAGTTAATTTTGCATAGAATTTGGGGTTTTGGTAACTAAGAATGTGAAAAAAAACTCAAAACACAGGCATTTAATAAGATTGTTCTATTTCTTAATTAAAAGTGTTATTCATAAGTTCCAGCTTTTCGGTATATAAGAAACTTTTCTAATACACAGATTTCGTAAGGTATTTCTGTTTCAAAATTAAAAGTGTTATTCATGAGTTTCAGCTTTTTAGTATGTAAGAAACTTCTTTATGTACACGATTTTTTGAGCTTTTTACCTTGTGGTTCTTGTCAAAGTATAAAACACTCATACACGTTTCTCGTAATGTCCTTGTCTTTGCCAATATAAAGTGCTGTCCATCCATTTTTTGTAGGTAACAAGCTCAAAAACACATCAAAATATATCGTTTTAGCGTTTTTCTACGTAAATCACTGAAAAGACACGTTTTCAGTAATATTGTTGAAATTGCTGAAAAACATGCAAAAGACAGGTTTTTGGTAAAATCGTGTAATTTTACCATATATGTGTATACACTTCAGGGTTTGTACATAACTCCGGAAAAAGCTAAAATTATTTTTTTTATAATTTTTTTTTACAAAATTTCCATGAATTTCGAAAGAATTTTGGTATCTTGGTACCTATGAAGATGAATAACAAAAAAAAAAAAAAGATTCTCTCTATAAAGAGTGTTATTTGTGGGTTTTAGATTTTTGGTACTTGAGGAACTTAAAAACACTCACAATGCACGATTTTCGTAATGTTCTTTTGTTATACAAACATAGGGTTCTTTACATGTATTTAAGCGTTTTTATAGGTTACATGATCAAAAACACTCAAAATACATGTTTTGGTAATGTTATTATGTTTCTCCATAAAGGGTGTTTTGCATGCGTTTTAGCGATTTGGTATGTAAGGAGTTAAAAAACACTTAAAGGCAAGTTCTTCGTAAAAGTTGGTTTTATTATCATGTAATGTGATTTTTTCTACTTTTTAGTGCTTTATTGCATATCACGCTCAAAAACACTAAAAAGACACTTTTTTGGTATTGTCATTTTTTTTTTCCCACATGAAGGTAGTTTCGCATGTAATTTGACATTTTCGTAACTAAGAATGTGAAAAACGCTCAAAATACACAATTTGGTAAGGTAGTTCTGTTTATCGATTAAAAGTGTTATTCATGCATTTCATCATTTCGGTATGTAAGAAATTTCTCTATATACACGAGTTTTTGCGTTTATTGCCTTGTGGTTCTTTTAAAACTATAAAACACTTATTATACACGTTTCTCGTAATGTCATTTTGTTTCCTAATATAGAGTACTTTACATCCATTTTTGCATTTTTTGTTTGGTAACAAGCTCAAAAACACTCATTTTTGGTAATGTTATTCTATTTCATCATATAGGTTGGTTTGCATCCGCTTGAGTGTTTTCTACGTAAAACACTGAGAAGACACGTTTTCACTAATTTTGTTTTCCATTCACATATTGACTGACTTCCATATTATTTATCATTTTGGTGCCTAACATGCTAAAAAACACTTACAAGACAGGTTTCTGTTAAAATCGTTTAACTTCCCTATATAGGTGTTTTTGCATGCTATTTAGGGTTTGGTACATAACAATCCGAAAAAAAAGCTATAATTAACTTTTTTGGTAATGTTCTTTTTTCCACATAAATTCCCTGAATTTTGGCAGAATTTTGGCATCTCGATACCTATAAGGATGAATAACAAAAAAAAATCCAATTTTTTTTGTTTATTTTTTTTTCTAAATAAAGAGTGTTATTTGTGGGTTTTAGCTTTTAGGTACTAAAGGAACTTAAAAAAAACATCTATAAATCACGTTTCTCGTAATGTCCTTTCGTTTCCCAAACATAAGGTTCTTTGCATGTATTTAAGCGTTTTTATAGATAATATGATCAAAAACACTTAAAATACATGTATTTGGTAATATTATTCTGTTTCTCCATAAAATGTATTTTGCATGAGTTTTAGGGTTTTGGTATGTAAGGAGCTCAAAAACACTTAAAGGCAAGTTCTTGGTAAAATTTGGTTTTATTCCCATGTAATGTGATTGCCCTTCGTTTTAGTGCTTTATTGCGTAAAACGCTCAAAAACACTCAAAAGACATGCAAAGCTTCGCATATGATGAAACAAGAGACCTTACCAGAAAACTGCCTTTTGAGTGTTTTTCAGCATGTTAGGCTCCAAAACGATAAATAATAAGGAACTCAGTATATGTGGGAATCCAAAAGAAAATTATTGAAAACGTGTCTTCTCAGTGTTTTACGTAAAACTGATGCAAACCAACCAATATCAATAAGCAGAAAATACATTACCAAAAATATATATTTTGAGTGTTTTTGAGCTTGTTACATACAAAAAAAAACACAAAATTGATACAAAATACTCTATATTGGGAAACAAAGGGACATTGCGAGAAAAGTGTATAATGAATGTTTTATAGTTCAAAAAAACCACAAGCCAAAAAACGCAAAAAATCGTGTATATGGAGAAGCTTCCTAGATACTAAAATGCTGAAACAAATGAATAACACTCTTAATTGAGAAACAGAACAACCTTACTAAATGTGTGTCAAAAACATTAAAAGGCAAGTTTTTCGTAAAAGTTGGTTTTATTCCCATGTAATGTGATTGCCCTGCTTTTTAATGCTTTATTGCCTAACATGCTCAAAAACACTCAGACACTTTTCTGGTAATGTCATTTTTTTCCCACATAAAGTTAGTTTCGCATGGAATTTGGGGTTTTGGTAACTAAGAATGTAAAAAAACACTCAAAATACACGCATTTAGTAAGGTTGTTCTGTTTCTCAATTAAAAGTGTTATTCATGCATTTCAGCATTTTGGTATGTAAGAAACTTCTCTGTATACACGAGTTTTTGCGCTTTCTGCCTTGTGGTTTGTGTGAAACTATAACTCATTTTACACGTTTCTCGTAATGTTCTTTTGTTTCCCAATATAGAGTGCTTTCCATTCATTTTCGCATTTTTTCTAGGTAACAAGCTGAAAAACACTCAAAATATATCTTTTTGGTAATGTTATTCTATTTCTTCATATATTGGTTGGTTTGCATCCGTTTTAGCGTTTTTCTTTGTAAATGACTGAAAAGAAACGTTTTTAGTAATATTGTTGATATTGCTGAAAAAACACTCAAAAGACGGATTTCTGGTAAAGTCTTGTAATTTCCCCATATAGATGGCTTTGCATGCACTTCTGTGTTTGGTACATAATTCCGGAAAAAAGCTAAATTTTTTTTTTATATGTCGTTTCGTTTCACAGACATAGGGTTCTTTGCATTTTTTTAAGCGTTTTTATAGGTAACATGATCAAAAAACATTGAAAATACATGTTTTTGGTAATGTTATTCTGTTTCTCCATAAAGGGCGTTTTGCATGCGTTTTAGCGTTTTGGTATGTAAGGAGTTAAACACACTTAAAGGCAATTTCTTCTTAAAAGTTAGTTTTATTCCTATTTAATGTGATTATTCTGTTTTTTAGTGCATTGTTGCATATCACGCTCAAAAACACTCAAAAGACACTTTTCTGATAATGTCATTTTTTTCCCACATAAAGCTAGTTTTGCATGTAATTTGGGATTTTCGTAACTAAGAATGTGAAAAACACTCAAAATACACACATTTGGTAAGGTTGTTCTGTTTCTCAATTAAAAGTGTTATTCATGAGTTTTAGCATTTTTATATGTAAGAAACTTCTCTACATACACGAGTTTTTGCGTTTTTTGTCTTGTGTTTCTTGTGAAACTATAAATTAATCATTATACACGTTTCTCTAAATGTCCTTTTGCTTCCCAATATAGAGTGCTTTTAAATCCATTTTCACGTTTTTTGTAGGTAAAAAGCTCAAAAACACTTTTTGGTAATGTTATTTTATTTCTTCATATTTGTTGCTTTGCATCCCTTTTAGCGTTTTTTCTACATGAAACACTGAAAAGACACGTTTTCAGTAATTTTGTTTTGGATTTTTGACTGACTTCCATAATATTTATCGGTTTGGTGCCTAATATGCTGAAAAACACTGAAAAGACAGGTTTCTGGTAAACTCGTTTAATTTCCTCATATAAATGGCTTTGCATGTACTTTAGGGTTTGGTAAATAACAATCCGAAAAAAAGCTATAATTAAATTTTTTTATAATGTTCTTTTTTCCTCATATATTCCCTGAATTTTGTCAGAATTTTGGCATCTCGGTACTTATGAAAATCAATACAAAAAATGCAATTTTTTATTTATTTATTTATTTTTTTTCTCTTTATTGAGTGTTATTTGTGGTTTTTAACGTTTTGGTACTTAAGAAACTTAAAAACAGTCATAATACACGTTTCTCGTAATGTCCTTTCGTTTCCGAAAGATAGGTTTCTTTGCATGTATTTAAGCGTTTTTATAGGTAACATGATCAAAAACACTTAAAACATGTTTTTTGTAATGTTTTTCTGCTTCTTCATAAAGGAGTGTTTTGCATGCGTTTTAGCGTTTTGGTATGTAAGGAGCTCAAAACACATAATGGCAAGTTCTTGGTCAAAGTTGGTTTTATTTCCATGTAATGTGATTGCCCTGCTTTTTAGTGCTTTATTGCCTAACACGCTCAAAAACACTCAAAAGACACTTCTGGTAATGTCATTTTTTTCCCACATAAAAATAGTTTCGCATGCTATTTGGGATTTTGCTAAGAATGTGAGAAATACTGAAAATACACGCTTTTGGTAAGGTTTTTCTTTTTCTCAATAAAGATTGTTGTTATTCATGAGTTTCAGCACTTTGGTATCTAAGAAACTTCTTTATATAGACCAGTTTTTGCGTTTTTTGCCTTGTGGTTCTTGTGAACCACAAGTTCTTTTTCTCGAAAATAATAAGACACTCATTATACACGTTTCTCGTAATGTCCTTTTGTTTCCCAATAGGGAGTGGTTTGCATCAATTTTCACCTTTTTTGTAGGTAACAAGCTCAAAAACACTCAAAATATACCTTTTTGGTAATGTTATTTTATTTTTTTCATATTGGTTGGTTTGCATCCGATTTAGCGTTTTTCTACGTAAAACACCGAAAAGACACGTTTTCAGTAATTTTCTTTTTCATATAAAGTGACTTCCATGTTATTTATAGTTTTGGTGCCTAACATGCTGAAAAACACTCATAAGACAGTTTTCTGGAAAAGACGTTTGATTTCCCCATATAGGTGGTTTTGCATGCACTATAGGGTTTGCTACATAACAGTCGAAGAAAAAAAAGCTAAAATTATCTTTTTTGATAATGTTCTTATTTCACAAAATTTCATGAATTTGGCCGAATTTTGTCATCTCGGTACCTGTGGAGATGAATAAGAAAGAAAAAAAATATCGTATTTATTTATTTATTTATTTATTTTTTCTCAATAGAGAGTTATTTGTGGCTTTTAGCTTTTTGGTTCTTAATGAATTTAGAAACACTCATAATACACGTTTCTCGTAATGTCCTTTCGTTTTCCACAAATAGGGTTCTTAGCATGTATTTAAGCGATTTATTGGTAAAATGATCAAAAACACTCAAAATACATGTTTTTGGTAATGTTATTATGTTTTTCCATAAAGTGTGTTTTGCATGCGTTTTAGTGTTTTGGTATATAAGGAGCTCAAAAACACTTAAAGGCAAGTTCTTGGTAAAAATTGGTTTTATTCCCATGTAATGTGATTGCCCTTCTTTTTAGTGCTTTACTGCCTATCACGTTCAAAAACACTCAATAGACACTTTTCTGAAAATGCCATTTTTTTTTTTTTACCACATAAAGCTGGTTTCGCAATGAATTTGGGTTTTGGGTAACTAAGAATGTGAGAAGCACTCAAAATACACGCATTTTGTAAGGTTGTTCTGTTTCTCAATTAAGAGTGTTATTCATGAATTTCAGCATTTTGATATCTAGGAAACTACTCCATATACACAAGTTTTTGCGTTGTTTGCTTTGTTGTTATTTTGAACTATAAAACACTCATTATACACTTTTTTCGCAATGTCCCTTTCTTTCTCAATATAGAGTGCTTTGCATCAATTTTCTCGTTTTTTTTTTTTTTGTAGGTAACAAGCTCAAAAACACTCAAAATGTACCTTTTTGGTAATATTTTTCTATTTCTTGATATTGGTTGGTTTGCATCTGTTTTAGCGTTTTTCTACGTAAAATACTGAGAAGACACGTTTTAATTAATTTTGTTTTGGATTCACATATTAAGTGAGTTCATTATTATTTATCATTTTGGTGCCTAACATGCTGAAAAACACTCAAAAGACAATTTTCTGGTAAAGTCATTCAATTTCCTAATATAGGAGGCTTTGCATGCTCTTTAGGGTTTGGTACATAAAAGTCCAAAAAAAAAGCTAAAATCAACTTTTTTGATAATATTCTTTTATCATATAATTGCCCTGAATTTTCTCAGAATTTTGTCATCTCGGTACCTATGAAGATGAATGACAAACAAAAAAAAAATAATTTTTTATTTTTTTATTTATTTATTTATTTTTCTAAATAAAGAGTGTTATTTGTGGGTTTTAGCTTTTTGGTACTTAAGGAACATAAAAACACTCATAATACACGTTTCTCGTAATGTCCTTTCGTTTCCCAAACATAATGTTCTTTTTATGTATTTAAGCGTTTTTATCTATAACATGATCAAAAACACTCAAACTACATGTTTTTTGTAATGTTATACTGTTTCTCCATAAAGTGTGTTTTACAGGCGTTTTAGTGTTTTGGTATATAAGGAGCTGAAAAACACTTAAAGGCAAGGTCTTGGTAAAAATAGGTTTTATTCGAATTTAATGTGATTCCTCTGATTTTTTAGTGCTTTATATCCCATCATGCTCAAAAACACTCAAAAGACACTCTTCTGGTAATGTCATTTTTTCCCACATAAATCTGGTTTCGCATGCAAATTAGGGTTTTGGTAACTAAGAATGTGAAAAGCTCTCAAAATACACGCATTTAGTAAGGTTGTTCTTTTTCTCAATTAAGAGTGTTATTCATGAGTTTCAGCATTTTGGTATCAAAGAAAGTTATCCATATATACAAGGTTTTGGTAATGTTATTCTGTTTCTCCATAAAGTGTGTTTTGCATGCGTTTTAGCAGTTTTGTATATAAAGAGCTCAAAAACACTTAAAGACAAGTTATTGGAAAAAAATTGTTTTATTCCAATATAATGTGATTGCCCTGCTTTTGAGTACTTTATTACCAATCACGCTGAAAAACACTCAAAAGACGCTTTTCTGGTAAAATCTTTATTTTTTACCAAAAAGCTATTTTCGCATGTAATTTGGGGTTTTTGGTAACTAAGAATGTGAAAAGCACTCAAAATACACGCATTTAGTAAGGTTGTTCTGTTTCTTAATTAAGAGTGTTATTCATGAGTTCCAGCATTTTGGTGTGTAGGAAATCTCTCCATATACACGAGTTTTTACGTTGTTTGCTTTGTGGTTCTTTTGAACTATAAAAGACTCATTATATACTTTTCTTGCAATGTCCTTTTCTTTCCCAATATATAGTGCTTTGCATCAATTTTCGCGTTTTTGTAGGTAAAGAGCTCAAAAACACTCAAAATATACCTCTTTGGTAACGTTTTTCTATTTCTTGATATTGGTTGGTTTGCATCCGTTTTAAAGTTTTTCTACGTAAAACAATAAGAATACACGTTTTCAGTAACTTTATTATTTATCGTTTTGGTGCCTAACATGCTAATAAAAACACACAAAACGCAGATTTCTGGTAAGGTCGTTTAATTTCCTCATATTGGAGGCTTTGCATGCACTTTAGGGTTTCGTACATAAAAGTCCGATAAAAAAGCTGAAATTAATTCATTATTAAATTATTCATTTATCACATAATTGCCCTGAATTTTCCCAGAAATTTGGCATCTCGGTACCTATGAAGATGAATAACAAAAAAAAAAAATTCCTCTTTATTTATTTTATTTATTTTTGTATTTTCTTAAATAAAGAGTGAAAAAAAATATCGTATTTTTTTATTTATTTATTTTTCTCAATAAAGAGTGTAATTTGTGGCTTTTAGCTTTTTCGTACTAAATGAACTTAAAAACACTCATAATACACGTTTCTCGTAATTTCCTTTCGTTTCCCAAAAATAGGGTTCTTTGCATGTATTTAAGCATTTTTATTGGTAACATGATCAAAAACACTCAAAATACATGTTTTTGGTAATGTTATTCTGTTTCACCATAAAGTGTATTTAGCATGCATTTTAGTGTTTTGGTATATAAGGAGCTCAAATACACTTAAAGGCAAATTCTTGTTAAAAATTGTTTTTATTTCATTGTAATGTGATTGCCCTGCTTTTTAGTGCTTTATTGCCTAACACGCTCAAAACACTCAAAAGACATTTTTCTGGTAATGTCATTTTTTTCCAACATAAAGCTGGTTTCGCATGCAATTTGGGGTTTTGGTTACTAAGGATGTGAAAAGCACTCAAAATACACGCATTTAGTAAGATTGTTCTGTTTCTCAATTAAAAGTGTTGTTCTAGAGTTTCAGCATTTTGGAATGTAAGAAACTTCTCTATATACACGAGTTTTTGCGTTTTTTGCCTTGTAGTTCTTGTGAAACTATAAAACACTCATTATACACGTTTCTTGTAATGTCCTTTTGCTTCCCAATATAGAGAGCTTTCCATCCTTTTTCGCGTTTTTTTGTAGGTAACATTTTCAAAAACACTCAAAATATACCTTTTTGGAAATGATATTTTATTCCTTCATATTGGTTGGTTTGCATCCGTTTTAGCATTTTTCTACGTAAAACACCGAAAATACACGTTTTTAGTAATATTGTTTTGGATTCCAATATAGATTGACTTCCATGTTATTTATCGTGTTGGTTCCTAAGATGCAGAAAAACACTCATAAGACCGTTTCTGGCAAAGACGTTTAATTTCCCCATATAGGTGGCTTTGCATGCACTTTAGGGGTTTGGTATATAATAGTCCGAAAAAAAAAAAAAAACTAAACTTAACTTTTTTGATAATGTTCTTATTTCACATAATTTCCTGAATTTTGCCCGAATTTTGGCATCTCGGTACCTGTGAAGATGAATAAGAAAGAAAAAAAATATCATATTTTTTTTATTTATTTACTGTTTCTCACTAAAGAGTGTTATTTGTAGCTTTTAGCTTTTTAGTAATTAATGAACTGAAAAACACTCATAATACACGTTTCTCGTAATCTCCTTTCGTTTCCCAAAAATAGTGTTCTTTGCATGTATTTTAGCGTTTTTATTGGTAACATGATCAAAAACACTCAAAATATATGTTTTTGGTAATATTATTCTGTTTCACTATAAAGAGTGTTTTGCCTGCGTTTTAGTGTTTTGGTATATAAGGAGCTCAAAAACACTTAAAGGCAAGTTCTTGGTAAAAATTCGTTTTCCTCCAGTGTAATGTGATTGCCTTCCTTTTTAGTGCTTTATTGTCTATCACGCTCAAAAACACTCAAAAGACTCTTTTCTGGTAATGTCATTTTTTTCCCCACAAATCTATTTTCGCATGCAATTTGGGGTTTTGGTAACTAAGAATGTGAAAAGCACTCAAAATACACGCTTTTATTAAGGTTGTCCTGTTTCTCAATTAGGAGTGTTATACATGAGTTTCAGCATTTTTGTATCTAGGAAACATCTCCATATACACGATATTTTGCGTTTTTTGCCCTGTGGTTCTTTTGAACTATAAAACACTTTTTATACACTTTTCTTGCAATGTCCTGTTGTTTACCAATATAGAGTGCTTTGCATTAATTTTCGCGTTTTTTTGTAGGTAATAAGCTCAAAAACACTCAAAATATACCTTTTTAGTAACGTTTTTCTATTTCTTAATATCGGTTGCTTTGCATTCGTTTTAGCGTTTTTCTACGTAAAACATTGAGAAGACACGTTTTCAGTAACTTTGTTTTGGATCCCCATATAGAGGTGAGTTCCTTATTATATATCGTTTTGGTGGTTAACATGCTAAAAAACACTCAAAACACAGATTTCTGGTAAGGTCGTTAAATTTCTTCATATAGGAGGCTTTGCAAGCACTTTAGGGTTTGGTACATAACAGTTCGAAAATAAAAAAGCTGAAATTAACTTTTTTTATAATATTGTTTTGTCATACGATTGACCAGAATTTTCCCAGAATTTTGGCATCTCAGTACTATGAAGATAAATAAAAAAAAAAATTCCAATTTTTTATATTTTTTTTATTTTTTATTTTCTAAATAAAGAGTGTTATTTGTGGGTTTTAGCTTTTTGATATTTAAGGAACTTAAAAAAACACTCAAAATACACGTTTCTCGTAATGTCCTTTTGTTTTCAAAACATAATGTTCTTTGCATGTATTTAAGCGTTTTTATAGATAACATGATCAAAAAAACGCTCAAAATATGTTTTTGGTAATGTTATTCTGTTTCTCCATAAAGTTTGTTTTGCATAGGTTTTAGCAGTTTGTTATATAAGGAGCTCAAAAACACTTAAAGGCAAGTTTTTGGTAGAAATTGGTGTTATTTTAATATAATTTCATTGCCGTGCTTTTTAGTGCTTTATTGCCTATCACGCTCAAAAACACTTAAAAGACACTTTTCTGGTAATGCTATTTTTTTCTCACATAAAGGTGGTTTCGCAAGTAATTTAGGGTTTTGATAACTAAGAATGTGAAAAGCACGCAAAATACACGCATTTAGTAAGGTTGTTCTGTTTCTCAGTTAAGAGTGTTATTCATGAGTTTCAGCACTTAGGTATCTAGGAACATTCTCCATATACACGAGTTTTTGTGTTTTTTGCCTTTTGGTTCGTTTGAACTATAAAAAACTCATTATAAACTTTTCTTGCAAAGTCCTTTTGTTTTCTTATATTGAGTGCTTTGCATCAATTTTCCCGTTTTTTGTAGGTAGCAAGCACAAAAACACTCAAAATATACCTTTTTGGTAATGTTTTTCTATTTGTTGATATTGGTTGGTTTGCATCCGTTTCAACGTTTTTCTACGTAAAACACTGAAAAGACACGTTTCCAGCAATTTTGGTTTCGATTCTCATATAGTTTTAGTTCCTTATTATTTATCGTTTTGGTGCCTAACATGCTGAAAAACACAAAAAAAAACAGATTTCTGTTAAGGTCGTTTAATTTCCTCATATAGGAGTCTTTAGATGCACTTTAGGGTTTTTATTTTATTTATTTTAATTTATCGTTTTGGTGCCTAACATGCTGAAAAACACAAAAAAAACAGATTTCTGTTAAGGTCGTTTAATTTCCTCATATAGGAGTCTTTAGATGCACTTTAGGGTTTTGTATATAAGAATCCGAAAAAAAGCTAATATTAACTTTTTTGATAATTTTCTTTAATAGCCCTGAATTTTCCCAGAATTTTGGAATCTCGGTACCTATGAAGATGAATAACAAGAAAAAAAAATCCTATTTTTTTTTCTTACTTTTTTTTCTAAATAAAGAGTGTTATTTGTGGGTTTTAACTTTTTGGTACTTAAAGAACTTAAAAACACTTATAATACACATTTCTCGTAATGTCATTTCGTTTTGCAAACATAAGGTTCTTTGTATGTATTTAAGCGTTTTTATAGATAACATGATCAAAACCCACAAAATATATGTTTTTGGTAATTTTATTCTGTTTCTCCATAAAAGATGTTTTCCATGCGGTTTAGCGTTTTGGTATGTAATGAGCTCAAAAACACTTAAAGGCAAGTTCTTGGTAAAAGTTGTTTTTATTCCCATGTAATGTTATTACCCTGTTTTTTAGTGCTTTATTGCCTAACACGCTCAAAACCACTCAAAAGACACTTTTCTTGTACTATCATTTTTTTTTCCCACATAAAGCTAGTTTTGCATGGAATTTGGGGTTTTGGTACTAAGAATGTGAAAAAAAACTCAAAACACAGGCATTTAGTAAGGTTGTTCTATTTCTTAATTAAAAATATTGTTCATGAGTACCAGCATTTTGGTATGTAAGAAACTTTTCTAATACACACATTTGGAAAGGTATTTCTGTTTCAAAATTAAAAGTGTTATTCATGAGTTTCAGCTTTTTGATATGTAAGAAACTTCTTTATTTTACAAGAGTTTTTGAGTTTTTTGCCTTGTGGTTCTCGTCAAACTATAAAACACTCATACACGTTTCTCGTAATGTCCTTTTCTTTGCCAATATAAAGTGCTTTCCATCCATTTTTTTTTCTTTTTTTGATAGGTAACAAGCTCAAAAACACATCAAAATATATCTTTTTTGTAATGTTGGTTGGTAATTGGTTGGTTTACATCCGTTTTAGGGTTTTTCTACGTAAATCACTGAAAAAACACATTTTCAGTAATATTGTTGATATTGCTGAAAAACACTCAAAGACAGGTTTCTGGTAATGTCGTGTAATTTCCCCATATAGGTGGATTTGCATACACTTCAGGGTTGGTACATAACTCCAGAAAAAAGCTGAAATTATTTTTTTTATAATGTTTTTTTTTACAAAATTTCCATGAATTTTGCCAGAATTTTAGCAT
This sequence comes from Scylla paramamosain, assembly GCF_035594125.1. Classification (NCBI taxonomy): domain Eukaryota; kingdom Metazoa; phylum Arthropoda; class Malacostraca; order Decapoda; family Portunidae; genus Scylla; species Scylla paramamosain. Next base: position 9,011,755 of record NC_087175.1, read on the forward strand.
CTCGGTACCTATGAAGATGAATAACAAAAAAAAAATTTTCTCTCTATAAAGAGTGTTATTTGTTGGTTTTAGCTTTTTGGTACTTAAGTAACTTAAAAACACTCAATACACGATTTTCGTTTTTACGCGTTTTTATATGTTACATGATCAAAAGCACTCAAAATACGTGTTTTTGGTAATGTTATTCTGTTTCTCCATAAAGGGTGTTTTATATACGTTTTAGACATTTGGTATGTAAGGAGTTGAAAGCACTTAAAGACAAGTTCTTCGTAAAAGTTGGTTTTATTTCATGTAATGTTATTATTTTCCTTTTTAGGGCTTTGTTGCATATCACGCTCAAAAACACTAAAAAGACACTTTTTTGGTAATGTCATTTTTTTTCCCCACATGAAGGTAGTTTCGCATATAATTTGGCATTTTCGTAACTAAGAATGTGAAAAAAAAATCAAAATACACAATTTGGTAAGGTAGATCTTTTTATTGATTAAAAGCGTTATTCATGAATTTCATCATTTCGGTTTGTAAGAAATTTCTCTATATACACGAGTTTTTGCGTTTATTGCCTTGTGTTTTTTTTTTTTTAACTATAAAACACTTATTATACACGTTTCTCGTAAAGTCCTTTTGTTTCCTAATATAGAATGCTTTACATCCATTTTTACATTTTTTGTAGGTAACAAGCTCAAAAAACACTCAAAATATATCTTTTTGGTAATGTTTTTCTATTTCTTCATATAGGATGGTTTCTATCCGCTTTAGCGGATACAAGTTTTAGGTAAAATTTGGTTTTATTCCCATGTAATGTGATTGACCTTCCTTTTAGTGCTTTATTGCGTAACACGCTCAAAAACACTCAAAAGACATGCAACGCCTCGCATATGAGGAAATTAGAGACCCTACCAGAAATCTGTCTTTTGAGTGTTTTTCAGCATATTAGGCACCAAAACGATAAATATTAAGGAACTCACTTTATGTGGGAATCCAAAAGAAAATTACTGAAAACGTGTCTTCTCAGTGTTTTACGTAGAAAAACACTTAAACTGATGCAAACCAACGAATATCAAGAAGCAGAAAAACATTACCAAAAATAGAGAAAAAAAAAAGAAAATAAAGTATATATATTCTTTTTTTATTTTTCTTATTCATCTTCATAGGTACTAAGATGCCAAAATTCTGGCAATATTCTTTGGGAATCGAAAACGAAATTACTGAAAACGTGTCTTTTCGGTGTTTTACGTAGAAAAACGCTAAAACAGATGAAAACCAACCAATATGAAGAAATAGAATAACATTACCAAAGAGGTATATTTTGAGTGTTTTTGAGCTTGTTAATTTTTTTAATTAATTTTAATAAATTTTAATAAAATTTTAATTAATTTTGTTAATTATTTCTTGATTTTTCCCTATAAAGAGGTTTTAGCTTTTTGGTACTTATGGAACTTAAAAACACAAATAATACACGTTTTTCATAATGTCCTTTCCTTTCCCAGACATAGGGATCTTTGCATGAATTTAAGCGTTTTTAGAGGTAACATGATCAAAAACACTCAAAATAAATGTTTTTGATAATGTTAACCTGTTTCTCCATAAAGGTTGTTTTGCATGTGTTTTAGCGTTTTGGTATATAAGGAGTTAAAAAACACTTAAAAGTTGGTTTTATTCCCAGGTAATGTGATTGCCCTCCTTTTTAGTGCTTTATTGCCTAACTCTCTCAAAAACCCTCAAAAGATACTTTTCTGGTAATGTCATTTTTTTCCCACATAAAGCTAGTTTCGCATGCAATTTGGGGTTCTAGTAACTAAGAATGTGAAAAACACTCAAAATACACGCAATTAGTAATGTTATTCTGTTTCTTAATTAAGAGTGTTATTCAGGAGTTTCAGCATTTTGGTATCTAAGAAACTTCTCCATATATACTAGTTTTTGCGTTTTTTGCTTCGTGGTTCTTGTGAAACTATAAAATACTCATTATCCACGTTTCTCGTAATGTCTTTTTATTTCCCAATATAGAGTGCTTTGCATCCATTTTCACGTTTTTTTTTTGTTTTGTTGTTGTCACAAACTCAAAAATACTTAAAATATACCTTTTTGGTAATGTTATTCTATTTCTTCATATTGGTCTGTTTCCATCCGTTTTAGCGTTTTTTACGTAAAACACTGAAAAGACACGTTTTCAGTAATTTTGTTTTGGATTCCCATATAGAGTGACTGCCATATTATTTATCGTTTTGGTACCTAATATGCTGAAAAACATTCCAAAGACAGTTCGTAAAGTCGTTTAATTTCCCCATATAGATGGCTTTGCATACACTTTAGGGTTTGGTACAAAACAGTCCGAAAAAAAAGCTAAAATTAACTTTTTCGATAATGTTCTTTTATCAACATAATTTCCCTGAATTTTAACAGAATTTTGGCATCTCGGTACCTCGGAAGATGAATAACAAAAAAAAATAAATTATTATTTTCTTTTCTTTTATTTATTTATTTTATTTATTTATTTATTTTTTTGTTTCTTCATAAAGAGTGTTATTTGTGGATTTTAGCTTTTTGGTATTTAAGTAACTTAAAAACACTTATAATACACGTTTCTCGTAATGTCCTTTCGTTTTTCAAACATAGGATTCTTTGCATGTATTTAAGCGTTTTTATAGGTAACATAATCAAAAACACTCAAAATACATGTTTTTTGTAATGTTTTTGTTTTTCTCCATAAAGGTTTTTTTGGTTTTAGCTTTTTGGTATGTAAGGAGCTCAAAAATATTTAACGGCAAGTTCTTGGTAAAATTTGGTTTTATTCCCATGTAATGTGATTGCCCTGGCTTTTAGCGCTAATAACATTACCAAAAACATGTATTTTGAGTGTTTTTTATCATATTTCCAATAAAAACGCTTAAATGACATTAACAGAAAAATGTCTTTTAAGTATTTTTGAGCGTTATATGCAACAAAGCACTAAAAAGCATAAAAATCACATAACTTGGGTATAAAACCAACTTTTACGAAGAACTTGCCATTAAGTGTTTTTTTTAACTCCTTACATACCAAAACGCTAAAACGCATGTAAAACACCCTTTATGGAGAGGAAGGCAACCTATATGGAAAAATTACTCGACTTTACCAGAAAAACATTGAAAAAAATTGAAATCATTGAACACTGAAAAAGAAAAACATTGAAAAGACAGGTTTCTGGTAAAGTTGAGTAATTTTTCCATATAGGTGGCTTTGCATGCACTTCAGGGTTTGGTACATAACGCCGGAAAAAACCTGAAATTATTATTTTTTTTTTATTTCCCTGAATTTTTCCAGAATTTTGTTATCTCGGTACCTATGAATATGAATAACATTTTTTTTTTTTCTCTATGAAGTGTTATTTGTGTGTTTTAGCTTTTTGGTGCTTAAGGAACTTAAAAACACTCATAATACACGATTTTGTTAATGATTTTTTCTTATACAAACATAGGTTTCTTTACATGTATTTAAGCATTTTTATAAGTAACTTGATCAAAAACACTCAAAATACATATTTTTGGTAATGTTACTCTGTTTCTCCATAAAGGGTGTTTTACATGCGTTTTAGCGTTTTGGTATGTAAGGAGTTAAAAAAAAAACCCTTAAAGGCAAGTTCTTCGTAAAAGTTGGTTTTATACCCAAGTTATGTGATTTTTCTGCTTTTTAGTGCTTTGTTGCATATCACGCTCAAAAACACTTAAAAGACATTTTTCTGGTAATGTCATTTAAGCGTTTTTATTGGAAATATGATAAAAAACTCTCAAAATACATGTTTTTGGTAATGTTATTCTGTTTCACCATAAAGTGTATTTTGCATATGTTTTAGTGTTTTGGTATATAAGGAGCTCAAAAACACTTAAAGGCAAGTTCTTATTAAAAATTTGTTTTATTCCAATGTAATGTGATTGCCCTGCTTTTCAGTGCTTCTTTGCCTAACACGCTCAAAAACACTCAAAGGCATTATTCTGGTAATGTCATTTTTTTCTCACATAAAGCTGGTTTCGCATGCAATTTGGGGTTTTTAAAACTAAGAATGTAAAAAAGCCCTCAAAATACGCACATTTAATAAGATAGTTCTGTTTCTCAATTAAGAGTGTTGTTCATGAGTTTCAGCATTTTGGTATCTACGAACCTTCTTCATATACACTAGCTTTTGTATTCTTTGCCTTATGGTTCTTTTGAACTATAAAACACTCATTATACACTTTTCATGCAATGTCCTTTTCTTTCCCATTATAGAGTGCTTTGCATCAATTTTCGTGTTTTTTTATAGGTAAAAAGCTCAAAAACACTCAAAATATACCTTTTTGGTAATGTTTTTCTATTTCTTTATATTGGTTTGTTTGCATCCGTGTTAGCGTTTTTCTACGTAAAACACTGAGAAGACACGTTTTTAGTAATTTTGTTTTGAATTCCCATATAGAGTGAGTTCCTTATTATTTATTGTTTTGGTGCCTAACATGCTAAACAACACTCAAAAGAGAGATTTCTGATCAGGTGGTTTAATTTCCTTATATAGGAGGCTTTGCATGCACTTTAGGGTTTGGTATATAAAAAAGCTAAAATTAACTTTTTTTGGTAATATTCTTTTATCATATAATTGCCCTGAATTTTCCCAGAATTTTGGCATTTTGGTACCTATGAGGATAAATAAAAAAAAATTAAATAATCCTATTTTTTTATTTATTTTTTTTTTTTTTCTCAATAAATAGTGTTATTTGTGGGATTTACCTTTTTGGTACTTAAGGTTATTAAAAACACTCATAATACACGTTTCTCGTAATGTCCTTTCGTTTCCCAAACATATGGTTCTTTGCATGTATTTAAGCGTTTTTATAGATAAAGTGATCAAAAACACTCAAAATACAAGGTTTTGGTAATGTTATTCTGTTTCTCCTTAAAATGTGTTTTGAAAGCGTTTTAGCAGTTTTGTATAAAAGGAGCTCAAAAACATTTAAAAGCAAGTTCTTGGTAAAAAATGGTTTTATTCCAATATAATGTGATTGTCCTGCTTTTGAGTGCTTTATTACCTATCACGTTGAAAAAAATTCAAAAGATACTTTTCTGGTAAAGTAATTTTTTTTTCCCACAAAGCTATTTTCGCATGTAATTTGGGGTCTTTGATAACTAAGAGTGTGAAAAGCACTCAAAATACAAGCATTTATTAAGGTTGTTCTGTTTCTCAATTAAGAGTGTTATTCATGAGTTTCAGCATTTTGGTGTCTAGGAAATCTCTCCATATACACGAGTTTTTGCGTTGTTTGCTTTGTGGTTCTTTTGAACTATAAAACTCTCATTATACACTTTTCTTGCAGTGTCCTTTTGTTTCCCAATATAGAGTATTTTGCATCAATTTTCGCGTTTTTGTAGGTAAAAAGCTCAAAAACACTCAAAATATACTTTTTTGGTAACGTTTTTCTATTTCTTGATATTTTTTTTAGTTTGCATCCGTTTTAACGTTTTTCTACGTAAAACACTGAGAACACACGTTTTTAGTAACTTTGTTTTGGATTCCCATATAGAGTGAGATCCTTATTATTTATCGTTTTGGTGCCTAACATGCTAAAAAACACAAAACAAAGATTTCTGGTAAGGTCGTTTAATTTCCTCATATTGGAGGCTTTGCATGCACTTTAGGGTTTGGTACATAACAGTTAAAAATTAACTTTTTTCATAATATTCTTTTATCATATAATTGCCCTGAATTTTTCCAAAATTTTGGCATCTCGGTACCTATGAAGATGAATAACAAAAAAAAAAAATCCTATTTTTTTTATTTTTCTATTTTTTTAATTTTCTAAATAAAGAGTGTTATTTGTGAGTTTTAGCTTTTTGGTACTTAAGAAACTTATAAAAACACTCATAATACACGTTTCTCGTAATGTCCTTTTATTTCCCAAACATAATATTCTTTGCATGTACTTAAGCGTTTTTATAGATAACATGATCAAAAACACTCAAAATACATGTTTTTGGTAATGTTATTCTGTTTCTCCATAAAGTTTGCTTTTCATGCGTTTTAGCGGTTTGGTATATAAGGGATTAAAAAACACTTAAAGGCAAATTCTTAGTACAAATTGGTTTTATTCTCATGTAATGTGATCGTTCTGCTTTCTAGTGCTTTGTTGCATATCACGCACAAAAACACTCAAAAGACACTTTTCTGGTAATGTCATTTTTTTTCCCAAATGAAGCTAGTTTTGCATTTAATTTGGCATTTTTGTAACTAAGAATGTGAAAAACACTTAAAATACCCAATTTGGTAAGGTAGTTCTGTTTATCAATTTAAAGTGTTATTCATGCATTTCATCATTTCGGTATGTAAAAATTTCTCTATATACACGAGTGTTTACGTTTATTGCCTTGTGGTTCTTTTAAAACTATAAAACACTCATTATACACGTTTCACGTAATGTCCTTTTGTTTCCTAATATAGAGTGCTTTACATCCATTTTTGCATTTTTTGTAGGTAATGTTATTCTATTTCTCGCTTTAGCGTTTTTCTACGTAAAATACTGAAAAGACACGTTTTCAGTAATTTTGTTTTGGATTCACATATTGACTGATTTTCATATTATTTATCGTATTAGTGCCTAACATGCTGAAAACCATTGAAAAGTCGTTTAACCTATATAGGTGGCTTTGCATGCACTTTAAGTTTTGGTACATAACAATCAGAAAAAAAAGCTATAATTAACTTTCATGATAATGTTCTTTTTTTCACATAAATTCCCTAAATTTTGGCAGAATATTGACAATTCGGTACCTATGAAGATGAAAAACAAAAACAAAAAATTTCCATTTCTTTATTTTTTTTATTTATTTATTTTTTTTTCTAATGAGTGTTATTTGTGGGTTTTAGATTTTTTGGTACTGAAGGAACTTTAAAATCACTCATAATACACGTTTCTCGTAATGTTCTTTCGTTTCCCAAACATAAGGTTCTTTGCATGTATTTAAGCGTTTTTTTAGATAACATGGTCAAAAACACTCAAAATACATGTATTTGGTAATGTTATTCTGTTTTTCCATAAAATGTATTTTGCATGCGTTTTAGCGTTTTGGTATGTAAGGAGCTCAAAAACATTTAAAGGCCAGTTCTTGGTAAAATTTGATTTTATTCCCATGTAATGTGATTGCCCTGGCTTTTAGTGCTTTATTGCGTAACACGCTCAAAAACACTGAAAACACATGCAAAGCCTCTTATATGAGGAAATTAAAGACGTTACAATAAATCTGTCTTTTGAGTGTTTTTCAGCATGTTAGGCACCAAAACGATAAATAATAAGGAACTCACTCTATGTGGGAATCCAAAAGAAAATTACTGAAAACGTGTCTTCTCAGTGTTTTACGTAGAAAACATTCCGAGAAAAATGTATAATGAATGTTTTATAGTTCAAAAAATCCACAAGGCAAAAAACGCAAAAACTCGTGTAAATGCTGAAACTCATGAATAACACTCTTAATTGAGAAATAGAGCAACCTTACTAAATGCGTGTCAAAAACACTAAAAGTCAAGTTCGTAAAAGTTGGTTTTATTCCCATGTAATGTGATTGCCCTGCTTTCTAGTGCTTTATTGCCTAACACGCTTAAAAACACTCAAAGACACTTTTCTGGTAATGTCATTTTATTCCCTCATAAAGCTAGTTTCGCATGGAATTTGGGGTTTTGGTAACCAAGAATGTAAAAAAACACTCAAAATGCACGCATTTAGTAAAGTTGTTCTGTTTCTTGATTAAGAGTGTTATTCATGAGTTTCAGAATTTTGGTATCTTAGAAACTTCTCCATACAGTCGAGTGTTTGCGTTTTTTGTCTTGTGATTCTGATGAACTATAAAACACTCATTATACACGTATCTCATTATGTCCTTTTTTTTCCTTATATAGAGTGCTTTGCATCCATTTTCAAGGTTCTTTTATGTAACAAGCTCAAAAACACACAAAATATATTTTTTGGTAATGTTATTCTATTCCTTCATATTGGTTGGTTTGCCTCCGTTTTTGCGTTTTTCTACGTAAATCTTTTAAAAGACGCGTTTCCAGTAATTTTGTTTTGGATATCCATATAGAGTGACTTTCATATTATTTATCGTTTTGATGCCTAACATGCTTTTTGATGCCTTTTGTTTCCCAATATAGAGTGCTTTCCATCCATTTTCGCTTTTTTTGTAGGTAACAATTTCAAAAACACTCAAAATATACCTTTTTGGTAATGTTATTCTATTTCTTCATTTTGGTTAGTTTGCATCCGTTTTAGCGTTTTGTAAGTAAAACACCGAAAAGACACGTTTTCATTAATTTTGTTTTGGATTCCCATACAGATTGACTTCCTGGGGTTTTATCATGTTGGTTCCTAATATGCTGAAAAACACTCATAAGATAGTTTTCTGGCAAACACGTTTAATTTCCCCATATAGGTGGCTTTGCATCCACTTTAGGGGTTTGGTACATAACAGTCCGAAAAAAAAAGCTAAACTTGACTTTTTTTATAATGTTCTTATTTCATATAATTTCCTGAACTTTGACCGAATTTTGGCATCTCGTTACCTGTGAAGAGGAATAGGAATGAAAAAAAAATCGTATTTTTTTATTTATTTACTTTTTTTTTCTCAATAAAGAGTGTAATTTATGGCTTTTAGCTTTTCGTACTTAGTGAACTTAAAAACAATCATAATATACGTTTCTCGTAATGTCCTTTAATTTCCCAAAAATAAGGTTCTTTGCATATACTTAAGCGTTTTTATTGGTAACATGATCAAAAACACTCAAAATACATGTTTTTGGTAATGTTATTCTGTTTCACCATCAAGTGTACTTTGCATGCATTTTAGTGTTTTGGTATATAAGGAGTTTCAAAATACACTTAAAGGCAAGTTCTTGTTAAAAATTGGTTTTATTCCAATGTAATGTGATTGCCCTGCTTTTTAGTGCTTTATTGCCTAACACGCTCAAAAAAATTCAAAAGACATTTTTCTGGTAATGTCATTTTTTTTCCCACAAAAAGCTGGATTCGCATGCAATTTGGGGTTTTGGTAACTAAGGATGTGAAAAGCACTCAAAATACACGCAATTAGTAAGATTGTTCTGTTTCTCAATTAAGAGTGTTGTTACAGAGTTACAGCATTTTGGAATGTAAGAAACTTCTCAATGCGTTTTTTGCCTTGTAGTTCTTGTGAAACTATAAAACACTCATTATACTCGTACACGTTTCTCGTAATGTCTTTTTGCTTCCCAATATAGAGTGCTTTCCATCCATTTTCGCGTTTTTTGTACGTAACAATTTCAAAAACACTCAAAATATACCTTTTTGTTAATGTTATTTTATTTCTTCATATTGGTTGGTTTAGATCCGTTTTAGCGTTTTTCTACGTAAAACACCGAAAATACACGTTTTTAGTAATTTTGTTTTGGATTCCCATATAGATTGACTTCCATGTTATTTATCGTGTTGGTTCTTAACATGCTGAAAAACACTCATATGACCGTTTTCTGGCAAAGACATTTAATTTCCACATATAGGTGCCTTTGCATGCACTTTAGGGGTTTGGTACATAACAGTTCGAAAAAAAAAAAGCTAAATTTAACTTTTTTGATAATGTTCTTATTTCACATAATTTCCTAAAATTTGCCCGAATTTTGGCATTTCGGTACCTGTGAAGATGAATAAGAAAGAAAAAAAATATTGTATTTATTTAATTTTTTATTTATTTATTGTGTCTCAATAAAGAGTGTTATTTGTGGCTTTTAGCTTTTTGGTAATTAATGAACTTAAAAACACTCATAATACTCGTTTCTCGTAATTTCCTTTCGTTTCCCAAAAAATAGTGTTCTTTGCATTTATTTAAGCGTTTTTATTGGAAACATGATCAAAAACACTCAAAATACATGTTTTTGGTAATGTTATTCTGTTTCACCATAAAGAGTGTTTTGCATGCGTTTTAGTGTTTTGGTATATAAGGAGCTCAAAAACACATAAATGCAAGTTCTTGGTAAAAATTCGTTTTCCTCCAACGTAATGTGATTGCCCTCCTTTTTAGTGCTTTATTTTCTATCACGCTCAAAAACACTCAAAAGACATTTTTCTGGTAAAGTCTTTTTTTTTCCCACAAATCTATTTTCGCATGCAATTTTTGGTATTGATAAGAATGTGAAAAGCAATCAAAATACACGCATTTATTAGGGCTGTTCTGTTTCTCAATTAGGAGTGTTATACATGAATTTTAGCATTTTTGTATCTAGGAAGCCTCTCCATATACACGAGATTTTGCGTTTTTTGCCTCCCGGATCTTATGAACTATAAAACACTCATTATACACTTTTCTTGCAATGTCCTTTTCTTTCCCAATATAGAGTTCTTTGCATCAATTTTCGCGTTTTTTGTAGGTAACATGCTCAAAAACACTCAAAATATACCTTTTTAGTAACGTTTTTCTATTTCTTGATATTGGTTGCTTTGCATCCGTTTTAGAGTTTTTCTACGTAAAACACTGAGAAGACACGTTTTCAGTAGCTTTTTTTTGGATTCCCATATAGAGTGAGTTCTTTATTATTTATCGTTTTGGTGCCTAACATGCTAAAAAACACTCAAAACACATATTTCTGGTAAGGTCGTTTAATTTCCTCATATAGGAGTCCTTGCATGCACTTTAAGGTTTGGTACATAACAGTCCAATAATAAAAAACCGGAAATTAACTTTTTTGATAATACTCTTTTATAATATCATTGCCCTGAATTTTCCCAGAATTTTGGCATCTCGGTACCTATAAATATGAATAACAAAAAAAAAAAAATATCCTATTTTTTTTATATTTTTATTTTTTTATTTTCTAAATAAAGACTGTTATTGGTGGGTTTTAGCTTTTTGGTACTTAAGGAACTTAAAAAACACTCATAATACACGTTTCTCGTAATATCCTTTTGTTTCCCAAACATAATGTTCTTTGCATGTAATTAAGCATTTTTATAGATAACAATATCAAAAACACTCAAAATACTTGTTTTTGGTAATGTTGTTCTGTTTCTCCATAAAGTTTGTTTTTGTATGGGTTTTAGTGGTTTGGTATATAAGGACATCAAAAATAATTATAGGTAAGTTTTTGGTATAAATTGGTGTTATTCCAATGTAATATGATTGCCCTATGATTGCTCAAAAACACTTAAAAGACACTTTTCTGGTAATGTCTTTTTTTTCTCACATAAAGGTGTTTTTGCATGCAATTTGGGGTTTTGGTAACTAAGAATGTGAAAAGCACTCAAAATACACGCATTTAGTAAGGTTGTTCTGTTTCTCAATTAAAAGTGTTATTCATGAGTTTCAGCATTTTGGTATCTAGGAACCTTCTCCATATACACGAGTTTTTGTGTTTTTAGCCTTTTGGTTCTTTTGAACTATAAAAACCTCATTATACACTTTTCTTGCAAAGTCCTTTTGTTTTTTAATATAGAGTGCTTTGCATCAATTTTCGCGTTTTTTGTAGGTAACAAGCTCAAAAACACTCAAAATATACCTTTTTGGTAATGTATTTCTATTTCTTGATATTGGTAGGTTTGCATCCGTTTTAGCGTTTTTCTACGTAAAAGAAAGAAAAAACACTTTTTCAGTATTTTTGTTTTGGATTCTCATATAGAGTGAGATCCTTATTATTTATCGTTTTGGTGCCTAACATGCTGAAAAACACTCAAAAAACAGATTTCTTCTAAGCTCGTTTAATTTCCTCATATAGGAGTCTTTGGATGCACTTTAGGGTTTGGTACATAACAGTCCAAAAAAAAGCTAAAATTCACTTTTTTGATAATTTTTGTTTTGTCCTGAATTTTCCCAGAATTTTGGCATCTTTGTACCTATGAAGATGAATAACAAAAAAAAAAATCCTATTTTTTTATTTTATTACTTTTTTTTCTAAATAAAGAGTGTTATTTGTGGGTTTTAGCTTTTTGGTACTTAAGGAACTTAAAAACACTTATAATACACATTTCTCGTAATGTCCTTTCGTTTCTTAAACATAAGGTTTTTTGCATGTATTTAAGCGTTTTTATAGATAAAATGATCAAAAACACACAAAATATATGTTTTTTTCGTAATTTTATTCTCTTTCTCCATAAAAGGTGTTTTGCATGCGTTTTAGCGTTTTCGTATGTAATTAGCTCAAAAACACTTAAAGGCAAGTTCTTGGTAAAAGTTGTTATTATTCGCATTTAATGTGATTCCCATGCTTTTTAGTGCTTTATTGCCTAACACGCTCAAAAACACTCAAAAAACTATTTTCTGGTTATATCAATTTTTTCCCACATAAAGCTAGTTTTGCATGGAATTTTGGGTTTTGGTAACTAAGAATGTGAAAAAAACTCAAAACACTATTTTCTATTTGCTAATTAAAAGTGTTATTCATGAGTTTCAGCATTTTGGTATGTAAGAAACTTTTCTAATACACACATTTGGTAAGGTATTTCTGTTTCAAAATTAAAAGTGTTATTGATGAGTTTCAGCTTTTTGGTATGTAAGAAACTTCTTTATGTACACGAGTTTTTGAGTATTTTACCTTGTGGTTCTTGTCAAACTATAAAACACTCATACACGTTTCTCGTAATGTCCTCTTCTTTGCCAATATAAAGTGCTTTCCATCCATTTTTGCATTTTTTGTAGGTAACAAGCTCAAAAACACAACAAAATATATCTTTTTGGTAATGTTATTCTATTTATTCATATTGGTTGGTTTGCATCCGTTTTAGCGTTTTTCTACGTAAATCACTGAAAAGACACGTTTTAAGTAATATTGTTCAGATTGCTGAAAGACACTCAAAAGACAGGTTTCTGGTAAAGTCGTGTTATTTCCCCATATAGCTGGATTTGCATGCACTTCAGAGTTTGTACATAACTCCGGAAAAAAGCTAAATTTTTTTTTTTTTTTAATGATTTTTTTTTATTTCCATGAATTTTGGCAGAATTTTTGCATCTCGGTACCTATGAAGATGAATAACAATTTATTTTTTTTCTTAATAAAAAGTTATTTCTGGGTTTTAGCTTTTTGGTACTTAAGGAACTTAAAAACACTCATAATACACGATTTTCGTAATGTCCTTTCATTTTCCAAACATAGGGTTCTTTGCATGTATTTAGGCATTTTTATAGGTAACATGATCAAAAACACTCAAAATACATGTTTCTGGTAATGTTATTTTGTTTCTCCATAAATGGTGTTTTGCAAGCGTTTTAGCGTTTTGGTATGTAAGAAGCTCAAAAACACGTAAAGGCAGGTTCTTGGTAAAAGTTGGTTTTAATCCCATGTAATGTGATTGCCCTCCTTTTTAGAGCTTTAGTGCCTATCACGCTCAAAAACACTCAAAAGACACTTTTTTTGGTAATGTCATTTTTTTTTCCCACATAAAGCTACTTTTGCATGCAATTTTTGGTTTTGGTAACTAAGAATGTGAAAAGCACTCAAAATACCTGCATTTGTTAAGGTTGTTCTGTATTCTTAATTAAGAGTGTTATTTCTGAGTTTCATCATTTTGGTATCTAAGAAACTTCTCCATATACACCGAGTTTTGCGATTTTTGCCTTGTGGCTGTTGTGAAACTATAAAACACTCATTATACACGTTTCTCGTAATGTCCTTTTGTATCAAAATATAGAGTGCTTTCCATCTATTTTCGCGTTTTATGAAGGTAAGAAGCTCAAAAACACTCAAAATATAACTTTTTGGTAATGTTATTTTATTTCTCCATATTCGTTGGTTTGCATCCGATTTAGCGTTTATCTACGTAAAACACTGAAAAGATACTTTTTCAGTAATTTTGTGATGGATTCCCACATTTAGTGACTTCCATATTATTTATCGTTTTGGTGCCTAACATGCTGAAAAAAAAAACACAAAAGACAGGTTTCTGGTGAGGTCGTTTAATTTCCCCATGCTAAAGTGCTTTGCATGCACTTTAGGGTTTGGTACATAACAGTCCGAAAAAAAAGCTAAAATTAACTCTTTTTCATAATGTTCTTTTTTCACACAATTTCCCTGAATTTTTGGCAGAATTTTAGCATCTCGGTACCTATGAATATGAATAAAAAATAATCCTATTTTTCTATTTATTTATTTATTTATTTATTCTCTAAAAAAGAGTGTTATTTGTGAGTTTTAGCTTTTTGGTACTTAAAGAACTTAAAAACACTCATAATACACGTTTCTCGAAATGTCCTTTCGTTTCCCAAACATAATATTCTTTGCATGTATTTAAGCTTTTTTATAGGTAACATGATCAAAAACACTCAAAATACATGTTTTTGGTAATGTTATTCCGTTTCTAAATAAAGGGTGTTTTACATGCGTTTTAGCGTTTTGGTATATAAGGAGCTCAAAAACACTTAGAAAAAACACTTGGTAAAAGTTGATTTTATTCCCATGTAAAGTGATTGCCCTGCTTTTTAGTGCTTTATTGCCTATCATGCTAAAAAAAAAAAAAACACAATTAAAAGACACTTTTCTGGTAATGTCATTTTTTTTTCCCCACATAAAGCTACTTTCACATAAAATTTGGGGTTTTGGTAACTAAGAATGTGAAAAACACTCAAAATACACGCATTTGGTAAGGTTGTTCTGTTTCTCAATTGATAGTGTTATTCAGGAGTTTCACCATTTTGGTATCTAAGAAACTTCTCTATATATACGAGCTTTTGCGCTTTTTGTCTTGTGATTCTTGAGAATCTATAAAACACTCATTATACACGTTTCTCGTAATGTCCTTTTCTTAACCAATAGAGAGAGCTTTCCATTCATTTTCGCGTTTTTTTTTTTTTGTAAGTTAAAAGCTAATAAAACACTCAAATTATACCTTTTTGGTAATCTTATTCTATTTCTTTATATTGGTTGGCTTGCATTCGTTTTAGCGTTTTTCTACGTAAAACACGAAAAAGATACGTTTAAAGTAATTTTGTTTTGGATTACCACATAGAATGACTTTAATATTATTTATTGTTTTGGTGACTAACATGCTCAAAAACACTAGAAACACAGGTTTCTCGTGAAGTCGTTTGTATATAATTGGGTTTGCATGCACTTCATTTTTTGGTACATAACAGTCCGAAAAAAAAGCTAAAATGAACATTTTTGATAATGTTGTTTTTAAACATAATTTCCCTGAATTTTGCCAGAATTTTGGCATCTCAGTGAAGAAGAATAACAAAAAAAAATCCTATTTTTTTATTATTTCTTTATTTTTTTTCTTTATAAAGAGGTTTTAGCTTTTTGGTACTTATGGAACTTAAAAACACGCATAATACACGTTTTTCATAATGTCCTTTCGTTTCCCAGACATAGGGTTCTTAGCATGTATTTAAGTGTTTTTAGAGGTAACATGATCAAAAACACTCAAAATATATGTTTTTGGTAATGTTAATCTGTTTCTCCGTAAGGGGTGTTTTGCATGTGTTTTTAGCGTTTTGGTATATAAGGAGTTAAAAAACACTTAAAGGCAAGTTCTTGGTAAAAGTTGGTTTTATTCCGTTGTAATGTGATTGCCCTCCTTTTTAGTGCTTTATTGCCTAACTCTCTCAAGAACCCTCAAAAGACACTTTTCTAGTTATATCATTTTTTTTCCCACATAAAGCTTGTTTCGCATGTAATTTGGTGTTCTAGTAACTAAGAATGTGAAAAACACTCAAAATACACGCATTTACTAATGTTATTCTGTTTCTTAATTAAGAGTGTTATTCAGGCGTTTCAGCATTTTGGTATCTAAGAAACTTCTCCATATACACTAGTTTTTACGTTTTTTGCTTTGTGGTTCTTGTGAAACTATAAAATACTCATTATACACGTTTCTCGTAATGTCTTTTTGTTTCCCAATATAGAGTGCTTTGCATCTATTTTCGCGTTTTTTTTTTTTTTGTTTGTTACAAGCTCAAAAATACTTAAAATATATCTTTTTGGTAATGTTATCCTATTTCTTCATATTGGTCTGTTTGCATCAGTTTTAACGTTTTTTACGTAAAACACTGAAAAGACACGTTTTCAGTAATTTTGTTTTGGATTCCCATATAGAGTGAATTCCATATTATTTATCGTTTTGGTGCTTAACATGCTGAAAAAAGCTCAAAAGACAGTTTTCTTGTAAAGTCGTTTAATTTCCTCGTAGAAAAACGCTAAAACGGATGCAAACCAACGAATATGAAAAAAATAGAATAATATTACCAGAAAAGTATATTTTGTGTGTTTTTGAGCTTGTTACATAAAAAAAACGCAAAAATGGATGCAAAGCACTGTATATTAGGAAAAAAAAATGGACATAACGAAAAACGTGTATAATTAGTGTTTTATAGTTTCATTAGAATCACAAGGCAAACAACGCAAAAACTCGTCTGTGTGGAGAAGTTTCTAAGATACCAAAATGCTGAAACTCATGAATAACACTCTTAATCAACAAACAGAACAACCTTACTAAATGCGTGTATTTTGAGTGTTTTTTTACATTCTTAGTTACCAAAACCCCAAATTCCATGCGAAACTAACTTTATGTGGGTATAAAATGACATTACCAGAAAAGTGTCTTTGAGTGTTTTTGTGCATGTTAGGCAATAAAGCACTAAAAAGCAGGGCAATCACATTACATGGGAATAAAACCAAGTTTTACGAAAAACTTGCCTTTTAGTGTTTTTGACACGCATTTAGTAAGGTTGTTCTGTTTCTCAGTTAAGAGTGTTATTCATGAGTTTCAGCATTTTAGTATCTAGGAAGGTTTTCCATATTACCGAGTTTTTGCGTTTTTTGGCTTGTGGTTTTTTTGAACTATAAAACATTCCTTATACACTTTTCTCGCAATGTCCCTTTGTTTCCCAATATAGAGTGTTTTGTATCAATTTTGTGTTTTTTTGTATGTAACAAGCTCAAAAACACTCAAAATATATATTTTTGGTAATGTTTTTCTCCTTCTTGATATTGGTTGGTTTGCATCAGTTTTAGCGTTTTTCTACGTAAAAGACTGAGAAGACAACTTTTCAGTAATTTTCTTTTGGATTCCCACATAGAGAGAGTTCCTTATTATTCATCGTTTTGGTGCCTAACATGCTGAAAAACACTCAAAAGACAGATTTCTGGTAAGGTCTCTTATTTCCTCATATGCGAGGCCTTGCATGTCTTTTGAGTGTTTTTGAGCGTGTTACGCAATAAAGCACTAAAAGGAAGGGCAATCACATTACATGGGAATAAAACCAAATTTTACCAAGAACTTGCCTTTAAGTGTTTTGAGCTCCTTACATACCAAAACGCTAAAACGCCTGCAAAATACATTTTATGGAGAAACAGAATAATATTACCAAATTCATGTATTTTGAGTGTTTTTGATCATATTATCTATAAAAACACTTAAATACATGCACAGAACCTTATGTTTGGGAAACGAAAGGACATTACGAGAAACGTGTATTATGAGTGTTTTTTTAAGTTCCTTCAATACCTAAAAGCTAAAACCCACAAATAACACTCTTTATTTAGAAAAAAATAATAAACAAAAAAAAATAAAAAAATGGGATTTTTTTTTTCTTACTAATCCTTATAGGTACCGAGATGCGAAAATTCTGCCAAAATTCAGGGTATTTATGTGGAAAGAAGAACATTACCAAAAAAGTTAATTACAGCTTTTTTTTTCGGATTGTTATGTACCAAACCCTAAAGTGCATGCAAAGACATCTATATAGGGAAGTTAAACGACTTTATCAGAAACCTGTCTTTTCAGTGTTTTTCAGCATGTTAGGCACCAACACGATAAATAATATGGAAGTCAGTCAATATGTGAATCCAAAACATAATTACTGAAAACGTGTCTTTTCAGTGTTTTACGTAGAAAAACACTAAAGCTGATGCAAACCAACATATATGAAGAAATAGAATAACATTACTAAAAAGATATATTTTGAGTGTTTTTGAGCTTGTTACCTACAAAAAATGCAAAAATGAATGTAAAGCACTCTATATTAGGAAACAAAAGGACTTTACGAGAAACGTGTATAATGAGTGTTTTATAGTTTTAAAACAACCACAAGGCAATAAAAACAAAAACTCGTGTATATAGAGAAATTTCTAACAAACCGAAATGATGAAATGCATGAATAACACTTTTAATCAATATACAGAACTACCTTACCATATTGTGTATTTTGAGTGTTTTTCACATTCTTAGTTACGAAAATGCCAAATTACATGCGAAACTACATTCATGTGGGAAAAAAAAATGACATTTCCAAAAAAGTGTCTTTTTTATTGTTTTTGAGCGTGATATGCAACAATGCCCTAAAAAGCAGAACAATCACATTACATGGGAATAAAACCAACTTTTACGAAGAACTTGCCTTTAAGTGTTTTTTAACTCCTTACATACTAAATCTCTAAAACGTATGGCAAACACCCTTTATGGAGAAACAGAATAACATTACCAAAAACATGTATTTTGAGTGTTTTTGATCATTTAACCTATAAAAACGCTTAAATACATGTAAAGGACCCTATGTTTGTATAACAAAAGGACATTACAAAAATCGTGTATTATGAGTATTTTTAAGTTACTTAAGTACCAAAAAGCTAAAACCCACAAATAACACTCTTTATAGAGAGAATTTTTTTTTTTTGTTATTCATCTTCATAGTTACCGAGATGGCAAAATTCTGGCAAAATTCATGGAAATTTTGTAAAAAAAAACAAAAAAAAAATTTAGCTTTTTTCCGGAGTTATGTACAAACCCTGAAGTGTATGCAAATCTACCTATATGGGGAAACTACACGACTTTACCAGAAACCTGTGTTTTGAGTGTTTTTCAGCAATATCAACAATATTATTGAAAACGTGTCTTTTCAGTGATTTACGTAGAAAAACGCTAAAACGGATGTAAACCAACCAATATTAAGAAATAGAATAACATTACCAAAAATATATATTTTGATGTGTTTTTGAGCTTGTTACCTACAAAAAATGAAAAAATGGATTTAAAGCACTTTATATTGGCAAAGAAAAGGACATTACGAGAAACGTGTATGAGTGTTTTATAGTCTGACAAGAACCAGAAGGAAAAAAACTCAAAAACTCGTGTAAAATGAAGAAGTTTCTTATATACCAAAAAGCTGAAACTCATGAATAACACTTTTAATTTTGAAACAGAAATACCTTACCAAATGTGTGTATTGGAAAAGTTTCTTACATACCAAAAAGCTGGAACTCATGAATAATATTTTTAATTAAGAAATACAACAACCTTACACTATGCCTGTGTTTTGAGTTTTTTTTTCATATTCTTAGTTACCAAAACCCCAAATTTCATGCAAAACTAGCTTTATGTAAGAAAAAAAAATGATATTACAAGAAAAGTGTTTTTTGAGTGTTTTTGAGCGTGTTAGGCAATAAAGCACTAAAAAGCAGGGTAATAACATTACATGGGAATAAAAACAACTTTTACAAAGAACTTGCCTTTAATTGTTTTTGAGCTCATTACATACCAAAACACTAAAACGCATGCAAAATACCTTTTATGGAGAAACAGAATAGAATTACCAAAAACATATATTTTGTGGGTTTAGATCATGTTATCTATAAAAATGCTTAAATACATACTAAGAACCTTATTTTTGCGAAACGAAATGACATTACGAAAAAAATGTGTATTATAAGTGTTTTTAAGTTCCGTAAGTACCAAAAAGTTAAAACCCACAAAAAACACTCTTTATTTAAAAAAAAGTAAGAAAATAAAATAAATAGGATTTTTTTTTTTTGTTATTCATCTTCATAGGTACTGAGATTCCAAAATTCTGGGAAAATTTAGGACTATTATATGATAAAAGAAAATTATCAAAAAAGTTAATTTTAGCTTTTTTTTCGGACTGTTATATACCAAACCCTTAAGTGCATCCAAGGACTCCTATATGAGGAAAATAAACGGCCTTACCAGAAATCTGTTTTTTGAGTGTTTTTCAGCATGTTAGGCACCAAAACGATAAATAATAAGGAACTCACTATATATGAGAATCCAAAACAAAATTGTTGAAAACGTGTCTTTTCAGTGTTTTACGTAGAAAAACGCTGAAACGGATGCAAACCAACCAATATCAAGAAATAGAAAAACATTACCAAAAAGGTATATTTTGAGTGTTTTTTTAACATGTTACCTACAAATAACGGGAAAATTGATGCAAAGCACTCTATATAAGAAAAGAAAAGGACTTTGCAAGAAAAGTGTATAATGAGTTTTTTATAGTTCAAACGAACCAAAAGGCTAAAAACATAAAAATTCGTGTATATGGAGAATGTTCCTAGATACCAAAATGCTGAAACTCATGAATAACACTCTTAATTAAAAAACAGAACAACCTTACTAAATGCGAGTATTTTGCGAGCTTTTCACATTCTTAGTTATCAAAACCCCAAATTGTATGCAGAACCAAATTTACTCGTATGTGAGGAAAAAAATGACATTACCAGAAAAGTGTCTTTCAGGTGTTTTTGAGCGTGATAGGCAATAAAGCACTAAAAAGCACGGCAATCATATTACATTGGAATAACACCAATTTATACTAAAAAACTTGCCTTTAAGTGTTTTTGAGCTCTTTATATAACAAACCGCTAAAACGTATGCAAAACAAACTTTATGGAGAGACAGAATAACATTACCAAAAACATATATTTTGAGCGTTTTTTGATCATGTTATCTATAAAAACGTTTAAATACATTTAAAGAACATTATGTTTGGGAAACAAAAGGACTTTACGAGAAACGTGTATTATGAGTGTTTTTTAAGTTCCTTCAGTACCAAAAAGCTAATACCCACAAATAACTTTCTTTATTTAGAAAATAAAAAAAAATATATAAAAAATAGGAATTTTTTTTGTTTTTTTTTGTTATTCATCTTCATATTACCGAGATCCCGAAATCCTAGGAAAATTCAAGGCAATCGTATGATAAAAGAATATTATCAAAGAAGTTAATTTCAGCTTTTTTTTTTTCAAACTCTTATGTACCAAACCCTAAAGTGCATGCAAAGCCTCCTATATGAAGAAATATAACGACCTTACCAGAAATCTGTGTTTTGAGTGTTTTTTAGCATGTTAAGCACCAAAACGATAAATAATAAGGAACTCACCTCTATATGGGAATCCATATATATATGGGAATCCAAAGTTACTGAAAACGTGTCTTCTCAGTGTTTTACGTAGAAAAACACTAAAACGGATGGAAAGCAACCAATATCAAGGAATAGAAAAACGTTACTAAAAAGATATATTTTGTGTGTTTTTGAGCTTATTACCTACAAAAAACGCGAAAATTGATGCAAAGCACTATATATTGGTAAACAAAAGGACATTGCAAGAAAAGTGAATAATGATTTTTTTATAGTTCAAAAGAACCACAAGGCAAAAAACGCATAATCTCGTGTATATGGAGAGGTTTCCTAGATACAAAAATGCTAAAACTCATATATAACACTCCTAATTGAGAAACAGATCAACCTTAATAAATGCGTGTATTTTGAGTGCTTTTCACATTCTAAGTTACCAAAACCCCAAATTGCATGGGAAAATAGATTTGTGGGAAAAAAAAAAGACTTTACCAGAAAAATGTCTTTTAAGTGTTTTTGAGCGTGATAGGCAATAAAGCACTAAAAAGGAGGGCAATCACATTACATTGGAGGAAAACATATATTTTGAGTGTATTTGATTATGTTACCAATGAAAACGTTTAAATACATGCAAAGAACACTATTTTTGGGAAACGAAAGGAGATTACGAGAAACGTGTTTTATGAGTGTTTTTAACTTCATTAATTACCAAAAAGCTAAAAGCCACAAATAACACTCTTTATTGAGAAACAATAAATAAATAAAAAAAAATACGATATTTTTTTTTTTTCTTATTCATCTTCACTGGTACCGAGATACCAAAATTCGGGCAAAATTCAGAAAATTATATGAAATAAGAACATTATGAAAAAAGTTAAAATTAGCTATTTTCGGACTATTATGTACCAAACCGCTAAAGTGCATGCAAAGCCACCTATATTGGGAAATTTAACGTTTTTGCCAGAAAACGGTCTTATGAGTGTTTTACAGCATCTTAGGAACCAACACGATAAATAACATGGAAGTCAATCTATATGGGAATCCAAAACAATATTACTAAAAACGTGTCTTTTCGGTGTTTTACGTAGAAAAACGCTAAAACGGATGCAAACCAACCAATATGAAGGAATATAATATAATTACCAAAAAAGGTATATTTTGAGTTTTTGAAATTGTTACCTACAAAAAACGCGAAAATAGATGGAAAGCTCTCTATATTGAGAAGCAAAAGGACATTACGAGAAACGTGTATAATGTGTGTTTTATAATTTCACAAGACTACAAGGCAAAAAACGCAAAAACTTGTGTATATAGAGAAGTTTCTTATATTCCAAAATGACGAAACTCTGGAAAAACACTTTTAATTGAGAAACAGAACAATCTTACTAAATGCGTGTATTTTGAGTGCTTTTCACATCCTTAGTTACCAAAACCCCAAATTGCATGCGAAACCAGCTTTATGTGGGAAAAAAAAGACATTGCCAGAAAAATGTCTTTTGAGTGTTTTTGAGCGTGTTAGGCAATAAAGCATTAAAAAGCAGGGCAATCACATTACATTGAAATAAAACCAATTTTTAACAAGAACTTGCCTTTATGTGTATTTGAGCTCCTTATATACCAAAACATTAAAATGCATGCAAAATACACTTCATGGTAAAACAGAATAACATTACCAAAAACATGTATTTTGAGTGTTTTGATCATGTTACCAATAAAAACGCTTAAATACATGCAAAGAACCCTATTTTTGGGAAACAAAAGGGCATTACGAGAAACGTGTATTATGAGTGTTTTTAAGTTCATTAGGTACGAAAAAGCTAAAAGCCACAAATTACACTCTTTATTGAGAAAAAAATAAAAATAAATAAAAAAAAAATACGATATTTTTTTTTCATTCTTATTCATCTTTATAGGTAAGGAGGTGCAAAAATTCGGGCAAAGTTCAGGAAATTATAGAAAATAAGAACATTATCAAAAAAGTTACATTTAGCTTTTATTTTGGACTGTTATATATCAAACACCTAAATTGCATGCAAAGCCACCTATATGGGGAAATTAAACGACTTTGCCAGAAAACTGTCTTTTGAGGGTTTTTCAGCATGTTAGGAAACAACGATAAAACCCAAGGAAGTCAATCTATATGGGAATCCAAAACAAAATTACTGAAAACGTGTCTTTTTGGTGTTTTACGTAGAAAACGCTAAAACTGATGCAAACCAACCAATATCAAGAAAGAGAATAACAATACCAAAAAATATATTTTGTGTTTTCTTGAGCTTGTTACATAAAAAAACGCGAAAATATATGGAAAGCACTCTATATAAGGAAAAAAAAGGACGTAACGAGAAACGTGTATAATGAGTGTTTTGTAGTTTTACCAGAATCACAAGGCAAAAAACGCAAAAACTCGACTATATGGAGAAGTTTCTAAAATACCAAAATACTGAAACTCATGAATAACACTCGTAATCAAGAAACAGAACAACCTTACTAAAGGCGTGTATTTTAAGTGTTTTTTTACATCATTAGTTACCAAAACCCCAAATTCCATGCGAATCTAGCTTTATGTGGGAAAAAAATGACATTACCAGGAAAGTGTCTTTGAGTGTTTTTTAAGCGTGTTAGGCAATAAAACACTAAAAAGCAGGGCAATCACATTACGTGGGAATAAAACCAACTTTTGCGAAGAACTTGCCTTTTAGTGTTTTTGACACGCATTTAGTAAAGTTGCTCTGTTTCTCAATTAAGAGTGTTATTCATGAGTTTCAGCATATACACGAGTTTTTGTGTTTTTTGCCTTGAGGTTTTTTTGAACTATAAAACATTTATTATACACTTTTCTCGCAATGTCCCTTTGTTTCCCAATATAGAGTGCTTTGTATCCATTTTCCCGTTTTTTTGTAGGTAACAAGCTCAAAAACACTCAAAATATACATTTCTGGTTATGTTTTTTGTGCTTCTTGATATTGGTTGGTTTGTATTAGTTTTAGCGTGTTTCTACGTAAAACACTGAAAAAGACACGTTTTCACTAATTTTATTTTGGATTCCCACATAGAGTGAGTTCCTTATTATTTATCGTTTTGGTGCCTAACAAGCTGAGAAACACTCAAAAGACAGATTTCTGGTAAGGTCTTTAATTTCCTCATATGGGACGCTTTGTATGTCTTTTCAGTTTTTGGACGCAATAAACCATTAAAAGCAAGGGCAATCACATTACATGGGAATAAAAACAAATTTTACCAAAAAAACTTGCCTCTAAATGTTTTTGAGCTCCTTACGTACCAAAACGCTTAAACGCAACACTAAAAAAAAATGCTAACAATCAAAATACATGTATTTGGTAATGTAATTCTGTTTCTCCATAAAATGTATTTCACATTTTATGGAGAAACAGAATTACATTACCAAATACATGTATTTTGAGTGTTTTTGATCATGTTATCTATAAAAACGCTTAATACATGCAAAGAACCTTATGTTTGGAAAACGAAAGAACATTACGACAAACGTGTATTATGAGTGAGTTTTAAGTTCCTTCAGTACCAAAAAGCTAAAACCCACAAATAACACTCTTTAGAAAAAATAAAAAATAAAAATAAATAAAAAAATAAGAAAATGGGATTTTTAAATTTTTTTTTATTCATCTTAATAGGTACCGAGATGCCAAAATTCTGCCAAAATTCAGGGAATTTATGTGGAAAAAAGAACATTACGAAAAAAGTTGAGTGTTTTTCACATAGTTTCAAAAATGCCAAATTACATGCGAAACTACCTTCATGTGGGAGAAAAAAATGACATATCCAAAAAAGTGTCTTTTTAGTGTTTTTGAGCGTGATATGCACCAAAGTACTAAAAAGCAGAACAATCATATTATATGGGAATAAAACCAATTTTTACGAAGAACTTGCCTTTAAGTGTTTTTTAAATCCTTACATGCCAAATCGCTAAAACGCATGCAAAACACCCTTTATGGAGAAACAGAATAACATTACCAAAAACATGTATTTTGAGTGTTTTTGATTATGTAACCTATAAAAACGCTTAAATACATGTAAAGAACCTGATGTATGTATAACAAAAGGACATTACGAAAATCGTGTATCATGAGTGTTTTTCAGTTACTTAAGTACCAAAAAGCTAAAACCCACAAATAACACTATTTATAGAGAGAAAAAAAAAATTATGTTATTCATCTTCATAGGTACCGATATGGTAAAATTCTGGCAAAATTAATGGAAATTTTGTAAAAAAAAAAAAAAAACATTATATAAAAAAATAATTTTAGCTTTTTTCCGGAGTTATGTACAAACCCTGAAGTGTATGCAAATCCACCTATATGGAGAAATTACACGACTTTACCAGAAACCTGTCTTTTGATCGTTTTTTCAGCAATTTCAACAATATTACTGGAAACGTGTCTTTTCAGTGATTTACGTAGAAAAACGCTAAAACGGATGTAAACTAACCAATATGAAGAAATAGAATAACAGTACCAAAAA
This sequence comes from Scylla paramamosain, assembly GCF_035594125.1. Lineage (NCBI taxonomy): Eukaryota > Metazoa > Arthropoda > Malacostraca > Decapoda > Portunidae > Scylla > Scylla paramamosain. The sequence goes on from NC_087175.1 coordinate 9,037,354, forward strand.
GATATATTTTTATGTGTTTTTGAGCTTGTTACCTACAAAAAAATGCAAAAATGGATGGAAAGAACTTCATATTGGCGAAGAAAAGGACATTACGAGAAACGTGTATGAGTGTTTTATAGTTTGACAAGAACCACAAGGTAAAAAGCTCAAAAACTCGTGTACATAAAGAAGTTTCTTACATACCAAATAGCTGAAACTCATGAATAACACTTTTAATTTTGAAACAGAAATACCTTACCAAATGTGTGTAGAAGAAAAGTTTCTTATATACCAAAATGCTGGAACTCATGAATAACACTTTTAATTAAGAAATAGAACAACCTTATTAAATGCCTGTCTTTTGAGTTTTTTTTCACATTCTTAGTTACCAAAACCCCAAATTCCATGCAAAATTAGCTTTATGTGAGAAAAAAAAATGATATTACCAGAAAAGTGTCTTTTGAGTATTTGTGAGCGTGTTAGGCAATAAAGCACTAAAAAGCAGGGTAATCACATTACATGGGAATAAAAACAACTTTTACCAAGAACTTGCCTTTAAGTGTTTTTGAGCTCATTACATATCAAAACGCTAAAAGGCATGGAAAACACCTTTTATGGAGAAACAGAATAAAATTACCAAAAACATATATTTTGAGGGTTTTCATTATGTTATCTACAAAAACGCTTAAATACATACAAAGAACCTTATGTTTGCGAAACGAAAGGAAATTACGAGAAATGTGTATTATAAGTGTTTTCAAGTTCCTTAAGTACCAAAAAGTTAAAACCCACAAATAACACTTTAGTTAGAAACAAAGTAAGAAAATAAAAAAATACGATTTTTTTTTTTTGTTATTCATCTTCATAGGTACCGAGATGCCAAAATTCTGGAAAACGTCAGGGCTATTATATGATAAAAGAAAATTATTAAAAAAGTTAATTTTACCTTTTTTTTCGGACTGTTATATACCAAACCATAAAGTGCATCCAAAGACTCCTATATGAGGAAATTAAACGACCTTACCAGAAATCTGTTTTTTGAGTGTTTTCAGCATATTAGGCACCAAAACGATAAATAATAAGGAACTCACTCTATATGAGAATCCAAAACAAAATTGCTCAAAACTTGTCTTTTCAGTGTTTTACGTAGAAAAACGCTAAAACGCATTGAAACCAACCAGTATCAAGAAATAGAAAAACATTACCAAAAAGGTATATTTTGAGTGTTTTTGAGCTTGTTACCTACAAAAAACGGGAAAATTGATGCAAAGCACTCTAAATTAGAAAACAAAAGAACTTTGCAAGAAAAGTGTATAATGAGTTTTTTATAGTTCAAAAGAACCAAAAGGCAAAAAACACAAAAACTCGTGGATATGGAGTAGGTTCCTAGATACCAAAATGCAGAAACTCATAAATAACACTCTTTATTGAGAAACAGAACAACCTTACTAAATGCGTGTATTTTGAGTGCTTTTCACATTCTTAGTTACCAAAAAACCCAAATTGCATACAAAACCATCTTTATGTGAGAAAAAAATGACATTACCAGAAAAGTGTCTTTTAAGTGTTTTTGAGCGTGAGAGGCAATAAAGCACTAAAAAGCAGGGGAATCATATTAAATTGGAATAACACCAATTTATACCAAAAACTTGCCTTTAAGTGTTTTTGAGCTCCTTATATAACAAACCGCTAAAACGCATGCAAAAGAAACTTTATGGAGAAACAGAATAACATTACCAAAAACATGTTTTTTGAGTGTTTTTGATCATGTTATCTATAAAAATGCTTAAATACATGCAAAGAACATTATGTTTGGGAAACAAAAGGACATTACGAGAAAGGTGTATTATGAGTGTTTTTTAAGTTCCTTAAGTACCAAAAAGCTAAAACCCACAAATAACACTCTTTTTTTAGAAAATAAAAAAAAAATAAAAAAATAGGAATTTTTTTTTTTTCCTTATTCATCTTCATAGTACCGAGATGATAAAATTTTGGGAAAATTCAGGGCAATCATATGATAATAGAATATTAACAAAAATGTTAATTTCAGCTTTTTTTTTTCGGACTGTTATGTACCAAACCCTAAAGTGCATGCAAAGCCTCCTATATGAGGAAATTAAACGACCTTATCAGAAATCTGTGTTATGAGTGGGTTTTTTTTAGCATTTTAGGCACCAAAACGATAAATAATAAGGAACTCACTGTATATAGGAATCCAAAACAAAGTGACTGAAAACGTGTCTTTTCAGTGTTTTACTTAGAAAAACGCTAAAACGGATGCAAAGCAACCAATATCAAGAAATAGAAAAACGTTACTAAAAAGTTATATTTTGAGTGTTTTTGAGCTTACCTATAAAAAAAACTCGAAAATTGATGCAAAGCACTCTATATTGGGAAACAAAAGGACATTGCAAGAAAAGTGTATAATGAGTGTTTTATAGTTCAAAAGAACCACAAGGCAAAAAACGCAAAATATCGTGTATATCGAGAGGTTTCCTAGATACAAAAATGCTAAACTCATGTATAACACTCCTAATTGAGAAACAGAAGAACCTTGATAAATGCGTGTATTTTGAGTGCTTTTCACATTCTTAGTTACCAAAACCCCAAATTCAATGCGAAAATAGATTTGTGGGAAAAAAAATGACTTTACCAGAAAAGTGTTTTTTGAGTATTTTGACCGTGATAGGCAATAAAGCACTAAAAAGGAGGGCAATCACATTACATTTCAGGAAAACAAATTTTTACCAAGAACTTGCCTTTAAGTGTTTTTGAGCTCCTTATATACCAAAACACTAAAAGTCATGCAAAACACTCTTTATGGTGAAAAAGAATAATATTACGAAAAACATGTATTTTGAGTGTTTTTGATCATGTTACAAATGAAAACGCTTAAATACATGCAAAGAACACTATTTTTGGGAAACGATAGGAGATTACGAGAAATGTGTATTATGAGTGTTTTTAACTTTATTAATTACCAAAAAGCAAAAATCCACAAATAACACTCTTTATTGAGAAACAATAAATAAATAAAAAATAAATTTTTCTTTTTTCATCTTCACAGGTACCAAGATGCCAAAATTCGGGCAAAATTCAGGAAATTATGTGAAATAAGAACATTATAAAAAAAGTTAAATTTAGCTTTTTTTTCGGACTGTTATGTACCAAACCCCTAAAGTGCATGCAAAGCCACCTATATGGGGAAATTAAACGTCTTTACCAGAAAACGGTCTTATGAGTGTTTTTCAGCATCTTAGGAACCAACACGATTAATAACATGGAAGTCAATCTATATGGGAATCCGAAACAAAATTACTGAAAACGTGTCTTTTCGGTGTTTTACGTAGAAAACGCTAAAAAAAAATGCAAACCAACCAAAATCAAGAAATAGAATAACATTACCAAAAAGGTATATTTTGAGTGTTTTTGAAATTGTTACCTACAAAAAACGCGAAAATAGATGGAAAGCACTCTATATAGGGAAGCAAAAGGCACCAAAAAGCATGTTAGGTACCAAAACGATAAATAGTATGAAAGTCACTCTACATGGAAATCCAAAACAAAATTACTGTAAAAACATGTCTTTTAAAAAATTTACGTAAAAAACGCTAAAACGCATGCAAACTAACCAATATGAAGAAATAGAATAACATTACCAAAAACCTATATTTTGTGTGTTCTTGAGCTTGTTATAAAAAAAAAAAACGCAAAATGGATGCAAAGCACTCTATATAAGGAAAAGAAAGGACATAACGAGAAACGTGTATAATAAGTGTTTTATAGTCTCACTAGAATCACAAGGCAAAAAACGCAAAAAACTCGACTGTATGGAGAAGTTTCTAGGATACCAAAATAATGAAACTCATGAATAACACTCTTAATCAAGAAACAGAACAACCTTACTAAATGCGTGAATTTTGAGTGTTTTTTTACATTGTTAGTTATCAAAACCACAAATTCCATGCGAAACTAGCTTTATAAGGGGAAAAAAATGACATTACCAGAAAAGTGTCTTTGAATGTTTTTGAGCGTGTTAGGCAATAAAGCACTAAAAAGCAGGGCAATCACAATACATGGTAATAAAACCAACTTTTACGAAGAACTTGCCTTTTAGTATTTTTGACACGCTTTTAGTAAGGTTGCTCTGTTTCTCAATTAAGTGTGTTTTTCATGAGTTTCAGCATATACACGAGTTTTTGCGTTTTTTGCCTTGTGTTTTTTTTTAACTATAAGACATTCATTATACACTTTTCTCACAATGTCCCTTTGTTTCCCAATATAGAGTGCTTTGTATCAATTTTTTGAGCTTTTTTTTGTAGGTAACAAGCTCAAAAACACTCAAAATATACATTTTTGGTAATATTTTTCTGCTTCTTGATATTGGTTGGTTTGCATCAGTTTTAACGTTTTTCTACGTAAAACACTGAGAAGTCACATTTTCAGTAGTTTTCTTTTGAATTCCCGCATAGAGTGAGTTCCTTATTATTTATCGTTTTGGTGCCTAATATGCAGAACACTCAAAAGACAGATTTCTGGTAAGGTCTTTAATTTCCTCATATGGGACACTTTGCATGTCTTTTCAGTGATTTTAAGCGTGTAACGCAATAAAGTACTAAAAGTCAGGGCAATCTCATTACATGGGAATAAAACCAAATTTTACCAAGAACTTGCCTTTAAGTGTTTTTGAGCTCCTTACGTACCAAAACGCTAAAACGCATGCAAAATAGATTTTTCGGAGAAACAGAATTACATTACCAAATACATGTATTTTGAGTGTTTTTGATCATGTTATGTATAAAAACGCTTAAATACATCCAAAGAATCTTATGTTTGGGAAACGAAAGAACATTACGAGAAACGTGTATTATGGGTGATTTTTAAGTTCCATCAGTACCAAAAAGCTAAAACCCACAAATAACACTCTTTAGAAAAAAAAAAATATAATGAATAAAAAAATAATAAAATGGGATTTTTTTTTTTTGTTATTCATCTTCATATGTACCGAGATGCCAAAATTCTGCCAAAATTCAGGGAATTTATGTGGAAAAAAAAACATTATCATATAAGTTAATTATAGCTTTTTTTTCGGATTTTCTACCAAACCCTAAACAGCATGCAAAGCCACCTATATAGGGAAGTTAAACGACTTTACCAGAAACCTGTCTTTTCATTGTTTTTCAGCATGTTATGCACCAAAACGATAAATCATTTGGAAGTCAGTCAATATATGAATTCAAAAGAAAATAACTGAAAACGTGTCTTTTCAGTGTTTTACGTAGAAAAACGCTAAAGCAGATACAAACCATCCTATATGAAGAAATAGAATAACATTACCAAAAAGATATATTTTGAGTGCTTTTGAGCTTGTTACCTAAAAAAAATGCAAAAATGGATGTAATGCACTCTATATTAGGAAACAAAAGGACATTACGAGAAACGTGTATAATGAGTGTTTTATAGTTTTAAAAGAACCACAAGGCAATAAACGCAAAAACTCGTGTATATAAGGAAATTTCTTACATACCAAAATGAATAAATGCATGAATAACACTTTTAATAGATAAACAGAACTACCTTACCAAATTGTGTATTTTCAGTGTTTTTCCCCTCGTTACTTACGAAAATGCCAAATTACATGCGAAACTAGCTTCATGTGGGAAAAAAATGATATTACCAGAAAAGTGTCTTTTGAGTGTTTTTCAGCGTGATATGGAACAAAGCACTAAAAATAAGAACGATCATATTACATGGGAATAAAACCAACTTTTACGAAGAATTTTTTAACCCTTTATATACCAAACCGCTAAAACGCATGGAAAACAAACTTTATGGAGAAACAGAATAACATATACCAAAAACATGTAATTTTAGTGTTTTTGATCATGTTGTCTTTAAAAACGCTTAAGTACACGCAAAGAACATTATGTTTGGGAAACAAAAGGACATTACGAGAAGCGTGTATTTTGAGTGTTTTTTTTAGTTCCTTAAGTACCAAAAAGCTAAAACACACAAATAACACTGTTTATTTAAAAAATAAATAAATAAAATAAAAATTTATAAAAAATATTTTTTTTTTTTGTTATTCATCTTCAAAGGTGCCAAATGCCAAAATTCCAGAAATGGAATGCCAGAGATGCCAAAATTCTGGGAAAATTCAGGGCAATTATGTGATAAAAGAATGTTATCAAAAAAGTTAATTTCAGCTTTTTTTTTTCGGACTGTTATATACCAAACCCTAAAGTGCATGCAAAATTAAACGACCTTACAAGAAATCTGTGTTTTTAGTGTTTTTTAGCATGTTAGGCACAAAAACGATAAATAATAAGGAACTCACTCTATATGGGAATCCAAAACAAAGTTACTGAAAACGTGTCTTCTCAGTGTTTTACGTAGAAACACGTTAAAACGGATGGAAACCAACCAATATCAAGAAATAGAAAAAAAAGGTATATTTTGAGTGTTTTTGAGCTTTTTACCTACAAAAAACGCGAAAATTGATGCAAAACACTCTATATTGCGAAAGAAAAGGACATTGCAAGAAAAGTGTATAATAAGTGTTTTATATTTCAAAAAAACCACAAGGCAAAAAACGCAAAAACTCGTGTATATGGAGAAGCTTCCTAAATACTAAAATGCTGAAACTCATGAATAACACTCTTAATTAAGAAACAGAAAAACCTTACTAAATGCGTGTCAAAAACACTAAAAGGCAAGTTCTTCGTAAAAGTTGGTTTTATTCCCATGTAATGTGATTGCCCTTCTTTTTAGTGCTTTATTGCCTAACACGCTCAAAAACACTCAAAGACACTTTTCTGGTAATGTCATTTTTTTCCCACATAAAGTTAGTTTCGCATGGAATTTGGGGTTTTGCTAACTAAGAATGTAAAAAAAAAAAACTCAAAATACACGCATTTAGTAAGGTTGTTCTGTTTTTTGATTAAAAGTGTTTCAGCATTTTGGTATCTTAGAAACTTCTCTACACAGACGAATTTTTGCGTTGTTTGCCGTGTGATTCTGGTGAAACTATAAAACACTCATTATACACGTTTCTCGTTATGTCATTTTTTTTTCCTAATATACAGTGCTTTGCATTCATTTTTGCGTTACTTTTTATGTAACAAGATCAAACACACACAAAATATACTTTTCTGGTAATACTATTCTATTTTTTCATATTGGTTGGTTTGCATCCGTTTTAGCGTTTTTCTACGTAAATCTTTTAAAAGACACGTTTTCAATAAGTTTGTTTTGGATTTCCATATAGAGTGACTTTAATATTATCTATCGTTTTGGTGCCTAACATGCGTAAAAACACTCAAAAGACAGGTTTCTTGTAAAGACGTTAAATTTTCCCAAATAGGTGGCTTTGCATACATTTTATGGTTTGGTACATAACTCCAAATGTTCTTTTTTAAACATAATTTCCCTGAATTTTGGCAGAATTTTGGCATCTTGGTACCTATTACCATGAATAAGAAAAAAATAAAAATGCTATTTTTTTTTTATTTAATTTTTTTCTCTATAAAAAGTGTTATTTGTAGGTTTTAACGTTTTGGTACTTAAGCAACTTAAAAAACATTCATAATACACATTTCTCGTAATGTCCTTTCGTTTCCCAAATATAGGGATCTTTGCATGTATTTAAGCGTTTTTATAGGTAACATGATAAAAAACACTCAAAAAACACTTGTTTTTCGTAATGTTATTCTGCTTCTCCATAAAGGAGTGTTTTGCATACGTTTTAGCGATTTGGTATGGGAGGAGCTGAAAAACACTTCAAGGCAAGTTCTTTGTAAAAGTTGGTTTTATTCCAATGTAATATGATTGCCTGCTTTTTAGTGCTTTATTGCCTAACATGCTCAAAAACACTTAAAAGACACTTAGTAATGTCATTTTTTTCCCTCATAAAGCTAGTTTTGCATGCTATTTGAAGTTTTGCTAAGAATGTGAAAAACACTCAAAATACACGCATTTGGTAATGTTGTTCTGGTTCTGAATTAAGATTATTATTCATAAGTTTCAGCATTTTGGTGTCTAAGAAACTTCTTTATATACACGACTTTATGCGCTTTTTGCCTTGTGGTTCTTGTGAACCACAAGTTCTTTTGCCCGAATATAAAAAGACAATCATTATAGACGTTTCTCGTAATGTCCTTTTCTTTCCCAATAGGGAGTGCTTTGCATTCATTTTCGCGTTTTTTCTAGGTAACAAGCTCAAAAACACTCAAAATATAACTTTTTGGTAATGTTATTCTATTTCTTCATATTGGTTGGTTTGCATCCGTTTTAACGTTTTTCTACGTAAAACACCGAAAAAAACACGTTTTCAGTAATTTTGTTTTCGATTGCCAAAGAATATTGCCAGAATTTTTCCATCTTAGAACATATGAAGATGAATAACAAAAAAAATTTTTTTTTTTTTCTATAAAGAGCTTTATTTGTGGGTTTTTAGCTTTTTTAGTACTTAAGGAACTTAAAAACACTCATAATACTCGTAATGTCCTTTCGATTCCCAAACATAAGGTTATTTGCATGTATTTAAGCGTTTTTATAAATAACATGATCAAAAACACTCAAAATACATGTTTTTGGTAATGTTACTCTGTTTCTCCATAAAAGGGTGTTTTTGCATGCGTTTTAGCGTTTTGGTATGTAAGGAGTTAAAAAAAAAACCATTAAAGGCAAGTTCTTCGTAAAAGTTGGTTTTATTCACATGTAATGTGATTCTTCTGCTTTTTAGTGCTTTGTTGCATATCACGCTCAAAAACACTCAAAAGAAACTTTTTTGGTAATATCTAGTTTTTTCGTTTTTTGCCTTGTGGTTCGTATGAAACTATAAAACACTCATTGTACACGTTTCTCGTAATGTTCTTTTGTTTCCCAATATTGAGTACTTTCCATCCATTTTCGCATTTTTTCTAGGTAACAAGTTGAAAAACACTCAAAATATATCTTTTTGGTAGTTATTCTATTTCTTCATATTGGTTGGTTTGCATCCGTTTTAGCGTTTTTCTTCGTAAATCACTGAAAAGACACGTTTTTAGTAATATTGTTGAAATTGCTGAAAAACACTCAAAAGACAGATTTCTGGTAAAGTCGTGTAATTTCCCCATATAGGTGGCTTTGCATGCACTTCTGGGTTTGGTACATAATTCCGGAAAAAATCTAATTTTCTTTTTATATGTCCTTTCATTTCACAGACATAGGGTTCTTTGCATGTATTTAAGCGTTTTCATAGGTAACATGATCAAAAACACTCAAAATACTTGTTTTTGGTAATGTTATTCTGTTTCTGCATAAAGGGTGTTTTGCATGCGTTTTAGCGTTTTGGTATGTAAGGAGTTAAAAACATGTAAAGGCAAGTTCTTTGTAAAAGTTAGTTTTATTCCTATATAATGTGATTATTCTGCTTTTTAGTGCTTTTCTGCATATCACGCTCAAAAACACTCAAAAGACACTTTTCTGGTAATGTCATTTTTTTCCCCCATAAAGGTAGTTTTGCATGTAATTTGGGATTTTCGTAACTAAGAATGTGAAAAACACTCAAAATACACACATTTGGTAAGGTAGTTCTGTTTTTCAATTAAAATTGTTATTCATGAGTTTTAGCGTTTTGGTATGTAAGAAACTTCTCTATATACACGAGTTTTTGCGTTTTTTGCATTGTGGTTCTTGTGAAACTATAAAACACTCATTATACACGTTTCTCGTAATGTCCTTTTGCTTCCTAATATAGAGTGCTTTCCATCCATTTGCGCGTTTTTTGTAGGTAAAAAGCTAAAAATTACTTTTTGGTAATGTTATTCTATTTCTTCATATTTGTTGGTTTGCATCCGTTTCAGCGTTTATTACGAAAACACTGAAAAGACACGTTTTCAGTAATTTTGTTTTGGATTAACATATAGAATGACTTCCATATTATTTATCGTTTTGGTGCCTAACATGCTGGAAAACACTGAAAAGACAGGTTTCTGGTAAAGTCGTTTATCTTCCTTATATAGGTGGCATGTATTTTAGAGTTTGGAACATAAAAATCCGAAAAAGAGCTATAATTAACTTTTTTGATAATGTTCTTTTTTCCACATAAATTCCCTGAATTTTGACAGAATTTTAGCATCTTGGTACCTATGAAAATCAATATAAAAAAAAGCTATTTTTTTTATTTATGGGTTTTAACGTTTTGTTACTTAAGGAATTTAAAAACGGTCCTAATACACGTTTCTCGTGATGTAATTTCGTTTCCCAAACATAGGGTTCTTTGCATGTATTTAAGCGTTTTTATAGATAACATGATCATAATGACTTAAAACACATGTTTTTAGTAATGTTATTCTGCTTCTCCATTAAGGAGTTTTTTTTGCCTGCGTTTTGGTTTGTAAGGAGGTCAAAAACACTTCAAGGCAAGTTCTTAGTAAAAGTTGGTTTTATTCCCATGTAATGTGATTACCCTGTTTTTTTTTTTTTATATAATTTATTTCCTAAAACGCTCAAAAACACTCAAAAGACACTTCTGGTAATGTCATTTTTTTCCAACATAGATTCGCGTTCTATTTGGGGTTTTGCTAGCTAAGAATGTGAAAAACACTCAAAATACACGCATTTGGTAAGGTTGTTCTATTTCTCAATTAATATTGTTATTCATGAGTTTCAGCATATTGGTATCTAAGAAACTTCTTTATATACACGAATTTTTTGCGTTTTTTGCCTTGTAGTTCTTGTGAACCACAAGTTCTTTTGCTCAAAAATAATAAGACACTCATTATACACGTTTCTCGTAATGTCCTTTTGTTTCCCAATAGGGAGTGCTTTGCATCCATTTTCGCGTTTTTTTGTAGGTAACAAGCTCAAAAACACTCAAAATGTACCTTTTTGGTAATGTAGTTTTATTTCTTCTTATTGGTTGGTTTGCATCCGTTTAAGCGTTTTTCTACGTAAAACTCCGAAAAGACACGTTTTCAGTAATTTTGTTTTAGATTCCAATATAGTGTGACGCATGTTATTTACCGTTATGGTGCCTAACAAGCTGAAAAACACTTATAAGACAGTTTTCTGGCAAAGACGTTTAATTTCCCCATATAGGTTGCTTTGCATGCACTTTAGGGTTTGGTACATAACAGCACGAAAAAGAAAGCTAAAATTAACTTTTTTGATAATTGACAAATAATTTCCTGAAGTTTTTGCCCAGATTTTGCCAAAAACATGCAAAATGTATGTTTTTGGTAATGTTATTCTCTTTCTCCATAAAGTGTGTTTTGCATGCGTTTTAGCGTTTTGGTACATAAGGAGCTGAAAACATTTAAAGGCAAGTTCTTCGTAAAAATTTATTTTATTGCCATGTAAAGTGATTCCCCTGCTTTTTAGTGCTCTATTCCCTATCACGCTCAAAAACACTCAATAGACACTTTTCTCGTAATATCATTTTTTTCCCTCATAAAGCTGGTTTCCCATGCAATTTGTGATTTTTGTAACTAAGAATGTGAAAAGCACTCAAAATACACGCATTTAGTAAAGTTGTTCTGTTTCTCAATTAAGAGTGTTATTCATGAGTTTCAGCATTTTGGTATCTAGGAAACTTCTCTATATACACGAGTTTTTGCGTTTTTTGCCTTTTGGTTCTTTTGAACTATAAAACATTAATTATACACTTTTCTCGCAATGTCCTTTTGTTTCCAAATATAAAGTGCTTTTTTATCAATTTTCGCGTTTTTTTATAGGTAACAAGCCCAAAAACACTCAAAATATATCTTTTTGGTAATGTTTTTCTACTTTTTGATATTGGTTGGTTTGCATTCTTTTTAGCGTCTTTCTACGTAAAACACTGAGAAGACACGTTTTCAGTAATTTTGTATTGGTTTGCCATATAGAGTGAGTTCCTTATTATTGATCGTTTTGGTGCCTAACATGCTGAAAAACACTCAAAACACAGATTTCTAGTAAGGTCGTTTATTTTCCTCATATAGGAGGCTTTGCATGTACTTTACTGTTTGGTACATAACAGTCCGAAAAAAAGCTAATATCAAATTTTTTTACAATATTCTCTTATCATATAATTGCCCTAATTTTTCCCAGAATTTTGGCATCTCGGTACCTAAGAAGGTGAATAACAAAAAAAAAAAAAAAAAGAGTCCTTTTATTTATTTTTTATTTTTTTTTTTTTTCTAAATAACGAGTGTTATTTGTGGGTTTTAGCTTTTTATTACTTAAGGAACTTAAAAACACTCATAATACACGTTTCTCGTAATGTCCTTACGTTTCCCAAACATAAGGTTCTTTGCATGTATTTAAGCGTTTTTATAGATAACATTGTCAAAAACACTCAAAATACATGTTTTTGGTAATGTTATTCTGTTTCTCCATAAAGTTTGTTTTCCATGCGTATTAGCGGTTTGGCATGTGAGGAGCTGAAAAACACATATTGGCAAGTTCTTGGTAAAAATTGTTTTTAATCATATGTAATGTGATTGCCCTGCTATTTATTACTTCATTGCCTAACATGCTGAAAAACAATTAAAACACACTTCTGGTATGTCATTTTTTTCCCTCATAAAGCTAGGTTCGCATGCTATTTAGGGTTTTGCTAACTAGGAATATGAAAAACACTCAAAAAACATGCATTTGCTAAGGTTGTTCTGTTTCTCAATTAAGATTGTTATTGATGAGTTTCAGCATTTTTGTATCTAAGAAACTTCTTTATATACACGAGTTTTTGCGTTTTTCTACATAAAACACTGAGAAGATACATTTTCAGTATTTTTGTTTTGGATTCCCATATAGAGTGAGTTCCTTATTACGAGTATTTATCGTTTTGGTGCCTAACATGCTGAAAAACACTCACAAGACAGATTTCTGGTAAGGTCGTTTAATTTCCTCATATATGAGGCTTTGCATGCACTTTAGGGTTTGGTACATAACATTCCGAAAAAAAGGTAAAATTAACTTTTTTGATAATATTCTTTGGTTCATAAAATTTTCCTGAATTTTCCCAGAATTTTGGCATCTCGGTACCTATGAAGATGAAAATAAAAAATTCCAATTTTTTTTTCTAAATAAAGAGTGTTATTTGTGGGTTTTTGCTTTTTGGTACTTAGGGAACTTAAAAAAAACACTCATAATCCAAGTTTTTCGTAATGTCCTTCTGTGTCCCAAACATAATGTTCTTTGCATGTATTTAAGCGTTTTTTAGAGATAACATGATAAAAAACACCCAAATTACATGTTTTTGGTAATGTTATTCTGTTTCTCCATAAAGTTTGTTTTGCATGCGTTTTAGCGGTTTTGTATATACGAGTAAGGAACTCAAAAACATTTAAAGGCAAGTTCTTGGTAAAAATTGGTTTTATTCCAATGAAAAGTGATTGCCCTGCTTTTTAGTGCTTTATTGCCTATCACGCTCAAAAACATGCAAAGGACATTTTTCTAGAAATGTCATGTTTTCCCATATAAATCTGGTTTTGCATGAAATTTGCGTTTTTAGTAACTAAGAATATAAAAAACACTCAAAACACACGAATTTGGTAAGGTTGTTCTGTTTCTCAATTAAGAGTGTTATTCATGAGTTTCATCATTTTGGTATCTAGGAAACTTTTCCATATACACGTGTTTTTGCGTTTTTTGCCTTGTTCTTTTGAACTATAATACACTCATTATACACTTTTCTCGCAGTGTCCTTCCGTTTCCCTATATAGAGTGCTTTGTATCAATTTTAGCATTTTTTTGTAGGTAACAAGCTCAAAAACACTCAAAATATACCTTTTTGGTAATGTTTTTTCTATTTCTTGATATTGGTTGGTTTGCATCCATTTTAGCGTTTTTCTACGTAAAACACTGGGAAGACACGTTTTCAGTAATTTTGTTTTGGATTCCCATATAAAGTGAGTTCCTTATTTATTTATCTTTTTGGTGCCTAACATTCTGAAAAACACTCAAAAGACAGATTTCTTTTAAGGTCGTTTAATTTCCTCATATAGGAGGCTTTGCATGCACTTTAGGGTTTGGTATATACCAGTCCGAAAAAAAAAATTAAATTAACTTTTTTGATAATTTTCTTTTATCATATAATAGCCCAGAATTTCCCCAGAATTTTGGCATCTCGGTATCTATGAAGATGATTAACACAAAAAAAAAAATCCTATTTTTTTATTTTTTATTTATTTAGTTTTTCTAAATAAAGAGAGTTATTTGTGGGTTTTAGCTTTTTAATACTTAAGGAACTTAAAAACACTCATAACACACATATTTCTCGTAATGTCCTTTCGTTTCCCAAACATAAGGTTCTTTCCATGTATTTAAATACATGTTTTTGGTAATGTTATTCTTTTTGTCCATAAAAGGTGTTTTGCATGCATTTTAGCGTTTTGGTATGTAATGAGCTCAAAAACACCTAAAAGCAAGTTCTTGGTAAAAGTTGGTTTTATTCCCATGTAATGTGATTGCCCTGCTTTTTAGTGGTTTATTGCCTAACACTCTCAAAAACACTCGAAAAACATTTTCTGGTAATATTTTTTTCCCGCATGGAATTTGGGGTTTTGGTAACTAAAAATGTGAAAAACACTTAAAATACAGGCATTTAGTAAGGTTGTTCTGTTTTTTAATTAAAAGTGTTATTAATGAGCTTCAGTATTTTGGTATGTAAGAAACTTCTCTAATACACACATTTGGTAAGGTAGTTCTGTTTCTCAATTAAAAGTGTTATTCATGAGTTTCAGCATTTTGGTGTGTAAGAAACTTCTTTATGTACACGAGTTTTTGAGTTTTTTGCCTTGTGGTTCTTGTGAAACTATAAAACACTCATTATACACATTTCTTGTAATGATATTTTCTTTCCTAATATAGAGTGCGTTTCATCCATTTTCGAAATTTTTTGATGGTAACAAGCTCAAAAACACATAAAAATATATCTTTTTGGTAATGTTATTCTATTTCTTCATATTGGTTGGTTTGCATCCGTTTTAGCGTTTTTCTACATAAATCACTAAAAAGACACGTTTTCAGTAATATTGTTGAAATTGCTGAAAAAAACACTCAAAAGACAGGTTTCTGGTAAATTTGAGCAATTTCTCCATATAGGTGGCTTTGCATGCACTTCAGGGTTTGGAACATAACTCCGGAAAAAAAGCTAAGATTATTTTTTTCATAATGATTTTTTTTTTTACAAAATTTCCCTGCATTTTTCCAGAATTTGGTATCTCGGTACCTATGAAGATGAATAACAATTTTTTTTTTCTCTATAAAGTATTATTTGTGAGTTTTAGCTTTTTGGTACTTAAGGAACTTAAAAACACTCATAATACATGATTTTCGTAATGTCCTTTTCTTATACAATCATGGGGTTCTTTACATGTATTTAAGCTTTTTTATAGGTAACATGATCAAAAACACTCAAAATACATACTTTTGGTAATGTTATTCTGTTTCTCCATAAAGGGTGTTTTTACATGCGTTTTAGCGTTTTGGTATGTAAGGAGTTAAAAAAACACTTAAAGGCAAGTTTTTCGTAA
This sequence comes from Scylla paramamosain, assembly GCF_035594125.1. Classification (NCBI taxonomy): domain Eukaryota; kingdom Metazoa; phylum Arthropoda; class Malacostraca; order Decapoda; family Portunidae; genus Scylla; species Scylla paramamosain. Next base: position 9,052,833 of record NC_087175.1, read on the forward strand.
AAGTTGGTTTTATTCCCAAGTAATGTGATTGTTCTGCTTTTTAGTGCTTTGTTGCATCACGCTCAAAAACACTCAAAAGACATTTTTCTAGTAATGTCATTTTTTTTTCCCACATAAAGCTAGTTTCGCATGTAATTTGGCATTTTCGTAACTATGAATGTGAAAAACACTCAAAATACACAATTTGGTAGGGTAGTTCTGTTTCTCGATTAAAAATGTTTTTCATGCATTTCATCATTTTTGTATGTAAGAAACTTCTCTATATACACAAGTTTTTGCGTTTATTGCCTTGTGGTTCTTGTTAAACTATAAAACACTAATTATACACGTTTCTCGTTATGTTCTTTTGTTTCCTAATATAGAGTGTTTTCCATCCATTTTTGCATTTTTTGTAGGTAACAAGCATAAAAACACTCAAAATATATCTTTTTGGTAATGTTATTCTATTTCTTCACATTGGTTGGTTTGCATCTGTTTTAGCTTTTTTCTTCGTAAATCTCTGAAAAGACTCGTTTTCAGTAATTTTGTTGAAATTAATTCTGGTACAGGTTTCTGATAAAATTGTGTAATTTTCCCATATAGGTGGCTTTGCATGCACCTTAGGGTTTGGTACATAACTCCGGAAAAAAGATAAAATTATTTTTTTTCATAATTTTTTTTCTTTACCTAATTTCCCTGAATTTTGCCAGAATTTTGGCATCTCGGTACCTATGAAGATAAATAACAAAAAAAAAAAATTTTGTATTCATTTATTTTATTTATTTTTTTTCTCTATAAAGAGTGTTATTTGTGTGTTTTAGCTTTTTGGTACTTAAGGAACCTAAAAATTCTCATAATACACAATTTTCGAAATATCCTTTCGTTTCACAAACATAGGGTTCTTTGCATGTATTTTAGCGTTTTTATAGGTAACATGATCAAAAACACTTAAAATTCATGCTTTTGGTAATGTTATTTTGTTTTTCCATAAAGGGTGTTTTGCATGCGTTTTAGCGTTTTGTTATATAAGGAGTTAAAAACACTTAAAGGCATATTTTTGGTAAAAGTTGGTTTTATTCCCACGTAATGTGATTGTTCTGCTTTTTAGTGCTTTGTTGTATATCACGCTCTAAAATACTCACAAGACACTTTTCTGGTAATGTCATTTTTTCCCACATAAAACTAGTTTCACTTGTAATTTCGGATTTTCGTAACTAAGAATATGAAAAACACTCAAAATACTCACATTTATTAAGATAGTTCTGTTTCTCAATTAAAAGTCTTATTCATGAGTTTCATCATTTTGGAATGTAAGAAACTTCTTTATATACACGAGTTTTTTGCGTTTTTTCCTTGTGGTTCTTGTGAAACTATAAAACACTCATTATATACGTTTCTCGTAATGTCCTTTTGCTTCCCAATATAGAGTGCTTTCCATCCATTTTCGCGTTTTTTTTGTAGGTAACAATTTCAAAAACACTCAAAATATACGTTTTTGGTAATGTTATTCTATAACTTCATTTTAGTTGGTTTGCATCCGTTTTAGCGTTATTGTACGTAAAACTCCGAAAAGACACGTTTTCAATAATTGTGTGTTGGATTCCCATATAGATTGACTTCCTTGGGTTTTATCGTGATGGTTCCTAACATGATGAAAAACACTCATAAGACAGTTTTCTGGCAAAGAGGTTTAATTTTTCCATATAGGTGGCTTTGCATGCACTTTAGGGGTTTGGTACATAACAGTCCGAAAAAAAAGCTAAATTTAACTTTTTTGATAATGTTCTTATTTCATATAATTTCCTGAAATTTGACCGAATTTTGGCACCTTGTTACCTGTGAATATGAATAAGAATGAAAAAAAATATCGTATTTTTTTATTTCTTTATTTATTTTTTCTCAATAAAGAGTGTAATTTGTGGCTTTTAGCTTTTTCGTACTTAATGAACTTTAAAACACTCATAATACACTTTTCTCGTAATGTCCATTCGTTTCCCAAAAATAGGGTTGTTTGCATGTACTTAAGCGATTTTATTGGTAACATGATCAAAAACACTCAAAGAACATGTTTTTGGTAATGTTATTCTGTTTCACAATAAAGTGTATTTTGCATGCGTTTTAGTGTTTTGGTATATAAGGAGCTCAAAAACACTGATAAGCAAGTTCTTATTAAAAATTGGTTTTATTCCAATGTAATATTATTGCCCTACTTTTTAGTGCTTTATTACCTAACACGCTCAAAAGCAATCAACAGAGATTTTTCTAGTAATGTTATTTTTTTCCCACATAAAGCTGGTTTCGCATGGAATTTGGGGTTTTGGTAACTAAGAATGTGAAAAGCACTCAAAATACACACTTTTAGTAAGATTTTTCTGTTTCTCAATTGAGTGTTGTTCATGAGTTTCAGCATTTTGGTATCTAGGAAACTTCTTTTTGCATTTTTTGCCTTGTGGTTCTTTTGAACTATTAAACACTCATTATACACTTTTCTTGCAATGTCCTTTTCTTTCCCATTATAGAGTGCTTTGCATCAATTTTCTTGTTTTTTTTTATAGGTAACAAGCTCAAAAATACTCAAAATATACCTTTTTGGTAATGTTTTTCTATTTCTTTATATTGGTTTGTTTGCATCTGTTTTAGCGTTTTTCTACGTAAAACGCTGAGAAGACACGTTTTCAGTAATTTTTTTTTTGAATTCCCATATAGAGTGAGTTCCTTATTATTTATTGTTTTGGTGCCTAACATGCTGAAGAACACTCAAAAGAGAGATTTCTGATAAGGTCGTTTAATTTCCTCATATAGGAGGCTTTGCATGCACTTTAGTGTTTGGTACATAACAATCCCCCCCAAAAAAATAGTTAAAATTAAATTTTTTTGATAATATTCTTTTATCATATAATTGCGCTGAATTTTTACCAGAATTTTGGCATCTCGCTACCTATGAAGATAATTAAAAAAAAATCCTATTTTTTTTTTTTTTATTTATTTATTTATTTTTTCTCAACGAAGAGTGTCATTTATGGGATTTACCTTTTTGGTGCTTAAGGAACTTAAAAACATTCATAATACGCGTTTCTTGTAATATCCTTTCGTTTCCCAAACAAAAGGTTCTTTGCATGTATTTAAGCGTTTTTATAGATAACATGATCAAAAACACTCAAAATACTAGGTTTTGGTAATGTTATTCTGTTTCTCAATAAAGTGTGTTTTGTATGCGTTTTAGCAGTTTTGTATATAAGGATCTCAAAAACACTTATGGCAAGTTCTTGGTAAAAAATGATTTTATTCCAATGTAATGTGATTGCCCTGCTTTTGCGTGGTTTATTACCTAACACGCTGATAAACACTCAAAAGACACTTTTCTGGTAAATTTTTTTTTTTTTTCCCCACAAAGCTATTTTCACATGCAATTTGGGGTTTTTCTTAACTAAGAATGTGAAAAGCACTTAAAATCCACGCATTTGGTAAGGTTGTTCTGTTTCTGAATTAAGAGTGTTATTCATGAGTTTCAGCATTTTGGTATCTAGGAAATCTCTCCATATACACGAGTTTTGCGTTGTTTGCGTTGTGGTTCTTTTGAACTATAAAACACTCATTATACACTTTTCTTGCAATGTCCTCTTGTTTCCAAATATAGAGTGCTTTGCATCAATTTTCGCGTTTTTGTAGGTAAAAAGATCAAAAACACTCAAAAAATACCTTTTAGGAAACGTTTTTCTATTTCTTGATATTGGTTGGTTTGCATCCGTTTTAACGTTTTTCTACGAAAACACTGAGAAGACACGTTTTCTGTAACTTTGTTTTGGATTCCCATATAGAGTGAGTTCCTTATTATTTATCGTTTCTGTGCGTAACATGCTAAAAAAACACACAAAACACAGGTTTCTGGTAAGATAGTTTAATTTCCTCATAATGAAGGCTTTGCATGCACTTTAGGGTTTGGTACATAAGTCCGAACAAAAAAATGCTGAAATTACCTTTTTTGATAATATTCTTTTATCACATAATTGCCCTGAATTTTCCCAGAATTTTGGCATCGCGGTACCTATGAAAACGAATAACAAAAAAAAAAATCATATTTATTTTATTTTTTTATTATTTATTTTTTAAATAAAGAGTGTTATTTTTGGTTTTTAGCTTTTTGGTATTAAAGGAACTTAAAAAAACACTCATAATACATGTTTCTCGTAATGTCCTTTCGTTTCCCAAATATAAGGTTCTTTGCATGTATTTAAGCGTTTTTATAAATAACATGATCAAAAACACTGAAAATACATGTATTTGGTAATGTTTTTCTGTTTCTCCATAAAATGTATTTTGCATGCGTTTTAGCGTTTTGGTATATAAGGAGCTCAAAAACACTTAAAGGCATGTTCTTGGTAAAATTTGGTTTTATTCCCATGTAATGTGATTGCCCTGGCTTTTAGTGCTTTATTTTCATAACACGCTCAAAAAAACACTTAAAAAAAACATGCAAAACCTCCCATGTGAGGAAATTAAAGACCTTACCAGAAATCTGTCTTTTGAGTGTTTTTTTCAGCATGTTAGGCACCAAAACGATAAATAATAAGGAACTCACTCTCTGTGGGAATCCAAAAAAAAATTACTGAAAATGTGTCTTCTCAGTGTTTTACGTAGAAAAACGCTAAAATTGATGCAAACCAACCAATATCAAGAAGCAGAAAAACATTACCAAAAATGTATATTTTGAGTGTTTTTGAGCTTGTTACCTACAAAAAAAAAAAACGCAAAAAATTGATACAAAGCACTCTATATTGGGAAACAAAGGGACATTGCGAGAAAAGTGTATAATGAATGTTTTATAGTTCAAAAAACACAAGGCAAAAAACGCAAAAACTCGTGTATATGGAGAAGTTTCCTAGATACCAAAATGCTGAAACTCCTGAATAACACTCTTAATTGAGAAACAGAACAACCTTACTAAATGCGTGTCAAAAACACTAAAAGGCAAGTTCTTCGTAAAAGTTGGTTTTATTCCCATGTAATGTGATTGCTCTGCTTTTTAGTGCTATATTGCTTAACACTCTCAAGAACACTCAAAGACACTTTTCTGGTAATGTCATTTTCCCATATAAAGCTAGTTTCGCATGGAATTTGGGATTCTGGTAACTAAGAATGTAAAAAAAAAACACTCAAAATACACGCATTCAGTAAGGTTTCTCTGTTTCTTGATAAAGAAAGTTATTCATGAGTTTCAGCATTTTGGTATCTTGGAAACTTCTCCACACATACGAGTTTTTGAATTTTTGCCTTGTGATTCTGGTGAAACTATAAAACACTCATTATACACGTTTTTCGTTATGTCCTTTTTTCTCCTAATATACAGTGCTTTCCATCCATTTTTTTTTTTTTATGTAACAAGATCAAAAACACACAAAATATACTTTTCTGGTAATATTATTCTATTTTTTCATATTAGTTGGTTTGCATCCGTTTTAGCGTGTTTCTACGTAAATCTTTTAAAAGACACGTTTTCAGTAATTTTGTTTTGGATTTCCATATAGAGTGACTTTCATATTATCTATCGTTTTGGTACCTAACATGCGAAAAAAACACTCAAAAGAAAGGTTTCTTGTAAAGTCGTTACATTTTCCCAAATAGGTGGCTTTCCATACACTTTATGGTTTGGTACATAACTCCGAAAAAAGGTAAAATTATCGTTTCCGATAATGTTCTTTTTTCCACATAATTTCTCTGAATTTTGGCAGAATTTTGGCATCTTGGTACCTATGAACATCAATAACAAAAAAATAAAAATGCTATTTTTTTTTTCTCAATAAAGAGTGTTATTTGTAGGTTTTAACATTTTGGTACTTAAGGAACTTAAAAACATTCATAATACACATTTCTCGTAATGTCCTTTCGTTTCCCAAATATAGGGATCTTTGCATGTATTTAAGTGTTTTTATAGGTAAAAAACACTCAAAAACACTTGTTTTAAGGTAATGTTATTCTGCTTCTCCATAAAGGAGTGTTTTGCATGCGTTTTAGCGATTTGTTATGTAAGGAGCTGAAAAACACTTCAAGGCAAGTTCTTGGTAAAAGTTGGTTTTATTCCAATGTAATATGATTGCCCTGCTTTTTAGTGATTTATTGCCTAACACGTTCAAAAACACTGAAAAGACACTTCTGGTAATGTCAGTTTTTTTTCACACATAAAGCTAGTTTCGCATGCTATTTGGGGTTTTGCTAAGAATGTGAAAAAAAAAAAACACTCAAAATACACGCATTCGGTAATGTTTTTCTGTTTTTCAGTTAAGATTGTTATTCATGAGTTTCAGCATTTTGGTATCTAAGAAACTTCTTTATATACACGAGTTTTTGCGTTTTTTGCCTTGTGGTTCTTGTGAACCACAAGTTCATTTGCCGGAAAATAATAAGACACTCATTATACACGTTTCTCGTAATGTCCTTTTCTTTCCCAATAGGGAGTGCTTTGCATCCATTTTCGCGTTTTTTGTAGGTAACAAGCTCAAAAACACTTAAAATATACCTTTTTGGTAATGTTATTCTGTTTCTTCATATTGGTTGGTTTGCATCCGTTTTAGCGTTTTTCGACGTAAAACAACGAAAAGGCTCGTTTTCAGTCATTTTGTTTTCGATTCCCAAAGAATATTGCCAGAATTTTGGCATCTTAGTACCTATGAAAATGAATAAAAAAAAAAAATTATTATTTTTTCTCTATAAAGAGTGTTAATTTTGAGTTTTAGCTTTTTTGGTACTTAATGAACATAAAAACACTCATAATACACGTTTCTCGTAATGTCCTTTCGTTTCCCAAACATAAGGTTCTTTGCATGTATTTAAGCGTTTTTATAAATAACATGATCAAAAACACTCAAAATACATGTTTTTGGTAATGTTTCTCCATAAAGGTTGTTTTGCATGCGTTTTAGCGTTTTGGTATGTAAGGAGTTAAAAAAAAAAAACACTTAAAGGCAAGTTCCTCGTAAAAGTTGGTTTTATTTCCATGTAAGTTGATTGTTCTGTTTTTTAGTGCTTTGTTGCACATCACGCTGAAAAACACTCAAAACACACTTTTCTGGGAATATCATTTTTTTTTCCCACATAAAGCTAGTTTCGCATGTAATTTGGGATTTTCGTAACTAAGAATGTGAAAAACACTCAAAATACACACATTTGGTAAGGTAATCCTGTCTTTCAATTAAAAGTGTTATTCATGCATTTCATCATTTTGTTATGTAAGAAACTTCTCTATATACACGAGTTTTTGCGTTTTTGGCTTGTGGTTCCTGTGAAATTATAAAACACTCATTATACAAGTTTCTCGTAATGTTCTTTTGTTTCCCAATATAGAGTGCTTTCCATCCATTTTTGCATTTTTTGTAGGTAACAAGCTGAAAAACTCTCAAAATATATCTTTTTGGTAATGTTATTCTATTTCTTCATATTGGTTGGTTTGCATCCGTTTTAGCGTTTTTCTTCGTAAATCATTGAAAAGACACGTTTTCAGTAATATTGTTGAAATTGCTGAAAAACACTCAAAAGACAGATTTCTGGTAAAGTCGTGTAATTTCCCCATATAGGTGGCTTTGCATGCACTTCTGGATTTGGTACATAATTCCGGAAAAAAGTTAAATTTTTTTTTTTATTTTTTTTACATAATTTCGCTGAATTTTGCCTGAATTTTGGCATCTTCATACCTATGTAGATGAATAAAAAAAAAAAAAACATTTATTTATTTATTTTTTCTCTATTTGTGGGTTTTAGTTTTTTGGTACTTAAGGAACTTAAAAATAATCATAATACCCGATTTTCGAAATGTCCTTTCGTTTCACAGACATAGGGTTCTTTGCATGTATTTAAGCGTTTTTATAGGTAACATGATCAAAAACACAAAATACATGTTTTGGTAATGTTATTCTGTTTCTCCATAGAGGGTGTTTTGCATGCGTTTTAGCGTCTTGGTATGTAAGGAGTTAAAAACACTTAAAGGCAAGTTCTTCGTAAAAGTTGGTTTTATTCCTATTTAATGTGATTATTCTGCTTTTTAGTGATTTGTTACATGTCACGCTCAAAAACGCTTAAAAGACACTTTTCAGATAATGTCATTTTTTTCCCACATAAAGCTAGTTTCACATGTAATTTGGGATTTTCGTAACTAAGAATGTGAAAAACACTCAAAATACACACATTTGGTAAGGTAGTTCTGTTTCTCAATTAAAAGTGTTATTCATTAGTTTAAGGGTTTTGGTATATAAGAAACCTCTATATACACGAGTTTTTGCGTTTTTTGTCTTGTGGTTCTTGTAAAACTATAAAACAATCATTATACACGTTTCTCTAAATGTCCTTTTGCTTCCCAATATAGAGTGCTTTCCAAATATTTGCGCGTTTTTTGTAGGTAAAAAGCTCAAAAACACTTTTTGGTAATGTTATTCTATTTCTTCATATTTGTTGGTTTGCATCCGTTTTAGCGTTTTTCTACGTAAAACACTGAAAAGACACGTCTTCAGTAATTTTGTTTTGGATTAACATATTGACTGACTTCCATATTATTTATCGTTTTGGTGCCTAACATGCTGAAAAACACTGAAAAGACAAGTTTCTGGTAAAGTCGTTTAACTTCCTTATATAGGTGGCATGCACTTTAGGGTTCGGTACATAAAAATCCGAAAAAGAGCTATAATTAACTTTTTTTGATAATGTTCTTTTTTCCAGATAAATTCCCTGAATTTTGGCAGAATATTGGCATCTTGGTACCAATGAAAATCAATATAAAAAAAAGCTATTTTTATTTATTTATTTATTTTTCTCTATAAAGAGTGTTATTTGTGAGACATGATCAAAAACACAAAATACATGTTTTGGTAATGTTATTCTGTTTCTCCATAGAGGGTGTTTTGCATGCGTTTTAGCGTCTTGGTATGTAAGGAGTTAAAAACACTTAAAGGCAAGTTCTTCGTAAAAGTTGGTTTTATTCCTATTTAATGTGATTATTCTGCTTTTTAGTGATTTGTTACATGTCACGCTCAAAAACGCTTAAAAGACACTTTTCAGATAATGTCATTTTTTTCCCACATAAAGTGGGAAACTTAAGTTTTGGTACTTAAGGAACATAAAAACGGTCCTAATACACGTTTCTCGTAATGTCCTTTCGTTTCCCAAGCATAGGGTTCTTTGCATGTATTTAAGCGTTTTTGTAGGTAACATGATCAAAAACACTTAAAACACATGTTTTTAGTAATGTTATTCTGCATCTCCATAAAGGAGTTTTTTTTGCATGCGTTTTAGTGTTTTGGTTTGTAAGGAGGTCAAAAACACTTCAAGGCAAGTTCTTGGTAAAAGTTGGTTTTATTCCCATGTAATGTGATTGCCCTGTTTTTTTTTTTGTGATTTATTGTCTAACACGCTCAAAAACACTCAAAAGACACTTCTAGTAATGTCATTTTTTTTCCAACATTGTTTTGCCTGCTCTTTCGGGTTTTTTTTTAACTATGAATGTGAAAAATACTCAAAATACACGCATTTGGTAAGGTTGTTCTGTTTCTCAAATAATATTGTTATTCAAGAGTTTAATCATCTTGGTATCCAAGAAACTTCTTTATATACACGAGTTTTTGCGTTTTTTGCCTTGTGGTTCCTGTGAAATTATAAAACACTCATTATACACGTTTCTCGTAATGTCCTTTTGTTTCCCAATAGGGAGTGCTTTGCATCCATTTTCGCGTTTTTTGTAGGTAACATGGTCAAAAACACTCAAAATGTACCTTTTTGGTAATGTTATTTTATTTCTTCCTATTGGTTGGTTTGCATCCGTTTTAGCGTTTTTCTACGTAAAACACCGAAAAGACACGTTTTCAGTAATTTTGTTTTAAATTCCCATATAGAGTGACTTGCATGTTATTTACCGTTATGGTGCCTAACATGTTGAAAAACACTCATAACACAGTTTTCTGGCAAAGACGTTTAATTTCCCCATATAGGTGGCTTTGCATGCACTTTAGGGTTTGGTACATAACAGTACGAAAAAAAAAAGCTAAATTTAACTTTTTTGATAATGTTCTTATTTCAAAGAATTTCCTGAATTTTGCCCAAATTTTGGCATCTCGGTACCTGTGAAGATGAAAAAGAAAGAAAAAAAATATCGTATTTTTTTATTTATTTATTTTTTCTCAATAAAGAGTGTTATTTGTGGCTTTTAGCTTTTTGATAAATAATGATCTTAAAAACACTCGTAATACACGTTTCTCGCAATGTCCTTTAATTTCCTAAAAATAGGGTTCTTTGCATGTATTTAAGCGTTTTTATTGGTAACATGATCAAAAACACTCAAAATATATGTTTTTAGTAATGCTATTCTCTTTCTCCATAAAGTGTGTTTTGCATGCGTTTTAGCGTTTTGGTATATAAGGAGCTCAAAACACTTAAAGGCAAGTTCTTGGTAAAAATTGATATTATTGCCATGTAAAGTGATTCCCATGCTTTTTAGTGTTTTATTGCCTATCAAGCTCAAAAACACTCAAAAGACACTTTTCTGGTAATGTCATTTTTTTCCCACATAAAGCTGGTTTCGCATGCAATTTGGTATTTTAATAACTAAGAATGTGAAAAGCACTAAAAATACACGCATTTAGTAAAGTTGTTCTGTTTCTCAATTAAGAGTGTTATTCAGGAGATTCAGCATTTTGGTATCTAGGAAACTTCTCCATATACACGAGTTTTTGCGTTTTTTGCCTTGTGGTTCTTTTAAACTATAAAACATTCATTATACACTTTTCTCGCAATGTCCTTTGTTTCCCAATATAGAGTGCTTTTTATCAATTTTCGCGTTTTTTTTTTGTAGGTAACAAGCTCAAAAACACTCAAAATATACCTTTTTGGTAATGTTTTTCTACCTCTTGATATTGATTGGTTTGCAGCCGTTTTAGCGTTTTTCTACGTAAAACAATGAGAAGACACGTTTCCAGTAATTTTGTTTTGGTTTGCCATATAGAGTGAGTTCCATATTATTTATCGTTTTGGTGCCTAACATCCTGAAAAACACTCAAAACACAGATTTCTGGTAAGGTCGTTTAATTTCCTGATATGGGTGGCTTTGAGTGCACTTTAGTGTTTGGTACATAACAGTCCGAAAAAAAGCTAATATCAACTTTTTTTTTATAATATTCTCTTATCATATAATTGCCCTAATTTTTCCCGGAATTTTGGCATCTCGGTACCTATGAAGGTGAATAAAAAAAAAAGAAAAAAAAAACATTTATTTTTTTTTTTTTTTATTTGTTTCTAAATAACGAATGTTATTTGTGAGTTTTAGCTTTTTGGTAGTTAAGGAACTTAAAAACACTCATAATACACGTTTCTCGTAATGTCCTTACGTTTCCCAAACATAAGGTTCTTTGCATCTATCTAAGCGTTTTTATAGATAACATTATCAAAAACACTCTAAATACATCTTTTTGGTAATGTTATTCTGGTTCTCCATAAAGTTTGTTTTGCATGCGTTTTAGCGGTTTAGTATATAAGAAGCTCAAAAACACTTAAAGGCAAATTCTTGATGAAAATTGGTTTTATTGAAATGTAACGTGATTGCCCTGCTTTTTAGTGTTTTATTGCCTATCAGGCTTAAAAAAAAACTCACAAGACATTTTTCTCGTAATGTCTTTTTTTTTCTCACATAAAGCTGGTTTTGCATGCAATTTGGGGTTTTGGTAACTAAGAATGTGAAAAGCTCTCAGAATACACGCATTTAGTAAGGTTGTTCTGTTTCTCAATTAGGAATGTTATTCATGAATTTAAGGATTTTGGTATCTAAGAAACTTCTCCATATCCGCAAGTTTTTACGATTTTTGCCTTTTGGTTCTTTTGAACTATAAAACACTCATTATATACTTTTCTTGCAATGTCCATTTATTTTCTTATATAGAGTGCTTTGCATCATTTTTTTGCGTTTTTTGTAGGTAATAAGCTCAAAAACACTCAAAATGTACCTTTTGGTAATGTTTTTTTTTTTTTTTTATATTGGTTAGTTTGCATCCATTTTAGCGTTTTTCTACGTAAAACACTGAAAAGACACGTTTTCAGTAGTTTTTTTTTCCCATATAAAAGTGATTCCCATATAAAGTGAGTTATTTATTTATCGTTTTGGTGCCTAAAATTCTGAAAAACACTCAAAAGAAAGATTTCTTTTAAGGTCGTTTAATTTCCTCATATAAAAGGCTTTGCATGCACTTTAGGGTTTGGTACACAACAGTTCGAAAAAAAAAAGCTGAAATTAACTTTTTTGATAATATTCTTTTATCACATAATTGCCTTGAATTTTCCCAGAATTTTGGCATCTCGGTACCTATGAATATGAATTACAAAGAAAAAAAAAATCCTATTTATTTTATTTTATTTTATTTATTTTTTTTTCTAAATAAAGAGTGTTTTTTGTGGGTTTTAGCTTTTTGGTACTTAAGGAACTTAAAAAAAACACTCATAATACATGTTTCTTGTAATGGCCTTTTGCTTCCCAAACATAATGTTCTTTGCATGTACTTTAGCGTTTTTATAGATAACATGATCAAAAAACACTGAAAATACATGTTTTTAGTAATGTTATTCTGTTTCTCCATAAAGTTTGTTTTGCATGCGTTTTAGCGGTTTGCTACATAAGGGGTTAAAAAACACTTAAAGGCAAATTCTTCGTAAAAGTTGGTTTTATTCCCATGTAATGTGATCGTTCTGCTTTTTAGTGCTTTGTTGCATATCACGCTGAAAAGCACTCAAAAGACACTTATTTTTTTTTCCCAAATGATGGTAGTTTCGCATGTAATTTGGCATTTTCGTATCTAAGAATGTGAAAAACACTCAAAATACTCAATTTGGTAAGATAGTTCTGTTAATCGATTAAAAGTGTTATTCATGCATTTATTCATTTTGGTATGTAAAAAATTTCTCTATATACACGAGTTTTTTGCGTTTATTGCCTTGTGATTCTTTTAAATCTATAAAACACTCATTATACACGTTTCTCGTAATCGATTTTTTGCATTTTTTGTTGGTAACAAGCTCAAAAACATTCAAAATATAATATCTTTTAGGTAATGTAATTCTATTTCTTCATATAGGATGGTTTGTATCCGCTTTAGCGTTTTTCTACGTAAAACACTGAAAAAACACGTTTTCAGTAATTTTCTTTTGAATTCACATATTGACTGACTTCCATATTATTTATCGTTTTGGTGCCTAACATGCTGAAAACACTGAAAAGACAGGTTTCTGGTAAAGTCCTTTAACTTCCTTATATAGGTGGCTTTGCATGCATTTTAGCGTTTGGTACATAACAATCCGAAAAAAAAGCTATAATTAACTTCTATGATAATATTTTTTTTTCCACATAAATTCCGTGAATTTTTGGCAGAATTTTAGCATCTCCGTACCTATGAAGATGAATAACTAAAAAAAAAAATAATCCCATTTTTTTTTTTTTTTATTTTTCTAAAGAGTGTTATTTGTGGGTTTTAGCTTTTTGGTACTGAAGGAAATTAAAAATCACTCAATACACGTTTCTCGTAATGTTCTTTCGTTTCCCAAAAATAAGGTTCTTTACATGTATTTAAGCGTTTTTGTACATAACAAGATCAAACAACACTCAAAATACATGTATTTTGTAATGTTATTCTGTTTCTCCATAAAATGTATTTTGCATGCATTTTAGCGTTTTGGTACGTAAGGAGCTCAAAAACACTTAAAGGTAAGTTTTTGGTAAAGTTTGGTTTTATTCCCATGTAATGTGATTGCCCTGGCATTTAGGGCTTTATTGCGTAACACGCTCACAAACAATTAAAAGACATGCAAAGCCTCTCATATGAGGAAATTAAAGACCTAACAAGAAATATGTCTTTTCAGTGTTTTTTTCAGCATATTAGGCACCAAAACGATAAATAATAAGGAACTCACTCTATGTGGGAATCCAAAAGAAAATTACTGAAAACGTGTCTTCTCAGTGTTTTACGTAGAAAAACGCTAAAACTGATACAAACCAACCAATATCAAGAAGCAGAATAACATTACCAAAAATGTATATTTTGAGTGTTTTTTGTGCTTGTTTCCTACAAAAAAAAAAACGCGAAAATTGATACAAAGCACTCTATATTGGGAAACAAAGGGACATTGCGAAAAAATTGTATAATGAATGTTTTATAGTTCAAAAAAACCACAAGGCAAAAAACGCAAAAACTCGTGTATATACTGAAACTCTTGAATAACACTCTTAATTGAGAAACAGAGCAACCTTAATAAATGCGTGTCAAAAACACTAAAAGGCAAGTTCTTCGTAAAAGTTGGTTTTATTCTCATGTAATGTGATTGCCCTGCTTTTTAGTGCTTTATTGCCTAACACGCTCAAAAACACTCAAAGACACTTTTCTGATAATGTCATTTTTTTCCTACATAAAGCTAGTTTCGCATGGAATTTGGGGTTTTGGTAACTAAGAATGTGAAAAAAAACTCAAAACAGGCATTTAGTAAGGTTGTTCTATTTCTTAATTAAAAGTGTTATTCATGAATTCCAGCATTTTGTTATGTAAGAAACTTTTCTAATACACACATTTGGTAATGTATTTCTGTTTCAAAATTAAAAGTGTTTTTCATGAGTTTCAGCTTTTCGGTATGTAAGAAACTTCTTTATATATAAGAGTTTTTGAGCTTTTTCCCTTGTGGTTCTTGTCAAACTATAAAACACTCATACACGTTTCTCTTAATGTCCTTTTCTTTGCCAATACAAAGTGCTTTCCATCCATTTTTGCATTTTTTGTAGGTAACAAGCTCAAAAACATATTAAGATATATCTTGGTTGGTTTACATCCGTTTTAGCGTTTTTCTACGTAAGTCACTAAAAAAACACGTTTTCAGTAATATTATTGAAATTGCTGAAAAACACTCAAAAGACAGGTTTCTGGTGAAGTCGTGTAATTTCCCCATTTAGGTGGATTTGCATACACTTCATGGTTTGTACATAACTCCGGAAAAAAGCTAAAATTATTTTTTTTCATAATGTTTTTTTTTTTTTTATTTCCATTAATTTTGCCAGAATTTTGGCATCTCGGTACCTATGAAGATGAATAACAAAAAAAAAATTTCTCTCTATAAAGAGTGTTATTTGTGGGTTTTAGCTTTTTGGTACTTGAGTAACTTAAAAACACTCATAATACACGATTTTCGTAATGTCCTTTTGTTATACAAACATAGGGTTCTTTACATGTATTTAAGCGTTTTTATAGGTTACATGATCAAAAACACTCAAAATACATGTTTTTGGTAATGTTATTCTGTTTCTCCATAAAGGATGTTTTGCATGCGTTTTAGCGATTTGGTATGTAAGGAGTTAAAAAACACTTAAAGACAAGTTCTTCGTTAAAGTTGATTTTATTCCCATTTAATGTGATTGTTCTGCTTTTTAGTGTTTTGTTGCATATCACGCTCAAAAACACTAAAAAGACACTTTTTTGGTAATGTCTTTTTTTTTCCCACATGAAGGTAGTTTCGCATGTAATTTGGCATTTTCGTAACAAAGAATGTGAAAAACGCTCAAAATACACAATTTGGTAAGGTAGTTCTGTTTATCGATTAAAAGTGTTATTCATGCATTTCATCATTTCGGTATGTAAGAAATTTCTCTATATACACGAGCTTTTGCGTTTATTGCCTTCTGGTTCTTTTAAAACTATAAAACACTTGATACACGTTTCACGTAATGTCCTTTTGTTTCCTAATATAGAGTACTTTACATCCATTTTTGCATTTTTTGTTGGTAACAAGCTCAAAAACACTCAAAATATATATTTTTGGTAATGTTTTTCTATTTCATCATATAGGTTGGTTTGCATCCGCTTTAGCGTTTTTCTATGTAAAACACTGAAAAGACACGTTTTCAATAATTTTGTTTTGGATTCACATATTGACTGACTTCCATATTATTTATCGTTTTGGTGCATAACATGCTGAAAAACATTGAAAAGACAGGTTTCTGTTAAAATCGTTTAACTTCCCTATATAGGTGTCTTTGCATGCACTTTAGGGTTTGGTACATAACAATCCGAAAAAAAAGCTATAATTAACTTTTTTTGGTAATACTCTTTTTTCCACATAAATTCCCTGAATTTTGGCAGAATTTTGGCATCTCGGTACCTATAAGGATGAATAAAAAAAAAATCCCATTTTTTTTGTTTATTAATTTTTTTTTTTTAAATAAAGTGTTATTTGTGGGTTTTAGCTTTTAGGTACTGAAGGAACTTAAAAAACATCCATAATACACGTTTCTCGTAATGTCCTTTTGTTCTCCAAATATAGCGATCTTTGCATGTATTTAAGCGTTTTTATAGGTAACAAGATAAAAAACACTCAAAACACTTGTTTTTGGTAATGTTATTCTGCTTCTCAATAAAGGAGTGTTTTGCATGCGTTTTTTAGCGATTTGGTATATAAGGAGCTGAAAAACACTTCAAGGCAAGTTCTTGGCAAAAGTTGGTTTTATTCCAATGTAATATAATTGCCTTGCTTTTTGGTGCTTTATTGCGCAACAGGCTCAAAAACACTCAAAAAACACTTCTGGTAATGTCATTTTTTCCCACATAAAGCTAGTTTCGCATGCTATTTGAGGTTTTGCTAACAATGTGAAAAAAAAACACTAAAAATACACGCATTTGGTAATTTTGTTCTGTTTCTCAATTAAGATTGTTATTCATAAGTTTCAGCATTTTGGTATCTAAGAAACTTCTTTATATACACGACTTTTTGCGTTTTTTGCCTTGTGGTTCTTGTGAACCACAAGTTCTTTTACCCGAAAATAATAAGACACTCATTATAGATGTTTCTCGTAATAACCTTTTCTTTCCCAATAGGGAGTGCTTTCCATTCATTTTCGCGTTTTTTCTAGGTAACAAGCTCAAAAACACTGAAAATATACCTTTTTGGTAATGTTATTCTATTTATTCATATTGGTTGGTTTCCGTCCGATTTAGCGTTTTTCTACGTAAAACACCGAAAAAACAACTTTTCAGTAATTTTGTTTTCGATTCCCAAAGAATATTGGCAGATTTTTTTGCATCTTAGTACCTATTAAGATGAATAACAAAAAAAAAATTATTTTATTTATTTTTTTCTCTATAAAGAGTTTTATTTGTGGGTTTTAGCTTTTTTGGTACTTAAGGAACTTAAAAACATTCATAATACACGTTTCTCGTAATGTCCTTTCGATTCCCAACATAAGGTTCTTTGAATGAATTTAAGCGTTTTTTATAAATAACCTGATCAAAAAGAGTCAAAATACATGTTTTTGGTAATGTTACACTGTTTCTCCATAAAAGGGTGTTTTTGCATGCGTTTTAGCGTTTTGGTATGTAAGGAGTTAAAAAAAAAAACACTTAAAGGCAAGTTCTTCGTAAAAGTTGGTTTTATTCCCATGTAATGTGATTGATAATGGTAATATTTTTTTTTTCCACATAAAGCTAGTTTAACATGTAATTTGGGATTTTCGTAACTAAGAATGTGAAAAATACTCAAAATACACACATTTGGTAAGGTAGTTCTGTTTCTCAATTAAAAGTGTTATTCATGTATTTCGGCCTTTTAGTATGTAAGAAACTTCTATATATACACACTATATAAAACACTCATTATACACGTTTCTCGTAATGTTCTTTTGTTTCCCAATATAGAGTGCTTTCCATCCATTTTCGCATTTTTTCTAGGTAACAAGCTGAAAAACGCTCAAAATATATCTTTTTGGTTATGTTATTCTATTTCTTCATATTGGTTGGTTTGCATCCGTTTTAGCGTTTTTCTTCGTAAATCACTGAAAAGACACGTTTTTAGTAATATTGTTGAAATTGCTGAAAAACACTCAAAAGAAAGATTTCTGGTAAAGTCTTGTAATTTCCCCATATAGGTGGCTTTACATGCACTTCTGGGTTTGGTACATAATTCCGGAAAAAAGCTATTTTTTTTTTTTTTATATGTCCTTTTGTTTCACAGACATAGTGTTCTTTGCATGTATTTAAGCGTTTTTATGGGTAACATGATAAAAAACATTCAAAATACATGTTTTTGGTAATATTATTCTGTTTCTCCATAAAGGGTGTTTTGCATGCGTTTTAGCGTTTTGGTATGTAAGGAGTTAAACACACTTAAAGGCAATTTCTTCGTAAATTTAGTTTTATTCCTATATAATGTGATTATTCTGGTTTTTTTAGTGCTTTGTTGCATATCACGCTCAAAAAACACTCAAAAGACACTTTTCTGATAATGTCATTTTTTTCCCACATCAAGCTAGTAACGCATGTAATTTGGGATTTTCGTAACAAAGAATGTGAAAAACACTCAAAATACACACATTTGGTAAGGTAGTTCTGTTTCTCAATTAAAAGTGTTATTCATGAGTTTTAGCATTTTGGTATGTAAGAAACTTCTCTATATACACGAGTTTTTGCGTTTTTTGTCTTGTGGTTCTTGTGAAACTATAAAACAATCATTATACACATTTCTCTAAATGTCCTTTTGCTTCCCAATATAGAGTGCTTTTACATCCATTTTCGCGTTTTTCGTAGGTAAAAAGCTCAAAAACACTTTTTGGTAATGTTATTCTATTTCTTCATATTTGTTGCTTTGCATCCCTTTTAGCGTTTTTTCTACGTGAAACACTGAAAAGACACGTTTTCAGTAATTTTGTTTTGGATTCACATATTGACTGACTTCCATATTATTTATCGGTTTAGTGCCTGACATGCTGAAAAAACACTGAAAAAGACAGGTTTCTGGTAAACTCGTTTAATTTCCTCATATAAGTGGCTTTGCATGTACTTTAGGGTTTGGTAAATAACAATTCGAAAAAAAGCTATAATTAACTTTTTTGATAATGTTCTTTTTTCCACATAAATTCCCTGAATTTTGGCAGAATTTTTTCATCTCGGTACTTATGCAAATCAATACAAAAAAATGCAATTTTTTATTTATTTTTATTTTTTTCTCTTTAAAGAGTGTTATTTGTGGGTTTTAACGTTTTGGTAATTAAGGAACTTAAAAACAGTCATAATACACGTTTCTCGTAATGTCCTTTCGTTTCCGAATGATAGGTTTCTTTGCATGTATTTAAGCGTTTTTATAGGTAACATGATCAAAAACACTTAGAACACATATTTTTTGTAATGTTTTTCTGCTTCTCCATGAAGGAGTGTTTTGCATGCGTTTTAGCGTTTTGGTATGTAAGGAGCTCAAAAACACATAATGGCAAGTTCTTGGTAAAAGTTGGTTTTATTCCCATGTAATGTGATTGCCCTGCTTTTTAGTGCTTTATTGCCTAACACGCTCAAAACACTCAAAAGACACTTCTGGTAATGTCATTTTTTTACAACATAAAGCTAGTTTCGCATGGTATTTGGGATTTTGCTAAGAATGTGAAAAACACTGAAAATACACGCTTTTGGTAAGGTTTTTCTTTTTCTCAATAAATATTGTTATTCATGAGTTTGAGCATTTTGGTATCTAAGAAACTTCTTTATATACACGAGTTTTTGCGTTTTTTGCCTTGTGGTTCTTGTGAACCACAAGTTCTTTTGCTCGAAAATAATAAGGCACTCATTATACACGTTTCTCGTAATGTTCTTTTGTTTCCCAATAGGGAGTGGTTTGCATCCATTTTCACCTTTTTTGTAGGTAACAAGCTAAAAAACACACAAAATATACCTTTTTGGTAACGTTATTCTATTTATTTATTTTTTTTCATATTGGTTAGTTTGCATCCGATTTAGCGTTTTTTCTACGTAAAACACCGAAAAGACACGTTTTCAGTAATTTTGTTATAGATTCCCATATAAAGTGACTTCCATGTTATATATCGTTTTGGTGCCTAACATGCTGAAAAACACTCATAAGACAGTTTTCTGGCAAAGACGTTTGATTTCCCCATATAAGTGGTTTTGCATGCACTATAGGGTTTGCGACATAAGAGTCGAAGAAAAAGAGCTAAAATTAACTTTTTTTTATAATGTTCTTATTTCACAAAATATCATGAATTTTGCCCGAATTTTGGCATCTCGGTACCTGTGAAGATGAATAAGAAAGAAAAAAATATCGTATATTTTTATTTATTTATTTATTTTTTCTCAATAGAGAGTTATTTGTGGCTTTTAGCTTTTTGGTTCTTAATGAATTTCAAAAACACTCATAATACACGTTTCTCGTAATGTCCTTTCGTTTCCCACAAATAGGGTTCTTATCATGTATTTAAGCGTTTTATTGGTAAAATGATCAAAAACACTCAAAATACATGTTTTTGGTAATGTTATTCTTTTTCTCCATAAAGTGTGTTTTGCATGCGTTTTAGTGTTTTGGTATATAAGGAGCTCAAAAACACTTAAAGGCAAGTTCTTGGTAAACATTGATTTTATTCCCATGTAATGTGATTGCCCTTCTTTTTAATGCTTTACTGCCTATCACGCTTAAAAACACTCAATAGACACCTTTCTGAAAATGCCATTTTTTTTATCACATAAAGCTAGTTTCGCAATGAATTTGTGAATTTGGGGTTTGGGTAACTAAGAATGTGAAAAGCGCTCAAAATACACGCATTTAGTAAGGTTGTTCTGTTTCTCAATTAAGAGTGTTATTCATGAGTTTCAGCATTTTGGTATCTAGGATACTTCTCCATATACACGAGTTTTTGCGTTTTTTGCCTTATTGTTATTTTGAACTATAAAACACTCATTATACACTTTTTTCGCAATATCCCTTTCTTTCTCAATATAGAGTGCTTTGCATCAATTTTTTGCGTTTTTTTTTTTTTTTAAGTAACAAGCTCAAAAACACTCAAAATGTAACTTTTTGGTATTTTCTATTTTTTTCTATTTCTTGATATTGGTTAGTTTGCATCTGTTTTAGCGGTTTTCTACGTAAAATACTGAGAATACTCGTTTTAAGTAATTTAGTTTTGAATTCCCATATTGAGTGAGTTCATTATTATTTATCGTTTTGGTGTCTAAGATGCTGAAAAACACTCAAAAGACAATTTTCTGGTAAAGTCATTCAATTTCCTAATATAGGAGGCTTTGCATGCTCTTTAGGGTTTCGTACATAACAGTTCGTAAAAAAAAAAAAAAAAAAAACTTTTTTGATAATATTCTTTTATCATATAATTGCCCTGAATTTTCCCAGAATTTTCTCATCTCGGTACCTATCAAGATGAATGCCAAAAAAAAAAATTCTATTTTTATTTATTTTTTTATTTATTTTTTTATTTTTTTCTAAATAAAGAGTGTTATTTGTGGGTTTTAGCTTTTTGGTACTTGAGAAACTTAAAAACACTTTCGTTTCCTAAACATAAGGTTCTTTGCATGTATTTAAGCGTTTTTATAGATAACATGATAAAAAACACTCAATATACATGTTTTTGGTAATGTTATTATGTTTCTCCATAAAGTGTGTTTTGCAGGCGTTTTAGTGTTTTGGTATATAAGGAGCTCAAAAACACTTAAAGGCAAGTTCTTGGTAAAAATTGGTTTCATTCGAATTTAATGTGATTCCCCTGCTTTTTAGTGCTTTATATCCTATCACGCTGAAAAACACTCAAAAGACACTTTTCTGGTAAAGTCATTTTTTCCCACATAAATCTGGTTTCGTATGCAATTTGGGGTTTTGGTAACTAAGAATGTGAAAAGCTCTCAAAATACACGCAATTAATAAGGTTGTTCTGTTTCTCAATTAAGAGTGTTATTCATGAATTTCAGCATTTTTGTATCTAAGAAACTTATCCATATATACAAGGTTTTGGTAATGTTATTCTGTTTATCCATAAAGCGTGTTTTGCATGCGTTTTAGCAGTTTTGTACATAAGGAGCTCAAAAACACTTAAAGGCAAGTTATTTGTAAAAAATGGTTTTATTACAATGTAATGTGATTGCCCTGCTTTTGAAAGCTTTATTACCAATCACGCTGAAAAACACTCAAAAGACGCTTTTCTGGAAAAGTCTTTTTTTTCCCACAAAGTTATTTTCGCATGTAATTTTGGGTTTTTGGTAACTAAGAATGTGAAAAGCACTGAAAATACACGCATTTAGTAAGGTTGTTCTGTTTCTCAATTAAGAGTGTTATTCATGAGTTTCAGCATTTTGGTGTCTAAGAAATCTCTCCATATACACGAGTTTTTGCATTGTTTGCTTTGTGGTTCTTTTGAACTATAAAACACTCATTATACACTTTTCTTGCAATGTCCTTTTCATTCCCAATATAGAGTGCTTTGCATCAATTTTCGCGTTTTTTGTAGGTAAAGAGCTCAAAAACACTCAAAATATACCTTTTTGGTAACGTTTTTCTATTTCTTGATATTGGTTGGTTTGCATCCGTTTTAACGTTTTTCTACGTAAAACACTGAGAAGACACGTTTTCAGTAACTTTGTTTTGGATTCCCATATAGAGTAACACAAAACAGATTTCTGGTAAGGTCGTTTAATTTCCTCAGATTGGAGGCTTTGCATGCACTTTAGGGTTTCGTACATAAAAGTCCGAAAAAAAAGCTGAAATTAACTTTTTTGATAATATTCATTTATCACATAATTGCCCTGAATTTTCCCAGTATTTTGGCATCCCGGTACCTATGAAGATGAATAACAAAAAAAAAAAAAAATCCTATTTATTTTATTCTTTTATTTTTTTATTTACTAAATAAAGAGTGTTATTTGTGGGTTTTAGCTTTTTGGTACTTAAGGAACTTATAAAAACACATTATAATACTCGTTTCTCGTAATGTCCTTTTATTTCCCAAACATAATGTTCTTTGCATGTACTTAAGCGTTTTTATAGATAACATGATCAAAAACACTCAAAATACATGTTTTTGGTAATGTTATTTTGTTTCTCCATAAAGTTTGTTTTGCATGTGTTTTAGCTGTTTGGTATATAAGGGGTTAATAAACATTTAAACGCAAATTCTTCGTAAAAGTTGGTTTTATTCCCATGTAATGTGATTGTTCTGCTTTTTAGTGCTTTGTTGCATATCACGCTCAAAA
The DNA here is from genome assembly GCF_035594125.1 of Scylla paramamosain. Taxonomy (NCBI): domain Eukaryota; kingdom Metazoa; phylum Arthropoda; class Malacostraca; order Decapoda; family Portunidae; genus Scylla; species Scylla paramamosain. The sequence continues at coordinate 9,075,836 of NC_087175.1, forward strand.
ACACTCAAAAGACACTTTTCTGGTAATGTCATTTTCTTTCCCACATGAAGCTAATTTCGCATGTAATTTGGCATTTTCGTAACAAAGAATGTGAAAAACACTCAAAATACACAATTTGGTAAGGTAGTTCTGTTTATCGATTAAAAGTGTTATTCATGCATTTCATCATTTTGGTATGTAAAAATTTCTCTATATACACGAGTTTTTGCGTTTATTGCCTTGTGGTTCTTTTAAAACTATAAAACACTCATTATACACCTTTCTCGTAATGTCATTTTGTTCCCTAATATAGAGTGCTTTACATCCATTTTTGCATTTTTTGTAGGTAACAAGCTCTTAAAACACTCAAAAAATATCTTTTTGGTAATGTTATTCTATTTCTTCATATAGGATGGTTTGCATCCGCTTTAGCGTTTTTCTACGTAAAACACTGAAAAGACACGTAATTTTGTTTTGGTTTCACATATTGACTGATTTTCATATTATTTATCGTATTGGTGTATAACATGCTGAAAAACACTGAAAAGACATGTTTCTGGTAAACACTCAAAATATATATTTTGAGTGTTTTTGAGCTTGTTACCTACAAAAAAGCGCGAAAATGGATACAAAGCACTGTATATTGGGAAACAAAGGGACATTGCGAGAAATGTGTATAATGAATGTTTTATAGTTAAAAAAAACCACAAGGCAAAAAACGCAAAAACTCGTGTATATGGTGAAACTCATGAATAACACTCTTAATTGAGAAACAGAGCAACCTTACTAAATGCGTGTCAAAAACACTAAAAAGCAAGTTTTTTCGTAAAAGTTGGTTTTATTCCTATGTAATGTGATTGCCTTGCCTTTTAGTGCTTTATTGCCTAACACGCTCAAAAACACTCAAAGACACTTTTCTGGTAATGTAATTTTTTCCCACATAAAGCTAGTTTCGCATGGAATTTATTGTTTTGGTAACTAAGAATGTAAATGTAAATGGTTGTTCTGTTTCTTGATTAAGAGTGTTATTCATGAGTTTCATAATTTTCGTATCTTAGAAACTTCTCCATACAGTCGGGTTTTTGCGTTTTTTGCCTAGTGATTCTGGTGAAACTATAAAACACTCATTATACACGTTTCTCGTTATGTCCTTTTTTTCCTTATATAGAGTGGTTTGGATCTATTTTCGCGTTTTTGTTATGTAACAAGATCAAAAAGACACAAAATATACTTTTTTGGTAATGTTATTCTATTTCTTCATATTGGTTGGTTTGCATCCGTTTTAACGTTTTTCTACGAAAATCTTTTAAAAGACACGTTTCCAGTAATTTTATTTTGGATTACCATATAGAGTGACTTTCATATTATTTATCGTTTTGGTGCCTAACATACTTTTTGGTGCCTTTTGCTTCCCAATATAGAGTGCTTTCCATCCATTTTCTCGTTTTTTGTAGGTAACAATTTCAAAAACACTCAAAATATACCTTTTTGGTAATGTTATTCTATTTCTTCTTTTTGGTTGGTTTGCATCCGTTTTAGCGTTTTCTACATAAAACACCGAAAAGACACGTTTTCAGTAATTTTGTTTTGGATTCCCATATAGATTGACTTCCTTGGGTTTTATCGTGTTGGTTCCTAACATCCTGAAAAACACTCATAAAAACACGTTTAAAACACTCATAAAAACACGCAAACACGTTTAATTTCCTCATATAGGTGCCTTTGCATGCACTTTAGGAGTTTGGTACATAACAGTCCGAAAAAAAAGCTAAATTTAACTTTTTTGATAATATTCTTATTTCATATAATTTCCTGAACTTTGCCCGAATTTTGGCACCTCGTTACCTGTGAAGATAAATAAGAATGAAAAAAAAAATTGTATTTTTTTATTTATTTTTTTTCTCAATAAAGAGTAATTTGTGGCTTTTAGCTTTTTCGTAGTTATTGAACTTAAAAACACTCATAATACACGTTTCTCGTAATGTCCTTTCGTTTCCCAAAAATAGGGTTCTTTGCATGTATTTAAGCGTTTTTATTGGTAACATGTTTAAAAACACTCAAAATATATGTTTTTGGTAATGTTATTCTGTTTCACCATAAAGTGTATTTTGCATGCATTTTAGTGTTTTGGTATATAAGGAGCTCAAATACACTTTGTGTATTTGAGCAAGGCAATCACATTACATAGGAATAAAACCAACTTTTACGAAAAAAACTTGCCTTTTAGTGTTTTTGACACGCATTTAGTAAGGTTGCTCTGTTTCTCAATTAAGAGTGTTATTCATGAGTTTCACCATATACACGAGTTTTTGCGTTTTTTGCCTTGTGGTTTTTTTTAACTATAAAACATTCATTATACACATTTCTCGCAATGTCCCTTTGTTTCCCAATATACAGTGCTTTGTATCCATTTTCGCGCTTTTTTGTAGGTAACAAGCTCAAAAACACTCAAAATATATATTTTTTGTAATGTTTTTCTGCTTCTTGAAATTGGTTGGTTTCTATCAGTTTTAGCGTTTTTCTACGTAAAACACTGAGAAGACACGTTTTCAATAATTTTGTTTTGGATTCCCACATAGAGTGAGTTCATTATTATTTATTGTTTTGGTGCCTAACATGCTGAAAAACACTCAAAAGACAGATATCTGATAAGGTCTTTAATTTCCTCATACGGAAGGCTTTGCATGTCTTTTCAGTGTCTTTTGAGCGTGTTACGCAATAAAGCATTAAAAGCCAGGGCAATCACATTACATGGGAATAAAACCAAATTTTACCAAGAACTTGCCTTTAAGTGTTTTTGAGGTCCTTACATACCAAAACGTTAAAACGCATGCAAAATACATTTTATGGAGAAACAGAATAACATTACCAAATACATGTATTTTGAGTGTTTTTGATTATGTTATCTATAAAAATGCTTAAATACATGCAAAGAACCTTATTTTTGGGAAACAAAAGGACATTACGAGAAATGTGTATTATGAGTGTTTTTTTTTTAAGTTCTTTTAGTACCAAAAAACTAAAACCCACAATTAACACTTTTTAGAAAGAAATTAATAAATAAAAAAAAAAAAAAAATGGGAATTTTTTTTTTCATCTTCATAGGTAACAAATTGCCAAAATTCTGCCAAAATTCAGGGAATTTATGTGAAAAAAAACATTATCATGAATGTTAATTATAGCTTTTTTTTCTTATTGTTATGTACCAAAACCTAAAGTGCATGCAAAGCCACCAATATAGGGAAGTTAAACAACTTTACCAGAAACATGTCTTTTCAGTGTTTTTCAGCATGTTATGCACCAATACGATAAATAATATGAAAATCAGTCAATATGTGAAACCAAAACAAAATTACGTGTCTTTTCAGTGTTTTACGTAGAAAAACGCTAAAGCGGATGCAAACCATCCTATATGAAGAAATAGAATAACATTACCAAAAAGATATTTTTTGAGTGTTTTAAGAGCTTGTTACCTACAAAAAATGCAAAAATGGATGTAAAGCACTCTATATTAGGGAACAAAATGACATTACGAGAAAGGTGTATAATGAGTGTTTTATAGTTTTAAAAGAACCACAAGGCAATAAACGCAAAAACTCGTGTATATAGAGAAATTTTTACATACCAAAATGATGAAATGCATGAATAACACTTTTAATCGATAAACAGAACTACCTTACCAAATTGTGTATTTTGAGTGTTTTTCACATTCTTTGTTACGAAAATGCCAAATTACATGCGAAATTAGCTTCATGTGGGAAAGAAAATGACATTACCAGAAAAGTGTCTTTTGAGTGTTTTTGAGCGTGATATGCAACAAAGCACTAAAAAGCAGAACAATCACATTACATGGGAATAAAACCAACTTTTACGAAGAATTTGCGTTTAAATGTTTATTAACCCCTTATATACCAAACAGCTATAACACATGCAAAACAAACTTTATGGAGAAACAAAATAACATTACCAAAAACATGTATTTTGAGTGTTTTTGATCATGTTATCTATAAAAACGCTTAAGTACATGCAAAGAACATTATGTTTGGGAAATAAAAGGACATTACGAGAAACGAGTATTATAATGTGTTTTTATAAGTTCCTTAAGTACCAAAAAGCTAAAACCCACAAATAACACTCTTTATTTAGTAAATAAAAAAATAAAAGAATAAAATAAATAGGATTTTTTTTTTTTGTTATTCATCTTCATAGGTACCAAGATGCCAAAATACTGGGAAAATTCAGGGCAATTATGTGATAAATGAATATTATCAAAAAAGTTAATTTCAGCTTTTTTTTCGGACTTTTATGTACGAAACCCTAAAGTGCATGCAAAGCCTCCAATCTGAGGAAATTAAACGACCTTACCAGAAATCTGTTTTGTGTTACTCTATATGGGAATCCAAAACAAAGTTACTGAAAACGTGTCTTCTCAGTGTTTTACGTAGAAAAACGTTAAAACGGATGCAAACCAACCAATATCAAGAAATAGAAAAACGTTACCAAAAAGGTATATTTTGAGTGTTTTTGAGCTCTTTACCTACAAAAAACGCGAAAATTGATGCAAAGCACTCTATATTGGGAATGAAAAGGACATTGCAAGAAAAGTGTAAATTGAGTGTTTTATAGTTCAAAAGAACCACAAAGCAAACAATGCAAAAACTCGTGTATATGGAGAGATTTCCTAGACACCAAAATGCTGAAACTCATGAATAACACTCTTAATTGAGAAACAGAACAACTTTACTAAATGCGTGTATTTTCAGTGCTTTTCACATTCTTAGTTACCAAAAACCCCAAATTACATGCGAAAATAACTTTGTGGGAAAAAAAAGACTTTTCCAGAAAAGCGTCTTTTGAGTGTTTTTCAGCGTGATTGGTAATAAAGCTTTCAAAAGCAGGGCAATCACATTACATTGTAATAAAACCATTTTTTACAAATAGCTTGCCTTTAAGTGTTTTTGAGCTCCTTATGTACAAAACTGCTAAAACGCATGCAAAACACACTTTATGGATAAACAGAATAACATTACCAAAACCTTGTATATATGGATAAGTTTCTTAGATACAAAAATGCTGAAACTCATGAATAACTCTTAATTGAGAAACAGAACAACCTTACTAATTGCGTGTATTTTGAGAGCTTTTCACATTCTTAGTTACCAAAACCCCAAATTGCATACGAAACCAGATTTATGTGGGAAAAAATGACATTACCAGAAAAGTGTCTTTTGAGTGTTTTTGAGCGTGATAGGATATAAAGCACTAAAAAGCAGGGGAATCACATTAAATTCGAATGAAACCAATTTTTACCAAGAACTTGCCTTTAAGTGTTTTTGAGCTCCTTATATACCAAAACACTAAAACGCCTGCAAAACACACTTTATGGAGAAACATAATAACATTACCAAAAACATGTATATTGAGTGTTTTTTATCATGTTATCTATAAAAACGCTTAAATACATGCAAAGAACCTTATGTTTAGGAAACGAAAGTGTTTTTAAGTTTCTCAAGTACCAAAAAGCTAAAACCCACAAATAACACTCTTTATTTAGAAAAAAAATAAAATAAATAAATAAATAAATAAAAATAGAATTTTTTTTTTTTGGCATTCATCTTGATAGGTACCGAGATGACAAAATTCTGGGAAAATTCAGGGCAATTATATGATAAAAGAATATTATCAAAAAAGTTTTTTTTTTTTTTTTTTTTTACGAACTGTTATGTACGAAACCCTAAAGAGCATGCAAAGCCTCCTATATTAGGAAATTGAATGACTTTACCAGAAAATTGTCTTTTGAGTGTTTTTCAGCATCTTAGACACCAAAACGATAAATAATAATGAACTCACTCAATATGGGAATTCAAAACTAAATTACTTAAAACGTGTATTCTCAGTATTTTACGTAGAAAACCGCTAAAACAGATGCAAACTAACCAATATCAAGAAATAGAAAAAAATAGAAAATACCAAAAAGTTACATTTTGAGTGTTTTTGAGCTTGTTACTTAAAAAAAAAAAACGCAAAAAATTGATGCAAAGCACTCTATATTGAGAAAGAAAGGGATATTGCGAAAAAAAGTGTATAATGAGTGTTTTATAGTTGAAAATAACAATAAGGCAAAAAACGCAAAAACTCGTGTATATGGAGAAGTATCCTAGATACCAAAATGCTGAAACTCATGAATAACACTCTTAATTGAGAAACAGAACAACCTTACTAAATGCGTGTATTTTCAGTGCTTTTCACATTCTTAGTTACCAAAAAACCCAAATTACATGCGAAAATAACTTTGTGGGAAAAAAAAGACTTTTCCAGAAAAGCGTCTTTTGAGTGTTTTTCAGCGTGATTGGTAATAAAGCTTTCAAAAGCAGGGCAATCACATTACATTGTAATAAAACCATTTTTTACAAATAGCTTGCCTTTAAGTGTTTTTGAGCTCCTTATGTACAAAACTGCTAAAACGCATGCAAAACACACTTTATGGATAAACAGAATAACATTACCAAAACCTTGTATATATGGATAAGTTTCTTAGATACAAAAATGCTGAAACTCATGAATAACTCTTAATTGAGAAACAGAACAACCTTACTAATTGCGTGTATTTTGAGAGCTTTTCACATTCTTAGTTACCAAAACCCCAAATTGCATACGAAACCAGATTTATGTGGGAAAAAATGACATTACCAGAAAAGTGTCTTTTGAGTGTTTTTGAGCGTGATAGGATATAAAGCACTAAAAAGCAGGGGAATCACATTAAATTCGAATGAAACCAATTTTTACCAAGAACTTGCCTTTAAGTGTTTTTGAGCTCCTTATATACCAAAACACTAAAACGCCTGCAAAACACACTTTATGGAGAAACATAATAACATTACCAAAAACATGTATATTGAGTGTTTTTTATCATGTTATCTATAAAAACGCTTAAATACATGCAAAGAACCTTATGTTTAGGAAACGAAAGTGTTTTTAAGTTTCTCAAGTACCAAAAAGCTAAAACCCACAAATAACACTCTTTATTTAGAAAAAAAAAAAAAATAAATAAATAAATAAAAATAGAATTTTTTTTTTTTGGCATTCATCTTGATAGGTACCGAGATGACAAAATTCTGGGAAAATTCAGGGCAATTATATGATAAAAGAATATTATCAAAAAAGTTTTTTTTTTTTTTTTTTTTTACGAACTGTTATGTACGAAACCCTAAAGAGCATGCAAAGCCTCCTATATTAGGAAATTGAATGACTTTACCAGAAAATTGTCTTTTGAGTGTTTTTCAGCATCTTAGACACCAAAACGATAAATAATAATGAACTCACTCAATATGGGAATTCAAAACTAAATTACTTAAAACGTGTATTCTCAGTATTTTACGTAGAAAACCGCTAAAACAGATGCAAACTAACCAATATCAAGAAATAGAAAAAAATAGAAAATACCAAAAAGTTACATTTTGAGTGTTTTTGAGCTTGTTACTTAAAAAAAAAAAACGCAAAAAATTGATGCAAAGCACTCTATATTGAGAAAGAAAGGGATATTGCGAAAAAAAGTGTATAATGAGTGTTTTATAGTTGAAAATAACAATAAGGCAAAAAACGCAAAAACTCGTGTATATGGAGAAGTATCCTAGATACCAAAATGCTGAAACTCATGAATAACACTCTTAATTGAGAAACAGAACAACCTTACTAAATGCGTGTATTTTGAGCGCTTTTCACATTCTTAGTTACCCAAACCTCAAATTCACAAATTCATTGCGAAACTAGCTTTATGTGATAAAAAAAATGGCATTTTCAGAAAGGTGTCTATTGAGTGTTTTTAAGCGTGATAGGCAGTAAAGCACTAAAAAGAAGGGCAATCACATTACATGGGAATAAAATCAATGTTTACCAAGAACTTGCCTTTAAGTGTTTTTGAGCTCCTTATATACCAAAACACTAAAACGCATGCAAAACACACTTTATGAAGAAAAAAAATAACATTACCAAAAACATGTATTTTGAGTGTTTTTGATCATTTTACCAATAAAACGCTTAAATACATGATAAGAACCCTATTTGTGGGAAACGAAAGGACATTACGAGAAACGTGTATTATGAGTGTTTTTGAAATTCATTAAGAACCAAAAAGCTAAAAGCCACAAATAACTCTCTATTGAGAAAAAATAAATAAATAAATAAAAATATACGATATTTTTTTCTTTCTTATTCATCTTCACAGGTACCGAGATGCCAAAATTCGGGCAAAATTCATGATATTTTGTGAAATAAGAACATTATAAAAAAAAAGTTAATTTTAGCTCTTTTTCTTCGACTCTTATGTCGCAAACCCTATAGTGCATGCAAAATCACTTATATGGGGAAATCAAACGTCTTTGCCAGAAAACTGTCTTATGAGTGTTTTTCAGCATGTTAAGCACCAAAACGATATATAACATGGAAGTCACTTTATATGGGAATCTATAACAAAATTACTAAAAACGTGTCTTTTCGGTGTTTTACGTAGAAAGAACGCTAAATCGGATGCAAACTAACCAATATGAAAAAAAAAAAAATAGAATAACGTTACCAAAAAGGTATATTTTGTGTGTTTTTTAGCTTGTTACCTACAAAAAAGGTGAAAATGGATGCAAACCACTCCCTATTGGGAAACAAAAGAACATTACGAGAAACGTGTATAATGAGTGCCTTATTATTTTCGAGCAAAAGAACTTGTGGTTCACAAGAACCACAAGGCAAAAAACGCAAAAACTCGTGTATATAAAGAAGTTTCTTAGATACCAAAATGCTCAAACTCATGAATAACAATATTTATTGAGAAAAAGAAAAACCTTACCAAAAGCGTGTATTTTCAGTGTTTTTCACATTCTTAGCAAAATCCCAAATACCATGCGAAACTAGCTTTATGTTGTAAAAAAATGACATTACCAGAAGTGTCTTTTGAGTGTTTTGAGCGTGTTAGGCAATAAAGCACTAAAAAGCAGATCAATCACATTACATGGGAATAAAACCAACTTTTACCAAGAACTTGCCATTATGTATTTTTGTACTCCTTACATACCAAAACGCTAAAACGCATGCAAAACACTCCTTTATGGAGAAGCAGAAAAACATTACAAAAAACATGTGTTCTAAGTGTTTTTGATCATGTTACCTATAAAAACGCTTAAATACATGCAAAGAAACCTATCTTTCGGAAACGAAAGGACATTACGAGAAACGTTTATTATGACTGTTTTTAAGTTCCTTAATTACCAAAACGTTAAAACCCACAAATAACACTCTTTAAAGAGAAAAAAATAAAAATAAATAAAAAATTGCATTTTTTTGTATTAATTTGCATAAGTACCGAGATGAAAAAATTCTGCCAAAATTCAGGGAATTTATGTGGAAAAAAGAACATTATCAAAAAAGTTAATTATAGTTTTTTTTCGAATTGTTATTTACCAAACCCTAAAGTACATGCAAAGCCACTTATATGAGGAAATTAAACGAGTTTATCAGAAACCTGTCTTTTTCAGTGTTTTTTCAGCATGTCAGGCACTAAACCGATAAATAATATGGAAGTCAGTCAATATGTGAATCCAAAACAAAATTACTGAAAACGTGTCTTTTCAGTGTTTCACGTAGAAAAAACGCTAAAAGGGATGCAAAGCAACAAATATGAAGAAATAGAATAACATTACCAAAAAGTGTTTTTGAGCTTTTTACTTACGAAAAACGCGAAAATGGATGTAAAAGCACTCTATATTGGGAAGCAAAAGGACATTTAGAGAAATGTGTATAATGATTGTTTTATAGTTTCACAAGAACCACAAGACAAAAAACGCAAAAACTCGTGTATATAGAGAAGTTTCTTACATACCAAAATGCTAAAACTCATGAATAACACTTTTAATTGAGAAACAGAACTACCTTACCAAATGTGTGTATTTTGAGTGTTTTTCACATTCTTAGTTACGAAAATCCCAAATTACATGCGTTACTACCTTGATGTGGGAAAAAAAAATGACATTATCAGAAAAGTGTCTTTTGAGTGTTTTTTGAGCGTGATATGCAACAAAGCACTAAAAAAAACAGAATAATCACATTATATAGGAATAAAACTAACTTTTACGAAGAAATTGCCTTTAAGTGTGTTTAACTCCTTACATACCAAAACGCTAAAACGCATGCAAAACACCCTTTATGGAGAAACAGAATAATATTACCAAAAACATGTATTTTGAATGTTTTTTTATCATGTTACCCATAAAAACGCTTAAATACATGCAAAGAACACTATGTCTGTGAAACAAAAGGACATATAAAAAAATAAAAAAAGCTTTTTTCCGGAATTATGTACCAAACCCAGAAATGCATGCAAAGCCACCTATATGGGGAAATTACAAGACTTTACCAGAAATCTGTCTTTTGAGTGTTTTTCAGCAATTTCAACAATATTACTAAAAACGTGTCTTTTCAGTGATTTACGAAGAAAAACGCTAAAACGGATGCAAACCAACCAATATGAAGAAATAGAATAACATAACCAAAAAGATATATTTTGAGCGTTTTTCAGCTTGTTACCTAGAAAAAATGCGAAAATGGATGGAAAGCACTCTATATTGGGAAACAAAAGAACATTACGAGAAACGTGTATAATGAGTGTTTTATATAGTGTGTATATAGAGAAGTTTCTTACATACTAAAAGGCCGAAATGCATGAATAACACTTTTAATTGAGAAACAGAACAACCTTACCAAATGTGTGTATTTTGAGTATTTTTCACATTCTTAGTTACGAAAATCCCAAATTACATGCTAAACAAGCTTTATGTGGGAAAAAAAAAATATTACCATTACCAATCACATTACATGGGAATAAAACCAACTTTTACGAAGAACTTGCCTTTAAGTGTTTTTTTTTTTTAACTCCTTACATACCAAAACGCTAAAACGCATGCAAAAACACCCTTTTATGGAGAAACAGAGTAACATTACCAAAAACATGTATTTTGACTGTTTTTGATAATTTTATTTATAAAAAACGCTTAAATTCATTCAAAGAACCTTATGTTGGGAATCGAAAGGACATTACGAGAAACGTGTATTATGAATGTTTTTAAGTTCCTTAAGTACCAAAAAAGCTAAAACCCACAAATAAAACTCTTTATAGAGAAAAAAATAAATAAAATATTTTTTTTTTGTTATTCATCTTAATAGGTACTAAGATGCACAAAAATCTGGCAATATTCTTTGGGAATCGAAAACAAAATTACTGAAAAGTTGTTTTTTCGGTGTTTTACGTAGAAAAACGCTAAATCGGACGGAAACCAACCAATATGAAGAAATATAATAACATTACCAAAAAGGTATATTTTCAGTGTTTTTGAGCTTGTTACCTAGAAAAAACGCGAATGTGATTGGAAAGCACTCCCTATTGGTAAAGAAAAGGTTATTACGAGAAACATCTATAATGAGTGTCTTATTATTTTCGGGCAAAAGAACTTGTGGTTCACAAGAACCACAAGGCAAAAAACGCAAAAAGTCGTGTATATAAAGAAGTTTCTTAGATACCAAAATGCTGAAACTTATGAATAACAATCTTAATTGAGAAACAGAACAAAATTACCAAATGCGTGTATTTTTATTGTTTTTTTTTTTCACATTGTTAGCAAAACCTCAAATAGCATGCGAAACTAGCTTTATGTGGGATAAAATGACATTACCAGAAGTGTTTTTTGAGTGTTTTTGAGCCTGTTGCGCAATAAAGCACCAAAAAGCAGGGCAATTATATTACATTGGAATAAAACCAACTTTTGCCAAGAACTTGCCTTGAAGTGTTTTTCAGCTCCTTATATACCAAATCGCTAAAAAACGCATGCAAAACACTCCTTTATTGAGAAGCAGAATAACATTACCAAAAACAAGTGTTTTGAGTGTTTTTTATCTTGTTACCTATAAAAACGCTTAAATACATGCAAAGATCGCTATATTTGGAGAACGAAAGGACATTACGAGAAACGTGTATTATGGATGTTTTTTAAGTTCCTTCAGTACCTAAAAGCTAAAACCCACAAATAACACTTTATTAAAAAAAAAAAAAAAATTAATAAACAAAAAAAAATGGGATTTTTTTTTTTTTATTCATCCTTATAGGTACCGAGATGCCAAAATTCTGCCAAAATTCAGGGAATTTATGTGGAAAAAAGAGTATTACCAAAAAAGTTAATTATAGCTTTTTTTTCGGATTGTTATGTACCAAACCCTAAAGTGCATGCAAAGACACCTATATAGGGAAGTTAAACGATTTTAACAGAAACCTGTCTTTTCAATGTTTTTCAGCATGTTATGCACCAAAAGTCAGTCAATATGTGAATCCAAAACAAAATTATTGAAAACGTGTCTTTTCAGTGTTTTACATAGAAAAACGCTAAAGCGGATGCAAACCAACCTATATGATGAAATAGAATAACATTACCAAAAATATATATTTTGAGAGTTTGTGAGCTTGTTACCAACAAAAAATGCAAAAATGGATGTAAAGTACTCTATATTAGGAAACAAAAGGACATTACGAGAAACGTGTATCAAGTGTTTTATAGTTTTAAAAGAACCAGAAGGCAATAAACGCAAAAGCTCGTGTATATAGAGAAATTTCTTACATACCGAAATGATGAAATGCATGAATAACACTTTTAATCGATAAACAGAACTACCTTACCAAATTGTGTATTTTGAGCGTTTTTCACATTCTTTGTTACGAAAATGCCAAATTACATGCGAAACTACCTTCATGTGGGAAAAAAAAAGACATTACCAAAAAAGTGTCTTTTTAGTGTTTTTGAGCGTGATATGCAACAAAACACTAAAAAGCAGAACAATCACATTAAATGGGAATAAAATCAACTTTAACGAAGAACTTGTCTTTAAGTGTTTTTTAACTCCTTACATACAAAATCGCTAAAACGCATGCAAAACATCCTTTATGGAGAAACAGAATAACATTACCAAAAACATGTATTTTGAGTGTTTTTGATCATGTAACCTATAAAAACGCTTAAATACATGTAAAGAACCCTATGTTTGTATAACAAAAGGACATTACGAAAATCGTGTATTATGAGTGTTTTTAAGTTACTCAAGTACCAAAAAGCTAAAACCCACAAATAACACTCTTTATAGAGAGAAATTTTTTTTTTGTTATTCATCTTCATAGGTACCGAGATGCCAAAATTCTGGCAAAATTAATGGAGATAAAAAAAAAAACATTATGAAAAAAAATAATTTTAGCTTTTTTCCGGAGTTATATACAAACCATGAAGTGTATGCAAATCCACCTAAATGGGGAAATTACACGACTTCACCTGTCTTTTGAGTGTTTTTCAGCAATTTCAATAATATTACTGAAAACGTGTCTTTTTAGTGACTTACGTAGAAAAACGCTAAAACGGATGTAAACCAACCAAGATATATTTTAATATGTTTTTGAGCTTGTTACCTACAAAAAATGCAAAAATGGATGGAAAGCACTTTATATTGGCAAAGAAAAGGACATTAAGAGAAACGTGTATGAGTGTTTTATAGTTTGACAAGAACCACAAGGGAAAAAGCTCAAAAACTCGTATATATAAAGAAGTTTCTTACATACCGAAAAGCTGAAACTCATGAAAAACACTTTTAATTTTGAAACAGAAATACATTACCAAATGTGTGCATTAGAAAAGTTTCTTACATAACAAAATGCTGGAACTCATGAATAACACTTTTAATTAAGAAATAGAACAACCTTACTAAATGCCTGTTTTGAGTTTTTTTTCACATTCTTAGTTACCAAAACCCCAAATTCCATGCAAAACTAGCTTTATGTGGGAAAAAAATGATATTATCAGAAAAGTGTCATTTCAGTGTTTTTGAGCGTGTTAGGCAATAAAGCACTAAAAAGCAGGGTAATCACATTACATGGGAATAAAAACAACTTTTACCAAGAACTTGCCTTTAAGTGTTTTTGAGCTCATTACATTCCTTAAGTTCCAAAAAGTTAAAACCCACAATTAACACTCTATTTAGAAAAAAAAGTAAGAAAATAAAAAAATAGGATTTTTTTTTTTGTTATTCATCTTCATAGGTACCGAGATGCCAATAATCTGGAAAAATTCAGGGCTATTATATGGTAAAAGAAAATTATCAAAAAAGTTAATTTTAGCTTTTTTTTGGACTGTTATATACCAAACCCTAAAGTGCATCCAAAGACTCCTATATGAGGAAATTAAACGACCTTACCAGAAATCTTTTTTTTTAGTGTTTATCAGCATGTTAGGCATTAAAACGATAAAATAATAAGGAACTCACTCTATATGAAAATCCAAAACCAAATTGCTGAAAACGTGTTTTTTCAGTGTTTTACGTAGAAAAACGCTAAAACGGATGCAAAACAACCAATATCAAGAAATAGAAAAATATTACCAAAAAGGTATATTTTACGTGTTTTTGAGCTTGTTACCTACAAAAAACGGGAAAATTAATGCAAAGCACTCTATATTAGAAAACAAAAGGACTTTACAAGAAATGTGTATAATGAGTTTTTTATAGTTCAAATCAACCAAAAGGCAAAAAACACAAAAACTCGTGTATATGGAGAAGGTTCCTAGATACCAAAATGATGAAACTTATGAATAACACTCTTTGTTGAGAAACAGAACAACCTTACTAAATGCGTGTATTTTGAGTGCTTTTCACATTCTTAGTTACCAGAACCCCAAATTGCATGCAAAACCACCTTTATGTGAGAAAAAAATGACATTACCAGTAAAGTGTCTTTTAAGTGTTTTTGAGCGTGATAGACAATAATCATATTACATTGGAATAACACCAATTTATACCAAAACCTTGCCTTTAAGTGTTTTTGATCTCCTTATATAACAAACCGCTGAAACGCATGCAAAACAAACTTTATGGAGAAACAGAATACCATTACCAAAAACATGTATTTTGAGTGTTTTTGATCATGTTATTTATAAAAACGCTTAAATACATGCAAAGAACATTATGTTTTGGAAACAAAAGGACATTACGAGAAACGCGTATTATGAGTGTTTTTTTAAGTTCCTTAAGTACCAAAAAGCTAAAACCCAAAAATAACACTTTTTATTTAGAAAATAAAAAATTAAAAAAATTAAAAAATAGGAATTTTTTTTTTTTTTTTGTTATTCATCTTCATAGTACCAAGATGCCAAAATTCTGGGAAAATTCAGGGCAATCGTATGATAAAAGAATATTATCAAAAAAGTTAATTTCAGCTTTTTTTTTCGGACTGTTATGTACCAAACCCTAAAGTGCATTGAAAGCCTCCTATATGAGGAAATTAAACGACCTTACCAGAAATCTTTGTTTTTTTGCATGTTAGCCACCAAAACGATAAATAATAAGGAACTCACTCTATATGGGAATCCAAAACAAAGTTACTGAAAACGTGTCTTCTCAGTGTTTTACGTAGAAAAACGCTGAAACGGATGGAAAGCAACTAATATCAAGAAATAGAAAAACATTACTAAAAAGGTATATTTTGAGTGTTTTTGAGCTTGTTATCTATAAAAAAAAACGCTAAAATTGATGCAAAGCACTCTATATTGAGAAACAAAAGGACATTGCAAGAAAAAGTGTATAATGAGTGTTTTATAGTTCAAAAGAACCACAAGGCAAAAAACGCAAATTCTTGTGTATATGGAGAGGTTTCCTAGATACCAAAATGCTAAAACTCATCTAAAACACTGTTAATTGAGAAACAGAACAACCTTACTAAATGCGTGTATTTTGAGTGCTTTTAACATTGTTAGTTACCAAAACCTCAAATTGCATGCAAAAATAGATTTGTTGGGAAAAAAAATTACTTTACCAGAAAAGTGTCTTTTGAGTGTTTTTGAGCGTGATAGGCAATAAAACACAAAAAAGGAGGGCAATCACATTACATCGGAGTAAAACGAATTTTTACCAAGAACTTGCCTTTAAGTGTTTTTGAGCTCCTTATATACCAAAACACTAACACGCATGCAAAATGCACTTAATGGTGAAACTGAAGAACATTACAAAAAACATGTATTTTGAGTGTTTTTGATCATGTTACCAATAAAACCGCTTAAATACATGCAAACAACCCTACTTTTGGGAAAAGAAAGGACATTACGAAAAACGTGTATTATGAATGTTTTTCTGTTCCTTAAGTACCAAAAAAGCTAAAACCCACAAATATCACTTTATAGAGAAAAAAAATAAAATTTTCTTTTTTTGTTTTGTTATTCATCTTCATAGGTACTAAGATGCCAAAATTCTGGGAATATCCTTTGGGAATCGAAAACAAAATTAGTGAAAACGTGTTTTTTCGGTGTTTTACGTAGAAAAACGCTAAAACAGATGAAAACCAACCAATATAAAGAAATAGAATAATATTACCAAAGAGGTATATTTTGAGTGTTTTTGAGCTTGTTACCTACAAAAAACGCGAAAATGGATGTAAAGCACTTCCTATTGGGGAAGAAAAGGACATTACGAGAAACATGTATAATGAGTGTCTTATTATTTTCGGGCAAAAGAACTTGTGGTTCACAGGAACCACAAGGCAAAAAACACAAAAACTCGTGTATAAAAAGAAGTTTCTTAGATACCAATATGCTGAAACTCATGAATAACAATCTTAATTGAGAAACAGAACAACATTACCAAATGCGTGTATTTTGAGTGGTTTTTTTCACATTCTTCGCAAAACCCTAAAAAGCATGGGAAACTAGGTTTATGTGGGAAAAAAATGGCATTACCAGAAGTATTTTTTCAGTGTTTTTGAGCGTGTTAGGCAATAAAGCACTAAAAGCAGGGCAATCATATTACATTGGAATAAAACCAACTTTCACCAAGAACTTGCCTTGAAGTGTTTTTCAGCTCCTTACATACGAAATCGCTAAAACGCATGCAAAACACTCCTTTATGAAGAAGTAGAATAACATTACCTTAAAACAAGTGTTTTTGAGTGTTTTTGAGTGTTTTGAGTGTTTTTTATCATGTTACCTATAAAAACGCTTAAATACATGCAAAGATCCCCATATTTGGGAAACGAAAGGACATTACGAGAAATGTGTATTATGAATGTTTTTAAGTTCTTTAAATACCAAAACGTTAAAACCTACAAATAACACTCTTAATAGAGGAAAAAAATAAATAAAAAATAGCATTTTTATTTTTTTTGTTATTGATGTTCATAGGTACCAAGATGCCAAAATTCTGGCAAAATTCAGGGAAATTATGTGGAATAAACATTATCAAAAAAGTTAATTTTTGTTATATTCCAAACCATAAAGTGTATGCAAAAGCCACCTATCTGATACAATTTAACGACTTTACAAGAAACCTGTCTTTTGAGTGTTTTTCTGCATGTTAGGCACCAAAACGATAAATAATATGAAAGTCACTCTATATGGAAATCCAAAACAAAATTACTGAAAACGTGTCTTTTAAAAGATTTACTTAGAAAAACGCTAAAACGGATGCAAACCAACCAATATGAAGAAATAGAATAACATTAGCAAAAAGTATATTTTGTGTGTTTTTGAGCTTGTTACATAAAATAAAAAACGCGAAAATGGATGCAAAGCACTCTATATAAGAAAAAAAAAAAAAAGGACCTAACGAGAAACGTGTATAATGAGTGTTTTGTAGTTTCACCATAATCACAAGGCAAAAAACGCAAAAACTCGTCTATGGAGAAGTTTCTAAGATACCAAAATACTGAAACTCATGAATAACACTCTTAATCAAGAAACAGAAGAACCTTAATAAATGCGTGTATTTTGAGTGCTTTTTTTACATTCTTAGTTACCAAAACCCCAAATTCCATGCGAAACTAGCTTTATGTGGAAAAAAAATTACCCTGAGGCATTTGGGAAGAGTAAGAGAAAATTACAAATATATAGATGGGGATGATAGGTGGAAATAGGTAGGCATATTTCATACAAGTACTGCCACTTGTAGGCCTGATGCCTTCTTGCAGATTTACTTATTTCTTATGTTCTTATGTTCTTTTTACCAAAAGCGTGTATTTTCAGTGTTTTTCAGCTATTACGTGAAAAAAATGCCAAAATGCATGCAAAGCCCCCTATATGAAGAAAAGAGCGATATTACGAGAAACGTGCATTATGAGTGTTTTTGAGATTCTTAGGTACCAAAACGCTGAAACTCATGAATAACACTCTTGAGATGCAGAACAACCTTACCAAATGCGTGTATTTTGAGTGTTTTTCACATTCTTAGTTACCAAAACCCCAAATTGCATGCGAAACTAGCTTTATGTGGAAAAAAAATGACATTACCAGAAGAGTGTCTTTTGAGTGTTTTTGAGCGTGTTAGGCAATAAAGCACTAAAAAGCAGGGCAATCACATTACATGGGAATAAAACCAAATTTTACCAAGAACTTGCCTTTAAGTGTTTTTGAGTTCCTTACATATTGAAACGCTATAATGCATGCAAAACACCCTTTATGGAGAAACAGAAAAACATTACCAAAAACATGTATTTTGAGTGTTTTTGATCATGTTACCTATAGAAACGCTTAAATACATGCAAAGAACCGTATATTTGGGAAACGAAAGGACATTATGAGAAACGTGTATTATGAGTGTTTTTAAGTTCCTTAAGTACCAAAAACCTAAAACCCACAAATAACACTCTTTATAGAAAAAAAATAAATAAATAAAAAAAGCTTTTTTTTTTTGTTATTCATCTTCATAGGTACCAAGATGCCAAAATTCTTGCAAAATTCAGGGAAATTATGTGGAAGAAAGAGCATTATCAAAATAGTTAATTTTAGATTTTTTTCGGACTGTTATGTACCAAACCCTAAAGTGCATGCAAAGCCACCTACTTTCCAAGAAGCGCGTATTGTGTGTTTTTGAGATTCCTCGGTACCAACACATGAGAACACATAAATGGCATTCAATGTGGAAAAAAAAAAAAAAAACTGAAAACTACCAAAAATGTGTATTTTAGTGTATTTCACATTTATAGATAACAAAACGCAAAAATGCATGCCGATCACCCTATATGTAAAAAAAAATAACATTTACATAAAGGTGTGTTTTGAGTATTTATTATCGTTTTAGGAAGAGAAACGTACAAAAACGTCAAAATGGATGCAAACTACTTAATAAGGGATACGAAAAGACACTACGAGAAACGTTTATTATGAATGCTTTTGAGCTTCTTAATCATGAAAACGCTTAAAACGCATGAATAGTACTCTATATCAAGAAACAGAGAGAAAAAAAAACGTGTAATTTGAGTGTATTTCACATTCTTAGATGCTATATCGTGAAAATACATATAATTTACCCTATATGGCGAAACAAAAAGTTATTAAGAAAATCGCGCATTATGAGTGTTTTTGAGTTTCTTAGGTACAAAAACGCTAAAACATGAATTTAGTTTCGCACAAAAAAACGGAAAAAAACCCTATAAAGGAAAACGAAACAATATTACCAAAATCGTGTCTTTTTTTGGATTTACTTACGTAATAAAACGCTGAAACCCATGCAAAAAAAAAAAAATAAATAAAATGAAATAAAAATAAATAAATAAATAAATAAATAAAGTAAATAAATAAATAAAAATAAATACTGAGAAACAGTATACCTTTACCAAAAACCGTGTATTTTAAGAGTTTTTGAGTTTGTTAGAAAAAAAAAAGCTACATTACCAAAAACATATCTCTGAAGTGTTTAGGAGCTTCTTACGTCCAAAAACGTGCTAAAAGGCATGCAAAACTTTCTTATTGAGAAAAAGAATATCACCGAAAAATGAATTGAAACTTCATTTTCAGAAACATGTCTTTTGAATGTCTTTTGGAGCAGGTTCGGCACAAAAGCACAAAAAGGATGAAAAACACTCTATAGCTATATATATATTACCTAGACACGTTATCTTTTTTAGCTGCTTACGTACCAAAACGCTTAAACGCATTCAAAACACTTTAAAATACAAAACGAAAATAACTTTACCAAAAACGTGTATTTTTAGTGTTTATGAACTTGTTACGTAAAAAAAAAAGAAAAAACACCAAAATATAAAGTACACCACATCGGAAAAGAAAAGAACATTACACGAGACGTGTATTTTTATTTTTATTTTTTCGAGCTTCTTAGGGAACAAAACGCTTAAACGCATAAATAGCTCTCTATTTGGAGAAAGAGAACAACATTACAAAAATTTTGTATTTTGAGTGTTTTTCACAGAAAACAAAACGCCAAAATACATGTAAATCGCCCTCTATGGTGAAATAAAACGACATTACAGGAAACATATCTTAAGAGTGTTAGACAACAAAACGCTAAAAAGCATAGAAAGGACTCGATATCGAAAAAACAAAACATCATTACCAAAACTGTTCCTTTCTTAGTGTTTTGAGGTACCTATGAAAAAGCTTAAAACATGGAATCGTTGATCGTGACACAGAGTAACATTACCAAAATGAAATATGAAATGATTGTTTTTGAGCTTGTTACATTGCCAAAATGCATATATAGTATACTATATAGGTAAACAAAAGGACCTTACGAGAAACGCGTATTTGGAGTGTTTTCGAGCTTGTTAGGTAACAAAACACGAAAACGCGTTTGAATATAACTCTATATAAACAAACAGAACAACATTGTCAAAAACTTGTATTTTGAGTGTTTTTTACATTGTTAGGTACCAAACGGTAAAATGGAAGCGAATCACCCTATATAGGAGAACAAAGTGAAATTACCAGAAGCGTGTCTTTTTAGTTTTTTTTTTTTGAGCGTTTTAGGCACCAAAACGCTAAAATGCATGAAGAACACCCTATTTTCAATAAAAAAAAACAGCTTGGTTTACCAAGCGTTTCTCATATTATGTAGCAAAACATCATAATGCATGCAGATCTCTATATGAAGAAGCAAAACTATATTACAGGAAACTTGAGTGCTAGGAATCAAAATGCTAAAAAGCATTGAAAGCACCCTATTTGGCAATATAAAATAACATTACCAAGAAAGTATCTTTAGAGTGTTTTTGACCTTCTTACGTGCGAAATCGCTGAAACGCATGCAAAACAACCTTTATGGAGAAACAGAATAACATTACCAAAAACTTGTATTTTGATTGTTTTGGTGCTTGTTAAGTACAAAAATGCCAAATTACACGCAAAGCATCCTAAATGGAGAACACAAAGGACATTACGAGAAAACTGTATTATGAGAGATTTTGAGCTTTTTAGGTACCGAGACTCAAAAACACATGATTAGCGTGTATTTTCAGTGTTTTTCAGCTATTACGTGAAAAAAATGCCAAAATGCATGCAATGCACCCAATATGAAGAAAAAGCGACATTACGAGAAACGTGCATTATGAGTGTTTTTGAGATTCTTAGGTACCAAAACGCTGAAACTCATGAATAACACTCTTAATTGAGATACAGAACAACCTTACCAAATGCGTGTATTTTGAGTGTTTTTCACATTCTTAGTTACCAAAACCCCAAATTGCATGCGAAACTAGCTTTATATAGAAAAAAAATGACATTAGCAGAAGAGTGTCTTTTGAGTGTTTTTGAGCGTGTTAGGCAATAAAGCACTATAAAGCAGGGCAATCACATTACATGGAAATAAAACCAAATTTTAACAAGAACTTGCCTTTAAGTGTTTTTCAGCTCCTTACATATTGAAACGCTAAAACGCATGCAAAACACCCTTTATGGAGAAACAGAAAAACATTACAAAAAACATGTATTTTGAGTGTCTTTGATCATGTTACCTATAAAAACGCTTAAATACATGCAAAGAACCCTATATTTGGGAAACGAAAGGACATTATGAGAAACGTGCATTATGAGTGTTTTTAAGTTCCTTAAGTACCAAAAAGCTAAAACCCACAAATAACACTCTTTATAGAGAAAAAAATATAAAAAAAAATAGCAATTTTTTTTTTTTTGTTATTCATCTTCATAGGTGCCAAGATGCCAAAATTCTGGCAAAATTCAGGGAAATTATGTGGAAAAAACATTATCAAAAAAGTTAATTCTAGATTTTTTTAGGACTGTTATGTACCAAACCCTAAAGTGCATGCAAAGCCACCTATATATGGAAAATAAACGACTTTACAAGAAACCTGTCTTTTGAGTTTTTTTTAAATACCATTGAAGTAACTCAATATTGGAATCCAAAAAAAAATTACTGGAAACATGTCTTCTCAGTGTTTTACGTAGAAAAACGCTAAAACGGATGCAAACCAACCAATACGAAGAAATAGAAAAACATCCCCTAAAACGTATATTTTGAGTGTTTTTGAACTTGTTACCTACAAAAAAAACGCGAAAATGCATGCAAAGCACTCTATATTGGGAAACAAAAGGACATTACGAGAAACGTGTATAACTCGTATATATGGAGAAGTTTCTTAGATACCAAAATGCTGAAACTCATGAATAAAACTCTTAATAGAAAAACAAAACAACCTTACTAAATGCGTCTATTTTGAGTGTTATTTCACATTCTTAGTTAAAAAAAAAAACGAAATTCCATGCGAATATAGCTTTATGTGGGAAAAAAAACGACATTACCAGAAAAGTGTTTTTTGAGTGTTTTTGAGAGTGTTGGGCAATAAAGCACTAAAAAGTAGGGCAATCACATTACATGGAATAAAACCAACGTTTACCAAGATCTTGCCTTTAAGTGTTTTTCAGCTCCTTATATGCGCTAAAACCAATGCAAAACACACTTTATATAGAAACAAAATAACATAACCAACAACAGGTATTTTGAGTGTTTTTTAATCATGTGATCTATGAAAAACGCTTAAATACATGCAAAAAACCTTATGTTTGGGAAAGGAAAGGATATTACGAGAAACGTGTATTATGAGTGTTTTCCAGTTCCTTAAGAACCAAAAGAAACCATAACCTTAAGAACCTTAAGAAAAAAAAATAGAAAAACAAAAAAAATTTTATATTTCTTTATTCATCTTTATAGGTATCGAGATGCCAAAATTCTGGCAAAATTCAGGGCAATTATGTGATAAAAGATCATTATCAAAAAAGTTAATTTTAGCTTTCTTACGGACTGTTATTTACCAAACCCTAGAGTGCATGCAAAGCCACCTATATGAGGAAATCAAACGACTTTACCAGAAACCTGTCTTTTGAGTGATTTTCAGCTTGTTAGGCATCAAAACGATAAATAATATGGAAGTCACTCTATATGAGAATCCAAAACAAAATACTGAAAACGTGCCTTTTCTGTGTTTTAGGTAGAAAAACGCTAAAACGGATGCAAACCAACAAATATGAAGAAATAGAATATTACCGAAATGGTATATTTTGAGTGTTTTTAATCTTGTTACCTACAAAAAACGCGAAAAAGGATGCAAAGCACTATATATTGGGAAACAAAAGGACATTAAGAGAAACGTGAATAATGAGTGTTTTATAGTTTCACAAGAACCACAAGGCAAAAAACGCAAAAACTCGTGTATATGGAGAAGTTTCTTAGTTACCAAAATGCTGGTACTCATGAATAACACTCTTAAATAAGAAACATAACAACCTTACGAAATGTGTGTATTTTAATTATTTTTCACATTGTTAGTTAGCAAAATCCCAAAAAGCATGCGAAACTAGGTTTATGTGAGAAAAAATGACATTACCAGAAGTGTGTTTTGAGTGTTTTTGAGCGTGTTTGGCAATAAAGCACTAGAAAGCAGGGCAATCACATTACATGGGAATAAAACCAACTTTGACCAAGAACTTGCCATTATGTGTTTTTGAGCTCCTTACATACCAAAACGCTAAAACGCATGCAAAACACTCCTTTATGGAGAAGCAGAAAAAAACATTACAAAAAACATGTGTTTTAAGTGTTTTTGATCATATTACCTATAAAAACGCTTAAATACATGCAAAGAACCCTATCTTTGGGAAACGAAAGGATATTACGAAAAACGTGTATTATGACTGTTTTGAAATTCCTTAAGTACCAAAATGTTAAAACCCACAAATAACACTCTTTGAAGAGAAAAAAAATAAAAAAAATAAATAAAAAATTTTGCCAAAATTCAGGGAATTTATGTGGAAAAAAGAACATTATCAAAAAAGTTAATTATAGCTTTTTCTTCGAATTGTTATTTACCAAACCTTAAAGTGCATGCAAGGCCACCTATATGAGAAAATTAAACGACTTTACCAGAAACCTGTCTTTTCAGTGTTTTTCAGTATGTTAGGCACCAAACCGATAAATAATATGGAAGTCAGTCAATATGTGAATCCAAAACAAAATTACTGAAAGCGTGTCTTTTCAGCGTTTTACGTAGAAAAAACGCTAAAACGGATGCAAAGCAACGAATATGAAGAAATAGAATAACATTACCAAAACGTGTTTTGGGGCTTTTTACCTACAAAAAAAAAAACGCGAAAACGGATGTAAAAGCACTTTATATTAGGAAGAAAAAAGGACATTTAGAGAAACGTGTATAATGATTGTTTTATAGTTTCACAAGAACCACAAGACAAAAAACGCAAAAACTCGTGTATATAGAGAAGTTTCTTACACACCAAAATGCTAAAACTCATAAATAACACTTTTAATTGAGAAACAGAACTACCTTACCAAATGTGTGTATTTTGAGTGTTTTTCACATTCTTAGTTACGAAAATCCCAAATTACATGCGAAACTACCTTTATGTGGAAAAAAAAAATGACATTACCAAAAAAGTGTCTTTTTAGTGTTTTTGAGCGTGATATGCAACAAAGCACTAAAAAGCAGAACAATCACATTACATGGGAATAAAACCAACTTTTACGAAGAACTTGCCTTTCAGTGTTTTTTAACTCCTTACATACAAAATCGCTAAAACGCATGCAAAACACCCTTTATGGAGAAACAAAATAACATTACCAAAAACATGTATTTTGAGTTTTTTTTTATCATGTAACCTATAAAAACGCTTAAATACATGTAAAGGACCCTATGTTTGTATAACAAAAGGACATTACGAAAATCGTGTATTATGAGTGTTTTTAAGTTCCTTAAGTACCAAAAAGCTAAAACCCACAAATAGCACTCTTTATAGAGAGAAAAAAAAACTTTTTTTTTTGTTATTCATCTTCATAGGTACCGAGATGCCAAAATTCTGGCAAAACTCATGGAAATTTTGTAAAAAAAATCTTTATAAAAAAATAATTTTAGCCTTTTTCCGGAGTTATGTACAAACGCTGAAGTGCATGCAAATCCACCTATATGGGGAAATTACACGAATTTATCAGAAACCTGTCTTTTGAGTGTTTTTCAGCAATTTCAACAATATTACTGAAAACGTGTCTTTTCAGTGATTTACATAAAAAAAACGCTAAAACCAATAAGAAGAAATAGAATAACATTACCAAAAAGATATATTTTGATGTGTTTTTGAGCTTGTTACCTACAAAAAAAAGAAAAATGGATGGAAAGCACTTTATATTGGCAAAGAAAAGGACATTACGAGAAACGTGTATGAGTGTTTTATAGTTTGACAAGAACCACAAGGTAAAAAACTAAAAAACTCGTGTACATAAAGAAGTTTCTTACATACCAAAAAGATGAAACTCATGAATAACACTTTTAATTTTGAAACAGAAATACCTTACCAAATGTGTGTATTAGAAAAGTTTCTTACCTACCAAAACGCTGAAACTCATGAATAACACTTTTAATTAAGAAAGAGAAAAACCTTATTAATGCCTGTGTTTTGATTTTTTTTTTCACATTCTTAGTTACGAAATTCCCAAATTCCATGCAAAACTAGCTTTATGTGGGAAATAAATGATATTACCAGAAAAGTGTCTTTTGAGTGTTTTGAGCGTGTTAGGCAATAAAGCACTAAAAAACAGGGTAATAACATTACATGGGAATAAAAACAACTTTTACTAAGAACTTGCCTTTAAGTGTTTTTGAGCTCATTACATACCAAAACGCTAAAACGCATGCAAAACACCTTTTATGGAGAAACAGAATAAAATTACCAAAAACATATATTTTTGGGGTTTTGATCATGTTATCTATAAAAACGCTTAAATACATATAAAGAACCTTATGTTTGCGAAACGAAAGGACATTACGAGAAATGTGTATTATAAAGGTTTTTAAGTTCCTTAAGTACCAAAAAGATAAAACCCACAAATAACACTCTTTATTTAGAAAAAAAAAAGTAAGAAAATAAAAAAATAGGTTTCAAAATTCTGGGAAAATTCAGGGCTATTATATGATAAAAGAAAATTAAAAAAAAAGTTAATTTTAGCTTTTTTTTTCTTATTGTTATATACCAAACCCTAAAGTGCATCCAACGACTCCTATATGAGGAAATTAAACGATCTGTTTTTTGAGTGTTTTTCAGCATGTTAGGCACCAAAACGATAAATAATAAGGAACTCACCCTATATGAGAATCCAAAACAAAATTGCTGAAAACTTTTCAATGTTTTACGTAGAAAAACGCTGAAACGGATGCAAACCAACCAATATCAACAAATAAAAAAACATTACCAAAAAGGTATATTTTGAGTGTTTTTGTGCTTCTTACCTACAAAAAAACGGGAAAATTGATGCAAAGCACTGTACATAAGAAAACAAAAGAACTTTGCAAGAAAAGTGTATAATGAGTTTTTTATAGTTCAAACGAACCAAAAGGCAAAAAACACAAAAACTCGTGTATATGGAGAATGTTCCTAGATACCAAAATGATGAAACTCATGAATAACACTCTTAACTGAGAAACAGAACAACCTTACTAAATGCGTGTATTTTGCGTGCTTTTCACATTCTTTGTTATGAAAACCCAAAATTACATGCGAAACCACCTTTATGTGAGAAAAAATGACATTACCAGAAAAGTGTCTTTTAAGTGTTTTTGAGCGTGATAGGCAATAAAGCACTAAAAAGCACGGCAATGAAATTACATTAGAATAACACCAATTTATACCAAAAACTTGCCTTTAAGTGTTTCTGAGCTCCTTATATAACAAACCGCTAGAACGCATGTAAAACAAACTTTATGGAGAAACAGAATAACATTACCAAAAACATATTTTGAGCGTGTTTTGATCATGTTATCTATAAAAACGCTTAAATACATGCAAAGAACATTATGTTTAGAAAACAAAAGGACATTACGAGAAACTTGTATTATGAGTGTTTTTTTTAATTTTTTTAAGTACCAAAAAGCTAAAACCCACAAATAACACTCTTTATTTAGAAAATAAAAAAAATTAAAAAATATATAAAAAATTGGATTTTTTTTTTATTCATCTTCATAGTACCGAGATGCCAAAATTCTGGGAAAATTCAGGGCAATCGTATGATAAAAGAATATTATAAAAAAAGTTAATTTCAGCTTTTTTTTTCGAACTGTTATGTACCAAACCCTAAAGTGCATTCAAAGCCTCTTATATGAAGAAATTTAACGACCTTACCAGAAATCTGTGTTTTGAGTGTTTTTTAGCATGTTAAGCACCAAAACGATAAATAATAAGGAACTCACCTCTATATGGGGATCCAAAACAAATTTACTGAAAAAGTGTCTTCTCAGTGTTTTACGTAGAAAAACGCTAAAACTAATGGAAAGAAATTGAAAAACGTTACTAAAAAGGTATATTTTGAGTGTTTTTGAGCTTATTACCTACAAAAAACGCGAAAATTGATGCAAAGCACTCTATACTGAAAAACAAAAGGACATTGCAAGAAAACTGTATAATGAGTGTTTTATAGTTCAAAAGAACCACAAGGCAAAAAACGCAAAATCTCGTGTATATGGTGAGGTTTCCTAGATACAAAAATGCTGAAACTTTTGTATAACATTCCTAATTTAGAAACAGAACAACCTTAATAAATGCGTGTATTTTGAGTGCTTTTCACATTCTTAGTTACCAAATTGCATACGAAAATAGATTTGTGGGAAAAAAAAATGACCACCAGAAAAGTGTCTTTTGAGTGTTTTTGAGCGTGATAGGCAATAAAGCACTAAAAAGGAAGGCAATCACATTACATTGCAGGAAAACGAATTTTTACCAAGAACTTGCCTTTAAGTGTTTTTTGAGCTCCTTATATACCAAAACACTAAAACGCATGCAAAACACTCTTTATGGTGAAACAAAATATTATTACCAAAAACATATATTTTGAATGTTTTTGATCATATTACCAATAAAAACGCTAAAATACATGCAAAGAACTCTATTTTTAGGAAACGAAAGGAGATTACGAGAAACGTGTATTATGAGTGTTTTAAAGTTCATTAATTACCAAAAAGCTAAAAGCCACAAATAACACTCTTTATTGAGAAACAATAAATAAATTTTAAAAATACGATATTTTTTTCTTTCTTGTTCATCTTCACAGGTACCGAGATGCCAAAATTCGGGGAAAATTCAGAAAATTAAGTAAAAACATTATCAAAAAAGTTTTTAGTTTTTTTTCGGACTATTATGTACCAAACCCCTAAAGTGCATGCAAAGCTTACTATATGGGAAAATTAAACGTCTTTGCCAGAAAACGGTCTTATGAAAGTTTTTCAGCATCTTAGGAACCAACACGATAAATAACATGGAAGTCAATATATATGGGAATCCAAAACAATATTACTAAAAACATGTTTTTTTTCGGTGTTTTACGTAGAAAAATGCTAAAACGGATGCAAACCAACCAATATGAAGGAATAGAAAAACATTACCAAAAAGGTATATTTTGAGTGTTTTTGAAATTGTTACCTACAAAAAACGCGAAAATAGATGGAAAGCTCTCTATATTTAGAAGCAAAAGGACATTACGAGAAACGTGTATAATGAGTGTTTTATAGTTTCACAAGAACTACAAGGCAAAAAACGCAAAAAACTCGTGTATATAGAGAAGTTTCTTACATTCCAAAATGCTGAAACTCTGGAACAACACTTTTAACTGAAAAACAGAACAATCTTACTAAATGCGTGTATTTTGAGTGCTTTTCACATCATTAGTTACCAATACCCCAAATTGCATGCAAAACCAGCTTTATGTGGGAAAAAAATGACATTACCAGAAAAATGTCTTTTGAGTGTTTTTGAGCGTGTTAGGCAATAAAGCACTAAAAAGGCAGGGCAATCACTTTACATTGAAATAAAACCAATTTTTAACAAAAACTTGCCTTTAAGTGTATTTGAGCTCCTTATATACCAAAACACTAAAATGCATGCAAAATACACTTTAGGGTGAAACAGAATAACATTACCAAAAACATGTATTTTGAGTGTTTTTGATCATGTTACATATAAAAACGCTTAAATACATGCAAACAACCCTATTTTTGGGAAACGAAAGGACATTACAAGAAACGTGTATTATGAGTGTTCTTAAGTTCATTAACTACTAAAAAGCTAAAAGCCACAAATTACACTCTTTATTGAGAAAAAATAAATAAATAAATAAAAATATACGATATTTTTTTATTCTTATTTATCTTCACAGGTAAGGAGGTGCCAAAATTCGGGCAAAGCTCAGGAAATTATATAAAATAAGAACATTTTCAAAAAAGTTACATTTAGCTTTTTTTTCGGACTGTTATGTACCAAACCCCTAAATTGCATGCAAAGCCACCTATATGGGGAATTGAACGTCTTTTCCAGAAAACTGACTTATGAGGGTTTTTCAGCATGTTAGGAACCAACACGATAAAACACAAGGAAGTCAATCTATATGGGAATCCAAAAATAAATTACTGAAAACGCGTCTTTTCGGTGTTTTACGTAGAAAACGCTAAAACGGATGCAAACCAACCAAAATGAAGAAATAGAATAACATTACCAAAATGGTATATTTTGAGTGTTTTTGTTATTGTTTCGCTACAAAAAACGCGAAAATATATGGAAAGCACTCTATATTGGGAGGCAAAAGGTACCAAAAAGCATTTTAGGCACCAAAATGATAAATAATATGAAAGTCACTCTATATGTAAATCCAAAGCAATATTACTGGAAACGTGTCTTTTAAAAGATTTACGTAGAAAAACGCTAAAACAGATGCAAACCAACCAATATGAAGAAATAGAAAAACATTACCAAAACATATATTTTGTGTGTTCTTGAGCTTGTTACATGAAAAAATACGAAAATATATGCAAAGCACTCTATATAAGTAAAAAAAAAAAGGACATAACGAGAAACGTGTATAATGAGTGTTTTATAGTTTCACCAGAATCACAAGGCAAAAAACGCAAAAACTCGACTATATGGAGAAGTTTCTAAGATACCAAAATAATGAAACTCATGAATAACACTCTTAATCAAGAAACAGAACAACCTTACTAAATGCGTGTATTTTGAGTGTTATTTTACATTCTTAGTTACCAAAACCCCAAATTCCATGCGAAACTAGCTTTATGTAGGAAAAAAATGACATTATCAGAAAAGTGTCTTTGAGTGTTTTTGAGCGTGTTAGGCAATAAAGCACTAAAAAGCAGGGCAATCACATTACATGAGAATAAAACCAACTTTTACGAAGAACTTGCCTTTTAGTGTTTTTGACACGCATTTAGTAAGGTTGCTCTGTTTCTCAATTAAGAGTGTTATTCAAGAGTTTCAGTATATACACGAGTTTTTGCGTTTTTTGCCTTGTGGTTTTTTTGAACTATAAAACATTCATTATACAATTTTCTCGCAATGTCCCTTTGTTTCCCAATATAGAGTGCTTTGTATCAATTTTCGCGTTTTTTTTTTGTAGGAAACAAGCACAAAAACACTCAAAATATACATTTTTGGTAATGTTATTCTGCTTCTTGATATTGGTTGGTTTGTATCAGATTTAGCGTTTTTCTACGTAAAACACTGAGAAGACACGTTTTCAGTAATTTTCTTTTGGATTCCCACATAGAGTGAGTTCCTTATTATTTATCGTTTTGGTGCCTAATATGCTGAAAAAAACACTGAAAAGACATATTTCTTGTTAGGTCTTTAATTTCCTCATATGGGAGGCTTTGCATGTCTTTTAATTGTTTGTGAGCGTATTACGCAATAAAGCCCTAAATGCCAGGGCAATCACATTACATGGGAATAAAACCAAACTTTACCAAAAACTTACCTTTAAGTGTTTTTGAGCTCCTTACGTACCAAAACGCTAAAATGCATGCAAAATACATTTTATGGAGAAACAGAATAACATTACAAAATACATGTATTTTGAGTGTTGTTTGATCTTGTTATGTACAAAAACGCTTAAATACATGTAAAGAACCTTATTTTTGGGAAACGAAAGAACATTACGAGAAACGTGTATTGAGTGATTTTTAATTTCCTTCAGTACCAAAAAGCTAAAACCCACAAATAACACTCTTTAGAAAAATAAATAAATAAAAAAAATGGGATTATTTTTTTTTTTAGTTATTCATCTTCATAGGTACGGAGATGCTAAAATTCTGCCAAAAATTCACGGAATTTATGTGGAAAAAAAAATATTATCATAGAAGTTAATTATAGCTTTTTTTTCGGATTGTTATGTACCAAACGCTAAAATGCATGCAAAGCCACCTATATAAGGAAGTTAAAGGACTTTACCAGAAACCTGTCTTTTCAGTGTTTTCAGCATGTTAGGCACCAAAACGATAAATAATATGGAAGTCAGTCAATATGTGAATTCAAAAGAAAATTACTGAAAACGTGTTTTTTCAGTGTTTTACGTAGAAAAACGCTAAAGCGGATACAAACCATCCTATATGAAGAAATAGAATTACATTAACTAAAAGATATTATATTTTGAATGTTTTTGAGCTTGTTACCTACAAAAAATGCAAAAAATCGATTACGAGAAACGTGTATAATGAGTGTTTTATAGATTTAAAAGAATCACAAGGCAATAAACGCAAAAAACTCGTGTATATAGAGAAATTTTTTACATACCAAAATGAATAAATGCATGAATAACACTTTTAATCGATTAACAGAACTATCTTACCAAATTGAGTATTTTGAGTGTTTTTCACATTCTTAGTTACGAAAATGCCAAATTACATGCGAAACTACCATCATTTGGGAAAAAAAAAATAACATTACCAGAAAAGTGTCTTTTGAGTGCTTTTCAGCGTGATATGCAACAAAGCACTAAAAAGCAGAACGATCACATTACATGGGAATAAAACCAACTTTTACGAAGAATTTGCCTTTAAGTGTTTTTTAACCCTTTATGTAGCAAACCGCTAAAACGCATGCAAAACAAATTTTATGGAGAAACAGAATAACATTACCAAAAACATGTATTTTCAGTGTTTTTTTATCATGTTATCTATAAAAACGCTTAAGTACATGCAAAGAACATTATGTTTGGGAAGCAAAAGGCCATTACAAGAAACATGTATTATGAGTGTTTTTTTAAGTTCCTTAAGTACCAAAAAGCTAAAACCCACAAAAAACACTCTTTATTTAGAAAATAAAAAAAATAAAAAAAATAAAAATAAATAGGAATTTTTTTTTCTTTGTAATTCATATTCATAGGTACCGAGATGCCAAAATTCTGGGAAAATTCAAGGCAATTATGTGATAAAAGAATATTATCAAAAAAGTTAATTTCAGCTTTTTTTTTTCGAACTGTTGTGTACCAAACCCTAAAGTGCATGCAAAGCCTTTTATATGAGGAAATTAAACGACCTTAAAAGAAATCTTTCTTTTGAGTGTTTTTCAGAATTTTAGGCACCAAAACGATAAATAAATAACTCACTTTATATGGGAATCACTTTTATATGGGAAAAAAAAACTACTGAAAACGTGTCTTTTCAGTGTTTTACGTAGAAAAACGCTAAAATGGATGCAAACTAACCAATATAAAAAAATAAAAAAAACATTAGCAAAAGGTACATTTTGAGTGTTTTTGAGCTTATTACCTACAAAAAACGCAAAAAAATGATGCAAAGCACTCTATATAAGAAAATAAATGGACATTGCAAGAAAAGTATATAATGAGTGTTTTATAGTTCAAAAGAACCAAAAGGCAAAAATCGTAAAAACTTGCGGATATGGAGAAGTTTCTTAGATACCAAAATCCTTAAATTCATGAATAACATTCCTAATTGAGAAACAGAACAACCTTACTAAATGCATGTATTTTGAGAGCTTTCCACATTCTTAGTTACCAAAACCCCAAATTGCATGCAAAACCAGCTTTATGTGAGAAAAAAAATGACATTACGAGAAAAATGTCTTGTGAGTTTTTTTTTAAGCCTGATAGGCAATAAAACACTAAAAAGCAGGGCAATCACGTTACATTTCAATAAAACCAATTTTCATCAAGAATTTGCCTTTAAGTGTTTTTGAGCTCCTTATATACTAAACCGCTAAAACGCATGCAAAACAAACTTTATGGAGAACCAGAATAACATTACCAAAAAGATGTATTTAGAGTGTTTTTGATAATGTTATCTATAAAAACGATTAGATAGATGCAAAGAACCTTATGTTTGGGAAACGTAAGGACATTACGAGAAACGTGTATTATGAGTGTTTTTAAGTTCCTTAACTACCAAAAAGCTAAAACTCACAAATAACATTCGTTATTTAGAAAAAAATAAAAAAATAAAAAAAATAAATGTTTTTTTTTTCTTTTTTTTTTATTCACCTTCATAGGTACCGAGATGCCAAAATTCCGGGAAAAATTAGGGCAATTATATGATAAGAGAATATTATAAAAAAAAAAGTTGATATTAGCTTTTTTTCGGACTGTTATGTACCAAACACTAAAGTGCACTCAAAGCCACCCATATGAGGAAATTAAACGACCTTACCAGAAATCTGTGTTTTGAGTGTTTTTCAGGATGTTAGGCACCAAAACGATAAATAATATGGAACTACTCTATATGGCAAACCAAAACAAAATTACTGGAAACGTTTCTTCTCATTGTTTTACGTAGAAAAACGCTAAAACGGCTGCAAACCAATCAATATCAAGAGGTAGAAAAACATTACCAAAAAGGTATATTTTGAGTGTTTTTGAGCTTGTTACAAAAAAAAACGCGAAAATAGATAAAAAGCACTCTATATTGGGAAACAAAGGACATTGCGAGAAAAGTGTATAATGAATGTTTTATAGTTTAAAAGAACCACAAGGCAAAAAACGCAAAAACTCGTGTATATGGAGAAGTTTCCTAGATACCAAAATGCTGAAACTCCTGAATAACACTCTTAATTGAGAAACAGAACAACTTTACTAAATGCGTGTATTTTTAGTGTTTTTCACATTCTTAGTTACCAAAATACCAAATTGCATGCGAATCCAGCTTTATGTGGGAAAAAAATGACATTACCAGAAAAGTGTCTTTTGAGTGTTTTTGAGCTTGATAGGCAATAAAGCACTAAAAAGCATGGGAATCACTTTACATGGCAATAAAATCTATTTTTACCAAGAACTTGCCTTTAAGTGTTTTGAGCTCCTTACATACCAAAACGCTAAAACGCATGCAAAACACACTTTATGGAGAAAGAGAATAGCATTATTAAAAACATATATTTTGAGTGTTTTTGATCATGTTACCAATAAAAACGCTTAAATACATGCAAAGAACCCTATTTTTAGGAAATTAAAGGACATTGCAAGAAACGTGTATTACGAGTGTTTTTAAGATCATTATTTATCAAAAAGCTAAAAGCCACAAATAACACTCTTTATTGAGAAAAAATAAATAAATAAAAAAATACGATATTTTTTTCTTTCTTTTTCATCTTCACAGGTACCAAGATGCCAAAATTTGGGCAAAATTCAGGAAATTCTGTGAAATAAGAACATTATCAAAAAAGTTAAATTTAGCTTTTTTTTTTTCGTACTGTTATGTACCAAACCCTAAAGTGCATGCAAAGCCACCTATATGGGGAAATTAAACGTCTTTGCCAGAAAACTGTGTTATGAGTGTTTTTCAACTTGTTAGACACCATAACGGTAAATAACATGCAAGTCACTCTATATGGGAATTTAAAACAAAATTACTGAAAACGTGTCTTTTCGGTGTTTTACGTAGAAAAACGCTAAAACGGATGCAAACCAACCAATAGGAAGAAATAAAATAACATTACCAAAAAGGTACATTTTGAGTGTTTTTGACCATGTTACCTACAAAAAACGCGAAAATGGATGCAAAGCACTCCCTATTGGGAAACAAAAGGACATTACGAGAAACGTGTATAATGAGTGTTTTATAATTTCACAGGAACCACAAGGCAAAAAACGCAAAAACTCGTGTATATAAAGAAGTTTCTTGGATACCAAAATGCTTAAACTCTTGAATAACAATATTAATTGAGAAACAGAACAACCTTATTAAATGCGTGTATTTTGAGTGTTTTTCACATTCAGAGTTAAGAAAAAACCCGAAAGAGCAGGCAAAACAATGTTGGAAAAAAAATGACATTACTAGAAGTGTCTTTTGAGTGTTTTTGAGCGTGTTAAACAATAAATCACAAAACAAAAAAAAAACAGGGCAATCACATTACATGGGAATAAAAACAACTTTTACCAAGAACTTGCCTTGAAGTGTTTTTGACCTCCTTACAAACCAAAACACTAAAACGCATGCAAAAAAACTCCTTTATGGAGATGCAGAATAACATTACTAAAAACATGTGTTTTAAGTGTTTTTGATCATGTTACCTACAAAAACGCTTAAATACATGCAAAGAACCCTATGCTTGGGAAACGAAAGGACATTACGAGAAACGTGTATTAGGACCGTTTTTATGTTCCTTAAGTACCAAAACGTTAAAACTCACAAATAACACTCTTTATAGAGAAAAATAAATAAATAAATAAAAATAGCTTTTTTTTATATTGATTTTCATTGGTACCAAGATGCCAATATTCTGCCAAAATTCAGGGAATTTATCTGGAAAAAAAAAACATTATCAAAAAAAGTTAATTATAGCTCTTTTTCGGATTTTTATGTACCAAACCCTAAAGTGCATGCCACCTATATAAGGAAGTTAAACGACTTTACCAGAAACCTGTCTTTTCAGTGTTTTTCAGCATGTTAGGCACCAAAACGATAAATAATATGGAAGTCAGTCAATATGTTAATCCAAAACAAAATTACTGAAGACGTGTCTTTTCAGTGTTTTACGTAGAAAAACGCTAAAACGGATGCAAACCAACAAATATGAAGAAATAGAATAACATTACCAAAAAGTGTTTTTGAGCTTTTTACCTACAAAAAACGCGCAAATATTTGGAAAGCACTCTATATTGGGAAGCAAAAGGACATTTAGAGAAACGTGTATAATGATTGTTTTATAGTTTTACAAGAACCACAAGACAAAAAACGCAAAAACTCGTGTATATAGAGGTTTCTTATATACCAAAACCCTTAAACTAATGAATAACACTTTTAATTGAGAAACAGAACTACCTTACCAAATGTGTGTATTTTGAGTGTTTTTCACATTCTTAGTTACGAAAATCCCAAATTACATGTGAAACTAGCTTTATGTGGGAAAAAAATGACATTATCTGAAAAGTGTCTTTTGAGTGTTTTTGAGCGTGACATGTAACAAAGCACTAAAAAGCAGAATAATCACATTAAATAGGAATAAAACCAACTTTTACGAAGAACTTGCCTTTAAGTGTTTTTAACTCCTTACATACCAAGACGCTAAAACGCATGCAAAACACCCTCTATGGAGAAACAGAAAAACATTACCAAAACATGTATTTTGTGTTTTTGATCATGTTACCTATAAAAACGCTTAAATACATGCAAAGAACCCTATGTCTGTGAAACGAAAGGACATTTCGAAAATCGGGTATTATGATTATTTTTAAGTTCCTTAAGTACCAAAAAACTAAAACCCACAAATAGAGAAAAAATAAATAAATAAATTTTTTTTTTTTTTTATTCATCTACATAGGTATGAAGATGCCAAAATTCAGGCAAAATTCAGCGAAATTATGTAAAAAAAACATTATTAAAAAAAAATTTAACTTTTTTTCCGGAATTATGTACCAAACCCAGAAGTGCATGCAAAGCCACCTATATGGGGAAATTACACGACTTTACCAGAAATCTGTCTTTTGAGTGTTTTTCAGCAATTTCAACAATATTACTGAAAACGTGTCTTTTCAATGATTTACGAAGAAAAACGCTAAAACGGATGCAAACCAACCAATATGAAGAAATAGAATAACATTACCAAAAAGATATATTTTGAGAGTTTTTCAGCTTGTTACCTACAAAAAATGCGAAAATGGATGGAAAGCACTCTATATTGGGAAACAAAAGAACATTACGAAAAACTTGTATAATGAGTGTTTTATAATTTCACAGGAACCACAAGCCAAAAACGCAAAAACTCGTGTATATAGAGAAGTTTCTTACATACCGAAATGCTGAAATGCATGAATAACACTTTTAATTGAAAGACAGGATTACCTTACCAAATGTGTGTATTTTGAGTGTTTTTCACATTCTTAGTTACGAAAATCCCAAATTACATGCGAAACTAGCTTTATGTGGGAAAAAAAAATGATATTCCCAGAAAAGTGTGTTTTGAGTGTTTTTCAGCGTGATGTGCAACAAAGCACAGAACAATCAACTTACATGGAAATAAAACCAACTTTTACGAAGAACTTGCCTTTAAGTGTTTTTCTTTTTAACTCCTTACATACCAAAACGCTAAAACGCATGCAAAACAACCTTTATGGAGAAACATTACCAAAAACATGTATTTTGAGTGTTTTTGATCATGTTATTTATAAAAACGCTTAAATACATGCAAAGAACCTTATGTTTGGGAAACGAAAGGACATTACGAGAAACGTGTATTATGAGTGTTTTTATGTTCATTAAGTAACAAAAAAGCTAAAACTCAAAATTAACACTCTTTATAGAGAAAAAAAAAAAATAAAATTTTTATTCATCTTCATAGGTACTAAGATGCCAAAATTCTGGCATATTCTTTGGGAATCGAAAACAAAATGACGGAAAACGAGCCTTTTCGTTGTTTTACGTCGAAAAACGCTAAAACGGATGCAAACCAACCAATATGAAGAAACAGAATAACATTACCAAAAAGGTATATTTTGAGTGTTTTTGAGCTTGTTACCTACAAAAAACGCGAAAATGGATGCAAAACACTCCCTATTCGGAAAGAAAAGGACATTACGAGAAACGTGTATAATGAGTGTCTTATTATTTTCCGGCAAATGAACTTGTGGTTCACAAGAACCACAAGGCAAAAACTCGTGTATATAAAGAAGTTTCTTAGATACCAAAATGCTGAAACTCATGAATAACAATCTTAACTGAGAAACAGAACAACATTACCGAATGCGTGTATTTTGAGTGTTTTTTTTTTTTTTCACATTCTTAGCAAAACCCCAAATAGCATGCGAAACTAGCTTTATGTATGAAAAAAAAACTGACATTACCAGAAGTGTCTTTTCAGTGTTTTTGAACGTGTTAGGCAATAAATCACTAAAAAGCAGGGCAATCATATTACATTGGAATAAAATCAACTTTTACCAAGAACTTGCCTTGAAGTGTTTTTCAGCTCCTTACATAACAAATCGCCAAAACGCATGCAAAACACTCCTTTATGGAGAAGCAGAATAACATTACCTTAAAACAAGTGTTTTTGAGTGTTTTTTACCTATAAAAACACTTAAATACATGCAAAGATCCCTATATTTGGGAAACGAAAGGACATTACGAGAAATGTGTATTATGAATGTTTTTAAGTTCCTTAAGTACCAAAATGTTAAAACCTACAAATAACACTCTTTATTGAGAAAAAAAAATAGCATTTTTATTTTTTTGTTATTCATGTTCATAGGTACCAAGATGCCAAAATTCTGCCAAAATTCAGAGAAATTATGTGGAAAAAAGAACATTATCGAAAACGATAATTTTACCTTTTTTCGGAGTTATGTACCAAACCATAAAGTGTATGGAAAGCCACCTATTTGGGAAAATGTAACGACTTTACAAGAAACCTGTCTTTTGAGTGTTTTTTCGCATGTTAGGTACCAAAACGATAGATAATATGAAAGTCACTCTATATGGAAATCCAAAACAAAATTACTAAAACGTGTCTTTTAAAAGATTTACGTAGAAACACGCTAAAACGGATGCAAACAAACTAATATGAAAAAATAGAATAATATTACCAGAAAAGTATATTTTGTGTGTTTTTGATCTTGTTACATAAAAAAAAAAAATGGATGGAAAGCACTGTATATTAGGAGAAAAAAGGACATAACGAAAAACGTGTATAATGAGTGTTTTATAGTTTCACCAGAATCACAAGGCAAAAATTCAAAAACTCGTATGTGTGGAGAAGTTTCCAAGATACCAAAATGCTGAAACTCATGAATAACTTTCTTAATCAAGAAACAGAGAAACCTTACTGAATGCGTGTATTTTGAGTGTTTTTTTTTTACATTCTTTGTTACCAGAATCCCAAATTCCATGCGAAACTAGCTTTATATGGGAAAATGACATTACCAGAAAAGTGTCTTTGAGTGTTCTTGAGAGTGTTAAGCAATATAGCACTAAAAAGCAGAGCAATCACATTACATGGGAATAAAACCAACTTTTACGAAGAACTTGCCTTTTAGTGTTTTTGACACGCATTTAGTAAGGTTGTTCTGTTTCTCAATTAAGAGTGTTATTCATGAGTTTCAGCATTTTGGTATCTAGGAAACTTCTCCATATACACGAGTTTTTGCGTTTTTTGCCTTGTGTTTTTTGAACTATAAAACATTCATTATACACTTTTATCGCAATGTCCCTTTGTTTCCCAATATAGAGTGCTTTGTATCAATTTTTTGCGTTTTTTTTTTTTGTAGGTAACAAGCTCAAAAACACTCAAAATATACATTTTTGGTAATGTTTTTCTGCTTCTTGATATTGGTTGCTTTGCATCAATTTTAGCGTTTTTCTACGTAAAACACTGAGAAGACACATTTTCAGTAATTTTTTTTTTTGTATTCCCACAGAGAGTGAGTTCCTTATTATTTATCGTTTTGGTGCCTAACATGCTGAAAAAAACACTCAAAAGACAGATTTCTGGTAAGGTCTTTAATTTCCTCACATGGGAGGTTTTGCATGTTTTTTTTAGTGTTTTTTGAGCGTGTTATGAAAATAAAGCACTAAAAGCCAGGGCAATCACATTACATGGGAATAAAACCAAATTTTACCAAGAACATGCCTTTAAGTGTTTTTGAGCTCCTTATATACCAAAACGCTAAAACGCATGCAAAATACATTTTATGGAGAAGCAGAAAAACATTACCAAATACATGTATTTTCAGTGTTTTTGATCATGTTATTTATAAAAACGCTTAAATACATGCAAAGAACCATATATTTGGGAAACGAAAGGACATTACGAGAAACATGTATTATGAGTGTTTTTTTAAGTTCCTTTAGTACCAAAAAGCTAAAACCCAAAAATAACACTCTTTATTTAAAAAATAAATAATAAAAAAATAAAATAAATATGATTTTTTTTTTTGTTATTCGTTTTCATAGGTACCGCGATGCAAAAATTCTGGGAAAATTCAGGGCAATTATGTGATAAAACAATATTATCAAAAAAGGTAATTTCAGCTTTTTTTGTTCGAACTTATGTACCAAACCCTAAAGTGCATGCAAAGCCTTCATTATGAGGAAATTAAACGATCTTACCAGAAACCTGTGTTTTGTGTGTTTTTTTTAGTATGTTACGCACAGAAACGATAAATAATAAGGAACTCACTCTATATGGGAATCCAAAACAAAGTTACAGAAAACGTGTCTTCTCAGTGTTTTACGTAGAAAAACGTTAAAACGGATGCAAACCAACCAATATCAAGAAATAGAAAAACGTTTCCTAAAAGATATATTTTGAGTGTTTTTGATCTTTTTACCTACAAAAACGCGAAAATTGATGCAAAGCACTCTATATTTGGAAACAAGAGGACATTGCAAGAAAAGTGTATAATGAGTGTTTTATAGTTCAAAAGAACCACAACGCAAACAACGCAAAAACTCGTGTATATGGAGAGATTTCCTAGATACCAAAATGCTGAAACTCATGAATAACACTCTTAATTGAGAAACAGAACAACCTTACTAAATGCGTGGATTTTAAGTGGTTTTCACATTCTTAGTTATCAAAAAACCCAAATTGCATGTGAAAATAGCTTTGTGGGAAAAAAAAAATGAATTTACCAGAAAAGTGTCTTTTGAGTGTTTTTCAGCGTAATAGGTAATAAACCACGCAAAAGCAGGGCAATCACATTACATTGGAATAAAAACATTTTTTACCAAGAACTTGCCATAAGTGTTTTTGAGATCCTTATATACAAAACTGCTAAAACGCATGCAAAACACACTTTATTGAGAAACAGAATAGCATTACCAAAACCTAGTATTTTGAGTGTTTTTGATCATGTTATCTATAAAAACGCTTAAATACATGCAAAGAACCTTTTGTTTGGGAAACGAAAGGATATTACAAGAAACGTGTATTATGAGTGTTTTTAAGTTCCTTAAGTACCAAAAAGGTAAATCCCATAAATGACACTCTTCGTTGAGAAAAAATATATAAATAAATAAAAAATAAAAAAAAAATAGGATTTTTTTTTATTTATCTTCATAGGTAGCGAGATGCCAAAATTCTGGTAAAAATTCAGCGCAATTATATGATAAAAAATATTATCAAAAAAGTTAATTTTAGCTTTTTTTTTGGGGGGGACTGTTATGTACCAAACACTAAAGTGCATGCAAAGCCTCCTATATGAGGAAATTAAACGACCTTATCAGAAATCTCTCATTTGAGTGTTCTTCAGCATGTTAGGCACCAAAACAATAAATAATAAGGAACTCACTCTATATGGGAATTCAAAAAAAAAAATTACTGAAAACGTTTCTTCTCAGCGTTTTACGTCGAAAAACGCTAAAACAGATGCAAACAAACCAATATAAAGAAATAGAAAAACATTACCAAAAAGGTATATTTTGAGTGTTTTTCAGCTTGTTACCTATAAAAAAAAACAAGAAAATTGATGCAAAGCACTCTATAATGGGAAAGAAAAGGACATTGCAAGAAAAGTGTATAATGAGTGTTTAATAGTTCAAAAGAACCACAAGGCAAAAAATGCAAAAAGAAGTTTCCTAGATACCAAAATGCTGAAACTCATGAACAACACTCAATTGAGAAACAGAACAATCTTACTAAAAGTGTGTATTTTGAGTGCTTTTCACATTCTTAGTTACCAAAACCCCAAATTCCATGCGAAACCAGCTTTATGTGGGAAAAAAATAACATTACTAGAAAAATCTCTGTTGATTGTTTTTGAGCGTGTTAGGTAATAAAGCACTAAAAAGTAGGGCAATAATATTACATTGGAATAAAACCAATTTTTAATAAGAACTTGCTTATCAGTGTTTTTGAGCTCCTTATATACCAAAACACTAAAACGCATGCAAAATACACTTTATTGTGAAACAGAATAACATTACCAAAAACATGTTCTTTGAGTGTTTTTGATCATGTTACCAATAAAATCGCTTAAGTACATGCAAACAACCCTATTTTTTGGGAAACGAATGGACATTACGAGAAAAGTGTATTATGAGTGTTTTTAAGTTCATTAAGTACGAAAAAGCTAAAAGCCACAAATTACACTCTTTATTGAGAAAAAATAAAGAAATAAAAAAATACGATATTTTTTTTCATTGTCATTCATATTCACAGTTAACGAGGTGCCAAAATTCGGTCAAAGTTCAGGAAATTATATGAAATAAGAACATTATCAAAAAAGTTAAATTTAGCTTTTTTTTCGGACTGTTATGTACCAAACCCCTAAAGTGCATGCAAAGCCACCTATATGGAAAAATTAAACCTCTTTGCC
Source organism: Scylla paramamosain (assembly GCF_035594125.1). NCBI lineage: Eukaryota > Metazoa > Arthropoda > Malacostraca > Decapoda > Portunidae > Scylla > Scylla paramamosain. The sequence continues at coordinate 9,118,715 of NC_087175.1, forward strand.
AGAAAACTGTCTTATGAGTGTTTTTCATCATGTTAGGAACCATCACGATAAAACCCAAGGAAGTCAATCTATATGGGAATCCAACACACAATTATTGAAAACGTGTCTTTTCGGAGTTTTACGTACAATAACGCTAAAACGGATGCAAACCAACTAAAATGAAGATATAGAATAACATTACCAAAAAGGTATATTTTGAGTGTTTTTGAAATTGTTACCTACAAAAAAAACGCGAAAATGGATGGAAAGCACTCTATATTGGGAAGCAAAAGGACATTACGAGAAACGTATATAATGAGTGTTTTATAGTTTCACAAGAACCACAAGGCAAAAAACGCAAAAAACTCGTGTATATAAAGAAGTTTCTTACATTCCAAAATGCTGAAACTCATGAATAAGACTTTTAATTGAGAAACAGAACTATCTTAATAAATGTGAGTATTTTGAGTGTTTTTCATATTCTTAGTTACGAAAATCCGAAATTACAAGTGAAATTAGTTTTATGTGGGAAAAAATGACATTACCAGAAAAGTGTCTTGTGAGTATTTTAGAGCGTGATATACAACAAAGCACTAAAAAGCAGAACAATCACATTACGTGGGAATAAAACCAACTTTTACCAAAAATATGCCTTTAAGTGTTTTTAACTCCTTATATAACAAAACGCTAAAACGCATGCAAAACACCCTTTATGGAAAAACAAAATAACATTACCAAAAGCATGAATTTGAAGTGTTTTTGATCATGTTACCTATAAAAACGCTAAAATACATGCAAAGAACCCTATGTTTGTGAAACGAAAGGATATTTCGAAAATTGTGTATTATAAGAATTTTTAGGTTCCTTAAGTACCAAAAAGCTAAAACACACAAATAACACTCTTTATAGAGAAAAAATAAATAAATACATGAATACAAAATTTTTTTTTTTTTTTTTGTTATTTATCTCCATAGGTACCGAGATGCCAAAATTCTGGCAAAATTCAGGGAAATTAGGTAAAGAAAAAAAATTATGAAAAAAAATAATTTTATCTTTTTTCCGGAGTTATGTACCAAACCCTAAGGTGCATGCAAAGCCACCTACGAGTATATGGGAAAATTACACAGTTTTATCAGAAACCTTTACTAGAATTAATTTCAACAAAATTACTGAAAACGAGTCTTTTCAGAGATTTACGAAGAAAAAAGCTAAAACAGATGCAAACCAACCAATGTGAAGAAATAGAATAACATTACCAAAAAGATATATTTTGAGTGTTTTTATGCTTGTTACCTACAAAAAATGCAAAAATGGATGGAAAACACTCTATATTAGGAAACAAAAGAACATAACGAGAAACGTGTATAATTAGTGTTTTATAGTTTAACAAGAACCACAAGGCAATAAACGCAAAAACTTGTGTATATAGAGAAGTTTCTTACATACAAAAATGATGAAATGCATGAAAAACACTTTTAATCGAGAAACAGAACTACCCTACCAAATTGTGTATTTTGAGTGTTTTTCACATTTATAGTTACGAAAATGCCAAATTACATGCGAAACTATCTTTATGTGGGAAAAAAAATGACATTACTAGAAAAATGTCTTTTGAGTGTTTTTGAGCGTGATGCAACAAAGCACTAAAAAGCAGAACAATCACATTACTTGGGAATAAAACCAACTTTTACGAAGAACTTGCCTTTAAGTGTTTTTTAACTCCTTACATACCAAAACGCTAAAACGCATGTAAAAACACCCTTTATGGAGAAACAGAATAACATTACCAAAAGTATGTATTTTGAGTGTTTTTGATCATGTTACCTATAAAAAAGCTTAAATACATGTAAAGAACCCCATGTTTGTATAAGAAAAGGACATTACGAAAATCATGTATTATGAGTGTTTTTAAGTTCCTTAAGTACCAAAAAGCTAAAACTCACAAATAATACTTTATAGAGAAAAAAAAAATTGTTATTCATCTTCATAGGTACCGAGATACCAAATTCTGGAAAAATGCAGGGAAATTTTGTAAAAAAAAAAATCATTATGAAAAAAATAATCTTAGCTTTTTTTCCGGAGTTATGTTCCAAACCCTGAAGTGCATGCAAAGCCACCTATATGGAGAAATTGCTCAAATTTACCAGAAACCTGTCTTTTGAGTGTTTTTTTTCAGCAATTTCAACAATATTACTGAAAACGTGTCTTTTTAGTGATTTATGTAGAAAAACGCTAAAACGGATGCAAACCAACCAATATGAAGAAATAGAATAACATTACCAAAAAGATATATTTTTATGTGTTTTTGAGCTTGTTACCATCAAAAAATTTCGAAAATGGATGAAACGCACTCTATATTAGGAAAGAAAATATCATTACAAGAAATGTGTATAATGAGTGTTTTATAGTTTCACAAGAACCACAAGGCAAAAAACTCAAAAACTCGTGTACATAAAGAAGTTTCTTACACACCAAAATGCTGAAACTCATGAATAACACTTTTAATTGAGAAACAGAACTACCTTACCAAATGTGTGTATTAGAGAAGTTTCTTACATACCAAAATACTGAAGCTCATTAATAACACTTTTAATTAAAAAACAGAACAACCTTACTAAATGCCTGTATTTTAAGTGTTTTTCACATTTTTAGTTACCAAAACCCCAAATTCTATAAGGGAAAAAAATATTACCAGAAAATGTTTTTCGAGTGTTTTTGAGAGTGTTAGGCAATAAAGCACTAAAAAGCAGGGCAATCACATTACATGGGAATAAAACCAACTTTTACCAAGAACTTGCTTTTAGGTGTTTTTGAGCTCATTACATACCAAAACGCTAAAATGCATGCAAAACACCTTTTATGGACAAAAAGAATAACATTACCAAAAACATGTATTTAAATACATGGAAAGAACCTCATGTTTGGGAAACGAAAGGACATTACGAGAAATATGTGTGTTATGAGTGTTTTTAAGTTCCTTAAGTATTAAAAAGCTAAAACCCACAAATAACTCTCTTTATTTAGAAAAACTAAATAAATAAAAAATAAAAAAATAGGATTTTTTTTTTTTGTGTTAATCATCTTCATAGATACCGAGATGCCAAAATTCTGGGGAAATTCTGGGCTATTATATGATAAAAGAAAATTATCAAAAAAGTTAATTTTATTTTTTTTTCGGACTGGTATATACCAAACCCTAAAGTGCATGCAAAGCCTCCTATATGAGGAAATTAAACGACCTTAAAAGAAATCTGTCTTTTGAGTGTTTTTAAGAATGTTAGGCACCAAAAAGATAAATAAATAAGGAACTCACTTTATATGGGAATCCAAAACAAAATTACTGAAAACGTGTCTTCCCAGTGTTTTACGTAGAAAAACGCTAAAATGGATGCAAACCAACCAATATCAAGAAATAGAAAAAACATTACCAAAAAGGTATATTTTGAGTGTTTTTGAGCTTGTTACCTACAAAAAAAATGCTAAAATTGATACAAAGCACTCTATATAGGGAAACAGAAGGACATTGCGAGAAAAGTGTATAATGAGTGTATTATAGTTCAAAAGAACAAGGCAAAAAACGCAAAAACACGTGTATATGGAAAAGTTTCCTAGATACCAAAATGATGAAACTCATGAATAACACTCTTAATTGAGAAACAGAACAACCTTACCAAATTCGTGTGTTTTGAGTGTTTTTTATATTCTTAGTTACTAAAAACGCAAATTTCATGCAAAACCAGATTTATATGGGAAAACATGACATTTCTAGAAAAATGTCCTTTGAATGTTTTTGAGCGTGATAGGCAATAAAGCACTAAAAAGCAGGGCAATCACTTTTCATTGGAATAAAACCAATTTTTACCAAGAACTTGCCTTTAAATGTTTTTGAGTTCCTTATATACAAAACCGCTAAAACGCATGCAAAACCAACTTTATGGAGAAACAGAATAACATTACCAAAAACATGTAATTTGGGTGTTTTTTATCATGTTATCTCTAAAAAACGCTTAAATACATGCAAAGAACATTATGTTTGGGACATAGAAGGACATTACGAAAAACTTGGATTATGAGTGTTTTTTTTAAGTTCCCTAAGTACCAAAAAGCAAAAACCCACAAATAACACTCTTTATTTAGAAAAAAAAATAGGAATTTTTTATTTTCATCTTCATAGGTACCGAGATGCCAAAATTCTGGGAAAATTCAGGAAAATTTTATGAACCAAAGAATATTATCAAAAAAGTTAATTTTACCTTTTTTTTCGGAATGTTATGTACCAAACCCTAAAGTGCATGCAAAGCCTCATATATGAGGAAATTAAACGACCTTACCAGAAATCTGTCTTGTGAGTGTTTTTCAGCATGTTAGGCACCAAAACGATAAATAATAAGGAACTCACTCTATATGGGAATCCAAAACAAAAATACTGAAAATGTATCTTCTCAGTGTTTTATGTAGAAAAACGCAAAAACTCGTGTATATAAAGAAGTTTCTTAGATACAAAAATGCTGAAACTCATCAATAACAATCTTAATTGAGAAACAGAACAACCTTAGCAAATGCATGTTTTTTGAGTGTTTTTCATATTCCTAGTTAGCAAAACCCTAAATAGCATGCGAACCTAGCTTTATGAGGGAAAAAAATGACATACCAGAAGTGTGTTTTAATTGTTTTTCAGCATGTTAGGCAATGAAGTAATAAATAGCAAGGCAATCACATTACATATGATTAAAACCAATTTTTACCAAGAACTTGCCAATATGTGTTTTTCAGCTCCTCACATACCAAACCGCTAATACGCATGGAAAACAAACTTTATGGAGAAACAGAATAACATTACCAAAAACATGTATTTTGAGTGTTTTTGACAATGTTATCTATAAAAACGCTTAAATACATGCAAAGAACCTTATGTTTGGGAAACGTAAGGACATTACGAGAAACGTGTATTATGAGTGTTTTTAAGTTCCTTAAGTAATAAAAAGCTAAAACCCACAAATAACACTCGTTATTTACAAAAAAAATAAAAAATAAAAAAAAATAAATAAAAGGACTCTTTTTTTTTTTTTTTTGTTATTCACCTTCTTAGGTACCGAGATGCCAAAATTCTGGGAAAAATTAGGGCAATTATATGACAAGAGAATATTGTAAAAAAATTTGATATTAGCTTTTTTTCGGACTGTTACGTACCAAACAGTAAAGTACATGCAAAGCCTCCTATATGAGGAAATTAAACGACCTTACTAGAAATCTGTGTTTTGAGTGTTTTTCAGCATGTTAGGCACCAAAACGATCAATAATAAGGAACTCACTCTATATGGCAAACCAAAACAAAATTACTGAAAACGTGTCTTCTCAGTGTTTTACGTAGAAAGACGCTAAAAAGAATGCAAACCAACCAATATCAAAAAGTAGAAAAACATTACCAAAAAGATATATTTTGAGTGTTTTTGGGCTTGTTACCTATAAAAAAACGCGAAAATTGATAAAAAAGCACTTTATATTTGGAAACAAAAGGACATTGCGAGAAAAGTGTATAATTAATGTTTTATAGTTCAAAAGAACCAAAAGGCAAAAAACGCAAATACTCGTGTATATAGAGAAGTTTCCTAGATACCAAAATGCTGAAACTCATGAATAACACTCTTAATTGAGAAACAGAACAACTTTACTAAATGCGTGTATTTTGAGTGTTTTTCACATTCTTAGTTACCAAAATCACAAATTGCATGGGAAACCAGCTTTATGTGGGAAAAAAAATGACATTACGAGAAAAGTGTCTATTGAGTGTTTTTGAGCGTGATAGGGAATAGAGCACTAAAAAGCAGGGGAATCACTTTACATGGCAATAAAATAATTTTTTACGAAGAACTTGCCTTTAAATGTTTTCAGCTCCTTATGTACCAAAACGCTAAAACGCATGCAAAACACACTTTATGGAGAAAGAGAATAACATTACCAAAAACATACATTTTGCATGTTTTTGGCAAAATCTGGGCAAAAACTTCAGGAAATTATTTGTCAATTATCAAAAAAGTTAATTTTAGCTTTCTTTTTCGTGCTGTTATGTACCAAACCCTAAAGTGCATGCAAAGCAACCTATATGGAGAAATTAAACGTCTTTGCCAGAAAACTGTCTTATAAGTGTTTTTCAGCTTGTTAGGCACCATAACGGTAAATAACATGCGTCACACTATATTGGAATCTAAAACAAAATTACTGAAAACGTGTCTTTTCGGAGTTTTACGTAGAAAAACGCTTAAACGGATGCAAACCAACCAATAAGAAGAAATAAAACTACATTACCAAAAAGGTACATTTTGAGTGTTTTTGAGCTTGTTACCTACAAAAAACGCGAAAAAGGATGCAAAGCACTCCCTATTGGGAAACAAAAGGACATTACGAGAAACGTGTATAATGAGTGTCTTATTATTTTTGAGCAAAAGAACTTGTGGTTCACAAGAACTACAAGGCAAAAAACGCAAAAAATTCGTGTATATAAAGAAGTTCTTAGATACCAATATGCTGAAACTCATGAATAACAATATTAATTGAGAAATAGAACAACCTTACCAAATGCGTGTATTTTGAGTGTTCTTCACATTCTTAGCTAGCAAAACTGCAAATAGAACGCGAATCTATGTTGGAAAAAAAATGACATTACCAGAAGTGTCTTTTGAGTGTTTTTGAGCGTTTTAGGAAATAAATTATATAAAAAAAAAAAAAAAAACAGGGTAATCACATTACATGGGAATAAAACCAACTTTTACTAAGAACTTGCCTTGAAGTGTTTTTGACCTCCTTACAAACCAAAACGTAGGCAAAAAAAACTCCTTAATGAAGAAGCAGAATAACATTACTAAAAACATGTGTTTTAAGTCATTTTGATTATGTTATCTATAAAAACGCTTAAATACATGCAAAGAACCCTATGTTTGGGAAACGAAAGGACATCACAAGAAACGTGTATTAGGACCGTTTTTAAATTCCTTAAGTAACAAAACGTTAAAACCCATAAATAACACTCTTTATAAAGAAAAATAAATAAATAAAAAAAATAGCTTTTTTTTATATTGATTTTCATAGGTACCAAGATGCCAAAATTCTGCCAAAATTCAGGGAATTTATGTGGAAAAAAGAACATTATCAAAAAAGTTAATTATAGCTCTTTTTCGGATTTTTATGTTCCAAACTCTAAAATACATGCCACCTATATAAGGAAGATAAACGACTTTACCAGAAACCTATCTTTTCAGTGTTTTCCAGCATGTTAGGCACCAAAACGATAAATAATATGGAAGTCATTCAATATGTTAATCCAAAACAAAATTACTGAAAATGTGTCTTTTCAGTGTTTTCGTAGATAAACGCTGAAACGGATGCAAACCAACAAATATGAAGAAATAGAATAACATTACCAAAAAGTGTTTTTTAGCTTTTTACCTACAAAAAACGCGCAAATGGATGGAAAGCACTCTATATTAGGAAGCAAAAGGACATTACGAGAAACGTGTATAATGAGTGTTTTATAGTTTCACAAGAACCACAATGCAAAAAACGCAAAAACTCGTGTATATAGAGAAGTTTCTTACATACCAAAACGCTAAAACTCATGAATAACAATTTTAATTGAAAAACAGAACTACCTTACCAAATGTGTGTATTTTGAGTGTTTTTCACATTCTTAGTTACGAAAATCCCAAATTACATGCAAAACTACCTTTATGGGGGAAAAAAATGACATTACCAGAAAAGTGTCTTTTGAGTGTTTTTGAGCGTGATATGCAGAAAAGCACTAAAAAGCAGAATAATCACATTATATAGGAATAAAACTAACTTTTACGAAGAACTTGCCTTTACATGTTTTTAACTCCTTACATACTAAAACGCTAAAACGCATGCAAAACACCCTTTATGCAGAAACAGAATAACATTACCAAAAACATGTATTTTGAGTGTTTTTGATCATGTTACCTATGAAAACGCTTAAATACATGCAAAGAACCCTATGTCTGTGAAATGAAAGGACATATAAAAAGAAAATTAGATTTTTTCCGGAATTATGTACCAAACCCAGAAGTCATGCAAAGCCACCTATATGGGGAAATTACACGACTTTACCAGAAATCTGTCTTTTGAGTGTTTTTCAGCAATTTCAACAATATTACTAAAAACGTGTCTTTTCAGTGATTTACGAAGAAAAACGCTAAAACGGATGCAAACCAAGCAATATGAAGAAATAGAATAACTACCAAAAAGATATATTTTGAGTGTTTTTCAACTTGTTACCTAGAAAAAATGCGAAAATGGATGGAAAGTACTCAATATTGGGAAACAAAAGAACATTACGAGAAACGTGTACAATGAGTTTTTTATAGTTTCATACGAACCACAAGGCAAAAAACGAAAAAACTAGATATTACCAAAAAAGTGTCTTTTGAGTGTTTTTGAGCGTGATATGCAACAAAGCACTAAAAAGCAGAACAATCACATTACATGGGAATAAAACCAACTTTTACGAAGAACTTGCCTTTAATGGTTTTTTTTTTAACTCCTTACATACCAAAACGCTAAAACGCATGCAAAAACACCCTTTTATGGAGAAACAGAGTAACATTACCAAAAACATGTATTTTGAGTGTTTTTGATCATGCTATTTATAAAAACGCTTAAATACATGCAAATAACCTTATGTTTGGGAATCGAAAGGACATTACGAGTATTATGAGTGTTTTTAAGTTCCTTAAGTACTAAAAAAGCTAAAACCCACAAATAAAGCTCTTTATAGAAAAAAAAATAAAATAATTTTTTTTTGTTATTCATCTTCATATGTTCTAAGATGGAAAAATTTTGGCAATATTCTTTGGCAATCGAAAACAAAATGACTGAAAACGTGTTTTTTCGGTGTTTTACGTAGAAAAACGTTAAAACGGATGCAAACCAACCAATATGAAGAAATAGAATAACATTACCAAAAAGTTATATTTTGAGTGTTTTTGAGCTTGTTACCTAGAAAAAACGCGAAAATGAATGCAAAGCACTCCCTATTGGGAAAGAATAGGACATTACGAGAAACGTCTATAATGATTGTCTTTTTATATTCGGGCAAAAGAACTTGTGGTTCACAAGAACCACAAGGCAAAAAGCGCATAAAGTCGTGTATATAAAGAAGTTTCTTAGACACCAAAATGCTGAAACTTATGAATAACAATCTTAAAAGAAACCAGAACAACATTACCAAATGCGTGTATTTTGAGTGTTTTTCACATTCTTAGCAAAACCTCAAATAGCATGCAAAACTAGCTTTATGAGGGAAAAAAATGACATTACTAAAAGTGTCTTTTAAGTGTTTTTGAGCATGTTAGGCAATAAAGCACTAAAAAGCAGGCAATCATATTACATTGGAATAAAACCAACTTTTACAAAGAACTTGCCTTGAAGTGTTTTTCAGCTCCTCCCATACCAAATCGCTAAAACGTATGCAAAACACTCCTTTATGGAGAAGCAGAATAACATTACGAAAAACAAGTGTTTTTTGAGTGTTTTTTATCATGTTACCTATAAAAACGCTTAAATACATGCAAAGATCCTTATATTTGGGAAACGAAAGGACATTACGAGAAATGTGTATTATGAATGTTTTTTAAGTTGCTTAAGTACCAAAACGTTAAAACCTACAAATAACACTTTTTATAGAGAAAAAAATTAAATAAAAAAAAAATAGCATTTTTATTTTTTTCTTATTCATGGTAATAGGTACCAAGATGCCAAAATTCTGCCAAAATTCAGGGAAATTATGTTTAAAAAAGAACATTTGGAGTTATGTACCAAACCATAAAGTGTATGCAAAGCCACCTATTTGGGAAAATTTAACGTCTTTACAAGAAACCTGTCTTTTGAGTGTTTTTACGCATGTTAGGCACCAAAACGATAGATAATATTAAAGTCACTCTATATGGAAATCCAAAACAAAATTATTGAAAATGTGTCTTTTAAAAGATTTACGTAGAAAAACGCTAAAACGGATGCAAACCAACCAATATGAAAAAATAGAATAGTATTACCAGAAAAGTATATTTTGTGTGTGTTTGATCCTGTTACATAAAAAATATCGCAAAAATGGATGCAAAGCACTGTATATTAGGAAAAAAAAATGACATAACGAGAAACGTGTATAATGAGTGTTTTATAGTTTCACCAGAATCACACGGCAAACAACGCAAAAATTCGTCTGTGTAGAGAAGTTTCTAAGATACCAAAATGCTGAAACACTTTTAATCAAGAGACAGAACAACCTTACTAGATGCGTGTATTTTGAGTTTTTTTTTTTTACATTCTTAGTTAGCAAAACCCCAAATTCCATGCGAAACTAACTTTATGTGGGAAAAAAATGACATTACCAGAAAAGTGTCTTTGAGTGTTTTTGAGCGTGTTAGGCAATAAAGCACTAAAAAACAGGGCAATCACATTACATGGGAATAAAACCAACTTTTACGAAGAACTTGCATTTTAGTGTTTTTGACACGCATTTAGTAAGGTTTTTCTGTTTCTTAATTAAGAGTGTTATTCATGAGTTTCAGCATTTTAGTATTTAGGAAGCTTCTCCATATACACGAGTTTTTGCGTTTTTTGCCTTGTGGTTTTTTTGAAATATAAAACACTTATTATACAGTTTTCTTGCAATGTCCTTTTCTTTCCCAATATAGAGTGTTTTGCATCAATTTTTGCGTTTTTTGTAGGTAAAAAGCTCAAAAACACTCAAAATATACCTTTTTTTTCTATTTCTTGATATTGGTTGGTTTCCATCCGTTTTAACGTGTTTCTACGTAAAACACTGAGAAGACACGTTTTCAGTAACTTTGTTTTGGATTCCCATATAGAGTGAGTTCCTTATTATTTATCGTTTTTGTCCCTAACATGCTAAAAATCACTGAAAACACAGATTTCTTGTAAGGTCGTTTAATTTTGCATGCACTTTAGGGTTTGGTATATAACAGTCCGAAAAAAAAAGCTGAAATTAACTTTTTTGATAATATTCTTTTATCACATAATTGCCCTGAATTTTCCCAGAATTTTGGCATCTCTGGCATTCCATTTCTGGAATTTTGGCATTTGGCACCTTTGAAGATGAATAAAAAAAAAATAAAAAAAAATATTTTTTTTATTTTTTTATTTTATTTATTTATTTTTTCAATAAACAGTGATATTTGTGTGTTTTAGCTTTTTGGTACTTAAGGAACTAAAAAAAACACTCAAAATACACGCTTCTCGTAATGTCCTTTTGTTTCCCAAACATAATGTTCTTTGCGTGTACTTAAGCGTTTTTAAAGATAACATGATCAAAAACACTAAAATTACTTGTTTTTGGTATATGTTATTCTGTTTCTCCATAAAGTTTGTTTTCCATGCATTTTAGCGGTTTGGTATATAAGGGGTTAAAAAATTCTTCGTAAAAGTTGGTTTTATTCCCATGTAATATGATCGTTCTTATTTTTAGTGCTTTCTTCCATATCACGCTGAAAAACACTCAAAAGACACTTTTCTGGTAATATCATTTTTTTCCCACATGAAGCTAGTTTCGCATGTAATTTGGCATTTTCGTAAGTAACGAGGGCAAAAACACTGAAAATACACAATTTTGTAAGGTAGTTCTGTTTATCTATTAAAAGTGTTATTCATGCATTTATTCATTTTGGTATGTAAGAAATTTCCTTATATACACGAGTTTTTGCGTTTATTGCCTTGTGGTTCTTTTAAAACTATAAAACACTCATTATACACGTTTCTCGTAATGTCCTTTTGTTTCCTAATATAGAGTGCATTACATCCATTTTTGCATTTTTTTTAGGAAACAAGCTCAAAAACACTCAAAATATATCTTTTTGGTAATGTTATTCTATTTCTTCATATAGGATGGTTTGTATCTGCTTTAGCGTTTTTCTACGTAAAACACTGAAAAGACACGTTTTCAGTTATATTCTTTTGAATTCATATATTGACTGACTTCCAAATGATTTATCGTTTTGGTGCATAACATGCTGAAAAACAATGAAAAGACAGGTTTCTGGTAAAGTCCTTTAACCTCCCTATATAGGTGGCTTTGCATGCTGTTTAGGGTTTGGTACAAAATCCGAAAAAAAAGCTATAATTAACTTATATGATAATGTTCTTTTTTCCACATAAATTCCCTGAATTTTGGCAGAATTTTGGCATCTCGGTACATATGAAGATGAATAACAAAAAAAAAAAATCCCATTTTATTATTTTTTATTCATTATATTTTTTTTTTTCTAAAGAGTGTTATTTGTGGGTTTTAGGTTTTTGGTACTGAAGGAACTTAAAAATCACCCATAATACACGTTTCTCGTAATGGTCTTTCGTTTCCCAAACATAAGGTTCTTTGGATGTATTTAAGCGTTTTTATACATAACATGATCAAAAACACTCAAAATACATGTATTTGGTAATGTAATTCTGTTTCTCCGTAAAATGTATTTTGCATGCGTTTTAGCGTTTTGGTACGTAAGGAGCTCAAAAACACTTAAAGGCAAGTTCTTGGTAAAATTTGGTTTTACTCCCATGTAATGAGATTGCCCTGACTTTTAGTGCTTTATTGCGTTACACGCTCAAAATCACTGAAAAGACATGCAAAGTGTCCCATATGAGGAAATTAAAGACCTTACCAGAAATCTGTCTTTTCAGTGTTTTTCTGCCTATTAGGCACCAAAACGATAAATAATAAGGAACTCACTCTATGCGGGAATCCAAAAGAAAACTACTGAAAATGTGTCTTCTCAGTGTTTTACGTAGAAAAACGTTAAAACTGATGCAAACCAACCAATATCAAGAAGCAGAAAAATATTACCAAAAATGTATATTTTGAGTGTTTTTGAGCTTGTTACCTACAAAAAAAAAGCTCAAAAACTTGATACAAAGCACTCTATATTGGGAAACAAAGGGACATTGTGAGAAAAGTGTATAATGAATGTTTTATAGTTCAAAAAAAAAACCACAAGGCAAAAAACGCAAAAACTCGTGTATATGCTGAAACTCATGAAAAACACACTTAATTGAGAAACAGAGCAACCTTACTAAAAGCGTGTAAAAAATACTAAAAGGCAAGTTCTTCGTAAAAGTTGGTTTTATTACCATGTATTGTGATTGCCCTGCTTTTTAGTGCTTTATTGCCTAACACGCTCAAAAACATTCAAAGACACTTTTCTGGTAATGTCATTTTTTTCCCCATATAAAGCTAGTTTCGCATGGAATTTGTGGTTTTGATAACTAACAATGTAAAAAAACACTCAAAATTCACGCATTTAGTAAGGTTGTTCTGTTTCTTGATTAAGAGTGTTATTCATGAGTTTCATTATTTTGGTATCCTAGAAACTTCTCCATACAGTCGAGTTTTTTGCGTTTTTTGCCTTGTGATTCTAGTGAGACTATAAAACACTTATTATACACGTTTCTCGTTATGTCCTTTCTTTTCCTTATATAGAGTGCTTTGTATCCATTTTCGCGTTTTTTTTTTTTATAACAAGCTCAAGAACACACAAAATATAGTTTTTTGGTAATGTTATTCTATTTCTTCATATTGGTTAGTTTGCATGCGTTTTAGCGTTTTTTACGTAAATTTTTTAAAAAACATTTTTTTACAGTAATTTTGTTTTGGATTTCCATGTAGAGTGACTTTCATACTATTTATCGTTTTGGTACCTAACATGCTTTTTGGTGCCTTTTGCTTCCCTATATAGAGTGCTTTCCATCTATTTTCGCGTTTTTTGTAGGTAACAATTTCAAAAACACTCAAAATATACCTTTTTGGTAATGTTATTCTATTTCTTCATTTTGGTTGGTTTGCATTTTTTTTCGCGTTTTCTACGTAAAACACCGAAAAGACACGTTTTCAGTAATTTTGTTTCGGATTCCCATATAGATTGACTTCCATGTTATTAATCGTGTTGGTTCCTAAGATGCTGAAAAACACTCATAAGACCGTTTTCAGTAAAGACGTTTAATTTCCCCATATAGGTGGCTTTGCATGCACTTTAGGGGTTTGGTACATAACAGTCCGAAAAAAAAAGCTAAATTTACCTTTTTTTATAATGTTCTTATTTCACATAATTTCCTGAATTTTGCCCGAATTTTGGCATCTTGGTACCTGTGAAGATGAAAAAAAAAAATTATTTTATATTTATTTATTGTTTCTCAATAAAGAGTGTTATTTGTGGATTTTAGCTTTTTGGTAATTAATAAAGTTAAAAACACTCACAATACACATTTCTCGTAATCTCCTATCGTTTCCCAAAAATAGTGTTCTTTGCATGTATTTAAGCGTTTTCATTGGTAACATGATCAAAAACACTCAAAATACATGTTTTTGGTAATATTATTCTTTTTCACCATAAAGAGTGTTTTGCATGACTTTTAGTGTTTTGGTATATAAGGAGCTCAAAAACACTTAAAGGCAAGTTCTTGGTAAAAATTTGTTTTCCTCTAATGTAATGTGATTGCCCTCCTTTTTAGTGCTTTATTGCCTATCACGGTCAAAATACTCAAAAGACACTTTTCTGGTAAAGTAATTTTTTTTCCCACAAATCTATTTTCGCATTGAATTTGGGGTTTTGGTAACTAAGAATGTGAAAAGCACTCAAAATACACGCATTTATTAAGGTTCTTCTGTTTCTCAATTAGGAGTGTTATACATGAGTTTAGCATTTTTGTATCTAGGAAACCTCTCGATATACACGATATTTTGCGTTTTTTGCCTTGTGGTTCTTTTGAACTATAAAACACTCATTATACACTTTTCTTGCAATGTCCTTTTGTTTCCCAATATAGAGTGCTTTGCATCAATTTTCGAGTTTTTTTTTATAGGTAACAAGCTCAAAAACACTCAAAATATAACTTTTTAGTAACGTTTTTCTATTTCTTGATATTGGTTGCTTTGCATCCGTTTTAGCGTTTTTCTAAGTAAAACACTGAAAAGACACGTTTTCAGTCACTTTGTTTTGGATTCCTATATACAGTGAGTTCCTTATTATTTATCGTTTTGGTGCCTAAAATGCTAAAAAAAAAACACTCAAAACACAGATTTCTGATAAGGTCGTTTAATTTCCTCATATAGGAGGCTTTGCATGCACTTTAGGGTTTGGTACATAACAGTCCGAAAAAAAAAGCTGAAATTAACATTTTTGTTAATATTCTATTATCATATGATTGCCCTGAATTTTCCCAAAATTTTATCATCTCGGTACTATGAAGATGAATAAGGAAAAAAAAATAATTCCTATTTTTTTATTTCTTTTTTTATTTTCTAAAAAAAGAGTGTTATTTGTGGGTTTTAGCTTTTTGGTACTTAAGGAACTTAAAAAACACTCATAATACACCTTTCTCGTAATGTCCTTTTGTTTCCCAAACATAATGTTCTTTGCATGTATTTAAGCATTTTTATAGATAACATGATCAAAAACACTCAAAATACATGTTTTTGGTAATGTTATTCTGTTTCTCCATAAAGTTTCTTTTGCATGCGTTTTAGCGGTTTGTTATATAAGGAGCTCAAAAACACTTAAAGGCAAGTTTTTGGTATAAATTGGTGTTATTCCAATGTAATATGATTCCCTTGCTTTTTAGTGCTTTATTGCCTCTCACGCTCAAAAACACTTAAAAGACACTTTTCTGGTAATGTCATTTTTTTCTCACATAAAGATGGTTTTGTATGCAATTTGGGATTTTTGGTAACTAAGAATGTGAAAAGCACTCAAAATACACGTATTTAGTAAGGTTGTTCTGTTTCTCAATAAAGAGTGTTATTTATGAGTTTCTGCATTTTGGTATCTAGGAACCTACTCCATATCCACGAGTTTTTGTGTTTTTTGCCTTTTGGTTCTTTTGAACTATAAAAAACTCATTATACACTTTTCTTGCAAAGTTCTTTTGTTTTCTAATTTAGAGTGCTTTGCATCAATTTTCCCGTTTTTTGTAGGTAACAAGCTCAAAAACACTCAAAATATACCTTTTTGGTAATGTTTTTCTATTTCTTGATACTGGTTGGTTTCAATGCGTTTTAGCGTTTTTCTACGTAAAACACTGAAAAGACAAGTTTTGAGCAATTTTGTTTTGGATTCTCATATAGAGTGAGTTCCTTATTATTTATCGTTTTGGTGCCTAATATGCTGAAAACACTCAAAAAACAGATTTCTGGTAAGGTCGTTTAATTTCCTCATATAGGAGTCTTTGGATGCACTTTATGGTTTGGTATATAACAGTCCGAAAAAAAAGGTAAAATTAACTTTTTTAATAATTTTCTTTTATCATATAATAGCCCTGACTTTTTCCAGAATTTTGGCATCTCGGTACCTATGAAGATGAATAAAAAAAAAAAATCGTATTTTTTTATTTTCTTACTTTGTTTCTAACTAAAGTGTTATTTGTGGGTTTTAACTTTTTGGTACTTAAGGAACTTGAAAACACTTATAATACACATTTCTCGTAATTTCCTTTCGTTTCGCAAACATAAGGTTCTTTGTATGTATTTAAGCGTTTTTATAGATAACATAATGAAAACCCTCAAAATATATGTTTTTGGTAATTTTATTCTGTTTCTCCATAAAAGGTGTTTTGCATGCCTTTTAGCGTTTTGATATGTAATGAGCTCAAAAACACTTAAAGGCAAGTTCTTGGTAAAAGTTGTTTTTATTCCCATGTAATGTGATTACCCTGCTTTTTAGTGCTTTATTGCCTAACACGCTCACAAACACTCAAAAGACACTTTTCTGGTAATATCATTTTTTTTTTCTCACAAAAAGCTAATTTTGCATGGAATTTGGGGTTTTGGTAACTAAGAATGTGAAAAAAAAAACTCAAAAGACAGGCATTTAATAAGGTTGTTCTATTTCTTAATTAAAAGTGTTATTCATGAGTTCCAGCATTTTGGTATGTAAGAAACTTTTCTTCTACACACATTTGGTAAGGTATTTCTGTTTCAAAATTAAAAGTGTTATTCATGAGTTTCAGCTTTTTGGTATGTAAGAAACTTCTTTATGTACACGAGTTTTTGAGCTTTTTACCTTGTGGTTCTTGTCAAACTATAAAACACTCATACACGTTTCTCGTAATGTCCTTTTCTTCGCCAATATGAAGTTCTTTCCATCCATTTTTTGCATTTTTTGTAGGTAACAAGCTCAAAAACACATAAAAATATATTTTTTTGGTAATGTTATTCTATTTCTTCATATTGGTTAGTTTACATCCGTTTTAGCGTTTTTCTACGTAAATCACTGAAAAGACACGTTTCCAGTAATATTGTTGAAATTGCTGAAAAACGATCAAAAGACAGGTTTCTGGTAAAGTCGTGTAATTTCTCCATATAGGTGGATTTGCATACACTTCAGGGTTTGTACATAACTCCGGAAAAAAGCTAAAATTATTTTTTTATATAATGCTTTTTTTTTTTTTTTTACAAAATTTCCATTAATTTTGCCAGAATTTTACCATATCGGTACCTATGAAGATGAATAACATAATTTTTTTTTCTCTTTACAAATAGTGTTATTTGTGGGTTTTAGCTTTTTGGTACTTAAGTAACTTAAAAACACTCATGATACACGATTTTCGTAATGTCCTTTTGTTATACATACATCAGGTTCTTTACATGTATTTAAGCGTTTTTATAGGTTACATGATCAAAAACACTCAAAATACATGTTTTTGGTAATGTTATTCTGTTTCTCCATAAAGGGTGTTTTGCATGCGTTTTAGCGATTTGGCATGTAAGGATATAAAAAACACTTAAAAGCAAGTTCTTCGTAAAAATTGGTTTTATTCCCATATAATGTGATTGTTCTGCTTTTTAGTACTTTGGTGCATATCACGCTCAAAAACACTAAAAAGACACTTTTTTGGAAATGTCATTTTTTTCTCCCACATGAAGGTAGTTTCGCATGTAATTTGTCATTTTTGAAACTATGTGAAAAACACTCAACTTTTTTCGTAATGTTCTTTTTTCCACATAAATTCCCTGAATTTTGGCAGAATTTTGGCATCTCGGTACCTATTAAGATGAATAAAAAAAAATTAAAAATCCCATTTTCTTATTTTTTTATTTATTTTCATTTTTTATTTTTTCTAAAGAGTGTTATTTGTGGGTTTTAGCTTTTTGGTACTGAAGGAACTTAAAACTCACTCATAATACACGTTTCTCGTAATGTTCTTTCGTTTCCCAAACATAAGGTTCTTTGCATGTCTTAAGCGTTTTTATAGATAACATGATCAAAAACACTCAAAATACATGTATTTGGTAATGTAATTCTGTTTCTCCATAAAATGTAAAATACATTTTATGGAGAAACAGAATTACATTACCAAATACATGTATTTTGATTGTTAGCGTTTTATTTGAGTGTTGCGTTTAAGCGTTTTGGTACGTAAGGAGCTCAAAAACACTTAGAGGCAAGTTTTTTGGTAAAATTTGGTTTTATTCCCATGTAATGTGATTGCCCTGGCTTTTAATGGTTTATTGCGTCCAAAAACTGAAAAGACATACAAAGCGTCCCATATGAGGAAATTAAAGACCTTACCAGAAATCTGTCTTTTGAGTGTTTCTCAGCTTGTTAGGCACCAAAACGATAAATAATAAGGAACTCACTCTATGTGGGAATCCAAAATAAAATTAGTGAAAACGTGTCTTTTTCAGTGTTTTACGTAGAAACACGCTAAAACTAATACAAACCAACCAATATCAAGAAGCACAAAAACATAACAAGAAATGTATATTTTGAGTGTTTTTGAGCTTGTTACCTACAAAAAAACGGGAAAATGGATACAAAGCACTCTATATTGGGAAACAAAGGGACATTGCGAGAAAAGTGTATAATAAATGTTTCATAGTTCAAAAAAACCTCAAGGCAAAAAACACAAAAACTCGTGTATATGCTGAAACTCATGAATAACACTCTTAATTGAGAAACAGAGCAACTTTACTAAATGCGTGTCAAAAACACTAAAAGGCAAGTTCTTCGCAAAAGTTGGTTTTATTCCCACGTAATGTGATTGCCCTGCTTTTTAGTGTTTTATTGCCTAACACGCTTAAAAAACATTCAAAGACACTTTCCTGGTAATGTCATTTTTTTCCCACATAAAGCTAGTTTCGCATGGAATTTGGGGTTTTGGTAACTAATGATGTAAAAAAACACTTAAAATACACGCCTTTAGTAAGGTTGTTCTGTTTCTTGATTACGAGTGTTATTCATGAGTTTCAGTATTTTGGTATTTTAGAAACTTCTCCATATAGTCGAGTTTTTGCGTTTTTTGCCTTGTGATTCTGGTAAAACTACAAAACACTCATTATACACGTTTCTCGTTACGTCCTTTTTTTTCCTTATATAGAGTGCTTTCCATATATTTTCGCGTTTTTTTTATGTAACAAGCTCAAGAAAACACAAAATATATTTTTTGGTATTGTTATTCTCTTTCTTCATATTGGTTGGTTTGCATCAGTTTTACCGTTTTCTACGTAAAACACCAAAAAGACACGTTTTCAGTAATTTTGTTTTGGATTCCCATATAGATTGACTTCCTTGGGTTTTATCGTTGGTTCCTAACATGCTGAAAAACCCTCAAAAGACAGTTTTCTGGCAAAGACGTTTAATTTCCCCATATAGGTGGCTTTGCATGCAATTTAGGTGTTTGATATATAACAGTCCAAAATTAAAGCTAAATGTAATTTTTTTGATAATGTTCTTATTTTATATATTTTCCTGAACTTTGCCCGAATTTTGGCACCTCCTTACCTGTAAAGATGAATAAGAATGAAAAAAAATATCGTATTTTTTTTTATTTATTTTTATTTTTTTCTCAATAAAGAGTGTAATTTGTGGCTTTTAGCTTTTTCGTACCTAATGAACTTAAAAACACTCATAATACACGTTTCTCGTAATGCCCTTTTGTTTCCCAAAAATAGGGTTCTTTGCATGTATTTAAGCGTCTTTATTGGTAACATGATCAAAACACTCAAAATACATGTTTTTGGTAATGTTATTCTGTTTTGCCATCAAGTGTATTTTGCATGCATTTTAATGTTTTGGTATATAAGGAGCTCAAATACACATAAAGGCAAGTTCTTGTTAAAAATTGGTTTTATTTCAATGTAATGTGATTGCCCTGCTTTTTAATACTTTATTGCCTAACACGCTCAAAAACACTCAAAAGACATTTTTCTGGCAATGTCTTTTTTTCCCACATAAAGCTGGTTTCGCATGCAATTTGGGGTTTTGGTAACTAAGGATGTGAAAAGCACTCAAAATACACGCATTTAGTAAGATTGTTCTGTTTCTCAATTAAAAGTGTTTTTCCAGAGTTTCGTCATTTTGGAATATAAGAAACTTCTCTATATACACAAGTTTTTGCGTTTTTTGCCTTGTAGTCTTGTGAAATTATAAAACACACATTATACACGTTTCTCGTAATGTCCTTTTGCTTCCCAATATAGAGAGCTTTCCATCTATTTTCGCGTTTTTTGTAGGTAACAATTTCAAAAACTCAAAATATACCTTTTTTGGTAATGTTATTTTATTCCTTCATATTGGTTGGTTTGCATCCGTTTTAGCGTTTTTCTACGTAAAACACCGAAAAGACACGTTTTTAGTAATATTGTTTTGGATTCCCATATAGATTGACTTCCATGTTATTTATCGTGTTGGTTCCTAAGATGCTGTAAAACACTCATAAGACCGTTTTCTGGCAAAAACGTTTAATTTCCCCATATAGGTGGCTTTGCATGCACTTTAGCGGTTTGGTACATAATAGTCCGAAAATAGCTAATTTTAACTTTTTTGATAATGTTCTTATTTCACATAATTTTCTGAATTTTGCCCGAATTTTGGTATCTCGGTACCAGTGAAGATGAATAAGAAAGAAAAAAAAATATCGTATTTTTTTTTATTTATTTATTGTTTCTCAATAAAGAGTGTTATTTGTGGCTTTTAGCTTTTTGGTAATTAATGAAGTTAAAAACACTCATAATACACGTTTCTCGTAATCTCCTTTCGTTTCCCAAAAATAGTGTTCTTTGCATGTATTTAAACGTTTTCATTGGTAACATAATCAAATACACTCAAAATATTTGTTTTTGGTAATATTATTCTGTTTCACCATAAAGAGTGTTTTGCAGGCGTTTTAATGTTTTGGTATATAAGGAGCTGAAAAACACTTAAAGGCAAGTTCTTGATAAAAATTCGTTTTCCTCCAATGTAATGTGATTGCCCTCCTTTTTAGTGCTTTATTGCCTATCACGCTCAAAAACACTTAAAAGACATTTTTCTGGTAAAGTCTTTTTTTTCCCACAAATCTATTTTCCCATGCAATTTGGGGTTTTGGTAACTTAGAATGTGAAAAGCACTCAAAATACACGCATTTATTAAGGTTGATCTGTTTCTCAATTAGGAGTGTTTTAGCATTTTTGTATCTAGGAAACCTCTCCATATACACGAGATTTTGCGTTTTTTGCGTTGTGGTTCTTTTGAACTATAAAAAAAAATAATTATTCACTTTTCTTGCAATGTCCTATTGTTTACCAATATATAGTGCTTTGCATCAATTTTCGCGTTTTTTGTAGGTAATAAGCTCAAAAACACACAAAATATACCTTTTTAGTAACGTTTTTCTATTCCTTGATATTGGTTGCTTTCCATCCGTTTTAGTGTTTTTCTACGTAAAACACTGAGAAGACACGTTTTCAGTAACTTTGGATTCCCATATATATATGGATTCCCATATAGAGGTGAGTTCCTTATTATTTATCGTTTTGGTGCTTAACATGCTAAAAAAAACACTCAAAACACAGATTTCTGATAAGGTCGTTAAATTTCTTCATATAGGAGGCTTTGCATGCACTTTAGGGTTTGGTACATAAGAGTTTGAAAAAAAAAAAAGCTGAAATTAACTTCTTTGATAATATTCTTTTATCATACGATTGCCCTGAATTTTCCTAGGATTTCGGGATCTCGGTAATATGAAGATGAATAACAAAAAAAAAAAAAAAAAAAAAATTCCTATTTTTTATATATTTTTTTTTTATTTTCTAAAGAAACTTATTTGTGGGTATTAGTTTTTTTGTACTGAAGGAACTTAAAAAACACTCATAATACACGTTTCTCGTAAAGTCCTTTTGTTTCCCAAACATAATGTTCTTTGAATGTATTTAAACGTTTTTATAGATAACATGATCAAAAAACGCTCAAAATATATGTTTTTGGTAATGTTATTCTGTTTCTCCATAAAGTTTGTTTTGCATACGTTTTAGCGGTTTGTTATATAAAGAGCTCAAAAACACTTAAAGGCAAGTTTTTTAGTATAAATTGGTGTTATTCCAATGTAATATGATTGCCGTGCTTTTTAGTGCTTTATTGCCTATCACGCTCAAAAACACTTAA
Organism: Scylla paramamosain; assembly: GCF_035594125.1. NCBI lineage: Eukaryota > Metazoa > Arthropoda > Malacostraca > Decapoda > Portunidae > Scylla > Scylla paramamosain. The sequence continues at coordinate 9,141,127 of NC_087175.1, forward strand.
AAGACACTTTTCTGGTAATGTCATTTTTTTCCTCACATAAAGGTGGTTCTGCATACAATTTGGGGTTTTGATAACTAAGAATGTGAAAAGCTCGCAAAATACTCACTTTTAGTAAGGTTGTTCTGTTTTTCAATTAAGAGTGTTATTCATGAGTTTCAGCATTTTGGTATCTAGGAACATTCTCCATATACACGAGTTTTTATGTTTTTAGCCTTTTGGTTCGTTTGAACTATAAAAAACTCATTATACACTTTTCTTGCAAAGTCCTTTTCTTTTCTTATATAGAGTGCTTTGCATCAATTTTCCCGTTATTTGTAGGTAACATGTTAAAAAAACACTCAAAATATACCTTTTTGGTAATGTTTTTCTATTTCTTGATATTGGTTGGTTTGCATCCGTTTCAGCGTTTTTCTACGTAAAACACTGAAAAGACACGTTTTCAACAATTTTGTTTTGGATTCTCATATATAGTGAGTTCCTTATTATTTATCGTTTTGGTGCCTAACATGCTGAAAAACACTCAAAAAACAGATTTCTGGTAAGGCCGTTTATTTTCCTCATATAGGAGTCCTTGGATGCACTTTAGGGTTTGGTATATAACAGTCCGAAAAAAAAGCTAAAATTAACTTTTTTGATAATTTTCTTTTATCATATAATAGCCCTAAATTTTCCCAGAATTTTGGAATCTCAGTACCTATGAAGATGAATAACAAAAAAAAAAAATCCTATTTATTTTATTTTCTTACTTTTTTTTTAAATAAAGAGTGTTATTTGTGGGTTTTAACTTTTTGGTACTTAAGGAACTTAAAAACACTTATAATACACATTTTTTCCGTAATGTCATTTCGTTTCGCAAAAATAAGGTTCTTAGTATGTATTTAAGCATTTTTATAGATAACATGATCTAAACCCACAAAATATATGTTTTTGGTAATTTTATTCTGTTTCTCCATAAAAGGTATTTTGCATGCGTTTTAGTGTTTTGGTATGTAATGAGCTCAAAAACAATTAAAGGCAAGTTCTTGGTAAAAGTTGTTTTTATTCCCATGTAATCTTCTTTATTTTACACGAGTTTTTGAGTTTTTTTCCTTCTGGTTCTTGTCAGACTATAAAACACTCATACACGTTTCTCGTAATGTCCTTTTCTTTGCCAATATAAAGTGCTTTCCATCCATTTTTTCATTTTTTGTAGGTAACAAGTTCAAAAACACATCAAAATATATCTTTTTGGTAATGTTATTCTATTTCTTAATATTGGTTGGTTTACATCCGTTTTAGCGTTTTTCTACGTAAATCACTGAAAAGACACGTTTTCAGTAATATTGTTGATATTGCTGAAAAACACTCAAAACACAGGTTTCTGGTAAAGTCGTGTAGTTTCCCCATATAGGTGGATTTGCATACACTTCAGGGTTTGTACATAACTCCGGAAAAAAGCTAAATTTTTTTTTTTTTTTTTTACAAAATTTCCATGAATTTTGCCAGAATTTTGGCATCTCGGTAACTATGAAGATGAATAACAAAAAAAAAAAAAAAATTATCTCTATAAAGAGTGTTATTTGTGGGTTTTAGCTTTTTGGTACTTAAGTAACTTAAAAATACTCATAATACACGATTTTCGTAATGTCCTTTTGTTATACAAACATAGGGTCCTTTACATGTATTTAAGCGTTTTTATAGGTTAAATGATCAAAAACACTCAAAATACATGTTTTTGGTAATGTTATTCTGTTTCTCCATAAAGGGTGTTTGCCATACGTTTTAGAGATTTGGTATGTAAGGAGTTAAAAAACACTTAAAGGCAAGTTCTTCGTAAAAGTTGGTTTTATTCCCATGTAATGTGATTGTTCTGCTTTTTAGGGCATTGTTGCATATCACGCTCAAAAAGAATAAAAATAAACTTTTTTGGAAATGTCATTTTTTTTTCCCACATGAATGTAGTTTCGCATGTAATTTGGCATTTTCGTAACTAAGAATGTGAAAAACACTCAAAATACACAATATGGTAAGATAGTTCTGTATATAGATTAAAAGTGTTATTCATGCATTTCATCATTTCGGTTTGTAAGAAATTTCTCTATATACACGAGTTTTTGTTTTTATTGCCTTGTGGTTGTTTTAAAACTATAAAACACTCATTATACACGTTTCTCGTAAAGTCCTTTTGTTTCCTAATATAGAGTGCTTTACATTCATTTTTGCATTTTTTGTAGGTAACAAGCTCAAAAACACTCAAAATATATCTTTTTAGTAATGTTATTCTATTTCTTCATATATGTTGGTTTGCATCAGCTTTAGTGTTTTTCTTCGTAAAACACTGAAAAGACACGTTTTCAGTAATTATGTTTTGGATTCACATATTGACTGACTTCCATATTATTTATCGTGTTGGTGCCTAACATGCTGAAAAACACTGAAAAAACAGGTTTCTGATAAAGTCGTTTAACTTCCCTATATAGATGTCTTTGCATGCACTTTAGGGTTTGGTACATAACAATCCGAAAAAAAAGCTGTAATTAACTTTTTTGGTAATGTTCTTCTTTCCACATAAATACCCTGAATTTTGGCAGAATTTTCGCATCTCGGTACCTATAAGGATGAGTAACAAAAAAAAAAAAAAAATCCCATTTTTTTATTTTTTTTGGTTATTATTTTTTTCTAAATAAAGAGTGTTATTTATGGGTTTTAGCTTTTAGGTATTGAAGGAACTTAAAAAAAACACTCATAATACACGTTTCTCGTAATGTCCTTTCGTTTCCCAAACATAAGGTTCTGTGCATGTATTTAAGTGTTTTTATAGATAATATGATCAAAAACACTCAAAATACATGAATTTGGTAATATTATTCTGTTTCTCCATAAAATGTATTTTGCAGGCGTTTTAGCGTTTTGGTATGTAAGGAGCTCAAAACACTTAAAGGCAAGTTCTGGGTAAAATTTGGTTTTATTCCCATGTAATGTGATTGCCCTTCCTTTTAGTGCTTTATTGCGTAACACGCTCAAAAACACTCAAAAGATATGCAAGGCCTCGCATATGAGGAAATAAGAGACCTTACCAGAAATCTGTCTTTTGAGTGTTTTTCAGCATGTTAGGCACCAAAACGATGAATAATAAGGAACTCTCTCTATGTGGGAATCCAAAAGAAAATTACTGAAAACTTGTCTTCTCAGTCTTTTACGTAGAAAAACGCTAAAACTGATGCAAACCAACCAATATCAAGAAGCAGAAAAACATTACCAAAAATATATATTTTGAGTGTTTTTGAGCTTGTTACATACAAAAAAACACAAAATTGATACAAAACACTCTATATTGGGAAACAAAGGGACATTGCGAGAAGAGTGTATAAGGAATGTTTTATAGTTCAAAAAAACCACAAGCCAAAAAACGCAAAAACTCGTGTATATGGAAAAGCTTCCTAGATACTAAAATGCTGAAACTCATGAATAACACTCTTAACTGAGAAACAGAACAACCTTACTAAATGCGTGTCAAAAACACTAAAAGCAAGTTTTTCGTAAAAGTTGGTTTTATTCCCATGTAATGTGATTGCCCTGCTTTTTAGTGCTTTATTGCCTAACATGCACAAAAACACTCAAAGACACTTTTCTGGTAATGTCATTTTATACCCATATAAAGTTAGTTTCGCATGGAATTTGGGGTTTTGGTAACTAAGAATGTAAAAAAACACTCAAAATACACGCATTTAGTAAGGTTGTTCTGTTTGTTGATTAAGAGTGTTATTCATGAGTTTCAGCATTTTGCTATCTTAGAAACTTCTCCACACAGACGAGTTTTTGCGTTGTTTGCCTTGTGATTCTAGTGAAACTATAAAACACTCATTATACACGTTTTTCGTTATGTCCATTTTTTTTTCCTAATATACAGTGCTTTGCATCCATTTTTGCGTTTTTTTTATGTAACAAGCTCAGAAACACACAAAATATACTTTTCTGGTAATATTATTCTATTTCTTTCATATTCGTTGGTTTGCATCCGTTTTAGCGTTTTTCTACGAGGAAATTAAACGACTTTACAAGAAAACTGTCTTTTGAGCTTTTTTCAGCATGTTAAGCACCAAAACGATAAATAATATGGAATTCACTCTATATGGGAATCCAAAACAAAATTACTGAAAACGTGTCTTTTCAGTGTTTTACGTAAAAAACGTTAAAACTGATGCAAACAGACCAATATGAAGAAATAGGATAACATTACCAAAAAGATATATTTAAAGTATTTTTGAGCTTGTAACAAACAAAAAAAAAATAAACGCGAAAATAGATGCAAAGCACTCTATATTGGGAAACAAAAAGACATTACGAGAAACGTGTATAATGAGTATTTTATAGTTTCACAAGAACCACAAAGCAAAAAACGTAAAAACTAGTGTATATGGAGAAGTTTCTTAGATACCAAAATGCTGAAACGCCTGAATAACACTCTTAATTAAGAAACAGAATAACATTACTAAATGCGTGTATTTTGAGTGTTTTTCACATTCTTAGTTACTAGAACACCAAATTACATGCGAAACAAGCTTTATGTGGGAAAAAAAATGATATAACTAGAAAAGTGTCTTTTGAGGGTTTTTGAGAGAGTTAGGCAATAAAGCACTAAAAAGGAGGGCAATCACATTACAACGGAATAAAACCAACTTTTACCAAGAACTTGCCTTTAAGTGTTTTTTAACTCCTTATATACCAAAACGCTAAAAACACATGCAAAACACCCTTTACGGAGAAACAGATTAACATTACCAAAAACATATATTTTGAGTGTTTTTGATCATGTTACCTCTAAAAACACTTAAATACATGCTAAGAACCCTATGTCCGGGAAACGAAAGGACATTATGAAAAACGTGTATTATGCGTGTTTTTAAGTTCCATAAGTACCAAAAAGCTAAAACCTCTTTATAAAGAAAAAAAATAAAGAAATAATAAAAAAATAGGATTTTTTTTTTGTTATTCTTCTTCATAGGTACTGAGATGCCAAAATTCTGGCAAAATTCAGGGAAATTATGTTTAAAAAGAACATTATCAAAAATGTTCATTTTAGCTTTTTTTTCGGACTGTTATGTACCAAAAAATGAAGTGCATGCAAACCCAATTATATACAAACGACTTCACGAGAAACCTGTGTTTCTAGTGTTTTTGAGCATGTTAGTCACCAAAACAATAAATAATATTAAAGTCATTCTATGTGGTAATCCAAAACAAAATTACTTTAAACGTATCTTTTTCGTGTTTTACGTAGAAAAACGCTAAAACGAATGCAAGCCAACCAATATAAAGAAATAGAATAAGATTACCAAAAAGGTATAATTTGAGTGTTTTATTAGCTTTTAACTTACAAAAAAAAAAAACGCGAAAATGGATGGAAATCTCTCTCTATTGGTTAAGAAAAGGACATTACGAGAAACGTGTATAATGAGTGTTTTATAGATTCTCAAGAATCACAAGACAAAAAACGCAAAAGCTCGTATATATAGAGAAGTTTCTTAGATACCAAAATGGTGAAACTCCTGAATAACACTATCAATTGAGAAACAGAACAACCTTACCAAATGCGTGTATTTTGAGTGTTTTTCACATTCTTAGTTACCAAAACCCCAAATTTTATGTGAAAGTAGCTTTATGTGGGGGAAAAAAATGACATTACCAGAAAAGTGTCTTTTAATTGTTTTTTTTTTTTTTTTAGCATGATAGGCAATAAAGCACTAAAAAGCAGGGCAATCACTTTACATGGGAATAAAATCAACTTTTACCAAGTGTTTTTTCTAAGTGTTTTTGAGCTCCTTATATACCAAAACGCTAAAACGCATGTAAAACACCCTTTATTTAGAAACGGAATAACATTACCAAAAACATGTATTTTGAGTGTTTTTGATCATGTTACCTATAAAAAAGCTTAAATACATGCAAAGAATCTTATGTTTGGGAAACGAAAGGACATTTCGAGAAACGTGTATTATGAGTGTTTTTAAGTTCTTTAAGTACCAAAAAGCTAAAACCCACAAATAACACTCTTTTTTAGAGAAAAAATAAATAAATAAATAGAAAAATAGGATTTTTTTTAATTCATATTCATAGGTACCGAGATGCTAAAATTCTGCCAAAAATTCAGGGAAATTGTGTGAAAAAAGAACATTATGAAAAAGAGTTAATTTTAGCTTTTTTTTCGGACTGTTATGTACCAAACCCTAAAGTGCATGCAAAGCACTTTAGCATGGGGAAATTAAACGACCTTACCAGAAACCTGTCTTTTGTGTTTTTTTTTTCAGCATGTTAGGCACCAAAACGATAAATAATATGGAAGTCACTAAATGTGGGAATCCATCACAAAATTACTGAAAAAGTATCTTTTCAGTGTTTTACGTAGATAAACGCTAAATCGGATGCAAACCAACGAATATGGAGAAATAGAATAACATTACCAAAAAGGTATATTTTGAGTGTTTTTGAGCTTCTTACCTTCAAAAAAACGCGAAAATAGATGGAAAGCACTCTATATTGGGATACAAAAGGACATTACGAGAAATGTGTATAATGAGTGTTTTATAGTTTCACAACAGCCACAAGGCAAAAATCGCAAAACTCGGTGTATATGGAGAAGTTTCTTAGATACCAAAATGATGAAACTCAGAAATAACACTCTTAATTAAGAATACAGAACAACCTTAACAAATGCAGGTATTTTGAGTGCTTTTCACATTCTTAGTTACCAAAACCAAAAATTGCATGCAAAACTAGATTTATGTGGGAAAAAAAATGACTCAAAAGTGTCTTTTGAGTGTTTTTGAGCGTGATAGGCACTAAAGCTCTAAAAAGGAGGGCAATCACATTACATGGGATTAAAACCAACTTTTACCAAGAACCTGCCTTTACGTGTTTTTGAGCTTCTTACATACCAAAACGCTAAAAGGCTTGCAAAACACCATTTATGGAGAAACAAAATAACATTACCAGAAACATGTATTTTGAGTGTTTTTGATCATGTTACCTATAAAAATGCCTAAATACATGCAAAGAACCCTATGTTTGGAAAATGAAAGGACATTACGAAAATCGTGTATTATGAGTGTTTTTAAGTTCCTTAAGTACCAAAAAGCTAAAACCCAGAAATAACTTTTTATTAAGAAAAAAAAAATTGTTATTCATCTTCATAGGTACCGAGATGCCAAAATTCTGCCAAAATTCATGGAAATAAAAAAAAAATCATAAAAAAAAAGAAATTAGCTTTTTTCCGGAGTTATGTACAAACTCTGAAGTGCATGCAAATCCAGCTATATGGGGAAATAATACGACTTTACCAGAAACCTGTCTTTTGAGTGTCTTTCAGCAATCTGAACAATATTACTTAAAACGTGTCTTTTCAGTGATTTACGTAGAAAAACGCTAAAACGGATGCAAACCAACCAATATGAATAAATAGAATAACATTACCAAAAAGATATATTTTGTTGTGTTTTTGAGCTTGTTACCTACAAAAAATGCAAAAATGGATGGAAAGCACTTTATATTGGCAAAGAAGAGGACATTACGAGAAACGTGTATGAGTGTTTTATAGTTTGACAAGAACCACAAGGTAAAATACTCAAAAACTCGTGTACATAAAGAAGTTTCTTACATACCAAAAAGCTGAAACTCATCAATAACACTTTTTAATTTTGAAACAGAAATACCTTACCAAATGTGTGTATTAGAAAAGTTTCTTACATACCAAAATGCTGAAACTCATGAATAACACTTTTAATTAGAAAATAGAAAATAGTGTTTTGAGTTTTTTTTCACATTCTTAGTTACCAAAACCCCAAATTCCATGCAAAACTAGCTTTATGTGGGAAAAAAATGATATAACCAGAAAATAGTTTTTTGAGTGTTTTTGAGCGTGTTAGGCAATAAAGCACTAAAAAGCATGGGAATCACTTTACATGGGAATAATAACAACTTTTACCAAGAACTTGCCTTTAAGTGTTTTTGAGCTAATTACATACGAAAACGCTAAAACGCATGCAAAACACCTTTTATGGAGAAAGAGAATAAAATTACCAAAAAACATATATTTTGTGTGTTTGTGATCATGTTATCTATAAAAACGCTTAAATACATGCAAAAAACCTTATGTTTAAGAAACAAAAGGACATTACGAGAAATGTGTATTATAAGTGTTTTTAAGTTCCTTAAGTACCAAAAAGCTAAAACCCACAAATAACACTCTTTATTTAGAAAAAAAAGTAATAAAATAAAAAAATAGGATTTTTTTTTTGTTATTCATCTTCATAGGTACAAAGATGCCAAAATTCAGGGAAAATTCAGGACAAAACAAAAATTATCAAAAAAGTGAATTTTAGCTTTTTTTTGGACTGTTATGTACCAAACCCTAAAGTGCATCCAAAGACTCCTATATGAGGAAATTAAACGAGCTTACCAGAAATCTGTTTTTTGAGTGTTTTTCAGCATGTTAGGCACCAAAACGATAAATAATAAGGATCTCACTCTATATGAGAATGCAAAACAAAAATACTGAAAAAGTGTTTTTTCTTTCTTTTACGTAAAAAAACGCTAAAACGGATGCAAACCTACCAATATCAAGAAATAGAAATACATTACCAAAAAGGTATATTTTGAGTGTTTTTGAGCTTGTTACCTAGAAAAAAAACGCGAAAATTGATGCAAAGCACTCTATATTAAAAAACAAAAGGACTTTGCAAGAAAAGTGTATAATGAGTTTTTTATAGTTCAAAAGAACCAAAAGGCTAAAAACACAAAAACTCGTGTATATGGAGAAGGTTCCTAGATACCAAAATGCTGAAACTCATGAATAACACTTTTAATTGAGAAACAGAACAACCTTACTAAATGCGTGTATTTTGAGTGCTTTTCACATTCTTAGTTACCAAAACCCCAAATTGCATGCAAAAACACCTTTATGTGAGAAAAAAATGACATTACCAGAAAAGTGTCTTTTAAGTGTTTTTGAGCGTGATAGGCAATAAAGCACTAAAAAGCAGGGCAATCATATTACATTGGAATAACACCAATTTATACCAAAAACTTTCCTTTAATTATTTTTGATGTCCTTATATACCAAACCACTAAAACCCATACAAAAACAAACTTTATGGAGAAACAGAACATTAGCAAAAACAAGTATTTTGAGTGTTTTTGATATTGTTATCTATAAAAACGCTTAATTACATGCAAAGAACATTATGTTTGGGAAACAAAAGGATATTACGAGAAACGTGTATTATGAGTGTTTTTTAAGCTCCTTAAGTACCAAAAAGCTAAAACCCACCAATAACAGTCTTTATTTAGAAAATAAAAAAATAAAAATATAAAAAAAATAGGATTTTTTTTTTTTGTTATTCATATTTATAGGTACCGAGATGCCAAAATTCTGGGAAAATTCAGGGCAATCATATTATAAAAGAGTATTATCAAAAAAGTTAATTTCCGGTTTTTTATTATTGGACTGTTATGTACCAAACCTTAAAGTGCATGCAAAGACTCCTATATGAGGAAATTAAACGACCTTACCAGAAATATGTGTTTTGAGTGTTTTTTAGCATGTTAGGCACCAAAACGGTAAATAATAAAGAACTCACTCTATATGGGAATCCAAAAAAAAGCTACTGAAAACGTGTCTTCTCAGTGTTTTACGTAGAAAAACTCTAAAACGGATGCAAAGCAACCAATATCAAGAAATAGAAAAACGTTACTAAAAAGGTATATTTTGAGTGTTTTTGAGCATGTTACTTACAAAAAAACGCGAAAATTGATGCAAAGAACTCTATATTGGGAAAGAAAAGGACATTGCAAGAAAAGTGTATAATGAGTGTTTTATAGTTCATAAGATCCGGGAGGCAAAAAACGCAAAATCTCGTGTATATGGAGAGGCTTCCTAGATACAAAAATGCTAAAATTCATGTATAACACTCCTAATTGAGAAAGAGAACAGCCCTAATAAATGCGTGTATTTTGATTGCTTTTCACATTCTTATCAAAACCAAAAATTGCATGCGAAAATAGATTTGTGGGAAAAAAAGAGACTTTACCAGAAAAATGTCTTTTGAGTGTTTTTGAGCGTGATAGAAAATAAAGCACTAAAAAGGAGGGTAATCACATTACGTTGGAGGAAAACGAATTTTTGCCAAGAACTTGCATTTATGTGTTTTTGAGCTCCTTATATACCAAAACACTAAAACAGAATAACATTACCAAAAACATGTATTTTGAGTGTTTTTGATCATGTTACCAATAAAAACGCTTAAATAAATGCAAAGAACACTATTTTCTGGGAAACGAAAGGAGATTACGAGAAACGAGTATTATGAGTGTTTTTAAGTTCATTAATTACCAAAAAGCTAAAAGCCCCAAATAACACTCTTTATTGAGAAACAATAAATAAATAAAAAATTAAATAAATACAATATTTTTTTTCTTTCTTATTCATCTTCACAGGTACCGAAATGCCAAAATTCGGGCAAATTTTAGGAAATTATGTGAAATAAGAACATTATCAAAAAAGTTAAATTTAGCTTTTTTTTTCGAACTGTTATGTACCAAACCCCTAAAGTGCATGCAAAGGCACCTATATGTGGAAATTAAATGTCTTTGCCAGAAAACGGTCATATGAGTGTTTTTCAGCATGTTAAGAACCAACACGATAAATAACATGGAAGTCAATCTATATGGGAATCCAAAACAAAATTACTAAAAACGTGTCTTTTCGGTGTTTTACGTAGAAAAACGCTAAAACGGATCTAAACCAACCAATATGAAGAAATAAAATAACATTAACAAAAAGGTATATTTTGAGTGTTTTTGAAATTGTTACGTAAAAAAAACGCGAAAATGGATGGAAAGCACTCTATATTGGGAAGCAAAAAGACATTACGAGAAACGTGTATAATGAGTGTTTTATAGTTTCACAAGAACTACAAGGCAAAAAACGCATTGAGAAGTTTCTTACATTCCAAAATGCTGTAACTCTGGAACAACACTCTTAATTGAGAAACAGAACAATCTTACTAATTGCGTGTATTTTGAGTGCTTTTCACATCCTTAGTTACCAAAAACCCCAAATTGCATGCGAATCCAGCTTTTTGTGGGAAAAAAATGACATTACCAGAAAAATGTCTTTTGAATTTTTTTGAGCGTGTTAGGCAATAAAGCACTAAAAAGCAGGGCAATCATTGGAATAAAACCAATTTTTAACAAGAACTTGCCTTTAAGTGTATTTTGAAACTCCTTATATACCAAAACACTAAAATGCATGCAAAATACACTTGATGGTGAAACAGAATAACATTACCAAAAACATGTATTTTGAGTGTTTTTGATCATGTTACCAATAAAAACGCTTAAGTATATGCAAAGAACCTTATTTTTGGGAAATGAAAGGACATTACGAGAAACGTATATTATGATTGTTTTTAAGTTCACTAAGTACGAAAAAGCTAAAAGCCATAAATTACACTTTTTATTCAGAAAAAAAAAGTAAATAAATAAAAAAATACGATTTTTTTTTCATTCTTATTCCTCTTCACAGGTAACGAGGTGCCAAAATTCGGTCAAAGTTCAGGAAATTATATGAAATAAGAACATTATCAAAAACGTTAAGTTTAGCTTTTTTTTTCGGACTGTTATGTACCAAACCCCTAAAGTGGATGCAAAGCCACCTATATGGGGAAATTAAACGTGTTTGCCAGAAAACTGTCTTATGAGTGTTTTTCAGCATATTAGGAACCAACATGATAAAACCCAAGGAAGTCAATCTATATGGGAATCCAAAACAAAATTAATGAAAACGTGTCTTTTCGGTGTTTTACTTACAAAACGCTAAAACGGATGCAAACTAACCAAAATGAAGAAATATAATAACATTACCAAAAAGGTATATTTTGAGTGTTTTTGAAATTGTTACCTACAAAAAACGCGAAAATGGATGGAAAGCACTCTATATTGGGAAGCAAAAGGCATCAAAAAGCATGTTAGGCATCAAAACGATAAATAATATGAAAGTCACTCTATTTGGATATCCAAAACAAAATTACTGGAAACGTGTCTTTTAAAAGATTTACGTAGAAAAACGCAAAAACGGAGGCAAACCAACCAATATGAAGGAATAGAATAACATTACCAAAAAATATATTTTGTGTGTTTTTGAGCTTGTTACATAAAAAGAACTTTGAAAATGGATGCAAAGCACTCTATATAAGGAAAAAAAAGGACATAATGAGATACGTGTATAATGAGTGTTTTATAGTTCATCAGAATCACAAGACAAAAAACGCAAACACTCGACTGTATTTAGAAGTTTCTAAGATACCAAAATACTGAAACTCATGAATAACACTCTTAATCAAGAAACAGAACAACTTTACTAAATGCGTGCATTTTGAGTGTTTTTTTACATTCTTGGTTACCAAAACCCCAAATTCCATGTGAAACTAGCTTTATGAGGGAAAAAAATGACATTACCAGAAAAGTGTCTTTGAGTGTTTTTAAGCGTGTTAGGCAATAAAGCACTAGAAAGCAGGGCAATCACATTACATGGGAATATAACCAACTTTTACGAACTTGACTTTTAGTGTTTTTGACATGCATTTAGTAAGGTTGCTCTATTTCTCAATTAAGAGTGTTATTCATGAGTTTCAGCATTTACACGAGTTTTTGCGTTTTTTGCCTTGTGGATTTTTTGAACTATAAAACATTCATTATACATTTTTCTCGGAATGTTTTCTACGTAAAACACTGAGAAGACACGTTTTCAGTAATTTTCCTTTGGATTCCCACATAGAGTGAATTCCTTATTATTTATCGTTTTGGTGCCTAACATGCTGAAAAACACTCAAAAGACAGATTTCTTGTAACGTCTTTAATTTCCTCATATAAGAGGCTTTGCATGTGTTTTCAGTGTTTTTGAGCGTGTTACGCAATAAAGCACTAAAAGCCAGGGCAATCACATTACATGGGAATAAAACCAAATTTTACCAAGAACTGGCCTTTAAATGTTTTTGAGCTCCTTACATACCAAAACGCTAAAACGCATGCAAAATACATTTTATGGAAAAACAGAATAACATTACCAAATACATGTATTTTGAGTGTTTTTGACCATGTTATCTAAAAAAACGCTTAAATACATGCAAAGAACCTTATGTTTGGGAAACGAAAGAACATTACGAGAAACGTGCATTATGAGTGATTTTAAAGTTCCTTCAGTACCAAAAAAGCTAAAACCCACAAATAACACTCTTTAGAAAAAAAAATAAATAAATAAAAAAAATAAAGAAATGGAAATTTTTTGTTTTTGTTTTTCATCTTCATAGGTACCGAATTGTCAATATTCTGCCAAAATTTAGGGAATTTATGTGAAAAAAAGAACATTATCATGAAAGTTAATTATAGCTTTTTTTTCTGATTGTTATGTACCAAAACTTAAAGTGCATGCAAAGCCACCTATATAGGTTAAACGACTTTTCAATCGTTTTCAGCATGTTAGGCACCAATACGATAAATAATATGAAAATCAGTCAATATGTGAATCCAAAACAAAATTACTGAAAACGTGTCTTTTCAGTATTTTACGTAGAAAAACGCTAAAGTGGATACAAACCATCCTATATGAAGAAATAGAATAACATTACCAAGAAGATATTTTTTGAGTGTTTTTGAACTTGTTACCTACAAAAAATGCAAAAATGGATGTAAAGCACTCTATATTAGGAAACAAAAGGACATTACGTGAAACGTGTATAATGAGTGTTTTATAGTTTTAAAAGAACCACAAGGCAATAAACGTAAAAACTCGTGTATATAGAGAAATTTTTACATACCGAAATGATGAAATGTATGAATAACACTTTAAATTGATAAACAGAACTACCTTACCAAATTGGGTATTTTAAGTGTTTTTCACATTCTTAGTTACAAAAATGCCAAATTACATGCGAAACTAGCTTCATTTGGGAAAAAAAATGACATTACCAGAAAAGAGTCTTTTGAGCGTGATATGCAACAAAGCACTAGAAAGCAGAACGATCACATTACATGAGAATAAAACCAATTTGTACAAAGAATTTGCCTTTCAGTGTTTTTTAATCCCTTATATACCAAACCGCTAAAACGCATGAAAAACAAACTTTATGGAGAAACAGAATAACATTACCAAAAACATGTATTTTGAGTGTTTTTGATCATGTTATCTATAAAAACGCTTAAGTACATGCAAAGAATATTATGTTTGGGAAACAAAGGGACATTACGAGAAACGTGTATTATGAGTGTTTTTATAAGTTTCTTAAGTACCAAAAAGCTAAAACTCACAAATAACACTCTTTATTTAGAAAATAAAAAATAAAAAAAATAAAAAATAGGATTTTTTTATTTGTTATTCATCTTCATAGGTACCGAGATGCCAAAATTTTGGAAAAATTCAGGGCAATTATATGATAAAAGAATATTATAAAAAAAAGTTAATTTTTAACTGTTATGTACCAAACCCTAAAGTGCATGCAAAGCCTCCAATATGAGGAAATTAAACGACCTTACCAGAAATCTTTGTTTTGTGTTTTTTAGCATGTTAGGCACCAAAACGATAAATAATAAGGATCTCACTCTATATGGGAATCCAAAACAAAGTTACTAAAAACGTGTGTTCTCAGTGTTTTACGTAGAAAAACGTTAAAACGGATGCAAACTAAAAAAGTATCAAGAAATAGAAAAACGTTACCAAAAAAGTATATTTTGAGTGTTTTTGAGCTTTTTACCTACAAAAACGCGAAAATTGATGCAAAATACACTATATTGGGAAACAAAAGGACACTGCAAGAAAAGTGTATAATGAGAGTTTTATAGTTCAAAAGAACCACAAAGCAAACAACGCAAAAACTCGTGTATATGGAGAGATTTCCTAGACACCAAAATGCTGAAACTCATGAATAACACTCTTAATTGAGAAACAGAACAACCTTAATAAATGCTTGTATTTTGAGTGCTTTTCACACTCTTAGTTATCAAAGACCCCAAATTACATGCGAAAATAGCTTTGTGGGAAAAAAAATTACTTTACCAGAAAAGTATCTTTTGAATTTTTTTCAACGTGATAGGTAATAAAGCACTCAAAAGCAGGACAATCACATTATATTGGAATAAAACGATTTTTTACCAAGAACTTGCTTTTAAATGTTTTTGAGCTCCTTTTATACAAAACTGCTAAAACGCTTTCAAAACACACTTTAAGGAGAAACAGAATAACATTACCAAAACCTTGTATTTTGAGTGTTTTTGATCACGTTATCTATAAAAACGCTTAAATACATGCAAAGAACCATATGTTTGGGAAACGAAAGGACATTACGAGAAACGTGTATTATGAGTGTTTTTAATAACCTTAAGTACCAAAAAGGTAAATCCCACAAATAACACTATTTATTGAGAAAAAATAAATAAATAAATAAATAAAAAAATAGGATTATTTAATTTTTTTTTTATTTATCCTCATAGGTACCAAAATGCCAAAATTCTGGGAAAATTCAGGGCAATTATATGATAAAAGAATATTACCAAAAAAAGTTAATTTTAGCTTTTTTATATACCAAACCCTAAAGTGCATGCAAAGCCTCCTATATAAGGAAATTAAACCACCTGATCAGAAATCTCTCTTTTGAGTGTTGTTTAGCATGATAGGCACCAAAACAATAAATAATAAGGAACTCACTCTGTATGGGAATTCAAAACAAAATTACTAAAAACGTGTCTTCTCAGTATTTTACGTAGAAAAACGCTAACACGGATGCAAACAAACCAATATAAAGAAATAGAAAAACATTACCAAAAAGGTATATTTTGAGTGTTTTTGAGCTTTTTACCTATAAAAAAACACGAAAATTGATGCAAAGCACTCTATAATGGGAAAGAAAAGGACATTGCATGAAAAGTGTATAATGAGTGTTTTATAGTTCAAAAGAACCATAAGGCAAAAAATACAAAAGCTAGTGTATATGAAGAAGGTTCGTAGATACCAAAATGCTGAAACTCATGAACAACACTCTTAATTGAGAAACAGAACTATCTTATTAAATGTGCGTATTTTGAGGGCTTTTTTTACATTCTTAGTTTTAAAAACCCCAAATTGCATGCGAAACCAGCTTTATGTGAGAAAAAAATGACATTACCAGAAAAATGCCTTTGAGTGTTTTTGAGCGTGTTAGGCAAAGAAGCACTGAAAAGCAGGGCAATCACATTACATTGGAATAAAACAAATTTTTAATAAGAACTTGCCTTTAAGTGTTTTTGAGCTCCTTATATACCAAAACACTAAAACGTATGCAAAATACACTTTATGGTGAAACAGAATAACATTACCAAAAACATGTATTTTGAGTGTTTTTTATCATATTTCCAATAAAAACGCTTAAATGACATTACCAGAAAAATGTCTTTTAAGTGTTTTTGAGCGTGATATGCAACAAAGCACTAAAAAGCAGAAAAATCACATAACTTGGGTATAAAACCAACTTTTACGAAGAACTTGCCTTTAAGGGTTTTTTTTTTTAACTCCTTACATACCAAAACGCTAAAACGCATGTAAAACACCCTTTATGGAGAAACAGAGTAACATTACCAAAAATATGTATTTTGAGTGTTTTTGATCAAGTTACTTATAAAAATGCTTAAATACATGTAAAGAAACCTATGTTTGTATAAGAAAAAATCATTAACAAAATCGTGTATTATGAGTGTTTTTAAGTTCCTTAAGCACCAAAAAGCTAAAACACACAAATAACACTTCATAGAGAAAAAAAAAAATGTTATTCATATTCATAGGTACCGAGATAACAAAATTCTGGAAAAATTCAGGGAAATTAAAAAAAAATAATAATTTCAGGTTTTTTCCGGCGTTATGTACCAAACTCTGAAGTGCATGCAAAGCCACCTATATGGAAAAATTACTCAACTTTACCAGAAACCTGTCTTTTCAATGTTTTTCTTTTTCAATGTTCAATGATTTCAATTTTTTTCAATGTTTTTCTGGTAAAGTCGAGTAATTTTTCCATATAGGTTGCCTTGCTCTCCATAAAGGGTGCTTTACATGCGTTTTAGCGTTTTGGTATGTAAGGAGTTAAAAAAAACACTTAATGGCAAGTTCTTCGTAAAAGTTGGTTTTATACCCAAGTTATGTGATTTTTATGCTTTTTAGTGCTTTGTTGCATATAACGCTCAAAAATACTTAAAAGACATTTTTCTGTTAATGTCATTTAAGCGTTTTTATTGGAAATATGATAAAAAACACTCAAAATACATGTTTTTGGTAATGTTATTAGCACTAAAAGCCAGGGCAATCACATTACATGGGAATAAAACCAAATTTTACCAAGAACTTGCCGTTAAATATTTTTGAGCTCCTTACATACCAAAAAGCTAAAACCAAAAAAAACTTTATGGAGAAAAACAAAAACATTACAAAAAACATGTATTTTGAGTGTTTTTGATCATGTTACCTATAAAAACGCTTAAATACATGCAAAGAATCCTATGTTTGAAAAACGAAAGGACATTACGAGAAACGTGTATTATAAGTGTTTTTAAGTTACTTAAATACCAAAAAGCTAAAATCCACAAATAACACTCTTTATGAAGAAAAAAAAATAAATAAATAAATAAAAATAAATAAATAAAAGAAAAGAAAATAATAATTTTTTTTTTTTTTTTGTTATTCATCTTCAGAGGTACCGAGATGCCAAAATTCTGTTAAAATTCAGGGAAATTATGGGGATAAAAGAACATTATCGAAAAGTTAATTTTAGCTTTTTTTTTGGAGTGTTTTGTACCAAACCCTAAAGTGTATGCAAAGCCATCTATATGGGGAAATTAAACAACTTTACGAACTGTCTTTGGAATGTTTTTCAGCATATTAGGTACCAAAACGATAAATAATATGGCAGTCACTCTATATGGGAATCCAAAACAAAATTACTGAAAACGTGTCTTTTCAGTGTTTTACGTAAAAAACGCTAAAACGGATGGAAACAGACCAATATGAAGAAATAGAATAACATTACCAAAAAGGTATATTTTAAGTATTTTTGAGTTTGTGACAACAACAAAACAAAAAAAAAAAACGTGAAAATGGATGCAAAGCACTCTATATTGGGAAATAAAAAGACATTACGAGAAACGTGGATAATGAGTATTTTATAGTTTCACAAGAACCACGAAGCAAAAAACGCAAAAACTAGTACATATGGAGAAGTTTCTTAGATACCAAAATGCTGAAACTCCTGAATAACACTCTTAATTAAGAAACAGAATAACATTACTAATTGCGTGTATTTTGAGTGTTTTTCACATTCTTAGTTACTAGAACCCCAAATTGCATGCGAAACTAGCTTTATGTGGGAAAAAAATGACATTACCAGAAAAGTATCTTTTGAAGGTTTTTGAGAGAGTTAGGCAATAAAGCACTAAAAAGGAGGGCAATCACATTACATGGGAATAAAACCAACTTTTAAGTGTTTTTTAACTCCTTATATACCAAAACGCTAAAACAAATGCAAAACAACCTTTATGGAGAAACAGGTTAACATTATCAAAAACATTTATTTTGAGTGTTTTTTGATCATGTTACCTCTAAAAACGCTTAAATTCATGCAAAGATCCCTATGTCTGGGAAAGGAAAGGACATTATGAAAAACGTGTATTATTTGTGTTTTTAAGTTCCATAAGTACCAAAAAGCTAAAACCTCTTTATAGGGAAAAATCAAGAAATAATTAACAAAATTAATTAAAATTTTATTAAAATTTATTAAAATTAATTAAAAAAATTAACAAGCTCAAAAACACTCAAAATATACCTCTTTGGTAATGTTATTCTATTTCTTCATATTGGTTGGTTTTCATCTGTTTTAGCGTTTTTCTACGTAAAACACCGAAAAGACACGTTTTCAGTAATTTCGTTTTCGATTCCCAAAGAATATTGCCAGAATTTTGGCATCTTAGTACCTATGAAGATGAATAAGAAAAATAAAAAAAGAATATATATACTTTATTTTCTTTTCTTTTTTTTTCTCTCTATAAAGAGTGGGTTTGTGGGTTTTAGCTTTTTTGGTACTTAAGGAACTTAAAAACACTCATAATACACGTTTCTCGTAATGTCCTTTCGTTTCCCAAAAATAGGGTTCTTTGCATGTATTTAAGCGTTTTTATTGGAAACATGATCAAAAACACTCAAAATACATGTTTTTGGTAATGTTATTCTGTTTCACCATAAAGTGTTTTTTTTTGCATGCATTTTAGTGTTTTGGTATATAAGGAGCTCAAATACACTTAAAGGCAAGTTCTTGTTAAAAATTGGTTTTATTCCAATGTAATGTGATTGCTCTGCTTTTTAGTGCTTTATTGCCTAACACGCTCAAAAACACTCAAAAAACATTTTTCTGGTAGTGTCATTTTTTTCCCACATAAAGCTGGTTTCGTTTGCAATTTGGGGTTTTGGTAACTAAGGATGTGAAAAGAAGTCAAAATACACGCATTTAGTAATATTGTTCTGTTTCTCAATTAAGAGTGTTGTTTCAGAGTTTCAGCATTTTGGAATGTAAAAAAACTTCTCTATATACACGGTATTTTGCGTTTTTTGCCTTGTAGTTCTTGTGAAACTATAAAACACTCATTATACACGTTTCTCGTAATGTCCTTTTGCTTCCCAATATAGAGTGCTTTCCATCCATTTTCGCGTTTTTTTAGGTAACAATTTCAATAACACTCAAAATATTCCTTTTTGGTAATGTTATTTTATTTCTTCATATTGGTTGGTTTGCATCCGTTTTAGCGTTTTTCTACGTAAAACACCGAAAAGACACGTTTTTAGTAATTTTGTTTTGGATTCTCATATAGATTGACTTTCATGTTATTTATCGTGTTGATTCCTAACATGCTGAAAAACACTCATAAGACCGTTTTCTGGCAAAGACGTTTAATTTCCCCATATAGGTCGCTTTGCATGCACTTTAGGGGTTTGGTACATAACAGTCCGAAAAGAACTAAATTTAACTTTTGATAATGTTCTTATTTCACATAATTTCCTGAATTTTGCCCGATTTTTTTCATCTCGGTACCTGTGAAGATGAATAAGAAAGAAAAAATAAATATTGTATTTTTTAAATTTATTTATTGTTTCTCAATGGCTTTTAGTTTTTTGGTAATTAATGAACTTAAAAACACTCATAATACACGTTTCTCGTAATCTCCTTTTGTTTCCAAAAAATACTGTTCTTTGCATGTATTTAAGCGTTTTTATTGGTAACATGATCAAAAACACTCAAAATACATGTTTTTGGTAAAGTTATTCTGTTTCACAATAAAGAGTGTTTTGCATACGTTTTAGTGTTTTGGTATATAAGGAGCTCAAAAACGCTTAAAGGCAAGTTCTTGGTAAAAATTCGTTTTCCTCCAATGTAATGTGATTGCCCTCCTTTTTAGTGCTTTATTGCCTATCACGCTCAAAAACACTCAAAAGACTCTTTACTGATACGACAAAATAAATAAATAAATAAATAAATAAAAAATAAAAAAGACACCCTATATGGATAACAAAACGTAACCGAAACCGTCTCTTTTCAGTGTTTTCAGGTAATTACGTGTCATAATGCTAAAACGCATGCAAAAAAAAAAAACATTTATGGCGAAACATTATATATTTGCGAAAAAAAATGTTTTTGTTACAAAAAACGACAAAATGCACACAAAGTACACTATGGGAAACGAAAGGGCATTACCTGAAACGTGTATTATTAGTGCTTTTGAGCTTCTTAGGTACCAAAATGTTAAAAGGTATCAGTGGAAAAAAAAAAAAACATTACCAAAAACTTGCGTTTTATGTGTATTACACATTATTAGGTGCCAAAAAGCCAAAAAACAGGAAAAATAGGCTATAGTTGGGAAAGAAAATGATATATCGTGAAACGTGTCTGTTGAGTGTTTATGATCGTGTTAGGCACCAAAATGTTTTTGAGCTACTTACATACCAAAAAGCTAAAACGCACGTGAAACATGATTTATGGAGAAACAATAAAATTACGAAAAAGAAGTGTGTTAAGGGTTTTCAGTTTGTTACCTACGAAAACGCCAAAATGTATGGAAAGTACCTAATATTAAGAAACAAAAAGACATTACAAGAAATGTGTATTATCAGTGTTTTTAAGCTTTTTAGGTACCAAAACGCTAAAAGACATAAATAGTATTACTCTATATGGAAAAAAAAATAAATAAAATAAAAACACTTACCAAAAACGTGATTTTTGAGTTTTATTTTACATTGTAAGATAGCAAAAACGCCAAAATGCATGCAAGGTGCCCTCTCTAGGGAAACGAAACGAAATTTCCAGAAACATGTATTTTTTTTCTTTTTTTTTTAAGTGTTTATGAGCGTGTTAGGCACAAAAACGCTAAAAGGCATGGAAAAGTTCCTCCATGGGGAAAGCAAAACAACATTTCTAAAAACGTGTGTTTGGTGTGTTTTTGAGCTATTTATGTACAAAAACCATAAAACGAATGGAAAACACCCTTTTAAAAACAAGTATTTAAATGCTTTTGAGCTTGTTACGTACAAAATCGCCAAAATGCATGCAAAGAATGAAAAAATGAAAAGACATTGCGAGAAATGTGTGTTATGAGTGTTTTTGAGTTTCCTGTCTACGAAAACGCGAAAACCCTGTAATAACACTCTAAATGGAGAAACAGAACAACATCAAAAGAAAAAACAAACGTGCTTTGTGTATTATTTTACACTGTTAACTAATTAAATGCATAAATATATGTAAGGTACCCTATATGAGGAAAAAAAAAAGAAGACATTTCCAGGAACATGTTTTTTTGAGTGATTATGATCTTGTTAATTACCAAAACGCAAAAATGCATGCAAACACTCTTCATGTAGAAAACATGATAATATTACTAAAACCAAGTAATTTGAGAGTTTTTGAGCTTATTACCTAGAAAAACGCCAAAATCCTTGATTACACGATCTGAAGAAACAAAAACGCATTACTAGAAACTTGTGTTATGAGTGTTTTTTTCAGTTTCTTAGGTACTGAAACGCTAAAACGCCTAAATATATGGAGAAAATTAACATTATAAAAACTTGCATTTTGAGTGTATTTCACATGGTTAGGTACCAAAATGCCAAAATGTACGCAAAGCACACTTTATAGGAAAAGGAAACGATATATCCAGAAATGTGTTTTTTGAGTGTTTATGAGCGTGTAAGGCACCAAAACGGTTAAAAAAGCATGAAAAATACCCTATATGGAAAAAAGAAACATCATTACCAAAAACGTTTCTCTTCGGTCTTTTTGAGCGAAATAGACTGAAAATATATGTTATTAATAATGTTATGTGTCTTCATATAAAGTGTTATTCATGCGTTTTAGCGTTTTTGTACCTAAGAACCAAAAACTTTCATAATACACGTTTCTCGTAAAGTCTTTTCGTTTGGAAACATGCTTTCTTGTAACAATTTAATTTCCCCATATCAAGGCCTTTCCATGCATTTTGGCGTTTCGGTACCTAATAATGTGAAATATGCTCAAAACACACGTTTTTGTTAATGTTGTTCTGTTTCTTCATAGAGTGCTGTAAATAGGTTTAGCGTTTCAATACCTAAAATGTAAAAAAAAAATAATTATAATACATGTTTTTCGTAATGTCATTACGTCTACCTATTAAGATTATTTTGCATCCATTTTAATGTTTTTGTATGCAACAAACTCAAAAAACTCAAAATACTTGTTTTTGGTAATGATATTCTTCTACATAAAAGGTGTTTTGCATGCTTTTTTAGGGTTTCGGTACGTAAGAGGCTGAAAAACACTCAAAAGACACGTTTTTTGGTAAAGTTGTTTTCTATTCCCATTTAGGGTGTTTACCATTGCATTTTAAACACTAAAAAAAAAACATTTCTTGAAATGTAGTATCGTTTCCAAATATATTGGTACTTAACAATGTGGAAAAAAAAAAACTCAAATTGCGCGGTTTTTGGTAATATTGTTCTGTTTCTTTGTATAAGATGGTATTAACGCGTTTTCGCATTTCGGTACCTGGGAAGCTTAAAAACACTTATAATACACTTTTCTTCTAATGTCTTTTTTGTTTCCCCACATAGTATACATTTCATATATTTTGGTGTTATTCTGTAACAAGCTCAAAAACACTCAAAATACTTGTTTTTGGTAATGTTATTCTGTTTTCTGCATAAAGGGTGTTTTGCATGCATTTTACCTTTTTGGTACATAAGAAGTTCAAAAACACTCAAAAAGTAATGTTTTTCGTTAAGTCGTTTTGTATTCCCAAATAAGGTGATTTCCATGCTTTTTAGCGTACTGGTGTTTAACACGCTCAAAAACATTTAAAAGATACGTTTCTGGAAATCTCGTTTTTACCCATATAGAGGATTTTCGATGCATTTTGGCGATTTGCTATTTATTAATGTGAAACTCAAAATACACGTTAGTTGGTCTCGATATCGAGTACTATTCCTGAGTTTCAGCATTTTGTTACCTCGTGATGTTCAAAACACTTATAATAGATTTTCTTCGTAATGTCCTTTCGTTTCCCCATATAACGTTATTTTCATGCATCTTTGCATTTTTGTACGTAACACGCTAAAAACACTCGAAATATTTTTTGTAATATTATTCTTTTCCTCCATAAAGTGTTTTGTATTCGTTATAGCGTTTTGTACGTAGGAAGCTCTATAACATTCAAAGGACACGTTTTTTCGTAATGATGTTTTATATTGCCATATACGTTGCTTTGCATGCATTTTGGCATTTTGTTAAATACACTTAAATATAAGTTTTAGGTAATGTTTTTTTTTATTAAGTGCTGTCAATGCGTTTTAGAGTCTTTGTACCTAAAAAGGTAAAAAAAAAAACGATTATAATAGATCTTTCATAATGTCCTTTCGTTTCCCAAAATAGAGCACTTTGCATATATTTTGGCGTTTGTTTACGTAACAAGCTCAAAACACTCTAAATACTTGTTTTTCGTAAGGTTATTCTCTCTTTTTTTTATAAAGTGTGTTTTGCATGTTTTAGACTTTTGGTGCTAAAGAAATTCAAAAACCCTGAAAAGACACTTGTTCGTAATGTTGTTTTACATGTATATTCCCATACAGGGTGATTTTTTTTTTTTTTAGCGTTATGATGCCTAATACGAAAAAAAAAAATAAATAAATAAATAAAATACCATCAAAAAATATTTTTCTATTATGTAGTTTTGTTTCCATATAATAGGTGACTGTGAATACATTATGGCATTTTGGTACCTAATTATAAAAAAAAAAACCACCCAAATAAAAAAATATTGTTAATGTTGTTCTGATTTGTCGATATAAAGTGCACTATAAAATTCATGCGTTTTAGTATTTTGCTACCTAAGAAGCTCTAAAACTCTCATAATACACCTTTTTCCTAATGTCTTTTCGTTTAATATTACAGAGTCTTTTGCTTGCATTTTGGCATTTTTCCACGTACTAAGCTCAAAAACAAAAAAACACGTTTTTGATACTTATACTTTTCTTCATGATTTCTTTTTTGCAAGCGTTTCAGCGTTTTTGGTACGTAAGTAGCTCAAAAACACTATAAAGAGACGTTTTGGTAATGTCTTGTTCACCCATATAGGATACTTTCCCTCCTTTTTTTTTTATCGTTTGGGTGTCTTCACGCACATAAATATATATATAAAAAAAAAAAAAACACGTTTCTGGAAATCTCGTTTCCTTTCTCAATATAAAGTGCTTTCCACGGATTTAAAAACCTAACAATATGATATACGTAATGTAATTCTGTTTCTTTCTATAGAGTGTTATTCATACTCATTCATAGCGTTTTGGTACTTATGAAACTAATAAAATAATCATAATACACGTTTTTCGTAATGTTTATTCATTTCCCCATTTAGGGTACTGTGCTTACTTTTTGTCGTTTTTCTACGAAACAACTTGAAAAAACACTCAAAATACTTATTTTCTTAATGTTATTAATAATATTTTACATGCGTTTCAAAGTTTTGGTACATAAGTTGCTCAAAAACAGTGGAAAAAAAAAAAGTTTCTGGTAATGTGTTGTTTTCCCATATAGGGTGTTTTTTTGTTTCTTTTTTTTTCGTTTTGGTGTCTAAGACGCTCATTAACAATCAAAGGACACTTTTCTTGAAGTCTCGTTTTCTTTCACCCTATAGGGTGTTTTGTTTGCATTTTGGAGTTTTGGTACCTGACAATGTGAAATACACTCAAAATACATGTTTTCGGAAATATTGTTTTTTTTTTCTATAGAGTGCTAATTATTGCCTTTTAGCGGTTTGTTACCTAAGAGGTAAAAAAAAAACACCTTTCTCGTAATATTTTTTTTTTCCATTTAACCAAATAGGGTACTTGGAATGTATTTTGACGTTTTTCACGTAACAGCCTCAAAAACAATCAAAAAACTTGTTTTTGGTAATGTTATTCTGTTTCTCCATCAAGGGTGTTTTGCATGCGTTTTAGCGTTCTGATACCTAAGTTGCTCAAAAATACTGAAAAGAGACATTTTTGTTAATGTTTTGTTTTCCATTACAGTGTGATTTCCATGCTTTTCATTTTTTTGGAGGTAGAACACTCATAAACACTGAAAAGACACCTTTCTGGAAAACTCGTTTCCTTTCGCATGCTTTGCATGTGTACACTCCAATTACAAGTTTTTGGTAATGTTATTATGTTTCTCCATGAAGATTTTTTTTTTCTATTTTTTTTGCGTGCGGCTTAGGTTTTTGGTATGTAATGAGCTCAAAAACACTTAAAAGACACGTTTTCCTTAGTGTTCTTTTCTTGTTCAGATCAAGTGATTTCCAAGCTTTATATCGGTTTAGTGTCTAAACACTCAAAAAACACGTTTCTGGAAACATCGTTTCATTTCCTCATAAAGGTTACTTTGCATGCATTTTTGCGTTTTCTACGTTACAAGCTCATAAACACATAAAATACTTGTTTTTGGGAATTATATTCTGTTTCTCCATAAAGAGTGTTTCGCAAACGTATTAGCGTTTTGGTACGTAAGAAGCTCAAAAAGATTGAAAACACATGTTTTTGATAATGTTTTTTATTCCCATATCGTGATCTTTCCATGCTTTTTAGCATTCTGGTACCTAGCAGATTCATAAACATTCAAAAGACACGTTTCATTAGATTTAGTTTTGTTTGTTAGTTAGTGGGCTTCCATACATTTTGGCGTTTTGGCACCTAACAATATGAAAAAAACACTCAAAATACACGTTTTTGGTAATGTTGTTATGTTTATCCATAGAGTGCTATTCATGCGTTTTCACATTTTGCTACCTAAGAAGCTCAAATTTACTCATAATACACGTTTCTTGTAATGTCTTATTCTTTCTTCATATAGAATACTTTGCATACATTATGGCGTTTTTCTTCCTAACAAGCTCAAACACTCTCAAATGATTTTTTTTTTGGTGATATTGTTCTGTTTTTCCATAAAGTGTGTTTTTCATGCATTTTACCTTTTTGGTACGTAAGAAGGTGAAAAAAAAAAAAACTTAAAAGACACGTTTTTGGCAAAGTAGTTTTTTTTTATTTTATTTCCATGTATATGTGTATATAAACTTGTTAACTACAAAACAGTAAAAAGCATGAAAACTTCCCTATGCTGGAAAAGCAAAAACAACATTTTTTCAGTATTTTTCAGCTACTAACGTACAAAAACGTTAAAATGCTTGCAAAAATCCCTTCATGGAAAAAACAAATAACCTTACCAGAAACTAGTATTTCATTTTATTTCTTAAGCTTGTCACGTACAAAAGCGCCAAAATGCATGCAAAGTACACTATATATGGATACGAAAGTGCATTACGAGAAACATGCAGTATGAGTGTTTTCAAATTATTAGGTACAAAAACGCTAAAGCGAATGATATACAGAAACAAAAACGCAAAAATGCATGAAAAGCATCATATATGAGGGAAAATACGACACTTCTAGAAACGTGTCTTTTCAGTGTTTGTAATCGTATTAGGTACCAAAACGCTAAAAAGCAAGGAAAGAACCATACATGGGAAAACAAAACATTACAAAAAAGTCTTTTCATTGTTTTGAGCTACTTACATACTAAAACGCAAAGGCGCATGCAAAACACCTTTTATGGAGAAACAGCAAAACGTGTATTTTAATGTTTTAAGATAATTACGTAAACAAATTTCAAAATTCATGTAAAGTTCCCAATATGGGGAAACGAAAAAACATTACGAGAAACATATATTATAATTGTTTTACAACTTTATTAGGTTGAAAAATACGAAAATGCATGAATACCACTCTATATGGAGTAACAGAGCAACATTACTAAAAACGTGTATTTTGTTTGTTTTAACAATGTTATGTACCAAAACGTCGAAATTCATGCAAAGTGCAATCTATGGGAGAAACGAAACGAAATTTCCAGAAACGTAAATTTTGAGTGTTTATGAGCGTGTTAGGCACCAAAACTCTAAAAAATAGAAATGGAAAGCATTCTATATGGGAATAAAAAACAAAATTATCAAAAAAATAGTATTTTTTTAGTGTTTTTGAGCTACTTTTATATCAAAACGCTTGAACAGACGCAAAACACGCTTTATGGAAAAACAAAATAACAATACAAAAAAAAAACTATATTTTCAGTGTTTTTGAGGTATGTAAGTAGAATAACGCCGAAATGTATGCAAAGTTCCCTATGCCGGGAAACGAAGACATTTCGAGATACGTGTATTATGAGAACTTTTGAGCTTTTTAGGTACCAAACACAAAGGCACCTTAATAGTACTCTATATGGAGAAACAAAACAACACGAATGAAAATATATATTTTGAGTGGTTTTCATATTATTAGGTACCAAAGCGCAAAAATACATGCAAAGACCTCTAAGAGACGACACAAAACGAAATTACAAGAAACCTATCTTTTGAGAGTGTTTCTACGTGTTAGGCACCAAAACAATAAGAGGTATGAAAAGAGCACTATGTTGGAAGGGAAAAAGAAATAACCAACAAAGTGACTTTTCACGTGTTTGGAAGTTTTTAAATTTATAATGTACCAAAACGATAAAACATGCAAAACACCCTTCCTGCAGAAACATAAAACATTACCAAAAAAGAGCATTTTGAGCGATTTTTCAGCTTGTTATGTACAAAAGCGTCGAAATGCATATAAAGTACCCTATATAAGAAAACGAAAAGACATTAAGAGAAACCAGTATTATGAGTTTTTTTTTTTTTAGCTTATTAGGTACCGAAACGATAAAACGCACGATTTGCCTTATGTATGGAAAAAACGTGTATTTCAAAAGTACTTAGCTTTGTTAGGTATCAAAACGCCAAAATGCATGCAAAGCACCCGATATGGGCAAAATAAACGACATTTCCAGAAACATGTCTTTTGAGAGTTTATGAGTGTGTTAGGCACAAAAAGCTCTTAAAAAGCATGGAAAGTATCGTAAATGGGAAAACATTAAGCGTTTTAAGGTACTTATATACCAAATCGCTAAAACGGTTGGAAAACACACTTTATGTTTATGAGCATGTTAGGTACCAAGAAGCTAAAAACCAAGGAAAGCACCCTATAGGAGAAAACAAAAGATTACAAAAACTTTTAATTTCAGTGCTTATGAGCTACTTACATACAAAAACACTTAAACGCATCCAAAATGCCTTTTTTTTTTTTACTGAATAATATTACCAAAAAAGCGTATATTTTCAATGTTTTGAGCTTGTTACGCAAAAAAAAAGTAACCTAAGACATTATGAGAAACTTATATAAAGAGCGTTTTTGAGCTTCTCAGGTACCAAAACGCGAAAATGCATAAATAATACTCTCTTTAGAGAAACACAACAATATTAGATAACAAAACGCTAAAAAGCAACGAAAGCTCCCTATTTGGAAAAGCAAAACATTACCAAAAGCGTCTTTTGAGAGTTTTTACAGCTACTTACGTACCAAAACGCTAAAATGCATGCAAAGCACATTTTATGAAGAAACAGAATAACATTACCAGAAACGTGTATTTTGAGCTTTTTTTTTATCTTACGTATAAAAAATGCAAAAATGCATGCAAAGTATCCTAAATGGCGATACGAAAAGAAATAAAAAGACACTTCATTTATCAGTGTTTTTGAGATTCTTAGGTAGCAAAATGCACAAACGCATGTATAACATTATATATGAAGAAACAGAAGAACATTACCGAAAACGTATATTTTGAGTGTTTTTTCACATTGTTACGTAACAAAAACGCCAAAATGCATGGAAATCACCCAATGTGGATAAAATAAAGGACATTACGGGAAAGATGCCATTAGTGTTTTTGAGCGTCTTAGGTACCAAACGCAAAAACTATTTACTACCACTGTATATGGAGAAACAGAACATTACCAAAAACGTTTATTTTGTGTTTTTTTCACAATTTTATGTACCAAAACGTCAAAATGACTCCAGAGCACCATCTATGTTTGGTGAGATGAAACGATATATCCAGAAACATGTCTTTTGAGTGTCGATTATTGTTGTTAGATACCAAAGTTATAAAAAGCATGGAAAGCTACCTATATGAAAGAACAAGTCAACCAAAAATTTATCTTTTTGGGTATTTTCAGCTACTTACGTACCATAACGCTGAGATGTATGCAAAACATTCTTTACGAGACTTTACGAGAAACCTGTGTTGTGAGTGATTTCAGCATGTTAGTCACCAAAACAATAAATAATATGGAAGTCATTCTATGTGAAATCCAAAACAAAATTACTGAAAACGTGTCTTTTCCGTGTTTTACGTAGAAAAAACGCTAAAACGGATGCAAACCAAACAAAATGAAAAAATAGAAAAACATTACCAAAAAGGTACATTTTGAGTGTTTTTGAGCTCTTTACTTACAAAAAACGTGAAAATGGATGCAAAGCTCTCTATATTGGTTAAAAAATGGACATTACGAAAAATGTGTATAATGAGTGTTTTATAGATTCTCAAGAACCACAAGGCAAAAAACGCAAAAACTCGTATATATGAAGATACCAAAATGCTGAAACTCCTGAATAACACTCTTAATTGAGAAACAGAACAACCTTACTAAATACGTGTATTTTGAGTGTTTTTCACATTCTTAGTTACCAAAACCCCAAATTGCATACGAAACCAGCTTTATGTGGGGAAAAAAGTGACATTACCAGAATAGTGTCTTTTCAGTGTTTTTGAGCGTGTTAGGCAATAAAGCACTAAAAAGGAGATAAATCATATTACATGGGAATAAAACCAACATTTACCAAGAACTTGCCTTTAAGTCTTTTTGAGCTAAAACGCATGCAATACACCCCTTATGGAGAAACAGAATAACATTACCAAAAACATGTATTTTGAGTGTTTTTGATTATGTTACCTATAAAAACTCTAATAATGCAAAGAACCTTATGTTTGGGAAACGAAAGAACATTTCGAGAAACGTGTATTATGAGTGTTTTTAATTTTTTTTTAAGTACCAAAAAGCTAAAACCCTAAAATAACAATCTTTAGAGAGAAAAAAATAAATAAATAAAAAAACTGGATTTTTTTTTGTTATTTATCTTCATAGGTACCGAGATGCCAAAATTGTGGCAAAATTCAGGAAAATGATGTGAGAAAAGAACATTATGAAAAAAAGTTAATTATAGCTTTTTTTTCGGACTGTTATGTACCAAACCCTAAACTGGATGCAAAGCCACCTATATTGGGAAATTAAACGACTTTACCAGAAACCTGTCTTTTGAGCGTTTTTCAGCATGTTAGGCACCAAAACGATAAATAATATGGGTCACTCAAAATGGGAATCCATCACAAAATTACTGAAAAAGTGTCTTTTCAGTGTTTTACGTAAAAAAAACGCTAAAAAGGATGCAAACCAACGAATATGAAGAAATAGAATAATATTACCAAAAGGTATATTATGAATGTTTTTGAGCTTCTTACCTACAAAAAAAGCGAAAATAGATGGAAAGCACTCTATATTGGGATACAAAAGGACATTACGAGAAACGTGTATAATAAGTGTTTTATAGTTTCACAAGAACCACAAGGCAAAAAACGCAAAAACTCGTGTATATAAAGAATGTTCTTAGATACCAAAATGCTGAAACTCAGGAATAACGCTCTTAATTAAGAATACAGAAAAACCTTACCAAATTTGTGTATTTTGAGTGCTTTTCACATTCTTAGTTACCAAAACTCCAAATTGCATGCGAAACCAGCTTTAAGTGGGGAAAAAATGACATTACCAGAAAAGTGTCTTTTGAGTGTTTTTGAGTGTGATAGGCAATAAAGCACTAAAAAGCAGGGAAATCACATGACATGGGAATAAAACCAACTTTTACCAAGAACTTGCCTTTAAGTGTTTCTGAGCTCCTTACATATCAAAACGCTAAAACGCATGCAGAACACCCTTTATGGAGAAACAGTATAACATTACCAAAAACATGTATTTTGAGTGTTTTTGATCATGTTACCTATAAAAAAGCTTAAATACATGCAAAGAACCCTATATTTGGAAAATGAAAGGACGTTACGAGAAACGTGTATTATGAGTTTTTTTTTAAGTTTGTTAAGTATGAAAAAGCTAAAACCCACAAATAACATTCTTTATGGAGTGTTTTCGTACCTAACAATGTGAAAAACACTCAAAAAGCACATTTTTGGTAATTTTGTTCTTTTCTCCATATAGAGTGCTCTTCAATGCGTCAAATAGGTCTTGGTACCTAAGAAATAAAAAAAAAACACTCATTATAAAAGTTTCTTCTAATGTCTTTTCGTTTCCACATGCAAAGTGTGTTTTGCATACATCTCAGCGTTATGGTACGTAAGTAGCTGAAAATACCCAAAAGATAAATTTTTGGTTGTCTTGTTCTTTCATATAGGTAGCTTTCAATGTTTTTTTTTTATAACTTTGGTACCTAACACGTTCATCAACACTCAAAAGACATGTTTCTTGAAATGTCGTTTCATCTCCCCATAGATGGTGCTCTGGAGGCATTTTGACGTTTTGGTACATAAAATTGTGAAAAACACTCAAAATAAACGTTTTTGGTAATGTTCTGTTTCTCCATATACAGTGGTACTAAATAGTTTTTGCGTTTGGTACCTAAGACGCTCAAAGACACTAATAATACATCTTTCTCGTAATGTCCATTATTTTATCCATATTGGGAGATTTCCATGCATTTTGGTGTTTTTGTTACGTAACAATGTGAAAAATGCTCAAAATATACGTTTTCGGTAATGTTCTTCTGTTACTTCATATATAATGTTATACATGTGTTTGTGCATTTTGCTACCTAAAAATCTCAAAAACACTGATAAATAAAGTGTCTTTTTATTTCTTTCCGTATCGCCATTTAGGATACTTTGCATGCATTTTTGTTTTTTTTTATACGTAAGATAAAAAAAAAACTCAAAATACATGTTTCTGGTAATGTTATTCTGTTTCTCCATAAAATGTGCTTTGCATGCATTTTAGCGCTTTGGTACGTAACTAGCTATAAAAGCTCTCAAAAGACACGCTTTTGGTAATGTTTTGCTTTTCCAAATAGAGTGTTTTCGTTGCTTTTTAGTGTGTTGGTATCTAATATTGTTGTGTTTCTCCAAAGAGAGTATTATTCATGCATTTTCGCGTTTTGGTACCTCAGAAGCTCAAAAACGCTCTTAATATAAGTTTCCCATAATGCCTTTGGTTACTTTTTATGTTTTTTTTGGGGGGGGGTTAAGAAGCTCAAAACATTAAAAATATACTTTTTTTGGTAATGTTTTTTAAGTTTTTTTTTTCCAAAAAAGGCGTTTTGGATGCGTTTAAGTGTTTTTGTATGTAAGTAGCTCATAACCACTGAAATGAAAAGTTTTTGTAATCTTTTGTTTTTTCCTATAGGGTGCTTTCCTTGGTTTTTAGCTTCTTTGTACCTAACACGCTCATAAACACTGAAAGGACATGTTTCTGGAAATTTTCCTTTCCCCATATAGTATGCTTTGCATGGATTTTCGCGTTGCGGTACCTAATAACGTGAAAAAAGCCTTAAAACACAAGTTTTGGTTAATCTTGTTCTGTTTCTCCATATAGAGTATTATTCATACGTTTTAGTGTTCTGGTACCTATGAAGCTCAATACTACTCAAAATATACGTTTCTTTTAATGTATTCTTTTCCCCCTTTAGGGTTATTTCCATGTATTTTATCGTTTTTGTACGTAACAGGTGCAAAATTTCTCAAAATGCATGTTTTTGGTAAATCTGTCGAGTTTCTCCATAAAGTGTTTTTTCCAACCGTTTTAGCAGTTTGGTACGTAAGTAGCTTAAAACAATGTTTTCCCATTTACGGTACTTTCCATGCTTTTTAAGAGCTTTTTGTGCCTAACACACTCATAAACTCTCAAAAGACATGTTTCTGGAAATGTCGTTTATTTTGCCCATATCGGGTGCTTTGCATGCATTTTGGCGTTTTGATACCTAACAAAGCTAAATACTTTTGAAATACACGTTTTCTCCATACATAAGGCAAATCGTGCGTTTTATCGTTTCGGTACCTAATAAGCTAAAAAAAAAAAAAAACTCATAATACTGGTTTCTCTTAATGTCTTTTCGTTTTCTTATATAGGGTACTTTATATGCATTTTGACGCTTTTGCACATAACAAGCTGAAAAATCGCTCAAAATGCTCTTTTTTGGTAATGTTTTATGTTTCTGCAGGAAGGGTGTTTTGCATGTTTTATCGTTTTGGTACATTATAAATTTAAAAACTTCCAAACACGTGAAAAGTCACTTTGTTGGTTATTTCTTTTTCCCTTCCAACATAGTGCTCTTTTCATACCTCTTATTGTTTTGGTGCCTAACACGTAGAAACACTCTCAAAAGATAGGTTTCTTGTAATTTCGTTTTGTGTCGTCTCTTAGAGGTCTTTGCATGTATTTTTGCGCTTTGGTACCTAATAATATGAAAACCACTCAAAATATATATTTTCATTCGTGTTGTTTTGTTTCTCCTTATAGAGTACTATTAAGGTGCCTTTGTGTTTGGTACTTAAAAAGCTGAAAAGCTCTCATAATACACGTTTCTCGAAATGTCTTCGTTTCCCGGCATAGGGAACTTTGCATACATTTCGGCGTTATTCTACTTACATACCTCAAAAACACTGAAAATATATATATATTTTTTGTATTGTTATTTTGTTTATCTGTAAAGCGTGTTTTGCGTCTATTCAAGCGTTTTGATATAAAAGTAGCTCAAAAACACTAAAAAAAATACTATTTTTTATTTTTATTTTGTTTTGTATTCCAATATAGGAAGGATGCTTTCCATTTTTTATTGTTTTAGAGTTTTGGTGCCTAACACGCTCATAAACACTCAAAATTTACGTTTCTGGAAATTTCGTTTCGTTTCTCCCATAGATTGAACTTTGCATGAATTTCGACATTTTGGTACATAACATTGTGAAAACAAACAAAATACACGTTTTTAGTAATGTTGCTGTTACTCCATATAGAGTGGTATTCATGCATTTTCGTATTTTTCAACCTAATAAGGTGTAAAGCACTTATAATATACGTTTCTCGTAATGTCTTTTCGTTTCCCCATATTGGGAACTTTACATGAATTTTGAATGTTTTTACGTAATTATCTTAAAATATTGAAAAATACACGTTTTGCTGTTTCTCCATAAAAGGTGTTTTGCATGCGCCTTTGCGTTTTAGCATGTAAGTAGCTCAAAACAATGAAAAGACTTTTTTTGTAATGTTTTGTTTTCCCATGTATGGTTCTTTCCTTGCTTTTTAGCGTTTTGGTACCTAATACGCTTACAAACACTGAAAAGACACGTTTCTAGAAGTGTCGTATTTTCCCTCATATATAATGCTTTGCATGCATTTTAGCGTTTTTATTTCTCCATATAGAGTGCTATTCACTCGCTTTAGCGTTTTGGTACCTAATAAGTTGAAAACACTCATACTGCACGTTTCTCGTAATGTACTTTCGTATCCATATATAGTGCACTTTGCATGCATTTTGGCACTTTTGTACGTGACAAGCTTAAGAAATAAAATGAAATACTAGTTTCTGGTAAGGTTATTTCTTTTTTCCATGAAGAAGATTTTGCAAGCAATTTCAGCGTTTTTGTACGTAAGTAGCTGAAAAATACCCCCAAAAATACGTTTTTTGGGGAATGTTGTTTTTTGCTTTTCCAGTATAGGGAAGTTTTCATGCTTTTTACTGTTTTGTGGTTTACAAGTTCATATACACATATACATAGAAAAAAAAAAAAGCTACTTTGCCAAAAGTACCAAGAAGGTAAAATGCACCCTTTATAGAAAAAACAGAATAATATCACACAAAAGAAATCATTTCAGGGTTTTTGAGCTTGTTAGGAAGAAAAACGCCATAATATATGGAAAGTATTCTATATGAAGAAAGAAAAGTCATTATGAGAAACAGTAAATTTGAGCTTCTTAGGTAGCAAAATGTGAAAACGCAAGAATAGCACTCTGTATGGATAAACATAACAACATTACCAAAAACGTGTATTTTGAGTGTTTTTCTCATATTGTTAGGAGCCAAAACGCCAAAATGTATGGAAGCCAACTAACAAACGAAACTAAATTTAATGAAACGTGTCTTTTGAATGTTTATGAATCTGCTATGTACCAGAATGCTAAAAAAGCATGGAAATATCACCATATGGGAATAAAAAACATTATCAAAAACATGTCTTCAATCTTTTTGAGCTTCTTACGTACCAAAACGCTAATACGTTTGCAAAACACTTTTTATGGAGAAACATAATAAAATTGCCAAAAACAAGTATTTATGTGTTTATGAGCTTGTTACATAAAAAACACAAAAATGCATGCAAAGTAACCTTTATGAGGAAATGAAACGATTTTTCCAGAAACGTGTCTTTGGAGTGTTTAGACACTAAATCGATATAAAGCTTGGAAATCACTTGATTTGAACAACAAAACAACACTAAGGAAAACGTGTCTTTTAAGTGTTTTTGAGCTTATTGCATACCAAAAACCTAAGCTGCATGCAAAAAAAAAAAAAAAAAAAAATCGTCATCGAGAAACATAATATTACCAAAAACTTGTAATTGGAGTGTATTTCTCATTGTTAAGTACACATGCAAAGCATGCGAAAGGAGACTAGTTTTCTAGAAAGGTGTCTTTTGAGTGTTTATCAGTGTTCTAGCTCCAAAACGATGAAAAGCATGGAAATCACACTGCAATGGAAAACAAAACATCAACAAAAATGTCTCTTTTCAGTATTTTTGAGCAACTTAGGTACCAGAACGCTAAAACGCATGCAAAACACCCTTGATGGAGAAACAGAATAACATTACCAAAAAACAAGTTTTTTTATTGTTTTTGAGGCTGTTACGTGAAAAACGTCAAAATACATTCCAAGTACCCTATTTGGTTAAATGGAAAAAAAAATATTACGAGAAACGTTTTTTTTTTTTACTTCTTAGGTAACAAACCGCTAAAATGCATCCATTTTCGCGTTTTTTTGTAAGTAAAAAGCTCAAAAACATTCAAAATATAATTTTTGGTAATCTTATTCTATTTCTACATATTGGTTGCTTTGCATCCGTTTTAGCGTTTTTCTACGTAAAACACGGAAAAGACGTGTTTTCAGTAATTTGGTTTTGGATTCTCATATAGAATGACTTCCTTATTATTTATTGTTTTGGTGAATAACATGCTGAACAACACTCAAAACACAGGTTTCTAGTAAAGTCGTTTAATTTCCTCATATAGTTGGCTTTGCATGCACTTTAAGGTTTGGTACAAAACAGTCCGGAAAAAAAGCTTAAACTAACTTTTTTGATAATGTTCTTTTTTCACATAATTTCACTGAATTTTGCCAGAATTTTGGCATCTTGGTACCTATGAAGAATATCCCCTCCAAAAAAAATCCTATTTTTTTTTTCTTTATAAAGATGTTTTAGCTTTTTGGTACTTATGGAACTTAAAAACACTCATAATACAAGTTTCTTGTAATGTCCATTCGTTTCCCAGACATAGGGTTCTTTGCATGTATTTAAGCGTTTTTAGAGATAACATGATAAAAAATATTCAAAATACATGTTTTTGGTAATGCTAATCTGTTTCTCTATAAAGGGTGTTTTGCATGCGTTTTAGCGATTTGGTATATAAGGAGCTCAAAAACACTTAAAGGCAAGTTCTTGGTAAAAGTTGGTTTTATTCCCATGTAATATGATTGCCCTCCTTTTTAGTGCTTTATTGCCTAATACGCTCAAAAACACTCAAAAGACACTTTTCTCGTAATGTTATTTTTTTCCCACATAAAGATAGTTTCGCATGCAATTTAGGGTTTTGGTAACTAAGAATGTGAAAAACACTCAAAATGCACCCATTTGGTAAGGTTGTTCTGTTTCTGAATTCAGAGTGTTATTCATGAGTTTCAGCATTTTGGTATCTAAGAAACTTCTCCACATAACTATAAACTATAAAATACTATAAACTATAAAATACTCATTATACATTTTTCTCGTAATCTCCTTTTGTTTCCAAATAAAGAGTGGATTGCATGCATTTTCGCGTTTTTTGTAGGTAAGAAGCTCAAAAAGACTCAAAATATACCTTTTTGGTAATGTTATTCTATATATATATATAATGTCCTTTTGTTTCCCAATATAGAGAGATTTGCATCCATTTTCGCTCAAAAACACAAAAAATACCTTTTTGGTAATATTATTCTATTTCATGATATTTGTTGATTTGCATTCTTTTTAGCGTTTTTCTACGTAAAACACTGAAAAGACACGTTTTCAGTAATTTTGTTTTGGATTCCCATACAGAGTGATTTCCATATTATTTATTGTTTTGGTGCCTAACATACTGAAAAAAAGGCAAAAGACCAGTTTCAGGTAAAGTCGTTTAATTTCTCAATATAGGTGGCTCTACATGCACTTTAGGGTTTGGTACATAACGGTCTGAAAAAAGCTAAAATTAACTTTTTTGATATTGTTTTTTCACATAATTTCCCTGAATTTTGCCAGAATTTTGGCATCTCGATACCTATGAAGATTAATAACAAAAAAAAAAAAATAAAAAAATGCTATTTTTTCATTTATTTATTTTTTCTCTATATAGAGTGTTATTTGTGGGTTTAAGCTTTTTGGTACGTAAGGAACGTAAAAACACTCATAATAGTCGTTTTTCGTAATGTCCTTTTGTTTCCTAAAGATAAGATTCTTTACATGTATTTAAGCGTTTTTATAGGTAACATGATCAAAACACTCAAAATATACCTTTTTGGTAATGTTATTCTATTTCTTCATATTGGTTGGTTTCCATCCGTTTTAGCGTTTTTCTACGTAAAACACAGAAAAGACACGTTTTCAGTAATTTTGTTTTGGATTCCCATATAGAGTGACTTCTATGTTATTTATCGTTTTGATGCCTAACATGCTGAAAAAACACTCAAAAAGACAGGTTTCTTGTAAAGTCGTTTAATTTCCCCATATAGGTGGCTTTGCATACACTTTAGGGTTTGGTACATAACAGTCCAAAAAAAAGCTAAAATTAACCTCTTTCATAATATTCTTTTTTCACGTAATTTTCCTGAATTTTGCCAGAATTTTGGCATCTCAGTGCCTATGAAGATCAATAAAAAAAAATGCTATTTTTTTTTTTTTTTTTTTCTCTATAAAGAGTGTTATTTGTGGGTTTTAGCTTTTTGGTACTTAAGGAACTTATAAACACTCATAATACACATTCCCCGTAATGTCCTTTCATTCCCAAACATAGGGTTCTTTGCATGTATTTAAGCATTTTTATTGGTAACAAGCTCAAAAACACTCAAAATACATGTTTTTGATAATGTTATTCTGTTTTTGTTATGTTTTGGTATGTAATGAGCTCAAAAAAACTTAAAGGTCTTGGTAAAAGTTGGTTATATTCCCATGTAATGTGATTGCCCTGCTTTTTAGTGCTTAATTGCCTAACACGCTGAAAAACACTAAAAAGACACTTTTCTAGTAATTTCATTTTTTTTCCACAGTTTCGCATGTAATTTGGAGTTGGACCACTAAGAATGTGAAAAAAAACACTCAAAATACACTCATTTCCTAAAATTGTTCTGTTTCTCAATTCATGAGTTTCAGCATTTTGGTGTCTAAGAAACTTCTCCATATATACGAGTTTTGCGTTTTTTGCCTTATGGTTCTTGAAAACTATTAATACATTCATTATACAATTTTCTTGTAATATCCTTTTCTTTCCCAATATAGACTGCTTTGCATTTATTTTTGCGTTTTTTGTAGGTAACAAGCTCAAAAAACACTCAACTTTTTTGTAATGTTATTCTATTTCTTCATATTGGTTGGTTTGCATCCGTTTTAGCGTTCTACGCTAAAACTGAAAAGACACGTTTTCAGTAATACTGTTGAAATTGCTGAAAACACCCAAAGACACGTTTCTTGTAAAGTCGTGTAACTTACCCATATAGGTGGGTTTGCATGCACTTCGTACATAACTCCGGAAAAAGCTAAAATTATTTTTTTGTTTTTTTTTCACATAATTTCCCAGAAATTTCTCAGAATTTTGGCATCTCGTTACCTATGAAGATGAATTACAAAAAAAAAATCTATTTTTTTAATTATTTTTTTCTCTATAAAGAGTGTTATTTGTGGGTTTTAGATTTATGGTACTTAAGGAACTTAAAAATACTCATAATACACGATTTTCGTAATGTCCTTTCGCTTCACAAACATAGGGTTCTTTGCATGTATTTAAGCGATTTTATGGGTAACATGATCAAAAACAATCAAAATACATGTTTTTGGTAATGTTATTCTGTTTCTCCATAAAGGTTGTTTTGCATGCGTTTAGCGTTTTGGTATGTAAGGAGTTAAAAAACACTTAGAGGCAAGTTCTTCGTAAAATTTGGTTTTATTCCAATGTATTGTGATTGTTCTGCTTTTTAGTGTTTTTTTGCATATAACGCTCAAAAACACTCAAAAGACACTTCTCTGGTAATGTCAATGTTTTACCACATAAAGCTAGTTTCGCATGTAATTTGGGATTTTCGTAATTAAGAATGTGAAAAACACTCAAAATACACACATTTGGTAAGGTAGTTTTTTTTTTTTTCAATTAAAAGTGTTATTCATGAGTTTTAGCGTTTTGGTATGTAAGAAACATCTCTATATACACGAGTTTTTGCGTTTTTTGCCTTGTGGTTCTTGTGAAACTATAAAACACTCATTATACACGTTTCTCGTAATGTCCTTTTGCTTCCCAATATAGAGTGCTTTCCATCCATTTGCGCGTTTTTTGTAGGTAAAAAGCTCAAAAACACTTTTTGGTAATGTTATTCTATTTCTTCATATTTGTTGGATTGCATCCGTTTTACCGTTTTTCTACGTAAAACACTGAAAAGACACGTCTTCAGTAATTTTATTTTGGATTCACATATTGACTGACTTCCATATTATTTATCGTTTTGGTGCCTAACATGCTGAAAAACACTGAAAAGACAGCTTTCTGGTAAAGTCGTTTAACTTCCTTATATAGGTGGCATGCACTTTAGAGTTTGGTACATAAAAATCCGAAAAAGAGCAATAATTAACATTTTTGATAATGTACTTTTTTCCACATAAATTCCCTGAATTTTTGTCAGAATTTTGGCGTCTTGGTACCTATGAAAATCAATATAAGAAAAAAAGCTATTTTTATTTATTTATTTTTTTCTCTATACAGAGTCTTATTTGTGGGTTTTAACGTTTTGGTACTTAAGGAACTTAAAAACGGTCCTAATACACGTTTCTCGTAATGTCCTTTTGTTTCCCAAACATAGGGTTCTTTGCATGTATTTAAGCGTTTTTTGTTGGTAACATGATCAAAAACACTTAAAACACATGTTTTTAGTAATGTTATACTGCATCTCCATAAATGATTTTTGAATGCGTTTTAGCGTTTTGGTTTGTAAGGAGGTCAAAAACACTTCAAGGCAAGTTCTTGGTAAAAAGTTGGTTTTATTCCCATGTAATGTGATTGCCCTGTTTTTTTGTGATTTATTGTCTAACACGCCCAAAAACACTCAAAAGACACTTCTGGTAATGTCATTTTTTTTCCAACATAGTTTAGCGTTCTATTTCGGGTTTTGGTAACTATAAATGTGAAAAACACTCAAAATACACGCATTTG
This sequence comes from Scylla paramamosain, assembly GCF_035594125.1. NCBI lineage: Eukaryota > Metazoa > Arthropoda > Malacostraca > Decapoda > Portunidae > Scylla > Scylla paramamosain. The sequence goes on from NC_087175.1 coordinate 9,182,392, forward strand.
GTAAGATTGTTCTGTTTCTCAATTAATATTGTTATTCAAGAGTTTCAGAATTTTGGTATCTAAGAAACTTCTTTATGTACACTAGATTTTGCGTTTTTTGACTTGTGGTTCTGGTGAACCACAAGTTCTTTTGCTGAAAAATAATTAGACTCTCATTATACACGTTTTTCGTAATGTCCTTTTGTTTTCCAATAGGGAGTGCTTTGCATCCATTTTCGCGTTTTTTGTAGGTAACAAGCTCAAAAACACTCAAAATGTACCTTTTTGGTAATGTTATTTTAATTCTTCTTATTGGTTGGTTTGCATCCGTTTTAGCGTTTTTCTACGTAAAACACCGAAAAGACACGTTTTCAGTAATTTCGTTTTAGATTCCCATATAGAGTGACTTGCATGTTATTTACGGTTATGGTGCCTAAGAAGCTGAAAAACACTCATAAGACAGTTTTCTGGCAAAGACGTTTAATTTCCCCATATAGGTGGCTTTGCATGCACTTTAGGGTTTCGTACATAACAGTACGAAAAAAAAAGCTCAAATTAAATTTATTTGATAATTAACTCATAATTTCCTGAATTTTGCCCAAATTTTGGCATCTAGGTACCTGTGAAGGTGAAAAAGAAAGAAAAAAATATCATATTTTTTTTTTATTTATTTTTTCTCAATAAAGAGTGTTATTTGTGGCTTTTAGCTTTTTGGTAAACTCGTAATACACGTTTCTCGCAATGTCCTTTCATTTCCCAAAAATAGGGTTCTTTGCATGTATTTAAGCGTTTTTATTGGTAACATGATCAAAAACACTCAAAATATATGTTTTTGGTAATGCTATTCTCTTTCTCCATAAAGTGTGTTTTGCATGCGTTTTAGCGTTTTGGTATCTAAGGAGCTCAAAACACTTAAAGGCAAGTTCTTGGTAAAAATTGATTTTATTGCCATGTAAAGTGATTCCCCTGCTTTTTAGTGCTTTATTGCCTATCACGCTCAAAAACACTCAAAAGACACTTTTCTGGTAATGTCATATTTTTCCCACATAAAGCTGGTTTCGCATGCAATTTGGGATTTTGGTAACTAAGAATGTGAAAAGCAGTCAAAATACACGCATTTAGTAAAGTTGTTCTGTTTCTCAATTAAGAGTGTTATTCATGAGTTTCAGCATTTTGGTATATAGGAAACTTCTCCATATAGCCGAGTTTTTGCGTTTTTTGCCTTGTGGTTCTTTTAAAGTATAAAACATTCATTATACACTTTTCTCGCAATGTCCTTTGTTTCCCAATATTGAGTGCTTTGTATCAATTTTCGCGTTTTTTTGTAGGTAACAAGCTCAAAAACACTCAAAATATACCTTTTTGGTAATGTTTTTCTACTTCTTGATATTGATTGGTTTGCAGCCGTTTTAGCGTTTTTCTACGTAAAACAATGAGAAGACACGTTTTCAGTAATTTTGTTTTGGTTTGCCATATAGAGTGAGTTCCTTATTATTTATCGTTTTGGTGCCTAACATCATGAAAAACACTCAAAACACAGAATTCTGGTAAGGTCGTTTAATTTCCTCATATAGGAGGCTTTGCTTGCACTTTAGTGTTTGGTACATAACAGTCCGAAAAAAAGCTAATATCAACTTTTTTTGATAATATTCTCTTATCATATAATTGCCCTAATTTTTCCCCGAATTTTGGCATCTCGTTACCAATGAAGTTGAATAACAAAAAAAAAAAAAAAAAAAAAGAAAAGAAAATCCTTTTGTTTATTTATTTTTTTACTTTTAATTTTTTCTAAATAACGAGTGTTATTTGTGGGTTTTAGCTTTTTAGTAGTCAAGGAACTTAAAAACACTCATAATTCACGTTTCTCGTAATGTCCTTGTTTCCCAAACATAAGGTTCTTTGCATGTATTTAAGCGGTTTTATAGATAACATTATCAAAAACACTCAAAATACATGTTTTTGGTAATGTTATTCTGTTTCTCCATAAAGTTTGTTTTCCATGCGTTTTAGCGGTTTGGTATGTAAGAAGCTCAAAAACACATATTGGCAAAATCTTGGTAAAAGTTGGATTTATTCCCATGTAATGTGATTGCCCTGCTTTTTAGTACTTCATTGCCTAACACGCTAAAAAACAATTAAAAGACACTTCTGTTAATGTCATTTTTTTCCCTCATAAAGCTAGTTTCGCATGCTATTTTGGGTATTGCTAACTAGGAATATGAAAAACACTCAAAATACAGGCATTTGCTTAGGTTGTTCTGTTTCTCAATTAAGATTGTTATTCATGAGTTTCAGCCTTTTAGTATCTAAGAAACTTCTTTATATACACGAGTTTTTGCGTTTTTCTACGTAAAACACTAAGAAGATACATTTTCAGTAATTTTGTTTTGGATTCCCATATAGAGTGAGTTCCTTATTATTTATCGTTTTGGTGCCTAACATGCTGAAAAACACTCAAAAGACAGATATCTGTTAAGTTCGTTTAATTTCCTCATATAGGAGGTTTTCCATGCACTTTAGGGTTTGGTACATAACAGTCCTAAAAAAAAGCTAAAATTGTTCATATAATTTGTTCATATAATTTTCCTGAATTTTCCCAGAATTTTGGCATCTCGGTACCTATGAAGATGGAAAAAAAAATCCTATTTTTTTTTTCTAAATAAAGAGTGTTATTTGTGGGTTTCAGCTTTTTGGTACTTAAGGAACTTAAAAAAAAAACACTCATAACGTTTCTCATAATGTCCTTTCGTTTCCCGAACATAATGTTCTTTCCATGTATTTAAGTATTTTTATAGATAATATGATAAAAAACACCCAAATTACATGTTTTTGGTAATGTTATTCTGTTTCTAAATAAAGTTTGTTTTGCATGCATTTTAGCGGTTTGGTATATTAGGAGTTCAAAAACATTTAAAGGCAAGTTCTTGCTAAAAATTGGGTTTATTCCAATGAAAAGTCATTGCCCTGCTTTTTAGTGCTTTATTGCCTATCACGCTCAAAAACACTCAAAAGATATTTTTCTGGAAATGTTATGTTTTCTCACTTAAATCTGGTTGTGCATAAAATTTGGGTTTTTGGTAACTAAGAATATGAAAAACACTCAAAATACACGAATTTGGTAAGGTTGTTCTGTTTCTCAATTAAGTGTGTTATTCATGAGATTCAGCATTTTGGTATCTAGGAAACTTCTCCATATACACGAGTTTTTTGCGTTTTTTGCCTTGTTGTTCTTTTGAACTATAACACACTCATTATACACTTTTCTCGCAATGTCCTTTTGTATCCCAATGTAGAGTGCTTTCTATCAATTTTAGCGTTTTTTTTTTGTAGGTAACAAGCTCAAAAACACTCAAAATATACATTTTTGGTAATGTTTTTTTCTATTTCTTGATATTGGTTGGTTTGCACCCATTTTAGCGTTTTTCTACGTAAAACACTGGGAAGACACGTTTTCAATGATTTTGTTTTGGATTCCCATATAAAGTGAGTTCCTTATTATTTATCATTTTGGTGCCTAACATGCTGAAAAACACTCAAAAGACAGATTTCTGGTAAGGTCGTTTAATTTCCTTATATAAAAGGCCTTGCATGCAGTTTAGGGTTTGGTACATAACAGTCCGAAAAAAAAGCTAAAATCAACTTTTTTGATAATATTTTCTTATCATATAATTGTCTTGAATTTTCCCAGAATTTTGGCATTTCGGTACCTATGAAGATGAATAACAAAAAAAAAAATTATATTTTTTTTATTTTTATATTTATTTATTTTTTCTAAATAAAGAGTGGGTTTTAGGTTTTTGGTACTTAACAAACTTAAAAACACTCATAATATACGTTTCTCGTAATGTCCTTTTGTTTCCCAAACATAAGGTTCTTTTCATGTATTTAAGCGTTTTTATAGATAACATGATCAAAAACACTGAAAATACATGTTTTTGGTAATTTCATTCTGTTTCTCCATAAAGTTTGTTTTGCATGCGTTTTAGCGGTTTAGTATATAAGGAGCTCAAAAATACTTAAAGGCAAATTCTTGATAAAAATTGGTTTTATTCAAATGTAATGTGATTGCCCTGCTTTTTAGTGTTTTATTGGCTATCATGCTCAAAAACACTCATAAGACATTTTTCTGGTAATGTCATTTTTTTTTCACATAAAGCTGGTTTCGCATGCAATTTGGGGTTTTGGTAATTAAAAATGTAAAAAGCTCTCAAAATACACGCATTTAGTAAGGTTGTTCTGTTTCTCAATTAGGAATGTTATTCATGAGTTTAAACATTTTGGTATCTAGGAAACTTCTCCATATCCACATGTTTTTACGTTTTTTGCCTTTTTGTTCTTTTGAACTATAAAACACTCATTATACACTTTTCTTGCAATGTCCTTTTTATTTCCTAATATAGAGTGCTTTGCATCAATTTTCGCGTTTTTTGTAGGTAACAAGCTCAAAAACACTCAAAATATACATTTTTGGTAATGTTTTTCTATTTTTTTTTATATTGGTTTGTTTGCATCCGTTTTAGCGTTTTTCTACGTAAATCACTGAAAAGACACGTTTTCAGTAGTTTTGTTTTGGATTCCCATATAAAGTGAGTTACTTATTTATTTATCGTTTTGGTGCCTAAAATTCTGAAAAACACTCAAAAGACAAATTTCTTTTAAGGTCGTTAAATTTCCTCATGTAGGAGGCTTTGCATGCACTTTAGGGTTTGGTAGATAACAGTTCGAAAAAAAAGCTGAAATTAACTTTTTTGATAATATTCTTTTATCACATAATTGCCCTGAATTTTCCCAGAATTTTGGCATGTCGGTACCTATGAATATGAATTACAAAAAAAAAAAAAAAAAAAATCCTATTTATTTAATTTTTTAATTTTTTTTTTTTTTTCCTAAATAAAGAGTGTTTTTTTGTGGGTTTTAGCTTTTTGGTACTTAAGGAACTTAAAAAACACTCATAATACACGTTTCTCGTAATGTCCTTTAGGTTTCCAAACATAATGTTTTTTGCATGTACTTTAGCGTTTTTATAGATTTTAGCGGTTTTTATAGTTTTAGCGGTTTGATATATAAGGGGTTAATAAACACTTAAAGGCAAATTCTTCGTAAAAGTTGGTTTTATTCCCATGTAATGTGATCGTTCTGCTTTTTAGTGCTTTGTTGCATATCACGCTGAAAAACACTCAAAAGACACTTTTCTGGTAATGTCATTTTTTTCCCAAATGATGGTAGTTTCGCATGTAATTTGGCATTTTCGTAACTAAGAATGTGAAAAATACTCAAAATACACAATTTGGTAAGGTAGTTCTGTTTATCTAAAAAAAAGTGTTATTCATGCATTTATTCATTTTGGTATTTAAGAAATTTCTCTATATACACGAGTTTTTGCGTTTATTGCCTTGTGATTCTTTTAAAACTATACACGTTTCTCCTAATGTCCTTTTATTTCCCAATATAGAGTGCTTTACATACATTTTTGCATTTTGTGTAGGTAACAAGCTCAAAAACATTCAAAATATATCTTTTTGGTAATGTTATTCTATTTCTTCATATAGGATGGTTTGTATCCGCTTTAGCGTTTTTCTACGTAAAACACTGAAAAGACACGTTTTCAGTAATTTTCTTTTCGATTCACATATTGACTGACTTCCATATTATTTATCGTTTTAGTGCCTAACATGCTGAAAAACACTGAAAAGACAGGTTTCTGGTAAAGTCCATTAACTTCCTGATATAGGTGCCTTTGTATGCACTTTAGGGTTTGGTACATAACAATCCGAAAAAAAAGCTATAATTAACTTCTATAATAATATTCTTTTATCCACAAAAATTCAGTGAATTTTGGGAGAATTTTAGCATCTCGGTACCTATGAAGATGAAAAACCAAAAAAAAAAAAAATCCCATTTTTTTTATTTATTTATTTTTCTAAAGAGTGTTATTTGTGGGTTTTAGCTTTTTGGTACTGAAGGAACTTAAAAATCACTCATAATACACGTTTCTCGTAATGTTCTTTCGTTTCCCAAACATAAGGTTCTTTGTATGTATTTAAGCGTTTTTATACATAACATGATAAAAAAAACACTCAAAATACATGTATTTGGTAATGTTATTCTGTTTCTCCATAAAATGTATTTTGCATGCGTTTTAGCGTTTTGGTATGTAACGAGCTCAAAAACACTTAAAGGTAAGTTCTTGGTAAAATTTGGTTTTATTCCCATGTAATGTGATTGCCCTGGCTTTTAGGGCTTTATTGCGTAACACGCTCACAAACACTGAAAAGACATGCAAAGCCTCCCATATGAGGAAATTAAAGACCTTACAAGAAATATGTCTTCTGAGTGTTTTTCAGCATATTAGGCACAAAAACGATAAATAATAAGGAACTCACTCTAAGTGGGAATAAAAAAGAAAATTACTGAAAACATTTCTTCTCAGTGTTTTACGTAGAAAAACGCTAAAATTGATACAAATTAACCAATATCAAGAAGCAGAAAAACATAACCAAAAATGTATATTTTAAGTGTTTGTGTGCTTGTTTCCTACAAAAAAAAAAAGCGAAAATTGATAAAAAGCACTCTATATTGGGAAAGAAAGGGATATTGCGAGAAAAGTGTACAATGAATGTTTTATAGTTAAAAAAAAAACACAAGGCAAAAAACGCAAAAACTCGTGTATATGGAGAAGTTTCTTATATACCAAAATGCTGAAACTCATGAATAACACTCTTAATTGAGAAACAGAGCAACCTTACCAAAAACACTAAAAGACAAGTTCTTCGTAAAAGTTGGTTTTATTCCCATGTAATGTGATTGCCCTGCTTTTTAGTGCTTTATTGCCTAACACGCTCAAGAACACTCAAAGACACTTTTCTGGTAATGTCATTTTTTTCCCACATAAAGCTAGTTTCTCATGGAATTTGGGGTTTTGGTAACTAAGAATGTAAAAAACACTCAAAAACACACATTTAGTAAGGTTGTTCTGTTTCTTGATTAAGAGTGTTATTCGTGAGTGTCAGTATTTTGGTATCTTAGAAACTTCTCCATACAGTCGAGTGTTTGCTTTTTTTGCCTTGTGATTCTGATGAAACTATAAAACACTCATTATACACGTTTCTCGTTATGTCCTCTTTTTCTTATATAGAGTGTTTTGCATCCATTTTCGCGTTTTTTTTATGTAACAAGCTAAAAAACACACAAAATATACTTTTTTGGTAATGTTATTCTATTTCTTCATATTGCTTGGTTTGCATCCGTTTTAGCGTTTTTCTACGTAAATCTTTTAAAAGACACGTTTTCCAGTAATTTTGTTTTGGATTTCCATAGAGAGTGACTTTCATATTATTTATCATTTTGGTGGCTAAACTGCAGAAAAACACTCAAAAGACAGGTTTCTTGTAAAGTCGTTAAATTTTATCAGATAAGTGGCTTTGCATACACTTTATGGTTTGGAACATAACATATTTTTGGCATCTTGGTACCTATGAACATCAATAACAAAAAATAAAAATGCTATCTTTTTTATTTATTATTTTTTCTTTACAAAGAGTGTTATTTGTAGGTTTTAACGTTTTGGTACTTAAGGAACTTAAAAACATTCATAATACACATTTCTCGTAATGTCCTTTCGTTTCCCAAATATGGGGATCTTTGCATGTATTTAAGCGTTTTTATGGGTAACATGATAAAAAAACATTCAAAACACTTGTTTTTGATAATGTTATTCTGCTTCTCCATAAAGGAGTGTTTTACATGCGTTTTAGCGATTTGGTATATAAGGAGCTGAAAAACACTTGAAGGCAAGTTCTTGGTAAAAGTTAGTTTTATTCCATTGTAATATGATTGCCCTGCTTTTCAGTGCTTTATTGCCTAACACGCTCAAAAACACTGAAAAGATACTTCTGGTAATGTCATTTTTTCCCATATAAAACTAGTTTCGCATGCTATTTAGGGTTTTGCGAAGAATGTGAAAAAACTCTCAAAATACATGCATTTGGTAATGTTGTTCTGTTTCTCAATTAAGATTGTTATTCATGAGTTTCAGCATTTTGGTATCTAAGAAACTTCTTTATATACACGAGTTTTTGCGTTTTTTGCCTTGTGGTTCTTGTGAACGAAAAGTTCTTTTGCCCGAAAATAATAAGACACTCACTATACATGTTTCTCGTAATGTCCTTTTCTTTCCCAGTAGATACTGCTTTGCATCCTATTTCGCGTTTTTTGTTGGTAACAAGCTAAAAAACACTCAAAATATACCTCTTTGGTTATGTTATTGTATTTTATCATATTGGTTGGTTTTCATCTGTTTTAGCGTTTTTCTACGTAAAACACCAAAAAGACACGTTTTCAGTAATTTTTTTTCGATTCCCAAAGAATTTTGCCAGAAATTTGACATCTTAGTACCTATAAAGAATAAAAAAAAATAAAAAAATATATACTTTATTTTATTTTTTTTCTCTGTATAGAGTGTTATTTCTGGGTTTTAGCTTTTTTGGTACTAAAGGAACTTAAAAACACTCATAATACACGTTTCTCGTAATATCCTTTCGTTTCCCAAAATTAGGGTTCTTTGCCTGTATTTAAACGTTTTTATTCGTAACATGATCAAAAACACTCAAAATATATGTTTTTGGTAATTTTATTCTGTTTCACTATAAAGTTTGTTTTCCATGCGTTTTAGTGTTCTGGTATATAAGGACCTCAAAAACACTTAAAGGCAAGTTCTTGGTAAAAATTCGTTTTACTCCAATGTAATGTTATTGCCCTCCTTTTTAGTACTTTATTGCCTATCTCGCTCAAAAATACTCAAAAGATACTTTTCTAGTAAAGTCATTTTTTTTTCCCACAATCGATTTTCGCATGGATTTTGGGGTTTTTTGGTAACTAAGAATGTTAAAAGCACTGAAAATACATGCATTTAGGAAGATTGTTCTGTTTCTCAATTAAGAGTGTTATATATGAGTTTTTGCATTTTGGTATCTAGGAAACCTCTCCATATTCACGAGATTTTGCGTTTTTTGCCTTGTGGTTCTTTTGAACTATAAAACACTCATTATACACTTTTCTTGCAATGTCCTTTTCTTTCCAAATTTAGAATGCTTTGCATCAATTTTCGCGTTTTTTTGTAGGTAACAAGCTCAAAAACACTCAAAATATACCTTTTTAGTAACGTTTTTCTATTTCTTGATATTGGTTGCTTTGCATCCGTTTTAGCGTTTTTCTACGTAAAACACTGAGAAGACACGTTTTCAGTAACTTTGTTTTGAATTCCCATATAGAGTGAGTTCCTTATTATTTATCGTTTTGGTGCCTAACATGCTAAAAAAAACACTCAAAACACAGATTTCTTGTAAGGTTGTTTAATTTCCTTATATAGGAGGCTTTGCATGCACTTTAGGGTTTGGTACATAACATTCCGAAAAAAAAAAGCTGAAACTAACTTTTTGATAATATTGTTTTATCATATGATTGCCCTGAATTTTCCCAGAAATTTGTTATCTCGGTACCTATGAAGATGAATAACAAAAAAAAAATTCCTATTTTTTTTATTTTTTTATTTTTTTATTTTCTAAATAAAGAGTGCTATTGTGGGTTTTAGGTTTTTGGTACTTAAGGAACTTAAAAAACACTCATAATATACGTTTCTCTTAATGTCCTTTTGTTTCCCAAACATAATGTTCTTTGCATGTATTTAAGCGTTTTTATAGATAACATGATCAAAAACACTCAAAATACATGTTTTTGGTAATGTTATTCTGTTTCTCCATAAAGTTTGTTTTGCATGCGTTTTAGCGGTTTGTTATATAAGGAGCTCAAAAACACTTAAAGGCAAGTTTTTGGTATAAATTGGTGTTATTCCAATGTAATATGATTGCCCTGCTTTTTAGTGCTTTATTGCCTCTCACGCTCAAAAACACTTAAAAGACACTTTTCTGGAAATGTAATTTTTTTCTCACATAAAGGTGGTTTTGCATACAATTTGGGATTTTTGGTAACTAAGAATGTGAAAAGCACTCAAAATACACGCATTTAGTAAGGTTGTTCTGTTTCTCAATTAAGAGTGTTATTTATGAGTTTCAGCTTTTTGGTATCTAGGAACCTACTCCATATCCACGAGTTTTTGTGTTTTTTGCATTTTGGTTCGTTTGAACTATAAAAACTCATTATACACTTTTCTTGCAAAGTCCTTTTGTTTTCTAATATAGAGTGCTTTGCATGAATTTTCCCGTTTTTTGTAGGTAACAAGCTCAAAAACACTCAAAATATACCTTTTTGGTAATGTTTTTCTATTTCTTGATATTGGTTGGTTTCAATCCGTTTTAGCGTTTTTCTACGTAAAACACTGAAAAGACACGTTTTGAGCAATTTTGTTTTGGATTCTCATATAGAGTGAGTTCCTTATTATTTATCGTTTTGGTGCCTAACATGCTGAAAAACACTCAAAAAACAGATTTCTGATAAGGTCGTTTAATTTCCTCATATAGGAGTCTTTGGATGGTTTGGTATATAACAGTCCGAAAAAAAAGCTAAAATTAACTTTTTTAATAATTTTCTTTTATCATATAATAGCCCTGAATTTTCCCAGAATTTTGACATCTTAGTACCTATGAAGATGAATAACAAAAAAAAAAAAATCCTATTTTTTTATTTTCTTACTTTGTTTCTAAATAAAGTGTTATTTGTGGGTTTTAACTTTTTGGTACTTAAGCAACTTAAAAACACTTATAATACACATTTCTCGTAATGTCCTTTCGTTTCACAAACTTAAGGTTCTTTGTATGTATTTAAGCGTTATTATAGATAACATGATGAAAACCCTCAAAATTTATGTTTTTGGTAATTTTATTCTGTTTCTCCATAAAAAGGCGTTTTGCATGCATTTTAGCGTTTTGGTATGTAATGAGCTCAAAAGCACTTAAAGACAAGTTCTTGGTAAAAGTTGTTTTTATTCCCATGTAATGTTATTACCCTGCTTTTTAGTGCTTTATTGCATAACACGCTCAAAAACACTCAAAAAAAACTTTTCTTGTAATATCTTTTTTTTCCCACATAAAGCTAGTTTTGCATGGAATATGCGGTTTTGGTAACTAAGAATGTGAAAAACAACTCAAAACACAGGCATTTAGTAAGGTTATTCTATTTCTTAATTAAAAATATTATTCATGAGTTCCAGCATTTTGGTATGTAAGAAACTTTTCTAATACACACAATTGGTAAGGTATTTCTGTTTCAAAATTAAAATTGTTATTCATGAGTTTCAGCTTTTTGGTGTGTAAGAAACTTCTTTATTTTACACGAGTTTTTGAGTTTTTTTCATTCTGTTTCTTGTCAAACTATAAAACACTCATACACGTTTCTCGTAATGTCCTTTTCTTTGCCAATATAAAGTGCTTTCCATCCATTTCTTTCATTTTTTGTAGGTAAAAAGCTCAAAAACCTATCAAAAATATATCTTTTTGGTAATGTTATTTTATTTCTTCATATTGGTTGGTTTACATCCGTTTTAGCGTTTTTCTACGTAAATCACTGAAAAGACACGTTTTCAGTAATATTGTTGATATTGCTGAAAAACACTCAAAAGACAGGTTTCTGGTAAAGTCGTGTAATTTCCCCATATAGGTGGATTTGCATACACTTCAGGGTTTGTACATAACTCCGGAAAAAAGCTAAAATTATTTTTTATATAATGTTTTTTTTTTTACAAAATTTCCATTAATTTTGCAAGAATTTTGGCATCTCGGTAACTATGAATATGAATAACAAAAAAAAAAAAATTATCTCTATAAAGAGTGTTATTTGTGGGTTTTAGCTTTTTGGTACTTAAGTAACTTAAAAACACTCATAATACACGATTTTCGTAATGTCCTTTTGTTATACAAACATAGGGTCCTTTACATGTTTTTAAGTGTTTTTATAGGTTAAATGATCAAAAACACTCAAAATACATGTTTTTGATAATGTTATTCTGTTTCTCCATAAAGGGTGTTTTCCATACGTTTTAGAGATTTGGTATGTAAGGAGTTAAAAAACACTTAAAGGCAAGTTCTTCGTAAAAATTGGTTTTATTCTCATGTAATGTGATTGTTCTGCTTTTTAGGGCACTGTTGCATATCACGCTCAAAAACACTAAAAAGACTTTTTTGGTAATGTCATTTTTTTCCCACATGAAGGTAGTTTCGCATGTAATTTGGCATTTTCGTAACTAAGAATGTGAAAAACACTTAAAATACACAATTTGGTAAGGTAGTTCTGTTTATTGATTAAAAGTGTTATTCATGCATTTCATCATTTCGGTTTGTAAGAAATTTCTCTATATACACGAATTTTTGCTTTTATTGCCTTGTGGTTGTTTTAAAACTATAAAACACTCATTATACACGTTTCTCGTAAAGTCCTTTTGTTTCCTAATATAGACTGCTTTACATTCATTTTTGCATTTTTTTGTAGGTAACAAGCTCAAAAACTCTGAAAATATATCTTTTTGGTAATGTTATTCTATTTCTTCATATAGGTTGGTTTGCATCCGCTTTAGTGTTTTTCTACGTAAAACACTGAAAAGACACGTTTTCACTAATTTTGTTTTCCATTCACATATTGACTGACTTCCATATTATTTATCGTGTTGGTGCCTAACATGCTGAAAAACACTGAAAAGACAGGTTTCTGATGAAGTCGTTTAACTTCCCTATATAAGTGTCTTTGCATGCACTTTAGGGTTTGGTAATTAACAATCCGAAAAAAAAGCTATAATAAACTTTTTTGGTAATATTCTTTTTTCCACATAAATTCCCTGAATTTTTTGCAGAATTTTGGCATCTCGGTACCTATAAGGATGAATAGCAAAAAAAAAATCCCATTTTTTTTTTGTTTATTATTTTTTTTCTAAATAAAGAGTGTTATTTGTGGGTTTTAGCTTTTAGGTACTGAAGGAACTTAAAAAACACTCATAATACACGTTTCTCGTAATGTCCTTTCGTTTCCCAAACATAAGCATGTATTTAAGCGTTTTTATAGATAATATGATCAAAAACACTCAAAATACATGTATTTGGTAATATTATTCTGTTTCTCCATAAATTGTATTTTGCAAGCGTTTTAGCGTTTTGGTATGTAAGGAGCTCAAAAACACTTAAAGGTAAGTTCTAGATAAAATTTGGTTTTATTCCCATGTAATTCGATTGCCCTTCCTTTTTAGTGCTTTATTGCGTAACACGCTCAAAATTACTCAAAAGACATGCATATGAGGAAATTAGAGACCCTACCAGAAATCTGTCTTTTGAGTGTTTTTCAGCATATTAGGCACCAAAACGATAAATAATAAGGAACTCACTCTATGTGGGAATCCAAAAGAAAATTACTGAAAACGTGTCTTCTCAGTGTTTTACGTAGAAAAACACTAAAAATGATGCAAACCAACCAGTATCAAGAAGCAGAAAAACATGACCAAAAATGTATATTTTGAGTGTTTTTGAGCTTGTTACCTACAAAAAAAAAAAAATTTCTTCATAAAGTGTGTTTTCCATGCGTTTTAGCAGTTTTGTATATAAGGAGCTCAAAAACACTTAGAGGCAAGTTTTTGGTATAAACTGATGTTATTCCAATGTAATATGATTGCCCTGCTTTTTAGTGCTTTATTGCCTATCACGCTCAAAAACACTTAAAAGACGCTTTTCTGGTAATGTCATTTTTTTATCACATAAATGTGGTTTCGCATGCAATTTTGAGTTTTTGGTGACTAAAAATGTGAAAAGCACTGGAAATACACGCATTTAGTAAGGTTGTTCTGTTTCTAAATTGAGTGTTATTCATGAGTTTCAGCATTTTGGAATCTAGGAAATCTCTCCATATACACGAGTATTTGCGTTTTTTGCTTTTTGGTTCTTTTGAACTATAAAACACTCGTTATACACTTTTCTTGCAATGTCCTTTTGTTTCTCAATATAGACTGTTTTGCATCAATTTTCACGTTTTTTGTAGGTAAAAAGCTCAAAAACACTCAAAATATACATTTTTGGTAACGTTTTCTATTTTTTTATATTGGTTCGTTTCCATCCGTTTTAACGTTTTTCTACGTAAAACACTGAGAAGACACGTTTTCAGTGTTTGTTTTGGATTCCCATATAGAGTGAGTTCCTTATTATTTATCGTTTTTGTGCCTAACATGCTAAAAAACACTTAAAACACAGATTTCTGGTAAGGTCGTTTAATTTCCTCATATTGGAGGTTTTGCATGTACTTTAGGGTGTGGTACATAACAGTCCGAAAAAAAAAAGCTGAAATTAATCCCTGAAATTTCCCAGAATTTTGGCATCTCGGTACCTATGAAGATGAATAACAAAAAAAAAATCCTATTTATTTTACTTTTTTTTTTTATATAAAGAGTGTTATTTGTGTGTTTTAGCTTTTTGGTACTTATGGAACTTAAAAAAACACTCATAATACACGTTTCTCGTAATGTCCTTTTGTTTCCCAAATATAATGTTCTTTGCATGTACTCAAGCGTTTTTATAGATAACATGATCAAAAACACTCAAAATATATGTTTTTGGTAATGTTATTCTATTTCTCCATAGAGTTTGTTTTGCATGCGTTTTAGCGGTTTGGTATATAAGGGGTTAAAAAAAACTTCTTCGTAAAAGTTGGTTTTATTCTCATGTAATGTGATCGTTCTGCTTTTTAGAGCTTTGTTGCATATCACGCTGAAAACACTCAAAAGACACTTTTTTGGTAATGTCATCTTTTTTTCCACATGAAGCTATTTTCGCATGTAATTAGGCATTTTCGTAACTAAGAATGTGAAAAACACTCAAAATACACAATTTGGTAAGGTAGTTCTGTTTTCGATTAAAAGTGTTATTCATGCATTTCATCATTTCGGTATGTAAGAAATTTCTCTATATACACGAGTTTTTGCGTTTATTGCCTTGTGGTTCTTTTAAAACTATAAAACACTCATTATACACGTTTCTCGTAATGTCCTTTTGTTTCCTTATATAGAGTGCTTTACATCCATTTTGGCATTTTTTTATAGGTAACAAGCTCAAAAACACTCAAAATATATCTTTTTGGTAATGTTATTGTATTTATTCATATAGGATGGTTTGTATCCACTTTAGCGTTTTTCTACGTAAAACACTGAAAAGACATGTTTTCAGTAATTTTCTTTTGGATTCATATATTGACTGACTTCCAAATTATTTATCGTTTTTGGTGCCTACGTAACATGCTGAAAACACTGAAAAGACAGGTTTCTGTAAAGTCGTTTAACTTCCCTATATAGGTGGCTTTGGATGCACTTTAGGATTTGGTACATAACAATCCGAAAAAAAAGCTATAATTAACTTTTACGATAATGTTCTTTTTTCCACATAAATTCCCTGAATTGTTGTAGAATTTTGGCATCTCGGTACCTATGAAGATGAATAACAAAAAAAAAAAAAAAATCCCATTTTCTTATTTTTTATTTATTATTATTTTTTTTAAAGAGTGTTATTTGTGGGTTTTAGCTTTTTGGTACTAAAGGAAATTAAAAATCACTCATAATACACGTTTCTCGTAATGTTCTTTCGTTTCCCAAACATAAGGTTCTTTACATGTATTTAAGCGTTTTTATAGATAACATGATCAAAAACACTCAAAATACATGTATTTGGTAATGTAATTCTGTTTCTCCATAAAAGTATTTTGCATCAGTTTTAGTGTTTTGGTACGTAAGGAGCTCAAAAACACTTAAAGGCAAGTTCTTGGTAAAATTTTGTTTTATTCCCATGTAATGTGATTACCCTGGCTTTTAGTGTTTTATTGCGTAAGACGCTCAAAAACACTGAAAACACATACAAAGCGTCCCATTTGAGGAAATCAAATACCTTACCAGAAATCTGTCTTTTGAGTGTTTTCAGCATGTTAGGCACCAAAACGATAAATAATAAGGAACTCACTCTATGTGGGAATCCAAAAATAAATTACTAAAAACGTGTCTTTTCAGTGTTTTACGTAGAAAAACGGTAAAACTGATACAAACCAACCAATATCAAGAAGCAGAAAAACATTTAATAAAAATTTTGAGTGTTTTTGAGCTTGCTACCTACAAAAAAACGCAAAAATGGATAAAAAGCACACTATATTGGGAAACAAAGTGACATTGCGAAAAAAGTGTATAATGAAATTTTTATAGTTCAAAAAAACCACAAGGCAAAAAACGCAAAAACTCGTGTATATGCTGAAACTCATGAATAACACTGTTAATTGAGAAACAGAGCAACTTTACTAAATGCGTGTCAAAAACACTAAAAGGCAAGTTCTTCGTAAAAACTAGTTTTATTCCCATGTAATGTGATCTCCCTGCTTTTTAGTGCTTTATTGCCTAACACTCTCAAAAACACTCAAAGACACTTTTCTGGTAATGTCGTTTTTTTCCCACATTAAGCTAGTTTCGCATGGAATTTCGGGTTTTGGTAACTAAGAATGTAAAAAAAAAAAAACTCAAAATACACGCATTTAGTAATGTTGTTCTGTATCTTGATTAAGAGTGTTATTGATGAGTTTCAGTATTTTGGTATCTTAGAAACTTCTCCATACAGTCGAGGTTTGCGTTTTTTGCCTTGTGATTCTGGTGAAACTATAAAATATTCATGATACTTGTTTCTCGTTATGTCCTTTTTTTTCCTTATATGGAGTGCTTCGCATCCATATTCGTGTTTTTTTTTTTTTATGTAACAAGCTCAAGAACACAAAATATATTTTTTTGGTAATGTTATTCTATTTCTTCATATTGGTCAGTTTCCATCCATTTTAGCGCTTTTCTACGTAAATCTTTTAAAAGACGCTTTTCCAGTAATTTTGTTTTGGATTTCCATATAGAGTGACTTTCATATTATTTATCGTTTTGGTGCCTAACATTCTTTTTGATGCCTTTTGCTTCCCAATATGGAGTGCTTTCCATCCATTTTCGCGTTTTTTGTAGGTAAGCATTTCAAAAAACACTCACAATATACCTTTTTGGTAATGTTATTCTATTTCTTTATTTTGGTTGGTTTGCATTCGTTTTAACGTTTTCTACGTATAACACCGAAAAGACACGTTTTCAGTAATTTTGTTTTGGATTCCCATATAGATTAACTTCCTTGGGTTTTATCGTGTTGGTTCCTAACATGCTGAAAAACACTCATAAGACAGTTTTCTGGCAAAGACGATTAATTTCCCTATATAGGTGGCTTTGCATGCAATTTAGGAGTGTGTTACATAACAGTCCGAAAAAAAACCCTAAATTTAACTTTTTTGATAATGTTCTTATTTCATATATTTTCCTGAACTTTGCCCGAATATTGGCACCTCCTTACGTGTGAAGATGAATAGAAATAAAAAAAAAATATCGTACTTTTTTATTTAATTTTTTTCTCAATAAATAGTGTAATTTGTGGCTTTTAGCTTTTTCGTACTTAATGAACTTAAAAACACTCATAATACACGTTTCTCGTAATGTCCTTTCGTTTCCAAAAAATAGGGTTCTTTGCATGTATTTAAGCGTTTTTATCGGTAACATGATCAAAAACACTCAAAATACGTTTTGGTAATGTTATTCTGTTTCACCAACAAGTGTATTTTGCAGACATTTTAGTGTTTTGGTATATAAGGAGCTCAAATACACTTAAAAGCAAGTTCTTGTTAAAAATTGGTTTTATTCCAATGTAATGTGATTGCCCTCTTTTTTAGTGCTTTATTGCCTATCACGCTCAATAACATTCAAAAGACACTTTTCTGGTAAAGTCATTTTTTTTTCCTACAAATCTATTTTCGCATGCAATTTGGGGTTTTGGTAACTAAGAAGGTGAAAAGCACTCAAAATACACGCATTTATTAAGGTTGTTCTGTTTCTCAATTAGGAGTGTTATACACGAGTTTTAGCATTTTAGTATCTAGGAAACCTCTCCATATACACGAGATTTTGCGTTTTTTGCCTTGTTGTTCTTTTGAACTATAAAACATTCATTATACGAGTACACTTTTCTTGCAATGTCCTTTTGTTTCCCAATATAGAGTGCTTTGCATCAATTTTCGCGTTTTTTGTAGGTAACAAGCTCAAAAACACTCAAAATATACCTTTTTAGTAACGTTTTTCTATTTCTTGATATTAGTTGCTTTGCATCCGTTTCAGCGTTTTTCTACGTAAAACACTGAGAAGACACGTTTTCAGTAACTTTGTTTTGGATTCCCATATAGAGTGAGTTCCTTATTATTTATCGTTTTGGTGCCTAACATGCTAAAAAAAAAACACTCAAAACACAGATTTCTGGTAAAGTCGTTTAATTTCCTAATATAGGAGGCTTTGCATGCACTTTAGGGTTTGGTACATAACAGTCCGAAAAAAAAAGCTGAAATTAACTTTTTTGATGATATTCTTTTATCATACGATTGCCCTGAATTTTCCCAGAATTTTGGCATCTCGGTACTATGAAGATGAAAAACAAAAATTTTTGATTTTCTAAATAAAGAGTTATTTTTGGGTTTTAGCTTTTTGGTACTTAAGGAACTTAAAAACACTTATAATACTCATTTCTTGTAATGTCCTTTCGTTTCGCAAACATAAGGTTCTTTGTATGTATTTAAGCGTTTTTATAGATAACATGATTAAAACCCTCAAAATATATGTTTTTGGTAATTTTATTCTGTTTCTCCATAAAAGGTGTTTTGCATGCGTTTTTGGGTTTTGGTATGTAATGAGCTCAAAAACACTTAAAAGCAAGTTATTGGTAAAAGTTGTTTTTATTACCATGTAATGTGATTACCCTGGTTTTTAGTGCTTTATTGCCTAACACGCTCAAAAACACTCAAAAGACAGTTTTCTGATAATATCATTTTTTTTTTCCCACAAAAAGTTAATTTTGCATAGAATTTGGAGTTTTGGTAACTAAGAATGTGAAAAAAAACTCAAAACAAAGGCATTTAATAAGATTGTTCTATTTCTTAATTAAAAGCGTTATTCATAAGTTCCAGCTTTTCGGTATATAAGAAACTTTTCTAATACACAGATTTCGTAAGGTATTTCTGTTTCAAAATTAAAAGTGTTATTCATGAGTTACAGCTTTTTAGTATGTAAGAAACTTCTTTATGTACACGATTTTTTGAGCTTTTTATCTTGTGGTTGTTGTCAAAGTATAAAACACTCATACACGTTTCTCGTAATGTACTTTTCTTTGCCAATATAAAGTGCTGTCCATCCATTTTTGCATTTTTTGTAGGTAACAAGCTCAAAAACACATCAAAATATATCGTTTTAGCGTTTTTCTACGTAAATCACTGAAAAGACACGTTTTCAGTAATATTGTTGAAATTGCTGAAAAACATGCAAAAGACAGGTTTTTGGTAAAATCGTGTAATTTTACCATATATGTGTATACACTTCAGGGTTTGTACATAACTCCGGAAAAAGCTAAAATTATTTTTTTTATAATTTTTTTTTACAAAATTTCCATGTATTTCGAAAGAATTTTGGCATCTTGGTACCTATGAAGATGAATAACAAAAAAAAAAGATTCTCTCTATAAAGAGTGTTATTTGTGGGTTTTAGATTTTTGGTACTTGAGGAACTTAAAAACACTCATAATACTCGTACACGATTTTCGTAATGTCCTTTTGTTATACAAACATAGGGTTCTTTACATGTATTTAAGCGTTTTTATAGGTTACATGATCAAAAACACTCAAAATACATGTTTTGGTAATGTTATTATGTTTCTCCATAAAGGGTGTTTTGCATGCGTTTTAGCGATTTGGTATGTAAGGAGTTAAAAAACACTTAAAGGCAAGTTCTTCGTAAAAGTTGGTTTTATTCCAATGTAATGTGATTTTTTCTACTTTTTAGTGCTTTATTGCATATCACGCTCAAAAACACTAAAAAGACACTTTTTTGGTATTGTCATTTTTTTTTTCCCACATTTTTCGCATGTAATTTGGCATTTTCGTAACTAAGAATGTGAAAAACACTCAAAATACACAATTTGGTAAGATAGTTCTGTTTATCGATTAAAAGTGTTATTCATGCATTTCATCATTTCGGTATGTAAGAAATTTCTCTATATACACGAGTTTTTGCGTTTATTGCCTTGTGGTTCTTTTAAAACTATAAAACACTTATTATACACGTTTCTCGTAATGTCCTTTTGTTTCCTAATATAGAGTACTTTACATCCATTTTTGCATATTTTGTTTGGTAACAAGCTCAAAAACACTCATTTTTGGTAATGTTATTCTATTTCATCATATAGGTTGGTTTGCATCCGCTTGAGTGTTTTCTACGTAAAACACTGAAAAGACACGTTTTCACTAATTTTGTTTTCCATTCACATATTGACTGACTTCCATATTATTTATCATTTTGGTGCCTAACATGCTAAAAAACACTGACAAGACAGGTTTCTGTTAAAATCGTTTAACTTCCCTATATAGGTGTTTTTGCATGCTATTTAGGGTTTGGTACATAACAATCCGAAAAAAAAAGCTATAATTAACTTTTTTGGTAATGTTCTTTTTTCCACATAAATTCCCTGAATTTTGGCAGAATTTTGGCATCTCGATACCTATAAGGATGAATAACAAAAAATAATCCAATTTTTTTTGTTTATTTTTTTTCTAAATAAAGAGTGTTATTTGTGGGTTTTAGCTTTTAGGTACTAAAGGAACTTAAAAAAAAACATCTATAAATCACGTTTCTCGTAATGTCCTTTCGTTTCCCAAACATAAGGTTCTTTGCATGTATTTAAGCGTTTTTATAGATAATATGATCAAAAACACTTAAAATACATGTATTTGGTAATATTATTCTGTTTTTCCATAAAATGTATTTTGCATGAGTTTTAGCGTTTTGGTATGTAAGGAGCTCAAAAACACTTAAAGGCAAGTTCTTGGTAAAATTTGGTTTTATTCCCATGTAATGTGATAGCCCTTCATTTTAGTGCTTTATTGCGTAAAACGCTCAAAAACACTCAAAAGACATGCAAAGCCTCGCATATGATGAAACAAGAGACCTTACCAGAAAACTGCCTTTTGAGTGTTTTTCAGCATGTTAGGCACCAAAACGATAAATAATAAGGAACTCACTATATGTGGGAATCCAAAAGAAAATTACTGAAAACGTGTCTTCTCAGTGTTTTACGTAAAACTGATGCAAACCAACCAATATCAATAAGCAGAAATATATATTTTGAGTGTTTTTGAGCTTGTTACATACAAAAAAAAAAAAACACAAAATTGATACAAAACACTCTATATTGGGAAACAAAGGGACATTGCGAGAAAGGTGTATAATGAATGTTTTATAGTTCAAAAAAACCACAAGCCAAAAAACGTAAAAAATCGTGTATATGGAGAAGCTTCCTAGATACTAAAATGCTGAAACAAATGAATAACACTCTTAATTGAGAAACAGAACAACCTTACTAAATGTGTGTCAAAAACATTAAAAGGCAAGTTTTTCGTAAAAGTCGGTTTTATTCCCATGTAATGTGATTGCCCTGCTTTTTAGTGCTTTATTGCCTAACATGCTCAAAAACACTCAGACACTTTTCTGGTAATGTCATTTTTTTCCCACATAAAGTTAGTTTCGCATGGAATTTGGGGTTTTGGTAACTAAGAATGTAAAAAAACACTCAAAATACACGCATTTAGTAAGGTAGTTCTGTTTCTCAATTAAAAGTGTTATTCATGCATTTCAGCATTTTGGTATGTAAGAAACTTCTCTGTATACACGAGTTTTTGCGCTTTCTGCCTTGTGGTTCGTGTGAAACTATAACTCATTTTACATGTTTCTCGTAATGTTCTTTTGTTTCCCAATATAGAGTGCTTTCCATTTATTTTCGCATTTTTTCTAGGTAACAAGCTGAAAAACACTCAAAATATATCTTTTTGGTAATATTATTCTATTTCTTCATATATTGGTTGGTTTGCATCCGGTTTAGCGTTTTTCTTCGTAAATGACTGAAAAGAAACGTTTTTAGTAATATTGTTGATATTGCTGAAAAAACACTCAAAAGACGGATTTCTTGTAAAGTCTTGTAATTTCCCCATATAGATGGCTTTGCATGCACTTCTGTGTTTGGTACATAATTCCGGAAAAAAGCTAAATTTTTTTTTTATATGTCTTTTCGTTTCACAGACATAGGGTTCTTTCATTTTTTTAAGCGTTTTTATAGGTAACATGATCAAAAAACATTGAAAATACATGTTTTTGGTAATGTTATTCTGTTTCTCCATAAAGGGCGTTTTGCATGCGTTTTAGCGTTTTGGTATGTAAGGAGTTAAACACACTTAAAGGCAATTTCTTCTTAAAAGTTAGTTTTATTCCTATTTAATGTGATTATTCTGTTTTTTAGTGCATTGTTGCATATCACGCTCAAAAACACTCAAAAGACACTTTTCTGATAATGTCATTTTTTTCCCACATAAAGCTAGTTTTGCATGTAATTTGGGATTTTCGTAACTAAGAATGTGAAAAACACTCAAAATACACACATTTGGTAAGGTTGTTCTGTTTCTCAATTAAAAGTGTTATTCATGAGTTTTAGCATTTTTATATGTAAGAAACTTCTCTATATACACGAGTTTTTTGCGTTTTTTGTCTTATGTTTCTTGTGAAACTATAAATTAATCATTATACACGTTTCTCTAAATGTCCTTTTGCTTCCCAATATAGAGTGCTTTTACATCCATTTTCGCGTTTTTTGTAGGTAAAAAGCTCAAAAACACTTTTTGGTAATGTTATTTTATTTCTTCATATTTGTTGCTTTGCATCCCTTTTAGCGTTTTTTCTACATGAAACACTGAAAAGACACGTTTTCAGTAATTTTGTTTTGGATTTTTGACTGACTTCCATATTATTTATCGGTTTGGTGCCTAACATGATGAAAAACACTGAAAAGACAGGTTTCTGGTAAACTCGTTTAATTTCCTCATATAAGTGGCTTTGCATGTACTTTAGGGTTTGGTAAATAACAATCCGAAAAAAAGCTATGATTAACTTTTTTTATAATGTTCTTTTTTCCTCATAAATTCCCTGAATTTTGTCAGAATTTTGGCATCTCGGTACTTATGAAAATCAATACAAAAAATGCAATTTTTTATTTTTTTTATTATTTTTTTCTCTTTAATGAGTGTTATTTGTGGTTTTTAACGTTTTGGTACTTAAGAAACTTAAAAACAGTCATAATACACGTTTCTCGTAATGTCCTTTCGTTTCCGAAAGATAGGTTTCTTTGCATGTATTTAAGCGTTTTTATAGGTAACATGATCAAAAACACTTAAAACATGTTTTTTTGTAATGTTTTTCTGCTTCTTCATAAAGGAGTGTTTTGCATGCGTTTTAGCGTTTTGGTATGTAAGGAGCTCAAAATACATAATGGCAAGTTCTTGGTCAAAGTTGGTTTTATTTCCATATAATGTGATTGCCCTGCTTTTTAGTGCTTTATTGCCTAACACGCTCAAAAACACTCAAAAGACACTTCTGGTAATGTCATTTTTTCCCACATAAAGCTAGTTTCGCATGCTATTTGGGATTTTGCTAAGAATGTGAGAAATACTGAAAATACTTGCTTTTGGTAAGGTTTTTCTTTTTCTCAATAAAGATTGTTGTTATTCATGAGTTTCAGCACTTTGGTATCTAAGAAACTTCTTTATATACACCAGTTTTTGCGTTTTTTGCCTTGTGGTTCTTGTGAACCACAAGTTCTTTTGCTCGAAAATAATAAGACACTCATTATACACGTTTCTCGTAATGTCCTTTTGTTTCCCAATAGGGAGTGGTTTGCATCCATTTTCACCTTTTTTGTAGGTAACAAGCTCAAAAACACTCAAAATATACCTTTTTGGTAATGTTATTCTATTTTTTTCATATTGGTTGGTTTGCATCCGATTTAACGTTTTTCTACGTAAAACACCGAAAAGACACGTTTTCAGTAATTTTCTTTTCCATATAAAGTGACTTCCATGTTATTTATCGTTTTGGTGCCTAACATGCTGAAAAACACTCATAAGACAGTTTTCTGGAAAAGACGTTTGATTTCCCCATATAGGTGGTTTTGCATGCATTATAGGGTTTGCTACATAACAGTCGAAGAAAAAAAAGCTAAAATTATCTTTTTTGATAATGTTCTTATTTCACATAATTTCATGAATTTTGCCCGAATTTTGTCATCTCGGGACCTGTGGAGATGAATAAGAAAGAAAAAAATATCGTATTTATTTATTTTTTATTATTTTTTTCTCAATAGAGAGTTATTTGTGGCTTTTAGCTTTTTGGTTCTTAATGAATTTAGAAACACTCATAATACACGTTTCTCGTAATGTCCTTTCGTTTTCCACAAATAGGGTTCTTAGCATGTATTTAAGCGATTTATTGGTAAAATGATCAAAAACACTCAAAATACATGTTTTTGGTAATGTTATTCTGTTTTTCCATAAAGTGAGTTTTGCATGCGTTTTAATGTTTTGGTATATAAGGAGCTCAAAAACACTTAAAGGCAAGTTCTTGGTAAAAATTGGTTTTATTCCCATGTAATGTGATTGCCCTTCTTTTTAGTGCTTTACTGCCTATCACGTTCAAAAACACTCAATAGACACTTTTCTGAAAATGCCATTTTTTTTTTTTTTACCACATAAAGCTGGTTTCGCAATGAATTTGGGTTTTGGGTAACTAAGAATGTGAGAAGCACTCAAAATACACGCATTTAGTAAGGTTGTTCTGTTTCTCAATTAAGAGTGTTATTCATGAGTTTCAGATTTTTGATATCTAGGAAACTACTCCATATACACGAGTTTTTGCGTTGTTTGCCTTGTTGTTATTTTGAACTATAAAACACTCATTATACACTTTTTTCGCAATGTCCCTTTCTTTCTCAATATAGAGTGCTTTGCATCAATTTTCTCGTTTTTTTTTTTTTTGTAGGTAACAAGCTCAAAAACACTCAAAATGTACCTTTTTGGTAATATTTTTCTATTTCTTGATATTGGTTGGTTTGCATCTGTTTTAGCGTTTTTCTACGTAAAATACTGAGAAGACACGTTTGAATAAATTTTGTTTTGGATTCACATATTAAGTGAGTTCATTATTATTTATCATTTTGGTGCCTAACATGCTGAAAAACACTCAAAAGACAATTTTCTGGTAAAGTCATTCAATTTCCTAATATAGGAGGCTTTGCATGCTCCTTAGGGTTTGGTACATAAGAGTCCAAAAAAAAAGCTAAATCAACTTTTTTGATAATATTCTTTTATCATATAATTGCCCTGAATTTTCTCAGAATTTTGTCATCACGGTACCTATGAAGATGAATGACAAAAAAAAAAATTTATTTTTTATTTTTTTATTTATTTATTTATTTTTTCTAAATAAAGAGTGTTATTTGTGGGTTTTAGCTTTTTGGTACTTAAGGAACTTAAAAACACTCATAATACACGTTTCTCGTATTGTCCTTTCGTTTCCCAAACATAAGGTTCTTTTTATGTATTTAAGCGTTTTTATCTATAACATGATCAAAAACACTCAAACTACATGTTTTTTGTAATGTTATACTGTTTCTCCATAAAGTGTGTTTTACAGGCATTTTAATGTTTTGGTATATAAGGAGCTGAAAAACACTTAAAGGCAAGGTCTTGGTAAAAATAGGTTTTATTCGAATTTAATGTGATTCCTCTGATTTTTAGTGCTTTATATCCCATCATGCTCAAAAACACTCAAAAGACACTCTTCTGGTAATGTCATTTATTCCCACATAAATCTGGTTTCGCATGCAATTTGGGGTTTTGGTAACTAAGAATGTGAAAAGCTCTCAAAATACACGCATTTAGTAAGGTTGTTCTTTTTCTCAATTAAGAGTGTTATTCATGAGTTTCAGCATTTTGGTATCAAAGAAACTTATCCATATATACAAGGTTTTGGTAAT